>NC_141560.1:65749828-66949828 GCF_036417535.1 Chlamydotis macqueenii | reverse complement strand
TACGAGGTCTAAAAGAGGACTGCCGTTGTAGTGTTGATCTTTGAATGTGTGAACTTGTTGATAACGGAGCATTGCTATTATTGCTATTGCACAGAAACCTAGAGAGAGAATCCATTTCTGACTGATTGTTTAAAAAGTTATCATGCTTGTTTAATTATTTAAAAGTAAAACTTATTAGTGATTAAATTATAGTTGATATTTAACATGGGAATGTTCAGGTACTTATCATGCCTCTCTTCCAGCTAATAAAAAAATATTAATTTGAATTTTAAACTTTAGGAATCTTTCTTCAAGAAAAGGCAAATGAGTTTAATAAAGAGTGGCTGTGACTTGGTATTAACTCTGGTTTGGGAATTGGCAGTACTTGCTTTCGCCATGGGCAGCTTTTAAAGCAACAAAGACGTGTAGCCCTTTCCAGAAAAGGCATGGACCAGCTTAGTGCCCGGGTCTCTACTGGAAAAGTAATTGCAGTATCTGTGGGCGTTTATATAAATCTTTGTGGCCCTGATATGTTGTTCTCTAGTCGTTAGCCATCAGTTTAAATATCAATAGGAAAGGACTGACGCTAGTCAATTCAAAGGCTGTCATTGATTTCCGTGAGAGCAGGCGCAGTCCTGACAGGCGGTGGGTGATGTGCAGCGGTGTCCGTCGGGCTTGGTTAGCAAGCTTCCAGGTCTGACACTCTCCACAGCTGTTCTACTAAGTCAGTCCCACTTCAGTTATTTCTTCTCTGGCTGTATTGTTGCATGTCACCATCCTCTCAGAGTAGTAAATTAAAGGGGAAAATCAATTTCTGGTTGTAGAAGAGTTCTTGTCTCTGTAAATGCCACCTGTAATACAGGAGTCCTGTCAGTTACAGAACAGCAAGTTGGGCTGGAAAGGGAGAATTTCCACCTCTGTCCTGTCCTCTTCAGGGCCATTCAAATATTCTATAAAATATGTATAATCCAGCCAATAAGTGATTAGCCACAAGAAAGAGACAGGCTCTCCTGTGTCTTGGGCGCGCTGAATATATTGAAGTTGGCAGTGGTGCTGGTTCTAGATCTTCAGCTGCTTTGTTCTGGCTCCTTCCTTCTCAACAGGTTTAAGAACAGTGATGTGTGTAAAACTTTCCATCCAAAGGGCAGTTACCGGAGACACAGGCTCCAAGTACTGATGTAAGGAATTAATAAACAGTGTGATTCTGATGGTTTTTATTCATAACATTTTATTTATATATGAGGAGGTTGATTCCCACCACAGAGATCATGCGACCTGAAGTCGTAAGTTCATTTTCACCTCAGTACCCTCTCAGTAGTTCCACCAGAGTTAATGGTAGAAGAAGGTAGGGATCTGTTCCTACTGTTGCCAAATCAGGGTCTTAATTATAGTAATTGATCGTGGACCAAGAGAAAAGACTGTTGCATAGGATGAGTGTGATTTAGTGACTTGATCTTTTGTGTCTTTTTGTAGGTCTATATCTTAAGAGTTACATCCGATAAGAACCTTAGATTTGTACCTGGCTGGAAATGTAAGACATGAAAATTTCTAGACAGTTTTGGACAATTTAGAAAACTTAGTTGTTAAATCACTAACTTAAATCAAAACATATTTTACATGTGCACGTCGAAGATGAGCAGCAGTGAAATAATAATGAACTTTGAGTTCTCCCTCTACTTAGGTGTACATAATTCTGCACAAAATGTAGGGAAGGAAGGACATGGGATCTGTAAAGAGCAGTTGGATGAAAATACATAATTAATACTTCATAAAAGATTAAATGTACTGATTCTCAACATCCTGGAAAGTTTGGGAACTTTTTAAAAGAATATAGCAACACTGGATTTTTTTCTTAATCTAACCAGAGATGAGTGAATATGGTGTACTGCTTTATTATGGATTATGGACACAGACGTTCAGTGTTCACTTTATGAGTTTCTACAAATTTCTTTTTATATTTTAGCTTAGGGATTACTGTGAGTGTCAGACTGTAATCCAGGCTCTGTATGATCTCTGGGAGTGCAGCTTTTGTTAAGGTCCATGAAAGATGAGCTTTCTTTAAGCTATGGCTTAACTTACTTCAGAAGCTTTCAGTTAATCTTGGCAGTTTTCCTTCATTAACAATGAATCTCTTTCCATTAGTTTTCAATCTTTCCTCATGGATTGTCATGATCTGCTCTGCAGAAGCAAGGGAGCTTTTCAGATTTAAGTATGTTGCTAGCTGATGACAAAAAACTTGCATACTGCATACAAGCCTTTTGTCTATACTCTTTCCTTCTGTGCAACAAGCCATCCACATCAAGCACTGAAATTTCTGGGAAAATTCAGTGTACAACTGCTGTCTGTCCAGCATATGATAAAATCTGAATTCTAGTGAAGCTCCTTCCGATTTCTTCTCTAGCTAAAACAAAGAATGCTTTTAGATACTGTGCTGAGCGTGCTCATACAATGCATTTATCAGTCCAGAATACCTCAGACAGTAATTAGGGGCTGCCAAAAGAACATCTGCTTACAGTCACCACTTCTAAGGGTAAATTTGCGTCATGAAAAATCTTGTGCTGGAGTACAAGGGCAATTAAAACTGAGAAGGAAGATTTCACTGCTTTTTAAGGTCAATTTGCACTCTACTTCCCTTTGTACTGCTACGCAGTTTGAAAAATCGCTGTGCAGTGGGCTCATTTACAAGCCGTGCAGCAAGGCATATGCTTTCTCCCTCTAGCATGTTAACAGAGATAGGCTTTGAGTTATTGGGCATAAAATAACTTCTAAAACAAGTAAAATGCAGACTGGTTTCCCACAATTGGATAAGGATGGGAGCAGATGATTCTTGGCCTTTATGTTCTGCTTGGTTTCTGCAGGCACTTGATCCTCTATGGCCCTGCCTGGGTAGAGAATGGAATTAAGCTTTCGCACATCTGGCTTCTGTGTGTTTAATAACCCTCAGCAGTCTGACAGAGGTGTTCACAATCTGTTCCCTGCCATAGTGCCTGTCTTCCCAGAGACTGGTGCAGCTTTAACGTACCCTTTTAAAGGATTATATTCTGGCTGCAGTATTGTCCTGCTTGAAATTGGCTTGATACAGCTGCTGTAACACTTTCCTGTTTGGGACTTTTACTGGTTGACCACTCAGTAATGTAAGTCATATGTAGAGTTGCATCTTCAGACTCAAGAAATGCTTAGGCCCTTGCAAAGAGTGTGGCATATAAAGAATAGGGCTGTGAGAGCAAGGGCATCTTACAGAGGCTTCTACAAGGCTATGGTAGTTTTGTACAAAAGTGTGCTTGTGTAAGGGTGGTGGTGTATTTATTTATTTATTTAAACATCTTATGTCTGCTCAGTGGGGAACACTTGGATTCACTTATATTTTAAGTCAGTATTGCGAGCTGGAGCCAAACCCAAAAGATGAAGGACACAGACATGCATTTCTCTTTTTCTTATCCTGGAAATGTGACTTAACAATTAAGCCTGTACCTTAAGAAAAAAGTAATATATCTTCCTGTATCAAAACAAAGCGTCAAAAATCGATGTTTGCAGTCAGATACCGGAGTGTCTGACAGCATACTTGGCTGAAATCTGCATTTTTTTTTTCTCTTTCCCTTTTTGTGTACAGTATCAGACTAGAGCTTAGGGATAAAACTTCTAGTGATATGTAAATTACTCTATCACCAAACCCCATAGGTGCGTGTTCCGGCATATATTTGCAATGTTGATGTTTCATGGTCTCTTCAGTCATATGGCCACCTGTCTGTGTGATTCCATGAACATAGCAATATTTCTTTGCCTTAGTTGTCTCCTTGGAACAAGAGAAGAACATACCTAAACTTTATCTAGACACGTGAACTATGTCTAGCAATAAATTAATCAGTAACAATTTTGGGACTTCACTTAGTGTAATGCCGCATCATAGTCCAATAAATAGAAATCGGAAAACTAAAGTAAAAATCAATTATGTAACATTATATAATTATAGGAAGTTCTGATAATTAAACTTGTCAGAGCTATATGGAAAAACAAGAACACTTGCTGGACTATTAGAATAAATGCATAAAATTCTAGTGAACTAGGTCATTATTGCATTAGAAATAGTGTTTTCTAGGAAATTATATATATAAACGTCATATAAACTTCTGCTTTCCAGTGTACAGGACTGTACTTACGGAAGGCTTCAGCAATAATTGAACAGAAATTATCATGCGGGCCATGTATCCCGATAACCATAGTGAATGCATGGTAAACTCCGAGTTTTGCCTGTGTATTGTGTTGCCAACAAACCTTGTGGCAGTAAGTTGTCCTTATTCAGTGGTGTTTCTGGAAATAATTGCCATAGTTTTCCGGTCGCATCAGTGTCTGAGACTGTTAATGTTTTAATCCCATACTAGAAGAGAATGGCAATGGGAAGGGGATTTCATGTTCCCAGCCCTTTACTATCCTCTGATATCTGTTCATTGTGAATCAAGTATATTTTAATTAATTACCCATTGAAGAGCAAACAAGCAGGCCATGAGCCAAATGAGCCTTTCCAGGGAAACTATAACAGAAGCCCGTGCACACATGTGTTTGTAAACACACATAAATGCTTAATGGGCACAAAAGTGAAAAGCTTGCTTGGAAGCTAACAAAGGGATTTTTCATTGCTATAGAAGTGCTCTGAGAGTTTGCTTTGTCTCCTGGGTAGAAAGTTTGCTGGTCCGAAACTGGTTGAAGCGCTGTTAATTTGCTTGGGAAAGGAGACCTCGTAGCTGTTTCTGAACTGAACGAGCAGTCCACTGCTTTAAAATGCTGACCACAGAAGAGGTTTGAGTACACCCTGTCACAAGAAGCTAACACAATAGTGTTTAATAACCTCATTCCTTTGTCCTGTGACATTTTAGCATTTATACTCCCACCTGTTTTGTGTCTTGCCAGCATCTCAACTTTCATGTTCTTTTCTCTCAGCTGCTGCTTATAATTTTCCAGCTACTTTTGTCAGGGATGATCTTGCAAAACCCTCTCTCCAGATACTGACCTTGAAGAAAAATACCATCTAAATTCTGTATTTCTACACGCGCTTGTTATAGACAGAAATGTTTCTGTCACTCTGTTAAAGTTTCCTGACACTTAGCATGTGACGAGATTAGGGTTTCAGCTTTTTCTAGTACTGCCAAACTTGGACTGAAGTTCTTCATGTGGGTGTTTGCCTCAGGCTGTCTTTCTTTGAGGAGCTTCAGCAAAAAAGTTTATCTGCTACGGGTAGTGTTTGGGCAACACCACGTCAGATGCTTAATGCAAACAACTGCCCTGAGACTCCTGTGTGCCAAAGCTCTTTAGCAAAGGTCTTGCCCCTGTGTTAGGGGTGTGACTTGCGCTGCTCCAGGGATAAGATGCCAGCCCTTGGCAGCTTCAGGTATTGGTCAACATGGGGAACACGTAGGAGTTCTGATGACTGGTGGAGAAAAAGCTGTGCAGGTGGAAGAGTAAGTGGGAAACATAACTGCTTCATGCTCGCTCTCACTTCAGTATTCTTGAGTGCTGACTATTTTTAACTGGCTGCAGCAATTAAAAAGAAATGCTGTCTTTTCTGTGAACTGGAGATCAAATCTGAATCTCATTAGTATAATGTTTCCATGGCAACATTTTTCCTGTTTATTCTAGGTAGTTGAATGCAGAATGTGGGTTCAGACAAACTTTAGGTTCCATGCAAGTAACAAGTTAACATTTTTAAAACTTAATTAAAACAATTATGCACAGCTACTATAGATTGATATGTACTTTTTGGTGGGATATCGATCCTAACACTGAATGTGAGTCACTTTTAATTGCTAGCTGACTATTAAATAAATGGGAATTACAAATTTCTCTTCAAGCCTGCCCAGTTACCAGTCAGATTTTCTTTGTGAGCAACTCTTCAGACTATGAAAGAAAAACTTCTCCAAGCTCTACAGATTATGCATACTCCGCTACAGGTCATGCTAATAGGATCTGTAGAAAAGCATTCCTTGCAGAGCTATCCGGTTTTTCCTCCTTGTCCTTAAGGACCTCAGGCATCTCGGTGAAATCCAGGCTGCAAATCAATCGTGAATATACATTTTGCATGATTGCAAGTTTGCAGTTTATCCCAATATATTTTCAAAACGTGTAAAATGAAGTTGCACAAAGTGTCAATTTGAGGTGCAACTGAAATAGTTGGCTGCATTATCAAAATCTCATGATATGGCAGGAGCCGTTGAAGTGCAGCAATATTGGATACAGATGGGCACGGCCAGAACAATACTAATACAGCACTGTGGAAATTGTTAATGCTGCAGGTCTTCCTGTTAACTGCAATGGCTTGCTGAAAACAGATTAAAATAAAGAAAGAACAATAGTAATTGCGTAATCATAGATGAATTCTACTCATCTCTTTACCTGACTGTTGCAAAATATTTGTACTGCTGGCTTACTGAGATAAGTTTTCAATACTGCTATTATGCTTCCTCTTTACCTTGTTTTTTAGTTAACTTGTCAATGACAAATTTCAGCTGGTATTTAATATATATATATATGTATTAGCAGGAAAAAAATGCAACTGGATTGTCAAGGTGAGAGGTGTAACTTATAGGTGTATTTAAGGAGTTTATAAAACCAGACACTGATCTCACAGGCACGAACTGTACTCACAAGATGGTAGTTGTGCTTCAGATTAATGGGATTAGTGTCTTCTAAGGCAGCATTATTGATATGCTATGTCAATTGACAATCATCTTCTGCATTTTCAACCTGGTGCCTTTTTAAAAATAGTATTTTAAATTAGGTTTGGAATATATTTATATTCAGTACTTGAAATGGAAATGTGCAAACCTTGTAAGGGAATCTATGCATCCTACCATCTCTCTTTCTCTCTGTGTGTATATACATAATGTGCCCACATGCGCACTCACATGATTGTCAAGTGTGATGTTATGACAAATGCTGTCGTATTCTCTACTGGGGACTGACTGGTAAAAGCACAAATTAAAGCAAACCAAGAGGGATGCTGGTGAGCACACTCCAGAAAGCCAAGACATGACTTGGAAAAATACCAGTGAAAATTATTTTTCAACCATGAAAATATAAACTCGTATGTAAGAAACAGAAGAGGAATGATACAGAACCATTACATATCTGATTATCTGTGACAGAACTTAATGGCAAGAAAATAATCAGTGTATCATTTAAGCACAGGTGATTCTGAGTGTCTCAGGAATTACCTCTAGATATTTGAAGAATGGCTTGTGTCTCTTCTTAATGTGTAATTCTCAAAGCCAGCAGCTGATTGCTTGGGCCAGAGAAGAGCTTGTAATGATCAAGATCTGAGAACTCTGCTTATTGTTCAACAAAATAAGCTGTCCTGGGGACTTTATGCCCTAAGACTTATTATTAGGTATGAACAGTACCACAGATCACATACTAATATTGTTAAAGCAACCAGTAAGGTAAACTTATGTATTTTTGTATTTATTAGTAATAGCTACCTGTTGGTGCTTTTTTTTGTTTGGTTTTTTTTCCCCCCCCCCCCCACCCTCATCAAGCTTCCTGTGGTCTGTTTGAGCACTGCTGTTGCCAGAAACATGTTTAAAACCTGAAGAATGTGCTTTTCTGGCTTTAAACTGAGCAGATTAAAAAACTTGATGCCTTTTAATGGGGAAGATCTTGTCATGTGGTCCAAATGATTTGGCATGAAATAAGGAAGATTGATGAAAGCCCAGTGAACTTTAGGAACTGTCAAATCCAGTATTTCTGGACCGGGAAGGGAACTTTGTAATAGCCTCTGTGTTTACGTTGCTGTTGCCCATGAGTTACAGCCCAATCTTCTTCCACTTAATCGTGCCATTTGCTCTTTCTTCGTGTCATTAAACTTAGTTGCTTTTGCTAAAGAAATCGTGTTTAATGGAAGTTTTAGTGTGTTCACATACTCCCTAGTTCCACCAGTTTTCCTTTATAATGAAAGAAAAGTCGGTCACGAGTTAAAGAGACTTTGACTGCTGTTCTCCTAATGAAATACTGCAGCATATGCTCTTGAACATGATCTTTTGGATCTTTTAACTAAGTCCTGTAAGCAAAAATGTCTCTTGACTAGTTCATGTAGCAGAGTTTAAAAGCCCATACCTGCCTGATAAATTCTGTGTTTTCTTCTGTCAGCCACCTAAAATCTTCAGATATAAAGGTACCTGCTTTTTAGAGGCATTAATTCAGCAATATTGAAGAATAATTCTGGTTGGTAATAATTTATTTTTACAATGTTAAAGCTTCCAAGGTCAGTGCTTTGCTTTCTGCTGTTCAGAAAGTTTCACTATACCCTGATGTACACGTGCATTCACAGGGTGGAAGTCGCTGATAGATTGCCCTGAAATTTAGTGTTTGCAGAATACAGTCTTCTTTGGTTTCCTCCTGCTTTAATATAAGTAGCTTGTGTTTACACATCTTGGAATGACAGGATATTTAACTTATGATTAAGACTCTCCTTGTTCACTCCTGAAATACAATAGGCAAGTAGCTATGTAAAAGTGCTCTAATGTTACATAAAATACCAGGACCATAAGAAGAGGAGCTGTTACTCTAAATG
Source organism: Chlamydotis macqueenii (assembly GCF_036417535.1). Taxonomy (NCBI): domain Eukaryota; kingdom Metazoa; phylum Chordata; class Aves; order Otidiformes; family Otididae; genus Chlamydotis; species Chlamydotis macqueenii. The sequence goes on along the minus strand of NC_141560.1, from coordinate 66,941,289 downwards.
AAGAACTACAGTGGTGAAAGGAAGAATTAACTTTCTCTGTCTCTATAATTATATTCCTTATTTCTAGTATTCCTACAGGAATAATGTCTTGTATCCACTGATATCATGGTCATATTTACAAGATCCATTCCTTATTAAACCAGTAAGATGTAAATGTTCATACTCATCCACGTAAGTTAATTTTATGGGGAAATTCCTAATCATGATAAGACCACTTATTTCTAATACATCAGTTTCAAGTGTCCATCATTAACTGCACATTTTGCAGAAATGATACAACCTTGCATCAGAATATAGCCAAGGTCATTCCCTGAGAATTGTATCTGCAAAGTGAAGCTTGCCCTTCTGTACTGTGGAAAATGGCATGTTTCTGACATCTAGGGAACTTGGAGGCTTGATGACAGTATTGTGTTCTTATTCTCCAAGCCTGTGCTTCTATGAGCTCTGGTGGTCTCCTTTTATCTCCCCCTTAACAAATATGGACATTGAAGACACAATAATGCTTCTTAGTGATCCTAAATAGAAATGAGGTTCCATTATATCACGTAATTGTATGCATAGTTGTTACTGAGACAATATTACACCATCAAGGTTGAGAGCAAGTCCAAGGAAGTGCACACACAGCTGGAGAACCCAATACCTAAAGGGGGCCTACAGGAAAGATGGGGGGAAAAACTCTTCAGCAGGGCCTGTTGCAATAGGACAAAGGGTAATGGTTTTAAAATAGAGGGAAGTAGATTCAGGTTAGATATTAGGAAATTTTCTTTTACAATGAAGGTGGTAGAACAGTGGCACAGGTTGCCCAGAGAGGTAGTGGATGCCTATCCCTAGTAACATTCAAGGCCAGGTTGGATGAGGCTCTGAGCAACCTGATCTGGTTGGGGATGTCCCTGCTTCTTGCAGGGGGGTTGGACTAGATGGTCTTTGAACGTCCCTTCCAACCCAAACCATTCTATGTTTCTAACTTAAGGCACAAAGTGTTTCACTGGACTCAGCAGGAGGTTCCTGATGAAGTAAGGGAAAGCACGCAGGGCTTGTGAGGACCACCAGCCTAGCACCTATGCTTCAGTCTTGACTTCTTAAAACAGCTACAAATTCCTGCACAGCCTAGCTTCTCCCACAGCCTTAGCCTTGTTCAGGTCTCAGTAGGTATGTTGATGAGATATGTATCGCTGCCATATGCCATACGTATTAATGGCTTGCAAGTGAGACGGTGTGAAAAAGGCTCATATATATATAATTTAAATTAAAATAATTAAGAGGTTGGAAATTTTAACTAGAATGGAAATGGGTGACATAGTTCTTCAGAAATATTACTTATTGTCTTGAGATATTTCCCACTTTATTGTGGCTGTGCATCTTGCAACTTTACGTGATAATCCATCTAAGATATTTGGAGCTTTACTTCCATTTTTAGAGCTCCTGTTATTTTTCTTCTCACTTAAGATGGAAATGCAAGGCAAACCTTACTTATCAAATCCATTCATCTCTGGATTAGCAGGAGTTGTTAAACTGATTTGCAGAGCTTGTTTTGAGAGCTATTAAGTTTCACCTCTTTTCCCATACTTGATTGAATAGTGATTTTTAGGATTACTGCATAGTTTAAATTCTCTTCAATGCAGAAACCATAATTTTGGAGACTTTCTATGAATTATAGTAGAAACAGTGCTGCACTTCTATTAACTTGTATATCTACACAATTTATGGAATGCTTCTGTTGTATGCTCGCTGTTCCAGAAGAAAAAATTGAACTTAAAGTCATTTCAAGATACCTGATGCTGTAGACTTTGTGTGAATGAAGAGATGTGGGTCTGAGTTGAACTTCATATCTAATGTTGTAGGTCTAATTAAACTGAGTGTATAATTTACAAATGAGTAAAAAAAAAAAACAAAACAACAAAAAACAACAAAACTCAGAGTAGTTGTGTTTTCATTTTAGGCTAGCCCCGTCCTTTTTGATGTAGGTCAGAAAATGGTTTTATTCATTCATGGGATTAAATAAATTTAAATGGTATTTTTTCTTCTGAAATTTAATTCCATTATGGAGAATACTATGGCATCTACAGGAATGAAACCAATGAGGTTTTCTACATAAATTACATTAGAAATGTGCATATTTTAAAGGAATAATCTGTTTTTTTAAAGAGTTTTTGAACCCTTCCCCAGAAATCTATTGCAGGGATAGAATTCTTTCTTCAGTGCCAGAAGGTACTTTAGGATGACTGTTCCTTTTGTGATATTTTAATAAAACTTTCCACAAGGGTTTCCATTGTAAGATGGTCTGCTATAATGCAATTTGTGACATTTTCTTTCAGGTGAGTCAGATGTTCTGCAGACTTCAATTTAAACAAAAGGTGAAAAATGTTTGGTTTATTTTAGTAGAACCATAGCAGAGCAGGGAAGGGAAGGGATGACTTTACCTTTCAGGTGTTTAAGATGTGGATGAGTCATATCTTGGCTGACCATGACCTGCTTTGAACCACAGTGGGCTATGTGGAAAGTTACTGGCTGCAGGCATAGTCATTCCAGCATTTAAATGTAATAAATGAGTGAGATGTAGCCTGGAACCATCTCACTCACTAATAGATATATACAAACACATAGCAAAAATGCCTTTTGGAATTTCTACTAGATTACAAGAGATGTGTGCATATATTGAAATAAAAATAAATTAATGGGTTTTTTTATTAATAAGAGAGGAACTGTTGCTTTTTTTTTCTGCTCATGGCTGTATTTCACATTACCATGCCCAGTCCTCTCATGAAGATAGCTTCCCTGTCTTGTCTGTTGGTATCACAGCTGTTGTGGTTTGGCTGAGACAGCAGCCTTTAGATATTTTTGATCGAAATGTACATACTTACAGGTTTAGGGTTAGCTAACAGTTTGGCCTGTTTGGCAGAAAAGAGTGTTAGGTAAAGTGGTAGTCCCTGTGAGTATATGACCTACTCGCACCCTGGGCTTGGGTCCGTGAGGATGTCACTTGCGGGGACTAAAAAAAATACATGATGCCAGGGCATGTAACAGGAATGAGGAGAGCTTTGGTTTTGCTTTTACAGTAAGAAAATTGCAGAATTGGGGGCAGAAATTAATTATTTTGTATGATGGGTCTGGGTCACAGGAGAAGCATTGCTTCTGAGAGCAGATCCTGAATATCGGTGCTTCCTCTCTTACTTTCCCATCAGAAACCCGGTGGCAGAAAATAGTCTTGGGAGGTTGGATGTGGTGTTGTACATTTTTAGGAAGAAGAAATTGAATCATTTCTCAATCCCACGCCATCTGACCTATGCCTCAGTCCTGGCCCATGCTTAGTGAAAGGGCGCGTGATGCTTGGTATTTAAAAATCCATTCTGCCTTTACCGTTTTTCTCCCTTTCTCCCTTTAGGAGAAAAAACAATGTTCAAAACTCCTAGGAAAGGATTCTAGGTCTTTGGTCCATGGAAAAGCTGAGGGCAAGACGCTGAAGCTCCAGAGAGCAGAATTCAGCATACGTTTAACCCTTATTTTGTTAGCCGAGTCTCTTCGCAAATAAGTGACGGGCTTTCTCCTTGCTGTAGTCTGCTTTGGTGCCTAACTTACTACCCCTCTGCTTAACTCAAGGCTTGGCACCCTGAAAACAGGCACTGCAATGCCGTTTCTGATGTCAAAATCACTTTATAGCTGTAGACTTTATGCCACGTAAAGACTGATTACAGTCTAAGACAGTGTTCACAGATGTCATTATGAGTATATAATGACCTCAGCACATGTGACAGCATGCAGCTCTGGGCCTCCATTGAATAATTTCATTCTAATGTGTCTTTTCAAAACAACTTCCTCCCAGTTCTCTCTTGTCACCAAGTTTGAGATGATGAACTAGAGATAATGATTTTCTGAAACATGTCTATTATTAAAAAGCCAGCAGCAGAGTTGAATATTCAGCTTGTGGGGAATTGCAATGTCTGCAAATTAATTGTGTGAGAATAGTATGATGTGCATAGCTGCACTGGATGCTGCTGTGCTGCTCTTTCCTTGTTAGAGAGCGAAGATCCAACAGATAGGAATAGTCCCTGAGCAACAGCTCTCTTAAACATCTCTGGAAGGGTTCCCGATTAAAGGAAATAGTAAGATTTGAGCCCTGGGAAGTAGCAGTTTTGGAAGGAGGAAGGAAGGTTTTGTAGTGTTCAGATTATCGTTGGTCAAAATGGCCTTGTAAAGGGGGCTACAGCAGGCTTTGCAGAGTAAAGCTTGGACGGGGCCTTGTGCCAGACACCAATCGATACCCGTAGCACTTGATCAACAGCTAATGTTACTCCCTCTCATTTGTTTGTTTCATAATAAAGCTGCAGGCCTCAAGCAGCACCTTGGCCCAGGTTAAGAAGCTGAAGTTTATATTAATGAGAATGAGAAGACTAGGAGCCAAATGGAGCACTTAGGCCAAATTTGAGCAAGGCACCGCCCAGGTGTGAAAATTCTTCTACATATTAAACATTTGTAATATTTGTTTTTAAATGTAACATCCTCTAGTTGCATTATCACCATCATGGGTGACCTCTAGGACTCAGGATTTTGGTGTTTGTACAAAGCTCATTCAATTTGAAAGACTTTCTCTGGCTGAATTTGGTCCTGTGTTAGACTGTGAGCATCTTTTGTACCTGATGTACCCTGACTTAACACACAAAATAGTGAGCAAATGTTCATGAAGATCACGGTAGAAAAAAAAATTCATCCTACTTTCTTTGAATATTGGACCATTCTCTGCTGGGAGACCTGAGAAGTGATCAATATACTGTTTAATTTTGACTGGTAAATTGAAAAAACATAGCAATTCCATCAGAAGATTACAATTTAAAAAAAAAAAAAAATTAAGTTAGAGACTTTCAGATTAGTTTCACTGCTTGTTTTCTTGTCAATTTCTGTTGGATATTTTGACCATGTTCAATGCAAAATATTTTGTCTACTCATGTGTGAACAATATTTTTGGAGTTCATTTTTCAAAGCAGATGTGTATTAGCCTTTAATAAAACAGAAAGTTTAATCTTCTGATTTGAACAATGTGCCCTTAATATGGAACCCTGACCTTGTGCAATTGTCTCCTGTAATTTGCTCTGTGGGGTTGGTTTTGGTGTGTTTGTTTTATCTCCTTCACAGACTTGCGCTAACCTTGCAGCTAATCTGATATTGATTTCTTTCCTAGAAGTTTATTGTTTGTGATTGGAAGTATTTTTCAGATTGGATGCTATACTAATTTTTCATTGCAAAGGGCTTGCAGTGTGTGGGTTGCTAACTGAGATACTGAGGACAGGAGACCCACAAGTGCCCCAGGTCCAAGGTCCTCATGTCAAGTGTGAGCATTCCTGACAGACACAGTTGTCTCAGCCAGATTTCGTAAGGTCCTAAAACACAGAAGTAATTACAAGATTCCTAGTCAATATCGGCACAGTCATTGCTGTGGGGCAAATCCTTGAATTCTGTTATGCTTTTATCATGAAAAGGCAGTTGCATCTTCCGCCCAGGAAAGCTTTAAGGGCTCGGCGATAAGCTGGAGGCCAGGGCAAGCTACATGGAGTCTTTCCATCCATAACAGCGCTTGCTTTTCAGTCCTAGTACTTCTTCAGTATGGAAAGTAGCCCTTCTGACTCAAAACTAGGTATTTTATTTCCCATTTCAATTAGTCTTTAAAATGCAGCATCCATCATAGGGTTTTAGCATGTGAATAGTCCCAGTGATTGCAGATTGAATCAGATCAGGGTTTACAATAAGATATCTGTTCAGAAAATACACTTACCGACAATGTAAATATTGTATTCGGATACAAATGTGAATTCTCTTGAAATTATGCATTGATTTAGAACAAATGAAATGATATTTATCTCTTTCTCTCTCTTTATTATCCTACAATGCAGGAATGCTTGCTTACGTCCATTATGTGGCTCTCTCTTTAGCACCTGCATCCTTTCAGATCCCTGGGCTGCAGACAGGAAAAGTATATTTTTGGAGTTGATATGAATACTGCTCATCATTATGAGGAACACGTTATCTTGGAACTACTGTACATCAACTTGTGGGCAAATCTGTGTTAGAGTAAATTTTGGGCCAGTTCATTGGAACTAGCCGTTAAAATAACTTCCAGTTCTTGAGCTAGCTGCTAAAAAACAGTGCCTGCAGCAGGTTCTGCACCTCTTGGGAGCTGTTGCTGGTGTTTGATAGACTGTCTGATTCTTGTGGGCTTTGTGGTGGTGTGGTGTTTGTTGTGGGTTTTTTTTTGTTTGTTTGTTTGGTTTTGGTTTGTTTTGTTGTTTGTTTTTGTTTTGTTTTGTTTTTTTTCTTGCTTGCGTTCAGGAGACCATGAATACACAGGGTCCAGGTTCCCACTCCTGGACTACCCTTCACTCCTTTGTCCTGAAATTCTACCTCTATGAAGAAGGAAGCTCAGTCCTTTGTGCAAGTCCTCAGTGTTTCAAAAGAAGTCTTAAAAGCCATGCACTAAAGGTTACAGCCATAACATTGGCGGAGCAGAGATACAAACATCTAAGTAATCTGTCCAGTAGTTTTAATAATTCAAAGTACTCCATGCTTCCTTGAGCAAAGGATTCACCCTCTTCAGAGTATCTAGCACTTCATACCCGAATCTGCATGAGGGCAGTCAACCAGGTAGGCTACCCCGTTGCATAACAGAATTATCGCTCTTTGTTTTAATGGAAATCAACTACAGCTATTGGAGGCAAGATGTTTGTTTAGGTGCCTAATATTTAGCCTTTCAGGTAGAATATTTTGGCCTTCCACTGTGTTCCTCTTTTTGTCTCCCTTCCCTAGCAAAAGGCAAGAATAGATAAAAATGACTGTTTTCTCCTGAGTGTCTGTGGGAATTTGCTGGATTATGCATGTTAGCCCTCTCTTCTCACACAGTACTATACGATTGCATTAGGTGTATGGGCACGCAACTGATAAGTCCCTTTTAGGGGATGTTTCCCCATGCAGATTTTCTAAATGTACAGCCCCAGCAGCAGACCTGTCTCCTGATTCACCAGTTTCTTTTCTAGCTGTTTCTGCTGCTATTCAGCCCTCCACCATTATAACTTTTATTTTTATGTGAAGAGGGAAAAAATGGTTCCTCTTCCTATGTCCAGCAGAAACACTTGGAGTAGTCTCTTTCCTGTGAAAACCGGTGCCTGGCAACTGCTTGGCTCCTGCCCTTCTGGGCTGGTGCTTAGCTAGTCCGTTTAGAAGGCTGGTGCAGATGTGGATTTATGAGAGTTGAGGAGCTGTGAGTTAGCGTACGGTTTTTGGAAGACTGCAGTAAGCCTCAGTGTGATTATTTCTTTCAGCAGCTCATTTATTGGCTACCTTTGGGGATTTTTTTTTTTGTACTTCAAAAATATTCCTGACAAGCCGATTCCTTGACAAGAAAGGTGACCCTTATGATGAACATGGAGACTCACTTTTCAAAACATTGTACTAAAACACCTGCTGAAATTATTTTTATACACCTATGTGTGACAACTCCTCCTACCTTTTTCTGTGAAACCAATGTAACACTTCAGTTGGTTCTGTCAGAAAACTGAAACACCTATGTCAAGTTTTTGCCTCATGCTGATGAAAAGTTACAGGTAACAGATTTTGCAATCAAAAGTCAGAGAAAGCATATCCACAATTATCTGAATTGTGTTTTCTATATGCATGTAAAAAAAAAAAAACCCACAAAACCAAACAAACATAAAAACCAACCAAACAAAACCCCAACTAAATACCGCCCCTCCCTCCCCCCCATCCTTTTCAAAGAAAAACCTTCTGCCAAAGTAGAACTGGTCCCTGCTTAGGCTTTTCTGTTTCGACAAGTACAAGCTGTGCTCACAAGCACTTTAGTTTGTGGAAGATAAACTCTTTCAAGCATGAATCCCTTTCTGGAACCCCCCTATACGTTGAAAGACAAGGATTAAAGATGCCAAATCTCAGTGAAAAGGTTTTGAAGAGTATCTGTGAGCTTTATGCTGCATGCCTACTCTCTGTTCTGCCTAAATCCAAGATTTGGAAGGACTTTCTGTGGGTTGGGGATCCTTGCAGAGTTGAGGTTGATTCCATGCTGGAGCATGTTTTGGAAAGCAGTAGCTGTTCTTCATCTACAGAATTTTCTATATTGGCTCTTCCATATAAATAGATTTATTATGTATAATATGTCATTAAAAATGAAATAAATTAGCTATCATAGTGACTGCTTTTTGACAAGCCATTCACAAAGCTTTGTGATGTTCTGCAAGATTGCAAGTTGTTTTTGTTTTGTTGTGGTTTTTTTTGTTTTTTTTTTTTTTTTTAATGGTGCTGCTGTTGCATGAAACAACATGAGCTTGCGATGGCTGCAGGTCTGTGTAGCAGTTGTGTGCATGCAGAGTTATTTTTCAGGCATTGAAACTGTTCTGTGTGCATCTTGTGCTCATGCAAATTTTCAGTCGTTTACTGGTTTTAGGCAAGTAAACCCTGTGAAGTAGTATTACACTTAAATGTACAAGCCAAATCCTAGAATTGTTTTCCACCTAAAATCAGTAAGGCAAGACCTGTAGCCCCTATTCAGTGAAAGATTTGCTTATGTGAGGCTAGATCCAGCCCTGTGTTAGTTATTTTCATTCAGTGAATGTACATCCCCTCCTTTCTTTCTCCCAAAGGAAATCTGGCAGCTTCTCTGTTCCAGAAGCTGTGAAATATTGGCAGGTTTCAAAACTAAATGTGTCAGCCTCTCTGACAAACAGTCAGTCAAAGAGCAGAAGCGTTCCTATCGCTTTCTCTGAAACCAGCCAGCTCCATGCTAGAGAGAAACCGGCTCCATGAAATAAGAGCTGCAACAAGACGTTTTCCAAAATGCTGCCAGTGAACGTGCATTCGTGTTGGAGACTGCACAGCCTGCACCTCAAGCATGCTCTGCCTCTTCCAGAAAAGGAAGAAAAGTATCAAACCGGTGAGGCTGCAAGTCTCTTCTTTACACTGCAAAACCCCATGTTGGTGGTAGTTCAACTGGCACTGGAATCGTACATCCATCTGCGGTGGGGAGGCCCCTGATGCAGCTGGTTTTGCCTTGGTTCTGGAGGAGCAGGCTTGCCCAGTTTTCAATTTTTGAATTTGCTGGAGGATTTGGACTTGGTGATCAAAAAGGCAGGATTTTTCTTTTGAGAGGAAAAGATGACGCGTGGTCTTTGCATGCCTAATATTGCACAGACATCTGCATCTGATACAGTTATAGAGTGGTTTGGGTTGGAAGGGACCTTTATAGGTGATCTACTTCCAACCCTTCTGCTGTGGGCAGGGACATATTTCACGAGATCAGGTTGCTCAATGATATGTCGGTCAGGTGTGAACTGCCAGTCCCACATGTTAGAGAGAGTGCGGCGTAAGAATGGTCCTTGGGATTTCAGTCCAGGCTTATGGTGATGTGAGGAGAACACAACGGAACATTTAAGTTGTGCTTCTTGGCCTTTGTTGTGGGACCTGGACAGCCCAGTCACTTAGAGTTGTCCTGAGATCAAATCAATCGCAGCTTGAAGATTTGCAAATGGTAATCTTTTAACCCTTAGCTTTGGCCAGGTGCTGGTACTTCACCGATAAACAAATTAACGGTTTCAAGTTATAAAATCATGGAATGGTTAGGGTTGGTGTTTTAAATTCTGACTGGAAGACCATACAGCAAGGGATTTCTAGTGATGTAGTAGTAATAATTCTGGCATGACATCGTTATTTGTGCAGCCTCTGGTTTATCTCTTGCATTTTCAAAGCTGTCAAAATAGTACCACTTTGGAGATTCCCTGCATCAGATATGATGTTCCTTAGTTCACTTACCCTGTCCTTGCTACGTTTAGAAGATGAGTTCCCATGTTTCCATTAACTGGGGAATTTCTGCCAGAAATGATTTTAAGTCTGCTGTGGAATGAACAGTTCATTAAGCTGGGAAATTATTTTAAAGCATTCAAGAGCCTGGGGCTGTGATACCAATCAAGGTTGCAAATGGTCCCCAGCTCTAGGGCATATTTCTTACCATTTAGAAAGATCAGGGATTTTGGTACTTCTTGCAACTTTGAAACAAAGTGGTTTAGTTTTGAAGTCATCCTTTGGTGCTTTCTTCCAGTAAATAAACTTGTAGGTTTACTCAACTATACTTTTTTGAGGATAGGAGGAACCTTATGTCCTTCTTCAAACCAGTTGTAACATGCCTTAATAGATTAATGTTCTTTCACGCAGCAGAGACTAGAAATACTAAAATACCACAGAGCAGATTGTGTGTATTCCTGGTGCACTTGGAAGCAGGGAGGGGAAATCTTTCAACAGATTGTTTCTGTGAGACTGATAGCCAAGTGCTACAGATTTTCAGTGCTGTGCTTTAAATAAAAAGTGCTCTAATGGAGAGCATGTTCTTTTGGGGTTTTTTTTTGTTTTGTTTTTTTTTGTTTTTTTTTTTTTTCCCTAAGACAGAAGTTGATTTTTAGAGTTCCATCTGTAAGGTTTGAATTCATATCTATTTGAATTGTGAAGGGTACATGTGGCAGCTTGGGAGCCATTTACAGAAAAAGTACATTTATGATCATGGAGTATGTAGAAATAGATAATAAGGGACACAAAAAGTTGGGGTCCTTGAAGTGATGAAACTGAGTTGTTGTGATACCCCCCTGAAGTAATTTGCTCACTTTGGGAGGAAATTCAATGAGTCATGTACATCTGTGGGTAGATTGCTGTGTGTCACAGTATGTTCTTTGCTGCTCTTTGAACATAGCAAAGGAATTTTGAATGTACCTAAGGAATCCTGATAAATATCTGGCTAATGTAAATATGCTGTAAGCCTGAAACAAGGTAGAGAAGAACAGCAGGAATGTCATGAACAAGTCTTCCCACTGTTAACCACTGTGATTGCAAAGTATCAGGACTAATTTTTAGGGAATTCCATTATACATAAGAGATGTTTAAAAGGATTGTCAGAGAGTGGGTTTTTTTTCACTAAAGAGAAAAGTAGGTGATATGTATTTTAACAGAGAACAAGAGTATGTTGGGAAGGAGATTTTTTTTTTTTCTCTGTTAACACCAGGGAAAAAAAGGATTTTATAATTAATTTTGAAAGACTGAAAACTTGGCACTATGGTTCACGACCCAATTTTCAGAATACTTGAACCGCAATGGTGAATAGACATGTGTTGTATCTCTCGCCTTTCACTTAGAATCATGGTATCGTAGAATGATTAGGATTGGAAGGGACCTTCAAAGGTCATCTAGTCCAACCCCCCTGCAAGGAGCAGGGACATCTCCAACCAGATCAGGTTGCTCAGAGCCCTGACAAACCTGGCCTTGAATGTTGCCAGGGATGGGGCTTCCACCACCTCTCTGGGCAACATGTTCCAGTGCTCTACAACCTTCATTGTAAAAAAATTTTTCCTAATATCCAATCTAAATCTGCCCCCCTCTATTTTGAAACCATTACCCCTCGCCCTATCACAACAGGCCCTACTGAACAGTCTCTCCTCATCTTTCTCCCCACTTCAGGGAAAACTTCCTAGGATTTTATGCATCGAGACAAGAATCACCATAGATTCATACTCAGCAGATGATGACAGGGTGCCGAAATTATTTCGTTTCTTCCATTATTCTAACTCATACAGGAGGTTAACTTTGCTATTGAGGAAGTATCCTGTGTGCATCAGGAAACTAGAAGACTTCTAAGTCTAATTTTTTTTTTTAATACTATCATTAACTCACAGTTTTACTACAGTTTTGATAACTTGCTTATTTGAGCTTCCGAGTGTAAGGTATAAATAAAAACTGTCATGTTTATCTTTAGCATGTGTCAAGATAATCAGTTTCTCTGGTGACTGTGCAGAAGCTTTTAATCTTTACGTTCATGATGGCATTTCACTTTCCATTCTTGCAATGAGAAAAATGTTCACACCTTGGAATCATAATTATTTTATTCATCGTCTGTGTATAAATGATCACTGTCCATATTTTCTGTTTCTACATGCATTTAAAAAAATTCTCAGTGTATTTAAGAGTCTTGGCTATCTACTAGGGTGTAGGGTGGATAATATATTGCAGACATATGGTGCATGCAACTGGCCCCCAAAAATGCATGGCTTTTAATGACAGGGCTCTATTTTTAAGAACCCTCCTCAATCTACTATTTGCAATAAGAGCATGATACAAATGAGCAAAGCCAGTTCAGAAAACTTATGTTCAAGTGCAGCCTGGGTCCTTATTCTTGCACAAAACCTCTGATAAGCAAAGATGGTATGTTGATGTAGTGTTTTCTGTAGCGCAATGCAAATCTCAGGCGTCTATGTGACTATGAATTGTGAACAGAAATATATTTATTGTGAAGCAATACTCCATCAAAGTGACACGGCACATATAAATCATAGAAACTATCTGCTGACTTCTTGTTTACTTGCTTCAGGGGAAACTTTCCTGCTGATCATTATCCTATATTTATTGTGTCTTTCTCATACTTTGTGTGCTTCTACCTCCAATCTGTGATCATTATGCTGATAACATTTTGGAGTCCTGTCTGAAAATAATGTCCATGTGGAGTAGCTGGACAAATGCAAACATGTCAAGGTTTAAAAACTTTTTTGTTTGGTTTTTTTTTTCCTCTACATCGTGTGAAATAGAAGTGTGAAGGAAAGAAACTGAGTGTAATTATTTTCATTGACATAAGTGCCATTTTAGCAAAAGTTGAATGAGTAAAATCAAGTTTTTCAAACCAAACTGTTTTTCCATGTCAACCAGCGTGTGAATGAACACTGTGCATAGCAATAAAGATGCCAATAAGATAAACAGTATTTGAAACTAACCTGTATAAGTCATGTTGGGCAGCAGAAATTCTTTATGGTGGCCATAACTTCTTTAAAATTTAACTGTCTTAGAAGGTGTTGCTTCTACTACCTGTCCCGAAATGTTAGTAATTGTAAAGAACTTAAAGGAGATGGAGAAAAATCCTCTGTAATTAGGTTTTATGAAATCTGACTGCTGTCTTGATACACAGATGGAAAAAACCTTCCACTTCCTGACAGCCCAAGGGAAACTTGGTATTCATCACCATACAGAGTAATGAAGTATCTTTTCATGCTGGATTTCTTAGTTTAGGAGACGTTCTGTTTGCAGTAATAACGTGGGAAAGAAGGCAAGTCCCAAGTGGAGGCACAGAGCTCCGAGCAGGGGCTGACTCTACTTGGGAACGTTTTTCAAATTACTGGAAATAATTCTGAAGTTATACAGCAAAAAACAAAACAAAACAAAAAACCTCTACTGTAAAGAGCAGATTACCAGGGTATTAAGGCACTGCATTAATTCCTTTGTTTATTCTAATGTAGGCAACTGTTTCATAAAGCAAAGTAGATTAAGTCAATTCAGATAAAATATATTCTGTACAGACAACTTCCAGCGCTGTTTAGTTTCCTTAAACACTTGATTAACAAGCATTAGTATTATCTCTTGTCACTTCAAAGCACTTAAATCCTTTATGGCTTGCTTTGTTTCAAAATAACTTTAAGAAAGCAAGAAAGACAGAAATAGGGTGTAAGAGTCAAGGGCTGAGCTGAGCTTTTGTTTGCAGGTCTACACATGGATTCGTATGAGATGGATTTGCTGAGCTTCTGCTTCTACTTTTTCCAGCTACAAAATAGATATAATAATCTGCACTGTTTTCATTGAGATTTAATTTGCCTTGTTTACGCAACACAATGATATCCTTGAGTAGGCAGTTCTGTGGCTGTGGCAATGAATTTGAAGGGTGCTATGGTGATAATCATAAATTGCTTTGATCAGACATTGTATAGGGCAGGTCAGAAGTACAGGTAGAAAACTTGATCATCATTGCTGGGCTGGCGGCAGTTCTTGTCAGAATTAGACTGTTACTGGCAGTCAAAGACTGGTAGGGAGAAGGTGGCCATCTGTGAGATGAATGTGTGATAGGAGCCCTTGTCCTGACTCTCTTGGATTATCTCCCATGCTTAGCAGGCCAGATAATAAATTTCTCTTCAGTGAGAAAGTTGCTTCTTTCTACTCATTGTTAGGAGAATTACTGAGATGCCGCTCCGTGCTAACATCTCTAGGATGTGACACCCTGTGCCTGACTCTGTACCAGCGCAGCACTCAGCTCTTCTGGTGGGTTACTGTATTTTGTGTCTGGTATCCAATGGGTCTAGGGTGCCAGTCGTTCCCCCTCCTGTGAGGTGGATTGTGAAAAAGCATAAAAATGACCTTCCTCACGTTCCTCTTGGTCTACTTCATGGTTTCCTGTGGTGAGAGAGTGAGTCCCGTCTGGCCTGAAATCTTCTGCAGTCATTTGAAGGCAGCTGATTGGAATGCCTCTCTCCATTCGTTGTGTAAGGCTAGTGTCAGTGTGGCAGCTGGGGCTTCCATGGGCCGTTTGCCAGCGCTGCAGTGCACTTTTATAGCCTGACCTCTCACGGTTTCTGCACTCTTCCCTTTTCGTGTACCTTCGTTGACTGTACAGTAGGGAGCTCTCTTGCCGTTACTTTATTTTACGGCAAAGATCAAGTGCTTCCTTACTTGAGAAAGTTTGTGATTGCTGCTTTTATTTTCCTCTCCAAACTCCCACCCAAGTAAATTTGTGGGCATGCAAGAATGGCCTTTCTTTTCCAGAAGTGCTATAAGCTCCTGGCCTGATGGATGTTAGCAGTCCCCAGGACTCCAGGATAGATTATGTGGAATCATCCTATTAAGTTTACTGCAGCTCAGCTATACCGTTTTTGCAACAGTAACTATAAAATCAATATGGAGAAAACGTTCAGATAAATCAACGGTTGAAAGAATGATAAATAGAGGTTCGTTGAAACAGAAATAAGCTTTAAATACACCAAATGTAAAGTGATTCCTATAGAAATGAGGAGTGTGAGGTTACTTCAAATGAGATTTTCCTGGAAGGCAGCAACTAAAAGGACCTGGGGGTAACGGTATACAAGCAACGGAACATATGCTGTAACCAAACAAGATGAGATGTTCTGCAGGGGGATGAGTACGGGAGTAGTAAATAGGAGCAAGGAAGTGATAAGTCTCTTTACAGCGCTAGTGAGAATGGTGATACTGGTACATGGTGTTGAGTTTTAATGTTGCAACATGCAGTTGAGGATCTAAAAGGAAAAAAGTCCAACACTTTTGAAGGCAGATGAAAATCCATTGTAATGTGAGAAGAATTGGGCTATTTAATACTTTATAGTCAAAGAAGAAAGGAAAGAGGAAGTGAGAAGTGACAGAATATATTTAACAAGAGGAAAACAATATAAACCACGCAACCCACCCACTGACCACCGAAGCTCTTCAGTCTGGTGGTGCCCAGCAGCTGGAAGCTGAAGCCTGACAAGTTTGTGCTGGAATCGGATTTTTTCTGGTTTAGTTTGTTGGTGGTTCCCCCGCCCTCCTCCTCTCTCCATTGCAATGTGGTAATAAACCACGGGAGCTAATTACCCAGGAAGTTGTCATCCCTTTCCATGATCTCACTGTTGTTTTAAATCAAGACTGACTGCAGGCGTGGAAGACATGGTTTAGCAAATGCTCATTACTGGATTCCGTGCAGGAGCAAGTGTGTGAGAGATTAAAGCCTTTGGCCTTACTGGAGCTCGGGGAACTAATATCCCTTCTGAATTTATCTGTGTGCTCAGGCCCTGCATGACCTTTTCTATCAAGTCAGCTTTGTACCCTGCCCAGCACCACTCACGGTTCAGGTGTTTTTTAGAGTATGGGCTGATTAAAGAAATCTATCAACTCTCTAAAAATTTTTTGCGACCTTTTTGCTTGTAGTAAATTACTGGAATGATAAAATTAACTATATATATTTTCCACTTCCCTATTTATTTGACTGGCAACAGATATTCTTATGATTAAACAGGATTGCCCTGCTCACTGTGGTGCATAATAACTTCACATGCTGGATGCGGCTTGAGTTTTTGCACAGCTTGCGTGCACACACATGTGTATGCATATTAAAAATGTGTATGTGAAAACATAGGAAGTGGTTTTTAGAAAACACAAATATCAGTAGACTGTAGGGGGAACGGCAATTATTAAACCACTTGCCTCACTTTTAACCTGACTTAGAAAGTTGAGATCTAGGTTGAGAACTAACCCCACTTGCTATACATCTAAAACATTCCTATAGGTGCCACTTCTCTCAGTGAGCAGGCACAATTTCTGTTCCTGCTGTTCTGTCCTCTGCTCTTGGAGGCCTTCTTTTCCTCTACACATCAGATATTGGCCATTTAATCTTTAAAACCAGACTTTGAGGGAGACATGTGGGCTATGTCATAAAAATCATGGCTTCAGTTCTTTTATTTCAGTTGATTTTATGCACCAGCAATCCCTGTCACTGTTGTCCTTCCAATTTTGGGTTTATATATTAATCTCCAAGCAAAAATTCCTATTAAACCGACAAGTTTCAAGGACAGCAGTGAATTTCTTTTTTGTTACTGGGCAATATTTTACGAGTTCATTCAAAGCTTTGTGAACTGTTCGGTGGCCACGAGCCAGGTGTTGTAGGCTAGATCCTTGGCCAGTGTAAACGACTTTCATGGTTACTGCGTCATTGATCTGAATGAAACTATGATGCTGAGGATCCAGCCCCTCTCTGTAAATCCCAGAGCCTGAAAAATTTTATACGGTTATCAGTTGGAAAAAAGACTGAATTCTATCAACCTGCTTACTGTAGCTCTTCTGAAGTGCCGCTGTGAACTATTTACCAACTACAATGTGCCAAATGGCCCGATGATGTGATTGATAGTGTCTGGAGTTGTTCTGTAATACATATGGGAGGAGGAGTCCGTTCACTGCATCCCTCCAAATTGCTTTCCTCACTGAACTATGTATTACAATCTGTGCCGCCTAACAGTAGAGACAAAAACAACTCTAATGGGTTTGAGTCCTTAGTCACCATGGCCAAATTTCTGATGCCCTGAAGATCTATAGCAAGAAAAAAAAAGGTACATAATTTGTAGTTTATTAGTTCTGTTTCTCTGGTATTATATTGCTTGTTTGGTCCTAGTTTGCTTGAGTATGCAAAACAGGACCATGAAAATGACATTTATTAGAAATGTGTTGACTGACTTGGTAAAATTTGAATTCCAGCGCACTGGAGCGTTTTCCGGTCTGTGCACAAAGCTGATAGTTTGGCATGGCTTCTGCTATTTTTCTACCCAAAAATGCTTTTCATGTGCTTGTGTTTCCTATTGAAAATTGTATTTCTAGGGAAAATAGGTACTATAAATTTGGAGAGCAAACTACTATGTGTTTTTCAGTAAACATGAAGTGAGTATTTATGGAAAATTTCCTATCATTTGGCTAGCTACTTGTGAACAGCTTTCAAGTACAGATAACGGGAACTAATACAAATCAAGCTTTTTATTCAGCAATCTGCCCAATAGCAAAACTTATTTTGTTGTAGAACTTCATTTTCATGGTATGCGTCGCTGGAGATGATCCCCAAATTATTATTTTCTGAGCAAGTCCTTGGGGATCAAACCTACCATGTTCCACCACCAAAACAAATAACTTTGGCCATCTGACAAAGCCAATGTGCATCCATTATAGCAGACTTTTTAGCATTCAGCTAGCCTTAGGAAAATAATTACAATGGCTTCTGGTTGTAGCTTAAACAAGGATCTTTTTCTTTTTCTTCTCATTAGCATAGTGAGGAAATTTAAATGTGAGTATTCCTGCTGTGACTAAACAACTAGTGGTTCATTACTACAAGAAGGCTTTTCCTAACACATCACTTCTATGTATATTGAAGCTAATTTGATATTTGTGTGGACAATTTTTTTGAGACTTGTAGGAAACTTATTTCTATATGTTGCTTCCCAACAAAAAATGTCAGGGTCTGTATTATCCACTGCTTAAAAATATTATATCATAGTAATAAGCAACCACTTGTCAGAGTTGCAGACAATATTGTTTTTTCATTTGGGATGATAAAAATAACTAGATATTTCTCTACTAATTTCCACTGTAACTGAATATGTCAACTTTTCATAAACGAGCCTGTTCAGTTTGTCTGGGGGTGTTTGTGCTTGCTTTATTTTGTGTTGATTTTTGGTTGGTTTTGGTGGGTTTTTTTGTTTGTGGTTTTTTTTTTGTTGTTGGTTTTTTTTTTTTTTTGTGGACATAGGGATATTATACTCTGAAGCATCGCTAAACCTTTATAGATAGAAAGAGCTTCAGTCCCCTTAACATGATTCTCTTTGTGCAGAAGGGTTAAGTATTTGGTGGTGTAGCAAACGGAGCTGACACGATGCTAAAGCCCAGTGGTTCTGGTGGTTAGCTGGGAGGAGGTGAGGAGACATCAATCCCAGTGTCTGTGCTGTTCCACACTTTCTTTACATTAAGCACTCAGTAGGGCAGGACAGAAAGCTGTGTTTCCCTGGCAAATAATCAGATAGCCAAACCAGTAGTCTATGAATCTTTTTTCCTCCTTTTCTTGGCTCAATGAATATTTAGTTCATCCCCTGCAAAGTGGTTTATCTTTGGTAGAAAAGATGGATACCATTGCCTTTCCAGCCTCAGCCTGGCTTGTATCTGGAAGTTTAAACATTTAATGTGGCAACTTAAATAAGATAAAGGATGGAACAGAACTTGTCTGCAGTATCTTCTGTCACAGGTTTAATGCTGGCAGTAAGAGAGTTGAGAAGAGGAGACAGCAGCACCATCACCATCTCTGGCACCTCATCCACCAGATATACTTGCAGATCAGTTGCCAAATCTGGGTCCTGCAAAGGCAGTGGGTGCAAGAGAGCCCAGTTTTGCCAGAGCTGAACTTAGAAACCCAGACACTTAGGCACTGTCAGGACTTGTGTAGCTCATGGAAATGCCTTGGGGAGAGTTTTAGGTGCATGAAGAATCTTTAATTTGGAATATTTAGGTTCTGTGGATTTTGAACTGACTTTGCAATCGAGTAGTAGCTATGGTGGAGAGGAACTTCTATGTGGATTCAGTCTGTGTTGTTTGAATCTCATTTTTCTGCCATGGTAGCTCCTGTCTCTGCCTACTCTAGAGAGAAGAGGGAATAAGACAGGAATGTTGAGACTGGCTTTGGTTCTGTAGTGCACAAGAAACTGGGCTCTAGTTTTAAGTGACTGAATACACAAAAATAACTATGTTACTTTAATAACTATAGTTAAACGTGTTTTAAAGCCATTTGCAAATCCCATTGTTTTCTCATAGCTGTGGGAGGAGATTTTTTAATTTTATTTTTTTGAAACTTCAGGCTCAGGCTAGAACTTCTTAGCATCATCTTGGTTGTTAACGAGGGAAGGATGTAACAGTTTCATTGGGACTTGAGTTGCTTTGGAGAGAAGACTGAAAGTAGATGCTGTGAGTGGACAATGAGGAGTTCAGAGAAGGTGTTTGCGACACAGAGATGAGTCCACTGTGTGCAAACAGTGAAGAAATGTTCTTGCTTCTCCTGTACAATTCGAGAGCAAAACCTCCACCACCTCAGAGGCGCAGGTTCAAGGAGGAAGATCCAGAAAGGACAAACTGGAACTTTGTTCACCAGGAATTCCCCTTAAATTTTGTTTTGCTTCCCCAGCATCAGTGCCTCGCACTAGCATATAATCTGTGTTATCTTGTCAAAACCCACTAATCTCAGTGGGAATAGCATTCAGTATACTATTATGCAGTATTTGTTTTCTGAGCTGTACCAGGATTGCTATCAGAGCTGAGAAGTAATAACACAGGGTTTAGTTTTCCCAAATGGCGGAAGGGCTATAATTCAGATTCTGTTTTTGTAGTTGTAAAGTTATAGGATGTAACACATCTACTTGTACTCATTTGGGATACTAAACAGAGGAAAGGCCTTGGAAAATTCTCATGCTAAACATTGATCTGTTGTGATTATTTCATGAAATGTTGGTACACATTTCTCTTTAGGATAGGAGCGCTGTACTGGAATATTTGTCATACAGTAACAGCTGTCAAGCAGACAGGCAGATGCTGTTCGTGTATATAAGAAAAGGCTTGGAAATATTCCAAAATATAAGTGGAATTCCTTCTCTGAAACTTTTTTTTTTATTTCTAGTTGGATTTAATACCAAGCTGACTGGGACATGATGAGTTGTTTTTGTCATGAAAAATTAGTGTGAGCTACTGCATTACATGTGGTACACGTGAACTGTAGATAAAGGAAATACAACCTTGCTCTGTAGCAGAGTGCTGTTTGGAAATTTGGAGTGCCAAGCATCTAAATTCTTCTCTGCCTGGTCCCACAGCAGTCCATGTCTGCAAGCTTCCATATGACGCTGTATGACATGTGCTACATTCCCTGTCCTACTGCCTCTACAAGCCACTGTAAGACAGCAGAGCGGGGAGGTTTTGAGTAGTGTTACTCTCCCTGCTCCCTAAATAAGAGATGACGTGCAAGTGATTCCTCTTAACCATTTCTCTTTTCTGGTATTTTTTTTTTTTTTGCCTAGCACTTAAATAGCTGTTCTAAGGTTTTTTTTTTCAGGGTTGATGTGGAGCTTCATGTTATTTAACTATGCAAGTGGACAATACAGGCAGTAGAGAATGTGCAATATATAACTTGGATTCTGGAAAAGAAGGTAGAAGCCTTATCCCAAAATACTGCTGTGACCAGTTTATATAGCTCAGATTTCCATATATCTGGCTGTGTAAGCCCTTTATAAAAAGTGGCAGCTTGTATCTCCTGATGTATGTTAAACACACCTCTTCAGGCTGGTTCGCAGAGAGCTTTGATTCAGCGGTGAATCAGACCAGAGATAAACATTCATTCCTGATATTTGCAGTGCTCTAATTTCCCTACTCAAGGCAAGAAAATAAATGACACGAGAGCCCTGGAGCTTAACTGCGAGACGTTAGCAAAAAATCTTACTGGAAGGTCTTTTAAATTTGTGATATCCTTCCACTTTGTATCCTGACTCCTGTTACCAGCTCATTAGGCTTTCTGGATTGACTTTCTGTCTCTGGTGTGATCTTGCATTAGCTATTGTATAAAGTAATGCTTTCAAAGCCCCATGTATAATATTTTTATAATAAACACTTATGTATGCTTGTATAAAAATATGTATTGCATAAATATTCAGATATTTACATGAAGTTGGGTTGATGTGATCCACATGTCCTTTCCTGCAGGAGAACGCTACTTCTCCGGTCGTGTGTGTTTACCTAACCAGGACAGCTCAGCAAGCTTTTTCAGGAAAACATTTCAAAAAGTATTAGAAATGTGCATATTATCAACTGCACAACTTCCATTAAGCATCTCCTTCCTGGAGATGATCAGATATTTGTAGTTATCCTTCAGAATAATAAAAACAAGTCAGTATTTTCTTGAAACCTGCCTGAAATCAAAATTCTATTGTTAGGAGCTTAAAAAAAAAAAGTACTGAGGGCTGCTTAGTTATGCAAATTCATGTATAATTAAACGCCACATCACTCTCTTGGTAGTCAACAGATTTTGAAAGTGAATAATAACATAGGCTAGAGTCCACTGGCAAAACACCGCAGCAAGTCACTCCGCTGTTTTCTGCAGGCTTGTGAAAATATTCGTGACCTTAGCCAGGTACCCCATTTTTGTTATATTTTATTTGCCTTATTATTGCAGACTACAAAATCTCTTATTTTGCCACGCTGTTTTTTTTTTTTGAAATATCTTTCTGACCTTCTGAAGTTTTTGCACGACTCCTACATGTAAATGAAACAGTAATCACCAAACTGTTTATTACCCAACAAATGAGAAATTCAGTTACATCTAATAGTGAGTCAAGTCACGTTTGGTATTTAAAGCTTCCCTTTGTCTGTTGTAAGACAGTGTATATTCCAATGGAGGATGCCTCAAGGTTATGTAAGAGTGTTTTTGCCCTATTTTGAGTTCTTTAGTTCTGTGTTTTTTCATTTGTGTAATGACTCACCGCTATGGCTTTCAGTGAACTTGGGAAAAAATGGCATCCTATTTTGTCTTGTTCACCAATTTGATACATTACTCTATTACAGCCACAAAGAGATACAGTTCTGTCAAAATCTGCTTTGCTCTACAAAAACAGACCCTGACCCAGAGGTATCACAGTCATAAAAAGATTTTGAAACAGGCTGCAGCACATTTATCTCTATGGCTTGGCTCAGAAAGAACGCACTATTTTCTAGCACCTTCTTTTTTCTTTTTTTTTTTCCTTTTCTTTTCTTTTCTTTTTTTTTTTTTCTTAAATTTGTTCACATTTGAAAGAGGCCAGATTCCTAACCAAACCTAGCCTACGGATATGTGACACTGTTCCCATTGTATTTGGATTAGCTTATAATAATTGGCTGGGAATTTTGGTGCATTCAATTACAATGACAGAATGTTTCTAAATAACAGGAATGGAAGACAACTGACAGGACAAGGTAGGGAAATATACTGTACAGAGAAATAGTATAGAGTCACAGTAGTTTGGGTTGGAAGGGACATGTAAAGGTCATCTAGCCCAGCTCCCCTGCAAGGAGTAGGGACATCTCCAACCAGACCAGGTTGCTCAGAGCCCCATCCAACCTGGCCTTGAATGTTTCCAGGGATGGGGGATCCAGAGGTGGATGTTTCCACCTCTCTGGGCAACCTGTTCCAGTGTTTCACCATCCCTCATTGTAAAAAAATTTTCATTATACCCAGTATGAATCTGCTTCCTTCTATTTTAAAACCATTACCCCATGTTCTATCACAACAGGACCTGCTGGAGAGTTTCTCCCCGTCTTTCCTACAAGCCCCCTTTAGGTACCGGAAGGCTGCTATAAGGTCTCCCTGAAGCCTTTTCTCCCCAAGGCTGAACAGCCCCAGTGTCTCAGCCTCTGCTCACAGGGGAGGTGCTCCAGCACTCTGATCATCTTCGTGGCCTCCTCTGGACCCTCTCCAACAGCTCCACATCCTCCTTATGCTGGGGTCTCCAGAGCTGGATGCAGTACTGCAGGTAGGGTCTCGCCAGAGGAGAGTAGAGGGGCAGAATCCTCTCCCTCGACCTGCTGGCCACGCTCCTCTTGATGCAGCCCAGGATGTGACTGGGTTTCTGGGCTGCAAGCACACATTGCTGGCTCATGTTGAGCTTCTCATCCACCAGCACCCCCAAGTCCTTCTCCTCAGGGCTGCTGTTGATCCAATCCCTGCCCAGCCTGTATTTGTGCTTGGGACTACCCTGAGCCACTTCCAGGACCTTGTACTTGGTCTGGTTGAACATCATGAGGTTTGCATGGGCCCACCTCTCCAGCCTGTCAAGGTCCCTCTGGATGGCATCCCTCCCCTCCAGTGTGTCAACTGCACCACACAGCTTGGTGTCATCAGTGAACTTGCTGGGGGTGCACTCTGTTAAATAAGTTCTTATTTAGTTTCTCAGACATTTTTATGAAATTAAAATACTGAAATAGGTGTTAAGAAATGGGTTTAGTGTTGTGTATGGACTCTCAAATTTACTGATCCCTGTACTAATGCCACAACTTACTTTCATCTTTGGAAGATCATCTAAGGAAACACTGATGGATTTAATATAAACGATGGCTTATATGGAGACTGCTACAACCACAAGCTTTCCAGTTCTGTTAATTTTTAAATCAAGATCTAAGGCACTTCAATAATGATATGCTTTCATTCAGTTGGGAATTTGCATGCTGCAAAAAATACTAGGTGAAGTTTTAGGATTTGTGTGTTTTGTTGGGATTCAGAATATCGCATAGCTCTTATTTCTAAGATAGCCTATGCTTGAAAGGCATAAGTTAAGAAAACTCTATGAGGGCATGTTAAGAAAATACTTTTTTTTTTTTTTTTCTAGGAAGAAGCCAGTCTGCATGAGGAGCAATGTTGTTGGATTTGGGTGGGCTAAATATAAAATTAATGATTGTGTGGGCATGCCTGAAAACTGTAGCAACTGAAATTGCTGTAGTTGCAGTTGCACAGCTGTCTGTTTTGTAAATAATGTCCTGGGATTTCTTGATATCACAGCTATTGCTCGCTCTTTCGATTACTACTTTGTTTATGCACATATGGAAGTTGCAGACAATTTTTCCTATCAAGAAAGCTTCCTTTAAATGTGACCTTGCCAGGGACTTATCAGCACAGGTTATAGGGGGGAAAAAAAATTAATTAATATTAGAATCTGTGTGTCCTGCCTATCTTCTTGAAACAGCACAGCATCCCAGGAATTGGTGTTAAAGTGACTGCCTTTTTTCAAATCTTATTCCATGCATGGTACATAGAGTTGTTTTTTGTTTTTTTTTTTTTGTTGCAGTGTAAAGTCTGATTTTGATAAATATGAATATCTGGAAAAAAACTGAAATGTTTTCCTTCTTCTTGATTATTCATGCTCTACAAAGATTTAATGTCTAATTTATGAGCAATGTGGCTGTTCTGTGTAGAATGGCTTTCTACATCTATCGCAGCAAGCTTAGCAGCTTCTGGTTTGACCTTGTCCTTCAGAGGAACAGGTAGCATCAGATTCTAGTATTTGAAAGGACAATAGAGAAGAGGGATTATTTATTCACGTGCATTATTCAAAGCAGAAAAAAACAATTGCAGCCCAGCTCTTCTGTGCCCTGAATAACTGCTACATTCAGGTACCTTCAGAAGCACAGTGGGTATGAAGAATTTTGATTGTAGAGCTATTTGATTGTAACCTATTCATTACTGTCATACTACCAGAAGTAGGTCTGACTGAGCAGCTGGCTGGTGGGAAAGGAAGAAATTAAATGGGAAACAAGAAGGCTGTGGCTATACCAATCCTACGTGGTTACACAAATACTCTTTTACATTTTTCATTCAAGACTCAGCAGTGTGTCTGGCATGTGAACCACTTTGGAATAGCAGGAACTGCTTTGAGAGGTCTGTGATGATGTGCAGAAACCTGTTCTTATGTTTGGGTGAGAGCATCTTTCTTGTGTTCTTGCTACGTACGATTAGGGCAGTAGTGTAATGGAGCAGTGTGATGACTGTTACCTAAAATTCTGGTTAAACTCAGCAGGTCTGAGTGTGATATGAGGAAAAACTCTGAAATACAAAAAATTGCAGTTCCTAGGAGGAATGGCTTAGGTTCAGGACAAGTCAGAGTGATGTTGTACAGACACGTGTTTGTGTGAGTGGATGAGGGTATCATATACGTAGGGCTTCTGTGCACTTTGAACTGCTGAATTTGTAAGACCCTTAAGGCAATTCTCTGCAAATACCAGATATCCCCAGGAATGCATTAGGTGTATAGCTGCACCGGAGATGGGATTGGAAACCTTACCGTTGTGTTTAACAGTGTGGAATTAAAAGCAACCTGTTGTGCCTGAAAAAAGGGGGAGGGTAAGTTATCAGCCACTGTGTTTTTCTGTAGATCACCAGATCAGTAGCATTAACTTTTGCTGAGTTTACTAGAGAGTGCTACCTTGTTTTATCTAACACAGTGACTTCCTTCGTGTACCTTTTTTTTTTTTTTTTTTTTTCTTCCCCCTCATGTTTTCCTGAAATAGCACAACATTTCTCAAAAGGCTGAATTGGAGTAGTGAGACTAGTAGTGATGTTGAACTCAGTTATTTCTGAAAATAAAGTACTTTGAGTCTGAAGATGCTGTGGTGATGAATACTCTGGAAACTTTAGTATAATTTGTATAAATCAATGAAGGTGCACGTATTTTGTTACTAAAATTGGTAGAGCTGTAGGAAACCAAGTGAAGAAAGCTGTCTTTCAGATAAGTGTATAAAAAACCTGGATGCATAAGTATATTCTTCGAGTTTGCAAAACTGTGCCAGAAATCTGAGACTAACAAACATTCTGCTTTCTAACCATGCTGGAAGAGCTGAGGTTGGACTCATTTTCCATTGCGCTCCTGCAGTTCTCCTTGTGCTTTGCATACATTTTGTAGTGTACCAGTATTGTCATTCTCTGACAGATTATACATATGAATGAGACAAGACCTGCGAGAGAAGTAGGATCAGATATAGTTGGGAAAAACAAAATTTTGCATGTATGAGGTTTAATTTTTGAAAAAAAGAACTGGTAAAAGCTCTTTGTCTCTCTATCATTCAGCGTAACAATATATGCTACCTCATCCTACAAAACTCCCCATTTAAGCAAGTTTCTATGTCTGTTGGAATCTTAAAGATAATCTTAAAAAAGGCAAACTATGTTAAATATGTATATAAGAGCCTGGGATACCACTATTTTGATCTCAGTGGGCCTTAATGGCTTTGTACCATAGCTAGCTTCAAACTACATGGCAGATGGAGACATATTACTTGACTCTATATACCTTCCTTAAATAAATGGAGAGAGGGGTAACTCTGCCCATCTCGGCTTCAAGAGGGGCGTTGTGGCATGTTTTCTATATTATTGCTGTTTTACTGGTGTAGCATAATGACTTTGAGGGGCTGGGGTGTAAAACTAAGTTTGTTCTGAAAGGTTTTAATTTGAGATGCATTGCATGCATTTATCTGAGCGATATAGCTTAGATAAAGTGCTCTGAGATCTCTGCTGGCCACTAGTGCTTGTAGCAGGAAATCTGGGTTGTGGTAGTATTTCAGTTTTCATAGAAAAGGGAGAAAATGTGTAAGAGTCCCTCTGAGTAAGTTGCACCCACGGATGAACCCAGTCTAACAAATGCGGAGGAATGTGTACAAGCAACATGTGCCACCGTACTCTGGTGACTCAGCTCAGTGGAATAAAGGCATGAGAACAAGAAGCCATTCTAAACAAAAAATAATCCCTTAAGTCCTCTGATTTAAGAAAGTACCTAGAAAAGTGAAGGAGGTTGCCTCTTCTCCCTCCCCCTGCACCCATACACATTTTTCCATTGTAGGCTTTCTATATAAAAAGGCCAATATGGGGAGAAGAAAGAATGTTTGTTGTTTCTAACTATCTGCTGGCTGTCACAGCTAATCAATACGAACAACCCTTAATCAACCTGATCCCAATATAGGAGAAGACCCGAGTTTTCATTCTTTTCATATAGTCAAAACCAGCCAAAGCAATTGGATTCTGTGATGGCAGAAGATTGAATTTCTTATCAGGATTAGAAAAAAATAGTTTTCCTGCCTTCCAGAAAGATGTAGAAATGATTGTGTCCTGTTTTATACATGATGAATATTTTAACAGCTTATGCAGTTTTCCTCTCTGCTTATTTTTATATGTTTTATGAAAACAGAAGGATTATAGATCTTTGTACGGAGTTCCCTATATGAAAAGCTTCCTGGCAGTGCTGCTAATTTGTTATGTGAGGGGCTTTTTTCCTATTACTAAGTGAAGAATAAGCAAAATAATTATCTTAAAACTTTACTGCAAAATTAGATATAATTTCACAAAGCACCATTTTAAAAAAGAGAACTGACATACATGGCTTATTCAGGTAATTTAGAGGTTACTGTGAGGATTTCCATTCCTGCCCTCCCCCCCCCCCCCCCGCCCCCGTAGTTATTTGTTCTAAATACGTGGATCTCTGTTTCTCTTTTAAGACTGCAAAGGAAGGTAAAATTCTCCATTAAAAAAAAAAAAAATCTTTGATATGAGTGTCTCACTTGTTAATTCATAATTTATTCCTGCCGTGAAGCTTCTGTATTATTTTCGTATCTGTTTTCTCTCTTGGATTTAGATGAGCTGATGGAGGAGATGTTAGCATACAAAGTAAATGCAGCAAGAGCAGCAGTATTCTGTAAGGTGGGAGGTAATGCTGTTGTGTCCAATATCGGAACTTTTAAACTTATTTTCTCTTTGCATTGGAAACCAATGAGACTGTCTCATTGGTTGTACAAAGGTAAATTTGTAATTTGTAGTCGTTCTTGAAGTCCCTCCAGCGGTTGGTGCACTCTGGGCAGCCTGAAGGGCCACTTGCTCGCAGCAGAAGGGTTCTTCTTGTTTTAGTGGTGAAAATCCTGAGGCACAGAGCAGTTCTGTGCTTGGGGTTGTGGAGCAGATAATCAGTAGAGATGGGAGCAGAATAAAGAGCTCCAGACTTTCAGGCATGTGTTTCGACCACTAAATCTCTTCTCCTGTAGGAAGCCGAGAAGAGTTTGATCCTTCCTTTTGGTCCTGAATCTGTATTCTCCCTGGCCTCCCTACTCTCATATAGCCTTGCTACAACATACCTTCAGCATTCATACACCTCCATACCCCTGTCACTTTTATCCTGTTCTCCTTCTACATGTTAACTGGGGCCTTGTCCTTTGCAGCACCCAACCACCCACAGTGCTCTCCACAGGTAGCAGTGCAAGGTGATGCCGTTAGGATGCTTAGCCTTTCCTTGAATCCCTGGGTTGGCTCCCTTTTCCACCGTGGTCAGAGATGTTTCTTTTCCATTCATTGTAGCCCTTTGTAACCCTTGTACTCACCTCTCTTTCTTATCCCCTCTCTCTCTTTATCTGCTCAGTGATGTGAGCCTCATCTTGCTGGGGTCCTCACATAATGCCATCTTTTCTCTTAGGTCTCTATCTTGCAAGTATTCAAATTCCTCCTGATCAGCTGCTTTGTTGGATACTTATGAGGCTGCAAAAATTCAGAGAGAATCTAAAGAGACAATTTTTCAGTTTGTTTCCTTTATGTGTCTTTAAATTTATCTTAATAAGGCAACTTTTTTCTTTTTTTTTCTACCCTGTTCTCCTTTATCTCTTTCTCTGTGTTTCTGACTTACAAGTTTATTATTTTTTAGCTCCTGGCTGCTGCTGGTTTTTCCAATCCTCCTTTCATTTGTAAGCAGCAACCCCTTCCAGTCAAATTATACTGAGAATAAAACCAGCTCCTGGGACTTCTTGAAAAGATAAAGGTTTGGCAATTGACAGGCCATCTTAATTTGTAGTTGAAGGGTGAATGAATATACCATAAGTACATCTGAGCTTCATTTTTTTTTCCTCAAATAATGGTGGTGATAAGAGATATGGCGTAACTCAGACTGAAGTTAAAAAATGAAGTGCCTGGAGGAAATATTTGCAAATATCCCTCATTTCCAGTCAGCTTTGAAACTGAGTCATTCAGGGTGCCTGAAGCCCCAGACTGACCGTCACTAATCTTCTAGCCTTCGTCTCCAAATAACTTGAACTCCCTTAGTCTGGTTTCCTTTAAACTGGAGCTCCTAATGCTCTCCCTGCATTGTATGTGGTGCGTTTTCCTTATCTGCTTGAGATGCTGTGTGGGTGCAACCTTCTACTCAGTGCTTCCACTCCTCTGTGTAGTGTGGTTTTCTTCCCCTGCCATCTGTACCCTTGAAAAGACCAAATGCTTCTGTAACTATTCATTCTTTTAAGTCATTCACTCTTTTAACAGACTAATGTAAAGGCAGTGTGCAGTGTGCACTTGTCTCTGTATCTACTTTCTCTGTGTGTGTGTATATATATATTTTTTTTTAAAGTGGATGAGGTGTACCAGCGACACTGTACGTAGAAGGAAAGTAAGTCTAGCAGCTTGACTATTTGCTTTCTGTCCTCACAGTACTGTTCTTGTAGAAATTTTTACTTGGTTACGTGGCACGAAGGCATCATCTCGCTTGTTCTTCGGCAACTAATGGACACTGTTCCAGTTGGCTCTTTTTAACCAAACCTTGACTGTGTGCTATTGTGGTTAACAGCCAAGGACTAAAACTCACTAGCATCTTACACAAAGGGGATTATCAGAAGACTATGCCTGGTCCAGCACATCACAGTATTGGTGGTTTTTTGTATATTCAACAGAATAATTTTGGTGGACCAGTACTCATAAACATAAATAATTAGCATGAGGCTTCAACCATGAAGCTCACTTGACATAATCAAGCCCTTAATAACCTGTGGACCCTAATAAACCTGGTGAATGGAAGTTCTTAGAGATATCAAAGTGTTACGCTCTCTGTGGAGAAAATGACTGAGAAGGGCTGAGGGGAGGAGTACATGAGACCCAACTTTGCCATGCTGTCAGGCATATTATTTAATTTGATTTACCACATGCTTTTAAAAAATAAACTGTATCTTGCCATATCTGTTGATGACTAGAAAGATACTTTCTGATTCTTTTATATGGAAAAATTTTTAGAAATCTGGACACCATTATTAGATACAGTGCTCTGGGAATGTCTCAGTAATGATGCGTCATGGCAATAATAGTTTTTTGTTTGATATTCTGCAGTGAACTCATTGAAGGATTGCATTTGCTCCCATTTGCATTGTCCTAACATCTTATTGGTACTTGGCTATTCTTTATGTTAAGATTTTTGAATTCTTAGGCTTACCTGAGACACACATTCTTGGTTCCTCATAACATTTTGCATTGAACTGTATTCCACATCATTTTTACCAAAGCTGAACATATTGTGTGATATGAGATTTCTTGGGAAATAACTGTCTACTTGTTCTGCATCACCTACGAGGCTTACAGCCACTGTGTTTCTATCCTTTTCTGCAGGATTCATAAAGATAATGAAAGTACTATATCAATAATAGATTTCCTAGAGACCTTCTTTAGAATAGCCTTGATTCAATTATACTTTGATGTTTTCCCTTTCTGTTTTTTTTTTTTGCTAATTTATCGATTAACTGTTTATTAATGAATGTAATAATAACTATTTCAGTCAGCACTTATTACAGTGCAAAAATTATTGTTGTACAAGACCAGATTTATGAACACATTAAGGCACTTGTATCCACAATAAATGCTAATTCTGAATCAGCTGCTCTGAAATTAAAGCTTAATGGGTATTCTTTACTGATTTAAACAACCCTTTGAAACAAAGTTATTTTCTTCAAAGCCTATTTCTTCCAGGATAAGAGTGAAAGTTTCACTGATTGGAGGTAAAAGTAAGTCAAATGCCCTATTCTGAATTAGCTTTCTTCAGAATCAGACTTTATTTGTGGCTTTAATTACACTGTCGTAGTTCAGCCCCGATCGGGACCAGACTACGCAGTCTCTCTCTTGCTCCCCCCACCCTCCGAGAGAACAGGGGGAGAAGATATAAGAAAAACGGCTCGAGGTTTGAGATAAGGACAGGGAGAAATCCTTAAAGTTACCGTCACAGGCAAAACAGACTCAACTTGGGGAAAACTATTCATTTATTACTACAAACAGCAGGATAATGAGACAGAGAACAAGATAACCTCCATCCACCCCTCCCTCTTCCCAAGCTTAACATTATCTCTACTACCTTCCCCCCCCCCTCCCCGAGCGGCACGGGGGAAAGAGGGAATGGGGGTTGCAGTCAGTTCATCATATGTTGTTTCACGCCGCTGCTTCATGGTCGGGGGAAGAACTCCTCACATTCCTCCTCTGCTCCAGCGTGGGGTCCCTCCCACGGGCCACAGTCCTTCGTGGAACTGCTCCGGCGTGGGTCATCTCTTCCACGGGTGCAGTCTCTCCAGAACAGCTGTCCCAGCGGGCCCTCCATGGGCCACAGCTGCCTTCAGGCATCCACCTCCCCCGGTACGGGGTCCTTCATGGGCTCCAAGTGGATCTCTGCTCCTCCGTGGACCTCCATGGGCTGCAGGGGGACAACCTGCTCCACCATGGTCGTCACCACAGGCTGCAGGGGAATCTTGGCCAGGAGCCGCATTACTCCTCCCCCTCCTTCTGAACTGACCTTGGCGTCTGCAGCCGTTCCTTACAACAGGCTGGTAGATGTCTCTCAGGATCCTTTTTACATCTTATTCACTTCTCATCTCCTCTCCACTTCTTACAGCCAGGCTGGACCGAGTCGGGCCCAGTCGGCTGCCTGGTGAGAGGTCAGAGGGTGAGGCCTGCAAAGCCCATGAGGCCTGTGCCTCCCCCTCTGCGCCTCTGCCCCTGCTCAGCTTCTTCACATCTTCTCTTCTCTCTCTTTTTTTTTTTTTTTTTTTTTCTTCTGTTTTCCCATTCTTAAATACGTTATCGCAGAGGCGTTATCACGAGACATTCTGCTACCAATCGGCTCGGCCTTGGCCAGCAGTGGGTCCGCCCTAGGCCTGGCCAAGTCCCCTGAACAAAGGGGAGCGACTTCTAGCAGTTTCCTACAGAAGCTGCCACCTTAGGCCCCCCTCTACTAAACAAAACCACGACATTCCACCCCTCGCCTCTGCGAATTACGTATTTAAGAACTCTAATTAAAATACACACACATCAACATAAAAGAAAAAGAATTCCCCGCACCAAGAATCAAAATAATATCCTCAAAACACCAACATTGAATATACCATGCAATTTACACACAATTCACCACTTATCCCTTCACCACAATCAGAAATATTAATTAGTTGAAATAATATTGTTCTCTAAAATGTTGTCCCATTTAGGTTACTAACCCAGCAAAATAATTTCATCAACCAAACTTCTTTTAGAAGGAAAAAAATCAGCTTTAACCAAACCTCTTTGTTCTGATGTGTCATCATCTATTTTTCTAGCTAGGAGGGATGAGGCATTCCTATCAGGAGACATCTCTTAATATAAAGCATAGGTGCAATTTTTCTAAGTCTTTATATTTAAGGATCTTTTCTGCAGTGGATAAAGAAAAAAAAAAAAGACCATGGTATATCTGTATATAAAAACTGCATTTGGACACCTTTGGTTTAGTTCATGTGTCTACATGCCAGTATTTGGTTTGGTCTGCATTTGTTTAATGTTGGTGATGCTTGCAAACAGTTAAGATGCATTGGCCCAGACTTCCTATACCTGCTCTTGAAGTTGTTTAATAAAGGATGAAAAAGCTTTTTGGCCAAAGTAGCTATTTCTTTTTTGAAGAAAAAAGAAGGATATAAAGTTGCAGAAGGAATTTTCAGAATCATTTAACTGCTTCATTTTTTTTTGAAATCTGACAGTGTTCCTAGTTCCTTTTAAAATCTTTTGAAATAGATTCTAACGTTGAAGATAAACAATGAAATACTGAATAAAACTGGCCTTCCACTTGACTTTTTTATGATTTCTTCAGCTCCAGGTGATATTTTTTTTTTTCCCTGTTTAATGACAGAGGATTATAGCTGAATGGAAAAAACCCTATACAGGTAAATTGATCTGGTGCCTTTCAAGCTTTCGGTGAAACTACTTTTTCTGACATAGCTGGCTAAGAGCCTGGGGAAACTCTGATGAAAATTAATCTTATGAAAAGCAGATTCACTTCTGTAGTTTGTATGTACTATGGAGTATAGTCTCTCTTTTGTGAAAGATCCTGCTGCTAGGGCTGTGGGTAAATCAAAAGCAGGCAGGATTGAGAGGCACCTGTTGAGAGCTGTTGGATTGCTTTGGCAGCAGACGTGTTGGGCTTCACTCTGCATGTGCTCTTTGGAGGCCAAGAAGTTGGTTCAGGATATCAATCGGTGATCAATTTCATCATAGGTTAGTAATAATAAAACTGAAGATTTTCTTTAAAAATAGGGAAGCTGCCAATTGACCTGTCTTACAGTGTAGGCTTCAAAATGTGTTCTCTTTTTTAATGAAGAGAATGACACTTTAATATAGGCTTATTACAAGACAAATAAAAATATAACTTTTTTTTTCTCAAGAAAATAGAATGGGTAAGCCTGTCCTATCTAGCAACTTTTTCTTAAAATATTGTCTTTAAATTTTTAAAAAAAAAAGTATTTATTGTATGTACTCCCTATGTGTAGTAGTGGGCACTATTGGAAGTAGGTTACTGGGCCACTCATGCTAAGAAAGTAAAATACATTTCACCCATTTAGTGCATTACAGTATCTGTACTATCATTAAATTGTAGTAAAGTACAACTTTACAAAGCACAAGAGTACAAAGTGAGAGCAGGCGTGCTTCTAATCCTATTTTAAGCTGAAAACCCTTAACAAAATTACTTTGGGAATGTAAGTTACATAGAAACATTAATTTGTATGTTTGGAAAAATCTGCAATGGCAAAAAGGTGAATTTGTAATTTTGAGGAAGTTTCAGTAAACAGACTTAACTTTTAGGTGAACCATATTGGATCAGGATGACCAAGTTTATGATAAACTGGCATTACTGTTGTGTTCTCTTAAAATGTTATCGAAGAGCAGCTGACGGAGAAATCCTCATAGTCACCTAATCTTTATTCATGTCTCTCTTGAAACACACTGTGCTCAGCATAAAGGTCAGCTTTATCTACTTTGAAATGATTGAAATTCAATTAAATATGCTGTTAGAACTAGAGGAAGAACAAGATGTACTTTCCCCTTTCTGGAATCCTACCCTGTTTCTAAAAAAAAGAGCACAGTTTATAGCAGAAATAACTGAATTAATACTATTGCCTCCTGGTTTTTCATTAAAATTCTTTACATGATCATTCAAGAGGTTTAACCTCTGAGACTCACACAACAAATATAGAGTGGGACCACAGCAAATGAAGGTAGCGGGACTGGTCCCCTTGCACTGTAGTGCTGGAATGAGCTCTCTTGGCTTATAAACAAACTTTTAAATCCAACTTCTTACTGTGAGAGAAAATAGTTGTAAGCAAACCAAAGCAGTTCAACAAAGTGTCATGGCAGCGAAACCCCCACAAAATAAATAGTTCAGAGCAGGTTTATAATTTGTTCTGTGTCAAAATATTTTAGGAATAAAACAGATGCTTTCCTATGAGAAATTGTGAGCATCTGGGCTTTTTAAAGAAATAAATATACTTTAAAGATCAGAGATGAGATTTGTGTCTCAGTGCTATCTAAATGAAGTAATATTTTTGGAATTTTGCTGACATTTTAAATATTAATTAGGCACACAATTCTGTTTAGACATTCCTAGAAAACTTAATTACAGAAACTGCAAACTTTTTATTAATTGCAGCACTCTGATAAATAGAGACAAGTCAAGGTCAACACTGTTTCTAGCAAAACATTGCAAAAGTATTTATGAATACTCAAAAATCACATAACTTTACTAATACTGGTGACTTTCTTTTTTTTTTGTTAATCATGTTCAGGCAAATTATCTGGAAGTAGATTTTGTATTTACAGGAGTATTCAGAACTGTGGTATACACTGCTGTTTTGTCAGAGGAGACATCCAATTAATTTTCATATATACTATTGCATTGTGTCACACACAGTATCAGGAATAGGAATAACATGGGGTTAAATTTTTTTTGGCTGTTTTTTAAAAATACACTAACTTCAGATCCCAGCTGGAGCTATGATTATTTAGGATGGTGAGAGGATTACTAATTTATTAAAATTAGTAACTATTTTGATAAGAATGGGCCTTATTTGGACTATACCTATTATTTTTTTATTGTACTTAATTTTCAATTCTGAACAAATGTCAGAAAATGAGCTGCTATTCAGAAAAAACACTGTGGAAATGGCTACCAAACACTGCAGTGATTCCGACCTCCTTTGTGAGTGGCATCTGTATTCCACTCAAATGTTCCTCTCTTTCATCACTCGGCATTATTCTTATTTTAAGTGTAACTTATGATGATGAGGTAAAACTACTTAGAAAGATGCTAGAGTTGTTAATATTGAAAAGCTACAAGCTTTACTGGAACGTAATAACTTTGAAATTACCCTGCAGGAAAGAATACAGTCTAGATTACCAAGCACAAGTAAAATTTTTCAATCCAATATCTGTATTCAAGAAAAGAGGTGGAAATAGCAACAGATGTGTAGTAACAGTATTCTTGTACTGTGCATAAAAAAAGACACAAAAATTACTGTGTGGAACAAGGCAGCAATCCCAAACTGCTTTATGATGTCCAGTCCAGTTGTAAAGACAAAATACCAGAGATGTAAAGACAGAATACACAGAGATGAAGAAATTTAAGAGATTTTCCCTGAGGAAGATAAGTAATATTATGTATTTTCTTTTGGTCCCTTAATCATTAAATAGTTTTGGGATTTTTTTTTTAATGAAAATATTTGTTCTTAATAAATGAAGTCACACTGCTTAAAAATAAAATTTAAAAGTGCTCTGAGCCAAGTATGGAGGATAAATTGAACATAGAGTGTGTGCACAATATGCAATGATCAGAGTTGTTTATTATTCTGGCAACTAAAGAAAATGGAGATATTTCTGTGTCCACTTTAAAAAACAAAAGAAAAAGAGAAAAAAGAAAGCTTTAAGAACTGTGGAAAAACACAAGCAAAAGAGCCATTTCTTCTTGCCTTGAGACTTTTTAATCTTCAAACACTTTGACTTGAAAAAGTTTTCTCCTTTGTGACAAGCAGGCAGACAAGAACCAGAGCAAGAGCTGTGTTGGCCTAATAAAAACTGAAGTGCAGCTACATTTACAGCACACTGAGAACTGCTGAGAAATTAATGCAAAGATTGTAGACGGCATTGCTAAAAACACCAGAGAGATGCTCCTGGGAGCAGCAATCAGCTGCTCAGTGTTAACCTCTCTGCAGAAGGAGAGCCAAAATGTTCTGCGTTTGAAGCTGCTAACGTTCATCTCTGTGTTTTGATATGAAAGCGGAGCGAGGCAGAGAAGACAATGGCAGTTTTGGGATCACTGCCCTGACTCCGCAGCAGGATGAATTGCAGAATCTAAAGGAGAAAGGAAATAAAACCCCAAAACCTGCGATTGTGAAGATGCAAAGGAGCCCTGGCTCTTGCTGTAGCCCTTGGCCAGAGATAGTGGCGGCGGTGGTGGGGGAGGCAGGGATGCACCCATGCTGTGCTGTGCTGGCGCTGGAGTGAGATTCATAAAGTCAGAGACCAAGTTTTTCCAATTATTGCAAGGAGCCCTGTGCCAGTTTGGTACAATTGTACCACTGTGGGATGGTACAATTAGATATCTGCAGTAGTTGGAGCAGATAGGAAATTGCTCAGGCCAGACAGCTAGCATTTCAAACTTGAATAAATCCTCTATGCTTTATAGAGAATAATTCAGCTATGCAGTTTGGAAATGAAAGTGTTGTGTAAATTGGAGATAATGGGACAAGCTAGATGTTTCAAAATACCTATAACAGCTTTCTCAAATTTGGCATCAGAATCTTGACACAAGTATTTGGGAGCTACTGTTTATAAATAACCAGGATCTGAAAAATGTGTCTAAATGGGTTGGCATCGTCAGAAAAACATTTTATTTCATAATCACTCTCAGACATGTAAGATGTGAACTCAAAATACACTTTCATTTTCTCTGTATCTCTTATGTTCATCCATCAGCAGAAAACAGCCTCTCCACCCACCTCCATTGTCTGTCTGAAATGTAAAAGACCCATTTGTGCACCGTAGATGTGTATTTATTTGTGCTTCTCTGACAGCTTTGCAAACAGTTTCTATTCCCTGGGTCGCTCCCTGGGGAGCCGGAGGATGATTACGAGCAGCATCCAGCCCGTGGGAAGAGCAAGGCCGAGGCAGGTGAAGCATCCCGCGTGGTGTCGCAGAGGAGGTCTCCGGCAGAACTGGGAATAAAACGGAGCCGTCTTCACTCACAGATCTCTGCGGCATTTGAAACATCAGTGCGCACATGGGAGCATTACAGACTAATGTAACTGGCAGTTAAAATAATTCACTGATTTGCAGGCAAGCATTCAAGTAATGTGTCGGTCTGATGGGTCTGAAATTTAACAAATTTAAAAGGTTTTCTATTGTATTGCTCTACTCCCCCTGCCCTCCCCAAGGCTCCCAGACTCAGTCTTTTATTTCTAATTTACTACTGGAAACTTCTATTGAAAGCAGCATAGATTTTTATTATGAATGAACAGTTCTGGGGATTGAGAACAGCTTTTGAAATGTTTCCCTCTGTATTAATTTAATGGATTATATTTCTGACTATGCTTTCTGAAAAAGGACATTGCACGTTTGATTAAATTTTAAGAGGGAGTTGCAAAATACCTTCCATAATATATTGCTTAAAAAAAAAATGCAAATCGGAGCAAAGTGGACTGAGTGGAATAAATTCTTGGCTCTGCCTAAAATGGGTTGGAAAAAAAAGAGGGATGGATGAAGGATCTTCCATATAAGTGCCAGTCCTTGGCCCATTTGCTGTAGAGAAGACGAGAGCAGTTTCGTGTCTGAGGTCTTTTTGTTTCTAACTGCTTAGGTTTTGGGGTGGCTGAAGTAAGTTTCAGACTACCCAGGGCAGGATCTACACACAGCAGCTGGTTAAGTGGGCTTTCCATTCTGTTTGCTGGCTGAGCAGCGAAGAAGCCATCGTAGGGTGAGTAGCTGGCCCATTAATTAATCACATCTTTACTGGAGCGTGGACCTTCAGTTTTCAGAGACGTGTTAATGTTAATGATCTGCCATTTTTCATTATGATAAATGAAAACCCTCTGCATGTAGAGCTTGTCTGAAGAGTGGGTCTCTGAAGGAAAGCATCACTTCAGTGTTTCACATCTATTCTCCCTCACTGATTCCCAGACAAAAATCTATTGAATTACAGTACGAAAAAATATGACATCGTGTTTTAACTGTGAGCTTCACCTGAAGCTAGGAATCAATCTCCTGACTTTTGGCATTACGGATTAAATGACGGTAAGGATGGTGGCAGAAGCCTTGGTAATTCTCAAATCATGTTAAAAAAGAGAAGGAGGCCAGCTTGTTCTTCCTCAGCCAGCCTGGCTCTGCAGAGCAGGCAGCAGGAAGAGCTCATTTGCTGTTTTCTATGAATAAAGCAATTACAGCAGGAGTAGAGTGATAACTTGTAATGAATAATAGCTTCAAGGGTGTGTGTGTGTATATATATATATATGTAATCTTTTCACTGTTTATAAATTCTTTGCAGTTTGTATTTTGAGGAGGTTCTTGGTTGGGTGTGGTTTGTTGTTTTGTTTTTTTTTGGTGTGAGTTGTTTTTTTTTTTTCACTTACGATATAATTTTACTAGTTCTTGATTCATTGATATGACCTTAGAATGAGGTTTTTATGCAGAGAGCATTCCACTTAGTTAAGATGTCCTTTTTGCAAACATGTGGGTTACAATTTGATATAAAATACTCCAGGGGATGTAGCTGAGGTGACCCTGAGCTGGAAAAGCAGAGGAGAATGTGGCTGACCTGGTGCTGGTAGCCATAATATCGATTTGACTTGGAGCTGAAATGAATCATTTTGTAGAGCAAAGGTCTATGAGAATGTTTCATAATACTATTTGCAGCTGTGGGGATGTTATCGCATTGCATGGGAAATAGATCTGTGGATATCAGACAGGTTGGAGAATCCAGTCAACGCTGTTTAATTACTGGATAATACTTTGCAGTTATTTTTCAACAGATGACTGCACCTTGCTACTCTTTTGAAGCATTAACTCGTTCCAAAAGCAGCGAACAAAGGGAAAAACCTAAATGACTGTTAAAAATACTGGGCTGGGACTCAGGAGAGCTGAGTTATTTTCATACTGATACTCTCCTTCACTTTCCTGAAAACAGAGATCATTCTCCTTGGCGAACCATTAAGCCACCTACTGATGCAAAGTGATTTTTAAGGGCTCACAGGTTATGCAGAATTTAGTTTCTTAAGAAAAATATAATGCATATCCTTAAGATGCGTTTCCCAAAACTTTGGTACTAGTAAAATATGTGATAGCCACAGGAATCAGAAACTCAGCCATAAATTTTCTCAGTTCTGCAAAGGGGGGAGATGGGTGTACGGAGAACAGGAAGCGATTTTTCTGATGTTGTGCTTCACGGGCCTGACATCCTGAAAGTAGGTAAATTTTTCTGCTAGATATATTTGAATCAAGGTTGGGTTTTATCACTGAGTTTAGCAAAATCCGTAGACATGAGTTCAATTCATGGCCCCTGAGGTATCTGACTACAAGGTAAGCTTCCGTTCACCTGTGTTAGCCGAGTAGTTTGACTGGAAAAATCCTCAAATGATGCTGACTGTGCAGCATAACCTTGTTGCAATGGGTTGCTTCAAGGACTCGAGTAAATTGCTCTGTTGTACTTTGCTGTGATGGCTTGGCCTCTTATTAGCTTTGTCACTTCATTTTGATTTGTTGCTGAGTTTCTGTC
Source organism: Chlamydotis macqueenii (assembly GCF_036417535.1). Classification (NCBI taxonomy): domain Eukaryota; kingdom Metazoa; phylum Chordata; class Aves; order Otidiformes; family Otididae; genus Chlamydotis; species Chlamydotis macqueenii. The sequence continues at coordinate 66,901,537 of NC_141560.1, read as the reverse complement.
TGCAGTTAAATCAATAGACTTTTTTTCTCCTTAGCTTTCAAAACATCATAAATAAAATTAATTCCTTAAAATAGATGCCCTGTGTTTTCTGAAATAACACCATATTAGTTTGGAGGAAAAAAAATTTGGTTAGTAGCTGCTTGAAGTTTATCCATGCCTAGTTGTCTTTTCTCTCATTCAATGCTTGTTTATAAAACCTTATCTTACAATCTAAGCACTTAATCTTTGTGGCTTTTTTTGTTGGTGTTTCTTCCTGTTTCTGGGTTCAGCGTGTTTTTTTTTTTTCGTTTGGTTGGTTATTTTTTTTTTTTTTTCCAGTCATGGTTTCAATAATCTCAGGTTCATCACATCCTGCTCGCAGTATGGAGTTACAGTCTTCAGTTTTAATAAGAATAAAAATGTGCTGCATTTCTGTAGCATATATTGCTAACTAAGCATTTTTATCTCTATACTACTAATGAACTGATTTGATGAAGATGACACTTCAATTTATTGGCAGAATTGTCAAAAAAGGAAAAGAAAAGAAAAGAAACTGGCTTTGTGTATAACCCGTAGCCCAGGATGCCAGCCAGAGTGCAGTTAAAAAAACCCAGATTTTTCAGTACAAGAGCAGCTTGGTTCCTTGTGCAGTGGCTACGTGTGCAGTCACTTAACTACTGTTTTTACAAATACGTGGATACCTGTTAGATCCCACCGAGAGTAACCATCTCGTAGATGGGACAACACCTTTTACAAGGAAATTTCCTTGGACGTTAAAATTTGAAGGGTCTTCTGGAGTTGAGCTGGTTTGCATAGCAAAACTGTAGCAACAGTTCAGAGAGCTGCCAGGTCGATGCTGAGACCAAGATAAACGTGGAAGAAGGGAGAGCAGAAGGTCAGGAGGTAGTGCTGGGGGTGACTGTGAGCAGCAGTCCAAGATTGACTGATGCCATGGTGAAGTGTGAGCCTAGCTTTTGGAAAGATTGGGTCTTTTCCTGTGGCAAAACCACCATCTTATTTCCTCTCAGTACTGCTCTTGTAAACTATTTTTTGTCAATCAGGCTTTTCCTGCTAAGGTAATTTCCTTGGGAAATTTCTGACTGTAATAGTTTCAAACTCTAACCACGTGCTAGTGAAAAAAATCAGAACATTAATGGAAATATGAAAATGTATGACCCTTCTTCTCTTTCACTAAAATATGTTTTGTTTTCTTCCCTGGAAGTACAATTCACTGTCAATAAGAAGTCTGTGGCCGTAGCCCCATGGTATACATCTAATTACAGTTTGACAATGCCTTGCTTTTAATATAAGTGTGGGAAATTTTAAGTAGGATTGGAACTTTAATGACTGCTTTTACAAAAAATTGAACATTGGATTAAGACAACTTTTTTTATTCTTCCTTTCTATTTCCCATTATCTTTTTATGGTTTTCTGATGTAGTCATATACATAGATAAGGCAAATGCCAGTGTGTTTTCCCTTACAGTATGTATATTCCTTTTTAGTTGTCTAGACAGCTGGAAGAAATTACTAAATCTGTCTTGTAACTGTTTAGTGTACTGAGCAAATGAAAAGATTTTAGACTAACAGTAGTTCTGAAAAGCATATAACAGAATTTAATAATCAGAAATTTTCTGATTTTTTTTTTTTTTTAATCAGAAAGTCTGCAATGTTTTGACATCTCCTGCAACTTATCCTAGAGTAAAAGATAGTGCCAGTTTAATAGTTGTGCTGGAATGATCCTGTGGCTGACACTAGTATGATTCAGTGAGTTTACTGGAAGTAACTGGTCTGTAGGAAGATGTTTAAGCAGATCCAGTGAAAAACTTAGTGTGGTTTAGGTGGGAGCAGGTATGTGTTTTTGAGGTGAATCTCGTGGCTGTCCCCATGGCTGTGCTGTGGTTGGTATCTCAGAGCACACCTCGTGCACCCCAGCCACAAATGGGCCGTCTGTCCAGGGTACCAGGCTGGAGCTCGATTGAGGTAACTCCCTAAAATGTAGATACTGTGGATGTCAGGCCCTCAGCATCAGCCACTACGTGTGCCATTTGCTAATGCAGACGTAGATTTAGTTATTGTGACACCAGATGATCTCAGTTTTGTTGTTGTTTGGTTTCTGCAGCAGTGCACCCTGACGTGGAGGCATAACTTCAATAATATCCTGAGGTACTGCACACTTCAGGTATTCTTTGCTATAACGCTTTCTAAATATAAAGCCTGACTGGCCAAAGGCAGTGATGTGGTCACACCAGGAAATATGATGCACAGGAAAAAAAATCTATGCCAGGTTACTTCTGTAGAGTATGCCTCTTACAAGACAGGAAAAATACTGGCAATACTGGTCTGAAACAACACTCGATGTTTCTGCTTGATTGAAGAAATGAAACACAAATATCAACATCTTATACCAGTTGAAATGCAAAATAAACTAATTATAAAAGCCAAATTTTCTGGAGTTGGTGTTCTTGATAAAATACTTTAAATTGCACCCAACCAAAAAAAAAAAAAACCAAAACAACAAACCAACAAACCACCCCCTGCCCCCCCAAAAACACCCTCAATCAAACAAAAAACAAACTCAAAACAGTAGGAATTCAGCATAGCAGGTAAGCTTTGATTTATATTGTTTTTTCTTTTTTTTTTTTTAAATGATTGTGTAGGATAAAACTAGATTAATGTGCTTATTACCACAAAAAAAAGAGTAATACTAACAATGTGTAGGAGAAGCTTCACTTACTGATGTTCTTGAGACCACAGAGGACCAATCTGACAGCTTTATTTGCTCTAAGTAAAAATAAGGAGTAGATAAATTCTTAAAAATAGTAAATGAAACCATTTGCTCATTTTAATTAGATAGTTAAAGATGTGTAAAATCTTTTTCTCTGAGGAGGTCTGCATCTACTTAACTTCAGAGAATCCTTCTTAAGTAAAATGAGTCCTTAATCAGCAATGCAAGGAGTCTAAATTAATCATCAGGCAGCTACTTTACGCTTTAAATCCCTACTTGATGATGCTTTGATCCACAGTAAATATTTAAAAAAATGTCCATGTACATACTCATTGTCCACTCCTGAGGAAAAAAATTAAGTAGCTCAATGTATAATAGCAAAGCTGAAATACAGTGGGGTTGCCTGTAAATAAAGGCTTTTGCAGATGTTGCATTTAAGGAGAAAAAAAAATAATAAAGAAGTCTAGAAATGGGAAAATCATAAAAGCGCAGTGCACCCATCATAATATAGCCCTTTTCTCCTTCACATTGTCTCTAAACACCCTCAAAATTTAAATTCACTTACTGATGGGACTCCATAAGGTAACTGGAGAAATGTCACCAAATACTTTTCTATGGTGTATAAAAAGGGAATTTTATTGTATTTTCCATACTGCTGTGTGCATCCCTTTTTATTGCTTTCACTAAGTCAAAATGATAGTCCTTATCCCTGCTGTGCCATCCGCTACAGGTGCATTCCAGCCACTGCTGAGCTTTGCTACATCCACAGAGGTGACCAGTGAAACAATTTAAAAAACTCTAACTAATATACTAACCACAGTTACAGAAATAGGTTTGCCCAATGCAAAGAGCTTCGGGATGGGCCTAATGCTGCTGCCTTGCCCCATCCCAAAATTTTCTCAAATTGACAGATGGCAGCAAGTGGCCTCAGGATGCTTTGTCGTCTTCTATTTCAGGCCACAAAAGCAATGAAATGGGGAAACAGGAGTTCACCTTTGTGGTGCAGAAGGCATTGTGGAATAGGGTCAATGCTGATCGCCTCTTCTTCTCTGGCTAAGCAGATTTATTTACACATCTCACATTTCCAGGCGACTGGTAAAGGTCTAACTTGCTGCTGTAGGTTGTGTGCAATTCCTACCGCAGCTCACGCTTTCCTGGCAGGCCTGGGCTTCCCGTGTTTTGTGTCCAGACAACAATTACTTTCTGATTGAAGGCGTTACTGTGACAGCAGCCCACCCACACCATATCTCATCTGGAAGAGGTATCGGGGTCACCCAGCTCTTTATATTTTCTTATCTTGAACAACAAAATAGAAAATTTGAAAAGATCTCACCAGCTGAGCTAAAGTACAGGAGCTGATGAAAATACACAGCTTGGGAAATCACGAGATATCTCCGGAGAGGGCTTTTGTTATCCTTGTGCAAACACTTCTCAGAGAAGATGCAATGTGACTTTGATGTGAGGAGCAGGCTAGACGGGATTCAAGCAGAGGAGAAAGTCACCTTAGTTTATACAGGAGACTATGAGTGAGTTTAGACCAGAAATGATGCTGTCCTGCCTAGCACCTCTTACAGTTAATATCCTTTTTATTTAAGTGACTAAATCTGGATTATGTTTCTCAGTTCTGGGGAGCCTGTCTTAGAATTTTTGCTGTCATCACTCACTAAAGTAACCTAAGCTGCTTTTTCCTCCATGCTGCCAACTCTGAAAGTCAGCTTTTAAAAATACCTTTTTTTTTTTTTTTTTCCCAAAATGTTAGTGACAGTTGGGGGCAAAACTACTTTTTAAAATTATAAGAATTAAAAATGTAGTAATTATTAAGCACAAGAGTCTAAATGTGCAGAACAGAACTAGTGAACTTTGCATTAAAAATGTCAGGCATTTTAAATTATTTCATATGGATCAAGAGAGCAGTGACACATCTGTGGTGGATTTTCATAACAAATTGAAGGCTGTACTTCTGCTCAGAAGGACTTTCAGCTTTGCCCATTAGGACGTGGGAAGCACACGGTGGCCCAGAATGATCTCAGCTGCTTTGATCCCAGCAGAAATGTCTTCTGCCTTCCCCCATGGGCTGTCTCTTAGCGAGGCTGGGGTATCTCTGTGGTGGGGAGAGGATCATTTTGCTGCATTTTTTTTTTCTCTTGTTCTTCCCCTGTAACACATTAGTGGTTGTCCTGAAGTGTTTTTGCTGTTCTCTTTTGGTTTGCAACCTGGAAATTATTTGTGTGTGATTTTCGTGAGATGACAGATCAGTGTTTAGAATTGGTGTCTAGGCGGAGTACCGCAGCCATCCCTGCCCGAGGAGGACCCAGAACTGCATCCTCTTGTTCCCTCAGGGTGGTACAGATTCCCTGGAAAGGTGGCACTGCCTCAGTGCTCACAGTACATAGGTTTCTGAAATGAGCGGTATGGGTGTTTTCAAATTGAAGAGCATAAACAGTGATTTGTGTGTCACTTGCGGGGACTGGCATGTATATCCTGAATCAGTATAAGGATGCAAGCTACATTATTGTCAGCTGTCTTAAATGGCATGACATTATTAACTGAGGGTTCTTCCCAGCACAGGAGCCTGTACTCTTACATCTATGATGCTTTAGACTAGAGAAGAGAGTCCTGTATTTCTTTTGCACAATGTGCCTTCTCAGTCGCAGCAGACTAGCACAGGCATAGCTCCCCTTCTCTGTAACCATTCCAAAGGAGAGAAATAACTTCCTGATGGGTAGCGCTTCTAGATCACTCTGAATAGCTGGAAAACAAAGAAAAGGGGCAGGACAGTGCAGGGAGGGGAGGGAAGACAAATACAACGAAGTCAGCTCAAGTTGTAGGCGTGTGGTGGGATCAGGAGCTGAAAATCCCATCCCCAGTGCCAAGGAAATGCGCTGTGGGTAGAGCTGTGATAGATAAGTCAAATCATGATGTGGTCTGTTACCAGTGAAAGATGCTGGAAGAGCAAGCACAACCTACACCTGCTTTGATGGGTAATAATCCTCCAGTTGGTGCCTGGTGATGCACGTAGAGGAAGAGAAAAAAAAATTTATACCATGTACTGAGAGATGTTAAAAGATCATGTAATACATTGCATCAGTGTCAGAAAAAGAAAACCAGCAAGATTTTTTCAGTTATTTACCTTATTCCATTTAAATTGTGTGTGTATATATGCATTTATGTACCTACTCTATACAATGGTTGTTTTAGCCCAGGCACTAGAAAATTACTGCTTATTGCCTAGATAAATCATAGGGAAACTTGGGCTAGTTATTAATATCTACGTTTGCTGACTAAGCTTGGATCTGCAGGCACAAAAAGTTCAGAAGTTCAGTAAAGAACTTTCTGTTCAGAAGTTCAACAAAGAACTTTCTTGAAAAGGATGCAAATAGTAAAGATGATGTTTCATTTACCATCAGATAATAGAGAAGGAGTGTTATATGTAGTTAAGGGATATGTTTGACGAGGTTGTTAAGTTTAAAAAAAAAAAAAAGCTTCACCTGAGAGCTGAGCATCTAAGTGCCATCAAAAGTCTGGGCTTTAGTTTCTATGTTTCTCAATTAAATAGTCTTCTCCAGTGCTATTTTCCATGCAGTCCATTTTAATTAGGGATCAATAATAATGTCCCAGCAGTTTACTGATTCACTCTTTTCAACTGAATTTGATTGCTTCAGCTATGTTCTGGGCTGTGTGGCAGGAAGGTTGCTCAGCAGCTGTGATGTGCAGACAATCAAATTACGTGGACTTGGCCGTTAACCATCTTTAGGGATGAGTTTACTGTTGTTCCGCCCTGCATTAATGCTGATCTTCTGGAGCTGCCTGTGATACGTACTGCACTTGAGAAGCCGCATATCAGAAGAAGATAGTCTAAACTGAGTTTCTCCTGGCTTGCTGAGGCAGCTTGCTTAAGGGCACATCCTGTAAACAAAGGGTTAAACACTCCAAGAAGTTGTGCTGTGGCCACAGTAAATGCAATGCAAAACACGGAGGTGGTAGAGGAGGTTTGCTTGGGAGCCCTGAGGTTGACGTCACTGATATTTGGAAGCTGAGGTCTGTAAGGAAGATGTAGAAGGAAGTCTGTGATGAGCTCATGAAGTTTTCAGCCAGTGAATTGTGCTGGAGAGAAAATAGTAAGAACATGTGGACAGAAATTGGAGCTTTTCAGGTGTCAAACTAGTGCTTCATAAGACTTGAGTTGATGTATTGAAGAGCCCTTCAGGTTTTAATTTGTCTAATATTTGATTTAAAAAAAAAGACAAAAAAAAAGCCTATGTCTCTGTTTTAGCTATTAGAGCCTCACCATGTATCACCAGAAACTCACATGCTGTACTTAACATAATTAGGTTCTACGTTAAGGGCATTTTTTCATTAGTTCTAGGAAAAAAAAAAAGAAAAAACTTCTCTATTCCCTTACAAAATGTTAAATGTATGACTAAGAGTTTGGTTTGTGTGCTTTCATTTCAGATGGACTAAAGGTAAAGAGGTTCTGAGGGCATTTCAGAAGAGGCGAGGAATTTTCTGTACTAATACACCTGGCAAGGCATTTTTAAGTTACATCTGAACCTGTTCCAGCTGATGTCAATGGCAAAACTTCAGTTGACTTGAGGTGGGAGAATGGTGAGGCCTCAGCAAGGCCAATTGCAGTTGGGAACGACAGAAGTGGAAACACAGTCTTGCTTCATGGTATGAAGTTATTTTTGTAGATTTCCAGAATCAGCAGGGATGAGAATGTGTTCTGGTTTTGTTGGGTGGGGGGGGACCTGAGGTGGCAGCTTCTGTAGGAAACTGCTAGAAGTTGCTCCCCTTTGTTTAGTGGACTTGGCCGGGCCTAGGGCGGACCCGCTGCTGGCCAAGGCTGAGCCAATTGGTAGCAGAATGTTCCGTGATAACGCTTCTGCGATAACGTATTTAAGAAGGGGAAAACAGGAAAGAAAAAGAAGATGTGAAGCAGCTGAGCAGGGGGCAGAGAGGGGGAGGCGTGGGCCTTGCAGGCCTCACCCTCTGGCCTCCCGCTGGGCAGCTGACTGGGCCCAACTCAGCCTGGCCTGGCTGCAAGAAGTGGAGAGGAGATGAGAAGTGAATAAGACGTAAAAAGGATCCTGAGAGGCATCTGCCAGCCTGTTGTGAGGAACGGCTGCAGATGCCAAGGTCAGTGAAGAAGGAAGGGGAGGAGTAATGCGGCTCCTGGCCAAGATTCCCTTGCAGCCTGTGGTGACGACCATGGTGGAGCAGGTTGTCCCCCTGCAGCCCATGGAGGTCCACGGAGGAGCAGAGATCCACCTGCAGCCCATGGAGGACCCCACGCCAGAGCAGGTGGAGGCCTGAAGGAGGCTGTGGCCCGTGGAGGGCCCTCTGGGACAGCTGTTCTGGAGGGACTGCACTCCGTGTGGAAGAGATGACCCACGCCGGAGCAGTTTTACAAAGGACTGTGGCCCGTGGGAGGGACACGACGAAGGAGCAGGGGAGGAATGTGAGGAGTTCTTCCCCTGACAAAGAAGCAGCGGCATGAAACAACGCGTGATGAACTGACTGCCAGATGTATCTGGCAGTGGCCAGACATATCTGGCAGGTTAACTCGTGGCTCAGGGAGTGGTGCTACAGCCAGGGCTTTGGGTATCTAGATCACGGGGCGTGCTTTGAGAAGCCCGGGCTGCTAGGGGCGGATGGCGTGCACCTAACCGAGAGGGGGAAGAGTGTGCTTGGACAAAGACTTGCCAGGCTCATCCGGAGGGCTTTAGACTAGTCTTGCTGGGGGAGGGGGAGCACAGTTCAGCCCACTGCTGTCAGCATGGTGCCAGTGCCAGCACCGAGGGTCCAGAAGCAGAGGAAGGAGCACAGGTATGTGCAAATAAACCTAAACTGCGGTCCAACAGCACCCCTGTCGCTCCAGCCATCAAGTCGGCTTTGTCCGGGGGCCCAGCTGAAGTGTCTCTATACCAATGCACGCAGCATGGGGAATACACAGGAAGAGCTGGAGATGCTTGCACACGAGCAGGGCTACGACCTCATTGGCATCACGGAGACGTGGTGGGATGACACATATGACTGGAGCGTCAACATGGAGGGGTATAGGCTTTTTAGAAAAGACAGGAAGGGGAGACGAGGAGGGGGTGTCACTCTCTACGTCAGCAACCGGCTGGAGTGTGTGGAGCTCCGCCTGGGGATGGAGGAGGAGCTGACAGAGAGCTTATGGGTCAAGATTAGAGGATGGGGACGGATAGGGGACGTTATGGTAGGGGTCTGTTACAGGCCACCTGGCCAGGAGGACAGAGCAGATGAAGTGCTCTATAGGCAGATAGGAGCAGCCTCACGGTCACAGGCCCTGGTTCTCATGGGGGACTTCAACCACCCTGAAATCTGTTGGAGAGACAACATGGCAGGGCACAGGCAGTCCAGGAGGTTCCTGGAATGCGTGGATGACAACTTCCTCCTGCAGGCGATAGAGGAGCCGACAAGGAGGGGTGCCATGCTCGACCTTGTGCTCACCAACAGGGAGGGGCTGGTGGGGGATGTGAAACTAAAGGACAGCCTTGGCTGCAGCAACCATGACATGGTGGAGTTCAAGATCCACGGGGCAGCAAGGAAACTACATGGCAAGCTCCCTGCCCTAGACTTCAGGAAGGCGGACTTCGGCCTCTTCAGGGACCTGATGGGCCAAGTGCCATGGGAGGCGGCGCTGGAGGGAAGAGGGGCCCAGGAAAGTTGGTCCATATTAAGGAGCACCTCCTCCAAGCTCAGCAGAGGTGCATCCCGATGAAACACAAGTCGGGCAAAAAGGCCAGGAGGCCGGCGTGGATGAGCAAGGAGCTCCTGGACCAACTGAAAATGAAAAAGGAAGCCTATAGAGGGTGGAAGTGGGGACAGGTAGCCTGGGAGGACTACAAAGAGGCTGCGCGAGTGGCCAGGGATAAAGTAAGGAAGGCCAAAGCCCTAGCAGAACTGAATCTGGCCAGGGATATAAAATGTAACAGGAAGAGCTTTTATAGGTACGTAGGGGACAGAAGAAAGTCCAGGAAAAATGTAAGCCCCCTCCAGAAGGGAACTGGTGTCCTGGTTACCCAGGACATGGAGAAGGCTGAGGTTCTCAATGACTTTTTTGCCTCAGTCTTCACTGACAAGAGTTCCTGTCCCACCACCCAAGCTGTAGAAGGTGCAAGCAGGGACTGCGAGAATGAAGAACTACCCATTGTACTCGAAGAGCAGGTTCGGGATCATCTGAGGAACCTGAAGGTGCACAAGTCCATGGGTCCTGATGAGATCCATCCGCAGGTCCTGAGGGAACTGGCGGATGAAGTTGCCAAGCCACTGGCTATCGTATTTGAGAAGTCGTGGCGGTTTGGTGAGATCCCCGATGACTGGAAGAGAGGGAACATAACCCCAATTTTTTAAAAAGGGGAATAAGGAAGACCTGGGTAACTACAGGCCGGTCAGCCTCAGCTCTGTGCCTGGCAAGGTCATGGAGCAGATTCTCCTGGAAACCATGCTAAGGCACATGGAGAGCAAGGAGGTGGTTGGTGACAGCCAACATGGCTTCACCAAGGGCAGATTGTGCCTGACCAATTTGGTGGCCTTCTGTGACGGGGTGACGGCATCGGTGGACAAGGGACAAGCAACTGACATCATCTACCTGGACTTGTGCAAAGCTTTTACACTGTCCCGCACGACATCCTTCTCTCTAAACTAGAGAGACATGGGTTTGATGGATGGACCACTCGGTGGATAAGGAGTTGGCTGGATGGCCGCACTCAGAGAGTGGTGGTCAACGGCTCAATGTCCATGTGGAGACCGGTCACGAGTGGCTTCCCTCAGGGGTCTGTGCTGGGCCCGGCCCTGTTCAACATCTTTGTCAGCGATGTGGACAGTGGGATAGAGTGCACCCTCAGCAAGTTTGCCGACGACACCAAGTTGTGTGGTGCCGTCGACACGCTGGAAGGGAGGGATGCCATCCAGAGGGACCCTGACAGGCTGGAGAGGTGGGCCCGTGCCAACCTCATGAAGTTCAACCAGGCCAAGTGCAAGGTCCTGCACCTGGGTCATGGCAATCCCAAGCACAAATACAGGCTGGGTGGGGAATGGATTGAGAGCAGCCCTGGGGAGAAGGACTTGGGAGTGCTGGTGGATGAGAAGCTTAACATGAGCAGGCAATGCGCCCTTGCGGCCCAGAAGGCCAACCGCATCCTGGGCTGCATCAAGAGAAGCGTGGCCAGCAGGTCGAGGGAGGTGATTCTCCCCCTATACTCTGCCCTGGTGAGACCCCACCTGGAGTACTGTGTCCAGTGCTGGAGCCCCCAGCGCAAGAAGGACATGGACCAGTTGGAGAAGGTCCAGAGGAGGCCACGAAGATGATAAAAGGGCTGGAGCACCTCTCTTATGAGGACAGGCTGAGAGAGTTGGGGCTGTTCAGCCTGGAGAAGAGGAGGCTCTGGGGAGACCTGATAGTGGTTTTCCAGTACCTCAAGGGGGCCTACAAGAAAGATGGGGAAAGGCTGTTTAGTAGGGCCTGTTGCGATAGGACGAGAGGTAATGGTTTTAAAATAGAGGGGGGTAGATTTAGATTAGAAATTAGGAAAAAATTTTTTACGATGCGAGTTATAGAACACTGGAACAGGTTGCCCAGAAAGGTGGTGGAGGCCCCATCCCTGGAAACATTCAAGGCCAGGCTGGATGAGGCTCTGAGCAACGTGACCTAGTCAGGGATGTCCCTGCTTCTTGCAGGGGGGTTGGACTAGATGACCTTTGAAGGTCCCTTCCAACCCTAACCATTCTATGATTCTATGACTGCGACCCCCATTCCCTTCCCCCCCTGTGCCGCTCAGGAGGGGAAGGTAGTAGAGATAATGTTAAGCTTGGGAAGAGGGAGGGGTGGAGGAGGTTTATCTTGTTCCCTGTCTTATTCCTCTGCTAGTTTTAGAAATAAATGAGTATTTTCCCCAAGTCGAGTCTGTTTTACCCGTAACGGTAACTTTAAGGATTTCTCCCTGTCCTTATCTCAAACCTTGAGCCATTTTTCTTATATCATCTCTTCCTATTCTCTCAGAGGGTGGGGGGAGTGAGAGAGAGACTGCGTAGTCTGGTCCCGATCAGGACTGAAATACGACAGAATGGTAGACAATTTTGCAGGTCATGCATTTCTCCTTGCCTTGCTAAAATTGCCTCTGTTTGTGAACTCGTTAGCAGAGAAACCATTTATTCTACAAAGTCTTCAGGAAGAAGGGAGTGTCCACCTAGCAGCTCCTCAGAAGCCTGTTAGATTAATCCATTTTTGATGAGCTATCAAGCATCATAAAAGCTGTGGACCTCTGTAGAAGCAAATCAAACACAGAGCTATCTTTTCTGTGACTATAGAAGACCTTGCCTGTGACAGAAACGACTGTTTGAAGGGAATTAATTTATGGGCTGCTTTTGAACAGGAGTTTTCAATGCGCTTTGTGCTTCAATGCTCAGTTCCTTCATGTTCTTGCTGGTTTTAAAGCTTTGTGGAACTTGGGGTGCTTGGAAACTGCCTTGAGGTAGAGCGAGCTGTGATAATTAGGCTCTTGCTTTTGTCCTGGGAGACAGAGACTCTACTGCTGAACTGCACTGGGCAGCAGCTTTTGGCTGAAACGTTTTTTCCTCAAGTTGCAACTTGCTGAAAAGGAAAAGTTCATTATGGAGGACTTGCTTTCAATGATTTTTTTTTTTTAATTAAAATAATTTAAGATATGTTTAATACTTTTATCATTTAGGCTGGAAATTTTGGAGACTTAAAACTGCAGGGATTTTTTTCCTGTGGGGTAAAGATAAGTAAGAGATGCAAATAAAAACAGATTTAAAGCTGAAAGCCTATTGAAACAGATTATTCTGATTGACGTGTATATAAAATGTATCCATATTTGCCCCTATGTTTCATCTGGAGATTTAAAAGAATTTTAAAATATCCAACTTATCTATATGACAGGGAAAACTCTGGAAATCTTCATCAACTTCAGACTTAAAATAATGGTTTAAGTGATATTACTGTGCAATATGGTTGAGGTGAAGAGAAAAAATGAATATTTTTAGAGTTCTGTGACTCAATGTCCTTCTAAAGGAGGAGGGGATTGGGAAAAGAAAAAAAAAGTCCAATTAAGGAAGCATGTTTGAGGCTGACTATATCTTGTTTCCCTATGGAAACTTTTAGTTTGGAAACTTTGGTTTGGAAGTTGAAATACGCACTGTATTTCCTTATTTGTTCAGATTCTTATCTTCATTAGATGAGAAGATCTTAATTTTATTTTTTAATATGGTGAAACTTTTTGGTGGCCAAGGCTCTAGAAAAGGAACATTGTTAGAAAGGTCACTTCCATGTGAGTGTTTAAGTGGTTTCTCTGTGTACCTTTACGTCTGGATGCAGAAATTTTTCCTTTGAAAATAGCAGGCTCAAGAGATGAAAAATAGGTAGCTTGCCAAAGTTTACCAAGGAGTTGGTGTCTCCTGCCCCAGAAGTATCTGCAAGAATGGATGAACCATTTGGTTAGAAGTTTATATGGATATATAGTCAACTCAGAATACTTGTATTAACCTTATGCATTAAGTGCAGTAAGTATGTCTTTACCTGGACCCAGCTAAATGTCTAAATGTACAATCCTAGGATAGTTTGGGTTGCGAGGGTCCTTTAAAGCTCACCTAGTCCAGCCCCTCTGCAAGGAGCAGGGACATCTCAACCAGATCAGGTTGCTCAGAGCCTCATCCACCCTGTCCTTGAACATTTCCAGGGATGGGGCATCCACCACCTCTCTGGGCAACTGGTGCCAGTGTTCCATGACCCTCATTCTAGAAAATTTTTTCCTAATATCTAGTCTGAATCTACCTGCTTCTATTTTAAAACTACCCCTTGTCCTATCACAATAGGCTCCACTAAAACATGCTTCTCCAACAGCTGAGTGAAAACTGCTACTGATGTCGGTGGGAGAGGAGCTATAGTAACATGATGGTTTCTGATAGTATGCAGAGAGCGTGGGACCTAATGCTTTGCTCTCCATTCATATAGGCAAATCTTCCTCCTCAAGTAGTCCCACACAACAGGGAAACACCCAAAGGTAAAGCTTGATGTTGAAGGTGCATTTCATGATAGCTGAAGCCAGCCTTGTTAAAGACGCTCAGGGATCACTCAGTCCAGCCAGTCTTGTTGGCTTTCGTTCACAGCATCTGCGTCAGAATTGGAGGTGGAGAGGAAATAGAAGAGCATAATCAGGATGTAAAAGCAAAATGAAACCATTATTTTTTTTTGCCAATTCAATTTACTTCATGATTGTCCCTCGGAGGGATGCTGTTCAGACTTTTTATTGGTGTTGTAAACATTCCAAAAAAGATCATTTTGTGTGCAGATTAACTAATTCTCGGGACTCACCAGGTGAGAAATACCGAGTGGGATAAGTTAACTTCTTCCAATTATGCATAATTTCAAGATCTCCTGATGTATGCAAACTTAAGTTTGACATTGAGATTCTGAATTTAGATTTTTACCTGGCAAGTTTATAATTACACATGCCCATAGCTTAATGAAGCTGCATTAAAATGTTTGGCAGAGTTACAAAATGTAATAGCCTATGGCACCGTCTGTCACCTGCAAAGTGGATTATTGTTACTTTTCTTCATTTAGCTGAGTTAAACAAGTATTCAAGGGTATTGTCCCAGGAATGCATTTTTTTTTAACAAACATATGGTGTGAGTTCATTGGACATTTCTCTTGCTTTTTAATCTTTTAGAAGAAAGTCCCATCTGAAAAGATTTAAAAAAATTATTGTGGCAGGTTTCAGATTTGATTTTAATTCTCTGTCATAATGAAGGCAATAGAGACTTGAATGAAATGATGACAGATCCACAAGTGATGCCCCATCTGCTACACTGTCGTGTAGAATATTATTCCTCAAAGTTGAACTTCCAAGATAAAACAACCTTGTAATGTAAAGGAAATTCAAAGGTATATTTTTTTTAGAATTTTTGGTAGTAGTGGGGAAAATTGAAGTTAATTTACTGATCTTGAAGGCTTAAAAGGAGATATTAGTGAATACTTCCCTAGCCAGTTAGTGTTTCTCTGCAGTAAGTTTGCTGGGATTTCTGCAGGATCTTGCTGATGTTGAAGCTATGGATTCATTTATTTATGGTGTTTTTGTTTTTTTTTTCCAAATTTTTGCTTGTGTAGTAAGTACAAGCTAGGTTCTCCCACTGGATCTGGACTTTCACTCCTTTTTCAATGTTACATGCAATGATTAGCTGTGGGCAACCACTTCTCTTTCCTTTTTCTAAAGGGATGAGAGGAGCACCATCATCTAGGGAAGGAGAGGCCAACAAAGCTTATATGGGTATTGCATTGTTGGCTTCAAAAAAAAAAAATCAAGATTCATTTAGGAGTGTAGGAATTATTTTGTTCTTGATGTCAAGAAAAAAAAAAACAGGGAAATAAGTTTTAGATTTACCACATGCATCCATTTTGAAAATTATTTTTCATTAAATTTTTATGAAAAAATGCTACTAGTTCAAGGAACTATTTTTGTTTAACTCCAAAAGAATTTTTAATTCTATTTGGATATTTCAAACAAAATAGTTTTTTCTTAAATTAAAACCTGACTTGAAGCTTCATCATAAAAGCAGTGAAGTGCTGAAAGTTCTGTGTCTTGAAGGGAGTATAGTTTGTTCTTCATATTCAGTCAATCGAGTTAAATCCCACACAAATTCAAAAATGCTGCAGACCCGAACCTGAATACCTCAGTGAAAAATTGCATTCAGCTTTAATTTTCATCAAGTGTAGCAGTGAGTGATATTACCATATACTGTTATGTATAAATTCCAAGTTTAAAGTAGTGTCTTGAATAAGATTTAAATTCTAGTGAGAGAGGAGAGGGAAGACAAAGAAGAGATGAATGCAGGACAAGTGAATATATTTTCAAAATTAGGTGCATTAGATCTGTTATTGATAAACTTCAACTCCTCTTTCTAGATGATTCCTGCAATTCTGAGAACTTTTTCAACAGCTTTGTAATATTTTGAGTTTCATATAAAAGGAAGTCCAGTATTTACCAGCTAAATTATGCAGCGCTAGATGTGTAAATCTGTGCATGAGTTACTGACATGAGTGGTTTGATTTCAGAAGTGCTCAGCATCTTCTGCACAGGGACAGAATCTTGTCTTTGTTTTTTTGTCTTTGTTTTTTTTTTGTTTGGTTGGGTTTTTTTTTATCATGTATTAACAGTGTACTAGGATAAATTGTTATTATTGGAGAAAAGTACAAGATTTCAGTCTTCACAGATATCATCAATAGTAAATGGTATGTCTCCTTTTTAAACTTACATATTCTTTTCAATTTTTCATGCAAAATATTTTTGGCAGGTTTGAAACTGATGTATGAAAAGTTACCATTCAATTCAGGAAAAAAAAAAAGGTGATTTGATATCTCAAAATACCGTGGCCTCATTGCACATACATTGATGTGGAGCTGCTTGACAATGTCTTTGGGATGCTGTACTTCAGAAGGATACTTTGAGGGCTCGGTGGCTCTGGAGACATCAGCTGTATTGCAATGGATCAGTAATGCTTTGTGGTTTTGGGAAATACATATGTCTCTCATGCAGTCTTTTTTGAAATAGACAGGGGATTTTAATTCTATTAGTAGTCAGGTGCTAATGCATCAGGAGCTATAAAAGCAAGATGAGAGATTCACTGGAGTATATCTGTCTGCAAATGTGAGCACAGAGTTGCATTAGAGAAAACACTGTGGCTTTTTTTCCTTTATTCAGTTTGCATTTTTATGTTATGCCAGCCTGGATTGTACAAATCCTAACACTCATTATTAGAATTATGCTTAGCTCATTGCTCCATTTAGAGAGCTTTTTCCCTAGAATTAGATCCTTGTGCAAGGGAACAAAGACAACTTACAATGTGGTTTTGGCTGAGATAGAGTTAATTTTCTTCATAGTAGCTAGTATGAGATGATAGTTTGGATTTGTGCTGAAAGCAGTGCTGATAACACAGGAATGTTTCTCTTATTGCTGTGCAGTGCTTGCACAGAGTCAAGGCCTCTTCTGCTTCTCACCCCGCCCCACCAGTGAGCAGGTCAGGGATGCACAAGAAGCTGGGAGGCAACACAGCTGGGACCGCTGACCTCAACTGACTAAAGGGATATTCCATGCCACAGGATGTCATGCTTAGCATATAAAGCTGGGGGAAGAAAAAGGAAGCGGGAGGACTTTTGGAGTTACGGTGTTTGTCTTTCCAAAGGAAAGATGGAGCCCTGCTTTCCTGGAGACAGCTAAACACCAGCCTGCCGATGGGAAGCAGTGAATGAATTCCTTGCTTTGCTTTGCTTGCATGCATGACTTTTGCTTTACCTATTAAACTGTCTTTATCTGAACCCACAAATTTTCTCACTTTTACTCTTCCAATTCTCCCCCCCATCGCACTGAGGGGGAGCGAGCGGGCAGCTGTGTGGGGCTTAGTTGCTGGCCGGGGTTAAACCACGACAGACCTCTAGACGTGCTAACAGCCGTTGATGATGCTGAATCCATTGCCTGGAATCCAGCCAGAAAGCTTTGATTGGAGGTAAATACTTGCAGTTTCACAATTGTATTACCTTTTCTATACACCCACATGAGTCCACATGGGGTCTAATTGCTTTTCCTAGGCTTATATTTAGTAACTGATTGCAGATGGCTTTTAGACAGCAGGAAGGAGAACAAGGAAACCTTCTCTTTTATGTGGAATTATGCTGAAACTTTCAAGGTGCAAATACATTTATTTAACAGGGACTGTCACTCTGAAAAGATTTCTTACATTAACAGTGCATGTTATTCTCTTGTTCTTGTTCCCTGCTTGTTTGTTTATATTAACTTACTGTCCATTCACTTATTTTTAATTTTAAAAATTTTGAAACCTAAACTATCTATTTTTCCATAGCCACAGTGAAGTTATGACACCATCACACCCTGGTGCTCCTAAATGCTAACAAAGAACACATTTGTTCTGAGGTATTTCAACATTTGATATGTCTCATTGCTGGTGTGGTATAGAAATCCTTTTAAGATGGATGTTGAAATGCTCATGGTCTTATCTGTGTTTCTTATGTGTTGAAGCATTGCTTGGAATAAGATTTGTGTTTTTTTATTTATGTAAAACCTGTATTCATTATATATTTTTTTTTTTTTAATGAATTGGAAGGATAAAAGGGAGTGAAGAGGATGGTGAGGCACAACAGTCTGGTGGTAACTGACTCTCGGTTGCAAGTACTGGGGTATTTGCCAAGGCTTCAGTTGCCTCTGTGAAACCTCTGCAAATTGTAATGCTATGATGTAAACAGCCTTGGAAGCAGCAGGGTACAAGTGAAAAGTTGTTCTTTGTTCAGGTGACAGCAACCTGTATCCGTAGTGTACCAGGTCATGTGAAATTTTTGTTGCATGTGCCAAAAACATTCCTTCATGAAGAGGAGTAACTTCCAAAATAGGCTGGTCTTTTTTTTTAAAGGACAGACACATATTGTGATGGCAAAGATGAAAAAAAAATAATTTCACTGGGAAAATCAGCTTTTCTGTAGAGTTGCCATATTGTGATGTATCAAGGATGCTAAGGTATTTTAGAAATATTTACCAGAAATAGTAAAGTATTGGATAATATGCCGTAGCTAGAATATTCTAACATTGGTCTCCATTCACAATTAGGAAATATAAAGTTGTTTGAAAGAGTTTCTATGACAGAGGTGGAGATTTCTGTAGAGGTAATTGATTTTGGGATACCCTGTTTGACAGCCTTTGCAGTCTTCGAGTTAGGTAGGTGAAATATGAAGCGTAGGACCCCAGAGAAGGAAGAAATTCAATGTAACTTTCTGTTCTTAATTTCCCTAGGCTATCTAGAAGCTTTTCAGCTGCTGGCACAAATTTGCACAGCCTAGAAACTCCTCCAAGTTATATCCTAAGGATGGGGACACAGCAGCCTGCTCCATGGGTTAGAGGTAGCGAGAGTGCAAGGCTATCATGTTATTACACTTACTGTTTCAGACAAGTTCCCTACACAGGGTGAATCCAAAGAAACACAGAGTTGGATTTCTCTGGGTCCCTGATGGCACAGTTTCTGGGCTGATGAACAGTGCACACTGAGAAGAAAGCAGCCGAAACCCCGTGTCTATTTTTTTTTTAATGACCTCACAGTAACTTGGAGCTCTCTACAGGTTTTACTGCTCGAGGTAAGTAATCAAACTGCTTATCCCTTCCCACTTAGATTAATGAAACAGTCCTGCCGACAGGAATAGATGAAGGAATGAATCCTAAAAATAAACAAAATGTAAGAGGGGAAAACAGATGGTTCACAAATATTTTTCAGGGAGCTTCAGAGGCAGTGTAAGAGATTTCTGAGGGCTAATCAGTGCTGTGAAAGCACTGCCGATCCAATCTGCTCCTATCCTAGGAGAAGGGGAAAGGAAAGGGGATTATTGATATTGCACTTCTTGCTTTTGGGATTTGAATTCTGAGATGCTTACACAAAAGCAGAAAGGGAACTCTCAGTGCTGTGGAGTCCTGGTGCTATTCCAGCAGTGTCACCTTCATGAAGGGACAGTCAGACAGACAGAGCACAAACATCTTCTCTGCCAGTTAAAAGAAATAGATGCCTCCAGCAAACTCCTTAATATGCAGGTTTCATTCTTTTTTTTTTTTTGCCTTTTATTTTCCTTAAAACTCTGTTAGTTATGTCCCACAGCACAAAACTAAGAGGGTAGGAGAGAACTTCACTTAGTGCCAGGACAAAGAGAAGAACAGAGTGAGTGACAAGTCTCCAGCTCCATTGGAATTTTGGTGCAGCAATCCAGTTGCTGTATAAATGCAACTGCTGCAAAAAGTATAAACATTGTCGTCTTGTCCTTGAAAATGCTGACTGAACCAAAATATATTTTCCCTCTGAGTCTGAATTTGTGCTTTATTACCTTCATTATTTTCTTCTTTTTTTTTTTTTTTTTGCAAACTGAGCAATGAGAAAAAAAATGATACACCATATGTTATTTTTTTTTTCTCCTTAAAAGAAGCAGGACATAAAATGCTGTTGCAATTTCCTCAGACGTTCAGCTACAAAGCATTTACATAAAGCTATTATGCCTTCTGCTGTTACATGTTTGTTCCAGTTGTTCAGTCCACACTACAAGAAAATAGACAGGAAAAATACATTATCTCAGATCTCCACAGGATCAAACTTCTGTTTTAAAATAAAAATTTCAAATATAGAATCTTATTCTTTCTCATTAATTTCTTCATTTGCGCATTTGTTTTTATCCCATGAGGGTCTTGCTTTTATTGTGTTTTATGTGAATCTTAAGTTTGAAGATCTTAAGCTGCTACAGCAATTTCCCCTCTGTCAAGAAAGCTTTTAAATTAAGCTGAAGATTTTTTGTAAGTCATTGTGACCTTTGTATTTTTGCATTATGCAACCTATAAACTGTGAGAATGAAACCTCACAGTTCACAAATATATTTACAACTGTCTAAATGAGGATGTGCATTAAACTGCAGGGCTTGGAAAACATAAATAATGAACATTATTTGTACCTTGACAAAGCAAAAAAGCATGATTAAGGATAATTGTAGGTAACTGTCATCATGAGAGATGTTTATGCAGTCAGAAGTACCAAATATCATTAAAACTGTTTCTCTAAAGGGAGCAGTAAGGAACTAATGGATGCCGGTACATGCCTTGAAAATAATTTGACTTAAAGATTTTCAGATTTTTTTTTTTTCTCCTTTATGAATTTAGAAAAATAGTGATTGTAATAATTGTTGGTTTTAATGAGGACTCTGAAATCTTCACTATTACCTATGTTATCATGAAGTTTCTTTTGTCTGAAAAAATTAAATTTGAAAAACATTTCCTCATGAGGTTCCTGACGCTGCCTTTTCTGGTCAGACCAGCAACCCATCTTACTGTAATGAGTTAGGTTCATCACTAATTTAGTTTTTGTAAGAAGGACATTTCTGCCCATTTTGGTGCCAGATAGAAGTTTGAAAATTAAATTCACCTTAGTGTTTGTTTTTTTTTTTCCCCCGCCAAGGAAGCATTCTGCTTGTGTTTGTGTGTCTGTATAAAAACCAAATTATTTTTAAGCAATAAGTATAATATTGAGAAAGACTTCTTAATGCTTTTGCATTATGGGTATTGGCCATACTGCAAACTCATTTACATGAGGATGAAGTGTGTGAGATAGGAGAAGAAATGTCTTAGGCACTGGAAAGTCTTGGTGATAATATAAGAAGCAAAATCTTTGAGGTGTAACCCTGAGTTTTGTAGGCTTGGAGTGCAGGAATTTTCAATTTTCTTCTCAAAGGAGTAAGATTGCAGTCCAAGGTTCTTGCATCGATACCTCTGAGGAAACATGTTGGAAACTGCTAAGTGCAGAATTCTCCTTGGAATGTGAGATCCAGAGAGATGGATGAATTTGCCCTCTCTAGGTAGGTCCAAAAACTGAATAATTTTCAACACCTTGTTTTGGAAGGAACCAGATTATGCCTTTTATTTTATTCATAAAAAAAAAAAACCCTAGAAGATGATGTTTCATATTTGGAAATTAGTGTGTAGACTGGTATTTTCTATAAAGAGATTAGATGATTTGGAAACAAACTTCTCTGGACGCCTTTGGTCTCAGCTGCAAGCTCTGGATGGCCTAATTTTGGTCATCTTGGAGGAATCTCTGGAATTCTAAAAGCCTGAAGGAGGAAACGAAAAATGCTTTTGTTACCTTCATTTCCCCCAAAATGCCTTGTCAGTGATCATTAGTTTGCTGTTGGAAGTGAAGAGGTTTGTATTGTGCAAGACTGAACTGTCTATGCAGCTACTTATGGCACCTTAGAGTCCATAAAAGGAGAGAAAAATGGATTTGTGAGTCATAAGTGAGGATTCAGATGCTGGCTCCAAACTGTTATTGTGCAGCGTGCCTGGGCATAAGATTTTGTTTTGAGTTGTGCAATATTTATTTGCATTTTTATTTATGAATTTTTCTAGATTTGTCAGCACATTGATTTTCTTGATGACTTATACAAAATAAGACACCTTAACAGCACTTATAGTTATTTCACACTACACACATATTTCAGGATGCTGAGAGATAGTGGTCATAATTTTTGATGTTTCAGCAGTAGAAGAATAGCACATCCCTAATAAAGTGAAGGACTGGCTTACAGAATTTGGATTCTCACAGTTCTCCTGCAGCCTTCAGATGAACTAACTTTTATAGGAGTGAAATACGATTCTCATTTTGGTTTTATGCTAAGCTATACTTCAAAGCCAGAGAAAATTCAGTGGCCTTGGGATGAAAATTATTCCCAGGAGACAATGGAGGAAAAAGTTCTGGAGGAAGAAGATAACCCCACAGGCAGAAATAGTGGTTTATCCAATGAGCATTTTAAGGAGTTCTATTAACAAAAAGAAAAAAAAAACAAACCACCCCCCAAAAAACCCAGACCACCTTCTGGTGATAATTAAATTCAGCTTAAGCTCCTACAGACCTTGATCAAAATCCATCACTGAGATCAGATTCCCATTACTGAACGGTACAAGATGAGCAATTGCTGATGCTAGAGATGAACAACTGCTTTTAGCAAGTACTATAGTGGTATCGCAGTAAGTGCCGACTGGAAAGCCACCTCTTAAACTGGTTGAACTGTTTCTATTTTCAAGCAGATTATATGGAGAGGCTGTTTTATGCAAAGCACGCTAATACATTTTTATGGGCAGAGTGGCAGGCTTTAGTGCTGTGCTGTGTCCCCAGAAGCTTCAAAAGACTTAATTTTGTCTGGAATTATTTTCGCGTGAGCAGGAGCTTAGTGATGTGGATGTACAGAACACATCTCTTCTATCTGAATGATACCTATTTGAAAGTGAGGCTGTGTGTTCAAATTAATTGAAATTTATGAGATACAAGCACCTGCTATATTTGCTACCAGCTGAATTGTGAAAAAATGGCCAAGTTTGAGGGTGTATTTTTTTCTTTTTGTTATTGTTTCTCTCACCTGTAATTGAGAGGGCTGCAAGTGAGGGTGTTCATGGCAGGGGAAGAAGAATAGGCCACAGAAATCTTGTCAGCAGGTGATACAGGTGCAAACACTAATTAGGCCACAAATGAATAAGCCTGGGTTTTTTCTGCCAGCCCCTACATTTGCATCCACACCGGAATTGCCAATAGTTTGCTGTGGTTCATCACAGTGGCTCTGTACGAGAGCATGATGGAAAAGGTTTATTCAGGGAAGCGCAGAGGTGTGCTGGCAGAGCCGTGGCAGACTTAGAAGCCCGTATGGTGTTTGCCAGCCTTTCCCTCTCCCCAACGTGCAAATTCCTGGCTGCGTTTTCACAGGGAGGTTGAAATTTCTGGGACTGCTAGTCTGTGGGATGCTACCTTCTGTGTGAAAAACTGTTCATCTTGTACAGTTTATCTCCTGAGGGGGGAAAAAAAAACCAAAAAAAAACGAAAACAGAAAGGCCTAGAAAAAAAAAGAAATGGAGTAAGACAAGGGAAAATAATCCCTCTAAAGCTCTTTGCAGTCTGTTCCTTCCACAGCCTGCCTTGGCATGATAAGGTATATACTAAAACCAGACCGGTGCATCCCAGATAACTTTGAAAAGCATGGCCTTCAGAGCCAGTTCTTTCTACATTCTCATTAGGTTTCCACTCCTTTCTATGCATCTCTTTCTTCTTAATTTTTCTAAGAGCATTGCAAGTTAAGGTCCGCTACCTGCTCTTTCTCACCTTGAAATTATCTATTTGCAACACTGTTCTTGCTTGCAGTGAAACAATGCTGGCTAGTAATTACTGGAGTGTCACTTTGAAAACCATATTCTCAAAGACCAAGGCCATTTGCATATGGCAATAGGTACGTTATGGTGAATTGCACAAGCGACAGAAGTTGGAGAGAGAAACCAGACTTCGATGTCAAGCCCCAACTTGCATGGTGAGACCACTAAATTGAGAGAAATATATTGCTCGTATGACCACTCATGACAACGTATGTCACTGAGTGAAAATAAGTTTTCTTTTAAAATGAGTAGTCTGTTCTCAATCCATAAAAACGTTACAGTACACAGATGTGGTGTTTGTTGTCTTGCTCTGGGAGCAATCAAAGCAGAAGCCTTATTTTGCATTTGGAATAACAAGATTTACTTTAATAGCCATGTTGGAGCTCTCTTCTCATTTTCTTTAAATGTAGACTCAAAAAAATAATCCTGGAAATGTTCTTCATATTTACATACAGTTATCTGTGAGTGGGAAAATATATAAAAATAATTCACTCGTCAGAAAGAAGTTCATTCTGCATGTGCCTGTTATTCGGCAATATAGAGTATTTTAAAAATATTCAGAAAATATGAAATATCATCAGGAAGCTCGTTAAACAGAATATTTGGTGCTTCCAGAGTGCCTCTACAAGTATCTAAAGAAGGTAAGTAAGCCAGTACATATTTACAAACTCTATTCCGTTCATTGATAAAATATGGTTTAAAGTAATTGATCAAAGATCTCTACCATGAAAACCAAAGCTTTCAATTAAAAGGGTAACAGTGTCAAAGTGAGATCATGCTTGATAGATGCAAAATTAGACATCACTAAAATGACCAAAAGAAGAAATTTGTCTTAAAAAAAAAAATACAATACAAAGAGAGAAGCAGAGGGAAATAGAGACTGAGCTAAATCTCATTTCTGCACCGAAACAAAATTATGTTGAATTCAGAACTTTTAGCCTTTAATTCCTACTCTTAGATTGTAGGTCCTAATTGGTGCTTGTTTATGTGTCCTGAATAGCAGTCTAGAAAAAAATTCAAACCACAAACCCAAAAAAAACCCACACCAAATTTTGCAGGTAATAACATGTTGTTTTTTTTTTTTTTTTTTTTGTAGAGATTACTCCTTTTTTTTTTTTTGAGTACTCTTATTCACTTCTACATTTCACAAGGCAGAGGAATAAGATGTTATTTCATTATGTTGTCTTTTGATATCTTCCTACATCCCAATCTCTTGTGTATTTGAAATAACACTGTACAGAGAAGAACTTCCATTGACTTTATGGCAGGTACTTGCATGGAAACCACAAGTGGCTTGGGTTAGGAGCGGTGTGCTAACAAGCAGTATTGTTACCAGTCATAAGACTACAGTCTCCAAAAGACATGGAGGTGCACGATGGGTGTCTGTGTGCTGCAGGCATTGTGGAGCTACCTCTTTGAAGTACAAGACAAATAGATTTTATTTTTCTTCACTAACATTGCTCTGTGTGTTATTTTTTGCAACTATCAACCATACGAAAGCACCAAAATAATACAATAGATATTCTGTGGTTCTGTGATATTCATGTTTGTTTAAATGCTACTGGAAAATTCTTGATGGTGTGATGATTGTGGCTGTTGCAATTATTTTATTCAATACAATGAAATCTGAAATACTACTGCCAGCTCAGCAGTTTTTCAAAAGATTTATCCCTGTCTTAATTTCTTTTATAGCTTCAGATGCTGTACTTAATACAAATCCTAAGTCAAAACCGAGGTATTATATATGCTGAGTATTTTTTATCTTTTTGCAATATCTATTATGAATTGACTATGAAATTTGCAGCTTTAAAGGTGATTGTTGTCTGCTTTCACTCTTTTCCTGCTGTGTCTTTCTTTCAGCCTTATAACTTTTTGATGCTTATGATTTCAATTTGTAATCCTCCTTTTGCCTAAGAAGTAGAATACAGATAAACTATGCAACCTTAGTACTATGATCTTGTGGGACTGAGAGTTTTTCTGGAAAAAAAAAATAATTCTGGAAAATAAAAGTCTATGAAAAGGAGACATTTTGGAAAACCTGGTGGTAGCCCCAAATTCCATTTGGAGTGGAGAAGGGGTTCAGATGAGAACTTGATTCTCGTCTGTTCTGACCCTCACTAGAAACTCTGTTGCTTTAAAACTCTGATTTTAACTTGAAATTAAAATTTGAGTTTTTTGCTTTGTTGAAACAAAGTGTTTCTGCCAACTTTTCAAATTGACTTCAACAAGGAATCTCATTGATGAGGAATATTAAAGGACTACATTAAACACAACAGCAAAATATACCAGCTGCACTTGCTTGACCTTCACATGATTGTATACTGAAATTAGAAGTATAAAGTATTGTTCTATGCTTTATATTTTACTTCACCAAAGGTGACAAAATTCACAATGTTGGATGTCCTCTCGGACTATGGCAAACTAAGCACTGAAATAATCTGTGGTGAGCCTCTGAGCAGTTGTTTACCCAGTGGTACAGTTGAATATTTGGGGACGTGTAGGGCCCCAGTTAGCTCCTCAGACCTCCACTTAGGTGTAAACATTTTCCTGAGGAAATCGGTCTACTAAATTGTAGCTGTCCTCTGAAAAGATCTGTCTTAACTTGTTCAGTTTGCTTCTGGGGTAAAACTCCACAGTAATTTCTATGACCAACTCAACTGGTTGCGTAGAAGTAAATATCTACACTTGACACGTGAATTATATCTGCCGTTGCTGTCTGATGGGGAGGATGATTTTTCTCTTGTACTAGACAGAGGCTGAAGGCTCTGTATGTGCAATTTTGGCATTTTTTTTTTTTCCAAAATAACATCAATACGTATAAGCTATTTCCTCCCTAGACCCTTAGCTGAACATCTGAAAGTCCCTCAGCCTGTTATATCTTCAATTCATTAGCCAGTAGTTCTTACACTCTTAAGGTTTTTCAAAACAAGGGAAAGAAAAGCAATTAATAGTGCAATGACATACTTAGCAGCTCTTCACAGCAAAGCTCTTTGCACAGAAGGAAATTTCTTGACACATCTGTTAGCTACTGTCAGATGCATGATGAGAAATTGCCATGGGCTATTAAAATGTATTTATTAACTTTTGTGGCCCTGTTATACATAATTATTATAGCATAAGTATCAATTAAAAGTGTAGCCATTTAAAATGCATTAGTTCAGTTTGAAGGTAGTGTCTGCTCTGCAGTGGACACAACAGATAATTCTTTACTCTCCTACGGTTGGAGATACAGTTTTCCATTCCAAGACCTATTTCCAGGTGATCCAAACCATCGCTTCAGGATAGGGTTTTCCATGCTTTCTGTTTTTCTTCCTGAAAGATTTTTTTTGGATTATGAGAACATATATAACTTTGAATTGAACATCTGTAACACTAATTGGAAAAGATGAATATCCAAATCCTGAGCTAGAAGAAGCATGCACTGGTCCTATACTGCATTCTGCACCACGGTGACACTGAAAAATCAAAACTAGGCATAAAGAGACTGGTATTATTTCTTCCATACACAAAGTGCAGATGTTCTTCTTTACATACAGACTAATTTTACATGTCCCTGCTCCTTGCAGGGGGGTTGGACTGGATGACCTTTGAAGGTCCCTTCCAACTCTAACCATTCTATGATTCTATGATTCTAATTTTATTTCCAGTTACAGAAAGCAAGATGGAGCAAAAAGTGCCTTTGAAAGAGGAGTCTGTTTCTGTAACCGCAGGGTGAGTCACTGAACCCAGATAAAGTGGCAGAAGAGGGCAGGAGGTGCTCAGAAATGCAGAGAGACAGAGCTAAGAAAAATATCTATTATTTGTTCATTACTTTTAACTTATGACTGTTTAAAGAAAAACATGTATTTTATTTCTTTGTTAAAGAAAAAAAACCCCACATAGTTTTTTTTTGTTTGTTTGTTTTTTGGTTTGTTTTTTTTTTTTTTCAATATACAGAGTTTACAAACCCCCACTGTATAAGTACAGTTCTGGGGGTGAAAATCCAGAATTCAGCCTCTAGAGAGCCAGAACTGTACTAGGGAATTGTATTTGTTTTGTATGGCAAGGTTTTGGTACTGTTGGGACTATGGGGGTGGCTGCTGTGAGAAGCTGCCAGAAGCTTCTCCCATGTCCAACGGAGCCGATGCCAGCCAGCTCCAAGATGGACTCGCTGCTGGCCAAGGCTGAGCCCATCAGTGACGGTGGTAGCACCTCTGTGATAACATATTTAAGAAGAGGGGAAAAACTGTGCAATGGCAAACATAGCTGGGAAGAGGAGTGAAAATGTGTGAGAGAAAGAGCCCTGCAGACCCCAAGGTCAGTGAAGGAGGAGGGGGAGGAGGTTCTCCAGGCCACTGCAGCAGAGATTCCCCTGCAGCCCGTGGTGCAGCCCATGGTGGAGCAGGTTGTCCCCCTGCAGCCTGTGGAGGCCCACAGAGGAGCAGAGATCCATCTGCAGCCTGTGGACGACCCCACACCGGGGCAGGTGGATGCCCGTGGAGGGCCTGGGCTGGAGCAGGCTCCTGGCAGAACCTGTGACCCCATGGAAAGAGGAGCCCGGGCTGGAGCAGGTTTGCTGGCAGGACTTGTGACCCCGTGAGGGACCTGTGCCAAGTCCAGCACTTCAGGAGTCCATTCCTGAAGTGCTGCACCCCATAGAAAGGACCCACGCTGGAGCAGTTTGTGAAGAACTGCATCCCATGGGAAGGACCCACATGGGAGAAGTTCATGAAGGACTGTCTCCCATGGGAGAGACCCCACCCTGGAGAAGGGAAGAGTGTGAGGACTCCTCCCCACAAGGAGGAAGGAACAGCGGAGACAACATGTGATGAACTGACCACAACCCCCATTATCTATTCCCCCTGTGCTGCTCGGGGGGAGGACATAGAGAATTGGGAGTGAAGTTCAGCTTGGGAAGTAGGGAAGAGTGGAGGGAAAGTGTTTTAAGATTTAATTTTTATTTCTCATATCCTACTCTAATTTGATTGGCAATAGATTAAATTAATTTTCCCCAAGTCCGTGACAGAAATTGGTGAGTGATTGGTCCCTGCCCTTATCTCGACCAGCCAGACTTTTGTTATATTTTCCCTCCCCTATGCAGTTGATAGAGAGGCTTTGGTGGGCACCAGGCAGCCAGCCAGGGTCAACCCACCACAAAATTCTTCACTAGTGATTGTGGGCTCCTTTCCCAAGCCAGTCTCGCACCAGGTACTTGAACCCCAGGTCAGGACGATTGCTAATGACGTGCAGTAAGAGTCTTGGGGTGGAGGCGGATGGATGTGTGGATGACAGGAAGATCCAAGGCCTGGGACAGAAATGCTTATTTGCATATGAAAGCTTTTTGAAAATGTTTCTGCTGCAATCAGTTTTATTCTCTCTTGCTACAAAATAAGTAGACCATGTGTCAAGAACTAGCTGCAGCTGATAGTTTTTTATTGAGGGAAAAAAAAAAAGGAAATTATCTGTTGATAAGCTCATTCTGGTTAAAACGCATTTACTACAACTTCCTAGAGTTATAGAGTTTTAAGCTGAATGAGATCCAAGCAAAATGAATGGAGCAGTGTTTCTGCAGATAAGGGACATTGCTTGAATGTTTCTCTGCTATTCTGCTGCAAAAATAGGGAAAGCTTCCAGAGTTTGTCAAGACAGCATTTGTGGAGATGGTCAGAGAGAGCCATCAGTTCAAGTAGGAGCCGTGGGGGCTGTGAGGTAACACCTCAGAAATAAAGTGGGTTGTGCAGAAAAGGATGAGGAATCATAGCCATTTCATAAAACTAGGTGATGAACAAAGAACAAACACATCTGCTATTAATAGACACACAGCATTAAAAAAGTACTGTTTGATTAATAAGTTGAAATACTGATAGATTCTGAGAAGGGAGATACAAAAGACGGTAGCTTGGATAAAGTCAAGATAAAAGGAAGTGATCTTCCAAAATGATGTGGCTAGGAAAGAACAGATCCTCACGATGACTGTCATGTAACAACTACTAGAGGTAATTGCAAACCAGAAGTTTGCTGTAAATTTAATCTGAGCTAGAAATCAGCACATTGCTTGCCAGACTGAATGTCAATTTGAAAGCAAAGTGTAAAGCTGCAGCTAGTACAGGCAAGTACTGGCAAAAAGAGGAGCTAAAAAGAGAAGTCATTCAGGGTAGGAAAAAGAAAGCCTATAGACACAGTTGTGGTTGATAGAAGCTTTTGATGGCCTACAGCCAACACTGCTATGAAAATGATGGAAGTCTTTCCTAATACCACAATGCTGCTGGAGGTAGTCTGAAAAGTTCATTTCCAGAAATGATCTGCCATTTATTTCTGAGACAATTGAACAATTTATATTTTAATGTATCATTGGTTAACTCTCACCCTGCATCAGGTCATTTAGCAAGTGCATTTTAGACACTGGAAGAAGCTAATACAAAACTTATAGGAGCTTACTAACATATTGCAATAAGGAGATTTCTTTTTGCATGCACGTTTACTCCGGGGACTTCTCAGGTATTAATTTACGAAAGATTTCAGGGAGGGGGAGAGGGAAAGCTACAGCAAATATAGTTTTTTTTTTTTTTTTCTTGCATGGGTACATGGCAAGAGAGGGGAGAAATGAAGAAGATACATTATTAAACAAGCATCAGCCATTTACTTAGTAAACAGAGAAATAAGGAAGAGCTATTTTGATTGTTATGTGGTAAAAGCCTGTAGTGGTTGCAAGTTATCTCACTTGAGACAAGTAATAATGATTAGTATACGCTGTTAGAGAAAGGAATAATAAAAATAAGAAGCAGATAAGAGGACCATTTATATATTTCTATCTTTCCTTACTAAGCAAGAGCAATTAATAATTTGAGCATAAATTTATCTACCAGATACATAGTACTGATCATATAGCAAATTGAAAGCTAAACCGGTGGGTTTTGTCTTTATTTTCCAATGCTACTGTTATTATTTAAGAAATTTCTAGGGGATAGCGTAGTGCACTGAGAAAAAAATGGGATATGTTAAAAGCATTAAGGTAATATACGTATTTCCCAGGTGCATATAAGCTTTGGGAATGGTGGAAATCAGGGTTATAACTTTCAAGTTTATGTTCAAGTTACGCTCACAAACAAGAAGATTTTCATGAGTGGACTTGGGGGTGTGTGCCCTGAAACTAGGGAGTCTGGATGTTGGGTAAATTAGATATCATCCTTTGTCTTCAGAACAAATATTACTGTTTCTTAAACAGCAGCGCATAGTGCCACCAGAAAGTGAAAGCTGAAACTCTTTTACATGTTTCAGTTAGTATAATAGATAAAATGCAGACACTTATGCACACTAGCTTATGACTCTTCCAATACAGCTCCAGCTGTTTTAAACAAACAATCTCTTTTCTCTTCAGAAAACAAGTCATCTTCCCATGGCATGGGAGAAAACAAGCAAATCCCTTTAAATATTCCAACTGATGATTTGTCTCTTAGCCAACAACGCATTGTCGTTCATCAAGAATTTAGGAACCAGCGAGTAATTTAAAATAATCTGGAGAATACAATGGGAATAGAACGGGTGAAAGCTGATATACCATATGAAACATGAATGTGTTTGGAGCATTCACCACAGTTTGGGTTTGCCTGTGAATTCTCACTGTTTCGGCAGGTTTATCCCATGCAATGAACCACAAGCAGATGGGTGAATGCTGAGTGATGCAAGGTGAGTGAGAAGTACAGGGTGCCTCAAGTGGCACTTTAAACGCAATATACTCGATTGAAATACTGAGTCAGAGAAGAAAAAAAGCTGAGATGTAAACTGACAAAGAAAACAGTGTTAACCTTAAAATTGCAAATTGTACATTGTGTTTCATATATTGCAGGTGCTCCAGATTAATGGGTATCTTTAACCACCCAGTGTCAGTTGTAGAGCATGTCTGCATAACCCATGTCTGTAATTTGATGACTCTGTACATGTATCCTAGATGCTTAGCTCATATCTAGTCTTTATAAAAGATAAACATTTTTTTCCTACTCATAAGATTTCCTAGGAAAAAATACCCAGAGCTGCACGCACTTTGTAAACAACTTCTGATAGTTTTTCAAACCTCCTTGATATTCATAAAATAAATCTCCTCTGAATTTATTGTCTAATTAAAGATCTACTTTTATCAATTGTGCCTTACAATCCACTTGAACTTTCAGAGGTTCAGTCAAGCACTTGAATTTTAAAACTCATGGATTATTGTTTTGAGCACTTGGGATCAAAGCAGTAATACCACCATTACACCATTAAATCTCACAGTACTTAACTGTCTCTCTTATTGTCAATAAGCAGTATTTTGGTTCCTCATTTAAATTAGCCATTTCTTCTAAACTAGAGATTACTCCTCCTGTGGCTTCTTCTAAGGGGCTGGACTTTCAAGAGGGAGTGTGCTTTAAACACCTCATTTTGTAAGTGGTCGTTAGCAGTGACCATTGGAAGATTATTGATTTCTTTGCAATCTGGAAAAGTATGGAGTGCTGCGTAGTGAGAAGTGGCTTTGAACAGTGAAATATGTATAATCTGATGTTTGAGAGTAACTGTTCAGTTGCATTTTTAATAGAGTTGTTAGGCAGCTTATGCATGGCTTTGTATGGAAGGCTGAGAACATGGGGCTGAGTTGAACCTGATACCTGTTTTTAAGACCAGTGATGCCTACATGGACCTATGGCAGAGGGCTTGGGGACTCCCGAGGAAGCACAAAAAAAGGGAAGACTTCTTCAGCAATCTTTCAGTGGCCAGCTAGAATCACCTCTAGGATCTCGCTGAGTCAGATGTGGTTGCTGATGTGTTTAGTGATTGTTGAATGGACATCTGTGCCATTACCCTGTTGGTCAGTTGGATGGCTGTCATAGCACCTGTTGGGAAGAGGTGTCACAGTTCTTCCACCTGGCGTGTGAAGAACAAGTTGGTTTGGTTTGATTTGAACCTGACCTCTGCTTTCTTCACTTTATGCCCTTGGTTTTTTGCTGGAGAAGATGGTGAAGAGCCTCTCTGTACATGTCACTCATGATTTGTTGACCGCTACTGCGGTAGCTGTATCTCTCTTTCTCACTAATAAAGGTTCTCTGCCCCCTTCCCCTTTCCCCCTCCAAAAAAGCAGCATTGCCTGCTGAAAGCACTTAATGAAACCATGTGTCAAGTCCAGGAATTATGACTGAACACATAGCACCTGCCAGTTTTAGGAAGGGATTCAATTTGTTTGGACTTGGCTCTTCTGGCTGCTGATACTGGGAGGTCTTTTTGTCCCTCAAGGGTTCACTTACTGCTTCAAACCCAAATGAACCATAACCAAAGCCAAAAAGTAGGAACTCTTGGATGAGAGGGCAGCAAGAGGAAAGTAAGTTCAACAGAAAGATGCAAGAGTGGAATTACATTATTTCACAGAATAAGTACACTGACATACTCCAAAAAGTACATATGGTCCAACACCCAGATTAATGTATGCTATTATGCAGCTCTGAGATATAGGGCATCTGTTAGACTAAGCTGTGAGGTTACAATATTACTTCTGTTGCTAAAGCTATTACAGTCTTAATATACAAACCTAGCCAAGTCCAGCCGGAGTTAAAACATATTTCAAAATTGAGTTTCTATGCAAAGGACCTCTACATAAACTACGGGATTTGCAAACAGAAATAGCTGAAGGTAATGTGAGAGAACTAGAAAGTCCTGTGTTAAATTTCACTTTTACTGACTTTATTTTTATTGTCATTTTCTGGTTTTAATTCCAGATTCCAACCAGATAGGTCAGAAGGAAATCAGGCATTGCTTGATGCTTGACTTGTGTAACTGCCAATTCCATTTTAAGTCCCCAGAGCAGGTTTTACACCATCAGGTAATTATTTTTAATAGAAAACTCTTCTGGTGGATAGTGGAACTGTACTTCAGTTACTCACTAGTGTTTCTTGAGAGACATAATGACAGTGTTTGATACCCTCACAAAGTGTCTGTGTAAGTCCAAAAAAAGTCAAATGAAATATTTTTCTAGACAAAATTCTACTTCTATACGCATTGAATTTAATTGTTAATTTGTAAATATTTATAATCATTTTTTCTAGGCCTAGATTATTAGCTTTTTTTCCCCTGATAAAAATTGTATATAACTCTAATTTTCAACTTCTTGTAACTGTATTTGCTGTATTTTTCTTGTGGACTGAATAGCTAAGGTAAAAGCCGTTGATTCTGTTTTTCAAGTATTCTTCCCATGTTTGGAATGTATCACCTTGATGCAACCAGTTTGTTATCCTTGCTACATATAAATACTGTCTGCCACTACCAGGGACTGTACTAGACTGTAGTCTTTAAAGAGTTTTCAATGTCTGCAACCCAGAGTTTAAATATCTTTATTGCATCAGAAGCATTTTACAGTGAGTAAAACTTCATGACATGTCAGGAACAAGAGAAAAGTAATTAAGTAAATGAAATGTCAATTGTTACTTTAGACAGAAAATCAATCCTTTTTTTTTTCAGGAAAACTCATCCAAATTTTGGCCTTTGCAGTACCAAGCAATTATGAGTCTTGTGATCCTGATTTAGGCCGTTGCCTTAGGGAAGTCAATAGGTCAAATTTAGCTACTCATTTCATTGACATGCCTAACTTAAGTGGAAGCGAGCCATTAATTTCTATTGTGAAATGAAAAAAAACTGATTTTTTTTGAGGAGTTCCAGCTATTGAAGTGTTGAAGAAGAAGCTATAGGAAAGTACATGGACCCTGAACCCTGTTTGCCTGGTGGTTCTGCTCCGCAGCTTCCAATAGGACTTGGCTGTTAAGCGGAAACAGCAGTTCTGTAGGATGGCCAAAAAGAAGGTAATTCATATACTTAGAACTTGCAGAACACCCTAGCAGAATCTGCATCATCAGAGGCTGTTATGGGTGGGAATTTGGCCCATATATTGAAGCCAGGTAAAGCTGGGAAGACATAATGGAAAGAAGTGTTTTAATTTTTTGTTGTATACTCTATTTCTTGTATTCTCCTTAGTACTTTTCAATGAGTGCTGGCATAAAGCTGAATGCTATTTTGAGGTGTATTTGTAGAGAGTAAAAGCACTGAGAAGAAGGTATCAGTGTTTCAGTAAGCAATCACACTCATTATTTTCTAGGTATAGGAAGGAGATAACACTGCTGGAATGGACTCTTGCTTGAATGGAAAGGCCAAAAAAGCTGCAATTGAATAGCTGACCTCTGAAAAGAATGGGCAGATGGACTTCTCCAGGGTGGACTAGGTCTCTAGTTGTACAGCTATGAATAAAGCAGTCCAACATTTGTGCTCCTAAGGTGAGAAACACCCTCACTTAAAACTTTTAAAGAAGCTTTAAACAGTATACATTTTAAAAAAAAAAAAAAAGGACTTTATCAACACAAAAGTGATTTTTTTAAATTAAACTATCGTGTATTGAATGAGAAGAAATATGCAATGTGATTTGGTTAGCAGCACATAACTATTAATAAATATCCAATTTCTATTTCACAAATTAGTAAAAATTATAGCTAATTTCCAAATACTTAATCTCTGGAATAGCTGGTTTTGCTCTGGTTGTTCTTCTTGATGAAGTGTGCTCTCTGTAACACCCTTCAGGCTGCAATGCATGCCACAGGAGATCTGTTTTAGTCCTTACTGTGGGGCTAGTTAGTAGAAGACTATTATCTCATTTGCTGTATGCAATGGAGAGGCCATTAGGTCGTCATCAACTTTTGCTGATCAATTCTGGGATATTTGAATTCAAGGATTGTGCTTATTCCTGCCCAGCTCAGAAATTAAGAAATTTCAGGGTTTTCCACCATATGCAGGCCAAGCTACAGTTTTGTTCTTAATTGACTATGATTGATCAGCTAATGATAACGGACATCTAGGTAGACGATGCTAATTAAGGATTACCTGTAGTCTGCCCATAGTAAACACTGCTGGAAATTATAAATAAAACTTCTATAGGAGCTCAGGTTTCTGCTGATGGAAAAAAGTTATCTCAAGTGCTCTGCTGGCTGCCAAGCAGAAGGGACCTGACAGAGGTCTTTATGTCCCAGAGCTGTTCAACTGCCTAGAACCTAAGACATGAGAGTTGTTGCTCTTAAAGGCAAACATGATAGGTTGTAATATAGTCATGCTACAAGCTATGTAGACCATAATAAAAGTATTTAGTCTGTTAGTGAGGAGTGCTTAATTCGAATAATTATCTTCATGATTTCCTTCATTGTTTCTGAGCATAATGTACCTGCACACAAAACTCATAGTGCACAGGGCCATAGCAAGGTTGGATGATGGGGTTTGCTTATAAGAAGAGTGCTTGGCACGGAAAAGTGCTTGTGCAGCTGCTGCTTAAGATTAGGAGCTGGAAATGTGCTGTGGCAGGCTGAGCTGGGCAGAGGGCCAAAGAGGTGCCCCCCCTGGCCCTGCACCTCTTCCCAAGTGTCCAGAGCCTTAAATATCTCCCTGTGTGCTGGGCCACAGCACACAAATATGTGCAGCTCTTTTGGGTAACGTCCCATCTATTTCGGTGAAGGCGGAGGCAGGTGTCCAAGCAGGATGAGCAATGCATTGACTGGCCCTCCTGTAAATCCTGCTCCACTCTGTCTTTATGCCACAACAGGAATAAAAAGAGATTCATCAAGTGTATAATACTTCCAGTACGTAAGAAAGATGTATTATGTACTCAGTGACTGCTGGCTTACCTGTATTTTATGTCGTTTACGAACACAGATGCCCATAAGTACACACATTGTTATCAGGAATATAAATATTGAAGTTTCACAGAAACATTGGCCTGATTAATGATGGAAATTTGAAACAAAGGGCTCTGAAGTGCTCTTACAACAGCGTGTTAATCTGTCCAAAGTAATGATAAAACCTTTAAATTAGTATACTGTAATTACAGCAATAAGTAATTAGTACATTTAAAGGGCAGAAAGAGTGCTGTGCCTGAATTCAGTGGAGGGTAGCCAGGCAACAATATAAAGCCGCATTTTATGAGGACAAATGTGCTTTATCCTGAAATATAATTATCTTTAGATGGATGAAACTGTCCAGGTGCTTTTATTAAGAGAGCATTGGGCTCTCAAAAGCTAAGACTGTCTGAAACAGACATATATGCAGCACACATCAGATGTGTGACATGAGTATCTTCCCTTGTAAAAGGCTTCCGAGTTTCCTGCCTAGTTGGTAAGGCAAAGCCAAAGGGGCTGGGCAGCTTCTGAAATCAGGGAATAGAGGGGTTTCACGGAAGGAGGGTAGACACGTACAGTGACCACTAACAGGATGCTGTCGAGTAGCCCATGGCTCTTCTGCCATTGAGCACCCTCAGCGCCATGCCCAACAGCCTACTAAAGGTATCCCTGGCTTCATGCCACAAAGTCATCTTTCCTTGAAAGCTGCAACGCTGTTCTATCTTGTTTTAGAAATTTTGAGCCGAGACAGAAAAGAAAAAAAAATGGAACTTATTTTTGGGAAGGATATTTTTTTTGTATTGTGGGCATAGACAGTAATAGGTTTCTTTTAAACATTGTTTTGATTTTAGACACAAAATGAAATTATTAATGTTTCAATGACTTTTGCCTTTCTTGGTTCAAGGCTGAAGTATGAAAGAATAAAAAACTATTGCTTTCTTATAGCACCTTTTGTATAGTGTTTTAAAAGATGCTTATAATAACTTGGTTAAACCTCTGGATCTCTGTCTTTTTAAAATAGTATAATGCCACCTCCTGCTGAGACAGCAAGACAGAGCATGTGATTCCAGTTTTCAAACCTGTGTACCTACAATTAGGCTCTCATATCCAGTGCAAACTACCAGGTGTTCAGAGCACTGAAAATTGAGATGAATTTGCCCCTTGTCCTACCACTGACAGAAATCAGAGCTTGGTCAGTGTTGCTTTGAATTCAGATGTCCTGGTCTGGATACAAGAGCACAGTTTTTAGATCCCATAGAATAGATCTGACATGCTACAGCTGTAATACAAAAAGGGACTTCAGGAAGGATAAGCGATAGCCCTTAGTATAAAAATAGGCAAAATCTTTTTGGAAAGAGGTGAGGATAGGGAAGATATTTGGCTATTCATTTTATTGATATAGAAGGGTTAGATTTGATTTATCCAAATAATTTTGTTTTAATTCTTTTTAATTCCTCAGTTGTACTAAATGTCAAATACTGTATCTTTGGATTCACGTTTCCAATCTGTCACTTCCTGGAAAAGAAAATACAAAAAGCGTATGTCCAAGAAGAACACTGAAAAAGAATTTTTAGGTTGTTGTTGTTTTGTTTTGTTTTTTTTTTAATCAAGGTAGCTAGTTCTCAGAAGACAATGCTAGAAGGTTTTCTGGTGTGACTCCTACTCTTTTAAGAAAGTTACAATCTTAAATACGTACGTATATACACACGCAAAATCTCAAACTATGTTTCTTGTAAAGAGTGTTGTTTCATACAAATAATCACTGCATGAGTTTGCCACTCTTATTCTGGACAGATTTAATTGAGAAGGACGTGATTTCATTTCAAATGTATTTTTTTCATCATGTGGACGTGTAAGAGGGTGAGTGTAGGCTGAAAATAAACTAAAATTATATTCATTTGGAGAACTTAGAGTAAACAACCTACAGATGACTTTCATTACAATATCAGACAATAAAAATTGACATCTATCAGAGTTAGACAGAAATGAAATTTGAGAGACCACTCCTGTGCTATCTGCCTGGAAGTTACTTTAGGAAAAGAATTGCTTGAAGTATTTAGGAGCTAAATACTGTTTGTGCACATTAGAGCCCACCTTCCAGTTTAGTTCCATCCAAAAGGAATCAAACCTCTGTGCTCTGAGACTGAGCTATGGAGAAAACCACAGCAAGGAAGGAAAATGAGAGATTTGCTTCCATGTGAGCTTCTGATCTGAGCCGTAATGCTGATTTAAGCATATTTATTATGTCCATGTAGCTATTTCTGATGAGAATGAGATGAAATTTCCTGTGCACACTGTATAAGGGTTGGAATAAGAGTCTGATGCTTGGTTAGTCAGAAGGTGAACAGTTTTTCAAAAAGAAAGCAAACTTGGCTGAGTCATCACCTCTGGGAACAGAAGGATTAGTGAAGCAGAAGCAAAGGATAAAGCATGGAGTAACGTGGAAGATTAATGGAGACCGTTGCTGTGTTTCACTTTCATGATCTTGCCTCTTCAGCAAAAGTTTAGAAGGCTGTTATGATCATTTTTAGTGAGTTCAAACTTTTAAGAACAAGGAAGAAATCCAAATCCATATTTTCACTAACAAACTTACTATTCCCTCTAGGTTCAAGGCTGGTGGAGATGGGAGAGAGCTTTAGTCTGCTATTTGACCACTGATCTTAGATGCTGCAAATTAGGATATCCTTACTTATGGATTTTTGCATATGATTCTTGAAACAGGTAAGGTAAAAACATTAGTTTGTGTTCCAGATCCTGATTTATAAGTCTATGTTGTGTACATGCATCTCAGACAGACATTTCCTTTTTTATTGTTTTGTTTAAAAAGAGCTCAACAAAATGAAGCTCTGAGAATGTTTCCTAGACTTTCTAGATATTATTGTTGGATATATGGAATTTTCTAGAGCTGTAGTCTAATACTTTGGTTTCCTTTGTACAGGAGGTGCAAAAGTGTCACCTTTCTAGCTTTTCTTTGTGGGTTTAATTTCTACTCAGAAATTAACTGTTCATTTCAAACTTCAAAATTTTCAATACTTTCAAAAACCTCTCATGCACTTACAGAATACAAATAATATGAATTAAAATTCAGCTCTAACTCACAGCAAACTGTGTCATATAAAGTGTTTTTAAAGATAAGGATTAATTGAAAAGTGTGTTGGCCAAATAATTTCTCTGAACATTAGCACTGTGTGTATCGCAAGCAGCCGGCAGCCGTTGGATTACGAAGAGGTTCTGATGTGCTTTGAAACTGCGTAAGGGTGGGAGGGCAACGTTACCTGAGCACCATATGCTGGCAGGTTTGCATTCATCTGGTGAGAACAAGGGGTTTCTACCATTTAGAGTACGGATCCTGCGCATTATTGGTGCAGAGTGTGCGCAGGTGGCATGGGTTGTGCATGGGAAGGTGCAGCACACATGCACAAAGGTGTTCTACACTGCGCCTGAAGAAGTCTTTGGGGTGGTAATGACCATATTGATACATGGCTGCCTTCACCCTATTGATTCATACAGAGATTGATGTTGTTCCTGCTGAAGCCTGTGACAAAGCTTTTACCCACAGCTGCTACCGTGTTCCTTTTTGAGCGTTGGGTCTGAACAGAGATGATGCTTGATATACTAGCTGATTAAGTCCTTCCCCGTCTGTTCCTTTCCTGTTCCAGCTGGCTTTATCTTTCTCATATGTAGACACTCTCATCTTCTTGAGTTTCTGTGAGGGAGTTAGATTTTGGATAGAAGAGGGAGAAAAAATGCGGATTCCTGGCCAGCTGAGTAGGTATGCATGTACTTGTATGAAATACACTAGGGAAAATTTTGACCCATTCCAGTAAAGTTTTGAACCTTTGCTTCCCTCGTGTCAATCCATTGATTCCTCTGGGACTCTATTGAAACACTGGAATCTATGTCTCTGTAGAATTGATGTTATTTATATTGCTATTAGATGTTTTTGCAGCTAGGCAGTATAGAATCCAGGCTGAGCCTAAACTCACTGCCAATCCACACTAGCGATCTACTGGAGTACCTGTGGGGCAGTGGAGCTGAGAGCAGGGGAGAATTTGAGGAAATTCCCCAAATTTAAGATTACCCTCAAGGTTGAACTTATCTCCTCGGAGAAGGAGCCACTTCTATCACACCCCCATCAGAGCATGGTGTGACTGGCCTGTCTTACTGGTGAGGCTGGACAGACAGGTCAGGGTAGCTGGAGGAAATAAAAAGTTTCAGGTCTCAAGAGCAACTAGTGCTTCAGGACACCAAGCTTAGACTCGCTATTAAGATCAAGGCAAATGTGAAGGCTGCATGTGCCTCATTACAAAGTATGGTATACAACTCGTGAAGGTGTTCCAGTTGATCTGTGCTGTGTGTGATGTTCAGTTATGGTTATTCATGCTGCTGAGGGAAATCATATTTTAGGATGCAAGCAGAAGCGAGCAGAGTCATTGTGGAGGTTTCAGCTTTGCTCAACATTTTTCCATGCTCTGAGTACTCGGCTTCCCATCCTTCATGTTACAGGACTCTTTTGAACAGAATACAGATAAAACCTGAAGTTGAAGGC
This sequence comes from Chlamydotis macqueenii, assembly GCF_036417535.1. Classification (NCBI taxonomy): domain Eukaryota; kingdom Metazoa; phylum Chordata; class Aves; order Otidiformes; family Otididae; genus Chlamydotis; species Chlamydotis macqueenii. The sequence goes on along the minus strand of NC_141560.1, from coordinate 66,860,873 downwards.
AATAACTGATATTGTCACTATGATGCTTATTCTGTGAGAAAGAATAAAAGAGGAGACATTTTTTTTTTAATTTGTAGTAATAGATACACAGATATATGTGGGCCCCACAAATGGCATATTTGCGTTGCTGTGTTAAAAATTATTTTATTTGCAACTCATTGCTATGGCTGAAGGAAGTCTGGTTTTATTTTACCCTAGTGAAAAACCTTTCCATTTATATTCTGGATATGTTTACGTAAACCATGAGCAAACATCTAATGACTGAGTATTCATCAAAGTTTCTAATTTTAGGGTTTTTTATTTCCTGAGTATTTTTAACATATTTTTAGCAGATTAATATTTTGATATCTTTGCATTCTTCTTGCCAGTGTTATTTTTCTTTTGCACAGAGATGACTTATCTATATCGTACCTGCAGTCCTTTTTGTGGAAACTCTCCTTCTTTCTCCCTGAGTATTAAGAGCAAATTACTAAAAAGTGAAAGCTTAAAAATATTCCCAAGCTGCATGTAAAACAAATGGGATTTTTAAATGCTGAGTTGACATCCCTTCCCACCGTGCTTCTGAATGAGATATAAAACTGAGGTCTTGACCACATGTAGTGATTTAACTGATCCCATGGTGCTTTTTTCAAGAGCAGAGGTGAAAGCTGCAATGTCATAGCTTAATTTCAATCAGATAATTACATTCTGCCTACTTAAAAATTCCTCACTGGTTTTTGTGAGAAAAGATATTCCTCGATTTTCTCCTAAACTGTTGTGTTGTGCATTGCTAAAAGGCTCTTGCCCTTTGCCCCAGTAGAAGTGCTTGTTCCCAGACATTTCAGTACTGAGTGAAGTGATCATTAGGTATCTAATTTGCGATAAAATTTCCTAAAGCTTCTCAAATGCCACAGGAATTGTGGAAATACAGCAGAAGCTCTCCTCTGCCCCTCAGAGACTGTACAGTGCACCTCATTGCCCCGTGTTTTGGAAGAGTGATTAGGAAGTGTAAGCGTAGAAGCAGCAGATGAAACTTTTTTTTATTATAAAATAATCCTGGCATTATATCTAGCTTGTGGATGGTATTTGTTGCTCAGGCATGTGCGCAACAGCTACATGTGCTTATAGTATAAGCTAATTTAAGATTACAAGGCTAATGCTAGTAAAATTATCTTTTTTTTTTTTTTTTTCTTTAATCACTTCACTTGACAACACTCTTCTAAATATGCTGACACTGTATCTCATACAGGTGAAGCACAATTGTGCTGAAGCTTCCTGAGAGCTTTGTGAACATGATTTCAATGGAAACATAATTCAGCTGAAGCCTGAGGACTGTAGGGATGGACCCCTGGTACAAGAAGAATACCAAAGTATTTCTAAATGGGGCTACATTGTGTGAAGAAGATGCTTTGTGAGCTGAAAAAAAATGAGTGGTGGAGATTTAATCTGGTGTCTTGCCTTTGCCTGAGTAAAGAGGTAACTTGAAAAAGCTGGAGGTTATGCACTCTCTTCAGGTGTTTTGAATCATCCAATATGAATTTAGGAACAAAGCTATTTTAAGGTTAGTAGTCATTCAACTGAAATGTCTAAAGTATGGTTGAGTATGCTGTAGTTTGAGCTCTTCTAAAAGCTTTCCAGAATGGATAAAACATGTTTTCCTCCCTCCTTTTTAACTCCTTGTCCCAGCCATGTGTTTCTGCTAGTTGCCTTGTGGTGGCTGTGGCACTTGTCTGACCAGCCTTGGTTTTTTACATGCAGAAAGGCTGTGTAGGTCTGGGCATTCTAGCCCAGGACTCTGCTTCTGTTAGTGGGCAAAAGTGAATGCTTGAGGAAGGATAGACAAATCACGTAGTTATATTCCTCCCAAACACCCCCAGCGATTTTTGAGGGCAAAACTTTCTAAGCCAGAAGAGGCATCTTGGTATGTGATAATCCTCAACGAATTTTTCAGCAAAGAAGTTGTCAGGGAAAACTCATCCAGTCCTTCCTTGAATGCTCAGGAGCTTTTATCACTCAGCACCATGTGGACAGGAGCCACTGTTTAGCTGTGTACTGTGTGATGGACCACCTCCTTCTGTTTGCTTTCAATCTGCTGCCTGGTGGAAACCAGGTAATAGCTTCTTCTTCTACTGGAGGAGGCAATGAAAAGATGATCTACCATCCTCTCTGACACTCATGTTTTCATCTAGGTCTTTCTTATCTCCCTTTGCTCACCTGTTTTCCAGTCTGAAAACTCCTAACCTTAATAATTCTTTGGATACAATTTTTTCCTAATCTATGATCATCCTTATTTATCTTCTCTGGACCTTTTGTAGATCTGCTGGGTCATTTTTGAGATGGGAAAGCCAAACCACATTATTCAGGGGTCCAAAGTTCTCTCTTTTGTTCTTTTTTCTTTCCTTATAGTTCCTAAGACTTTATTTGCTCTTTAACTGCTATTGAGCTCTCTGCTGATGTTTCCTGGAGTTATCTATCGTAATCCCAAGATTGCTTTCCTGGTAAAGGTCAACTCGAAGCCCGTTACTTTCTTTCTGAAGTTAGGATTGCTTTCTGCTGCATGTGCCGTATTTTATTCTACACTGAATTTTATCTGCCTTTTGACACAAAGCTGCTCAGTGTCATAAGGTCTTTCTAGATTTTTTTTTTTGCAGTCAGCTCTTATCTTTTCTACTCTGAATAACTTCCTACCATCAACAAATTTTGCCACCTTGCTATTCAGTGCATTCCTATGACATTACAGATATGTTAATCATCAGAGACCTCGATGCAGAATACTGAGAAACACCACTGGAGATCACTCTCCATTGAGAAAATTATTATATGTTCCACTTCCTACGTGTTCACCAATTATTTTGCCTATTTTCCTTTTTATGTGAGGGTTGCTTAAGTATCTTCAGAGCTTATAGTAAGGGGCTTGGTTGGGAGTCGTTTGGAAGTGTAAATTAATTGTATCAACTGGATCTGCCCATGTAAAAACCTTATGGCAATGTGACTCCATGGGCAGCAGCTGTGGCTTCTCCCTCAGCAGATGGGTGTGGTGGCTGCTGGACAGGGCCAGTGCGCTGCTGCTGGGGCCAGTTCATCTCACCGTCCTTTTCTGATAGAAGGGGAGCAAGGCAGTTGATTTTTTTTTTTTTTTTTCAGGAAAAAGGCCAGTGTTTTAGCACATAAATGAGTAACGTAAATGCTCTCAAAATTATGCCATTTTTCCAACAGGGAAATGAAAGTTTTTTCCATGCCTATTCAGGGAGATTACTGTTGGACTCCATGATCTTAAAGGTCTTTTCCAACCTAAATGATTCTATGATTCAAGTGTGCAACATTTTTTGTGTACAAGTTCTCTCAGGTGTGAGGTTCCAGATGTTCTCCTCCTGTTCAGCTTTTCTTGTCATCAGCAGAAGCAGGGAGAAAGCTATGGATTCACAGGTCCCTTTTGACCAAGGCAGAGGCATTGTGTTGGTCTGCTGCGGGACAACATGCTTTAAGGATCCTTTTTTAAGTAGCAGTCTCTGCAAGAACCTGGTAGGGGTTAAGTTCTTTGACTAGACTCTGACTGGAGTTTCTAGCTGTGCTCCGGAGACTCCATTTAACTTCTCTGACAGATCCAGTTATTTAAGGCTACTTAAAACATCTAATTGAATTTTTGAAGCAAAAATGATTTAATTGTATTTAAAAGCCTTCCAAAGGGAAAAAATGCATTAAATTATTTTTAAAATTGACTCATAACTATGTTACTGTAGTAACATACAGTGTAAGTTCTGTCAGTCTGTTAAAATATACAGGAAAAAAGAGAGACGCCATCATTGCTCACGCAAATGTCCTACTGAATTCAAAAATAACACATTTAAATGTAAATTAAAGTCTCTCTTTTAATTTTTGCAGATGCAGAAAGGCTGTGAAGATAAATTTCAAAGGTTCTGATTACTGTCTCATTTTTTTTTCCTATGGAATCTACAAACACCATTGCACATGTGAATGCAAGATAAAAAATGTCTACTGGCTTTGCTAGGCTATTGTACTTCAATTTTTGCTTAAATTCAAATACCTAAGTAAATTTAGAGAACTTGAAAGCCTTCCAACTGCTATAGCGTTTGAAGAATAGGTTGAGGATTTTTATTAGATGGAACCAAATTATTTTTAGGCAGTAAGGTACCTAATTGGAATCTAAGAGTATTCTATTACTTTGTGATTATTTTTTACATGGAAATAGAAAATGCATTTGTAGTTTCCTGTATTTTGAATACAGAAAAAAAAAAATTCATTTGAGTCCAGCCAGTAGCAATTATCCATGAATCAGAATTCTCCTATGCAATTGTTGATGTCTGTTTTGTAAGATGTATTCAAACTTGCTGGAGAAAAGGTAAGTAGCAATAAATATATTCCATGGCAGCAATCTTCTTTACTTCTAGCTCTTTATTTCTAGATGGTGTATTTTGACTGATAGACCAGACAAGCTGTACTTGCAGGACCTTGTATCTGTGTTTTGTTTTTCACATTTCTTTTTTAACAAACATACACGTATTTCTAGTTTTGACAAAATTTACACCATATGTCATAGTTCAGCCCCGATCAGGACCAGACTACGCAGTCTCTCTCTCACTCCCCCCACCCTCCAAGAGAACAGGGGGAGAAAATATAAGGAAAAACGGCTCGAGGTTTGAGATAAGGACAGGGAGAAATCCTTAAAGTTACCGTCACGGGCAAAACAGACTAAACTTGGGGAAAACTATTCATTTATTACTACAAACAGCAGGATAATGAGACAAGATAACCTCCCCCTACCCCTCCCTCTTCCCAAGCTTAACATTATCTATACTACCTTCCCCTCTACGAGCAGCACAGGGGGAAGAGGCAATGGGGGTTGCAGTCAGTTCATCACATGTTGTTTCACGCCGCTGCTTCATGGTCGGGGGAAGAACTCCTCACATTCCTCCCCTGCTCTGTTGTGGGGTCCCTCCCATACGCCACAGTCCTTTGTGGAACTGCTCCGGCGTGGGTCATCTCTTCCACGGAGTAGAGTCTCTCCAGAACGGCTGCCCCAGCGGGGCCTCCATGGGCCACAGCTGCCTTCAGGCATCCACCTCCCCCAGTACGGGGTCCTTCATGGGCTCCAAGTGGATCTCTGCTCCTCCGTGGACCTCCATGGGCTGCAGGTGCACAGCCTGCTCCACCATGGTCGTCACCACAGGCTGCAGGGGAACCTTGGCCAGGAGCCGCATTACTCCTCCCCCTCCTTCTTCACTGACCTTGGTGTCTGCAGCTGTTCCTCACAACAGGCTGGTAGATGTCTCTCAGGATCCTTTTTACATCTTATTCACTTCTCATCTCCTCTCCACTTCTTGCAGCCAGGCCGGACCTAGTTGGGCCCAGTCGGCTGCCTGGCGAGAGGCCAGAGGGTGAGGCCTGCAAGGCCCATGAGGCCTGTGCCTCCCCCTCTGCACCTCTGCCCCTGCTCAGCTGCTTCACATCTTCTCTTCTCTCTCTCTTTTTTTTTTTTTTTTTTTTTTTTTTTTTTTTTTTTTCCCCCCTGTTTTCCCCTTCTTAAATACGTTATCGCAGAGGCGTTATCACGGAACATTCTGCTATCAATCGGCTCGGCCTTGGCCAGCAGTGGGTCCGCCCTAGGCCCGGCCGAGTCCACTGAACAAAGGGGAGCGACTTCTAGCAGTTTCCTACAGAAGCTGCCACCTTAGGCCCCCCCTCACTAAACAAAACCACGACACCATACAAGTCTCTGAATAATTTTTTTTTTTTTTTCCCTAGGCCTATTCAGTAAACTTAAATTAAGATTGTTACACAAACACTCAAAAGAAGTTACTTTAATTTTTTTTTAAATAAATCTATTTCATGGGGAAAAAAAAGGTAATTTATTAAATTTTCTATAAAGGCAAAACAATCTGTTAATTTAATACACAAACTGGTTGTGAAAGCAAACATATTTAGGCACAGATATTTAACCGAAAATATTGGCTGTTGTCTTCTTGTTTCTCTTTTTTCTTAAAAGAGTTTGCCCATATTTAATATGGTCAGAATGTCCCCTAAGGTGGCATGAGACGGGAAAGGTGGCCTCTATTTGTCCCGTCTGGCATACTGGAACGCTTATAAGCAAAGTTGGGTTCCCTTCTCCTACTATTCCATTTAGGTATACTAAAAATTATCAGTATCGTTCAGGCTTTTTGTTTAAAAATATGAATGGAAAGCTTTAAGGTAGGCTATGTATAAGCACTGAATTCAGCAAGGCAGAAGACACCTTGCAGCCCCATGAGATGCAGAGCACCTTGCTAAACAGCTTTAGCAGCCACCCTGCTGGTGAAATCATCCTGAAAAGGTGAGCCACTGCTAGGCTGAGTAATATACTTGGGTTATTTATGAGGTGTGGGAAAGAAAAGGCATCTCTGCGGCATTGTGGAGGTTTTACGTGGCTTCCACTTTTGAAGTGATCAGATCTGCCAAAAGACATAAACCTTCATTTGTCTCTGGCCTTTCTTTGTCTTCAGGTGTGAAGTTTCTTCCTCTCATGATGCTACAGCACAAACCTTTCCTTCCAGGGAAATTGACTTTCTCCACATCAGTATCTCGACAGGAAGTCATCTTCTCCCATGACTCACCATTTTGTTTGCTGATTTGTCTAGAGACAGTGGCAGAGCCTAGAATTTCAGTCTAATTCAAGGGCTGACAGACCCATTTGAAATACAAAAATCAGATATCATGTCAATAAACAATACTTCAGGTGGCTTTTTCTGTCCTACTGTCCTTTAAGCTATATTCTGGATGATGTGATCTTCCTGTAATGTTGGTAACCTCTAAACTTCTGGGAGGAACCTGTCAATGAATGTGCAAAAACTCATTCTTGACCACAAAACAGTGGGCAGGTTCAGACTGCTGACAGATCTGCAGTTATCGGTAGCAGGCTGTGATTTCTTTTGTTCTCAGCAGTTTTTAATTTGCACAGGTTCCTATAATATTCTAAGATTTCTGTTTAATTTCTATTTCTGCTTATGTATTTTAAATAGAATAAATAGCATGTAACTCTCACTACTTTGTAGGTTTGCTGATTTTCCCTCTGGTAAGCCTGCTGGAACTTATGAAACTCTGCATTTTAGTAGTTCCATGAACCTATACATGTGGATCTCTGTGCTTTTAAAGTTGGCTTTGAAGTCCATGAGAACACTAGACAAAGCTAATAGTTTGTGTTCACCTTTTGTCACATCAAAACTAAGCTGGTGTGTGACACTTGATTTCTAGGTTGTACTTTCCAACAGCGTAACAATAGAAGACATTCCAGCCTGTCACGGTAAACAACAAGCATTGACATCTCTTGGTTGTTTTTAGAATATTTTTGCATTTGTAATGTGAGGTTTTTACAGTCTTCCAACTGATTTTGCTGGAGATAATGAGGACTTGTCATAGTACCTATCTTCTGTTGCACTTTATCTGCGCTGCTGGAATCCAGCTGAAATAAAGTTGGTTGTTCCCCTCATGACATAGTGAGGGGAGGGGGTGGCTTTTTCCTGAAGTTCATGTACTTCGACTTGTTAGCTTTACTTGAGTCATACCATAAGTGTTTTTTCTCTTGAGTAGATGCCTCTGTCATCAAAATAATGTATGTTGCTACTTTTTTTTCTGTGAGCCATTGCAGCATTGGGACATACAGTTTGTCCCTTGCCTAAATCCTTTCTAGTTTTATGCTTTTTTTTTTCCCTATTTTTATACTTTTTTTCCCCTATTTTTATACTTTCACCTTGCTTGTGTTCCCTGCATCATTGTCACCAGAATGCCTATTTTTATTTCATCTCTCAATGTCTGGCTTTTTTTCTGTCTAAGCTTGCACACCTGTGTCCTCCTCATGCTGATGAGAGGTCTTTTTCTCAGCAGTTCCACTTGTAAGGTGGGATCCTGCATTTTACAGATGGTTCCTCCTCTGCCTTGAGCATCACTAGTTCTCCAGGATTGCACTCAGCTGTGCCAGGTGTCACATACCTGCAACACCGCAGTCCTAGCATTTGTTTTATTTTCAGTTCCTCTCTTTCAAGTAACACCCCCCACCCTATACCATGCATGTTTAAAATTATGTCTGCAGACATATTCTGTCACAATTTTCATCAGCTTTATTTCTTTTTCCTCTCAGCATTTTGAGTATGGTTTTTTGGTTGGTGCTTTTTTGGGTTTGGTTTTTTTTTTTTTTTGTATTAGTTTTGTTAGCAGCAGGAATGTCCATACCATACAGTGCAACACGTCACAGATTATGATGGGATTCTACTAATAGCACTGATTAAATCACTCTGGAACTGGAATGAGTTTAGTACTGTACTCAAACTAGTTGTACTGAGAATTGGGAGTTGTTATTTTTAGGAGTAAGATGACGGTACCCTAACTAAATTTTCTTTTCCCTGCATAGGATATGGGTTATGTTCTCCCTGATGACAAAAGACAACTTGAAATTTATGTACATCCATGCTGACACGCTTGAGACTTAGCTGACACGTGGAGCTTACATTCACTTTCTGAAAAGGGATTAAATTCCTCTCATGGACTAATATTTCAGGGTAAATAAGGAGATTGTATAAAGATTGTCACTTAAAATGAAAAGTCATTGCAGTGTCTGAACTAAATAACACTGCAGAGGATGTGCTGAGCATCAAATTTTCTCTTATTAAACTAAATCGCAACTTTCATATTTTAGAAAGAGTTCATTAAAACTTATCTTATCTACTTAATTAAAGGTAAGTGTCCCTACACAGAGACAGACAAACAAATTAACATAATATGCTTCAGCTTCTGCTGCGGAATGTAATATTCTTATCTTTAGAACACTAATTGCTGCAGTTAGGGTTTTGTTAAAATGAATTGATGTTTGCTAAGAGTACAGGTTTGATAGATGCAGAAAAAAATGAGTAACTACAACAGCATCCTGATACTCAGATGAAACAAGGTATTTAAATGTTAATATAGTGTTTTTCTAATAAGAGAAAAAATATTAGTTTGGTAAATTAATCCCAGTGCATTGATGTCTTTCATGGGACTCCAGTGCTTTGTTAATCTATCATATTACAGAGAAATTCAAAGTAAAAGCTATTTCTGTCATAGTAAACTGTAGCAATACGTGTAATAACAGGGAAGATTAGTTCCTGCCTACACAATTAGGCAATGCATTGACTTAATACAGTTCATGCACATACATAATAAATGGGAGTTTATTACAATATGCATGCAGCCATCTTGAATACACTGATTAGCAACATAATACAGGCAAACATAATCATATATATTTGTATTTTGTCAAGTGCAAATTAAGTCAATGTATTCCAGTGTTCTGTATTAGCCATGTTAAGCATACAAGCTGTATGGAGACAAAAGAACTAACTGATATTTATTTCAGTTAGTCCTTCCTTACGTTGACAAGTAAATATTCCACAGGCTACAGATCTCCTTGAGAAGGAGCAAGGCACCTACCAAAATGGAAAGCAGTGTATTAACGGGATATATTAGCAGTTTAGGAAATAATCTGTAGCAATCAGCAAGGCACAAGTAGCTGTTGAAGTGGTTTTTCCTCAGTCTCTGGTAGGAAGCCATGTCTGCTGGGACATGGACCAAGAGCAGCCTTGCAAGCAACCACAAGATGCTATTTGCCTAGACCTTCTCATGGAGGTCTTGGTTTGTGCAGGCTTCCAGGCTTTCTCATCTCCATTTTACTGGGCACTGAAGGACTGGCCTGAGTCTTTTACTCAGAGAAGTGCTAGAAAGATGAGATCCCTGGCTACTGGGAGACGGATCATGTTGTCCATTTCAGTCTGGTGCAATTATTTCTGATTCTTGGGTTCCTTATTAAGGCCCAGAAAATACAGCCTCATGGATGGCTTGTTTTATTCTGATTCGGGGAGTTTATAACCTTTCCTGGCTGCTTTTTGTGTCATCTACTTGGCCCAAGTACTTGACAAAGATGGCAATATAATTGAGAAATCTATTTAGTGTGGCTTGCTAGCCAGGTTCCTTGCTAGCGGTATCAATGTCCCTTGGCTAGACCAGTTTTACATGCCATATGTTTGAGAAGAGCTGATCCACTATTTCCCATCCTTGCTGGGTGTGCCAGCGGGTCGTGAACAGCTTCTCTAGGTCATGACACCAATGTGGCTGAGGGATCTGTTTGATCTTCTCAAAGGTATTTTGCTTTCTTAATTTCTTGAAATTTAAAAACAAACAAACAAACAACAAAAAAAAACTCCAAAAAACCCAACAACCAAAAAAAACCCCAACTCCAAAACACCCTAAACTGCAAATGCAAGCAATGGATTTGTAGGAAGAGACATCTCTGTTACTTGGAAGATGTTTCCATGTAATTTGGAATTTGCCTCTAATTAGCTTGGAGCAATTGAACTGTCAGTGTAATTCCCTTCACCACGGCTTGACTATTAAATTCAGTTTACTAGGACCATCTTCTGTGTTGCTGTGTCTAATACAATGTTTATCAGTCATACTATAACATCTAGTAATGCATAGGTTTTTGTTAAGTGGCAAATAGATTTGTGTTTGGTATCACAGGCACATTGTTAACACATTAACTCCTTTCTGCTCCACCAGCGAGCAGGCTGGGTGTGCGCAAGAAGTTGGGAGGGGACACAGCTGGGACCACTGATGTCTATTGACCTAAGGGATATCCCAGGCCATATGACATTGTGCTCAGCAATAAAAGCAGCGGGGAAGGAGGAGGAAGGAGGGGGGTTTGGAGTTGTTGAGTTTGTCTTCCCAAGTAACTGTTACACATGACAGAGCTGGAAAAGGCTAAACGTGTGTGTGTTTATTTTTATATATATTCACATAAAATGAGCTTAAAAAGAGCGATAGAGATATTACGCAGCCCTTAATGAAAACTTCCAGTGGTAACAAATACATGACTATGCTTTCTTTTGCACTGAAATTCAAGCATTATGCATACTCAGATATTACCCGCCAATTAAAAGTCAATTTGAGAGAAGTAACAGCGTCCTTGGTGTCAAGGGAGCCAAGATTCACAGTCGTAACTGAAGGGTTTCCCTGACTGCAGCTTCGGAGCTAGGCGTCTCAGTGACATATAATTTACAAGATAGAACTGTGTTATATGAGTTATGTAAATGACTTTAAATTATTATTCTGCCATCGATAATACAGCAATTTTAGGAACTCCTAATTTACCCAGTAGGAGAGGTTTTTATGTGGCATATGGAAATGAATGAGCCACACATGCTTCTCTTGTTTAAAACAGAGAGCTGTGGACTGTGTGGCATGCCTATAAGATTCACATGTGACAAAGGCAGTAAACTGTCTGCCCTTTGTATTAAAGATAAGAGGAGTCCCGCTTGAGAAAAAGAGGGGCAGCCATTCTGGTTTGTTGCCGGTTTTACGTTGTGCAGTCATCTTGTTTTGAAACTTCCCTAAAAATAACCCAATTCTGTCAGTGTATTCATTCTGTGTGTAGAAGCTACATTCATATAATATAAATGCTATTAAAAAAATATTTTTTCTGTTCAAAACAAATGTTAAAATATGAGGACTAGATCTTTCAGCTTGGTATAAATCTGTTCACTCCAGGTAAAAGGAGCCTGATCTACCACAACTGAGGATCTGGCTTTTGACATAAATGCAAAATAAAGATTCCTGAACTACTTTAGACTTCTAATGAGAAAATAAAATTAATTAGAATGGCATTGAGTGGCATTCCCTGAAAGTACTGTAAATTAAAAATTCTTAGAAAAACATTGGCTAGCCTTGAATATAACCACAGATCTTGAAAAATGCCAAGCTTCAGGAAAAAAAAAAATCTTTAAGAACTGTGATATATGTCACGTTTGCTTTTTACTTTGTAGAAAATGGATTCATTCTTGTTTCAAAAATAGATTAAAAAGGAATAAATTTAAGAATGTGTAGAAAAAAAAAATCAATGTTTAATTTAGTAAGGGGTAACTCAAATATACTTCAGGTGCTTATGGAAATTATTTGCAGTTTGGACTCAAAAAAATAAGGTCACAAATCTGTTTATTATAGGTAGGTTATGAGGTAACTTATAATATATTACTTAAATAAAAGGTACAAAAGCAGTCTTTAATACCTTTTAGTGTTACTAGTTTCTTATGGCGGAAACCAAGAAAACTACAAAAGTGAAAATAATGAAGGAAAATAAAGTGATGACAATGCAAAAAAAAATATTACTGTATCATGATAGTCAAACACTTAAAATGAGTGAAAGTAAACCAATGTTTTTTTTTGTGGGGGTGTGATTAGTAATTTTATTTAATGAAATAATGTGCTGAAGTAATATCTCAAAAAATGAATGAATACATTTAAAAGATATTTTTCATTTTAAAATTATACAAATGCCACCCTCTTATTTTTCTGCAATAGGCCTGAAATATTTTTTCTCTCTTATATGTAAAGATGCTTCCAAGGTGTGTGTATTCCTCCCTATACATGTTCTTTTCCCATTTTTCTAATAGTCCCGAAGAAAAATGGGCATAACGCAGAGCAGGAACAAAAAAGAATTATAGAAATTATAGAAAGACAGGTGGTTTTAGTTTGGGAGGCTTTTATAAAATTAAAGAAGTGTTAATTTTTTGGTACTGTAGTTTCCAACAAACATAGTATTGGTCATCATTAAACGCAAGGAGATAATTTTGCTTAGGATGCAATACAAGAAATTGTCAATGAAACACTTCCCCTTTGTTTTTTTCATGGTAGTATCAGGTTATTTAGGATAGGGTATGTGGTTTATCCCTGAATTTAAAGAGAAAAAGCCAAGCAAATATTGACCACCACTGACTTTTGTCCATTGTATATCATTAATCTAACAGTGACATCAAGCAGCATAAAATTAGGAAACACATATTGATCTCAGTGGTGACCAGACAGTGACGTATGCAATGGTACCTCACTGTACCTCAATGAGAACAAGGACAACTTTACTGTGGCACTGTAACTTTTTGTTTGACTTTTCTGTCCAGAAAGAACTCAAAACCTGAACAATTTCCAGAGGAGAAGGTAAGGTTTGTCCAGTGTGCCATGCCAGCATCACAAAAAAGTGAAGTTCTAAATTTGCCTGTTCTCCCTTCTCCTATCAAGGAGACTTGACTTTGATTTTTAGGAAGGGAAATGTACAGATAACTGCAGAGACAGAGTTAAAGGGTTTTAGTTTTGCGATGTGGTTGTGTTACTGGAATACTTTATTTGAGTTCAGCATAACATATATGATTACAAATTGTATAGCAAACTATTGCCTGCTGAAGTTGCAAATAGCTGATGGAAAATAAACATATATAAAACGATGTAAGAAAACAATGAGCAGGAATTAGTGGATGATTAATGAATTGGTATTGAGCCAGAACAGTCCATAAAAGCTTTCTTCTTACTTTTATGCAGTTAACATAATTCTACTTAGTAGAGTACTGAAGTAGACAACTGGAATTACTGAAATAATTAATAGAGTCAACATTTAAAGTTTTTGGAGTGGACAAAGAGGAAAAAGACTGAGAAGTTCACTGGGTCATGCATTATTTCTCTCTACAGGGACACGATTAATCCATTCTCTGTTCCAGAGATTTCCTTGATCTACTGTCAAATGTAGTGTTGATTTAACACGATTATTCTTAAATTTGGATCAAAATTAGGATAGTGCTTATACTGTAATGTGTATTTTTAAGGGACTGAGGTCAGTATTTGATGGTGCCTCAGTTTGTTGCTGGTTGCTGTTCCACAGCAGCTCCAGGGCAGAGGGTTTGGCAGCTCTTTTCCAATCGTTTGGTAACATACGCTATTGGAGCTCCTACCTGTAAAGATAAAAACCCATTTGTATCTCTGTCTCCTCCAAATTCTGTTCAGTAAATGCTAGCTAGTCGTGTATGCCATGCACAAATGTTGAATGCAGCTGAGGGAAGGAGAAGCTAACAATAACCACATTTAAACTGGAATCGCAATATGAAAGAACATTTTTTGTGTTGTTTTTTTTTTTTTTTTCCTGAAAGAGTTATCACATAAAATAATTGCAGACCATGTTATCCATTTTGTGTTCTTTTGAGGAACACAAAGACATTGTTATAAAAACATTGGATATTAAAACCATTGCTTATCCCTAAGTTCTAGCTAACTTGAATACAGCCTTGAAGTAATAATAATTTTAAAATTCTCTATAAAGTTATATAGCAGTACGAGTCTGTGCAAAACACCAAATATACAAACTTAAAAGTTTGAATCATTTTCCCCTCAACAATTTTCCAGGTGCTGTCTAGAAAATAAGAGGACTTGAGCATCTGAATTTGATCTGGGTCTGATTCTGAGTCTCCTGTAGCCCTGGAAGCAGCCTTTTCTAAAGTAGATTAACTCAATAAGCTAAATAGCAGCGTGATCGCTCCGTCCTGTCAGTGTGACACCTGGGTAAAAGCACTTCAAAACAGGCTGTTTTGTACAGATTCTGTAGTGTCTTCTGTTTCGATTTTGTGGGAGAAGCAGAAGTCAGTTCTGGAGCACTCACTTTACTGCCATCCTGATAAGTACCTGATTTGCTGCTGATAATCACTTTCCTCTTCATTAATTACAGCTCTGTTTTGCTATTGACACTTCATGTAGCCAGTGCTAGATATTCCAGTACTAATGAACTTGATTACATGATACAAGATAATGGATCAATATAACACAGTATCAACTCTTCTAAGAAAGAACACAAACAGCTGCATCAGTATTTTATGTTCTAGCATTTTGCTGTTTTCTTCGTGACACCGTATTTATTCTGTTTTGATTTCTAGCTCCAAGCATGATGAATGCATATTTTCTTAATTTCTCATAGGGAGAGTGGCAAGCACTGTAACAGATAACTTCAGAGCACAATGAAAAGAAAAATGCAATGAGCCATATTTAGGACTGTAACCATTTTTTTTTCCTCATCGTTTTGAGTGATGAAAATGGAGGAGTGTGATCGATGTGAATGTGTAATCCTTTTCTTACTTCGGAGGCTTCAAATACTGCCTTGCTGGGCTTTTGAAATGGCATGATTATGACTGAATTGCTCATTGCCAAGAAGAATTCCATTTTTCTAAGAACATAGTGAAGCAAAATTATCAAGATTATAAAGAAATTATGGTTTATTTGAGTCAGCAAAGAGACAGCTACAACCTGACCATTTTATGAGCTTTTTTTTCTCATCGTTACATGGGGGTTAACATTTGCACATTCCTATTAACTTTCCAATTTGATTCTGAAGATGGTATTATGCATGGTCTAGTAGAAATAAGCTTGATTTTTCCAGGAAGACTGGTAGAGAAAAATTGATGGGCAGACATCAGCTAGTGTTTTTTATGTTTAGATCAGTATTTTCATTTAGGGAGTAGGGAGAATTTACTTTAAAAATGCTATAGCTCTAGACTCTTAAAACTGAACTGATCTTGAAGAGACTTCAAGATAGTAGTCTGTACTAATCCCACTAAAATCAGAAATAAAATGCTTTTCTAAAGAAAAGAAGAATGTTAATCTGACATATTACGTTGCAAGCTATATTATTTAAAAATCATCAAAAGTAGTCTTTCCAAAAAACAGCTTTAGTTTTCTGGACAAACTAATACAGTTTTCCCATTTTTAAAGGGTCTTGGTGCAATTTTAGACATATTCAATAGCGATAAAGTGGACATGGACAATATGGAAATACAGGCAATTAAAAAGATAGTAGTATCAGTTCTATTTATTCATGCAGTAGAATTCCTCACTGCACAAGGAGCCCAGTTGACTTCTACAGCAAGCTGCTATTTAACAGACAGAGATGGTGGTCTTGGGCACTGGTCCCAATAACAAAAGTACTGCTGAAGGTGCAATAACCAGGCTGATTTCTAAAACCATTTTTTGGAAAAGGTAGACTTAAGCTTTCAGAGTGATTCACTATTTCAGCTGTTGAATGCTTTCTGAAATTAAAATCCTCTTGAGGAGAATAATTTTGAAAAACTGATACTTAGCACTTAATTTTATCGGAAAAAAAAACATTCAATGCCGGAAAACATGCCAAATATGTGAAGATGTAGGTTGGCTGCCTAGTTTTGCGGCCTCTCATGGAGAAAAACCCAACAGCTTCCAGTAGCTCAGGCATACAGATGAGCAAACAAAGGTGCAGTGGAGTCAGATGATGACAGTGCAGTCTCTGGCCATAACGACGCTGGTTAACTGGGCACTGTTAGGCCAAAGCTTGAAAACCTGGGAGTCACCATACAGATGAACAGCACCCGCTGCTGCTCAATCCAGAGTCTGCTTGTCCAAGTACGGTTTCTTCGTTATGTGGAAGAGATGAGTGATGGGTTAGTGGAAAGGCAGCCAACACAAAACTGTGCTGCACACGAATGCACCTATAGTGACAGAACCACTGGAGCAAAATGCAGAGTGCAGTCCTCAAAGCTGGAGCCAAGACGTTTTTGAACAGTTTCAAGGAGCCAGTACATTTTTAATCAGTTTTTGAGTATTCTGAAATCTGGACAGAAATGGGAGGTCAAAATAACCACTTGTGTGTCCTCAGGGGAAGAACCACGTGTACATCCTTTTTCCACAGAAAGCCCAAACCTTTGGTAAGCCTGAAATGGAGGTAGAGCTGGGAGCAGATCCTAAAAGAAACATGTCAGAGCTCGGGCATCCACTAAATAGACAATCCCTTAGCTCTTGTTGAAGAGCTGTGTGGTCGAGATAGCATTCAGAAACCCTTAAGTGGGTTAACGATATCCCTCTGTTGAGGAGAAATAGCTAAGGCAAGAACCATGAATCACAGGTAATAGATCCTGTATGGGAGACCTCAAGAGGTCATGACATATTCTGTCCCCAAAAGTTAGGATGGCAAAGTTAAGGCCTAAAAAAGCTGCCTACTTTCAACCTTTCTTCATGCCTGGAGCAATAATTAAATGTTAAAATATCTTCAGTTATGAGGAAACAGTATTGTGAAATCTGATCTCTCTCCTAATAACATAAATAAAGCATCCCCGCGGGATCTGCAGCAACTGTTTTCACATGAGTCTAGTGAGCTCTGTAACTTTAACTGGCTTTCATGTGACAGATGCTTTTCTCCTTTTTACAGCAGTAACCAGATTGTTTACTCTTCCGCTAAGTTTCTTCTCAGGCCAACACTACATTTTTTATGTCTCTTTTGATCCTTTCATTTTGTTTCCTTTGGCTGTTCCTAATCCTTTCAGCTCTCATGGTGATGATTCCCTGCCACCTTCTACTCATCCTCTGCTCCTCCTACACATAATACCCAGCTCCAGTACTTCCTTGTAGCTGAATACTCTCTCCTCCTCGAATCACTGGTCTCACTGGCAGCACCTAGAAACAGGTATATCCAATAGTAATTATGACTGTCACTGCTCATGGGACAGGGGGGAAAGGGAAAAGAGAAGCAGCGAGAAAAAAAAATATGACCAATTATTTCCCTTTCTGCTGTTCTAGCACTTTTGTACAGATTCTTCTGATATTACAGGAAAAGCATCAACTGTAATTGGATCCTTGTCCCTGAAGTTTATTGTTCGTATCGTCTATAGCTCTGCCATTAACTCCAATGGGCCCAGGGCATTATGGAATACATAGTCTGAGCGCAGCCGTGCAGAATGTCTATCTTGTATCTTTAATGAAGTGGAAAAAATCACCAATTGCTGCTTTAGCTTATTATATAAATTTAAATGAAATAGTTCACATTTCTAGCTAACTTTAGATACGTAGTAACTCTATATAACACATTTTCATGCAGACATAAACACGCAAGTATCTGGTTCAGCAGCATTTGCAAGAATGTATAATTGCTCAGACTTGCACTTGCTTTTTGTTTGTGCTAATTGATGAAGGCTCTGCATGTGGCTGAAAGGAGTAAAAAGGAAGGTAATTAGAACAACAAGAATGTATGTTCAAACACACACATGCAGAGGCAAAGGTGGCAGAGTCCTCTATATTTTTCAGTTTACCTTTTATCGAGCTCAAACTAGTAAGTTCCCATTTATACTCCCTGCATACTGGGGCCTTTTGCATTATCATCCATATTCTGTTACATAATTAACATGTTAGCCTGCTGAAGCATCATATATTTCATATATGTGAGCCCCAAAATATATGTTAGATATCCATTTTATTTTTAAAATCTTCATTCCAGCTACTTCTTTTACAGAAGAATTTTGCAATATTTAAATCATTTTGCTGACAGTATTAATTGTAAGGCCTAAGAAGGAAACATTTTATTTAATAACAGTAGGCGGTATGTTATTTTCAAAGATGATGCTCTTAAAAAAATACAAAAATATAAGATTTTCCCTTAGTTATGAAAATATTGCAGTTATGATGAGCACTGTAACTTGCAGATCCATGTAAGTAAGGATGATAGAAGAAATATCAACTGTGCTTAAGTAAGTAGTCTATGCTAGTTGATCTAGGATTCTTCTGCAGGCACTTGAGAGATACAGGATGCTCCAGAGGGAAAATCATATCACCCATCTCAAGTATTTAAAGACTGGATGGGATTGTTCACCTTCTGGAGATGTCTGCCTCCCCTTATTATAGCGGGAATATAGATAAATAGTGTAGCTGAGGTGGCTACTCCTTACTTAATTAAGGCTTCATGACATATTAAGAGTGGAGCTCAGATATAGAATCATAGAATGGTTAGGGTTGGAAGGGACCTTCAAAGGTCATCTAGTCCAACCCCCCTGCAAGGAGCAGGGACATACCTGACTAGGTCAGGTTGCTCAGAGCCTCATCCAGCCTGGCCTTGAATGTTTCCAGGGATGGGGCCTCCACCACCTTTCTGGGCAACCTGTTCCAGCGTTCTATAACTCGCATCGTAAAAAATTTTTTCCTAATTTCTAATCTAAATCTACCCCCCTCTATTTTAAAACCATTACCTCTCGTCCTATTGCAACAGGCCCTACTAAACAGCCTTTCCCCATCTTTCTTGTAGGCCCCCTTGAGGTACTGGAAGACCGCTATCAGGTCACCCCGGAGCCTCCTCTTCTCCAGGCTGAACAGCCCCAACTCTCTCAGCCTGTCCTCATAAGAGAGGTGCTCCAGCCCTTTGATCATCTTCGTGGCCCTCCTCTGGACCTTCTCCAACTGGTCCATGTCCTTCTTGTGCTGGGGGCTCCAGAACTGGACACAGTACTCCAGGTGGGGTCTCACCAGGGCAGAGTAGAGGGGGAGAATCACCTCCCTCGACCTGCTGGCCACGCTTCTCTTGATGCAGCCCAGGATGCGGTTGGCCTTCTGGGCCGCAAGGGCGCATTGCCTGCTCATGTTAAGCACTCCCAAGTCCTTCTCCCCAGGGCTGCTCTCAATCCATTCCCCGCCCAGCCTGTATTTGTGCTTGGGATTGCCATGACCCATGTGCAGGACCTTGCACTTGGCCTGGTTGAACTTCATGAGGTTGGCACGGGCCCACCTCTCCAGCCTGTCAAGGTCCCTCTGGATGGCATCCCTCCCTTCCAGCGTGTCGACGGCACCACACAACTTGGTGTCGTCGGCAAACTTGCTGAAGGTGCACTCTATCCCACTGTCCATGTCGCCAACAAAGATGTTGAACAGGGCCAGGCCCAGCACGGACCCCTGAGGGAAGCCACTCGTGACCGGTCTCCACATGGACACTGAGCCGTTGACCACCACTCTCTGAGTGCGGCCATCCAGCCAAGTCCTTATCCACCGAGTGGTCCGTCCATCAAACCCATGTCTCTCTAGTTTAGAGAGAAGGATGTCGTGCGGGACAGTGTCAAAAGCTTTGCACAAGTCCAGGTAGATGATGTAAGTTGCTTGTCCCTTGTCCACCGATGCCGTCACCCCGTCACAGAAGGCCACCAAATTGGTCAGGCACAATCTGCCCTTGGTGAAGCCATGTTGGCTGTCACCAACCACCTCCTTGCTCTCCATGTCCCTTAGCATGGTTTCCAGGAGAATCTGCTCCATGACCTTGCCAGGCACAGAGCTGAGGCTGACCGGCCAGTAGTTACCCGGGTCTTCCTTATTCCCCTTTTTAAAAATTGGGGTTATGTTCCCTCTCTTCCAGTCATTGGGGACCTCACCAGGCCGCCACGACTTCTCAAATACGATAGCCAGTGGCTTGGCAACTTCATCCGCCAGTTCCCTCAGGACCCGCGGATGGATCTCATCAGGACCCATGGACTTGTGCACCTTCAGGTTCCTCAGATGATCCCGAACCTGCTCTTCGAGTACAATGGGCAGTTCTTCATTCTCGCAGTCCCTGCTTGCACCTTCTACAGCTTGGGCGGTGGGACAGGAACTCTTGTCGGTGAAGACTGAGGCAAAAAAGTCATTGAGAACCTCAGCCTTCTCCATGTCCTGGGTAACCAGGACACCAGTTTCCTTCTGGAGGGGGCCTACATTTACCCTGGACTTTCTTTTGTCCCCTACGTACCTATAAAAGCTCTTCCTGTTACATTTTATATCCCTGGCCAGATTCAGTTCTGCCAGGGCTTTGGCCTTCCTTACCTTATCCCTGGCCACTCGCGCAGCCTCTCTGTAATCCTCCCAGGCTACCTGTCCCCACTTCCACCCTCTATAGGCTTCCTTTTTCATTTTCAGTTGGTCCAGGAGCTCCTTGCTCATCCATGCCGGCCTCCTGGCCTTTTTGCCCGACTTGTTTTTCATCGGGATGCACCTCTGCTGAGCTTGGAGGAGGTGCTCCTTGAATATGGACCAACTTTCCTGGGCCCCTCTTCCCTCCAGGGTCACCTCCCATGGCACTTGGCCCATCAGGTCCCTGAAGAGGCCGAAGTCCGCCTTCCTGAAGTCTAGGGCAGAGAGCTTGACTTCTTTTTTTTTTCCACGCATACATAAACTTAGTGAGTAATGAGCTAAACAAAAACCTTTATTTACTGTAGCAATAATATTAAGTTTTGAACCTAATAATTTAAATATAATGGTAATATGCGTAGATGTCCATGACAATTATATTAAAACAAAAATATGTGCATTCACCAGAAGAGCATACATGCAAGATCAATAACTTCCTATCCATTGCCTAATATTCTTAGCTGTATTACATCGGTGGCATTTGGGAAATGAATTGACACATCAGTAATAAATCAAATGTGGATACAGTTTCTTCGTCCTTGGTAATATATCTATTGACTATTGCATACAAATGCATCTAGTGAAGCTGATTGTTTTGCAAAGTCAGGAACATTTCAGAAAGTGTTGATGTGAGCAAGCTGGGGCTCTAATCATACAGGGAACATTGTTAATTGGATAGCACATCTAGTTTATCATGATCGTTAATATTACAATACTGTAGTAATGGAGGTCTTCCTCACCGCATATTTTGACTCTGTTAGCTTGGTGAATACCAGGAGGAGATTGCTACGACAGATCTGACAAAGAAACTCATTTAAATTAGAAGCTACCACAAACACACTAAATAAACAAATAGAGTCTTCCTGAGGTGGCTTTTTGTTTGTTTATTTTTGTTTCATTTAAATCTCTTGAGCTGTCGGAGAAAAGGAATTTAATTTAGTAAGTCAATAAAACCTCCATTTTTTATAGTGAATTGTTCTTTCTAGGTTTTTTTTTTTTTTTTGTCAAGGCTAAAAGCTGCCATTCTGTGGTGACTGATAACTCATTTTGCTCCTTGGATTTCTCGCCGTGCGTACTTGAAGAGCATCTTCTAACTTACTCACAGCTTGTTTTCCTTTCTGCTTCTGACTGGTTTTCCTTCATTTTTATTTTGTTACCTGTGCCTAAAGGCTGTGTTCTTATGTGGGAACAGCCCATGTGTCTTCTAATTTTTGCCATATGGTAGGCTTTACTTCTCTGTGTGGGATCCTCTCGATTACATTCATCAGCACATGTCCTAAAAGGGAATTTAGACAACGCTCTCTGCATACATAGAAATCAGCATTTGCACTTTCCTGTTGGAAGTTACCGAATAGATCTGCTCCCTGGCAGTGTAACTTCTCCCTTTTCACATCCTCGGAGGGCTACAGGGAAGGGTCTTTTGGAGGCAGATGCCGGTATGAACTTCCTCGGGGAGGAACGGGTGTTACCTGTGTGTGAAATGCGGAGCTGTGCAGGCGACGACAGGGAAGATCAAGCTCCCGATGAATTAAGGAGTGGGAATTATGGGAAGGGAGATTTGCTAGGCTATAAATTCCTTATCCTTTTCCAAAAACAGAACGCCACAACTGTCTCTGTGGGTGAAAGTATTTCTGTGAAGAAAGCTTACATAAACCTAAACTTTATTTTATGCCCCATTCTAGCCAATGAGGTTAACTAGTACAGTACCATTGTATCCTATCTTATTAAACACTACAAATTTATAGAAAATAAGGATCATCAGTACCAACATGTTGTTCCAATACAACTGACTTCACAGGCTGAACCTTGTCAAGGATATTGCTGAATAATTTGAAGAAGTACAAAAAAAGAAAAAAATTAGTTTTTGTGTCGTCTGTGTAAGTGTGAATAGACAAGATCTGTCACATCATTACACATCGTACCTGTGCTGGAATGCTCCCTTCAGTTATAGTACAGGAGTTTTCCATAGTTATGTATATGTTTACCAAATCATATCTGTTAATAAATGTTTTTTTCCCATTTTTTACCTCCCACCATGTTTTGGCTGCCTTTCAAAACTGAGCAATACTTGCATCCTTTAAAAACAACAGCAAAGAATATTTTTTCGATTAAGATTGTCCTCCAGCATTTCCTGGCCAAAGCACTGAGGTGTCTGAGCTCCATCATTGACCATTCTCCAACATGTAGTGATGAGTCCTGCTGGCGTTATGGGAGAACTAGGACTCCAGCTGGTCACCACAACCAGAATGAATCTGTCTCATCTCACTTACTGATAACGCACAAAAAGTAATCATATTGCAGTGGAAAGCACATCATGAAATACTATATTTTGTAGGTGTCATGGCAGAAGAATAAATCTGCGTCTGGGAGCAGTGGAAGATACAGATAACTGGCTTCACTTTAACCCAGTGGCTATCTAAAACAACTCAAAGTCATATCCTTCAAAAATACAAATTCTTATCTTCCTTCCCTGGGTTTGCCCACATGTATTACTTTGTTGGATTGATTTGAGATGAATTATCTAAATGTCCATAAAACCAGAATATACGTGGTTACTTCCTCCAAGCTGATCACAAAAATTCATATCCAGTCTCACTTAAGAAATGATATCACATAATTTCTGGTTAATCCCTATGTGGGCCAAAGCCTGTTTAGGAAACTCTGTTGGAGTCTATCTGGTTTTTTTCCGTTATGAAAAGAGAGTTGATCTCTCAAAGCCGACAGTGAAGGAAACTGCCAACAAGAGCGACTGCTACTAATGCGCAGGTGAACTCCATATGTCAAGAGCTTACGGAGATTGGAAAAGCTGCATGGAGATCCCTGTGCTGCTAACACTCCCGGAGTAAGAACGCAGGCAAAATATGAGTCTTAGTAACCTAATTTCTGGGTCTTTAAATCAAGAGATAACTTTGCAGACAAAATGAACACAGAAACAGCACTCAGAGGAGATAGTTCCACTAGTGATAAGGTGCTCACTAGAATAAGTCAGCTGTTTTTTCTTTACATGATTTTATGAAATGTGAGAGCTGTGAGAATGTGCTGGGATAAATTTGCAGTTTGTTGTTGAAATGAGAGCTGTGGCATTTGTTTGGCTGGCTGCAGAATCAGCTCATAGGTTGGTGTGTTGAGATAATTGGCTAATTGGCACTGAGTTGCCTCAGTTTGCTGGCTAATACATAGCAGCGGCTGAGAAGCTGTTTTAGGTGTGACACCGTGAGTGGATGGTGGGAGGATGCTGTGAAGCAGGAGTGAGCTGCTACAGGCCATACAAAATTAAGGTAGCCCTCTTTGTCATCCACATGTTTTCTATAAAGCTCTTAAGCACTTAGTTGAGTTCCTTCTTAGTGCAGCAGAAGGTTAAAATGCTCGCACAACAATGTTCTGCAGGTAAAACCAATATTGTTTATCTGCCTCTGTGGATTTCTAAGCTGAATCCTCTAACTGCTTCCTTAGATGTAGTGAACTGATTTAAGGATACAGTTCAGCTGTGTGTTTCTTTGCCAATCTATTTTAATAGAATTTATCAACTTTTTGGAACATTTGCTAAATATAATGTTTGTAATAAGAGATATTCGATTTTCCAAGAAAAAAAAATGAAGCAAGAGAAATGAAATTAACTGTATTCCCTTTCATATGGGAGTATTGCTGCAAAGAAAGTGACATTGAAAGGCACACAAGAATAGGTGCCAAGATTCATGTTGTGTTAAGAAATTGGAACAGATCAGAAGACAGAAATGTGTTTCAATTGCATTTTTAAGCCTATATACAGCAGAACGTTACTTAGAGTGTGTCAGTTACATTAAGAAAAGCTTGGGTGTTTCTGAAGCACAGTAGGAATGGGGGAGTAGGTGGGCATGGTGCTTTCTTTGGGCTGCTTTCTGTTGTTATCCACTCCCCAACATGCTGCTTTGAATCAGTAGGTCCCTCTGAGGACAATGTACGGATAAACTTTCTGTGAATTGGATAGATATTTCTAAAAAGCATATGCATTTACCTTTGATAAATGCTTGATTTCAACAAATGGTGACATTCTCAAATAATTTCCCTAGGGATCTAATACTTCAGCTTCTCTACTGTAGTGTTATTCTCCATTGGCTGATTCCTCAACTCTTTAATTCTTTCAGTTCTAACAAGTCAGCCAGATTGTTTGCACCTGCCAAGCAAAGGATGGCAAGGAGTTCTTCACTGCCTTAGGTAACCTTTGAATTTCAGAAAAGTATCATCCTGTAATATTTAAGTGATACGTAATAGGTTTGGATAGCTTGTTTTCCCATCTTTTTTTCATTCCTTAAAAATTATACAAAGTTTCTGGGTAGTCACTGGGCATGATCAGGTTTTGCTCTTGCATTACTTTGCATGAAGTAGGTAAAAAAGTCCTCAAAAAGTAGTTGCCTTATTAAAAACAGCAATAGAACTCATGGGACAGTCCAGTAAATTTCCCTAATTACTATAATTTAAATTTACAACATTAATACCTAGAAAACCTATTATAAATAAGATCTTTTAAGTAGGAGAGAATTAAATCCACTAAATTCCATTAGTGACATCTGATACAGAAACACATTAGGAAGGCTAAACACCACACTGGTTCCTTAGTTAGTTAAATCCATTAGTATTAAATACATTCATTTCATCAGCTCCTCAGTTCAGGGGATCCAAGCTTGAAATCTGTTGTTTTGAAGTGAATAAGGTGATTTTTTTTTTTTTTCAGATGGAAGAGCTAAACAGTGACTGCTGTCTCACAGATTTTGCATGTTATGTGCGTACCTTGTCATTATAAAAGAAATAATACACAATTTTGACTTAACAGCTTTCAAATACGTGAATGTTGAGAAAAATGTATGCAGCAGTGTGAGGTAAAAATTGACATAGTCTAGAATTAGACCCCTTTTACAATACTAAGCCTTCAAAGAAAGAGACTGAGAAAGAGAATAACATTATTCTCTGGAAGCTCAGTCCAAAGAACAGAGAAGCAAATGGAAATCACTTATTTCCTTTGGGTTTAATCAGGCTTGGATTTTTGTTTGCTTTTAATGAAGCCACACAGTTAAGAGAAAATTAAACAGACCTATAGCATCATGCAGCCTTGCACATCAGAATGCACATAAACCTTAAAAAGGGGAAAATTTTATTAAAACAACCAAGAAGATGTGGGAGAAGCAATAGAAGTCTCTGCTAGGAGAAAGAACCTGATGCACCAGGTGCAGAGAATAATCAGCAAGGATATGGATGGTCTGCTGGGAGGTCAGCAGCTGAGTGTTCAGCACTGCTCAGGGACTGAGGATTTCCCAATGAGAACACCAAAAACCAGAAAAGAACGATAATAAAAGAGATTCAAAGAAATTCTGTACTGGCAGCTACAAAGATAATTTTCCATGTGTTCCCCTGTGCATGTCTTTGTATGTCGATGAAGGACAGTTACTTTGCGTTACAGGATAGTTTGAATTACAGTGACACATTTTGCTTTAAAATAGGAAGCACGTACACGTGCAAGCTGGTGTGTAGGGCTGTACCATTTAAAACAGTTATTTGAAGACAAGACTTCCCTGGGAAGGGTGCCATTCTTGGCATATAATATAATATCTGCCTGTTCCTTTGCCAATTCTGGTGCCACTTACTGTGAATTGAAAGGACAGAATTATTGATTTTGGGATTTGGAGCATGTTTGGGCATTCTGTACTTAGGTACCATAAGCATGCAGTGCCTAGTTCCTTCTCTGACAGTTAAATTTCCTTAGTCCATAACAGAATGACCTGAGGATGATGCTGGATGGTGCATTAAAATGTCGAGTTACTGTCTGTTTTATTCAGTTTTCCTAGGACAGTAAAAAGCTGAACTCAACCTGTCATCTGCTCAAGTTTTGTTTTTCTTGGTTTGACTGTATCTTTTTTTTTGTCTGAATTGCATATACTTAGCAAGGAAGAAAAAATCAGTTGATCTGCTGTTAGTCTACGTACATGTTGCTTATGTGCACTGAAATTACTTTTACAGGCCCTCTGTAGACCACACTAGGGATATGTTTTCAAAATTAATCTGTTATATGTTCCAGGATCTCCAGTACCAATGCCTGTAAACCAGCTCCTGTACTCAGACAGAAAAAATTAATCCATCATTAATTTGCAATGGCTTTATGTACTTTATTATTTGTAATTAATTGATAAAATTCTTAGGGCAGTATATTAACAGTAAATATGATTTTATTACATTTATTTATGCTTTGGAGTTTCTCAATTAGAGAGGTGTCATCTCAGATGATTAAAGTCTGGTGGAGAGCGAGAGAGATTTGAAAAAATAATTAGAATGGGAATGGAGAACAGTCATCATTGCAGATAACCAGGAAGGAGAAAAGTAGTGTATGGCTGGCTGTTGGGAAGTCAGCTACAAAGCCAGTGATGCTCAGAGAAGGCAACTGAAAAATTCTCCTGTAAGATCATCCATAATCATAGGAATAGACATGGTTTTAGTCCAAGAAAGTGCAAAAGTCAGCTTCCATAGTTCTACCTCTTACCTTGGACAATCTGAATTTCCATCCAGAAAAATGGAAAACCAAAACTTTTTTGCTCATTTATGTTTGAGTGTATTTGTACAGCACTTAGGACAATGGTTCTCCAGTGCCAACTTCAGTCTTTGGGTGTTATCATTGCATAAATATTAACTAGTAATTGGAGCCAATAACCTGTGTTTCCTGAACCCTTTATGGAGTTAAGCTCTTGGCTTTTTATTGTACTGTGTTGATTGCTGATGTCCTTTTAAACTGAGTCAGGGAATTGACTCACTTTGCTCCACTACCTGTTGAAATCACAAGAGATGAATAAAGAATAAATTAAGAGGACAAAATTTTTAATATTAATTGTGCTCGAACATATTAGAAAATATTTTAATGAGCATGGTCTAGAAGGTGCCCCCATGAATGAAGTTCATTTCCACTAAGATGGTTACATTTTTTTCTTTAAATTCTGGACACTTAAAAGCATTTCTTGCCAGCTGTATTGGTTTTTTCATGACTGTTTGGGATTCAGATTGAAGATTATTACACTATCATTAGCAGATTGAGCAGTTTTGTGATTGGATTTAGAGGTAATTATACTTAATGCTGTGATTATTTCCATTATCATGTGTACACAGTTGATGCTTTATTTTATATGTGCTTAGCTTGGTTTATAATCTGACAACTGGTGTGTTAACTGTTATACTCTTAACTGCAGTCCAGCTTTCTATTAGTGCATTGATGTCCAATGAGTCTGATGCAGGGAGTCCTTCCAAAATTAACTCCTACAGCTCCTGACTTTAGCCACATGCTTTATTCTTAGATTTTAAAATTTAGTTTCCAGGGGAAATTACTTCTTTTAACCATTCTGTTCAACATTTGCATGAGTTAGAATTCCTATTTTCAGATGAAAATGGAAGCACCAAAGCACAATAAAAATCAAGCTGTATGTCTGTATCCAGCCATTCTTATCACCCTGGTATGTGACTGCCTTGCCAAGTCCTCAGTACAGGAGCAAGAACTTCTATTTCTTTCTCTCTCTCTCTCCTCTTGCAGTAGTTCCATATTCACTCAAATTTGTTTATGAAGAAGCATGAGACAGTAAAATAGAAAGTGAAGACAGTAAAAATAAGGCAACAAAAAAAGGATATGCTGAGGTTTTGTAGAGACTTGCCAGTACAATAATTAAATTTTACAAAAGGAGTCTAAACTGATGGAAAGAAAAATCTCTAGAAGTCTCTTTATCATTATAAAACACATCTATTTCTAAATATTGCTTTTGCAGAAATGTTTTAGTAAGCTTCCTGCAGGTTTCTAGGAGCAGTTCTATATCTGGTCCTCTCTCCTAAACACATTTGATCGCTTTTAAAGGAAGAGTCCTTGCATTTTGCTTTGTTCTACCAACTAGGAATAGGGAAAAATCTTCTGAGAAACAGATTTAAAGCTAGATGGTACAAAAGATTTAAGGAGGCCTCAATTTACTATAAAAACCCTCATAAACTTCTCTTTTCATTTCCCTAGTACAAGATGCATTTTGGTTTTTTTTATTAGTTTAGAAGTCCAAAGCTTCCCAGCTTGCTTAGATGCTTTTTGACGGTTTTGAGACGTGCAAAACTGATATCATGATGCTTAAAGTATTTCACTTCTATCGCCTGATCTACACATTCCTGTTACATCCAGTTCTGCAGAAAACAGAACACTGCTTCTTTGCTAGTTATAGTAGTTATAGTAGCTCAGCAGTCTTTTTTTTTTTTTTCTCTCTTTCTTTGTGTGTGTGTCTGTATCCCCTGCCACCACAGTAACGTAATCATTTGCACAGCAGAATCAAAGCCTCATTGATTCAGGAAATTTGGATTCAATCTCGAATGTATTTCCATAACTATCGATGTGGGTATTTGCTTAGGAACAGGTGGAATATGGATATTGATTCAATCAGGGATTATCAATAGAGGGCTAGAACAGCCTAAATAGGTTTACAAAAAAAGCTGGATAGGAGCAGGTTCATGTATAGCCAGCTCATGTATTTCTGCATTTGTTTCTCCTCTTCTTCTTCCTCTGGAACTGGTCTATACAGAGTGTTTCTGAATTGGCCGTTCTGGTAACTGACCTTATTTCAAAGTCCATGTGAAATTCAGGCACAGGAGTAGCAATGTAATAATAAAAACATTGATTAAAAAAATCCCAATAATAATTCTCTATATCTTGCTTTCCAGATAGTGATTTTCCTTTTGTTCAGAAATGGTTGTTGGTTTAATTCCTGAATTGCTGGCAGGTCTACAGTTGCTTTGTAAAAGATCTGACAGAGCAGATGTAGGACTAAAATATAAGCAGCTTGGGGAAACGGAGCGCAGGCAGCGGATCAGGTAAGAAGAATAAACCATATGTTATTACTGCTTCCAGAATCGTAACGTCTTTGGATTGATAAACTATTTCTCCGTGTAAAATGACTTAAGAGGAACATTTTCACTCTGCTGTATTTTGACTAGAAGTAGGCTTATTCTTAATTCTTTGGGGTTTTACAATGATTCTGTGAACAACAGGAGGCAAATCTGCAGGCTTTTCCCATTAAACTCATGCTGGTATGTACTTGTCTCTGTATTTTGTCTTGGATAATGATAGCTTCCCAGGTGCAAAAGCCAGTCTTTTGATTCATCACGTACACAAGAGAGTTATTTTGGCTAGGAAACCATAGGTCTATTGCTATGGTGAGTATGAGATGTGATAATCATAGATTTTTTTTTTTTGGAGCCTTTAAACATTTTTGGGGTATTGACGCACAGATCAAACTCTACAACTCGGAAAGAGTTATAAAGCAGGCATGTTTATTCAGTGCCGGGTGCATGGGGGATCGCTCCTCCAAAAGCACGCACACCAACAGCACATTTTACCAAAAATGTATATGGTGCAGGTATACATATTTACAGGATTGCACAATACAGACATACATATGCATTAGTGAGGCGGGGTTATTAAAAAACACTTGCGTTAGCATTTCAGATCTGTCTCTGGTGGTCGTTTACTTCTTCAGGAGTCTTATCTTCCTCTAGATGAACTTTAGTCATTCACCCATGTTCTCCTTTCACTTGGTGATTTCAGCAGTTTCCCGACATCTGACCAGATTTGCGGTGAAACTAACATTCTGTCCTTTGCTAGACATATTAGTCCTTGACGAATACCAGTCTCTTGACAAATACCAGTCCCTGATAAGCTTAAGTGAGTTTCAAGGCAAACAGGATTGTGAGGCATTCTCTAGCAGAGAGTTAGTCTCCTAAATCAAGCAATATTTAGCAGACCATTAATTCCCTGTATCAGTATCATACAGGCATTATGAGGGAATGAGAAATACCCATTTGCCAAAGACATACCAAAATCTCATCATCACAAATGCGTTCCTTTCTTCAAGGAAAGGTTTGAAGTCCTGGTCTGAAAAAGGCAAGTTCTAGGATATTTGAAACACTGACTCATGCCATGCTGTGGCATCCCTGCCAGACCCCATGCAATCATCATCACGACAGGATGGCAAAGGGAACAAAAAAGACTTTGTTCAAGAACATTGCAAAAAACCACAGCAGATAATGATGACTGATGCACAGCAGCAGTAGCATAAGGCCACAGGAAGGAAAAAAGAAACAGCAGAAAAATAACAGCAGTTGCTTCAAGAAAACATTGCCTTGTTTTGGAAAAAAGCTCTCCTTCTTATCAGTCACCACTGTTAATGAATTGAAGGTGAAAGGAAGGCAAGGCATTTTGCAATATGAGAGCTACATAGAGGGTTTTATTTTATGTTTATTTCACTTCCTGGGTAGGGTGAGGTAGGAACGTAACTATCTCCCAGTAAAAACAGACTGTATCCTCAGGCAGTGAAGTTTTTCCTGCTCCAGGTATTTTGGGGGAATAGAGGAACTGAGGAGTGGGGGAGACAAATGGGAGCAAAGTGGAGGAAAAAGCAGAGTACTTATCCCATTCCAGATGTTCCCAGACACAAATTTGTCTAGTGAGCAGTGAGTAACAAAACATAGATATTTACTGATCCATTGCTTTTCTGCAGTCTGTCCCTCTATGAATGTAATGCTAAACGTACCAGAGACAGGTTTAAGGATCAATGAGGACTTAAACCAGAGACACAACACAAAACAAAAATGCTCGTTCTGTTTTGTGCAGAATGAATTAATTAACTGACAATCTGGCTGAAAGAAAAATGAAGTTTTATTAACTTCATACTTGGGTGTGCTTTTTCACATAAGTTCTACCTGTACCATAACAGATTACTTGAAATACCCTTGTGGCATTTATTCTTGGAACTGGAAATAGGAAATGCATCAAATTCATAGTAGTCCAGTTCAGTCCTGAGATTTTTACAGTCTCTGATGCAAAAAGTGTATTAAGTTTGTGCAGGTCTATCTCTAGTTTTGCTGTCCATCTGAACAGAGACAGGCGTACTTACTGTTCCAGTCATACTACAAGAAGCTGCTTTCATTGCACAATAAATTAAGGAGGACACTTAATAAGTGGTGATTCATGGTTAATTCTGAGCAACATATAATCAAGATTTGAGAGTGGTGGTAGGTGAACAGTTGGAAAGAGTGATTAATCTAATTAGGTTTTCAGTCAGGGTAAGGCCGAGTGAGTAATACTGGAAAACAATAAGGCAGAACTTTGAATTTCAGGCCACGCAGCCACAGATAGGCTAGGACTTGGAAAGATATTCTGCAAGCCAGTAACAGGCTGAAGGAGCGTAGAAAGAAATGAGCGTGTTCAGGAGAAATTGTTGTGTACCCAAAGGTTGTATGTCAGTAATATAGCCGGGGGAGAGGAGGGAGGGAAAAGTTAGCATTATCAGAGAAAGGACAAGGAAGTTGGATACAGAAGTGCAAGAAGCAATCAAAGTTAAGAGAAAATGTGCAACGCTTTGTTCTGGAAAGAATGAGAAAGCTTACAATGTGGAAGTGTTTGGGAAAAATTACCATGAAATTGAAATTAAATTAGAAGTTGCATGGAAGTATAGGCACTTAAGAAGGCATTCTGAAGTGTGTATATGTGTTTATATATTTGTATATACACATAAAGAAGGGTAGTCAGGTTTCTGAAAGACAGCGGGCATAATCTAGTTTGGAGGAGATAAACATTTCCTGGCACTGTAAACTAATTGTGTTTCTCAGTGCTTTCAGGAGGGTTGCTGGCAGAATGTAAGCAGAAGAAACATGCTTTTCATTCTAGGGAAAAGAAATATTGCTAAATTTAAAAATGCACCAGAAATCTTTAATCAGATGTTGGGTTTAATTTGCAAAGGGTTAAATGTGCACAGGTTTTATTTTGGACTCCTGAAGCTGGGTGCTAAGTACCTAAATCACTGGTAGAAGGTAAAGCAAAACATCTCAGGAAACCTGTAACTTTGTGTTAAAGGATTTTTGGAGAGGGAAGAGAAAAAGGAATGGGTCTACCTTTATAGTTTTCAAGTAGTCATACATTTGGATGTCCAGTTAAAAAAAAAAAAAATCACCAGAAGAATATGATTTTAAGTCAAGAGTTATGCAGTGGAAAGGATGCTCTTTGGTGTCACTTTAATGTCCCTTGCTACCACAGGAACTGACCTTCAGCTGGCACAATGGAACGGATCCCGATGTTCTCTCCCCCTGTTACTTTCAGTCGGAATACAATTGGACTAAGAAACAGCTCAGTGTGAGCAAGAAACTCAGAAATAAGCTTTACAATAGGTAGAAATCCTTCAACAAGTCAAATTCCAATACCTTCATTTTTCTTGGCCTTTTATATTTTTACCACTGAAAAATCCCTTATTTCATCCCTTAAAGCAGGAGTCAGAATATGAACAAAGGTAAATAGAGCAGAGTGAGTCTCCAAAGGATGCTAGAAATGCTAGAAATTCTTGCAACTTTGTACCAAAGTATTTCTTTATAATCTGTCAACTGTTTAGCCATAATTACAGCTTCTCTATTTTGTCTCTACATGGGAATTTTTCTTTTATAATTTTTAATTTCCCAGGAGCTCTCATTAATGGTTGAAACCATTTGCTTGATTTCCCTTTATTAAATATACTGTAAAGTCAGCTGTCTTGGGAATAAAATACAATTTCATAATTAGGACTACGTGCTTGTTCCCAGTGCTGTGTTTCTGCTTTATTCTTACTTCCATATATTCTCTGAAAGTAAACATTTAGGATGGATAAGTAAAATTGGAAAGAAAACTTATTCCATATTTTTCTTCCAATCATTTTATTCTTTGTTGTGTAACATATATTTCCTTTTGAATTATTTATAAAATTAGTCGGGTAATGAAGTACAGGTTTGGAATAAGTGAGAAATTTTAGTCTTGTAGTGAGGGCTCTGCATGATGGCAGAAATACCCTTTTATTTTCTTTTCAGGATCTGCTTTTGTCCTTTGTTTTACAACAGTTAATTTCCTCAGGTAATTTTTCTCTTGATCTAGTAAGAATAGCAGCAGTAATGCTGAATAGCAGCATAGCAGTAATGAAACATCCAGCTGAGATGAATATTTGTGTGATATGTCTTTATTCTCCACAATTTGTGGAGTTTGAATGTTCACTCTCCTGTAATTTAATATTGCTACTACTTGTTATTTGTATTCTGATGTCACCACAAAAACCCAACATAGCCTGTCTGTACTACTGTGCTGTGTGGACAGTGATCAACAGGTGGAAATTATAGTACTGACTATTGAAGCAGATTACACAGGGTTGTAAACGTAAGTCAAAAGTTCATCTTGCTTAATTACACGCTCATATGCGATCCACCAGACCGTGTTGCCTCCACTGCTAAACATGATGCTCTTACTCTGAAGTCTTCATTTGCTCCAAATACAACAGTTGCCTTTAAATCCAAACTCAAGGCGTTTCCTATCATCAGAATTTTGCTTATTCTGATGATCTTTATATCCTTCATCCCTTCTGCTGTTGCTACTTTGTGACTTCTCTTATGTGTCCTCTCAGCACTTAAAAGATAAATGCTTATTTATTCATTCATTGATTCACTAATAAAAAGGGAGATTTACAGTTATGGAGACTTGTGATGTGAAAATTGGTGAGAAAAGAGGAGACCAGATATCGTGAGGACAGATTCTTTGTTTTCCTTGCTTTATTCTTTAGACTTTTGCACTGAGCATGCTTGGACAGCCATGAATTAAAATGGGAGTAGAATGGCCAAAAACACGAGAAACATCTCTAGTGCACTAGCACCGGGGCTAATACTTTTATTTTATTTTGTAACAACCCATAATAGGCCTGTACATGAGACCTACATTCAATTCTCACCTCTGCTTGGTGAAGTTTCCAGCATAGACTTCTATACCAGAGAAGACTTTCTTGTGTTTGAAGTGCCAAGTCATTTGGTCCAGTAGAAGTCAGCAGGTACCAGTAAGTTAGAACGAGTATTTTAGCTGCCATGAACTCTGTAACGGTAAAACATGGTGTGTGGGATGTGCTGCATCCCTTTCTGCACTGCAATATCTTTGTAGAAACTGTAGATTTCCTTGCAGTGGGTGCCTAGAGAAAAGGCTGGGTCCTTCAGGAGCATTTTCTTTGTGTTGCTCCATCAAGAAAGCTGAATTAATTTTCTTTTTCTCTTTAGAGCTTCCCATCTGGTGTGTGGTTGTGAATAACAGCAATGGGGAGAGCCAGAGAAATGCTTTGCTAGCCAGCTGAGAGGGAAACCTTTGGAGTGCAGATTATTAAGAGAAAGGTGGTGCAGCCAGAGCCTTTTCTGCTCTCTCTGCCTGACAACTGGAGCAGGGAGCTGAGACAACTGGAGCAGGGAGCTCTGATGGATCTACTGGAGGCAGCTTGAGGAAGTTCTTGAGAATTAATTACTCTTTCTTTGCTTTCCCTTGGGTTTGGCTTGCAGCATAGAGTTTTTGCCTGTGACATGTGTGAATCAGCTGGGAGAAAATGATATGTCAGTAGAAAGGCTTGCTGACACTTCCATACAGTCAGTGGATAGATTCCCAGAGACTTTCTCACCCACTTACATCATGAAATGTCTTTCTAAATACATGTGCAAATACCAGTTCCAGTGAAGACACT
Organism: Chlamydotis macqueenii; assembly: GCF_036417535.1. Lineage (NCBI taxonomy): Eukaryota > Metazoa > Chordata > Aves > Otidiformes > Otididae > Chlamydotis > Chlamydotis macqueenii. Next base: position 66,825,807 of record NC_141560.1, on the reverse strand, counting down.
TTATCCTTTCCTTAACACTCTCCATATCCAGGTGATACTCTTTGTATCTGAAATTTAGTGTATTTTTCTTTTGGTGAAACTATTTAAAGCTCTGCATATGAATGTTTTTCTCCTATGTGAAACTATTTGCTGGTGGAGCTGAGTACTCTACAAGCACTTAAGCTTTATATTATATTTATTATACCTTTTATTGAGGCAGGGTAGATGATGCATAAAATTTACATATACTTAAATGAAGGTCAAGAAAGCCTGTAAATTATTTGGATTGATTGGGAAGGGATCAAAAGCTATTGTCAATCAAACTTAGGCAAGTAAGCATTGTTTGCAGTGATGTCTGCGTTTTAGATACTTGACTATAAAGTAGACTCTAGAGCTGTAACTGAGATGCCCGAGTCCCTTTACAAAGAAAAAAAAAAAGTGAAAAACTACAGAATAATTTTTTTAAAATGGTGTTATGAGACTCCTGCTGTTTCCCAGGTGCATTTCCAAGAGGTAAAGGATCTGTACCTGTAGGATCTCTACCTCTTTAAAGCTGGATTTAGAGCCTGGAGTCTTTAAATGAGGCTAGGTGTCCATGAGCTTTCTTCTAAAGAGCTGAGCAAAGGAAACTCTTCCCTTGTATTCCTCTTGCTGTGTTTTAAAACAAAATGACCGTCCTCTTGCCATGTCCCCACCTATTCCCTGCCAAGATTTGGAGTGGAAGATGGGGCTTTGCAGTAATGGAGGTTAACTGTAGGTCTCTACAGCCCGTTTCTGGTACAAGACACCTCATGCTGCTTTCTGCTGTGTGGCCAGTATTCAGATTTGCCTGAAATCTCCTCATAAAGCACCTCTTAGAGGTAGATGGCACATGTTCCCTTTCTGTCACGCAGAGGACAGATCAGGATCTCACAAGGTCAGAGTAAATTAGGCAGGCTTGTCACTGCCCAGTACACCTCAGAAGCAGCAGTCCTGAGTTTCAACACACAATGGCCACCATCACTGGGTCATAGATAACTTAACAAATGAACAAAATTGAGTTATCTGAAGATGCCTGACACCGTGATTCCCACAGTGAAAGAATGCCTGTAACCTGTTTTTTTTGTGTGTGTGTGTGTGTTCCTTTTTTTTTTCCATTAAGTTTAATCATGAGCTTAGTGTTAACTGTTTTAGCTCTCCTATTACGGAGCCATCTCTGTTCACTTGGGCAGCTCGCCTTAGGATAGCTAAATGACCGGTGTTAGTCACTTCGCCTCTGGTCCTTAGATGCTACTGCTCAGATTATGCTTTTCATCAGCACCCTAACACTTCCAATTAAACCTATACAACTAACTTCCTGAGTGGCTAGAAGTGCCAAATTCAGTACTTCCAAAAACCGTCTATATCCCTGCTGTGACTATTTACTATCCTAAGGGGGCAATGAGATGATAATAAAGCATATCAGTCTCTTGAAATGGTAGGAAAGAAACTAGTTTAATGAGGATCAGTAACTTTTCCTTATTACAAATGAAAAATGGTGAAAGTAATGAAAATGACTTAACAGATTTTTTTTTTTTTGAGATTTATCTGGCTTTGGATCTGGAAATCAGATTCTGAAGTGCAGAAGTAGACCTGTGTGAATCAGTGCAGAGATCATCAGAACCAGGAAGAACTCACAGGAGGTATTCTTAATAATCCTTGGGAAGCTCTACTGGTATTTCTGCAGCTTCCCGTCTCCCTTATTAATGAGGGGACTATAATTGGCTTTGTAAATTATATATTAGAGGATGCATCTGCATTCTGCCACATGTTGCCAAGCAATAGTGGTTGCTGATTTGAGTTTTTAGAGAAGGTATTATTAATAAACAATTGAGTTGAACTAGGAAAGCTAAGCTGCCAAGACTCCACAAGCTCAGATATAATTTTTATGCGTGTGTCTCAGACAAAGTGGGTTCACAAATCTGTAAGGTCCTGCTCTCACATTCAATCTGTATTTTGTAAGGTAAAGCTGAAACAAAAACACTGTGATGAGTGCACTTGGGGGTGTGAGAGAATAACCTGTTTGAACCTTGTTCTGCCAGTGGCTCACATCAAGCAGCACTGCAACTGCATTGCATGTGCAACCGTATTAAAATAGTGCTTAAACTAGGAAAATTGTAAAAGTGTTCCAGATTTACATTGCTTTTAACAGGAACATCAAGAGTAATTTATTTGTGATGGAGCCCACTGAATGCTTATATTGGAGACAACATTAAAATCTCTGGTATCCTCTTGTTAGGGTATCTTCATTTTGATGCATTGGATATACATTTTTGTAACCCTTGCCCTTCAAATATTCATATGTGAAATGTAAAATAAATATCTGTTCCTTTTCCTGTCAGATGCATGATAAGATAGAGCCACAGAGAACTCAGAAAAAAAAAAAATTCAACAGTAACTTATGCTAACAATTGTCTGGAAACCTGTTATAAAGAGCAGATATTTATAAGTACTTTCTGAATTGGAAGGGAATAGCACGTATGGTCCTGAATATACTAAACATCAAGGCATTAGATACTGGCTTAATGCTGAAGTATAGCTGACACATCTGATAACTGCAAAACTGTTTACTGCTAGAGGAATTCCAGTGCATTGAACATTACTCTTGAAAAGATGAAACAATACAATGAGCTATATAAAGTAGAAAAAATATTGCACGCTTTTTTTTTTCATCCCATGAGGGTTAGCAAGTGCTATATTTCTGTTTTCTTAGGCTATCCAGTGACTTAATTTAGGGGAATAAAAAAGATTAATGATGTTGGAGCTCTATACCCTGCACAAAATCTTCCAGCAACTGAATCTACTTAGATGAACTACAGTGTCCAGCTTAGTGTAGAGACCCATAGCATGTCTCCTGGGAAAATTAAATCCAGACAAATAACCACCCTGTGGGACTTCTGCTTAGATTGCTTCCATCACTTCAAGCTTAAAATGAGGAAAAAAGGAATTTTGAGAGAAGAGACATACAAAGGACACAGCAGTGGTAGTGCTTATAAGGTACAACATCATTACTAACAGAATTGTTTTAAAGGACACCTTTCCACAAATCTATAACCGGTTTAGACTCCAGCTAGTTGACAGTTGCTCCGTTCCCAGTGAATGCACTAGTCCATCTAAAGCAGTTCAGACATCTTCTCTTGATTGCCTTCTAGAAATAAATGTACAACTTCGGGTTCTTCAGTTAGATATTAATACCACTTCTTGGAATAGTTCATACAGTTTCTTCTGCCCATGTTAGTGTTACCCGCTTTGTTCTCCCAGAGAAATAAAATGTCAAGCGATGAGTTACTGAGACATTTTTGGTACTGGGAATTTGTGTAGATTTTCTTTCTTACATATACCTTTAGTACCTGGGCCAAGTATTTGTCATCTTCCATTGAGTGAGCAACACAGACAAGAAGAAAGTCCAGAAATAAGCATACAGCATCTGTTTATTACAGCAGTGCTTTAATATTGTATTGTCTCAGTGTTTCGCTAGTCTATAATCCCAGAGCATTGCATCTGTCACAGTTCAATTGCAGCATCTCCAAAATGGTCTTTTGCATTTTCATATTGCTCACTTCTGGCTTTAATTAGGCGGAATTATTATCATATAATGTAAGACAATGGTATGCAAAGGCAAAGTAATTTATATTAGACTTTTGCCTTTGTCTCTGTACTTTATTGGTACATTTTGACCCATTCTGATTGTGAGCAAGCTAAAACGTGTCCAAAAATATCACAGTGATTGCTGAAGCATGTTTCATGCTGTGGATTATGCTCATTATTCATAATTATCTGTTTAAGATTAGTCACCTGAATCACATATTGTTTTTCTCCTCCAGTTTGGATGATTAGAACTGTAAGAAAATATGAAGAGGTAAGTATTAGCCAGTGGAATTTGAATTCTCCCAAAGAAAGGAAAATAAAAAGTTATGGGAGCGGAATCCATTTATCACAGCAAGGTTTAGGGATTATACATCACTACTTCTCCCGTTGAATAGAGCCTCATGGGGAAAAAAAAACACCCTAGTTGAAAAAATAGCCGTAATTGGAATTCAACTTAATTTTCTGTATGCTTTTGTATGAACAGGACATAATTTGTCTAAGCACTAATAGAAAGCAAAGGGAGGGAAAGGACGTAACAAAGTGATAAATCTGATTTTCTAATTAATCTAAATGTTGAGAAATATATTTCTGCACTGTAGACCTGACTTCTGTTAATAGCACAGAATAATGATGTTTCAGTCACTGAAGAATAATTTTCTCTTATTGAAAAAAAAAAAATCAAATAAGAAATTAAACATGAGGAAACCTGGGGAAACTAGGAAATGTAAGTACTGATATGATCTTTTCCATCACAGAAGCATTTTCTATTTGGGAATTCTTTCACATACACTCCTGCTGCTTCCCCCCACCTCGTTCTTTGTCTACAGCTATAATTTTCAGTTCCATGGCAGTGAATAGATCAACCTGGGAGCAAAAGTATGAATGAGAATTCACAGCAGCTGTAATAGCAGCTCTTAATTCTGAAGTTATGTCTAATATTTTGAGGCATGTGCTTTAACCCAAATGTTCTAATCCTTATTTACAGGCCAGTAATTCCTACTGGTCCAAATACGCTATGTCATCTGTCTGTAGAGACGGACCTAAAATATGTAGACGGCTTACACCATCTCCTCCATGGTCTCTACGGTTTGTCCTCTGCTCTCAGCAGCCTCATCGCTTGCAAACAGTTGTGGCAGGTTCAGCCTTCAGGAGATGTGAAATGTGAGGGTAGCAGTTATTCGACCAGTTTCATTAGGCTTTTTTAAATTAACCACTCTATGTGGATGCAGAGACAACTATAGCGAAAGAGCAACTCAAATGAATGCAGAGAAGCACTTACAGAAGTTGCTGATCATCTAAGCAGAAGCAGAGTTGGTAGGTTTGCCTCTTCCAGTTCCAACAGAGCTATTACAGTCTTGTCATTATACAACATAAAACTCCCTTTGTATAGCTTTTTCTTCATGGTTTCATCAGCGTTCCCAGATACGTAGAGTGATGCCATTGTGCTATGTCGGTTCATTGCAGTCTCCATTTTTGGCCTGTTTGCCTAGTTTTTGTCTTTATTCTTTGCCTTTACAATGAATACTGCCCAACATTGTTACCTTTGTCACATCTTTCTGTGCTAGATCACAGTGACTGTCGTTTCTTTTTAATTTGAAAAGTTGCTTTGGACAGTGGAAGAAAATGGCTATTATGTTTCACACAGAACCAATTTGGAATTTGGTTGTGAAAAGGTATTTTAGTGAAATAGCATAATAATACAGGAAGGTGATGAGGGAGAATGGAAAACTTGATGAAGAATAAAATCTAGCCACAAAATCAACATTGAGGAGAATGTGTAATGACAATTATACGTGGTGTGCAATGTGCTCTGTAAAAATCAGTAAAAAATCAGTTTGCAATGAATAACTCAGTTTACTAATTCAGCTGTTTATCGCTCCGTGGAATATTTGCAAGCGGACTGCAGTGTCCTCAAATCTTAACTGCATGGGAATAAGGTTTTGTGGGGGAGTGGAGGGAGAACCCAAAAAAAATAAATTTCAGCATTCATTGGGTAGACAAAGAAAAGTGTGTTTTTTGTGGGCTCCTTCAGTGAGGACAACAAATACTGTTACTGAGCTTATTTGAATTTATCCTTCAGTAAGGAGAAGCTAAGGCAAATATGGGAAAAGAATGTCTAAAATCAGAGTGTTTATTAAAAAGAAACAAAACCAAGAAACATTGCAAAGAATTTCCAGGCTCTAGAGTTTTAAATTTGTATATTAAAAAGGGAAAATACATTGTGGTAGCTGGAAGAAAGAACTCTGCTAATTAGCAGCAGGAAAAACAACCATGCTTTTCTTTCAAAAGTAATTGTATGCAAAAACATCATTTGTAGACAAAGGGATAATTAACATAGAAAATGCATAATTACATTACGTACAAAGGAATAATTAAATCTGAAGTTTAAAATGCCTTATGAACAACTTCTACAAGAAATGACTACATTTTTGGTGCCAATAGGAACAGTGAGTTTCATCATGAATCTGTTCAAGCTCATTTGTAATTGGTATTTTTCTTCTTGAAAAACAAAAACCAAAAACCTGGAGAAGGAGATTTCCTGTAGGAAAGGAATGAGGCACCTTAGCAAGGTTACATGAGAGAGGTGTGGCACTGCCTGCAGCGTGGTCTCTCCTACCCGGTGGTGTAAAACCTCCACTTTGGTACCACTCTCTGTAGGAATTACAAATCATGCTGCTGTCAAAACTCATGATCTTTGTGGAACTGGAGCCATGTCTTTATCAGACAAAATCTGGCAGGTTGCGTGGAGAGGGAGTCTCCCACCGTGCGCAGGGCTCTGTTGAGCCCTGTGACTGGGCTGCAGGAAGATCTGCTGGGGGCTCAGCTCTGTGCAGCCTGAGGAACAGCCAAGCACTTCAGCAGCTACTTTAGCTTTATGTCTAAAAACGTGCTGAACTTTGTGCCTGTTTCTGTGGGCTAGAGCCTGGATGGTCAAAATTTTACATGACGGCGCCCTGCAGGAAAATCTTTCAGTTGACTTGTTGCAGTGAAGTGAAACAATCCCAGACAATTCCTTATGAACAGAATTTCCAGATGCTAAGTTTCACTCAGTTGCAACAAGCAGTGTGGTTTACAAGGTAGGCTTTATGTTTTATATCAATCCATCACATCATTTACTGATTTTAATGGGCAAATAAAGTTTAATCCCTCTATAAGGAACAGAAAATGTAGTAAAACCCTAAAAACCTCCCAGCTAAGATTTTGAACGCTCAAGTAAACCATTCCTGGAGAATATTGACAAATATTAAAAATACTGACAGATCAGAATGTCAAAAGACTAAAAATCAGTGGGACTATTCAAAATAGGTGCTAGCATGGGACTTTACCTTATTCAGTCAGAAAACTAAGCTTCGATCTGTAAGATACTTAGGTACCCAATTTCAGTTGGATTAATGAGAATTAGAAGCATGAAGTTGACTTAGATGTCTTGCAGTACTGAGGTGTTTGTGATCTTTTGATTTAGTAATCTTTGGATATCCCTGGACAATTTAGTTCAACAGATTTTTTTTTTTTCCTGAATATATTTGAGTCCCAGAAAACATTATTCTCTCTTGAAATCATTACTCACCTAAGCCTCTGATAGAAAAACGAATGAAATTGTCCCTTCTGATACTCTCTTTAAATCTCCACTATAAGAAAGAGTTATTACACAATTTAAAAGCCTAGTTTACTGTCTAAGTTATGACATTGAATGGTATGTTTTTGTAAAGTATTCCGTTCATTGCTTGGTAAACAAACTGTGGGAAAGTGATGGGAAACTACAGGGAAGTAGTAGTTCAAGCACAGAGAGGCAAATATATCAAATTGAAAATGCCTCCAATTGGATCGTGCATAATTACAACAATCTTTTGAAAATAGTTTTGTTGTAGGTAGGTAGGGTACATATTAAGTGGAGCTGTAGGCAAAGTACAGTTTCTTCTTTTAATAATACCTATCATGTATACATTTCATCAAACATTCATGAGACACAGGCCATTTAAAGCAGAAAATCCCTATTAAAGCTTTCCTTATGAATCAAACTGGCACACTGATAGGGGTTCTCTCATTTCTGTAACTTTGTCATCATAAGCTCTTCATATGACCAAATTCAAGATAAATTAAGGATCTGCTTGTTGTACTTGTTCAAGATCTATCCTGAATAAGTATGCTGTGTTTGACTGGGACCTCAAACAGGAACATCAATGCTAAAACTGCAAAATTACTACACTGCAAGGTTGTGATGCTTTCACTGTTCACAGTTCCGGCTGGTATCAATATTGTAGGATCTGCCCTAAAGTCTCTACAAAATGGATGGAAAAAATATTGAAACACTATAATATTGTATTATCTCTTAGTGCTTTTGCAGGAAGTAAAATTTTTAACTAGCTAATTAATGCTTCGTGCTTCAGTTTGCAATTTTATAGAAGTTATGATGCCACAGTATTGCTGCTGCTTAAGCAAGATCCTAACCCAAATATAAGATGCCTCAAATTACAGCTAAAGCCTAGAAATCTTCAAAAGTCTTTGGTTGTAATGATATGGCTGTTACAAACCAGTGATGGTCCCTACAAACACTTAATTTGGATGCAGTGTTTGTGCAGAAAGATTTAGTAGAAGGTCAACTTAATTTCACAAGGTGTTATCCGAAACCTTAAAGTTTTCTCTTCAGCTCCATAGCTTGTATATCACTTTAATAGAGTTCAGCTTCTACAATAAATAAAAGACGAACAGGGTCCTGGGGAATAAATGTGTGAGACTGACAAACAGAAGTGAAGAAACAGAGCAAAACTTCTCCCACGGGCAGGGGAAGTGGCTAACTTATTTATTTTTATTAAAAACAAAGTGGAAATATCAGCAACTGAGGGACTTAGGAGGGACCTCTTTGTTATTTTAATGTACATCTGGACATTAAAACAACGCTGGACAGAGTCTATAAATTTCAGTACATTTCTTCTAAATATTATATGCAGAATAAGTGTTGATTCCAAGTGTTTAGATTTTATGATTAACAGCGAAATGTGACTTTTTTTTTATCTGCCTAACTTGCAAAATAGGAGAACAGCTCCATTCTAGGGGTCTGAGTACCAAGTTTGTTTACATGGTCAATTTATTTCTCTAGTATTTTAGGTGAAAACTTGATTTATGAAATCTTGATTAAGGGAAGGACTAAATATGTCTACATTTAAGCATTGGAGTAGTCTTAATAACACACACAATCATTCTGATTCCTACTGAAACCGAGTAAATTAAAAGCCTTAGTTCCTCTTAATCTGAACCAAAACGCTCGCTGATCTCAGTGGTGCAGAATGACAACCTGATATCCTGCCATACTAATAGCATGTTGGACAGATTGGCTCTGTTTTCATCTTAAATGTTTCATGTTCCAAGCTGGGTGGTGACAGCACATGATTAGTACATTCCTCCTGCTGCCTTTTTCATGTTGTCTTCTACTTTCCAATGCTTTCTATCAGTTTCAGGCTATCACCCTGAAACTCTCTTCTACCTTTCTTTCTTTCTCGGTTAGGTTAGGGATCTTGTCGAGTCACTTAGCTTTCCTTGAATCTATACATCCTCTTACGTTGTGTTGTTTCTTTAACAAATTTCTGCCAAAGGCCTTTAAAGTCAAAGAAAATCTGTGGACCTTGGATAACGTTTGAGTGCCATGGTTTCTGGATCAAAGGACATCTACGCTGCTTCAGGCCTTGCCCATCATAAGCAGCGTAGGTGATACCTGGGTGACTGAGACCTTGCTCAGAGCGGAGTTTATGTCTGCATGGACTTGAATTGAAATGATTGAAACTGAGGTTTGGAGTCAAGTATTACCAGTATCTGTCCAAACTCTACACTGGATGAGGCTCTAGACCTGGCAGGACACCACATGATGCTGTGTTATTACCATCCTGCTTCAGCTCCCCTTCTGTCTCCACTTTAAAATACTACTGGGCTTGCCAGTCGTATTTTAGAGATAAGAGACTGAATAGTCCCAGAGTGCTCTTAAAAACAGAAGAGTTTTCAAGCATTGGCTTTCTATGCTGTTGCAGAGTGCACTTCCAAATGGTGTGAAATGGGTGTTTTCCAGCACCTTTGCTTCCTACCTGTGCTTGTCATCAATGTCTGGATCCAGAGAGCTGTGTCAGGAGTGTAACTCAGTGCCTTGCCAAAGCAGTCGTATCATAAGCTTTTGCTCTTCACACTCAAAACTGTTTCCCTTAAATCCTTACCTTTCTCTAACTGTGAAATGTTAAACCAGCTGATGCATCTTCCCTCAGCTGCAGCAGGCATGGAGCTTTAAACTCCTTGTTATCTCTGTGCTTCAGCTTATTTCTCGTTGTCTTGGAAGAGCTTTAGCTCAGTCAGAGATGCTTTCTTTTCTCTCCCATTTAAGCAATAATGCAGCGACTGGTAAACCCAGGCAGAAACTCTGGTGGATTAATCACACCCTTCTTGCAATAGTTGTGAATATTCCTGCAGTCCTATGAATCTGTCACACTTTCATATATATTTAATGATTTTCTTCTACTGTATTCCTTGTCGTATAATGCTGGTAGGTCTTTTTAAACAGAGATGAAGAAAAGCCTGCAAGGTAAAGGGAAGTGTAGATTCCTAAATGCACCCTAATTCATGAGAATTCATTTGTCTGGCAAAAAGTTTCCTGAAGCCTTAGTAAATAAAAGGAGGAGAGACGGGGGAGGGGAAAAAAAAAAAAAAAAAAGTTAGCCATAAAATGAGATAAATTAGTCGTGGCTAAGGAAATAACCTGGTAGAAACTAACAAGAACACTAATGGAAGCCATTTATCTACACAGTGGGTTTATTAACACTCTGCTGCTGTTACTTGTGTCAACATATCTACACGTACAAGGTCATGGAAAGTTCTGATGTTCCTCTCGGGTTTTGGAGGTAAATATTCCAGACCTTTAAGTTGCATAGCTGCTCAAGTAAACTGAGCTTTCAGCTGTCTTTATCATATATTGGTTTTTTTGCTTGTTTGTTTGTTTTTCCTTAACACACGACAGTTTGTTTTCACCAAGACAGAATAATCTATCTTTGTCACAGACATCTGTACTCTTCTGTTCCTTTTGCTCTTTTCCCAAATGGCTGTTTGGTAGCAATGCTGTCCCAAGAGAGAAGGTGCACTGTATATTATCCAAAGACTTGATATTTGAGGGACTGGTTAAAAATCAACCACATCTGGAATGATTGCATCCTTAATTTCTGAAGGATTATATTGTTTTAAAATAGATTAGGAAACGTTATTGGAATGTGATTTAAGCTTTCACTTTTTGATATATCATGCTGGATGCAGTACTGATATTACAGAATGTTACAAAAGTGTCATATTACCTTTAATTGTTGCTGATAATTACTTCAGAGTTCCAAAGATAAGACCAAAATATAGCCTTTCAAAAATAACAAAGTATAGCTAGTTTTCTTTTCTTGTCATTTTTTTTTCCCACATTTCATAACTCGCCAACCAATGAGATCAGAAAAATATCAAATATTCCATAGAAGTTTTTAACATTAAAAAAACCTCATCATATTTGCACCTTGAAGGCAATCTGTGTTTGCAGCTGGGATGGGATACAGTGTTAACTGAACTGAAGTTCAGTTAATTATAATGCATTAGTAAGCTAATAAAAATTAATAATGAAAACTATTTCCCTCTTGCAATGTAAACATTACCGAATGCAGTTTACCATGTACGTCTCTACGGAAACAATTAGAATTAGATAAACAAAATCTCATGCCTGTATACCTTTCTGCTTTTGCTTCACTACCCTGTTACTTGAGAGAAGAACAGAAAAATAAGTGTTGGAACTTTTTTAGTAGCAACTTAATATTGTGTTTTCTCTAAAAAAGGTTTTGCCTACAGTTCACAATTTCTTTAAACTGCCAGTCAAGCTGCTAGAACTTAAAATTAAATGAATACATTTATAAATTAGTATAATTTTTTCAGAAACAAAAGTAAGATAATCTGTCATAACTGATGAACAAAACTGTTTGAAATGTGAGAATTATTAGCCTAAGAAGAACAATAAGTAGCTGAGCTTCAAGATTTCAGACATTTTGCATATCAAAATGATTAAGAAGGTAATTAGCAGGACAAAGCACTGTCAGTACAGACAGATAATGGGCTATACAGCATAGTCCTGCCTCCAAGGCCCAGTTTGGTCTTTCAGATGTGAGAGGCCAGCCACAGAAGGCCACTCACACTTTTTTTAAAAGCAGTAAATATTATAGAGGTTTCTGGGCTGGAAGAGGTTGCTGTAATTCTGGGTGATAAATTAGGTTCTAATAGAGACTAATAAAACCAGCTCTATAGCTATTTAAAATGGATGAAATTGCTAGGAATCCAGATGGGAATTATCCAAAGGTAAGCTTCAGTGCCTAATGAAGCGTGATCCAGAAAACCTTGCAAAGTGTGCAAAACCTGCCGCAAATGGACAGCGTGTGAGTTCGGGGGCCTACTGCACTGGACCATTAAAGCTTTGCGACAATAGCTTGGAGACCTGTTCTGCACGAACCCACTGAATGAGGCATCTCAATTCCATAGCCTAAACTGAACACGTGATGAACGTTTCTGTCAAAAGCCTAATCCTGTAAACCAGTTACTGTGGACATCTGACGTAAATCCACTTAAGTGGGTGAGAGACTTTTAGTCCTGAGGTCTGAGAGAGGAAGGTTGAGTACTATGTAGCAGTTCCATTTTACGAAGCTATTTCATGTAGTTACTCAGTCTCACTAAATCATTGAACTGGGCACTAGACAAGTTTATCGTTGGGCAAACCACATCCGTAAGGTGAACTGATTTTATCTCTAATTCCCTGTACACTGACATTGGAGCGTACAGGGAATCTGCATTTCTGGGATTCTACAAGAAAACTTGTCAATTATTTCATGCTAAAAGGTGGTTACCGGGAGCAGTGGATGGTATGAACTTCTATTTAAGGTATAAGTCATGAATTTATCTTTTTCATATACTAGCATAACATGTCTAGAGTTACAAAGGAGTAATGTACTCAGTACTAAAGATGGAAAATACGGATGTTTCTAACTAATCCTTTCCCCTTGGCTACTCAGCCACTGAATTTCCTCCTGAGATTTGTGAAAATCAGTGCATAAGAATGTCTATACTTCAGTACAGAGCCCATCCAGATCCAAATGGGGGATGCTGATCTGTTTTCTCTTTTTTCCTTTGCCTCTAGTGCAACCAACTTATATACATAGACGCTCCTTAAATTATCTCTTACAGAACTTCAACCCAGGCTATAGGAAGTTTGAAACATCTTTATGTTCCCAGCATTACACCAAATCGCATGAGAGGCACTTGTGACAAATGTAGAAACGTGTAGAAAAAAAGTGAGGCTCTCATGAAAGAGAGGAAAGCCAAAAGCAATAGGCTAGGTAAATTTCCACATATATTTATCTATAATAGGCAATAACATAAAGCAATTAACTATTTATGTTTCAAAATATATATTTTAATGCTGGTTATCTCTGTCTCTTAGAATCATGCACGAACATGGCTGCTTCAGTTTTGTTCCAGTGGGTAGCATGAGTTAGTCACACTTTTATTTGTTCTTCCTATTTAAAGCTAACATAGCCTCCTAACAGGACACGTAATGGCAGTGGCAAACATAGAGTGGGACTGGAGACTTGAAGTGTATTTCTTTTAAAGCCACTGTATACTAGCTCAGTGATATTGCTGCTAAGTATTGGCATTGAGCAACAACAACAAAAAAGTCTTATTTCTTTTCTCCTAGTTTTTTAGTAGTCTAGTTTTCTTCTAGTAGTCTGAATTTCAAGAGGAAGCCAGCTACATAAAAAAAAAAACACAATTGAGAGTAAATGTACATGGACTGAAAACCTTTTAAATCTCGAACAAGATTTTTTTTTTCTATCATTTTTATGCAGAAACTGTATTTGAAAACTAGCTTATGTAGCATCACGTTGCATTCTGCTGCGTCTTAACAGGAGGGCTTTTATGGTAACAATGCAGCAGCAGGTTGAACAACTCCTGGGGTCTTTATTGCAAGTGTAGACGTTAGTCTGAGGCATTTTGGTCCAAATCAAATGCTCACTCATTTCTATGGGTGGCCTCTGAGAATTGACAAGGCACTCACCTGGCATTGATACAGATTCTGAACAATTTACTGTTGTTGGAGGAAAGCTACTTTGAATCATAGAATGGCTAGGGCTGGAAGGGACCTTCAAAGGTCATCCAGTCCAACCCCCCTGCAAGGAGCAGGGACATGCCCAACTATGTCAGGTTGCTCAGAGCCTCATCCAGCCTGGCCTTGAACGTTTCCAGGGATGGAAATGTTACTTGTGTAATTCCTCTAACTGGAACTACCTGCATGACTTGAATGTGGAAGGCATTCACAGTCGAATTATCAGCTTCATGGATGCAAGATGACTGCATTTGCTGTTACTCCTTCTTGCAGTGTTTGTCTGGAAAGCTCAAATCTCCATCAGATCAGTCTGTTGCTGGTGCTCAGCTGTCTGTAAATGGATCTAGTTGCATTGTTTTCCACTTTTTTTTTTTTTCCACAGGACCATCAGCTCTTCAGAAGGTCATCTTGTTTTGTTCATCTGAGACCCTGACTGAAGGAAGCATTCTGTTTAAAATAGTGATCAGGTGTTTTGTAAATAGATTTCATTTCAGAGTTTTTCCTAATGGGAACGTAAACATGCTGTGTCACTTTCCTGAAGGACAGATGATCTTTGTAGCTTCAGAGAGAGCTGGGAATTGACCCTAGGAAGTTATTGTGTTTCTGTAATAATGAGACTGTGCCCACTTAGGAATTTTCTCTGAGAGGCTGTTGCTCCACTACCAGTGTTATACTGCTTCCCCTTTCCATTAAAATAAAAGACTCAGTCTGGCAGACATTCATTAGCATAAACCTTTGATCAGTGTAATTATCTCTAAGCAAAAAATTAGCTCTTTTTTTTTTCCAAATTAAATAATGAGCAGAATATTATCAATTCAAAAAATGTACCCCCAACCTAATTTAAAAACTGTACCTAACATGTGCTGCAGAATGCTGACAAAGTAATCCTCTTTCTTAAATCCTCCTTCTGTCATTGATTTGTCACAGGTTTGTTTTCATCAGTCTCCTAGCCAAGGTGAACCTTTACTTCAAAGATTTTTTTTTCTTGTTTTTTAAAATGACCTCTTTTCTTTTTTCTTTTTCTTCCCACTCCTAGATTCGACACCGGAGCAAATTCAATGAAGTAATGAATTTTACATCAGGGACAAACTTGACCTCATATTCCTTGTATTTCTTGATAAATGTCAAAGTAATGATGATTAAGTGAGCGTACAAAAATAAAACACTTTTCATTTAAGTGTTCAAACCCTTCAAGTCAGCCTTATTTCTTTAAGAAGTTATGCTATTTGAGAGGAAAGAAAGAAGCAGGAAGGGTGAACTATATTTGTAGGGGAGAAAAGGCTTCAGAGTAAATTCAGATCACTAATAGGAGCTGAGAAGAGCTGCTCTCTGTTCTGCTTTTAATCTCTGCTTATAGGGACAGCTTGCTACAAAAAGAAAAATAGGCTGGTTTGTGAGCCTCCTGTTGACAAGAAAGTATGAAATGGATATAATTAAAAACCTCAGAACCTCACCCTCACCTTTTGTCAAAGGAAATTTGCTTGCACCACTTTACTTCCCTATTTAAGTCTCTGACTCTAATTGCCTGTGTGCTGAAAGCATTTATTTATCAAAATACTGACCATCATTCTAAGTCTGTGTTGTGTACAACTTTTGCATACTTACAAATTAAATCTTGTGGTTTTTTCTTAAATATTTGATATTGCACACCTGTGCTCATACCTTGTCTTGTGCTATGTTTATTAAATTCAGTAGCCTTAGAAATTGAACATATTCCCCCCCCCCCAAAGTAAGCATTTTTAAATTTGAATATGTGTTTAGATTAGAATAATATATGCATCTTTGCTTCAGTTTTGGTTTTTTTTTTAGTTCCACTCTCCTGGTATGATCTAAGAGATTATTTAATTTAAAATGTTTCTACAGATAGAGGCTTCACAATTTCCTTGTTCAACCTGTTCCATTGTTGAATTATCCTCATGAAAGTGTTTTCCCTGTGTCCAACTGAAATTTCCCTTGCTGCAAATCTCAATCATGGTTTCTAATCCTTCCTCTATGTACTTTCAAGAAGACTCTGATTCCACTCTGTCTACAACCAACCACTTTGTAGTTCAGGACATCAGTCACATCCTCCCCACACCTGCACTCCCAAGCCTCTTCTCTAGGTGCAACAAATCCAGGCCCCTTGGCCCCTGCTCATCCTTCCTGTGCTCCAGCTCTTCACTAGACTCAGTACTACATATCAAAACTTACTTTCTTTTCCCTCTACACTGTAATTTTTATTGTTTTTGTTTTCAATTGGTTTATTAGCTTTCTGACTAGTATTTTCTTAAATTTCTTAAGAAAAAGTCCATTAGAATGTCTTACAAGGAATAGTAACCATATTTCATTGAATACTTGGAAAAATCTTTATTGTATTAATGAACTGTAATAATTAAGTATAATTTGAAAGCCTAAGTATTTGTTGCACTGAAATTCTTGGTTCTTTTCTAAGCTGCAACACAGTAGCAATTTCTAAATCCTCAATATAAAAACAAAACTGAATGACTAATCTATTACATCTGCACAGGTGAACAGGGCAAAGGCATGTTTTTAGAGGAAAGAACA
The DNA here is from genome assembly GCF_036417535.1 of Chlamydotis macqueenii. NCBI lineage: Eukaryota > Metazoa > Chordata > Aves > Otidiformes > Otididae > Chlamydotis > Chlamydotis macqueenii. The sequence continues at coordinate 66,809,528 of NC_141560.1, read as the reverse complement.
AGTTTTGAAAGCTTTTTTTTTTGTACTTTTCCTTGACAAGTCTGGCTTTTGAAATGTCACTTCTTTCATTAAAGTTTTCATTAAGAACAGAAAGTAAGCAATCTTCTCCCCTTGTCACTATCTCATGTAGATTATATCTTTTACATGTTGCGTTATGAAATTTCTAGGGGGAAAAAAGGCAACAAATATGATGGATATGTGCTACGACACTGCAAACCTGTTAACCATCCTCTTCCCCAGTTTTTGAACCCTACTGAAGCCATTTAAGAGCTTTAGGTTTTAGTGGTAATGAGATGCAGACTGATTTAAGTAGGTTTCTACCACAGATTAAAAGAAAGACATTTTGTTTTCAGGCCAAATAAACAGTGTGCCAGTAAACAGATTTATATCTTTAAATTCTAGCATCTCAGATGCATAAAATAATTTGAGAGAATGAGTCATAAATGCACAAAGAGTATTCGAGCCAAGCTTTTTTGAAATGACCACTGTTTGTAAGTCATTCTAAATGTTTGCTTTTTTAATGTATTCATTGCCAAACTCAACTGAGTTTGTAACACAGAAAATTTTGTCCTCTCAGTTTCAGTTTTCTCTGTACCTAAATTTAACAGCAAGAAAAGGCCACGGCCATTTTTAAAACAAACCAGTGAAAGTTCCTTGTAGCAGTAGTCCAGCTGCGGATCTGATTGAATTAAAAACAAATCTATAGGCTTATTATTCAGATAAATGCAAATCTTCAGTAATCAAAAGTGTGAAAAAGTTGTGAAATCTCTGTAGCTGTGAAAGTTTAATGTCCTAAGTAATAGCATTGACAGAACGATGTTAACTGTGCTTTTGATAATAAAAATTACCTTTTAAATTTCCTACTGCTTTTAATTTAAAATCTTGGGAACTTAGCAATAAAAATGAAGATCTCTAAAAGGTAGGTTTTTGTCTGTCGTAAAGAAATAATATAAGTCTGGAGAAGATATTCTGGGTTACTAAGTTCTAGCCTCTTCTCTGTGGTCAGAGTTTGCTTCAGAACTGAAGAATCTTTTCTCTAAAACACATACAAAAATGAATGAACAAATGAAGACGCAGTAAAGTAAATATTTACTTTAAAAATCTGATCTGGATTCATTATTTGATTGTATCTCATTTATAAAGATATTTCTCCAAAGGGAAGGCCTATATACTGTTTAAAACTGTAGTCTGTTTTCATGTTCTAGCATTTAGTTCAGTAAAGGATTTGGTTTAGGAGTATCAGTCTTAGGGAGACCTGTGGAGACTAGTTGTGCACCGTGTTCTCTACTTTATAAAGAACGTACTGAGGAGACAAGGAAAGACTTACCAGGGATTTGGTAACTAGGAGTGGATTGAAATTGCAGTACTGAAATTCAGTTTTTATTATGTTATCATTAGAAACAGGTCTAGAATCAAAAAGCCTGATGTAATCTGAATATAAGAAGTGAGAAGTCTTATTATTTCAGCTTTGGCTTTGGCTTTGTATTATCAACACGTACTTGCCTTGATCTCACTTCTCACACAGCAGCGAGAAATACAACTGTGGAGAAGAGTAAATTTCATATTTCTAATCAATTTTTGTATTTTTTTGTTAAACTTCAGGAGAAAAGAGGAAATTCCAAGTAAGTTTTTCATATGAATTGGTCAAAACCCACAAAATTGCTGATTATAACAGAACAGTCATGACTTTGGAAAGTATTAAGGAACATTGATAGTTCTAAGCATGTACTTTGTACTTCAATCCCATTGTTGGTTTGTTTTTTGGTTGTTTGTTTTTTTTTTTTTTAACACAAATTTTCAAGTGCAGCTTTAGCATCAGTGCTGTTAGGGAAGTGCATTATGCTCAGTTTCAGTAATTTTGACCTGAAATCCTTCCTGGGTTTTTGTTTATTTTTAGTTTGGTCTCTTTTTGGGCCTGATGCATTGCTTAGGGCCATCCAGAGTGTAGATTTCTTTTGATCTGCGTGCTGAAGCACAGAGGCTGTGCATTACATGTAGACTGAGTCTTATCTTTGTGAAACTCTAATTTACAAACTAGAATTTGTATCCTTGAATAGCTTAGAGGAAGGTCACAGAGCTGAGCACATGTAGAGGTGAGAGGGAAGAGGAAGGACAGCTTGAATTCTGCCTAGAGAGTAGCAAAATGTGTTTGAAGCAGCCTCTTGCAAGGAGTCACTCCCTCAGTAGTCATCCATGGTGAAATAGCCGCTGATGAAAGACCAGAAGAGACAGAGTCCTCAAATGCATGCAGAGTTGAGATAAAAAGAACAGCGCGGTGGAACATGGATTCATGGAGAGAGGCAAATGGAGCTGGCAGCTTCATCCCTGTGCCCAGGTGAGCCGAGCGTAAACGGTTCTGGTCCAGCAGCTGTATGGTCACACAAGAAGAGCTCTAAACGGGCAGTTTTTTCTCTCTGTAACACAAGCTGGAGAATGTGGGTGAGAAGCAGCAGAAGGAATCCTCCCCCACAAGCCAGGGAGGACTTCAGAGGAAGGTGTTCTCGGGAGCGGGTGGAGCAGCATCTGCGGTGCTGTGGTGACATCCCTTCCTGCAGCAGGCCCAACAGATTCCACACACGGTCCTGGGTCTGGACACTTCTCTTGCTTTGCATCCTGCCCCGCTGCTCCAGTTTTCTTACCTTACTGCATGCCTTGCTTATTTATCTTATTAATTTATCCTTTTGACAAAGAAAAAGCCATGTAAAATATTTTCTTCATGTTACTTATTCTTTGCCAGAATTACGTGCACCAAGTAAATAAAATATCCTGTAGCTCATATTGGGGGCGAAGGGTTTAGATCTACTTAACATTTTAGTAACTTTGCTTTTGCCTAAAGAACTTTTAAACTTATTTTTTTTATAAACAGCAGAATTAGGACTAATTTTTTTTCATAATTTTTACAGTCGTCATCCTTGTTTATTAGCAAAAAGCCACAGAATTAGATCTGAACCTCATTGTGCAAAGGCTAAACTGGACTCCGTTCCAGTTATATCCCTAGTGAGCTAATCCTGTCATGAAAGAAAGAAAAAAAAATTATTATAGTCAGATATGATTATAATCAGCAGTATGTTTAATAAATCACACCAGTCACACTAACACAGGAACATAAGGAGGAAAAAATAGTCTTTTCTCCTGTAAGGCATTAAATTCAGAATACTTGGCTTTTTACACAAAAGCAGATCTGTGCCCTGCTTAATTCAGAACTGTATATGCTGGCAGGGGGCAAGTGGTCATCAGTTCTCTTCTGCTTTTATTGCTGTTCCCATATAGAGCAAACCATTAGCATTATCACTTTGCATTAAGACTTTTTCACATTTATAATTCTGGAGCCAGCTTCTTGGATTTATGCCCTACTTTGAAATGTTGTCTTTCAAATCTTGTCCTTCTGGATAGAAAGAAGAGCATAAACTTTACTTTTAAGTGATCATAAAACATATTCCTCAAACAGTTCCATTTTTTTTTTCATTTCAGAATGTTTGTATTAGAAATATAGCACAACCAAAAACAACCCCTAATTTCCCAAGAGACGTTGAACCTTCAATGAACTGATGACAAGCTGGTACTTCCACAGCCGAGTATGAAATTCATTTCCTGAAAATGGGAAGATTTCACAAGAAACCTCTGTGAAACTCAGCATGCATCCATGTCAGCTGTATAAATTACCTGAAATTGACTGGAAACGTAGCTGGGATTTTTCAAGAGCGGGGCCGAAGATGCTTGAAAACACTCGTAATATTAACTAACTGACTTTTAGGTAAAATGCTGCACACTTAACCTTTCCTCACAATTCTGTGTTGCAGCCAATACAAAACAAGCTGCCAAAATGTCAAAGAAAGAGTAAATATAAGAATTTTATCTGAGTAGGTTTTAATTACTGCTTCTGCTAATACCTATTGACATTGAAGATTTTTTTTCTGACTTATTATACTGTGAAATTTTGAGCAACAGATGCAACAATAATTCCATTCCAATATTATTCTAGCCAAGTGCTCGGTTTTCAGCGCACATAGTCACACAGAGCTTTGCTGCCTGCCTGTAGCGTGGGCTCCTCGTAACGATGGAGCACTCCTTCTTGTAAGGTGTTGAACAGAAGCCTGTGCTTTAAACCTGCTGGGATTAATGGTGAGATGTTAATTACGAGCAGTTTCAATAGTTCTCGATGTGCACGGCTTTTGAAAGTAGGCATTTCTAAAAGCAGAACAATTCTCAGCTGTAGGCCAGAATATTAGAAAAACACCAATTTAGTGGCATCAGCTGTGCACAGGTGGAATGATCTGAGAAGGAGCGTGCTCTGAATACCCTGTTCTTCTTACACACAATGTATCACCAAACAACACACTGAAAAATGTTATTTTGGTGGAGAAGGGATGACGTGATTGCAGCACTCATCTATTTTTGCTTTATTATACATACACACATGTACATAATTCTTGTTTACACATTTGAAGAACTCATATGTATGACTCTAATGCATTTCCTCTCTTTTTCCAGCCTTCACATTTGGATGTGATTCCCTCTCTGGTTAAGAAAAGTGATGTTACCTCTTGAAGACAGAGATGGAAGCTTATAGTTTCCATGAGGGAACCAGAAGAAATTTTCTAATAGGAGCTGAAAGAATGTATAATGTTATTAAAGACAGACCTACTACAGTTTTCTTCTGTGGAGAAATTGCTTTTGCTTTTCCCATCTTGAGTTATTTCCAGATGACTTATTCCTATGACTTATGCAACAAGCTGATATACAAGGCAAGCCCAGGGGGAATGAGATCACAACGGAAAAGATGCAGTTTTATATTGCTGTTTCTGTAATTAGTGTATGTGGAAACATAGGATACTTTCACAGTTGTCATTGGAACCTGTGAAATGTCCCACTGGAAATGACTAGGCCCTAGAATTTAGTGAGAAAAGGTTTGCATAAAGATCATCAGTAGTAGCCACAAGATCTCATGTAAGAATTACTGTTCCACAGTTACAACTTTATTCTGTCTATAACTCCATCATTTTAGACATGTGCGCTCAGACGCACATTACGTATGTTAAGTACAAACATGAAGTCATTTTGGGTCATTTGTCTGATTCATTGCTAATTATTTTCTTTATTTCAGGACCTTTGAGACTGGGTACTTCTGTAAGAGCGCCTTCCTATTGAGTAGTGCATGAAGGAAATCAATCTCCATTCTTAGATTCTTGCTTTCATAAGCAATAATTAATCACGTTAAACTACTGATATAAAAATAGATGGTGTGTAAAATAACTTCTTGATTTCCCTGCAGGCCTGTCTCTACTTTTTACGGAATTTAACTTAGTTTTCTGTTAGTGGAAATGTCCTTTATGAACTCATGTGGTCACTTCCCCCACAATAACACCTTAGAGTTTTTTGATGAATTTTATAGCTTTTGCTGAGCACTCTCTCCTGTGAAGTACTTGCAGCCTTTCATTCCTCCAGGGATGCACTCAGCCTCTTGTAAGACACAATCCATTCCTCCTCAGTAATGCAAATTGTTCATTTGAGTATGGAATTTAGAATTCAACTCACCGAGATCTTCAGGTTGTGTCTTGATCACAGCGAAATTTCAAATGTTGCTGCACTTTTGATTTTCAATTTCACTCAGTATTAAAATAGATGACTGTGCATCTTTCAGATCTGTAATCACAATCCTTAATAATGTTTAGAACTGAGTACTTTGGTCTCTGATGTCGTGGTTTTGTTAGTGAGGGGGGGACTAAGGTGGTAGCTTCTGTAGGAAACTGCTAGAAGTCGCTCCCCTTTGTTCAGTGGACTCGGCCGGGCCTAGGGCGGACCTGCTGCTGGCCAAGGCCGAGCCGATTGGTAGCAGAATGTTCCGTGATAACGCCTCTGCGATAACGTATTTAAGAAGGGGAAAACAGAAAAAAAAGAGAGAAGAGAAGATGTGAAGAAGCTGAGCGGGGGCAGAGGTGCAGAGGGGGAGGCACAGGCCTCATGGGCCTTGCAGGCCTCATTCTCTGGCCTCTCGCCAGGCGGCCAACTGGGCCCAACTCGGTCCGGCCCGGCTGCAAGAAGTGGAGAGGAGATGAGAAGTGAATAAGATGTAAAAAAAGATCCTGAGAGACATCTACCAGCCTGTTGTGAGGAACGGCTGCAGACGCCAAGGTCAGTGAAGAAGGAGGGGGAGGAGTAATGCGACTCCTGGCCAAGATTCCCCTGCAGCCTGTGGTGCAGCCCATGGTGGAGCAGGTTGTCCCCCTGCAGCCCATGGAGGTCCACGGAGGAGCAGAGATCCACTTGGAGCCCGTGAAGGACCCCGTACTGGGGGAGGTGGATGCCTGAAGGCATCTGTGGCCCGTGGAGGGCCCGCTGGGACAGCTGTTCTAGAGGGACTGCACCCGTGGAAGAGATGACCCACGCCGGAGCAGTTCCACGAAGGACTGTGGCCCATGGGAGGGACCCCACGGTGGAGCAGGGGAGGAATGTGAGGAGTTCTTCCCCCGACCATGAAGCAGCGGCGTGAAACAACGTATGATGAACTGACTGCAACCCCCATTCCCTCTTCCCCCCCTGTGCCGCTCAGGAGGGGAAGGTGGTAGAGATAATGTTAAGCTTGGGAAGAGGGAAAGGTGGATGGAGGTTATCTTGTTCTTTGTCTCATTCTCCTGCTGTTTGTAGTAATAAATGAATAGTTTTCCCCAAGTTGAGTCTGTTTTGCCCGTGACGGTAACTTTAAGGATTTCTCCCTGTCCTTATCTCAAACCTTGAGCCGTTTTTCCTTATATTTTCTCTCCCTGTTCTCTTGGAGGGTGGGAGGAGTGAGAGAGAGACTGCGTAGTCTGGTCCTTATCGGGGGCTGAACTACGACACTGATCACCTGATTGGATCATGGTTTTCCACAATGATTTTTATGTCTGGATTAGACTGTATTACTTATGGGCGTATGCTTCAGAAGTGTGAAATTTCTTTTCTTTTTAATGCTATTGACTCCTACTGAAACACCTATTCAGTATTCCAAGTAGGTGATAAAAGGATCTCTCAAAGAACACCGCACAAGCTGTACATTGTAGCATAATTCCAGGAAACCCATCATCTCTCTTAATTTTCCTGCATTTGCATTTCCATGAAGGACTGATCAGCAGGATAAGCTAGTTTTTCACCTAATAGCATTATCAAGTTGGCAGAAAAGTGCTTTCTGCAGTTATTTGGAATTCCCTGCAGTGGTAGGGCTGAAAGGCATTGCCAGCACTCTTTGAGGGTAAAAAGAGGTACTACAAACCCTCTAGTAAGAGAAAGACCTTTAACAGATGTTTTTTTTTATTTTACTTTGTTCAGTTTATAGGCAACATTGACATTTCTTATGTGTGTGTAGATATATACACATACACACCCATGCATATATACTCATGCATACATGTATGTATCTAGACACAGAGACAATCGTTCTAAGCTTTATGTAACAATTAATTTCAGATTCTTTTCACCATTTGTAGGTCTCTGAGTCTATTCCTTAATTTAATGCTGCAAAGAATTTTTTTTCTCTCCAAACCTGTTGGTGAACCCAGAGATTCTTTTTTTTTATTTGTTTGGTTTTGTTTTGGCTTTGGCTTTTGGGAGATAGGGTGGGGCTGGGGTTGTTTGGTTCTGTTTTGTTTTGTTGTTGTTCTTTTTTTCCCCTGAGAATCAAGGCTACTTGTAAAGCTATAACACATATATTTATGAAACTTCACTTATATCTATGAGTTGATTATCACAGATGTGTAATACACTTATGAAACATGATTATTTAATAACCACATTCTGTCTGTAATGTTTTGTCCTATGTGTAAAATAAAGCCTGAAGTAGGTCTGTCTGTCTTATATTGCAGCTCTGACCATTGTCTGATCTTGCATGCTGAACCACTGTTTTTCTATTGTTGCATTTACAGGTTTGTTTGGGGTTTTAATTTTTTTTTTTTTATATTCAGAAATATTTCACTTAAAAATCTATTGTATAACATTTTCTACTTTGTTGATTGTGTAGGATGTTTTTACTCATAACTATAATGGTGTCATAAACTGAATTAGGGGCTAATAGTTTTTGTTTACCTCATTTCTTGAAATGATATCGTCAATATAGGCTTTTTTCATTTTGTTAATAGCAGTAAAAGCATGCTCTAGGACATATACTGAAATAGCATCATATAGGGTACTCATTGCATTTTCAAAATAAAAATGAAAATGTTATTGATTATTAAATGCAATGCTGAAATCTCAAATCACAGTAATATTCTGCTTCATAAATAATATTGAGTTAAGGCTACACCAAGACTTTCTCTGAAGGACTAGATAGGAAATTGCATTTCTCTTCTGCGTTTGCAGCTCTGTGAGGACCAGACAGAAATTTGTTTTTCAGTATTGAAATCTGGGGACTTTCAGAAACAACAGGAAAAAAATTTCATGGGAGTTACTTCCAGATCATAACTAGCTCCCTGTAGCCAAGGAGTGCAAATCTAACTGGAGCCTATTCTTCCATTCCCTGTAGTACATGGTGGGTCCCCACTGGTTCTCTTCCGCTTCTGCATTCTGTTAGATGTCACTAAATGGCTTCTACCACATAGTATCTGAGACGACAGAAGATATATATAATTCATCAAATCATCCCTTCTGAAAATGAATAAAACATACACATCCAAGCATGCATCAAAAAGCTTCCTATTCTCTTGCAAAGCCAACAATTACTCCCTCTGAAGAGGTCTGTGTAGCACTGTTGGATGGTGAAATTCCTATTTTGTATAGTATTTTTTCATCTAGAGATCAAAGAACTCTCTTCTTCCACCTCTTCTTCTTAAGATAGAAAAGAATTCCATCAAATGGAACTCTTTTTTTTTTTTCTGTGTAGGTTCTGTTTAGAGAACAGCCAAACAAAAAATACAGTGTACTCTGCAAAAATGCATTGCAACTATGTTTTGTATGCTGAACGCTATTGATTTTCCTATAGTGCCTTTCATAAAGATAATCCATATATAGGAGGAAGCAATTAAATGCTGAAGAGAATAGTTTAAAGCTGTTATTTAAATTGGTGTATTTCACAGGAAATACACTCAGAAAGCAGCTCGGGATTAGCTATATCCTCTCCCATCTACAAAGATTGATATGGAAGGCTTAAAAAATATGAGAAATGTAAAGAATCATAACAAACAGTCAAGAAAGCTGGTTGGTAAGAAGTCAGCAAGTGAAGCCATGAAAATCCCAGGGGTCTGAAAAAGGGTCATTTTTGTTCAGGTTCAATGATGGAGAGGAAATTCAGAGGAAGAGAGAAAGATTGACTGATAGGGTACACCTTGCTGAAGCTCTGAGAGGATGTTTTAACGTGTTCCATTCCAAAGAGATGGGAAAGATGATGGTATAGACCTATGAGTATAGGTCTGGTAAAGAAATATATTTTCAGTCTATTCAAACAAACTGTCACAGAGAGAAATAATAAAGACTAACAACTTTTATGCACTGTTGCTATTACAATTATTCTAAATGAATACTTTACAAGATTTTTCTAAGAACATTCCAGTACTGAAAAGTACTTAAGTTCATAAAACAAATTATATAGTGGCTATCTGAAACACAGCATTACACCTTTTGCAATGTGCAAGCGTTTTTTTTTTAGGGACTGAAGTTGGTTTTAGGTATTGCTTTATGCTGAGTTGCAATGAATGAGCCATTTAAGAGCTTCCTTTACATTTCCAGGAATGTAAAGGAAGTCTAGGATTCAGTTCTACTTAGGATTTTGCTTAAGTGTCTTTTGAAAGTGAAGCAAAGCTTAGCATTCATCTGGTCTAGCCTTCAATCATGGAAAAAAATATAATTATCATCTGGTCTAATGTTGTTTTTAGGACTGTTCTGTAGTGAATAGAAAGAGACACAGAGAGGAGCTTTTTTGTCTCACTTGTTATAAGCCCCTTCCATCCCTGAGATCTCTTTCTCTCTGCTCATATAGAACACCACTTTATAATGGGGTTATTATTTCTGTCATGTTTTATATTGGTTGTATAATAATGCTTTATATGTCGGTCAAACACTGCACTCTGTGTGGCCTGGGTTTTCTGGGGAGCTGAAGGCTCTGAAATAATGTAGATTTGCAAAGGGTTTCAACATTCAGTCTCTGGTGGACTCTGGTGAAAATTACAGACTTTTCAGTATTTTGTGTCATTAAACTGCTACAATTAGAAGATGAGAGTGAAATGCATCCCTGCCTCTGTACTTACGTTAACTTCAATAAATACCTATAATTTAAGGAGGAATATAAATTGACAATTAAGTGATGTGACTTAGCCAAGAGCTTATCCTAGTGGGAGAATTTTCTAGTGTTCAGAACTGCTCAGTTTTTTGGCACATTCACCTGATGCACTCGACTAAGGAAACCTCAGACGAGACTTTCATCTGACCTGGTATGTATGACAATGGCTGTGTCCTCTATAAATATTTTATAGTAACCACCAAGGTTTTCATGTACGTGACATAATCCTCCTTTGATAATTTTCTCTGCTTAGGAGGGGATCCCACCAGTATTTCTAACCTGCTCATGAATAATTCCGCTTTTCTCCCTTCCTATTAGCATACAATATTTCAAAAATTTGCAAGCGTACCTACTTAGTTAAGTGCTAATGCTCTAAGTCTGATTAAAGTTTTTTAGGAGGTATTTTGTATTTTTTTTTTTACTTCAGTGCTCTTTTAATCTTACTTACAAATAGTTACATGCATTGAGTAATTGTCTAGAATCATTTAAATTATGCACTAGCATGCCAAATGGTCTTGCTTCTTTAAAATTTTCATTTAGGTTGCTTTCCGAATGTAAACAACCCTTGGGAGACTGAGTACTGTAATATATACCATCCCATTATTTTTTTTCACAAGAAAAGTAAGGTCCATTTAAGTATTACTGGGAGATACACAGACAACAGCTATAGGTTGCTAAGAAGCAATTTGAAGTTAACGATTGATGGAATGGATTCACTGATGCAAAAATAGAGGAATTCAGATGTAATTGGGTTGCAAACTTCAACCTCACTGTATTTCCAAAACCTGCAGCTTTTAACACAGGACAACGCATACGTTTCACTTCAACTTTAGAGTGTTATTGACTACTAGGTTTTACGGCAAAACTTTTTCAGTAAAAGTTGAAAAACTTTCCAATTTAACTGGGAAATTTACTGTCTCTCTATAAGTACGTATACTTCAGTAGCAGGAGTATAATCTTTCTTGTCAGTATTCTGCAACTGTTCAGATACTAAAATTAAAAGAAAGCAGTGATAAAGAAAGAAAATACATCCCCATTTTGACATTAATTTTGTCTTAGCTCCCTACTGAGAGCACATGTACCAGTAATGGCAGTGTTTTTCTACACGATGCTAAGTATTAGTAGCTCATAATGAGCTAAATGTCAATGCCAAAGAGTTGTCATCTCATTTTTCCCCCCAATCATTTCACTTACTTATTCTAAGTGAATGATGTAGTTCGGCCAGGTCCAGAGCTTTTTTGAAGAGCAGAAGAGGTTCATCTGCCTAGTTTCTCTCCTGTAATGTGGCCAGACTTAATGTGTGTGCTCACTACAGTCTTCAGACGTCCAGTGCATTCTAAAAAGTGTCAGGTGTATTATGCACGCAGTCTGTTGCACAAGATGCCATATGCAGAAAAGATGTGGCTGTCATCTCCCGTACTGACCTAGGAAAAGCAAACAACCTGAAAATGGACTGAAACTACCACGAGATGTTTTTGTCAGAACAAGTTATTGTGGCCCATGCCAGGCAATTCTACAGTAGTCATAGAAGACTCTGCAAAACTATTGCTTGTTCTGGCAGCAGCGGCTTTTTCAGCTGTCATCATTCCTTGAAGTTCAGAGACGTGTTTCTTCTGTTCTGTGCCTGGGTATACATGGACAAATATTAATGTGACTTGGAGATACCAATCTCAGACGGGATCCCCAGGAAAAAAGCTTCCAGGGATAAACTCTGGGGAAGGGTTCTTACAGGCTGAGAGCCTCTCCCTAAGGGATTTTAGGAAAGAAGAGGGAGACGGCCTCTTTGTCACATACATTGTCCCAGTGGGAATTTATACTGTACAGCATTTAAAATAAGGGTGAACCTCCAACAAAATCTTGGAACTGTACTGCTCAAAAGAAATGCTTTTCTACGTTATTAGCTGTTTTGCCAACCTGGAAAATGTAAAAGGTCAGTTACCTTGTCTGGTAACTTCCTGATATTACTTTATATTTGTCAAATAGAAGCAATATTAGCTTTAAACATTTTAACCATCAGACTTCCAGATTTGACTACAATCTCAAATGACAGTATTTATTGATTATTTTTCTCCTTAGAGTTAGTGAAAGGGACAAGTATAAATGATTGGGGGGGGTGTATTAATTATTATTTTACGGAGGATGTTTTTATTCATTCTGTTACGAAACTTGTCGTGGGAAAAAAAATGTTATTCGTAAGAGCCTATGTATTCCTATTCTATATTAAAAATATGCATTTATAAAATCACCTATTTTTCAGCTGGAGCGGCATGGAATAATTTTTATTTCAAATACTAACAGATTTTTTATAAAATCTAAAGTTGCATGGCCTCTTTTTCCATTTATGAATCTGTAATATGAAGGCAAGGGGAGTACTTGGGTTGTAATGGATTTTAAGTTTTATTGATCACATATCCCTCATTTTGCTAAGCAAACCATATTCTCCATCATCTCATTTACCTAATTGTTTTCAGTTTGCTTTCCTCTAGCATGATGCAATCATAAAGAGGAAAGAGCTAGCAAAAATATTTTCCTTTCACTCAGCAGGAAAGCCTAAGCTCAGTTATAGCGTTTTCACTGTGCTATATTCTGCAAGATCTGAACTTATTCTTTCTGTGTTTGAAATTGCTGTATTGAAGACTGCAGATAGCAAGATCTTACTCATGCAACCAGTGATCAATTGTAATTGGACTGGTATTTAAAATCTAGGCCCTATGGCACTCATATGTGTACTTTAAGTGTGTAACTAGGTGTTCATAACATTCAGCCTAAATATATGGTGTTTCCATTTACAGGCTATTCCGTTTATAACAGTTGAGTATCTTTGTCTTTTATTTTCAGCCTTCATTGACAGTAATCAGTAGTTACAGTAGGGCAATTTCAACAGGATCATAGCCCCACTGAATCAATGGGACCATGACTTGATGCTGACTTTCTTGGAAGAAGAGCCATGGGTTATAGCATTAAGAATACCTATGAAGACTAAAAACTTATTAATTGTACACTTACTTGTTTTTCAGTGAGTAAAGATGAGACATAGAATTTTAGTTGAAAACAAATGCTGGGTTTTTTTTTTTTTTTTGCTTTCCTGTGTAAAAAATACATTTATTTCTTCATATTATCAGTTTATAATTCTTCAGTCACAGTGATGGCATCCGTATTACGTGTGCTGTGCTGGTAATGGTCAGAAGACGTTAAGAGTTCACAGATCATATAATGGCATTTAGAAGAACGTGAACTTTCTGCCTATGCTGATACTATTATTGTTTCTACAGTAAACTTCTACCTAAAGTATGACGTATATAGGTAGCGCTATTGCAATTTTTTTTCTACAAGTTCTTGGTGAAGTCCATTGTACATGATAGGAATTTAGCTGCACATCCTAGTTAGTTTTATCAGCTCCAGAGTTGCCAAGATAATGTCATAGACATGATCCCGCGAGCACGATAAAACATGTGGAAACTGCTGCATCTGCTCAAAGCCCTCACCAGTGAATGAGATTCTGTACAGGCACTGTTTTCAAAGCTGCTTTCTGCCTATAATTAAATTATTTTCCCTTATTCCTTTAACATATTTAATGCATTGTGAACAACTACCTCTTGTAACTTCCCATCACAAATACAGTTTTTTATTTGTTTTTAAATATCAAGGGTATGACTGGTTTTGAAATGCTTCAGTCTTGTCCATTGGGAACAATAACACCATTCTCCTAAAGTTTCTAACTTAGCCAGCAGAACTAATCCTGGGGGCAAAGTTTAGGTCCAGCTGTTCAGATTTTGTACTTTTTTTTCCCTGAGGTAAAGTTAGGGATCAGTCCTGTAAAGACACAAAATCTTTTTGTTTCTACAACATAAACTGCATTTTGATGCTAGGACAACACAAAAAATATTAGACAGACCTATAAAACAAACTTATAGAGTACCTCTTAAGGGAAAAAAAAACACGTACTTGTTAATGGAATGCAAAGAATCTTTATAAGTTTGTACGAAGAGAACTTTCATATTTACAGTTTATGTCATCACAGCATTTTATGTAAATCATAGCTTGCAAGCACTTGATGTTCTATTCTTCAAAAAAAATGTATAACATTTTCTTATTTTAAATGTAGCCTATGTAGTAAGGCTAGGAACAAAATTTTCTATAACTGCAGACTGTATAACATATTTTTCTTTTGTTAGACTGACTTTTGGATCATTACCTTATTCATCTTTCAAATATTTACTTAAATGAAGAATAAAACTGAACAAGGTAAATAACATAATTTGACAGCTGCTTCTTCAAAGGCATGGAATAAAGAAAAATACATTAGTAGTGTATGAGCATTTTCAGTTTATTCATTATTTAAAATATATTTAATAATTTTGCACCAGTATCCTGCTTCCACAGATGAAAGACTCCTCTTTTTTTTTGAGAAATAAGTTTAAAAAAAGTCCATTTTCTGGGTGGAAACTCATGCCATTTTAAATCAGGGGCAGTTAGAGCTGCTATGCAGTTTTAATGAGAATCTACCAGACAGCATAGGAAAAGGAACCTCATTAACAGAACTTTGTGAATGGTGGTAATTTTGGCTTGCTGACTTACTGAGTCAAAAAGTCTTGTTTTGAGGCAAAAATTTTCTTCCTTGTGGTACTAAAATGCTTAAAAATCAGTTAAGTGTTTTCTCCATTCCTGGGCATTTCTGAGAGGTAAATGTCGGGGGGAGGAGAGGTGAGAAAACAAAATATAAAATAAGTAGTGTCTCAAAATCAATTTCCCTTCCATTGTCCTTTTTCAAAATGACTTTTTTTTTCCCTTGCTATAGTAATTTAAAGGAATTTCTCATCACCAGCATAATCCTGACCAAACACAGTGTTTAAGCATGTTCCTAGCCTTAAGTACCGAGTGCCTCCAGTGTGAACCTTATGGTTGAGAGCACTGTTGAACTGTGGACCCAAACGATAAATTCTTTAGACTAGGAAACCTGTAAATATTCTCTTAGGTTTAAGTCATAGATGATGGTCAGAAAAGGGCTATGGTAGGCTTTGCACACTCATTAACACTCAGGATTATTGTATTAACTTCAAGACAGATGTAGAGTATTAATATTGAACTGGCATCCTTCCAGTGTAACTATGGAAAAGTCTTGACAAAATTCTTTCTTGAAACACTCTTATTGATCTTACATCACTGTATTCAGTGAGTTCAGGAAGAAGTGCAAGTGAATAAAATTCCTACTCTTTTTTTTTTCCTTCAATTTTAATAACTCTTTTAACAAGTCGGTTTGGTGGTTTTGTGGTTTTTTTTTTTGGCTGAAGCTAAGAAAGGTTTACGATTGAATTACAGTGAGCTAAATAAGTAAAGTAGCCTAAGGAAGATATTAATTTTTAACATATTAATTTATCCCTATAGGAGTAATTTAATTGTTTCCAAGTTCGCTCTGCATAATTTTTATTGAAACTAAGATTGGGTCAATATTTAAATGCATCACTGAGGTTCATCTGTAATTAACCCAGAATACCATACGTATAACCACATCTTGAAGTCATTACTCAGAGCTTGATCTCTCTAACCCTAAAGTCAAGCAAAAACACCTGTTGAGTTTACGTGAGATATTATCAAATGTCAATGCTTAGACAAAATTGCTTTGAATTTAATGGGACAGTATTGGCCATTCAGGCCATACCTACATTAGTAAGTCAAGCAGGACATCTGCAGAGCAAAACAGTTAGTGCTGATGACTCAAAATCAACTAACTATATTTTAGGACTTTTCTGAAGAGTAGCTTTGTCTTGATTCTGTGAACAGTGGGGCTTTTGGCAGCTAGGGTGCATTAATGAGCTTCTATGGTACATCTGCCGCTTCGGTTTACATTTCAGTGAGGTTCAAGTCACCTCTAAAACAAACAAACACTTGGTAAGTGGGAAAAAACAGAAGATTTGCTTCAGAAGTGCACTCTAGACTTGAACTAAAATGCTACTGTGAATGCACCCTCTGTCATTTCAGAGGACATCTGATTTGTGTAATAAGGACTGACAGATTTTTTTTCCTTATTTGCCTTTCAGTGATTTTCAAGTTTTACAAAAGAAAATGAGAAATGCCTACAGGTGTGTTTTCTTTCACCTCTGACTTGTGAATATTTTAATGATTTGAAATTTGATGAAATAGTAACAATTTCGTACAGTTTCATTCCACAGACATTTGGTTGAATTTTAAATGAGAAAAGTCAACAATTTCCAGGATTTTTTTGGTATTATCTTGGTCTATTTACCTCAGAAGGAGATGTACATTGCAATTAAGGAAAGGAACTTAGATGGAAGTCTCAATTTACTCCATAAAGTTATACTCATCTTTGGTTCACTATAGACAGTCATAGTACTTTCTTTTTTTTTTTCCTGAGGAAATACTGTCTCAAGTTTTTGAGCACCCTCAAAATGGACAATTTATTTTCCCTATGCTTAATCAGAATTTCCCACATTCCAGCTTATGTCCATTGCTTCTCATCCTCCCGCTATCTGCATTTGAGAAGACTCTAGCTCCGTCTTCTTTAAACTCTATTACATAGCTGCAGACAACAGTGAGATTTCCATCCATCCTAAGCCATACCTTTCTCAGGCTGAGGGAGACCAGCCCTCTCATCTCTCCCCATATACCATGTTCTCCTGACTCTCCACCTTCTTGGTAACCTTCTACTGGCCTCACTCCAGTATGCCAATGTCTTTCTTGCACTGGGGAGCCCAAAACTGGATACAGAGTTCCAGATGTGGTGGTCTAAGTTCCAGAAACATTGCCTTTACTTCAGGTGTTAAAAGGCATATTGAAAAGTCTGGGGTGAGCCACGTGCAACTTTCAGTCCAATGACATCTCTGCACTAAGCATTCCAGGTGATTAGAGGGGTCCGTGAGAATTTGTTTGTGAGCTTAAGCAACTAGACATTGCTTCCTCAAGTTTTGCTGAAGTCTCTGCTCCAGGGAGCTCCACCAGCCTTTGTTAAACTATCAAGGAGCTGATCTTGCGATGGTATTATCAAGCCTTTTACTTTCATAAAGAAGATGGAGCTTGGTTGAATGTGAAAATTACAGGATGAACAACAATTAAAGGAAATTACAACTTTAAGAAGTTATCAGACAAAGGCTATGCTACGTGGATGGTTTCTGAATCTGAAATAAGCCGGTGGGCTCAAGCAGGACACTCATGGATTTCGCACTTCATGTTTAGTATAGCTGTGAGGACTGTCAACTGACATAAATTATTATTTATTGATTGTATTTGGTAAGTGTGAACAAACCTAACAGCAAGTGTGGATGAGTCACATAGCATGTGTGTACATTTATAGTGCAGTCTCTGCCTCCGATTTCTTAAAATCTAAATTATCAGGGGAGATGGCAGGTGGAGAAGGTGAGTAGGGTGCATTGCAGGATCAACGCCAAACTCTAGAAATTAACCTAGTTTTGTAATGTTTGTCCAAAAGCCAATATGTGTACATTATACTGGCTTCAATTAAACTGTGTTCTACCTACATGTTGGAGAGTCTTCCTCCTGCTCTCACCTTAACTCTGTCATGAGTGGAGTGACAGCATGAAATAAAAAAGCCTACTCAGTTCTGTTAAGTACATAACAGCATAACAGCTGTTGCTGTCTCGTGAACTCTTTTAGCTAAAAAGCCAAATTTAGGTTGACTTTTAGTTCTTAAAGCAGGAGAACAAGTAGCAAGATAAACTGACAACAGGAAAACAGGCCCACAGCAATAACAGATAATTCTGTCATCTGAACGCTAATATTACAGCACACGCCAAGCAAGTGAATTGTCTTTTACTATTTTTGATTGTTAGTTCCAGGTAGAAAAACATGTCATAAAATAATCAGAACACTGAAAATGTTATTTTACTATAAAAATAAATTGTAAAGAATTATTACCAGCTGTGCCACAGATAAATGCATAAATACATTCTCTTTTCAAATAACAGGAGTTGTGCAAGCTTACTTGATAGAATAATATCGCTGTTTCTTCACTGGCAACACCTGGGGAAGGTGTCAGCCCATACAAACAGACGAAAACATACTTTGAGATCAAAAGGTAAAGTGCTGCAGTCAAAGGATACATCTCTCAGATCAAGCCAGACTTGTAACTGTCTCTATTATGTTGATAATTTTTTGAGATTCTCAACTTTTTCTCCCAATTCTGGATGGGGCAAAAATATAAAATTTTGGAAGTTTCCTGGAATGAGAAAATAATTTTCTTGTATATGGCTATCCCTGCAGCAGATTTTAAACTGAGACTGACTGCCAAATGTCTCAAAATCAACTTTCTGCTTTAATCTAAATATAGGAAAAAGAATTGAAACATGGGTTTGTATTCTGGGAATTCATTACAGTTCAGCAGTGCTTAATGTAATGGGTTTGGTTTTAACCAAACGTAATTATAGAGAAAGCTGCTGATTATACAAGCAGGACTCTGTTACTGATCACAGACAGAAAGCTCGTCATATTCACAATTGTTGATCCTAACATTGAAGTTGTTGAACAATAGCAAATAAAAAAACCCTGTTGTCTACACTTTGATTCTTATTTATGACAGTTCACTTTTTGTTGTTTTCTTCAGGCAACTTTCCCAACAATTCTTCGCAAAGTTAAATTATTTTCACCCATAGAATGCTACAATAAATTAAAAAGTGGCCTGTTCCATTATGAACAACTTTTAAATGGCATTAATCCCATAATTCAACGTCATTTATCTGTAAAGAGAAATGCAGCTTGTTGAAAGTCAACATGACAAATAAATCTTTCTTTTCAGCTTCTAGTAAATAAGAGCAGTGAAAGAACAATGTACTGTAGCACCAAGAATAATGTTTGGTTGAGCTGTCTGTCTACCAACAGTTCTTAAAGCCTCAAATGGATTTCTTCCAAGTTGGGAGACTAATAGTCAGCTCCTACAGAGCGACTTTATATTCTGGGACAAATCTATATTTATTTATCTTGCCCCAACTGAAAAAATACACAAAAAACTTCCAGTTTTACCTATTTCTACCTACCACCATCAGAGAAAATTGCGCTTCTTTTACTGAGTTGCCTTTTGCTGAGACAAGAGTGACTCATGCTTGGATTTGTCTTGTATTATGGTAAGAAACATGCTAAAATTTTATTCAAAATCATTGAATAAAATGATCTATTCAGAAACAATTTGGACAGAACTTATTTTCTTACAAATCTGGTACAGAAAACTGATTCTGATTCTGATACTGACTGTCAGGAAAAAAAAAATGTTTCTAGTCTGAAGATGCGATTAAACAAAGATAATAGGCCAAATTCTGCTTTGCTTTTACCTGTCCATTTTTCTACAATTTTGGTAAAAACAAAATGTTTCCCATCTTAGTTTTAAAACTTGACTTTAAAATGCAGTTATAAGAAAACTAGGCAATTTGTTTCAAAAGCTAATATGCCTCATTATAAAAGGCTGCACTTAATTTTTAAATCTTAATTAGTTTAGCATTCACATCAAATGTTGAATCATAGTACGTCTTTTTTTTTTTTGGTTAATTTAAAGAGATATTTTCAGAAGTCTTTATTCAAAGTACTTAACTGTGAACATCTGTGAACAACTGCAATTGCCTCTTTTCTTATGTAAACATAGTTCTTCAGTCTATCACTTCAAGGGATAATGTCCTGAAGTACAGTCATTTCTGTAATTCTTTTCAGCTCTTTCCAGTGTATCCAGTTCTTTTGAGAAAATTCATGTCTGAGGCTAGTTTGTCAAAGCATGCAATTTCTTTTTCTTTTTTTCTACAGTAGATCCCGGCTTCAGAAAGTGATGGCAGATTGGCCAGATGTGAGTGGCCAGATTCGGGTGAGGAAGGCTAAAGCCCTGACGGAATTGAATCTGTCCAGGGATATAAAAAGGAACAAGAAAAGCTTCTATAGGTATGTAAGGGACAAAAGAAAGTCCAAGGAGAATGTAGGCCCCCTCCAGAAGGGAACTGGTGTCCTGGTTACTCGGGACAGGGAGAAGGCTGAGGTACTCAATGACTTTTGCCTCAGTCTTCACTGATAAGGGCTCTTGTCCCACCACCCAAGCTGTGGAAGGCACAAGCAGGGACTGCGAGGATGAAGAACCGCCCACTGTACTGGAAGAGCAGGTTTGGGAACATCTGAGGAACTTGAAGGTGCACAAGTCCATGGGACCTGATGAGATCCATCCGCGGGTCCTGAGGGAACTGGTGGATGAAGTTGCCATGCCACTGGCCATTGTATTTGATAAGTAGTGGTGGTCCCCGATGACTGGAAGAGAGGGAACATAACCCCAATTTTTAAAAAGGGGAATAAGGAAGACCCAGGTAACTACAGGCCGGTCAGCCTCACCTCTGTGCCTGGCAAGGTCATGGAGCAGATCCTCCTGGAAACCATGCTAAGGCACATGGAGAGCAGGGAGGTGGTTGGTGACAGCCAACATGGCTTCACCAAGGGCAGATTGTGCCTGACCAATTTGGTGGCCTTCTATGACGGGGTGATAGCATCAGTGGACAAGAGACGAGCAACGGATATCATCTACCTGGACTTGTGCAAAGCTTTTGACACTGTCCTGCACGACATCCTTCTCTCTAAACTAGAGAGGCGTGGGTTTGATGGACAGACCACTCGGTGGATAAGGAGTTGGCTGGATGGCCGCACTCAGAGAGTGGTGGTCAACGGCTCGATGTCCAGGTGGAGACCAGTCACGAGTGGCGTCCCTCAAGGGTCCATGTTGGGCCCGGCCCTGTTCAACATCTTTGTCAGCGATGTGGACAGTGGGATAGAGTGCACCCTCATCAAGTTTGCCGATGACACCAAGTTGTGTGGTGTTGTCGACACGATAGAAGGGAGGGATGCCATCCAGAGGGACCTTGACAGGCTGGAGAGGTGGGCCCGTGCCAACCTCATGAAGTTCAACCAGGCCAAGTGCAAGGTCCTGCACCTGGGTCATGGCAGTCCCAAGGCACAAATACAGGCTGGGCAGAGAATGGGTTGAGAGCAGCCCTGAGGAGAAGGACTTGGGAGTGCTGGTGGATGAGAAGCTCAACATGAGCCGGCAATGTCCTCTTGCGGCCCAGGCGGCCAACCGCATCCTGGGCTGCATCAAGAGGAGCGTGGCCAGCAGGTCGAGGGAGGAGATTCTCCCCCTCTACTCTGCCCTGGTGAGACCCCACCTGGAGTACTGTGTCCAGTTCTGGAGCCCCCTGAAAGAAGGGATTAATACTAAGGAATCAAGCTGATAAATAGTGCTCAATGATTTACTAACCATTGTGCTAACTATCGGAAGCAGAAAGTCTTGCTATTCTTCATGAGAGACAGTTCCTGATAAGAACCAGAGACACGAGAGACAGTTCCTGATAAGAACCAGGGACTTGCCTTAAGAACCAGCTAAAACAAACCCTGCGCTTGCGGAAGAACAAAAGATTGCTGGCAGTGACGAGGGGGAGTCGCCTACCTTCATCCATGCGACCCCCGACGGCTACCACCGGGAGACACTGCACTGCCGCAGACGGGAGGAGTTTATGAAAATGACCCCTTGGGACTAATTTTAATACGAAGCGGGGATAGGTCATGCATATATATAGGTGTATTGCAAAACTTTATGTATATGTAACACTTGGTTGTATAAATTTAAAGTGAGTTGCCGCGTCAGGCGTGTACAGTTTTGGTGGGACTACCCCCTGTGCTGCCCAGCGCTGACTAAACATAGCTACTTTACAATCTTACAGATTGTGGAGTCCGTTTTCTGCACGTCACCCCAACATAAGAAGGACATGGACCAGCTAGAGAAGGTCCAGAGGAGGGCCACGAAGATGATAAAAGGGCTGGAGCACCTCTCTTATGAGGACAGGCTGAGAGAGTTGGAGCTGTTCAGCCTGGAGAAGAGGAGGCTCCGGGGAGACCTGATAGCGGTCTTCTAGTACCTAAAGGGGGCCTACAAGAAAGATGGGGAGAGGCTGTTTAGTAGGGCCTGTTGCAGTAGGACAAGGAGTAATGGTTTTAAAATAGTGGGGGGTAGATTTAGATTGGATATTAGGAAAAAATTTTTTACGGTGCGAGTTGTAGAACACTGGAGCAGGTTGCCCAGAGAGGTGGTGGAAGCCCCATTCGTGGAAACGTTCAAGGCCAGGCTGGATGAGGCTCTGAGCAACCTGATCTAGTTGGGGATGTCCCTGCTCCTTGCAGGGGGCTTGGACTAGATGACCTGTGAAGGTCCCTTCCAACTCTAGCCATTCTATGATACTATGATTGAAGGTACCTCACTGCCATAAGTCTGTATGACTAGATGTATTAAGCCTATTGTTTATATTGAAATAATGAACCCCTGTCTGGATACAATCACAATATTTTTGCACTACTTTCAGTATATTAAAAACAATTCAAGCAGAGTTAAGAAAATAAATAGATTTTTCCTTTTATTCTGCAGGTTTTTGGGAAATTTTTAAGAATGCTAGTTTAGGGGAATATTTCATCTGTTATATTATCTGACTTCTTCTGTCATCAGACATTTGCTGAGTACCAGGGCACTTGAAAAATCACAACTATAATTTTCTAATTCTGTGTTTCTTTTAATCTGTTATGGCCATTAGTTATCAGCATGTGCTTACTAAAGTGTCCTTGGGATTTCTCTCTTTTTCTTATTAAGGAATGGAAAACTTCAGCTTGAAGAATAACTTAACTGTCTTGTAAATGAATGACTTTTGTTTCCCTAAATAGCACCTTAATTTTAGCTTTATTCTAGTTTAAATGTTTTTCACAGCATTAGTATTCAGCTTTCTACTGCAGCTATTAACAGCCTTTCATTTCTGAGGTTTTCCTGTGTAATATTGCAATCGTATTTGTAAAGTAATTGTATTCTTGTCAAAACCGTCTTGTGAATATTTAGTTACAAATATTTGAAAGCTTTGCTAGAAAGAGTTGACAGGGGATAGGAAACTTTGAACATGAAAAAAAAGTAGACATAAGGAAACATTACGAGCTCTTTCAAGATTTCTCCAAGATCTGTTACTGCGCTGTAACTGCAAGAAGCAAGCAGAGGTACCAGTGGATCTGGAGACCTAAGCCCACTTCAGAGAGCTGTAGTACCAGAGCACGGTGTATTTTTACTGCTGACGTTCATATACATTGTAGTTTGCATATGGGCATTCTACAAGGTATCATGCACAGAGGGTTACTTTAAGAAATGCCATGTTATCAAGAGTGTATTTTGTTTACGTGCTATAAATTGGTTAAAATACTACTTGTCCTGAAGTCTGTAGTAAAGCGCACACTGACTTCACAAGACCACTTTCCTTCTTTGTTTGAACTGTGAAGCTTAGTGCAAAGTCAGTAGCATTAGGAAACAGTAGTAGAGGATTGTGCTTTTGTGATGTTCTTTTTACAGGAGTAGAGATCTTTCCTGCAGCCCAACGGTGTTTTGATGGTTGGGGTTTTTTCCACTCTGGACAATGCCAGGAAGCACTTTGTGTCAAAAGTAGTAAGAATTATTGTTTGCAGTTAATAAAAGCAGTTGTGATTTATTACAAAATAAAGAGCTCTGCAGCCACCTCTGTCACCATAGCTGTTAGTAATTACTGTGGAAAAAAAAATCTGTATTTTCTTAATCTATGTTTTATCTAATTTAACCAGGTGATCCTGGGTAATTTTCTGATGATTCAGTGATTTAATTTTTATGGTAACCTCTAGTTTCAGAGAGGACAGACAATTCCTGTGATGAATGCAGAAGATTTCTGACAAACTCAGTCTAAGAACTTGGTTTGGTAGAATGCAAAACTGCAAGGCATTAATCATTCTACTCATTACTCTGAGTGTGTAGACAATTTCTTAATTGCTGTAAATGAATACCTGTGGCAATTTGCCTCTGACTTCCAAAAATTACACATTAAGCTGAAAGGTAAAAATACTGGCTTTTAAAAGAGGTATTTTATTTATGCAGTTAAGTAAAATAAAATGTAAATGTTAAAATAAAAAATATAGGTATCTTACATATAACCAGATCTGATATCTAATGAGAACAAGTACGTCTCTGTGATAAAGCCAGTTCCCATAGGAGCTCATAAGAGGAACTCATAAGAAGAATACAAATACCTACTAACAGGTGAAAACATACATTCCATACATTAAAGTATGCCTGACCTCTTTCTCTGACAAACATTCTCATTAAGAAAATCTGTAGACATGATACCTCCAGCATCAGTCCAGTTTTTGGCACAGTCCCCAGAGAAAGAGAGATGCTCCATGGTTGCAATTCATTCATTTTGTGTCATTTGAGCGGTGCAAAGTAGGCAGTCAGAACAATCCATCGTTTGCTTAACACAAAAATAGACAGCAATTGTTAAAGGATTTATTCCCTTTTCTATAATCACCTGAGTTTGCTCTGCCACTTCAAAGCAGATCACCCATAATAAAAGACAGTGCTGATTCTCTGTTTCATTTATTCTTAATGAAGTAATAGAAATATAATTCCTATAGAAATCAACAGAGTTTGTGTCACTGGACCTCAGTAAGATTTGGATTGTGTGCCTGGCTGTTTTAGTAATAGGAATCATTACTGGCTTATGAAAACCACAGCATGTACTTAAAATAAAAAAAAAAAAAAGAAAAAAAAAAAGAAAAAAAAAGAATGCCACAGTTCAAGGTAATTGAGTGCAAGAGAACCTTTTCTTGAATGAGAATTCATAAGCTTTGGCTGGAAACAAAATCTCTCTGCTCTGTCATGCTGCAGAGTAGATGAATTTTGGTATCAGGTTCACTGTGAAATTACTAAGCAGCCTATGAATGAGAGTAATTATAAACTCTCCATTTCTTTTGTTATTATAACATGTTATTTATTTCAAGGAAAGAAGGACAGAAAAATGAAAGAAGGATAAATATAAGTTGTTATTCTGAGTAGAAAATACGAAGTGCAATACCACGAGGAGCAGGCACACTAAAGATATTACTCTAAATTTCAATGTCAAGGTGTATTTCAAATTTTCAAGGTCAGGAAGATAAGATCACGCATTCTTAAGTCCCTGCTTACATTAATATTGTTACTCTATTGCTTAGTTATCTATCCTGGCATTTTCACAATAATTAATGGTTTGGTTTTGGCAATCATAGTTGTTTTTAAATATATACAGTTTCTGTAAATTGCTTAATTTTGAATGACTATCAAAATCTCCACCCACAGAAATCTGCTGTTATGTTATTAAGCTGTTATGTGGAGTGATGTTTATTCTCCATCTCACTGTCCACCAGACAAAAAAAAAGTGCCCAAATGGATCAACACATGGTCCATCCAGTCCAGTAGTAAGTCTCCAGCAGTGCAAATAGCAAGTGCTCTCTAGACAGAGGATATTTAGCATGCAAGCTAGGTTGTTTTATGTGGTCTTGCTTTCACAGTACCCACAATTTTTACGTTAGGGATGTCTGAGGGATCATCCCTATCCAATTTTTTTTTTGCGTTCATGCTGGAACCTGTTGCCCAATAATTTGTTTAATCCCTTTTTCAATTTCTTGACAATATCTGTCTCTGCATCCTCCTGTGACAGCAAGCTCTGGACATTCACTACTTGCTGGTAAAATACTCATGCTTTTATCTGTCTTAAACCAAAATATGTAACCAAAAACATGTCAGCACAATGTGCTATATGTTTTTCAGGAAATAAAATCATGCTTCTATTGAGTACCAGAGCTTTTCAATCCCTTCAAGCTTCTGGTCCATTGCACGATGCCAGGGGTCACTAGTTTCTTATCATCAGTGTAGAGATAACAACAGGCTCGAGACCAATATGAGCTAAGAGGAAAGATTCATCATATCTCTGTAGTACGTGGGAAGTCTGCATATGTCATCCTGTTATTCCCGTACCTTCAGCAACGAGTGCATGGCTCGAAGTACCCCTTTCAGGCAAGACTGCCTGAATTCCCAGAGATGGCACAGTTTCACATTGTCTATGCTGCAAATCCGGCAGACTTGGCATGAATTTATAACAATATGCTAAGTGGTCTTGAGGAGCTTCTTTTGCTCCATTAACTTTTCCTCCATTTACTTTCAAGTTAGGGGAAATCAGCCTACGTGGCTCATTTTGACCCTTGGGAACATTAATAAAGTTTCCCTTTGTCTCACTTTAGGTCCTTAAATTCTTAAATTTAGGACATTAAATTCTTCTTAGGTCCTTTAATTCTTAAAATCTTAGCCTTAGGCTTTTAAGAAAGCCATGGGACTGGGAGTTGACCTTATAATGCATTGATTCTGTCTGGCTTAGTTATTGCGGCAGTAGTGGCAGTGCTGGATCAGAAATCATGTTACAGAAACTCTGCAGAGGTGGTATTTCAGCTCAGAGTGATATCATTGTACTTATGGTTAGAAAAAATGCAAGAAAACCCAGCAGCATTCATTTAAGTTCTTACATAATCAAGTGTATCTGATTGCATTAACACAACTGCATTTTTATCAGTAAATGTATATCTGAGTTCTGTATGATCAAATACAGGTACTGCTGAAATTGAAGGTATTTTTGCTCTTGATACCAATAGGAAATGCATTTACTCCAAAACTTGTTTGCTCCATGAGATAACTAAAATCTTGAAATGGTTTTACTGTAACATGTCTTTGTATTATGTAGAAATGTTTGTTGCTGATGAATTTTTCTCCCATGTTCTTATAGGGATGCACAGGAGCCCAGCTGTTGCTGCAGCAGCAATGAGTTTGGTACTAAGAAAGAAAAGATTTTGACCTGAAAATACATCCTTATTAAGGAAATGTTAGTGAATCTCTACTAAATATCCAAGATATTCCCTGTTTTCTTCTAGGTGAAGATAGGATTGTAATCATTCCATTGAGTTAATCTGAGTCTTTTGGCTTTTACCTGAATGCATATTATAGTTTATATTTATACAGAATATAGTTCAGCAGTCTTGTCCTGAGTTACTCTATACCTATGCATTGTGTGAACATCCGTGTAGGTCACGTCATTTTTTAATTTGCAAATAAACCTTGAGATTTGCCTGCTCTTATGGGAAGGAGTACTTTGCTACAGGCAGCACAGCAGCAGTGCAAACTGCAGTCTCCCATTTCTGAGAGCTTCAAGATCCTCATGGAGACAGGGGATGTGAAGCCTGATCCCACCAGGAGCAGAATTGTTCAGCTCTGGGTGACACAGGATGCTTAAGCATGTCGTTAGCTTATTGCACTGAGTAAGTTACTGGGACTCTTCATGTGCTTAGAGTTAAAGATGTGTTAAATACTTTGCTGCATCAGGACTAAAGTGCCAATCCAGCACCTAATCGCAGTCCTCCTGCATACCCCAGCACTGGAAGTGCTCTGTGCTTTAAAGGGGGCACGCAGGCCTGGAGATCTAAACAATACAGCAAAGCCAGTCACCAGATATTCCTTCCTTGCATTCACTTAAATGTTGTTCCTAGTTTCAGTATAGTAATAAATCAAATTATCCTCTGAGGAATCAGGGATGTGCCTTCTAGAGCAGGTAAAGCTCTTATCAAGGGAAGGCAGGCAAGGAAGGCAGTGAGCATTCCCTGCACTCAGCTGCTGTGTGAACTGCTCCTCAGGTGACCATTTCTGCTGCTGCTTTGCTGGTCCCATCCATCTCTGCTACATCTGCTCCCCTGGAAGCAGTATTTTCTGTCCATGGCCATGGGAGATGTTGTATCTGAGATACTGCTGCCAGAAAACCAATGCCAAGGTCCTCTCAGCAGTCAGGCTGACAGAAAAAAATCCTCCATATACTACAAGAATGATAATATTTGACAGGTAGTGGATACTAACCGATACCATCGTGACTGTATAAACTCTAATGTTCTTTTAAAGGATATTTTTGTTTGCTAAAATGTGACTCTGGCTTTCTGCTGCTGCCAAGTCTGCTGGGCTGCCCACCATGGTGAGAAGAGAGCCACAGCCCCAGGGCTGCCAGGGCTGCAATCAGTGATTTGCCTCGTTGCGGGGGGGGGGGGGGGGAATGGGCAAGAGGGGCAGTTACTGAGGCAGGGGGCAGGGCAGGGGTGCTGGAGGCCTGGTTTGGGGCCCTCTGACAGGGCAAGGTCCCGAGATGCAGGTGGGGCCTTTCCAGCCAGGGCTGCAGCTGATGCCACACCTGCGGCACATCTCCCCATCAGCTTTTAACAGCAGACAGGAGGTTTCTTGGTGTTTGCTAGCCAAAACTGGGAGCTTTTTTGTGAGAAAGCTTGTGGAGCATGGTTGTAATCCTTTGTAGTACTCCTATTTTTTCATCACATCCCATCCCCGCCATGGCTGAGGAAGGGCACGAGCAGGCAGTGATTTGGAGGTAGGTTTCTAATAAATTTTACTATGTTCCTGAAATAAGGCTGGGAAAGAGAGCAATAGGTGACAGGAAAGTCAGTTTATAACAAATAAAATGCAAGAGTCAGATCCTGTGGCCATCTTCTGAAGAGCAAGTAGTGAGGTCCACAAAGTGCTTTCTGGGGCTGAGCAGCGTGAAGAGGCACGGTGCCTGTCGCATGGTGGTTCTGCCTTCACCGCTGTGCCTGGCCTCCCTGTGAGGACAGACAGTCTTTTCCCGAGGTGTTACTTTCATACATACCCTAGAAAAAGAGTCTGCCAAGAAGAGCTTGTTAAAACCTGTGTAAAATATGTGTGTTTCTGGCTCAGAAGTGTTTTTGTTGTGTGGGAGAGTGGAGTCAGTGTGTCTTAGCAGTAAAAAGAGGTGTATTAAAACTCTCGTTAAAATCTGTAAAGAAAAAGGTAAGGGCTAGTCACGAGGGAGTGAGTTGTACTCTCCTCAAAAGGTAGATGTTGTTGGCTTAGAAACCAAAGCACTTTTCATAAAAGTACCTGATTGCTGCTGTTCTCTCAGAGCTACAACTGTGTTGCGTTGGGAATGCGCCAGGTAGTGCGTCCTTCTTGGTGGTTATGTGCTTGTGTTTTTCTTCGAGAAACAAAAACTTTCTACCGCTCCTACAAGTGGGAGATAAAAGTGCTAGTTCAGCTCTTCAGAATATTGAAAATTATAACGTGAAAGTAGTTCAAAACCATTCATTTTCAGTTGTGTAAGAACATAATACGACCCACAGACTATTATCCGCTACTAGTGTTTCACGTAGGGGCCAGTGACACAGCCGGCAGCAGCCTGAGAAACATCAAAAGGGATTTCAGGGCCCTGGGTTCAACAGTCTGGGGCGCAGGTGGTATTCTTGTCAATCCTCCTGGTCGAAGGGCAGGGACCTGAAAGGGCCAGACATATCTGGCAGGTTAACTTGTGGCTCAGGGAGTGGTGCTACAGCCAGGGCTTTGGGTATCTAGATCACGGGGCGTGCTTTGAGAAGCCTGGGCTGCTAGGGGCAGATGGCGTGCACCTAACCAAGAGGGGGAAGAGTGTGCTTGGACAAAGGCTTGCCAGACTTGTCCGGAGGGCTTTAAACTAGTGTTGCTGGGGGAACTCCCTTTTTATCAGCTGGGGGAACTCCCTTTTTATCAGCTGCAACAGTGAACTCTTAAAGTTTTACTGAAGTGCTTGCTGCAGTTTTTCCCCAGGTTTTTCTTCTTGTGCTTCACAGAATGTATCATTACAGTGTACTGCAGGCTATCCTGACTTTAGAGGGAGTAAATAAGTAGATGCTTCAAGATTGGAAAATTTTTTTTTTTTTTTTTTAGTTAAGAAAAATAAAAGAGTTCTTCTACCCCACCTTCCCAGAGAACCCCACATAATTGTAGTGGAGAATATAGAGCTATATGCTGTATTGTCACAAATTATTGCAATTTCTTGTTAGTGTCCAGCGTTCAAGTGTTGTTCTGACACTATAATTGCTAACAGAAAGAAACAAAACAAAATTTGTACATAAAATGCCATACTTAATTTATACATATGAACATAGAAGTAAAATTTTAGGTTTTTAGCACATTTTAAGCTTTGTTACAATTTTGTTTAAATAAGTTGGATTGTTTTTATAAACTTGTAATTGCAGAATTCGTCTAATTAAGTAAATGATGTATTTTGCTACTGCACTCTTAAAAATATTACTGTGGTCCTACCTTTAACATCTGCAAGTCACATTTTGAGAGGTATTGTAGCGTCTATCCAGGATTTCAGGTGGCTCTGTCACTCTCCATGTAATCCCATTGGTTCTTTCTGCAAGCAGACTGCAGCCTGAAACACTAAGGTTTGCTGCAGTAAAAGAAAAAATAATGTTAAAAAAAAAATTACATGTAAACTTTTGGTAAGTGAGCTACACAAACAACACGCGCTCTGGGACTTCCTTGTATTAAAATAATTGCTTTGCGTTTGTGTGGTACTTGCACCTAAATTTCCAAGTTCTGAATAATAGAGAAGAACAAGATTTAGTGCAGTCTAACAACTAAAGAAATAACACCAGTGAAAAAAATCCTTTTATCAGCTACTCCTACACACAATAAATAAAGGCTTTGGAAGTGAACAACTGCGTAAACCAGTCCTAGTTGAATGGGCTACTGCTTCTCTTGAAGATATTCTACAGAGAAAGCTGCTTTTACAGCATGCCCTAAGTAGAACTTAATTGCCTCAGTTACAGTTCACTCCTGGTTTTGATGGAAAACGCCTGACATGCCTATTCCTAGTGTGAATTGCTTATTAGCTGGATGGATGTTTGGGAAGGGAAGTAGTAAGGTATTTTGCCTCTTTTCTTCTGCTAAGCTGGGTCACCTGCTCTGGTGCCCATTATTTGCTTCTCTACTTTTAACGTACATTATTAACAGAAAATCTGTCTATAAAAGAGTGACTGTGAGCTTCTTGCATCTTCCTCTGCATTTCAAATGAGATTTTCATCCTAGTCTTTTTAGATTTGTCAGCAATACTGGAAAACTTGAGCCAAGAGATCAGGAGCAGGGGCAGGAGAGACTGAAAGAATTGTTGCTTAAGTTCTGTACAAAGTCTGTTGGGTTTTTTTTTTTGCCTCGCAACTGGGAAAGAAATACTTTAAACATACTTTTATTCTAAAGTTGTAGCGTAAAATGGTTACTATCTATAACTGTGGTGACATAAAGCAGTGTAAGGAAGGCAGGATTCAGTGGATTATATGGGTATTTTAGTCCTCTGTGTTTTAGTATGGTTATTTTTTTAAAGAGCACAAGTTGCAGAATGTGGCAAACTTGAGACAGCCCTGGGAGTTCTTTCAGCTGGTTTTAAAGGTAACTCGAGTCTGAACATAAGAATATTATTTAACAGCGGCCTCAAGTAGAGGATGTTGCAGTGATATAACCTAGAGGTCACAAGTAAGGCAGTTCCAAAGTGAAGGCACATCACAAAACACATTTGAGAAAGACAGTCCTGAAGGCTTACATTTAGCGCTCGTCCGTAACAGTGACCTCTGAAAGGCGCAATGTGCGGTAATACCGTGGTAGATGGCTGTAGCCATTCAGTGAAGCACTTCTGCATCTATGATAGAGAACATCAAAGAGTTTCTTGCTGCTTTCAAGGTCTTTGCAGAGCAGATGTGAGTTTTCAGACAATCTGTTTAGTTTAATAACCCCGACACACCTTTCACCTAATCATTCCTTGACTGGCTTTTAGCTCCACTCAGCTAATTTAAACTGCTACCGTTTAAGGGCACAGTCTTGTCTCCATTAAATAAGGCTGCTAGCAGAGATCTGGAGCTAGCAGTTACATTATCCTAATTAGCATGAGAGCAAATTTATAAAATCTAATCAACTCCACTACATCTGCTATGGCAGATGATCAACTCACTGTAAACAAATAAGATTTTGGTAAATTGCTGTAGGCAGGAAAGGTATCAGTTTTTGTGTGTATATATAGATTACAGAATAGGGTTTTTTTGGGGGGGGGGGGCAGGGAGCGGGCTGGACTGTTCATGTGTTCATTCCACTTAATCTCTGTCCAGCTAGTTGATTCTTACGTTATACCTTGTAGAATCTTTGGGGGGGGGAAAAAAAGCTGATTTTTTTGAGCCGTGATTTCATACAACCGTCATTAGCTTATAAGGTAATTTGCGTATGAAGCACAGTCATGGCTGTAACTGCACCGTGTACTGGAATCAAAGCAGAACACTTCACAGTGATGGGTCACTCATTCTGCAGCTTCTCTCTGAACATGCCATTTTTACTAAGCTTGTAGTGTGATTTGTGATTTTTTTTTTTTTTTGTGTACATGCTTAACAAGGAATAAGAGCTTTGATATCTAGATATCATTAAATATTTGCTGGTTTTTACCCAAACCAAGTATATTCATATCCATCAGCAGTACCAAAATTGTTACTATCAGCATAGGTTAGGAACTGGCATAAGAAGCAGCAAAAGGAGCTAATGCTTTAACAGAGAAGGACCTAAAAGGAGACCATGTGATATTAGCCATATATATTTAACCAAGTGAATACTGTAATGCAAATATTTTACATCCTTAGAGTTTCCCTTCATTATTTTAAAATGTATACATTTCCATCTATTTAGCTGTGTAGTAAATAAAACATGTTCATAAAATATCACTCTAG
Source organism: Chlamydotis macqueenii (assembly GCF_036417535.1). Taxonomy (NCBI): domain Eukaryota; kingdom Metazoa; phylum Chordata; class Aves; order Otidiformes; family Otididae; genus Chlamydotis; species Chlamydotis macqueenii. Next base: position 66,776,854 of record NC_141560.1, on the reverse strand, counting down.
ACCGCTTTTGTAGAATTAGAAAGATCATGACATATTGAAATTTATTTTATATAGACTAGTCTCATAGTGAGGTGGAAAAGCATCATAATGGAGAGTACATGCTGATATCAAGACCAAATTTGGGAGAAATCTTTCTCCAATGTTCTTCAATTTGGTAAAGTACGTTGCCTTGTGACTGCTTTAAATTGTCTATCACGCAAATCTTAGCATCAAATAAAAGTATATTATTTTTGTGAGGTTTAGGCCAAGTTCTTTTTTGAATGGAAAGATTTCCATGTGGCCCACTTCCTGGCTGTTGAAGCCTAAATAACTCCATATAGGCAGCCCAAAGAAAAAATATGTAATGTATAAAGAAATTATATTACATAATGCACCCTTGCAGCAAAGAAGGCTAAATGGTATTCATGGCTGCATTAGGAGGAGTGTTGCCTGCAGTCTGGAAGAGGCAACCTTTTCTCTCTACTCAGACTGCAAAGGCTGAGTACTGTGTTCAGTTCTGGGCTCCCCAGTACAGGAGACATATGGAGCTACTGTAGAGCCTAGTGAAGTGCTACCAGGATGATGAAGGAACAGGAGCATCTCTTGTACGGGGAAAGGCAGAGGGAGGTGGAACTGTTTAGCCTAAAGAAGAGAAGGCTTGAGGGATGTGTACATGTATTTGAAGGCAGTGTGCAGAGAACATGGAGGCAGGCCGGTTCCACTAGAACAACTTGATAAAGCCAGTAATTTCAGGTGCAATCATAACTCTGGTTGAAATTTCAGCAGTGTCCCGAGATAAGCACTCTTCAGGGAAAGTCATAGGATCAGTAACAAAAAATGGCCAATATACTTTTTTTTTTTTTTGTCATGAAAACTACCTTTACTGGTAGCACACTAGTCGTTAATGTTCTCTAGATCATTGGCTCATGAGTCTCAAGGTGAAGGAGAGTGAGACTTCACAGAAATGCAAAATGCAATCTAAACTTTGAAATTTCCCAGCTGATTCTTAGTTTGAGAGATGTGGCAGGATCACACTGTTGCTGTATAGCTGCAGCTGATTCTGATGCTTTTTTTTTTCTGTGCAAAATGTCTGACAAGTTTTCCTAATACATGAAAAATATTTTCCCCAGCCCTTGAGAGTAGTTGTAAGCAGAACACATGAGACAAATAAAACAAGCTCAAATTTGCCTGATATTTTTTGAACATGGTTTCGGGAAGATAAAAACCAGTATTCCTTTAGCTCCTCTGTGAAAAGCTAAAATTTTTGCAGAGTAAAATTTCATTTTGAAGAGCAATGAACAAGAATAAATACATGGTTTCATGAATGAAATAACTTCCGTGTCACATAGAACATCATATATAGAATATAATTACAGTAGAATTAATTTGAATCGGCCAGCCAATGTGGGATTAAATTCAGTAATATTTTGGTCACGGTGCCCATTTGGTGACAATGTCTGTAGACTATGATGTTTTGTCCAGGAGGTACAAGGTTGGTTGGTGGTTTTTTGTTTTGTGGGTTTTTTTTGGGATGGTTTTTTTTTCGCAAGCTAAAACACAGCAGGATGAAAGTAAGTTTTATACCACAAAAAAAGAACACAATTAATTGATCTACTAACCAGGAATAGCAAGTGTATCTTGATGCAAAGGAAGACATGCTTTATTTTTCCATAAGAAATGTGTACATCAAATTACAGTTTTCTAATTAAAATATAATTTAAAAGCTGTTAAATGATATTATAATACCAGTACAGAAACATTGCTAAAAATTTGTTTTTTACAAGTGGCTCTTTCACTTTAAAAGAGAAGTGTCTAAAATGAAGTTGGCCTTTGAGCCAGCCAAACCCTCACCTGTGATAATGTAAATTTTCACTGGTTGACTATATAACCTCACCTTCAATCTGTATTCTGTATGAATATGTTTCTTATGTCAGACTTCTTCAAAAGAATTAACCTACTCTGATTTACACTTGAGATTACAGCTGAGATTCTGGCCTTTGCCTTTTGACGTATGAATTAATAACAAACCAGAATAAGGAAAATGACTTCTAAGCAGCTCTACAAAAACTGTGGAATATTGATTTTTTTTATTTTTTATTAAAAAAAAGATCATGGAAGATATTACATATATAGTACTTCTGGTTTCTATATATATTAAAACTATAAAAATTTTAAAAATCAATCAATCACTGAGGGACACTTGAATATTTACTGGCTTGCTATTTAAATGCTCTGGGATAGTTTTTACAAGCCAGTGTCACTGAGCAGTAGATCTGAGCGGGTAAATCAGTGACTAAATTACTCAAGTCAAAATATCAAAGAGGGAATTATTTTCTTACTTAATTGCTTTGTGGCTTTCCTTCAGAGGATTTTTTTTTTTAATTCATGTGTGAGTTGCTGTTCATATCCTCTACTCCTTGCACACAATTTAGTTTCAGATGTTGTTTGATCAAATGACCTGTTATGACTGTTTAAATGAATAATGACTGCCACTTGTTATTGTTATGCTTCATGTACATCTCAGATTAGGTTTAATTTAACAGTAGCAAATAACGAAGTAAGCAAATTTTAGAGACTCGACTGCTGAACCATTAAAAAAAAAAATACTCTGAGCTATATGGTCAAACCCTACAGCTAAATCCATTTCTGCCAGCTAAAGGTATTGATCATTACTTCAGCAGTGGTGGGAAGGTAACTGTAAACTGTATTTCCTTTCTCTCGCGCTTATGCCAATACAGTTAGGAAATAACTATTAATGCTTGTATGTGTGTACGTTCATTGACCAGATAATGCATGGTTCTCCTTGACCACTGCTTTGACTGGGCCTTGGCAAAACAATTGCCAGCTCCACTGTATGAATACCTTTCACTTCATGGAGGACACTTGTGGTGTGAATATGAAAGTATATGAGCCCTATTTTTTTTCTCTTCTGTCAGAACGACTTATGTTCACTTACCACTCAAATTATAAAGGGACAAAAGATGAACCAGTGCTATTTAACTGTTAAAATTTGATCAAAGGCTTGAGAAGAGTGTGCTCTTCTCCCAGCTCTGTGAGGAGATAAAAAGACCTGGGGCTGCTGCTGAATAGTGTTTTGCATCAAGTCTTTCGAAGTCTGTGGTCTTGCTGAAGGGATAAAGCCCCTTTGCCAAAGCTGGGGCTTTTGTGATAGCCAGCCCCTTCTTTCTCAGCTCCTCATTCTCCAGAGCAGATGGCACCTGGGAGGAAACCTATTGATAGTGAAGGGCTGGGACTCCAAAGAGACACTGCTGAGCTCTTACATTGCTTCTCCGTGTGAGAGCATATCTAAAATCAGCTTATGGCCAAATTGAGGGAGATAGCAAGTGTCATCCTTTCAAAATTGCTACCCCTGAAGACCCAAGGATCAAAAGGCAGATGGTGTTCTGTTTAGGGTTAAAAACAGAGCATTGGGACATTAGTGCATGGAGGTTTAAAAAATAAATAAACCCCAGTGGTGTTTGTTTATTTAGATCTTGTGCGTAAAACCATATACTTCACTAAAACATATTAAAAATTCAAGTGAAGAAAGTGCCTGTTTTTCTAAAAATAATTAAAATATTGAGCTAAACACTTCCTCAGTGCTTAGTGACAAATTAAAACTAGTACTCATAATGCAGCACACATCCAACCGAATTTTGGCAAGAGTTTATCAGGTATCCTCCTGTTGCTATGGATTCTGCTATAAATCAAGGGTGGATTGGTTTTTGTGGTGGTGGGTTTTTTGTTTGTCTTTTTTTTTTTTTTTTTTTCCTGCTGACTTCAGAAGGCAGATACTTAAACATCAAAATACCAGTCTACAGAACCCAAACAAGAATTAAAATCTTTGTACTTCTTGTAATCAGGTTAGGAAACCAGAAAATTACTAATTATGGAACCTTTCTCATTATTAAATAGCAAAATAGACAGCTTCTGAGTTACAGTACTGCTTCAGTAAGAAAAAACATTTTTTTTTTTTTTTTAAGAACCTTATGTTCACAACATGTTTCCTTGAAAACTCTTATGAGAAGAAAACATAAACAATAACAACAAAAAGCCCCATTAGCAGCCATTTTCTTATTGGACGTAAACTAGAAATATGGTTTTGAGGTCAGGAAGTCATACTGTTTCATGCCAGCTAAGAAAGCAGCTCAAGATGCCTTCAAAATACCACAACATTTCATTTTGGCACCTAAATGGAATTTGCTAGGTATAGTGCTTCTAAAGATAAGAGTACTCTGTAGTTTACAGCTTCTGCACATATCTACAGGTTTTTATCTCTGAAAGCTGTGTGTGCCTGTGGCATGTTTGGCAAGCAGCAATGCTCCTACATTCCCCTGAAGTTGCAATGAGGTATAGAGTTCTCCTTCATTTCTTTTCCTATAGGCACTTAGCAGTACATGGCAGCTCTACTGGTGCCTGCTTAAAGGAAGCTCTGCTGGGGCTCGTTGATGTAATTTCCATATAAACAGGATTAAGATATTTTTGTAGCATTTTAGTACTGAATGTGCTTTGCAAGTTGTGAGAATTTTTTTATAAAGCAGAACTTCGTGGAAAATTTGTTACATGGGACTCAGGATGGTGCCAAGTGGAACTCTGCCTGTTTTATGGTTTTACTTGTTGAACAATTGTTTTTGATCAGGGGAAGGGAAGGAGTTAAGAACAGGATGTTTGTGAAGATTATATCCTTACTGGGTATCTCTGTTGTTGCACTTTTTTGCAGGATGTTTGATCTGTAGCTTCTACCTGCTTGGCAGTTGCTTGAGTAAAGAGTTTGCTACGGTCAGTAGACTAAAGTGATATAATAAGAAAGCTAAAGATCATGGTGTGTGATGTGATTTAAGCAGCACAGTAGAAATCTTTTCTTGTGTTTTTGACATTTCGAATTTTAAAGATTCTTGGCCCTAAACGTTTTTCATTCAACAGAGGTAGTGCAATAGTATTGGGAAAAAAAAAAAAGTTTGGGATAATAGAAATAAGCTATACAAATTTAATTTTAAATGGGTTTTGTGCATTTCTTGTCTGGGAGGCAGCTTAGGTTACTACAGAAAGATGTTGAGTCTGGAAGGAATTCCACAGTAAGAAAAGGACACATCAGTAGATAAGCGTTCACGTTACCACATATGCATATTAGATCAATAATGATGACTCGAGCTGTTCATATCAAGAAATAACTGAGGACTACTGGAATGTTCAGGAAGGAAAGTGGAGATGATGGGAGAAAAGTGGGGAAAATCCTATTGCAGTTAGAGAGTGTGTGCTAAGGAACATCGCAGGGAACTGAAAAGATTATACGTTTTTTCCTCTACACTGAAGACATGTCACAAGCTATGATCTTATTAGTGTTTTTAAACAAAACACATCTCAAGGTGTCCTTTTCCTCTATTAGGAGTGGAGGTGCTGAAGAAATATATAAAACTGGCTTTGCAGAAAATTGAAGTAGTATTTTTCTAGATGCTTCTCCTTCATCTTGCTTTCTGTTGTATGAAAGCCCCGATATGGGACTATGGAATACTCTGATCCTGAGCAGACGTATGGCTATACTTAATCAGAGAGAGGATTTTTTCCACTCTGCTTTTAAATTGTCTGCACTATGTATGAATATGTGAATTGCCAGGCCTGTAATTCACATGTGAGAAAGGGGAGTTCCTCAGTGGCAAAATGATTGCTTAGGCTTGAACAGCAGGGAGCTGAATAAAAATTGTAACATGCTAATTGGACAAGCTGGAAATTCCTGGGATTTGCAAATGGATTATTTGAAAATACATGAGGTGATAATTGAAGGCAAATTAGCAATTTGGACGCCAGGTGTTCTGAATTTGATCGACAAAGGAGAAGAGACAAATCTTTCTGTCCAGGAAAAAATAGTTGGAAGTGCAAGACTACAAAACTGTAACACAGGTGAAGTTTACATGTGATGTGTCTTAAATTAATAAAAACCCCTTACTCACTGGGTAGAGTAGTCCCTGGTGCTTGTATTCTAAAAGACTTTCTTTTGTTAAACCTTTGCAATAGCTGCATCGTAAATACTACGTTATTGATCAACTGGCATATAAACTGCTTTTGGTTTTAGACTATCTGCTAAAGAAGTGCAAACCAATGTGCTTTTTCCTCATTATTTAGTTACATGGCTGTGTACAAGGATTGTTACAAAAGAACCTACTGAGTTGAAGATTTTTTTTTATAAGATTTCTTTCTTGTTCCTGAAATCATCACAGAACTGTCTTTTGCAGAGCACTGTAGCAAAGAACAGAACAAGGTAGTCTTAAGAGCCTCTTCTGCTCTTAACTTCTGGAAAGTCCATTGCTTTATTCAAGTGCCTTTCATATATCTTTATTCAGAATATCTGTAGCTTTTGATCTTTTTGCAGTAAAGTGAATGTTTTCACAAAGAACAACAAGGGAAAGAGAACAGGTCATACACCATGACTTACTTGTTTGTGGGTTTTGATTGTATACGAGATGCTTTGATGTAGTTAGTTGTGGTTTAGTTTGGCTTGCATCAGGAACAGTATGGCCAGGGAAGTGATTGTGCTCCTGTACTTGGTACTAGTGAGGCTGGACCTCAAGTATAGTGTGCAGTTTTGGACCCCTCAGTACGAGAAGAACGCTGAGTTGCTGGAGAGCATTCAGAGAAGGGAAACAAAGCTGGTGACGGGTCTGGAGAACAAGTCTTATGAGGAGTGGCTGAGGGACGTGGGATTGTTTAGTCTGGAGACAAGGAGGCTGAGGGAAGACCTTATCACTCTCTACAGCTACCTGAAAGGAGGTTGTAGGGAGGTGGGTGTTGGTCCCTTCCCCCAAATAACTTGTGATAAGACAAGAGGAAATGGCCTCAAATTGCAGCAGGGGAGGTTTAGGTTGGATATTAGGAAACACTTCACTGAAAGAGTGGTCAGGCATTGGAACAGGCTGTCCAAGGCTGGTGGAGTCACCATCCCTGGAGGTGTTAAAAAAAAAAGTGTAGATGTGGCACTCCAGGACACGATTTAGTAGGCATGTTGATGGTTGGACTTGATGATCTTGGAGGTCTCTGCCAACCTTAAAGATTCTATGATTCTATGAATTAATGTCTCCTTTGATATAGCAAAAATGTTGAATTTCTTTCTGATCGAGTTCCTAGGTGCTAAGCTTTAAGACTCGTAGGTACATTTCTATCTGTAGAATTTTGAACACCATTTGACATGTTTATGAGGAATATAATAGGAGTTTGAATAATACAAATATTTTGGTTTTCTTAAATTGTTTTATATAGATCAAGGTGAAGTTAGTGACTGTCACAAGTCTGAATCTTATTTGGGGACTTTTGCTTAAATGTTGAGAGGAAAAACAGAGGCATGCTCTTGGTTTTAAACTGTTTCATAACAAGCCAGATTATTCCTGTAGCACTGCTTTATGAATAGCAATTGTGAATTAGGGCAAAGCATAAATTTGCTAATGTTCATTTAATCACACACACACACAAAAATCTGGACTGTATTCTGTAATGTTCAAGTGATGATGCTCCTGAAGGCAAATGAAAAAGGAAAGTGATCGTATGTGGAGCTCCTCTGGTTCTGATTAAGCAAAAACCTTATTGCGACATAGTAGCTGTCTGTCCCCTGACTAGTTCAATGCTCAGACTTCCTCTGTTCTTCTGTTCTAATATTTATTAATGGCATTCCGTTATAAAAAACTTAGTGATTGACCTAGGCTGGTTTCCTAGCCTGACTTTATACCTCATATGCATTTTGATTTCTTTTAAAATAATTTCACATTTTTCTCAGGTTATCTAAGTGGACATATCGATCAAGGAATGCATGTTAATATAGAATTGGCATTGCCACTGAGTATTCTTTGAAATAAATGCTTCTGTTTCTGAGCTGTTTAAGTAAATTGTAAAACTAGCTCATGAGCAGGAGCCCATCTCTGATCAGCATAGGCATTGCTTATTTCCCTTCCCACTCTAAGTTTTGGTAATTTGAGAACTTATTCATGTGTTTAAGAAGCACCAAGGCAAGTCAGTTGGCAAGTCTTGAAACAGTTTGAAAGCCAAGAAGCAGAATAGCTGATTTACTGAAAGCTTTCTTGCTTTTATCTCTTGGTTTTAAATTCAATGTTCTTTGAATATCTCTTCGGTTGTCTCCAGTTACTTTGCACTGAGGACCTGCGCTTGCAGCCCTCTCTCTCTCTCTCTCTCTCTCACATGTAGTATAAATATTTTCTGAGTTCTTCCAGTTCACACTTTGGACCTGAAGACCTCTTGGCTAAATTGCTTAGCTACTAGCTTGGCCAGGGGTGACTGAAAAAATTGTTCAAATTAAGTGTAGCACTTCACTGCTCATAAGGAATTGCAGGCTATAAAAAAAATTCTGCAGAATAATCCAATATACTTCCAGTACAGAGTAACTTAATCTATTGCAAATGACCCTTTCCATTAAAACCTTGGACTATTACCAACCTATTAGCAATCCTTGTGTGCTAGAGGTGGCTCGGGGATGAGAACAGAAGAACTGAAGTATGTCAGGGCAAATCTTAAAGATAACTGAGAGAGTTCACTCTGTAGATGAGAGCTGGATCTCTCCATGAAACAAAAATATTTCAACACTTCTGATAGTGTCACATCCATACTTCTTGAAATCCTCTTATACCTCTTAATATTTGTGTAACTATATTGGCAGAATGTGGTCATTGAATCTCAGAATACCACTTCCATGGAATTTTATTCAGGTTCATTTTTATTTTTGATCCTTTTCAGACTTCAGTATTCCCTTTTTTCCACTTTTAATCCTTTTTCTTTCTGTTCCTTTGAATGTATCCTTGTTTTACTGCCTATCCCCTCAGGGGATTGTGGCCTCAAGTTTCTTAAGCTCAGCAACACTCTTGCAGAGTGCTGTATTTCCACGTATGTCACTTTGCACACCTACATGCCATATACATCCTGTTCATTCCATGAATGCATCTTTCTGAGCCTTCTTTATCAGGTTTTACGTTTCAATTTCCTAAAAGCTTTATTTAAAATGGTCTGTTTTTTCTTTGTTTTCTTCAAGTTGTGTTACACTTTAGGGAAGCACTTTTTCTGCCTGCAAATGATCAATTAGGCAAATCTCGTCACGTTTGGGTACTTTTGAGGCTTGCATTATCTATTACTTTGTTCAGTGGGCATAATAGATGTTCTAATTTGTTTAGAGTAACATGGCAGTTTTGAGTTATCTATTCAATAAGTCATTGTACACTTTTAATAGTAATTTTAATTTTCATCATTATGTCTGAAAACAAGACTCCAAGCAACTTAATTTTCCTTCATTTTTAGCAGTGTTTAAACCTATTATGAACAAGATGCAGCTCATGTTTGTGTAGATGATAATAATTGGAGGGGAAGTAAAGTTGATAAAACTAAATGAGGGCAAACAGGCTTTCTTGAGATGAAAAGATTAGCATGAATTCTTACTGATTTTTGTTTATTTCTAATATTTTGACTTTCTAGCATATTAGAATGATACTTTCTTCCTGTCTTGCATTGTTTTTGCCCAAAATGATATAATTTTGCTACAATTTTGTCATGAGATAATATGGAGATGCTGAGAGTGGTAGGGAGCTTGGAGGTAATTATTTCTGAGGCTCAGCATGCATTGGGGTACTAATTGACTGTTATGTTTCTAGCACACTTGAAAACTTGCTAGGCTGAAATAGGTATTCCTTCTAATTTCTGCTTGATTTCCAGCAGGTATTTGGCTCATAGAGATACAATAGAGGAGAGGAAAAATGCGATCGGAAGAGATGGCACAGTGTGCGTTGGAGTTTTATCCACTCTAAAAACTTATTAGTGGGAGGGGAAGAAAAAGACTAAGATAAGGCACTGACAGAGCAAAGTAACCCAGCTGCGTAGACTGCTAACATTTATTTGTAGAATAAAATAAAGATGTACTGACCTGTTTTTTCAACTGTTAATTTAGCCTGTTGTTTTGGAGTACGTAAGAATTGAGTTGAGCTTTGTTACAGCATCCATTTGAAGGTGCAAATTTAACCTATTTTCTTTAGCAAGATTATTTATTGTAGGCCATTAGAGAGAACATCCCTTCAATTCCTCTGATTTTCTAGCATATGACTACTTTGCTTAGGGACTTAGTTATATATAAAGTAAACTATCAATAGAATAGTGGAGATACTGACTGTCTAAATTAGAAAGAAGTTAGAGAAGAGAAGCCCCTCAATGAGAAGATAGAGAGATCTTTTGAGCTGAACATCCATAGTGTTAGGGAGTTTGGGGATGCAAATACTTGAAACTCTTGATGCGTTTTCAGTGGGCTAGTTCTTTCTGGACATTCATGTCAGGAAGTCAAACTTTGACCTTTATGTTTGGAAGTCTGCGCAGATCTAAATGTACAAGGCAAGGTAATATAGCATAATTTTGCTAGTCAAAATATCACTCTCCTCTTCGGATGTATTGTCAAAAAAAAAATTTCTGATTGTCTTGCACTTACAGCACGATGCTACCTTTTGTATATCCTTTGAAGACTGGGTATTTCTGAAAACAGCCAATGAAAACGTTGAAATTTAGCCCTGCATTATGATCTGTGTCTATGGACTTATAGACTCATACCAGTCAATATACAGAACTGGGGAAAGTTTTTAAATTTATTTTGTTTCAACTTTTCAACTAGCCCAAAGCTTAAGTACAAACTTTTTGCAACTAGCTTTCCTTTCAGCTGAAGCCACATGTTGATCTCTCTTTAGCAAAGAATTTCAGGAAAAGGCATGAAATAATCTCCAGATGGCTATAGGGATTTATAAAGGAAATGTCATGCTGAATAACAGAATTGACCACAAATATTCTACTATAGAACAAGGAATCCTGTGTTAATGTGTATGCAAGTATTTAAATCTCAAACTTGAATTTAAAGGCCGTATTTAAACCTCAGAAGACTTCTTTAAGTATCATCAACCCTTAAATAATAAGTGCTTCCAAAAATGGGAATGTACTGAAATGGTCAGGTTTGCATATTATTAATTAGTCACAGTTAATGAGCTTAAGGCATATTGGCATGTTCACTTATTACCCTGAAATACTTCATCTGTTTTAAGGGCCTTTAAGTAAATAACACCTTTTGTCTTGTAATAGAAATATTCATCTTCTAATGCATAAAGAATTTACCAGTCTATGAAATATATTCACCTTTGTGATTCGAATGGTATCCAACCAAGCTTGCATAGGCTTATATTTTAAAGTATCTTTATAGTGAACTTTCAGTAAGTGTTCCTGACCGTTGGAGTCGGACATCTTGCTGCAGCATTGGTATCCTCTATATGGAATATATCATTGTGGATCATAAAAACATATTCAAATATTTTTATGGCACTTCTAAGTTGCTGAATTCTCAAATAATAATAAAAAAATCAGCATATGTAATAGAGCTCATTGTAACTGCAGCTCAAGAATGTGTGCTCCGTGTTTTCGTCAGGTGTGACTGACTCTGAGGAATGTAGCCTACCAACTCTACACCATTGTACCGAAGGAATTTGCTATGTTGGTTTGAGTGCTGCTCTAATAAATGATCATTCTGTCTCTTAACTCCTTTTCACTCTAATTAAAAAAACTCCACCCCTCCAAATCCTAACATCATAAACATTCAAGCTTAGTAATTGTGTTCAATAATAAAAGATTGAGCTGGTTATAAAAGCTGAATGTGAACATACAAATTTTAATTTTAAAGGCCATGATTACAGCTTGTCTGGTAGCAGTGAAGCCATTTTAAATTCCTATTCTTCTAGCCTGTGTTTTGTTCTCTCAGCTATCCTGATACAATTGTGTTTTCATGAAAATGAACTTGGTTCTCCATGATTTCTCTGAAGGAGCTTAGCTGTGCTGACGTAGCTATTATTGAATTGCTCTATAGCTGTAACCTACAGATCAGGGCAAGAAGGAGGAATTTCTCCAGCTTTGTTGTCGAAGGAATCATGTTATGGATCTGCCGGAGTCTGTACCTCTCAGTAATTTACAAACTATTTCCACTTTATCATTAGACTTGGGAGTAAATCTGTATCCATGCCCAGTTCCAAAACAAATTGTATAAATCTGACATTTTCTCGTTGTCAAGAGATTACACTAATTTCGTACAAATGGAGTCTCTTTGGTTACAGTGCAAAGGGAAATGTTCTTGTCCCCAGATGACAACTGGGTTAACAGATGCAATTTAAATGTTATTTGCAGCCATTAATGAGATCATTTAAATTGCACTTGTGTATATAAATTGCTGCTGTATCTATGGGGAAAGCAGGGAAATCATGGGGAAAGCTGACTAAATGACTTTTTTTTTTTTCTTTCCTTAAACTTGTAACTTTTCAGTATATCTTAATGAATCAGAGTAAGAAGCTATAGTCTTATAGCTAAATGATGAGAAATTTAAAATATCGCAGAAAAAAAAACAGTTACAGAGGAAGAAGAAGAGTTGGAAGTGTCAAACTGCTGTGAGAAATGCTGTAGCTGCAGAGCATCCTTTCCTAAGAGACAAGGAACAGCTGTAGAGTGAGGTCTGCCAGGGTGGAATGGAGCCACAAAATTCCAGAAATAGACTTTCATGAAGCATCAGGTGGATTTGATGCAACATTTACCTGACACAGCCTGTACTTCCTTGGAAAGGACACTCATTTTCCCCTCCCCAATCTCAAAAACAGATATATTTTCCTGAATCTATTTTGCTTGGTGTTTTTGAATGTGGGTTTGTGGAAGGAGGATGGAGACCGGGTTTTTTTTTCCAGTTGTTCTTGTTTGGTGGGTTTGTTTCATTTTGGTTTTTGTTGGGTTTTTTGGGGGTTTTTTTTTTTTTTTTTTTTTTTTTTTTTTTTTTTTTTGATCTGCTGGGAAAGCCATTAAAGACCATTTCCACTGAACTTAGATTTGGGGTGGAGACTACATGAGCTATACAAGAGGTATTATAGGATGCTTCGAAAAGTCTAATTTCAACCACTGAAACAGTGAACGCTTTACCTCTTTGCAGGTTTAGTATGAAGGAAATATTCTTTATGAATGGAAGTGTTCTCTCTTCTAAGAGAAGAAACTTGGAGCAGGGTTTGCTGCTGCTATTGTTCAGTGTTCAGAAAAGGGCTTAATATGATTTTCTGCTGTGTGCACCTTGTCAGACCTGTTCTGTGAAACGAGGCTTTCTGTTTTGCAGAGAAGCAGGAGTGTTTCTACTCCTTTCCTCACTCTCCAGCCCTTTTATTGCTGGAGTGAAAAGGGGATATAGCACACTCAATAAGGTATCAAGTGATGCTCTGACAGTGTACTTCAGTAATCAGGAGGATTTTTTTTTTTTTTTAAAGCTATAGAAAACTGGGTGAATATTTGCACCACACTGATAACACTAGTGGTTGTTGAAGTCAGCAGCTCTTTGTCAGGTATGGTGGGTGTTTTGTCACAGGTTTTTGGTTTGCTTGGTTTTGTTTGTTTGTTTTTTTTTAATTAAAAAAAAAATCTAGAAGCTTAGAGGCTCCTAGTGGATGGGCCTAGTTTACTCCATCTGTCTTCAGAGGAAGGTATGGGGTGTGTGTAATCTTGCCCAACCTATGTTTGTTTCGAAGCTACAGACCTGCAACATGTTGTTTTGAAGTAAATTCACAACATTGCTAGAGTATGGTAGTATGCTTTTCCAGTATGCTTTACGTTTAAGACAAATAGTGACATTTGCTGTCAATATAAAGTGTTTTTTTAAATTATAGCCTAAATGCCTTTACCTTAATTTCAGGGTTTGACTGTATTTTAAATCTGAAAGCTTTCTGGTTGATATCTGTTGGATACTTTTTTGCTAATAAACAGAGGCACAGTTTTGCAGAAAAGTGGGAGGTTGAGGAGATTAGGAAGAGGAACAGGAAAACAAGACTATTTGAATTGTGGCACTTGGCTCTTTTATCAGTTTGACAGAGCCCATAGTCCAGAAATAAGCTGCAAAACATGTTTTTCTATTTCTCCCCTTTTCAGCGCTGGCTGAATCTCACCTCAGCTTCCCTCTTGACTCCCATCAAATATACATTCGATATCTGGATTATCTCCCAGTTTTAAGGATAACACTTCTTATGACCCTTCTTCTTTTTGTAGAATCATAGAGTAGTTTGGATTGGTAGGGACCTTTTAAAGGCCATCTAGTCCAACCCCCCTGCAAGGAGCGGGAGCATCTCCAGATCAGGTTGCTCAGAGCCCCATCCAACCTGGCCTTGAATGTTTGCAGGGATGGGGCATCAACCATCTCTCTGGGCAACCTGTGCCAGTGTTCCACCACCCTCAGTGTAAAAAAAATTCTTCCTCACATCCATTCTGAATCTACTTCCTTCTATTTTAAAACCATTATCCCTTGTCCTATCACGCTGCTAAAAAGTCTTCTGAACAGCCCCAACTCTCTCAGCCTGTCCCCATAGGAGAAGTGTTCCAGCCCTCTGGTCATTTTCATGGTGCTCCTCTGGACTCACTCCAACAGGTTCAGGTCCTTCTCATGTTAGAGGCTCCAGAGCTTGGATGCAGTACTCCAGGTGGGATCTCAGGAGAACGGAGTAGAGGGGCAGAATCACCTCCCTCAACCTGCTGGCTGTGCTTCTTTTGATGCAATCCAGGATGTGTTTGGCTTTCTGGGCTGCAAGCGTGCATTACCAGAACGTGTTGAGCTTCTCCATCCACGAGTACTCCCAAGTCCTTCTCCTCAGGGCTGCTCTTGATCCATTCTCCACCCAGCCTGTAATTGTGCATGGGATTGCCCCAATGCATGTGCAGGGCCCTGCACTTGGCCTGGTTGAACTTCATGAGGTTTGCATGGGCCTACCACCCACCTCTCCAGCTTGTCAAGGTACCTCTGGATGGCATCCCTTCCCTCCAGTGTGTCAACCGCACCATGCAGCTTGGTGTTGTCAGTGGACTTGCTGAGGGGTGCACTTTATCCCACTGTCCATGTTGCTCACAATGATGTTAAACGGGGCTGGTCCCAACACCGACCCGTGAGGAACACCACTCATCACCTGTCTCCACCTGGACATTCAGCTGTTCACCACAATGCTTTGAGTACAATAATCAAGCCAATTCCTTATCCACTGAGTGGTCCATCTGTCAAATCCATGTCTCTCCAGTTTAGAGAAAAGGATGTTGTGCAGGACAGTGTCAAATGCCTTGCACAAGTCTGGTACTTATAGGGAATTTTATAGTTCTGTGATGTTGTTGCTAAGCTAGAAATAAGCATGTGAATTGCAAGTGGCATGATAATTTTTTTTCAGTTTAAAGACATAAATTGTTCGGTTTTGGCAATGATGTTAATATTTTTTCGGTTCTTCCCTTCTGCTAATAACAGAAAGCACAGAAGTGCGGCATCTATACCTGTACTTTGATTTTGCTTTAGAAGCAAAATTTTTTCTTGATGGAAAATTTTGTAGGGAAGGAGGGAGGGAAGGAAGAGGTAGCAGAAGAGTGTGGTTTTTTTCTTTTTTTTTTTTTTTCTTCAGGTTCTGTTTTCAGTTAAAAACCAAAATATACACCTTTCAGTGATGCAAAAAAAAAAAAGAATTACACTTGTAGACATCCTATTTCCACTGTTAAACACTGTTAAGACATGGTGATGATTTCTGCCTTAAGTCTCAATTACCTGGGTAGTGAGAGAAAAATCTTTGCTGCAGATGCTGATGCATGGCAGAGATTGTACAAGTAGAGCTGCAAGTTCTGAGTCCCTGATATTAGAGATGACTAGCAACCTTTTCTCTAAGCTCTTGCACAGTGTGTGTATACGATACTTTTATTGATGACTGGGTAATACCAAAGCAGCTAAAGATTGAGAAACTACAAGGGAAATTTTGCTTACTGAAAAGAGGTTCCCATCTGGATTTTCCATCAGTGGAGACTTAGGTTTCCATTGCAAGGATCACACAAATCTGTGGTTAAGGATCTGGTCAAGGGTGTTTCCTAAATGGACTTGAAATACTATCAGTTCAGCTAGGTTAGTTTTACATCCATCCTTCACTTTACAGATGACTGAGCATCAGTGACTCTTACTTCTCGAAGTGCTGTAAGAATGAAGAACAAACTTCCTCTGTAGTTACAAATAAGTAGAACAGTATTATGGAGACTGTACACACTATAATAAACTTGATTTCCCCTTCTGCAATTTGATTACAGTTTGTCATTGTAGCATAAGCCTATCTCTAAGCACCAGTTGAATGTAAAATACCCTTTAAATATTTGAAAAGTGAAAGTTCACTGAACAGTGAAAGACTCAAGGTGTTGTATATATTAACTTCTAGGGTCTCTCTACTATGCCTTGTCAAGCTAATAGTTGGGCATCTGCTTGATTACTTGGAAGACCTAGCCGTGTTTTACCAAACATGCATGACAAAATAAATTCCTTTCCCACTCTTTTCTAGGTGTGGGCAAGCTTGACTGTTTTTAAGATCTGGCTAAATCCAAGGCAAAAGAGTTTCAGCTGCAGGATAAAGGGGTTTTTTTGACACTCTCTTTCTCTGAGTCCCAAAAGATGAACATTGTCCTTAGAGTGTTTTCCAAACAAGTCAACATTCTGACACTGGCCTTAAGATAGAAAGCTGCTAAATGGCTATGGAGCTGTCAAGTATCTATCGTAAGACATAATGTAACAGAATAAACTTAGACCCAGGGAAGACTCCTGGAATCCTACTGCTAATGTATGCACGCACAGCATCATTGCTCTGTTAAACACACAAAAAACCCAGAAAGCAACCGCTGAAACACATACTTTTATGACAAAGCTGTGGGACTCTTAACTGAAGATACAGGATCCACCTATGAGAACTTTTGAGTCTGTGTTAGAAGTAGGACTAAGGTAAAACAAAGTGCCAAAGTTAATTACCTGCCCAAGCTATTCACACGGTGAGGAGACTCACACAAAGTTAATTAGCTTTTTTTAATAGGTGTTCGTTATTTTAGGAGGGCTATAAATACTTGCATTGAGAACTGGTAGATTAGGATGCTGTTTAGTTCGATAAAACTTCAGTTAGTTGCTGCATCTTTAAACGTAATAAGCTTTTGTGTTTAACACCTGTTCAGAAGAAAATAAAATTTTACTTGTGCTGCTGACTGGATGAAGTGCTAGAAAAAGAAAGTAAGTTTCTAAACGCATCCTTTGAACTGGAGCTACAAGATGAACATACCTGAGGTTATACAATTGCTACAGTATGCTATAGTACAGTGAAGAGGAAGAGGCTGGTCTATGAAAATGCAGTGAACTCCAAGGTGCTTTACATAATGTTTTGTTTTGGTCACCAGCAATTAAGCTAAATAGTTCTAGTAACTGTTAGCGTGCCTGTAGTTCTATGACATTTATTTATAATACAAAAATTCTAGGTGTGTCTGAAAGAGCACTTCTTCCATGACTTTCATGCTGAGTTTTCAGCGTATACTACCTCCTGTAGAAACTGTAAAAGTCTAATTTGCCACATCCTCCCAACCTTAAAGATATGTTAGAATGCATTTTAAATGAGTGATTCTTGATTGCTTCATAGGTGAAAAAATTCCTAGTTTCCATACATCACAGTACCTGTAGTTTTTATGATCCTGCGATATAGTAGAGTATACGTAACCCAGTTACTACTTGTAATTGAGGTATTTGGTGAGAAACAGAATACATACCTACTTAATAAAAATTATTATCTGTATTTACTGTATGGTAATATAAAGCATGTTAATAGTTAGATGCATTTTAGAGCAGAGTCTATTTTGTACAAGAAAACTTTAAGAGACAATTTCTCTCCAACAGAGTTTGCAAACTAAACCCATCTTTTCCATTACACAGGAAGGAGAGGAAAGAACAGGTATCTGAGGGGAGGAGAATGAAATCAATTTGCTGAAGGTCAAAGTCTGCAGTCAGGTCAGGAATCGAACCTTAATTTGAGTTTATTGCTTTACTATCAGAGCAGCTACTCTATCAATCTCAGATTGCTATTTTCACATATTATTTCATGGATTTCCTTGAAAATTTACATTGTTTGTTGCTTTGAGAAGACTTCAATAAACTTTGTTGAAGGCAAACTTTAATCACTGTTCAATTAAGTGTGACAATGACCCCTGAAAACTTGAGCAGGCTGTATCTAAATGTGCATGGCATGTACAGTCCCATTTTAGTAGCATGTGCAGGCTTGAGAAGTTGGAATAGATGACCTCTACAGATCTGTTGCAAACTAAATTCTTTGAGACTCTTTTGGCATATATTGCAAGTATTATTTGAAAAACCCGAGTAATTGTAACATAACTTTTCCTTTGATATTTAGATGATTTACAAATACCTGTATCTGTCTTTGGAAGAATCTCCTGCAATGTGGCAGGAGTATGAAGTATTCATGAATATGAAGTTTGAACAATTGCTTGGTTAACTTACTCATTTTCTAATCTAATTTGGACTAGGTTGCTGTGTGGTCTATAAACTTTACTGAATTTACCTTAAAAGATATGAAGATCCAACCATACTGGGGCAGTTTCAGAAAACAGCTAACTTTGTTTGCTGGTAGATACATAGTTTGGTGAAAAATATGAACTAAAGACTGGTCATGAAAGTGAAAGCTAGGTGTGAGAGTGCTACACTTCCCTATAGGAACTATTTTGGTACCTAGTTCAGAAGCAAGAATGAACAAATTAGGACTGTGCATCGCATGAGTGGGAGGAGGATATGACAGATAGGAGGATATGACAGATAGTTTTTAAGTGTCAAAGGCTCATTTAAGATGCATTTGGGTTTTGTCTTTTTTTTTAGCCTTGTTCAGTAATTTTTGCAGTATATCTGATGCATGAATAGTGAGTTCTCATTGAAACTAATGAGTGAAACTTCCGTACTTGGTTTAGAAATTGAGTTTGTGATGAATACCATTATAAGTCAGATTTGCACCTATGACGCTGAGTTCTGTGTATCCTAATACTTCGGCATTTTGATGACACAATACTACTTAGCACTATTTGGAAGTTGCTCCTTGAAAACCTGACATGAGTAGAGGTTCTTGCATGTTTCTTCAGCTTCTAGGAGTTTAGCAGACATGGGGGGACATGTAAATACATGTTAAAATACTCTTGCAGTGTCCTTGCTTAGGTTGTGAAATGCTTCATGATCTTCTGGTAAAAAGTTTAGCTCTTGGCTGCTGGATTTTCTGTATGTTGCCGGTTCAATAGGAAATTACTTTTGTGGCTGAACAGCAACGCAGGTTTCCTTGACAGTCGATGAGCTAATTAAGTTGGCTACTTCCATATTGACTCTCCTTTCAAATATAAAGTAAAGAAAGAATGATAGTGCAGAAATCCATAAAATTGGTAGGAGTTATTGTAGTGACCAAGCCTCTTCATTGAAAAACAGGCTGCTCTGGCTGTGCTTATTTATTACATCACCTCATCTGCATCAGGAAAGCAGAGAGTACAGATGCTCCAAAAACAAAACAAGCAAACAAAAAATAGCTGTGACAGGATATTTTTAGTTTATTTCATTCTAATGCTTGGGTTTTGAGTGAATTGGGATGAAATTAAAGGTAGCAAGGGGTATGCAGCTGAAATCCTTTAGATAAGTGAATCTTTTATTTAGTGTAGCTGTCTAGTGTGCTGTCAAATTCACACATCTAGAGATAGTGAGTTGTGTTTCAGCTTTGACCCTCAGCTTGACTTTCACTGTGTGAGGGTTTTTTTAGGCTGGCAAAGCTATCTGGAACTCTGTGACAGAGGTGGAAAAACAGGCGGGGAGCAAGTAGCAGGCTTCTCTCAGAAGTTATAATTAAGGGAGAGGAATATGAACCAAGACGCCCTTAGCACAGTTGCATTTCCTTTTGTAGCAAATCTTTCACTGTGTACAAAGAGAACTGGTTAGAGGTTGGGATTTTTTTTTATTCAGCAGGTTTATTTGTGAAGGGTTCCTGGACTCCCTCACATACTTCCTGGGTAACCATATTGAAGGTTTTCCAATTGGATAGGACTTAACAAAATGCTGAGGTTGGATAGCAACAGGGAAGAGGGCATACGGATTAGTACATGCTGTATAACAGAAAACAATGGAAAACAAAGGAATGGGTTGTTTTTAACTGCAAGAAAGCCATTTATATTTGATGTTATAGAGCCCTCCTGAGAAATAAGGGATTCATTTAGGGAACTATAAATAAGACTAAACATCCAACAGAAGGTATTTAAAGAGAAGTTTGAAATAAGCATCACTTAAGTACCTTCTCTGGTTGATTCTTGGATTGATTTTCTTTTTTTTTAATTGCATTTCACTTTGACATTTCAAAGTAAATTCTACTGTTTTGTATATTTAGGAAAAATACCATATTGGTTTGCCATGTTTCTCAGTCTCAGCAGTGCCCCACGTTTAACCAAAGAGTACATTTTGATCTTATATATCTCATGAATGTATTTCAGATATCTGAATAAATTTAGCAAGATGGTAATTAACATGATTAATGTACAAGGATGAATTCTGTAACATGTCAGATGCAGATACGTTTAGCAGATATGCAAGCATACAGCATATGTATAACTATACATATACTTCAAACCTAGATCAGCTCCTTTTTTTATCAGCTGTCTTCATAGCTTTATATTTTCTGTAGAAATGATATTTGTTTTCTTCATAAGCACAATAAATATTTAAAGCTATGCCTTTTGTTACGTTATGTATACCCTACTATAATCTTATTTGCAAAAATCAATTAATATATGTATCTCAAAATATATACTTCATTATAAAAAGTAAGAATTAAAAAATTCTCCATTAAATACTTTTGCAGTTGTTCAAAGAGTCATTGTCTCTGTGGTAACTGAACATATGTTACTGGAATAGCTGATTCCTATGAGGGCAGCTGTGCGAAACACAAAGGAAAAGAAATGCAGATTCATCTTCTAGTGGGGCAGAGGGTTAGCTATTTTATTTCAACTTAAAACTAGTCTTGTTGCGAGTATGCTCAAAAGCAGGGCAAGGCTAAATTACAGCTTTATTCAGTTTCTCTGAAACATTTTTGGTGTTACTTAAGTAATTAATAAACATGCATAGAAAAGGTCGCATAAAATACCAGTCCTAATCCTTAAGGTCCTGATGTAGGTTTTATGTCTAATTGTAGGAGATGTAAAAGTGACTTATCCTGCTCGTGCCAGTTATCTGAGATTGTATGAGAAGCAGTGACTGACCTGAATACAGTACTGAACTGGAAGCACATGTGCAGCAGATCGGAAGGTAGAGGTTCTAGTAGAAAGATTTTATATCTGTCCCAGAAACTTCTTCATATAGTGGGTAGCTCTTATTCAGCTGGATTGTATAAAGATATATCTACATAAATTGTGAAGTTTAATGTAGTTGCTACTGTCCAATTTTTGTGGTTGTTGATGTCTTTTTTTTTTTTTTTTCTTTTCTGTGGAAACATAAAGCACAGTAAGCTAAACTAGCATAAAACTGATGTTCTTGCCTATATGTCTTGGCCAACTGTTTTTTTTTTTTTTTTTTTTTATTATTTTTTTTGCCAACCAATAATTTTCTCTTTGTGACTGCAGCTATGAAAGCTATGGAGCTGATGACTGCTCAGAAGTTGCATCATCAGTGCATGGGTTGGATTTTTTTTTTTGGTTTCTTATTTTTAAACACAGGTAAGAGTGGGGGTGGTAACAACCCCTTTAAGAAAAAGGGTGGGAAGCCTGATCCTACAGATCCTTGTGGACCCTTAATTCTGCTGGATTGCAGTTGCAACTTGAGGCTCAGTAACAAGTTTCAGGACCACTCTGTCTTTTGAAAATTGATACTGGAAAAATTCTGATGCTTAGAATGTATTCAGTGC
Source organism: Chlamydotis macqueenii (assembly GCF_036417535.1). Classification (NCBI taxonomy): domain Eukaryota; kingdom Metazoa; phylum Chordata; class Aves; order Otidiformes; family Otididae; genus Chlamydotis; species Chlamydotis macqueenii. The sequence continues at coordinate 66,755,108 of NC_141560.1, read as the reverse complement.
ATGGTTAATCAGTTATTTGTATGCAAGATGAGTCCTGAATATAGAAGGTCTGAAATTAAATAATAATTTTAAAAAATGGTGGAAATAGGCATGTGCAGTCACTACTGAGAAATATGTGTCAGTAAAATGGGACTATAAGAGCAGATTTATCTATGAATTGCTTTGTGTAGGAGATTAAATAGGACATAAAGATACATTGGTATGGAAATAAGGAATAGCTGTAGAATAAAATTATCTTGCAGAGACACGTTTTTCTGACAGAAATGCACCCAAATAACACAAAATTGTAAACATTTACAAATGAATGGGAGAAGTTATGTATTGTAAAGGTTGGTGACAGATTGTTGCTGTAGATCTATACAGCTCAGGATCAGTCTGACTGTGGTAGTGGTCTATTTTTTTCCTCTGTTTTTAGCATGTTTGAGTCAAATATCATCTTATCACAAACTCATATGTCAAAGGAAAATTACTCCTGTTTATCTGTGAAATTGAAATGAGCTGAAAATGCAATATTTTAAACTGTATTGGCAGTGTCAGGCTTTGATTTCATTATATACGCTTTATTGCTTGTGTTTGGAAGAAATTTCAGATAGCTAGATGGCTTTATGGATCTTCTTGGACCTTTTGATGGGTATAGAGTTGCCAGTAACTGCGAGGGATCCAATGCAGCTGTAACTCAGACCATTCTAGTTTTGTGCTTCAGTTCTCTTGTAGGTCACTACCAACTTATGAATGGCGCTTGTAGCTGTCAAGAAAAATAGCAGTAGACTTAACTATAGGTGCCAGAACTGATATTTATGCAGAAGGCTAGTTCTGCTCTCACTTACTCTGTTTCTGCATTAGGACATATTTTTAATAATACCATAGAACCAACTCTCACTTTATCAGAGTACTTCAACTTATGTATAAAAGTTGACTTTTTCTTCTTTTTAACAACAGTTTAAGGCACTGAAATGGTCTGGAGCATGCTGTGTTGGGATACAACAGAATTATTGAATGTAAAGGCACCCTTGACCAGAAACAAATTTCAGTTATGATTAAAACATATTTTCCCCTTTACTCTTGATCAGTGTTATTGCCACGCTCTGAAGTTTCAAGTTGAGCTGAGCAAGTAATAAATGATATATATGTGTGTGTGTGCACGTATTAGAAAAAAAAACTAACTCAAAAGAATCAAATGGGTGATATAAAAGAGCAATGAAAGAGGACTTAAAAATGTTGCAGAGTTGAAAAGATTCAAAGGAAGGGAAAAAAAATACAGAAAGCAAAGGTGAAAGATGAAAGGAAGGTTGCACAAAAGGTTATAGTAAATAATAAGAAATTTATAAGTAGCAAAAGGTCAGTGAAGGAGACAGCTATGCCTCTGTTCAATAGCAGTAGTAATTTATTGACAAAAGAAAGCATAGTGCTAAGATATTAAATGAATTCTGTTTCAGTGCTTGCAAAGGAAAATCAGAGTAAGATGCCAGAACCAGTCATAAATTCCCCCAAAGCAAAGAGCAGTAGTGAGTAAAACAGGTTGTGCCAAAATAAGTGCACTAGAAATTTGAGGATCTGAACCTGAGAACTAACCAGATTGCCCAGCTGAAGCTTGCGAATCTACCTCAGAGCTGCGCTTAGCACAGCTAAGGGAACCTTTGTCCATTTCTTGATTATTTTTATTTTTTTTTCTCTTCCCTGGAGGCAGCATCACTCTGATAATGGAGAAGAGGTTCTGCAGGGTCCTCTCTGTCTCCTTGAGCAGAGAATAGGAAGGAACATTTTTATCTTCCCATGTTTCCAGTCAAAAGCTGATTTTTTTCCCTTTTTTTTTTTTTTTTTTTCTCTTCACTGAATCCCTAGTTATTAGTGACTGGAAAACAGAATAAGCCAAGTACTGTCACAAAGCCTAAGGACAGCTGTAGGGACAGTGATGAAGAAATGAAAATGTGGGAAAATCTTGGCAAATAGGAAACTGAGAAAGAGTTAGCATTAGAGAAGGCTTTTTTTTTAGTGAGAAAATTGTACAAAATTTGGGACACATGCTAGAACCTTCTAGGGTGAGGGTATTGAAGGACAAGCATGAGCATCATCTGTGTTCTTAGTGTCTTGACTGGGCTTAGCTGTAATAGGAGAATACCAAATGGACGGAGGAAGTCCATCTTGCAGGAAAAAAAAAAAAAGAAGCTAAGGCTGAGTGGAGCCCTGGATTTGATGACAGAACATGCAAGTCACCGTCTTTTAAGTGAGTACACTAATCAATGACTTTACATACTGGATTTCAAGTGCTTCATAGCTGAGGGAAGGATCCCTTTAGTCCATGTAGTCATTTATTTTCAGACAGAGTGTCTGTATTTGTAAACAGAATACCACTGCATGGAAAGGCACAAATAGGAGGGTATTTTTAGCACATGTATTTTCATCTACATTAGTTGTGACAAATGTGTTATTGCTGTGTACCTGCCATACTTGCTTTGGACTTTGTGGTCTTGATGGCAGTTAGAGAACAGAGTATTCTCTCCAGGGAAGTAAAGGAAATGTGACTCTCTATATGTCTGAGAGAAAGAGTAGTAGAAGATGAATAACTGAATGGGGAACATGAGTGTGTTGAATACATAACAATAAAGCTGGAGTAATAATGAAGTAGAATTTCAGAGAGGTAGAAAACGTGTTGGTAAGTTAAGGGTAGGGTAAAAGAGTTTTCCAGAATAAATGGCTTCCTTAAGAGGGAGGGAATGATAGGAACAGATGAAATGCATGGAATGCTTTAGGAAGATGTTACAGGCTACCTGCTGCAAGTTCAGAGACATGCTCTTTACTACCATTGGTTTTCACCTTTCTTGTTCTTGAAGAACTAAATCAGGACTGCTCGAGCTTAGGAGAGATTCTGGCCATCTGAAGCTGTTCATCCATAGCCTTGCAAGTTGCCTTTCCATGACTGGCTATGGAGAAGTGCAATGAAGCTTGCAGCATTGGCTTCAAGAGCAGTGTCCTGCCGACTGGTGGAAAGGACTTACCAAACTGAAATACTCATGAGCACTAGGTTTATGAATGAAGTCATCCTAATTCACCTTGTATTCTCTTCCATAAAGCAGATTTTCAAAGTTATCTGTGCAAACAAAATGTAAAATACTTTAATTTTACATTGTTTCCCACATAAGTGGCAATATACAAATTTATTAATAAAACTTGTGATAAAATGTGATAGCTTTGAAAAACCATGCATAATTTTGTCTCTGGAGCAGACACAGCTTCACATAAATAAGTTTATCCATTTTTTGATAAGACTTCTAGAGGGGATAACATTATCCAAATAATTTAGCATTTGCCTGCATTCTAGAGCTTCTAAAACTTCTCTTCTGAAATTTACAATTTGTTAGATACGAAATTAAAAAAAAAAAAAAAATCAAAACTTCATACATCTTTCGGGCAGTCTTAAATTATTGGATGGATCCTGATGTCTCATAGCTTTATTCAGTTACTGAACTCACAGAGGAAACATATTTGGCTTTTTTGGGGTGTATGTGAGAGGGGAAAGGGGGTGTCTCTTCTTTAGTAAAAGACCTCTGAATTCAGTTCAACACTAGAAGTGTAAGCTATGGCTAGATAAAAACCTTTTCCCACAGAATATTAATTAAAACATATAAAGATGGGTGGACCTTTGCTATAAGGTTTTTTGACAGTGGAGACAAAGCAGTCTCGTGGGATGGTTAAGCATTTCAAATTGTATCATTAGACAGTCTTGTGGAGTGTGCATCATTAGTACATGCATTAATGTAATCAGCAAATTGAACAAGTGTGTTTTAACCCCTATTAGGATCACAAGATATGAATATCTTACATATTCAAAAATAAAATCTGTGTACATATTTGTTTTTAACAGCAACAGCATCAATCTTTGGTTAAACACTGGGCAGTGTTGATTCTTATTACTGTATTATCCTTATTATTATTTTAGGTAATACAAACACTGGTCTTGAATGAAAGTCAACCTCATGTTGCAAAGCTGAACTTGATGGGAATGTGATGGAACTTGATATTCTGTCTTGCAGATGCTTGAACTCCTTTTTTGAGTTGTCAAAGTTTAAAATTTTGACCACCGCAATGTGGAGAACTGTATTTGCACCAGTCATCTGGAGTTGATTATACTTTGTGCAGGGCTAGGGACCCTCTAGAAAGTGAAGTGTCTTGTCCTGAGTCAATGTAGTATGTGAGAGATGAGTTATCCTCTATAAGTGCTTATTTTTATTGACTGTATTAATTACAGAGAGAGCTTAGACTCACCCTTAGGTGTTTATAACATAGATGTCTCCATAGAGCTAAGATGAATGTCACAATAATAGCTTTCATCTTTGGAATAAGAGGAATGGAGTTGACCTTGCCATTGTAACTGAGACTTTCCCGATGGCTACCTTTCTTCACACTAGTAGTGTTTAATGATTGCAAAATAGATATGGAACACTACATCAGGTGAGGATTAATAAGCAATTTTTCTCTTTATGATCAATAGCACTTAATTCCCCCCTCACTATTAATGATTTTTTTTTATTCACTGTTTTTTGCTTTCTTTCTTGTATTTTCTTATTTATCTTGGTTTTCTTCCCTCATTATTGTTTTCTGCCTCTACCCTTTCTTCCCCTCTTTTTTATTTTTTTTTTTATTTTTTTTTTTTTTTTAAGTTCTGCTAGCCAGAACATCCAAATCAGTGTTTTAGTCACTGAAGAACTGACAAGTAAAACAGAGGCTTTCCTCTGCAAAATTAGAGATGCATATTTGTGTATGTGCCATTAAGGAGAATGCTGGGAAGACTGTGGATACTGTTTCAGTTGCTGTTTAATAAATACAACTATGTGTGCAGCTGACAAATGCTTGGATTTCCTTCTGGGTATCAAGAGGAGGGGGAGTTCATTGTGCAGTGTTCCTCCCCCAGGAACAGCTGGAAGATCGCAGTATTTAGTATTTTAATTTTCCCGGCACAGATGCCTAAAAGCTCTTATATTGGTGTTAGGTTATTTTAAACATTTTTTTTTTCTCTATGTAGAAAGATTTATTCCATCTCTATTTTCTGATACACTTAGTTCTGGCAACTGAGCTTGTAGCTTCAATTTTCTTTTCACAGCGTTGACAGGGAAGCTGCTGCCCCTGCCACATACTAATGTCTGTCAAACACTTGATTCATTCTGCAGTCTGAAAAACTTTGAGCTCCGCAGTCTGCCAGCATTACCAGAGAGCTGTGGACTCCTGTTCCAAGGAACTGTCATGCCATATATCACTCACAGCTCTCGCGCATCCAGCCGCTTCCCATGCGATCTTCTCCTTAGAGAGAGCTTCCAGTTGGCAGCACCTGGTCCTTAGCACCAGAGACTCCGCTGAAAGGAAGCAGGCAGCGAAACATTTGCCAAAGGTTTTAAATAAGGAAACCATAACTGAATTGAACAGCAAAGCTATGCTTGGTTAATTGAATAAACTGTGTTATTCAAATGCAAAATTTGCTGCCTTGCTCTATTCGTTAATGAAGGTGATGGGTGCTACTTAACTCATTTGAAACGAAGTATGGTGTATGACTGCTGAAATAGAAGAACTGGGAGGATGACTGTAATTTTGCAGTGTTATATGTGATATCACCTGATATGCAGCCACGGTATACACTTGAGGGGACTGAGCAATAAAAAAGAAGAAATATCCTCAACAACTGTCAAAATCCACGGTATTTTGATGTAAACTCCTCATTGCTTGAAAAAAGAACTGATCCACATAGAGATTCCTAAAGTTTAATGCATTATAAACAGTTCTAGTATAGGGTATTGTTCATGTAGTACATTGTTTCTGTGTTGCCAAACTTTTTCAGAGGTTGTAGCATTCACTGGTGAATAGAATAATCCCTCTACCATTTTAGTCTTTACTGCATTTTTGTAAAGCTTAGTTATTTTATGGCCTGATTCCTTGCTGTAATTAGTACTTTGATTCAGATGTTGAGCATATTAGTGAGTAACTTCCTTAGCCTTTGCAAAGACTATCTCAGTATTCTTCTCAGTAAAGACATCACAGAAGTGTTAAAAATACTGTTGCATAATAATGGAAACACTCTTAAAACTTAATCCTGTATTTGAAGCCTTTAGTAATAATATTTTCTACCTATGTAATAAGGGACTTCAAGCCCATTTATCTCTAAAATTTGCATTTTAATGACAGTAAGCAGAAGGGCAGGGAAGGAATATTGAGGGAAAATCCCAACTTGGGACAACATATCCAATAAGAGTCTTTTAAAGCTGGTGATAGCTACTCCTTTTGTTCAATGGTGCCAAACAAGAAAATTGAGAGAGTGATTAATGATTTGGCAAGGTTCTACTGAGTAATGCACTATACCAGAACTTCATAAGCATGCCAGTTCCTTTTTGGATCTGGTTAAAAAACAAGCCTTGATTAATGAAAGATTTTTTTTTTTTAAATTAGTTCAATAAATTGGTCCTTCCCCTCCACCCCCTTTTCCTTTAGCAGTTGCTGGCCTTAGTTCTTCTTTGATTGGCATGCTGTGAGCCAATAGCATTGAGTGAGAACAGAAGAGAACTTTGCAGAAACCATACATCAAAATTGTCGACAGTTTCTGGATAGCCCTTAGGGGGACTCTTTTCTTCAAATTACTTTGGTAACAAAGAGGGTATATTTTTTGTTTCACAGAACTTGTTTTCCTACTATAATGACTTAAATAAGCTACTAAATTCAAAACATATGGGGCCAAGCTGTCTGGTATGAATTGGGTGTATGTATCTTTCAAATGACTTGAAACATGGCATCTCTGTTTTGTTTGACATCTTGGATAAAATAGGTCTAAAAATAGTGCTTATGTGGCCAGATTATGTCTGGAAGGACATGACTTGGTTTAAAAAGGAAAGAAAAAGTTTCCAAGGGTGTCATTGTGTTGTGGTAATTCACTGTGAGCAGAGTTGAGGAAGAACTTACAGAGTAAGAGTCAGGCATTTCGATGTCATTATGACAGTGGGTTTTTGCTCTGTATTTTTGCTCTGCTTCTTAAAGGAAGAATGTTTCCTGGGAGTCAATTTGAGCTTAGGATGTGCCCAGCTTTTGAACATGGATGTGGCAAAAAGTCCATCTTCAGTGTTTATAAGATTCTAAATGTGAATATAATAAATATGAAGTTATGATGATTGTTGAGTAAAGGGACAGGCTAGCTGAGAGCTTCAGAAATAGTCCTAGATTTAGGTGGCCTAATTCTAATCTAAATCTTGCTGTTGGCTTTTCTTTCTAAGTAATTTGCCCTCCATCTATTAGAGAGCTACATCTAACAACTGGAATTAAGCCTATTGATTCTTTTAAAATAGTTTTTGAACTACCCCAAGCAACTCTGGGAATATCAGTTACATTTGAGAGCTTTGTTCAACTATAGTTTGCACTAATCATATTATTCATACCGAAATGATATCAAGATGCAACTGATCGGTTGAGTGTCTTGCTAGATGTACATTTCAAGCTCTTCCTCTGTCAGTAAATTCTAAGAATTGTACAATAAAGAAGTACTGCTTTGCTCTGCATCCCACATAATAAAATAATGATATCTAAGAGTTGTTATGTGCTGCCTTCCAGCATCTCTGTGATTTACAATCTTTTCTCAGCAGTCTTATCCCAAGTGGGCTAGGACTAGGAATACTAGTATGTTCAGGACGCATTGTTTGATTAATGAACACCCATTCTGATTTATGCATTAGACTTTCTGCCTTTGAGACTGTCCTAATTAGCTATATGCAAAGGCTCTCCTATCAGTACACAGACAGATTGTGATATTTTAAAAATAAAAATATGATGAAAAGGATGTTAATCATGTTCAAATAACTGGCAAAAGGATGGCGGTTTGTTCAGGGTGTTATTCTTTGGGGACTTGTTGTTCCACATAACTCCTGTTTTTTAAGTAGTTTATGTATAAGAGGGGTTAGATGTGGTAGTGGAAAAAAATGAGGTGTACTTGAAATGCATGGGAGTTTCCTAAAGGTGGGACCAAATCTTAAATCCTAATCTTAGGACAGGCAGGTGAATCTGACAGTGAGTACTTAGTATTACCATGTTTTTCAATATTGTCAGTAGGGTGAAGGGAATAAAAATCCATTCTAGCTGGTAACAATTTTAACTTTATGAGAAAGATCGGGGCTGCTGGCGTTACAGTTTTATTTGCTAATTTACAGTAAGAATCTAGTTTCCAGTTCTTTTTGGAAAGGGCAGAGTAAACTAACTTTTATTTTCTGTTAACTGCTCTGTGCACCTCTCATGTTGAGGGCAGAAGTTAATTCTCTTTCCTAACACCCAGGTGAAAATCTGCAGGAATTCTGAAGTGTCTAAGCCTTTCTAGAGTCATCCTACTCAATTCTAGTGGCAAACTGGGAGTGTTTGAGCAGCAATTCATGCTAAACTGATTTCCAGGCACACAATGTGTGCATCTTCTTGTAAGCCTTTATCTACTAGAAGAACTATTCACCTTGACTCTGAGTTTTCTGCTTTTTTTTTTCTGTTATATGTACAAATATTATGAAAAGCCTTTGTACTGAAGAATCTTTAGTTCATTGCAGCTCATACATTGCTCACTATTCCCTGTTACATTTCATTTTTCTAATGTATCAGCTTTGAGCTCCATCAGTCAAAGTGGCATGGAAATTTCAGACATGTCCAGTATTTTAGTAGTTGTTAAAACTGGTACAAAACATGACTGTTCCTCTTTATTCAAATTAGTTTTCTGTTGTGAGTGTGAGTATGCTAGGAACTTGAATAATGCTTCTGGTAAGCTTACAATTTATAACTGCAGTTGCTCACTTTTCTGAAATCAAAGGCTTTGAAATCATTATCATCAGAATTGAGAGCAAAGTGTTTGCAGCTTTGCTCTTCATTAGGCTGAAGAAGCTAATCTCCTTTTAATGACTTACTTCCTTGGTTTGATCTCTATTTGAAGCTGGAGGAAAGTTAAGCTGTTAGATTTTCTTGAGGTGTTATTAACCACCTTTCTACCAGCAATGTTGCAAAAATAGTTCACTTCTTGGCTGTACTAAATATGGTTAGAAGAGCAGCAGGAAACTTCCATTTCAGCTTTTTTTATATTACTTGTATTGAAGTGCTGCATCAGGAGAAGCGTGGCCAGCAGGTCGAGGGAGGTGATTCTCCCCCTCTACTCTGCCCTGGTGAGACCCCACCTGGAGTACTGTGTCCAGTTCTGGAGCCCCCAACACAAGAAAAGGACATGGACCAGTTGGAGAGGGTCCAGAGGAGGGCCACAAAGATGATCAAAGGGCTGGAGCACCTCTCTTATGAGGACAGGCTGAGAGAGTTGGGGAGACCTGATAGCGGTCTTCCAGTACCTCAAGGGGGCCTACAAGAAAGATGGGGAAAGGCTGTTTAGTAGGGCCTGTTGCGATAGGACGAGAGGTAATGGTTTTAAAATAGAGGGGGGTAGATTTAGATTAGAAATTAGGAAAAAATTTTTACGATGCGAATTATAGAACACTGGAACAGGTTGCCCAGAGAGGTGGTGGAGACCCCATCCCTGGAAACGTTCAAGGCCAGGCTGGATGAGGCTCTGAGCAACCTGACCTAGTCAGGAATGTCCCTGCTTCTTGCAGGGGGGTTGGACTAGATGACCTTTGAAGGTCCCTTCCAACCCTAACCATTCTATGATTCTATGATTCCAGAAATATTTTAACAGTCTCTAGAACAGTTGAGAAGCAGGGCAGTGAAGGAGGAGCTCTAGAGCATCCAAAGGCAACCTTTGGTTCTCCATTCTGAATAATAAAAAAGCCTAGTGAAACCAGCTTTAATCTGGACTAGTAAAATATTACAATTCATAGAAATGTACTGATAGTTGTAAACATGCACTGATATGGTTTTGCATCTTCAACATAATTTTTTTTTTGCTCCAGTGTATTTCTAATGAAAAGAATAACATTGCTTTTAAGCTGAGAGATTTCTGATTCAATATTTCTGTTTTTATAGAGTAAGTATTGAGATTTTTCAGCCTGACGAATGTCTCTATTCAAAGTATGTCCAAACCTGCCTTCCTCAATTGTTTCTTACTCATGAAGTGCTTTCTTGCTTGTTTCATGATTCTTAAGTGCTGAAAGCCCTGTCTCAGTATATGCTCTGCACATCTCAATACGTTGCTGATGTCTAAACAGAAAAAAAAAGTATCAAGAAACTCATGCCAAGCCTTCAGAAAGGGTTTAATCTACCTTGTCCTGTACTGCACAGGAGTACTCCAATACTATTCAGCTTCCTGTAAAATGGAGAGTAGTGAGTTGTGGAAAATATGCTTCTGAGGGGATGGATTTGAGTAATCCACTGCCTGGTCAAGGGCTCTGAACTTCAACTTGCTTCATGGAGGGTGGAGGGGAAGCATCATCACTGTATGGCTTGCCATCCTGTAAGAGAAATTAAAACCTGTTTAGCTCCTTTAAAAAATCCATTTCCACAGCCAATTCACAGTCTGTCTTGAGTGGATTGTGGTATTTCTTCTCAGGCTGAAGAACTGAGAAATATTTTATACCCTTCTGGTATTTAAGTTGCTTGCAAAGATTGTAAATTTTTTAGGTCATGGGTTTCCAGGGACACGACTTCAAGAAACATATCCTTTTTTATTATTATTTATTACTTTTTTTTGTTAGGTATGGCTACATCTTAGAATTACAGAAAATACAGAGCAGTAGGTACAATGTGCTTACCTACATGTAAAGCACCATGCAATAAATATAGTCCAGACTTGATTATCCAGAACTTGAACTCTTGCCTGTACTGGATTTTTGGTTATCTAGATGAAAAAAAAAAAACCCAAACTTGTGTCTCTTTACCTTGCTGTTCCATCAGTTCTTCAATGCTGAACAAAAAAAAAAAAAAAACAACCCAACTGTAACCTCAGAACTTTCTTGCACAAATTTTGAATGTTTATCACTATGATAATGCTAATTATGTGGTGCTGATAGCTGCCCTTGGTGACCACAGTAACTATCAGGCAGTCTGGGTAAGCTGGTTTCTATTTTCCAGGTCTCCCCCTGTCTGAGGGAAGATGACATGAATAATGAACTGAACTTCACCTTTCCGCTCTTATTTCGTGGCATGGATTTTGATCTGCTACATTTAAGAGTGTAGGGAGTCTGTGTCATGTTAACTTGGAAATTCAGGAATACTTTGGGTGAACAATAGTACAGCTCTCTGAAGCTATTTTTTTAATGTGTGCTCCTAAAAGAGAAAACATGTGCAAAACCCTTTATTTTTTTTGTCATTCTTATGACATAATAGGGACAGAAATGTTTTACATGGGATATTGAATTAATTTCCTGTTAAAACTCTTGATCTGGAGTACTTTATATTGTTCTGGCGGTTTGAGAATTGGAAGAAAATCTTCTATTTCTCAGATTCATGCTGTATTAGTTAATAATTTCTCGATGTTCCTAACACTATGCAGGGTAACCATGACAGTTGCTCACCAGTCCTCATACATTTTACATTGTAATAGGACGGTTACCCTCAAGTACTAATTTGCATTCAGAAACCTGGCTACATCTTATTTACGTTTTCTTTTGATGCAGTACATTGCTAATGAAAATCAGATCGTTACTTAGATTTATGGACTAACAGGTCTGTCTCTTAAGGCCAGAAATAAGTCTTTTCAGTTGCTCTTTTGAAACTGGTTCTTTTTGAGCAATTCAAGTACGCTCAACTAACACTAGCAATGGAGATGATTGGTCATCAAGCTTCTAGTTTAATTTTGGATGTTTTTACTAACTAGTTAAAACAGACTGATACCTGAGAAAACATTTCAGTAATCGATTGCTAATAAAGTTCTTAAAGTAAAATTTCATGGTGGCATCTTTCTATAAATGAATGTCTCCTACATCTGTATTTATTTCAAATGAGTTGAACGTCTTGTCCAAAGTACAAAAAAAAATTTAAGCAAGGGATGCTTATTTTCCTCACCTATAGGTAGTGCTCTGCACATTATGAGTAACAGTATCCTGGATTCAGCAGAGATGGAGTTAATTTTCTTCTCAGTAGCCAACATGTTTTGGATTTATGTATGTGACGAATGTTGATAAACACACTGATGGTATGAGTTTTTGCTAATGAGACAAAAGATACTGTCTGACTTTCCATATCTCACCAATATGTAGGTGTGGGAAGCTGGTAGGGATACAGAGAGAAGAGTTGACCCAAGCTGGCCAAAGAGAGTATTCCATGCCATAAATGTCATGCTCAGTATATAAGTGGGGGTTGCTTGGCGGGGGGACACCTATCGCTTGCTCTCTCTCGTTCTTTTGCTGGCTGCTCAGTTTTGTTTCTGTTATCACTGCTTGGGATGGGCTGTATCGGTCATTGTGGCATCAGGTGGTGAGAAATAGTGCATTGTTCATTTTGTATATTTTAATATCTTTATATTTGGTTATTATTGTCATTTTCCTTTGTTATTGTAGTAAACTGTCTTCATCTCAACCCATGAGTTTTCCTTTCTTCCCAATTCTTTCCCCCATGCTCCTGGGGAGAGGGAGGGACAGGGAGCAACTGTGTGGTGACTCAGGCTAAACCACAACAAACAGATTAAAGTTTCAGTGTTACTGAAGGAGTAAAGATGCAAGTGTTTAGAAGGACTACGTGCTGAACATGAATCCCTGAAATGTGTCATAGGAAGGATCTTAGTGTAAGAAGAAAAAATAAAAAAAAAAATCTTGCCCACTTGCACGTATTTGTCAGTGGAAGCGCTGCAAGTAGAGTTCTCCTACATGGTTGCTCTGTGCTACATCATTATGATGGGATGTTACTGAACAGCTGCTTGTTTTAGAGGTTGTCAACAACATAAGTTAGTCTGAAGTCCATGCAACTTTGAATAAATAGCTGCATAAATTAGTCACTAATATAGCTATATATAGATGACAAAGGATACTGGAGACATTTTCATTATGGGTACTGTTCCATGGACAGTCTGGATTTGTGTGCGATTGGCCCTGAAGACAAAATTGGAGTTTTCTTCTTAAGGTCTTCAACATTAAGACTAAATTCTATATTTCTTGAAGTACCACAAGTATGCATGCCAAAATAAACTAGATCTTATAGAGGAAAGGCAAGATTGCAAAGAGATATTTTTCTGTATATAACAAGCAGAAACAGTGGCTTGTGACTTAAGTTGCCAGTAGGTGCTGAATTCACAGCTGGATTGTTAACCCCTGTGCAGCAGGATGACGGCTACTAGTAAAATGTGTTGCTAAAGCCAAGTTTTCTCCACGCAGGAGCAGATAGATATGTGATAACTTGGAAAAAAACAAGCAGTATCATATCAGAGAATCGAATATGGAATTACTCTGTATTAAAACTGTTGCTTCTATCTAGAAAGGCTCTGTACCCAAAAAAGGCAAATGACTCATATTGATGTTGTGAGAAGTCTACAGCTAACCAAACATAAAACAACATAAAACCTAGATATGCCAGTTCTTGCATGTAGAAGAGAACAACTTTTATAAAAGAATCTTTATAGAATTTGAGATAAATTATTGAATTGCAACCTGGATGTTATAAAGGTCTAATCTCTAGGTATTAACAGTTATAATATTACACAAGGAAAGTAGCATTACACCTTATTCTATCACTTGAGTCTCTGTGTAATATACTAGCAAATATTCTGGTGCTTCTTGCAAAAGAATTCATCCAGAACTGGTGAAAATTGATGCAAAAATGGGAAAATCAGCTTAAGTTAATTTAAAATAATATAGGATTGTTGTATTACACTGTATTTTTGGAGGAGAAATACTGTTGTTAATAAAATAATGAACAAAGAATGGACAGTCCAAAAAATTGAAAGGAATTTGTGAGAACCACTATTTCGTGAAGCATCTTTAATGCATGAACGTTACAAGCCACATCACTGATGTGGTCGCTAACACCTAGTGACAGAAAGCTACCTAAAGCATAAGGTAATGTGATGTTCCAAGCAATATCATGTGTCTTGAGTTCTTAAAAAACAGATTTTTTTTTTTTTTTTTTTTTTCTTCTTCTCCAAGACCTAAATAACTATGAACCAATAAGCTTGAAGGAGGAAAGCAGAACTAAGTGATGTAGCCACTTCACAGATGGATAGGCAGAGCACTAAAGAGTAAGTGATGTACTGGAGAACCTTGTACAAGCTGGTACCCAAAGTTGTTACACTTGAGTTGCTAAACATGCTACATCTCAGAACTACTTGTTCTCAGCCTGGAGTGTGGGTTGGTTCTTCGCATGTTTTTGTCTTAAAAATGATATGGTCTTCCAGTCTTTTCTAAATAGTTGTAGCAGGGTTATACCCTGTGATTTTTCTTCACAGTGACTTATGAACTGTATTAGCTTTTCATTATTGCTAGCTGTCAGTGTTGGGTTTTTTCCATGTAGCTATTACACTGGGAATGTGGCATAGTGTAAGAGCTTTAGATGCTATTATTTTTATGCTGTAGTACCTAGATGTGGTGTCAGGTACTGTACTTTATAATTATTGACTCTGTCTTAAAACAAAAAAAAAAACTTCTAAAATTATTATCTGTATAACTAAATATAAAAGCTTGTATTACAATTCAAGTCTCATGAAACCTGGCAATCTGAAAATCCTTTCTCCCTGACTGAAATACTTTATCAAATTATCTGTAAGAGAAATAAATATCATCCTCTTGTTACTGCAGCGTGTACTGAGGGAGGAATGACTAAAATGGGGAATGTCTAAGAGTGGTTTTGCCAGCACAAATTTGCTGCAATGGTAGCTACTGCACGCGGTGCAAGGTACTTGAAAGAAACAGTGAGAAACGTACTTTACAGGGCTGTGTAAGTTTGTTCTCAAAAGCAGCTTGATGCTTTTTAGGGAACACACTACAAAAGTGGTTTCTCTCAATGGGAAAGAAGTAAAGATGAGGTACGATTGTGGGCCCAGGTAACATCAAGCGAACCTCCTGGCTATAGCTGAAAGTAGTGTAAGGTGGGCCTTGTGCCTAACTGCTGTGCTTTTGGGTAGCTGGCAGGTCCTCTTGTTGATGGATAGTCATGGGTGACATGGCAACCATCTTGCTATAGGTGACTGCAGCAGAACCAGAGTAGATGGAGGCATGAGCAATATCTGTCTTGTTGGAAAATCTATCCAACTAGGATGAAAGTCTGTGGGTTCAAGGAAGCCCTGGAAAAAACTGTTGAAAAAGAAATCCAGTGAAGGCTGTGTAAAGACCTAGGAAGTCTGTTCTTCCTAGCTTTTGGTGACTTCTGCTTTAGCTGATGGAAATTCTTAAGTGATTCTTCTTCAGATGTCCATTTCCAATCTCTGTCAGAAGCAGGGATAGGCTACGTATCTGTGGAACTATTCTTATATCCTCATGACTTGTTTCATATGCTGAATTACTGTGGTGTTTAACAATAAATGAAAGCAAAACCTAGCCCCTCTAATACTGAATACACTCAGTGCCTGAAAAGGCACTTAGTCTAATCTAATGATTGCACTACTGAAGTAGGAGTGAAACTACCTTTGGATTTAATGGAAGGGAAACTAATTTTGTTTTTAATCAGACAGTGTAATGAAATTATTTGTAACAATTTTGCAAAAGTTAATAGTTGTCATCTACTGTGTTGTACACTAAGGTTTTGGGGAAAAATGACTATATCTAGATATTGTATATTTAACTATACATTAACTTGATTTACACTTTAAACACACCATACAAATATGTTAGCAGTAGTCATGCTCTCCATTATCACAACAGTTTCTTTGCTTTATGTTTGACTTTATTAAAGTGAAACCTCTATACATTTCTTTGATCGACACACCTTACCAAGGTCTGATCTTAAATGACACCATTACTAAAGCAGACATTTCTCTATAGTTGTCCTGGTTTTGGCAGGGATGGAGTTAATTTTTCCTCTCAGTAGCTGGTATGTTTTGGATTTTGTGTGTGAAGAATGTTCATAAACACCCTGATGATACCAGTTGTTGTGAATGAGACCAAGGACACCGTCCTGCTTTCCAAGTCTCTCTAATTTGCAGATGCAGGAAGCTGGGAGAAAGACAGACAGCATAATTGATCCAAACTGGTCAAAGAGAGTATTCCATGCCATAAACGTCATGCTCAGTATATAAGTGGGGGCAGGCGAGGGTGGGTATCTGCCTTCCTGGCATCCATCCTTCCTGCTTGTTTTTGCTGGCATCGTTCCCCCTACCTTGCTGGCTCCCTTTTGCTCCTTTGCTTGCTGCTCGGTTTTGTTTCCGTCATCGCTGCTCGGGACGGGCTGTATCGGTCATTGGGACATCGGGTGGTGAGAAAACACATATTGTTCACTTTGTATATTTTTAATATCCTTATATTCTGTTATTATTGTAGTTTTCCCTTTTATTTTAGTAAATTGTCTTCATCTCAACCCACGAGTTCTCCTTCCTTCCCAATTCTCTCCCCCATCCCCCTGGGGAGGGGGAGAGTGAGCGAGAAGCTGTGTGGTGATTTGGGCTAAACCATCACAGTCATTTTGGCGCCCAACGTGGGGCTCGAAGGGTTGAGGTAAGGACAGATCTGACTAGAGTGTGTTAAAGTTGTTACAAGTGCTCATTATTTTATTTGAATCCCTGGTCACAATGTTGTACTACGTGTTCACATGGTTGTGTGATGTCTGTCCTAAGTTGCATCACATATTTCCTTTGATGCTGTTTATCACTTCTCGGAAATGGATGAGAATTCTCATTTTGATTTACTGGGCACTACTGGCTTATGATATGGTATCATCACTGGTCATGAAATTAATCTGGTCCTTGTTTTCGGCATTGCTGGCAACTCCGTACTTTGGATGCCATTTGGTAAGAATTATCAATAATCACACATTTTTCTTTTTCTCCCCAGAGAACCAATCTATGGGGAAGTCAGAGGAGGGTACCTTCCCATACTCCTTTACCTTCCCTTTTTCTTTTGAGTGAGTCACATCAGCTCTCGAGAATTTTGAATATCCTTGGGATGTGCAAGCCAGCATACTCCTATTGCTCTGTGTCCTAAATGGGTTTCAGATGTTGTTTAGGATTAAACAATTATTTACAAAATTCACCCGGAGATCTACCTTGAGGTTGGAGGGGCAGGGGTGGCATGGTATGTGGGAGAAGACAGGCAGGTACCTAGAGAACTTCTCACCTCCAATGGTCTGGAACTTCACTCCCGAACAACTACAGAATCCAGATGAAGTGCTCGAATATTTGAAAGAAAAATGCCATGGCTATTCTAAAGAGGCAAAGCTTACCGCTTTGTGCTGGGCACTGGCTAATATCTACCAAACACTGCTTAACGTGCAGCACCCTCAGGAAGAAGGGAGAAAAAATCAACCGACCGATACCATGGCTACTCCAGCCCCGGCTACCGGCCCTGCAGCTGCTCCAGCCCCGGCTACCGGCCCTGCAGCTGCTCCAGCCCCGGCTACCGGCACTGTGGCTACTCCAGCCCCGGCTACCGGCACTGCAGCTGCTCCAGCCGCAGTTACCGGCCCTGTGGCTACTCCAGCCCCAATGACAGGCACTGCGGCTACTCCAACTCTAGCTACTGGCACTGCAGCCGAATCAGAGAACCAACCTGTGTCAGTATCAGTCACCCCTGTACAGAAGAAGAAATCTTGGAAGCGAAAGTCAGCTCGTTTAGTAAGGGATGAGGGAAAACCAGGACCATCACGAACAGAGGAAGAAGAAGAGGAACTCATGAGAGAGGAACTCATGAGAGAGGAACTCATGAGAGAGGAACTCATGAGAGAGGAACTCATGAGAGAGGAACTCATGAGAGAGGAACTCATGAGAGAGGAACTCATGAGAGAGGAACTCATGAGAGAGGAACTCATGAGAGAGGAACTCATGAGAGAGGAACTCATGAGAGAGGAACTCATAAATGAGACTGAAACCACCCGATCCTTATCCCTGAATGAGTTGCGAGATATACGAAAAGATTTTGGCCGCCGTCCAGGCGAGCACTTTCTCACCTGGTTGCTTCGATGCTGGGATAATGGGGCCAGTAGCCTGGAATTAGAAGGTAAGGAAGCTAAACATCTGGGATCCCTTTCTAGGGAAGCAGGCATTGACAAAGTGATTGGAAGAGGTGCACAAGCTCTCAGCCTCTGGAGGCGGTTCCTGTCAAGTATGAAGGAAAGATATCCCTTCAAGGAAGATATTACTTATCATCCAGGCAAGTGGACCACTATAGAGAGAGGTATCCAGTACCTAAGGGAATTAGCTGTGCTGGAAGCCATTTATAGTGACCTAGACAGTGAGGAGTCACCCCAAGATCCAGATGAAGTCCGGTGCACACGGCTCATGTGGCGGAAGTTTCTACGGAGTGTACCATCATCGTATGCCAATTCATTGGCAATTATGCTCCGGAAAGAGGGAGAGGGACCAACAATACATGAATTGGCTACTCAGCTCCAGCAATATGAAGACACTCTCTCTTCTTCCCTCGTCTCAGCTGTGGAGAAACTGTCTCGGGAGGTCCAGCAGTTAAAAGAGGATAGGTCCTACTCCCCGCCCATACAGAGCAGTATTTCAGCTATTAGGAGTAAACGTTTCCCTGCTCAAGAGAGACGGTACACACGGCGAGGTATCCTGTGGTTTACCTTGTGTGACCAACGAGAGGACATGAGAAAGTGGGATGGGAAACCTACCTCAGACCTAGAGGCACGGGTACGTGAGCTGCGGGGAAAAACATTTGCAAATAGAGGTTTTCCCCGGAAAACTGCTGCTCCGGTCTCCAGTGGACAGTTCCCCAGACGGAATAGAAGGGCTGATCTTACCTATGATCCTATGGAAGGGAATTCTGATTGATATTCACAGGAAGTGAGTGATGAATATTATGAACAGGATTAGAGGGGCCCTGCCTCCAGCCAGGCGGAGGAGAGGGACAACAGTTTATTGGACTGTATGGATTAAATGGCCTGGCACATCAGACCCACGAGAGTATAAGGCTCTAGTAGACACTGGTGCACAGTGTACCCTAATGCCATCAAGCTGTAAAGGGGCACAACCTATTTGTATTTCTGGAGTGACAGGAGGATCCCAAGAACTGACTGTATTGGAGGCTGAAGTAAGTTTGACTGGGAATTAGTGGCAAAAGCACCCCATAGTGACTGGCCCAGATGCTCCGTGCATTCTTGGTATAGATTACCTCAGGAGTGGGTATTTCAAAGACCCAAGAGGGTACCGGTGGGCTTTTGGTATAGCCACCGTGGAGACAGAGAAAAATAAACAGCTGTCCACCTTGCCCAAACTCTCAAAGGACCCTTCCGTTGTGGGATTACTGAAGGTTGAGGAACAACAGGTACCAATTGCTACCACCACAGTGCACCGGCGGCAATACCGCACCAACCGAGACTCCACAATCCCCATCCTCAAGCTGATTCGTCGACTGGAGAGCCAGGGAGTGATCAGCAAGTCCTGCTCACCCTTTAACAGTCCCATATGGCCAGTGAGAAAATCTAACGGAGAATGGAGACTAACAGTGGACTATCGTGGCCTGAATGAGGTAACACCACCACTGAGTGCTGCCGTGCCGGACATGCTAGAACTTCAATATGAACTGGAGTCAAAAGCAGCCAAGTGGTATGCCACCACTGATATTGCCAATGCGTTCTTCTCCATCCCCGGGGGAGGGGGAGAGTGAGCGAGAAACTGTGTGGTGATTTGGGCTAAACCATCACAATAGTGAAGAAAAATTTGGCTTTTTTTAATGACAGAAAAAGATACTAGCTCTGTACATGGTATTCAATATGTAAGTTTTTTCCCGTGCATTTTGTTGGATTTTTAACTAAACCTAATTTAATTAGCTTTGAATAAATGATACAATTAGACTATTTATACCTTTTGAAAAATTGTCAATAGAAGTTTATCACTTCTTTCTGGTTTAGTGTAAAATTTTTGTCATGGACTGATGTAGTGAAGGAAAGACATTTGCATTCTTGCTGTCATATTAGAGATGGGAAAATTTGTTTCTAATCCAGCTGTGCTGAGATATGCTATAATAATATTTTTCAGAAGTATGAGTAAAACAGGATGACTGAAGTGGCAAAATTGTTGCATTTTTAATGCATAAATCTCAGTGTTCTATAAAGAAATGTGCTTCAAAATAAATTAAATGTAAAGCAGGGCTTGCTTAAAGACATACAGGAAGGAAACTTGCTGCTATTCTCAGTCTCAAGAAATCACATCTACTGAGTCTCTGAATTAACTCTCTAAAGGACTTGGTTCTGCACACAGACTCCAACCACACCAGTGCCCAGTCATTTGAATTAAGCCTGATCCCTTTTCTATGAGAGTTTACCACTTTTACATCTGATGACTCATCTACAATATATGAAATGACGCATCTGATGACTTAGCCACATCACTTAAGCATCTCCATTGTGCACTAGCAGCCTTTATGTGAATGCCTCCAGCTGTAGAATTTGGGAGTTGCAAATTCCCCAAGCATCCCAGTGATGATTCATGCAGTTAATGTTTGTACCCTCTTATGGAACTTCATTCCTAGTGTTTAGCTGATTTATTTATATATATATAAATATCTATATCTATATATATATATATATATATCACCGAGGGGGTGAGGTGAGTAAAACTGCAACACCTCTTTTAACAAGTGGTCAAACATATAAACGGTCCTTTTCCTGAAAACTCGACATATATGTAAGGAAAGTTTTAAGCTTCTTTTATCAACCTCAGTTCTCTAAAGGCAAGATCATCCTTGTTTTATTTGTTGATTAGTCAGCAGGGACTTTTATTAAAAATCTACCATCTAGTTACATGAAATAAAAGATAAAAATTGTCGTAATTGAAGAAAAAAAAATGTTCTACTTTTCCCTTCCTTCTCTGTGGAAATAGTAAAGGGATTATGACTATAAGGTAAAAAGAACACACTGAAACTAGCATTTAATTTTTCTTCCTTTTTTTTTTTCTGTTATGAAAAAGCTGACTATTGCACCTCTAAATTGTAGTTCGTACAGATTTAAATTATAGAAAGCTTATGAAGTTTAGACAGGCAGTTAGCATTGTCATATATGGTTCACATTGTTGTAAATTAAATGGACTTCAGGGTTTTAGTCATCAGTGATTTGATCTAGTTCCCATGGCAGATAAAGTGTATGAGCAGAGCTTCAAAGTATTTTTGTTGGTACTACTGCAGTCTAATCTTGAATGATAGTTTTAACAAAAAATAAGATACTGAAATGAAGTCTAAGCAAGCATCAACTTGGAGCCAGTGCTCCCTTAAGCAAGCAGGCTCTTCTGAACGTCCCCTACCTTAAGAAAGCAATGATAAATTTAAAAACATCCAAACCCATTGCAGAACTTCAGATTATCACCTATCTTTTGGAATACGAATATCCTGAGTAACAGCAGTTTTTGCAAGTCTCTAACAGCTTATGGTTTCCTTAGGCTGATTACAGTCCAGTGATTTTTTTTTTTAAATTATTATTTTTTTTAATTATTTTTACCTGGTGACTGGGACTGCTCCCCCAGAAAAAGGGACATGTAGATGGAGAAAAACAAAGAGCTTACTTAGAGCAAAGTATTTTCTCTGTGGTGTTTCAGGATACACAATAATTGAACCAGCAACATATTTTTTTTTTTCAGGATCTGAAATTGATCTTCCAAATACCCATCCTGAATATTGGGAAACGATTCAAAGTTTGCAGTTCTTTCTGGCGACTTATTCAGCTTTTGTGTTAGCCATTTGCAAGAGATTGACAACTGCTGGAGCAGTTGAGAGCCAGTTCCTTAATTTCTCTAGACTGCCCATTAGAAAAATTCATCACTAACTTAAACAGCTTTTGGAAAAGAAGCTGCTTATCATGTCTTGTTGTGCAACAACAGAGAAGCTCTAACAGCAATCAATAGTGAAATACACTGTTAAATAAAGCCTATTAAAACCCATTAAAAATCATTTTACAAGGAAAATCCTATCAGTCTTTAGGTGAGAATCAGAGGTTTCTTTCTTCACTGGAGTGTTGTTACTGAGAAGGAACAGAGATGTATGAACATAGTTCTCTTTTATAGCCTTCATCACATGCACGCACAAAACATTGGAATGAAGGTGTAGAATTTTACAAGTTAATCAATTAAACATTTCTATTATACAGATACACAGAGTATCACATAAATGAAGTTATAAATTGGTTGGCTTTCAAACTTTTACAGAGAACTTGAATCCTGCCGAGTCTTCAGACCATATTATCTGCATGGAGGTTCAGGTCATCTGGGAGTGGTGGTTACGTTTCAGTGTGATAAGGGAATGCTTCAGATAGTTTGCAAAAAAAGGAATCTAGCATAGAGAGACATGTTCCTAAGAGTGATATGTGCTCCTACAGTAAGATGGATTTTGGAACTGTAGCTTGCTTGCACAGACTGCTCTGTAGATGGATCTGACTAGATTTGATATTGAACCTTGGTAAGGGTGACATCTTTAGAAACTGTGAAACATGGGAATTGATATGTTTGCATATGTTCTAAAAGTGAAACATCCCAGAGACATTTGGAAAAAAAAAATCTCAGTTTTGGGAGTGCCTCTACTGTGATCTAAAGCTAAATGGTCTTGTCTATCCACTCTGACAATATATCATTGAGAATCTTTCAGTTGCAGATAGCGTATGGCTTGTTTCCTGCTCTCTCCTCTCCATGAGGAGATGAGCAACAACATAAATTTGTCAGAGTGAATAATCTAGCATTGCAGAGGCTAAGTAGCTGAATGTTTTAGCCATTGACTATTGCTTCAAGGTAAGTTAACTGAGGTGCATGCAATTTCCTTTTGTGGATAAAATGTATTGAGTGGTTTTGTGATGTTACGGCTTTATTCTGAACAAACTGTACATGTAGAGTTGGAAAGTCGAGTACCCTTTCCAGTAAACATTAGGGATTCCATCAAATAGACATAAACACCCATCTGTAAAGAATAAAAAACATAAGATAAATGAACAAATTATCTAGCCTGATAATAAGAGGAAGTTATTACCTTGTTACTTATTTTTTCCTCTGTTATTGTTGTGCCTGATCTGTGGTTGATTGGAGGTGTAACACCTGTTTTGACAGGTAGACCTGAACTTACCCCTTCAAATGGTGAAAATAAGGAATGAGAATGTACTCTTGCTCTTGTGTACTGCAAACAAATAGAGATGAGACAAAATACAGTGCACTGTGACTACCACTGTAAGGCATGATGAAGCAGTAATCCCTGAAATAAAACTTATCTATAACGTATAATAAAATATTCTAGATCAGTATTGGAAATACTTATGGGACTGTTGCTCTCCTTTAATAGCGAGAGGAAGCCTTATTCTTAGTTTTTGCCAAGATGATACCTTTGTTATTTCATCAGTTATTTCAGCAAGAATCAATATGGGGACAGAATAGCCTGAGATCAGCCACTTCTGCCTTCAGAAATTCCCATCAGCTTTACAACAGGTAACTGCAAGTGCTTACTCTGGCTTTTGATGGCTCTTTTAGGCACAACAAATTTATTTGGGTGTCTCCTGAAAACAAAACCTTTGCTCCTCCTTCTGTTGAAGAAACACCAATTAGTTTTAGTCATGCTGACAATATTGGGGGTCCTGGTGTTGTTTAAAAGGAAGAATTGACCAGAGGAAAAAGTTGGCGTATCTGTGTAAGCAAGAAAGAGGAATAAAAGGAGAGGGGGAGGAAGGATAATAAGAGAAGAGGCGAAATATTTTTTTTTAGAAAGAAATAGTTGTTTGTAGATTTGAACTCCTAACTTGAAGGAGGAGTATTTAGATTTTGGGGTTATTTGAAGGTGGGGGCTGAGTTGCCTTGCAAAAAATGACTCAAAGTTAAAATATAATTTACATCTCTTTCCTAATCAGATAATGAGAGTCCACACGGACTTGATTACAAGCAAACTATAAGGTCTTTCTTTTTCTTAACAATCCACAATAAGCCATAGCTGTTCTGTCACCTTTCCATGTAGTCATGCTTACTATATCTGTATGCATTTTTATTTATAGATAAAAATGTAGACACATGAAGAAAACTTGAAGATATAACTCAACTTTCTTTCAAAAATAATTCCATTTTCTTAGAATTAATAGACATATACTGCAACACCTCAAAGCAAAATACAAGCTAGAAAATGGTTTCATATAGCTATAATAGATCAGTAAGTTTTCTGAATTAAAGGATAATTGCAACAAGAAGTATTTTAATAATCAGAGCAATTGTTATTATCCATTGATCTTAAAATTGTAATTTCATAAAAACTCTTAGTAAAGATTTTATGAATTAATTGCAGGAGACCAGACAGATTGTTGGGTTTTGGTTGACCAAAGAATTTGGGAATTACAAACTTTTTTTTCTTAAGATGTCTGAGATTGATAAAGTATATTAAAAAAATGTCCTTGGGTGTCAAAGGACTTGAAAATTAATGAAGATGAAATGAAAAATACAAAAATGATAATGTAATGAAACTGAAACATAACAGTAAACCCATGATGGTTTATGTAACCATGAAAGAAATACACTGGCTGTCAGAATCCACATTCCTTTAGGGGAAGAAAAAAAAAAAGTGGTATGAAATAGATAAGTTACTAATAAGCTAGGAAGTTTGTAGTTGCTTTCCATCTGCCTTTGTCGAGTCCACTTGATTTGCGTATAGGAATTTAGAGGGAAAGATATCTGAGAAAGCAAGTTCCAGAGGTTGGTTTGTTTATTTGATGCTTGAGTCGTTTGCTCTGTAGAATGGATGTTAGCTAACTATTCTTTTTGGCTATGTAGTTGTGTAATATAGACTAAGTCAATGATAATATTTACATTTATTGTGATTCTGGCTCACAGTAGCTTTTCTCCATCAGATACCAGAGAAGCCAATGCAGTGCACATACAGGGCCTTTCAGTCCTGTAAGAAAATCCAAATCAAGGACAATATAGATTGATGGAGTAGTATTTGACAAACTTAGTCTGATGTTTTCTATGTTTAATCTTATGAATAGGTAGCAGAAAGCATTTTTTGAGAGCAAGGGCAAACAGTTGAAAAATAGAAATTGAAGATTAGTTTTCTATAGAGACTTCTTCCCCCCTCAAAAATTCCCTTTGGGTTTTGAGCACAAGTTCTCCATTAATTTCAGTAGGCTTAGGTTCTTAGGGCTGCCTTTTGCCTTCTCTATCTTTTTAGCAGCTTTCTGGCTAAGAAACACAAGACTCATTGTTTACCACTGTGATCAAAAAAACCCCCCTCACTTAAGATCCTGGCTTTGATCATTTATTTAAAAAGAAATGAAAACCATATTTACAAAGTCTTTAGAAAACATTTTAATTTGAGACTAAAGCTGCTGAAATATTACTATGAAGAATTTTCTTTTTTTTCACAGGCAATTTATTGTTGAAAGAAATAAAAGTTGAGGTTTTCAAGTGAACTTTAAAGTATTTATTTCCCTTAACATAAACCTTAGTGTGATTGGAGCAATGAACTCCTCTAAAGTGCCAGCAATGTCCTAGCATAACTATAAATGATGAGACTCTTAAGCCCTCAGAAAATCTACTCTAGACTAGGACTATAGATTTTTCAGGGATAGCATGAAGCCAGCTACTTAGTGGCACTAGTAACATGGAGTGCAATAGGACAGTAACAAAAAAGCACTAAACCTATTTTCCTGAAATTGTTTCTTGTAAGGCTAAGCCCTGTGTTGGTCCAAGCTACCTAAATTACAGTTATTGGAAATGTGTCCTTTAAAAGCATTGACTGATTGCACGTAGCAGTCTGGCTACCTCCCCAGCTGCAGCCATCCCCCCAAAAAATAAGTGAACTCAACACAACCTAAACCAGGAATTTGGGTCCAAAGTGTTCTAGAGTGTTACAGAGGCAGCATGCTTCACCTCCCCTCTGTGGCATTCAAGATGAAATTTTCTTTCAGACATAAATGACTAGTTTCTGCTTCCTGCTATTATCTTTTCAAGTGCACATGAAGTGAGGCTGTCTACCTAGATTTCTAATCAGCGGAAGAAGAGAGTGGATTTTTTTGTTTGGATAAGGCTTTGTGGTTTTTTTGTTTGTTTGTGGGGTTTTTTTTCCTTCCCTGCTTTTTGACAAATCTATGGGAAAGATTCCTCAGCATTCCTCTTTGCAGCATGAAGGTAATAGGTATAAGAAAGACCCATCAAATGGTAATCAAAGTTGTCCTTTGAATACCTTAAATACGTAACATTCTCTGAATGGTGTGCCTGTCTGTGTTTGAGAAACACGTATCGTATCATTAAGTCTAACTAAATGCATGATGGTTATGTTTACATTGTACAACAAGGCTCAAAATAGCCTATCAACATGTGAGCCTGCCGGAAATAATAACCAACCGCCAGAAATAATACACAATTAAATTATCTA
Organism: Chlamydotis macqueenii; assembly: GCF_036417535.1. NCBI lineage: Eukaryota > Metazoa > Chordata > Aves > Otidiformes > Otididae > Chlamydotis > Chlamydotis macqueenii. The sequence continues at coordinate 66,728,760 of NC_141560.1, read as the reverse complement.
TAATGCCTTGTACATGAAGTATGTTGAACTAATCTTAAACTAAGTTAATAAAAGAAGGCTGCCTAGTTCAAAGATGCTGGATATCTTTCTCTGTAAACCTAGTCATATTAACCTTGTAATTCACATGCTATCCTTGTATCTAAGAATGGGAACCTTTTTCCATCTCTTGATGACTTCAGGTGGTCTGAGAATCAAGGTTACAGAAATGTCAGGGACGAGCTCATCCTACTCTTCTTTCACTGAACAGCTGTGGCTCATGAATACAGATATGACTTACAGTACTGGAATCTCTTATCTCATGAAGCTAAACCTCTAGTGCTGGTGCTAGTTACTGCAGCTTCATGAAATCCTGATGTATGCTTCTGCAAAGAAGAATGCCCTTTAATTCAAAACATAGCTTTTGAGTTTATTTTCATGTTTTTCCAGTATTCAGAAGTTAAGGATGCTCTACAGTTAGGTTTTTTTTTTTGTCTTGCATTTGTAGTAAAGCGTTTTCAAATTCTGATATGATAATTCATCCTGGGATTCAGGAGAGAGGTAGTCAGTCTAGGAATTTTAAGTTATGTCAGCTTTTGGGGACTATTTTTTTTTTTTTAATGTGACTGAAGGACACGGATCTTTGAGAGTCCAATATTAAAGGATGCTCATTCCCAGAAGAAACACTTTGAAGATATGGAGGCACATTTCCCTCTTCCTCCCAACATCCTAAAGCTGATGCAGAGGATGGGGGAGTTGGACTTAGATGACCTTTAAAGGTCCCTTCCAGCCCAAACCATTCTATGATTCTATAGCATAGCCATGAGAGTCTGCTTCAGCCCTCGCTCTCGAGTTCCTTCAGTTATGTTGGTTCACCCTCAGGACCAGTAGGTGGAGAAGTCATCTTAGAGTTCTCCTCCTGTCCTGGGCCATTCTGTATATTGCTCAGCCACAGCATTAGGCAAATATCTCTTGGAGGAAAAAAAAAAAAATCAAGTAGAAAATAAGTTATATCTTAATTTCCACTTCATGTGAGTAGTAGGTAACTTTCATGGAGCAAAAACAAGCTAAGAGAAAAAGACTTAAAAAATACAAACAGTTGGTTACAACTTGGGGAAAAAATATTTTGGAATAGGACTTAGAGCACGAAGATTTATCAATGATTTAGGAAGATGTCTTAATGGGTGATAGAAAAGTTCTTACGGTAGGTGGGATACTATTTGGAAAGAACATGGAAGGTATTCCAGAACTCAACAGAAGCACATGCAGATTTAGGATTGAGAAGTGGAGATCAAAATCTGCACGGTAAAATTTTATTAACTCATAACTGGTATGCCTGAAACTAACTGCAGGAAAAGGACTTACTGCTGCTGTAAGAGAGCAGTGATCACCTCAACTGCTCAGCAGTGCCCCCAGAAAACAAGGAATTGGATACAAATGCAGGGGAAAAAAACAAACAAACAAACAAAAAAACCCAAACAAACAAACAAACAAAAAAACCAAAAAACCCCCACACAAAAAAACCCAGACCAAAACCCATTTAAATCATTAAAATAACTTTTAAAGAATTACAGTGGGAGTACATCTATGCTAGTCCCTGACATGCCATAAGAATATTAAATCAAATAAATTGAAAATTAATGAGTTTGAGATGAGATTTAATGACATTTTTTATCTTGTACAATCTTTTTTAAATGGAACTGATTTCTGCAGAATATTAGATTTGTAAGGAACTGATTGATGGGGGGGAGTTTGAGCATGAATGAATGGAATGTTATTAGAATAGGTTAAGAAAAATAAACACAGATTTTTCAAGTTTGTTTTACTTGTATGTAAACAGTAAGCCCCAGACAGGAAATTAACAACAGAAGTTAACTTGTCTGGGAGTCCTACGTGGGGATTCCTGAATGTTCCTCTGAAATAATCCAACCAAGTAACCATCCAAATATTACTCTCTACCAGTCTTACTTAAACGATGTTTTTATGTTCCTCTGTTAGGAACTGTCGCCTTCTAGTTTTTAGCTCTGAGAGTACACACGAAAGACAAAGCTCTGAAGTGAAGTGTATATCACCTCTGAGACTAGGCCATCCTTGAGGCTAAGCATGATGCCAAACATATGCTGCAGTGATACCTGCATTTTTAAATTCTGTTACAACAGATTAGCCTCTACTACAACTTCAAGCTTGTAGCTGGTACATGACTGAGGAAAGTAAATGTCCAAAAAAGAAGAATGACTAAGGAAGGTGGGGGGAAGCATGAATCATGTAGACAGAATTGCTTTGTCATCAGTAACATGTCAGCTGGATTTGGAAGGTATGCTGCAAGGCTGTATGGAAAATATAAGCAGTATCACCTTGTTCAAAATTAAGTTGTGTTAACTTCTGCAATCTGGATTTCTATTAAAGAGCTTGATAAGTTAAGGCAAAAAATGCCAAGGTTTTAATGCATAGTTTAATAATGGTTACATTTGGAGATTACTGGGTTTCTCCACAAATTGTTTTGTCCTTTTTGGTTTTTTAAGACCTTCAAAATTTATCCCTTTCTTCCAGGTTTTGTTTTTTTTTTTTTTGTAATTTTCCCCACTCCCCATAATTACCTTCTGATCTTTGAAAAAAATTGATGTGCTCTTATTGCAAGAGAGGTACAGTTAAAATTGTCCACGAGTCTGATTTATGGTGTAATCATGCCAATTGTGTTTTTTGGGATTGAGATGGCTAGTTCAGTGAATGCCACGTGGTTCTGTTCTTCCAAGTGAAGAATATGTAGGTATGCAGTATTTAAAGCATGTAGTAGACTTTGGCTATTGCTCAGTCGTGTCTGCTTCTAGCAAGCAAGAGCTACAGACTGAAATGCAGCCTGAGCACCTGAAGTCTGACGTGGCACTGATCTGCATATGATGGGAAACTGGTGCTTAGGAAACCTCCATTTACAGAAACTTGAGCAAAGTGGGTAGGTGGCTTCAGAAAGCACTTTCAAACTGAATAAAAGTATGCAGGGACAGCAAAACTGAGTTACAAGCGCTCGTGTTGTAAGTGATGTTCATCTGTGTTCTGCGTCTGACCTTTTTGCAAATGGCTGGATCGCTTGTCACTGTAGATAGGCTTTGAAGTTACAAACAGTCAAACTACTCAAGAGATCAGATAACTACGCAGTGGAGCTTTGTTTATTGCATTTTCACATTAGTTTGTTTTTCTCACTTGCTTCATAAGAAAAATAGTGAGTTTAATGCACAGAATGTCACTTTTATTGGAGTGGAATTAAGTGCTTCTCTAAAGTAGAATAGCATAATAGCAGGGTTGAGCTGTTTTGTTTTTAAGACATTGTAATTACCCTTTGTGAATATATTTAAATAGATAAAATGGAAAAATTGAATGAGTACACTATTTCTGTCTCCTGTTATATATAAGCTATCTAATATTTACTTGCCTCAGTGTTTCTGCAGTCAGGCTCAGTCAAGCCTACTGAAATTATGATTCTAAATTATGATTCTCCCCAAGGTTGGAGAGAAACAATAACATAGTATTGCGTATTGAAGATAATCTGTAACCGTAAAAATATGATTTGAAGACTTTGGTGTTCAGCACTACTAATGATTCTGAAGCAGGCTGAGTAGTTCCTCTGTGGAAGGATGCAAATGGGGAGAAGTCTGTGGTGGTTTGAAGAGTTTAAAGCTCAGCACAGTGATATTTGGAAGGCTTTGGTAAAGGAAGGCACCTTCCCCAGAGAGCAGCAAACAGCAAAACAGAAGTGAACTACCCTAAATCCTACGTATTATGATTCTCACACCTGTAGTGCATTATCAAATTAACTTTTTGGTGAGCTTCACCTTGTCAATTATAGTGCTATACCAGATTGTGAAATGAATATTTTTGTGTGACAGGCAGTTGCCAGACAGCTGGGGGTGGTAGGGAAAAGCAGATAATTATACGCCTCATTTGTGACCTGCAAAACCCCTTCTTTCTGTTAAAATCTATGACAGAATCAAGCCCAAATTAAGGACCTACAATAGGAAAGTCTCAGCTATCAAACATTACAGGTCATTTAGTACAGAAGCATTACAGGGCAAAGAAAATGCAGGAAAGATGGTTGGAGAGGATTTAACTACTTAACATGGAATGTTTTAAGTTGTGATATTTCTTAGGGGAATAAGTAAACTAAAGAACATTTAAGGAAGTATTAATTTGCATTTTTGTCAATACATACCAATTTTTAAAGTTATTCCTAGCATCTATGGAACCTTCCATAGTTAAATACTGATTTTAAGAATTAGCACTTTTGTATGTTAGCCTTCACTAGCTAATGAAAAGTGATTAGCTGAAGGATTATATAAAAATTCTTCATAAACTAAGATGTAACTTAATAGATTTCACAAAGTAGCCAGAGTGAAGATTTAAAATGTCATGGTTGGTCCTAGTTTAACAACAAATCTCAGCAGAAATGCTCAAATAATGCCTTGAGTGAGTTAATCTTTCGGTCACACCTGTTTTGTTACGAGTAAAAATCACCAGCCAAGAAAGTCTTGATACAGTATGTTACATGCTGATTAATTATTTTATATTTTAGAAGTGGTAAAATAACACTTTTTTTTTACTTCCTATCCCTTTATTGGACCATATTTAAATACTAATGTATTGCTACATACTTTGATTTGCCTGATCTTGATAATAGGCTTGGCCTTTGGAGAGTCACAAAATAAAAATCAATATTGATGACAATTTAGCTGTAAGTATGTTATTTGCGAAGGCATACAAAGACTGTATTGTTTAATTTTGTGGCTACAGTAACATGATACTTTAACCTTGCTCTCCAAATTCTCAGCATTCTCTGTCCCTAATTGCTCTTTTATTGAATACAAAACAAAAAACTCCACTCCATTATACCTTCCCTCATAAACAGAATACAAGACTAGAAGATGAGCAAAATATGTCACAATAGATTTGCAGACAATGTGATCATCTACTTAAAGATTTTATTGTATATATATATTTATATGTATGTATGTTACTATTGGGTTTTTTCCCACTTTTCTTAATTTAATTTTGCCAGGTCAGTCCCCTTCATATAGGCCAGCCTTATGCTGAGTACCATGGCTAAAAAAAAAATGAGCTCCATTTGAAGTATGCCTCTTGCTTTCAAGTCTCTCAGTAGCTTATTTAAAAATGTGAAACAATATGCTGCCTTAAGTTCAGAGGGATCTACCCTCTGAGAAAGACACAGAATACAACTTTGGAAAGATGAAGCTAGAAATGTCAGAGAAACTGTTGGTTGCTTTTTAGTGAAGGTGATGTTAAAAAGTGAATATAATCACAAATTCAGGCAAAAACATAGGAGTGGATGATACTGAATACACGATTTCACAATTGTATATCATACATTTAATATCTGCAGAAGCTGTCTTTAAGCAGACCTTTAGGAACTCAGTATCAGTGGGTTTAGCCCACTTTGAAGTTTTGTCTGGATGTGTTTCGTCTCTGTTTTAGGCAGAGATGGCTTAAATGTCTCAAGTGCCCTTAATGTATAGTACTCTATATCATAACAGGTATTCACTGTTTTCTTTTTTTTCAGCTTAGGCTAGAATTAAGACTCAGTTTTTCTAGTGAATTACATTGGAAAGCGCTTTTTCTAGAGGATTTTATTGAAATACCAGTGTACTTGGAGCCAAATCATCATACCCCATGTAGAGTTCAAATAAATGACTTTTCGACAGAACCTTTTGTGGTTAAAGAATGGGAATTGAAAGACGCATAGTTACATGTGTAGATGCCACGTTGCGTGCTGTGTTTTAATGCCGACCTCCTTTGCACGAGATTTTTGTGACCCAGTTCATTGCTATGACAAAATAAATTATCCCTTCTCCAACCTTCTAGCTAGTGATTATTCAATGTGAATATTTGTTATATGTACTCCCCATTGCAATAATCTGCATTTCTTTAAAGGAAAGCAGCAATGCACTCAGCCGTAGGGTGACTGAATAGAGTTGAGTTCTAGCTCTGTGCCCTGCCAGACAGTCCCTTGTGTCGTTCTTTGTTTCTCCAGTTGAGATTTCCAGCCATTAGTATTAGTACACTTTCCTTTTACTTCTCCTAGTAGAAAACTAGATTAGAGAGGAAAGATGGGAATGGACAGAAGATCTATAGAGATAAGCATTGTTCCTGTGTTACTGTTTAGTGATTCACATGTGACTATTTGGGTAGACATTTCTCCTAAAATTGGAAAGGACAGCTCATGAATGAGTAAAAACTCGTATTTATGAATGAAACATATAAAGGACAATGTTCCTATAGAAATAAAATGTATCTATCTAGAAGAAAAAAAAAATCTGTGTATCTATCTGGTTATTGTAGGATTTATGTTGCAGTCATTTTAGCATTAAATGGATATTTAAGCATGAGAATTCCAACTGAGTTTTAGAAAATATGTCTTTGTCTATTTAAATTTTCACAAAAGGAGTGTGCCTGGGATGGTGCCTTTCACACTTCTGAATGTCCTGCAGCAATCTCCATCGTGCCTTTTTCATTACGTTCATCCACATTAGTCTTCTAGGGTTTTCAGCTACCTCAAAAGTAGGCTTATTAAATCTTCTTTTAAAATTACTTTTCTGCATTTATAACAGGTTTTGTATTTATGTGAACATAATTTTACATTCTACTCCATTTAAAGAAAAAAAAATTGGGGAATGTGGTTTGTAATCGTGTTCAAAACTCCCGTATCACTTTGGAGGCAAGGGGAGCTGGAAAAACAGAGCTTAAGGATTGCAGTTTTAGCCTCGGGGCTCTGTTGAAATCCATTCATTGAATCAAGTTCTATTTGATTCCAGACCTCATAGGTGACATATGACACACTCTGTACTTGACCAGATTCCTAATAACGATGATAAAATGCTGCATTCTGTGAAGTCTTGCAATGATGTGAAAAGGTGAACAGAACAAGAAATCTTGTGTTATGGCACTGCTCAAAAATCCTGCTTGATTTATTTTATTTAAAGATGGAGAGCAAATTCTTGAAAAGTAACAAATTAGGACTACTATAACATTACTTGCTACTTTGGGTAGTAAGGAATGCTGGCGTAAATGTAAAAATCCTGTGGTTATTGAACGCTGTTGTAAAACTACCTTCCTCCCCACCCCTTTGAAATAGCTTCTTTTTTTTTTTTTTAATTATGTTGAAAAATTCACCTGTTAAAGATTCCTAAACAATGTTAACATTGTTTGAAACTTTAAAAAGATAACATTAATTAAGAATGTTCAATTTTTTTATACTAGTACTTTTGAAACATGACTAAAATTTGCCACTTGGGTGTCCAACTTGACGTACGTACTCGATTTAATTTGAAACTGCAGATCAGTAAAGAGAATATGAGACAATTCTTAAGTGTTATGGAACCTTTTAGGCCTTATTTTGAGAAAATATAAAACTGTGGTTTATCTGAAGTTGGTGGAACCATAAAGCTTCTCATGAGCTCAGTATCTCAGCTCTGAGCTTACTTTTTACTGCGTGTTTCAGTTGCTGCTGTGGATCGGAGCACAGATGGCTGTGGAGAAGTACAGATGCTGTTTTCCTACTGTGATTCCCAGTACTGTATGGGGAGACAAAAGCAATGAGTTAACATCTGAGGCTTTTCAGGTAAACAGAACAAAATTGTCCTGGTCATACTTGTTTGCTCTGCTTGACTGACACTTGACTCTGTTCGTTCCCATGCATTTGTGTGGATTGTATGTTTTAGACTGTTAATGAGACATACGCTAAATGCACATACAATTAATGTGAAAAATAAATGTAGTGACATGGTAGTCTGACAGGAGTGCTTCTGATTGTACTTTGTGTTTTTTAAAAAGTGCAATTGTTCCACTATAATGCAGAGATCTGCAAGATTTTTTTAAACTATACAATTATAATACAACATTAGTGTGACAATCTCACTGTTGATATAATGTAGCAATTTTCACTGAGTTCCCATTAATTCTGTATTAATGACATTTTGATATGATCTTGATAGTAAAATCTTAATGCATGTCATATCTAATAAAGTCTGAATTAGAACTACACTTCTGCTAGCTTTTAAAAAATCAGGTTTTTAATAGGGTATAACAGAAAAAAAGTTCAAAATATTAGGAAATTCACAGTCTTTTGTCAAGGAAATGCAATTATCAGTTAAAGCTTTACATTCCTACTTTATTAAGAGAAGTTATGCTGACTTCTTTATGCTGAGGGGAAGGCACATATGTATATCACTGGTGTGAGTAAAAGCGTGCAACATGTTCTGTTTGTAGCTTTGTAAAGAAACTTTGGAACATTCTTCTTTGTGCAGTCTCTTACAGTAACCTCTATTTGGCCATAAAGCCACTGTAGTAACATGTATATTATGAAACAACACAGTAAAGCAAACAAAGTATAGAATGAAGTGGAAAACGTATTTGTGACCATAATAAATAGCTACAGCAGTTTCAGAATGACATGATATAGGTTTGGAATATGTGTGTGTCTTCTATGCTACTAGTTGTTTATATTGCATGTTATCTGACTCTCCGTTTATACTTTTGAGAGACTAATTCTGATGTTTTTTAACATGAAGGTTACATTACATACTGCAAGATTTCTTAGGAGAGCTTTATCAACAGTAGCTTCTCTGCGATTTCCACACACCCCACCCTCCCCGGGTGTCTCAAATTATTTCACATCATAGATTCCCAAGAGGTAAATGGTGAACAAATTATATGTGGATTTATCCAAAATGCTTAAGTACTTTGGGTACAGGAGTCGGGGTAGTACAGGTACCAGCTCTGGTATTTGGATCATCTGGATTGGGATGTTTGTGAAGTTCAAGACAGAAATATCTTAATGACTTGGTTGTAATAATTCTTTCTTGGATCATGTTCAATCTAATTAGAGCTGTAGAAGACCAAATGCTTTACAACTGATTTAATTGGATTTAATTTATTTCTACACATGGTGCTCTTTTATTTTTCTTTTTTATTTTTAAAACTAATGGTCAGTTGGGATCCAAATATAGTGGGAGAGATAATCTGCTCTACATCTAAGCACATCTACCAGCCTATCTTTAGTAGGGGGAAAGGGAAGCCAGAAGCAAACTTCTAAAGTGACCATAAATATTTTAAAGAAAAACATTTTTTCAACTTTTCAGGGGAACTTTAATCAGTGTCTCATTTTCTAAGTGAAAATTTTTGAATGTTCTAATGAATTGGTGCTAAATATGCTATATTCTTTCTAAGAGGAGACAATTCTGTAAGGACTTTTCTTCCACAATAACAAACACTGTTATCAGACAACTTCAGCCTTATTTGATGTATGAAAAAAAAGCATGAGAAAAGTCCTCTTGAACTCCAAACACATTTTAAAATTTAAAAGTACATAATTTAAATGGAAACAAGTCCTTAAAGCAATTTTTAGCATAATCTGAAGTCTGTTGAAGCTGATAGTCAGAATAAGTCCATCCACTCTGAAACCAATAAGAATGATTCCTGACCTCTTCAGGGCTACTCAGATGTGACTGAAATTCCTTGTTAAAAATGTTATTAAAATACTGTTGCCTAGCCTTTTCAGTTTTTAAAACAATTAGTCTCACAGAAATGTGAAAAAAAAAATATTTTCTGAGACTTGATTTATATTTTGTCTGAAAGGATTATCAAGTAGTTTTTCTTTTATAGAAGTCAAACTTATCCAAATTATCACAATATTTACTAAATTAAACAAGAAATTTTCAGTGTTAACAAATAATTGTTTAATAGATCTGTATGTAGATTGTCAAACCACCTTGTTATGTACATATTTTTTTCTGTCTTCAGTTTTAAATGAATGCTGACTTCAACAGAGTTGACTTTTGGTATGAGAAGGCAGATTTTTCTCTAAGGTATCCCCTGTATGTAAGCAAACCTCAGCTCTGAGATGCTAAAAAAGGAGTTTGAGTGTCAATGACTGCTGACTGAAGATATCTGAACTCTGTTTTTTTCAATGACCTTTGGTGAACCTGGTGGCGTGTTTGATTTAAGTCTCAGTTCCTGTAGCTGCAAAATTAAACAGGCCTCTCAAACCTTGGACTCAAAGTGCTTGGTACAGTGGAGTCTAAATAAAAAGCACTACACGTGACAGCATCTAAAGTTGTCAGGGATGGCTTGTTTTAGATATATAAGGAGAGACATTTGTATCAGCTTCTGAAGCAGAAGCTTAAAAAAAAAAAAAACAACCCAACCCACCCCCCCCCCCAAAAAAAAAACCAAACCAAAACCAAACCTGTTTCAAGTTTCCTAATACCAAACAATATAGTGCAGGTCATTTGCAGATGTTGAGGGTTGATCCTAGTTCTTGTTCTTGCACAACTTGTGCATCAAGAAGTAAAGAACTGGATTTCCCTTGCGCTGTTTTCTTCTCCTCCCTTTCATCTACGACATACAAGTTAAAATGTAAATTTATGGATGAAGAGGTTCAGCACTGCTGACTCTGTGGTCAACATATGGAAGTCCAGAAATTCTCAAGTGAGTTGGTTTTGTCATTCTGTTTTCTGAGATCCTAGAACTGCTTCTTATCATGTATGTTGCATCAAGTCTTGTCACTACCAAAATTACTGCGGTTGTAATAGTAGGGGAAATGTAGGCCTTCAGTGTAGAACAAGGGTAGGCAGTCCAGATATGTTAAATATTAAACATGTAATCATTGCTGGTTTGGACAGTGGAAAAGAGGTGTTTCGCATAACGAAATAAAATTTTTTTCTGTAATTACACTCTGATGAAATTGCTCATTTCTCTGTACTTTAATGGCAAACCTATATGGGCTGCATATATTTGCTAACGGTTCAAATGATAATTTGAATTGGAAGTCTAACCTGTTAAAAGCAGAGTTAACAAAGAGGTTAAATTTACTTAAATTTACTTCTTCGTTAGTTTAATGAACTTGTTTCTGAATTGCCTGGTTCTTAAATTTAAAAAGGAGTTACCTTGAAAATCTCTTCCAAAGTTTTAATAACCTTCAAAGAGACCTTTGTAGCAGCTTTTAGTCAACTCTGACATTTAAGCTATAATTCCAGCGCTATGGTAGCCAGGATTTTTTTTTTCCCTTTTTTCTTGGTACTGAAGCTAGTTAGGTACTATCCTTGGGCAGCTGCTTTTTTTTTTGCCTTTTTTTTTTTTTTAGCTGAATGTAAATGAAGATGATATATCAGTGCATTGTGAGCTAGTGTTCTAACACTGTTTTCTTTGTGTTATGTTATTTAAACTTACTGCTAGAAATATTTTTTTTTATACTTCAAGAATTTAGATAATCACATATCAGACTTCCTCTGAGATGCTGTGGAAGTTGGATTAGCTAACTGTGTCAATAGTCCCCAATATTTCTGCTATGTGCATACTTGTAAGAGGTAATAATAAATACCTATATTTGTAAGAGATGATAATAAATACCTTGTCTCACCTGAAATATATACTTTTAAATGAAAGTGAAATGTACAGTCCTGAAGAAGACACTGCTAGAAACTCTTCAAGGCTTTTTACATGTTTGTCTCTTATGTACCTTCATTTGTCATGCAAGTCAGTCTCCAGGGCTTCACCATTCAGAGAAAGTGGATTCCCGCAGTGTTTATAAAAGCATGCGTGTTGAAGATTGAGTTGGGAATCAGTCACCCCAAACCTATTATCTCACAAAGTGGTGCTGTTAATCTGTCAGGTTTCAATCAAGAGTAGTAATAAGCTGCATCCGTTAATTCTATGTATGTGTTTGCGCTGATTGTGTTTGTACACGTGGATATGAAATATTAGGCCCGGTATATTGAAACACTTCAGCCTGAGACTCATGCTTTGCCTTCCTATTTTGGTAAGAACATTTTGTCCTTTGGTAGCTTAACAGATTTCTTAAGAGTTTAGTTAAATCAAGGAGCATTTCAAAAGGCAGAGAACACCTTCACTGAGGGGGAAGGAATGAGAGGATGGAGTGGGAAAAGCAGGAGAAAAATTGGGGAAAGGAATGCCAATTCAGAATTAAAGTGAAATCTTACTTTGAGGGGAGAGAGAAATGTGAATAAGAGCTGAAGTGTCTCCTGTAAGCTGCTTGTCTCTTTTGCTCCTGCTCAATGGGTACTGTTGTCTCAGAGCTCTACTTGCACTCATCTTACATCACTGAGGTCTGCAATGTTAACTAGCTCACAATTATCCTTAAAGAGAGAGAACAGATGTCTGTGGTTTTGTACTTTCTCCATTATTTAAGATGTTCTTCATCGTACTGTATTGCACAGTTTATATTATTGCTTGGGAACTCAGTGTGTTTTGCTAGTCCTTTTGAGGCATAGAAATGCAGTATCTTGTATAGAGTGTGAAAATACATAAAGTTACTGTTCTAGTTACTTAAAATGGTGCTTGCAGTTCAACAAAAATAGATAAACATGTGCATTTATATGTGTGTATGTATATATGTACATACACACACATCTACATAAAAATACATTAAAAAGCTGGCATTCTCTGCACTGCAGTGGTGATACGATATCTGTATGATAGTAGTCTGAGCACTGGATGTGAAAGTTGAGTTCTGCCTGTAGCTTTGCCTCAGTTGTATGTTTTTTCCACAAATAAAAATTTACCACTTGCGTTTGTAAAGCACACTGAAATAAAATGCATTGTATTTTTTCCAGCGTTTGTGCTCTTATTCTTCTGAAAGTCTTTTTGCAGTCTTGTGAAGACTTCAACATTTAGAATTTTAGTATTGGACAGCAAGATACATTAATGGTCTGCTTTGTTAAGTATATTTATAGAAATTTCTCTATTAACATATATGCATTCAAAATAATATAATATACACCATCATTTCATTATTCCTTTTTTTTTAATTACCATTATTTCCAAAGAATGAAAATAAAATTAGGACCCCTGCTGTAGCAGTCACTACATAAATACAGGCATAAGCGGATGTCTTTCTGCTCTGGTGAGCATAAGTTTGTGCTGTATTTTGCAAAGAGAAGACAGTTGATTCATTTTCTTCTCTAAAGTAGGCAATGATATGTCTACCTTATCAGCATATTTAGCCAAACTTGCAAGAACCTTTGTGGCAACTAGTGCTTGAAATGCCTTGGAATTTTGCAGTAATTGTTCCACTGTTTTCTTATTGATATATTTGTGTATGGTTATTTGTAAAGGAGCACATATAATCACCTTACTTCTCCTTGCTAAGCTAGGAGTAATTATTTATTTAGTAAGGCTGTCAATAACTGAGCCAAGAAATGGAAAGTCTTCAATTATATGTGAAAATATCATATTTCTTAAGAGTTCTGCATGTCTAATGTGTTTATACGGACTATTTCTATCCAAGGCCTTTGAAGTTGCTATACATTAATATTTGATCTCATTTTAAGTGTACACAGCACTAAAGAAATTGACTATACAGTTTAAGTCTAAGAAAATTTGCAAACAATTATCTCCCATTTTTGGTATAAATATATTATTATTTTCTTAAGATCTACATTACACGGCTGAAATACATCTTCTCAGAAAAACAAAAGGAAAAAACCCCAAACCCTTCAAAACTATAGAAAGCTCCAGATCAAGGTCAGTTAGCTGAATATGAGGGGGAGAAAAAGGATGCTTTTGTATATCTTTGGGCAAGTAGCTTGAGCACAATCAAGTCTGACAAGAGTACTATTTAAGTGCCTCATCCTTAATTATTGAAGTTTGCCTTTAAAAATGCAAGTTTTCCTTTTGTCCTACCTGCATTCACCACTGAGCATTTCTCTTCACAATAATACAATTTTTTTTTTTCTGTGAGTATCTCAACATTTAGGGTTGCAATTGCCCCAGTCCCTGCTTAGCCACTGCTGTCGTCTCCAAACAGCCTGTGGAGGGAGAGCCCCCACTCCCATGACCTGACCTGAGATGGGGAAGCTTGCTACAAATCCTTTACAACCGAGCCCTTGGGGGTGTTCATAGCCTGAAACTGAGCTGTGACAGTATTTATGGGATGTTTGCATCAGAGTAGGACTAAAGCAGCAGTGTTGGTAAGCATGAAAGCTTCCTAATTGTTCAATCAATTCTAATCAGGATGGAGAAATTACGCAAAGAATGACAACGTGATGTCTGGGTTGTATAGCACTACTATAGCTGCAGGCTACCTGTACTGCAGGCACTAAACCACTTGTGGAGATGTTCTCCCATGCAAACAGGGTAAAAAACCTTGAGACGAAACAAAGACTTAGCAGTAGGCCTCTCTATTCCGCACTCTACCGCCACAAAAAAGAGGCCAAGCAGGAGCAGAACTTAAAAAAATAATTCCTCAGGTTGCAAAATGTCAAGAGTTTTATTAAGCTGACTTAGCATCAGCAGGCATAATTTACTCCTTTGATGCACCAGTCCCTTCCCCACCATTCCACCCTGTATGTATGCAAGTAAAAGGATGATGGAAGAAGTCTTAGCTGCTGATACCTAACTGTGAGGTGCCTAGTAGCCTGGGAAGCTTCTTCTGGAAGAGAAAATGACAAGCTGACTGCACTTTTTGTGACCTTTTTACTATTCTATCATAAGTATCCATGGTAACATGACTGTTCTTTCATGCCAGTATGTAGCATCAAAATAACAATAAATGCTGATTTAAATTAATGTGGTTGACTAGAACTTACTGTCAGGTGTGCTGAAAAAGAAGATACTAGAGTTGGGACACAAGAAAGAGGAGTCAGCAATACATTACTTTATTCCTTTTTGCCTATGTACATTGACTTCTCTTTTTCTTCTTTTGTCTCCCCTCCCTCTCAGTTTGCTGCTGTGGAATGTAATTTAATTTATTAATTCTATTTGTATGTCATGTGAATGTCTTATTAAGGGTCAATACTAACTTCAAAAAGATTTCAAGTCATTTCAAACAGTGAATTTCTGTTTGCTTTGATGGAATCCAAAGTTAATTCTTAATAAACAGTGGAATCCAACGGCACATGAGCTTAAACTGTGGAAACTTTTATTTTATGTTTGTGATGTATAATGTAGTTTCTGGATGCCTTTCATACAACCAGACAAGCACATAGATGACCCAAACCCCTTCCTGTAATGATCACCCTTGATTCACTTGTAGGCAAGTTTGAGAGTTTTTTGTGTTGTGTAGGAAGATGATTCTTGTTTAAATGCTACACTTACATATGATTTGTCATCAGATAAGCTTCACTTGTGTTAAGGTGGGGAATACTTAGATTCTGAAAATATCTTTAACCAATGCTGATCTTAATCTTGATTTAAATAAATCAGGTGAAATATAAACACAGACAGAAGGAAAAACAATCTTAATTGCTCTGAAGGTCTTATCAGTTGCTTCAGGTGATGAAGGGCTTTTAGAGATGGCATAGGTGTTTCAAAATACTGTTTTGGAAGCTCTTTCTGCCCTTACTTTTATCTTGATGTGGTAGTGGGGTGAATGAATACCTAATTGAAATAGTAACTTGTGAATTCTTGCTTTGCAGAAATGATACTTTTCCAGGTGTTGTGATCTGGAACTTGTCACCTGCTTGAAACCATTCCAGTCTCTGTATCACCAAGCTTGTCTAGATTCACCTCAAATAAAGACACTAACTGCAAAATGTTGGTGGTGTTTTCATTGTAGTGGTTTGATTTATTTGGTTTGTTTTTTTTTTTTTTTTTTTTTTTTTTCCTTTCAGGAAGAATTTCTCAGCTGTGTCCTGCTGTAACCCCGGAGCCAAGCGCCGGGCACCCTGTGCGCATCCCTCCCCGGCGGCCGCTCTGGCGCTGGGTACCGGTACCCGGCAGGGCTGGGCTGCGGGCTGGGCTCTGCTCGTGACATCACTCCCGGAGCTCGCATCCCGCTCCCAGCTCCTTTTCCCTGCTCCATCAGTTGGTCTGTCGGCTCCGGCGGAGCTAGGACCCTCCCGCAGCGGGGCGGGCAGCTCCCGGGCGAGGCGAGGCTCCGGAGCTGCTGGGGGAAGAGAGGAGGAAGAGTCGGTGCGAAGAGGGTAGGGAGGAACGGAACCAGGCAGAGGAGCTCCAGTATGAAATTCATCTCCGCTTATTACTTGCTGCCTTTCTTTCCTGCCCTGGTTTTCAGCGCTAGGTGAGTACCGAAAGCTGTTTTGCTTAGAGTTCTCCTGTTTTGTTTGCTTTTTTAGATTCAGTGCTCTTAAGAGAAATAATACAGATTTCAGCTTTTACTGAGGTTGTAAGTTCAGACCAGATAGAGTCGCTGATTCTTATATCTTCCCCCTCCCCGTGATCCTCTGAAAGATACTGAATCTCTTGTTGGTGTTTCTATGCTTTTTTTTTTTTTTTATAATGATGTAAAAGAGCTACACATGTATAAGTTGACCCACAGCTTGTGTGATGTTACAAGACAGTAACAAATACAAGCTTTATATATACAGCAGTAAAACCAGACAGACTCTGTTTCATTGGAAATAAGGAAGGCAAACAGCTGAAAGTGAGGACATGCTAACATTTTCCCTTACAGGGTGAACGCTTGAACAGTGTCATCTCAGTTGAGGATTCTGCATCTGAACACATGCCTAGGGCTTACCTTTTTTTTTTTTCTGTGAAATGCAGGTGAGATGTTGCAGTGTTTTGCTAGCGCCAAGAAACATGTTAAAAAGTTGGTGCAGTCTAGAAGCATTCCTTTCTGTGCAAGTATCACTGAGGAAAATATGAACAAAATCTATCACAGCTTAGAAATAAAGCCTGTTCTGACAAGATAATATGTACTGCCAAGTTGCTCAGAGATAGTGTGTTCTCCATGCTGTAGACATAACAGGTGCAGCAAAGAAAAGATAAAGCTGAGGCACTCTATCCCGTTGTCTTGATGTACACAGATGGAAAGTTAATGCTGGGTACAGAGCGGATCTGTTACAATGACACTGCCCTCAGTTGAGACTTCTTAACTTCCAGTTCCTTATCAGAAAATCAAGTCCAAATTTTGACTCGGGTATTTCTCTGGTGTCTTAGTAACAAGTACCTGTAAACTTCTAAGTCCATAAAGCTTGTTATGAGAGGATATGTGCATGTACATTTGTCAGGGAACTGTCTCTCTTCTCTTATTCTTGGTCTCTTCCTGTAGAATCAGCATTGAAGCAGCTTTTTGCAGAAGCATTGCATGTTTTAAGCCTTACTTGTTCACTAAGGCATTAAAAAAAAAAAAAAGAAAAAAAAAAGAAAAAAGCGTTTGCCTGCTAAGTACTTGGGTACAGCAGGAGCACATCTCTGAACATACTCAAACACAGGCAAATGATAACTGAAAATCTGGGTGGGAAAAGGCCCGAATACCAGGAGAAATAAGGAATATCAGAATGCTTCAATTACTTCACTCCTTTGGAGTGGGTTGTTATTGGTGAGGGAGTGGTACTTTTTTTTTGGTAACGCTTCTGATTTTAGGGACTCTACCATGGCAGTCTGTATGAACTACTCTGATGGTCTTTGAAACATAAAACTTAGAGAAAAGTTGTAATATATTGTGATTCAATAATTATCCCTTCTGAGTTAATAAATGATCTAAACAACCATTTGCTAGCAGTCAAGTGTGAAAACTTCTTGTCATTTTGGATTAATAATTTTACACTCATTTAAGAGCGATACATTCTTTGCCAAATAATGCCAGAGTTAAAAAGGGGAGAAAGCACCAAGCCAGCTTTTGCAGATGCAGGTTTGTATCTTGCCTGAGCTTGTGTATATTAAATTGTAGTGAAAAGAGATGTAAAAAACTATTCTAAATTTTCATATCTTATTGTCTCTATAAAGCATTTTACAAACTGCTTGAACATTCAGGGCACTAAACTGGAACAAGGTAGTAGTGTAAAGTCCTAAAAGCAGGTGCTTCATCTTATTGAGAAAATAGTATCTGTATGAAAAATGAACTGGAGCTCATTCTTGATAACTGTGTTTAAAAAAAAAAAAAAAAAACCAAACAAAAAACCAAAACACCCAGCCAAATCCCTCTACACCTTTCAAAAATAATTGGACAGAATATGGAGTTGAACTTGACATGTGAATACTAATTATGAACTGTATGACTCTGAGGAGTGAATATACTTCCATCAGTGTGTAATTTTGTGCACACGACGGTTTATGTAATTGGGGGATGAAAATGATCAATGTGAGAGAAATTCCAGTTAAAATTCCAACCAAGTACAGTATGTGTTGCGAAGTGAAGTTCTGCTTTTGATATCAGATCAGCCATCCTGTTAAAAAGGAGATTGAAACTCTTCTGTAGAGCTGGAGATTTATAAAAGTCCTGGACTACTCCATTCAGCAGTTGCTTTCAGTCACTTGATTTTTAACAGGCTGTGTTGAACATAGAGTAATTTTTCAACAGCGCATGATGGAAGTTTAAAAAATGATACAGTGCTATCAATATGCCATCTGCTGGAAAGAGATTATGCTTTAATCTCCTTCAGCAGAAGGCAATTCTCTCAGTGGCAGTTAGTATTTTTTTGTAGTGAATGGTGAATTCATTGGTTGGATCCAACCAGAGTGGGCTTGCGGGACCAGTTATGTTTGCAAAAAGCAGGGTCTAATATCTTGCTGTTTGAAATTGCTTAGCTAAGGCAAAGCATCAGCCTTGCAGGGCAAAAAAAAATTGTCCATCATGAGGATTTTTTTTTTTTAAAGTTTGTACAGAAGCACAGTATCTCAATTTCATACATTGGTGCTGAAATCAGCGAGCACAGTACTTGCTACAGAAGTGGATAACTGCTGCTTTCTATTCCTTCTCATGTGGTGGTGCAGTCATCTTTGCGTCGTGTCATGGTGATAGTTTTGGAAGACCTCAGCATGTCTTCAAGCCTAACTGTAAACAAATACGAATTGATGAGCTCAACTGTGTTAACACAGCATGTCATCTTTGCTTATTTTGTAGCATTGTTAAAAAGAGGAAAATACACAGCTATTGCTTTTAAAATTATGTTATTAACTTTTGATTTTTCAGAGCTGTATTAAGCTAACTTCTCAGAATGATCTGAAATCACATGCATGAACCAAAAGCCTATCAAATTACAGAAAGTTCATTATTTTGAAAAGAACGATCTTTCCTGTATTAGCCAAACTCAGTTTGGTGTGGTTTTGAGATGGAGAGATGACTCTTAATCATATTTCCAGTTGGTTGTAGTGCCAAAGAGGTGACAAGATTGAGGTGTATCTGCCTGTCTAGTTAACCACATATGTTTTGATGGAATAAGTGAAAATTACTGCTCTAAAATCAGTCTAAAAAAAGTTAAGGGGAGCATTTTTGAGGTGAATTTAACTCGGTGAAACTATTCTGAACTTTGTGGCAGATAATAGTATCCTCCAGGTCCAATTCTGCAGCCACCTGCCTGCTTTTGCAGCCCCAGACACCTAAACATTCTGACTGGAAAATTATTTGTAGAAGGGAACGCTTGCATGAAGTCAGTCATTGGGGTCAGTAACAGAGATTTGTGGTCCAGATTATTTTGTCTAATGAGACTTCCCTACTTCTAGCTAAAAGGACAGTTTTCTGTATATTACTTGAACATTACTACTGGAAGCCTGGATACTGTAGTCTTTGCCAACAACTTTTTTGTTTGTCCAAATGAGAAATATCAGACTCTCTTTTAAGAAGCTTGATGTGAAACAAAGCTTTCCTTTTTTTTTTTTTCTGTGACAATGAATTTCTTTCTGTCCACACATGAAATATGACAAAGCTGCAAGACATTGAATAATTTGATTGAAGTAGAATGGTTTTATAGCTGAGAACAGGACCATAAACCCAACAATAATAACAATAATAATATTACTACTACAGCAGCTCATTAAATGGATGTACAAGCAACGGAGCTGTAAAAGGCAGAACTTATTTTAATGTCAGAGAAATGACTGGTGGTAATTTTTTTCTGAAAGTGCAGTTCACTGGCAGTCTTGCTGCAGTGATGTTACAAAGCAATCTGTAATTCATTGGTTTCAGAAGAAGAATGCCACTTCTGTAGTTTGTAGCAGGAAAAAAAAGTAGCGTGTTCATTTCTGGTAGGTGGATGTTGTTTAATGAAGGTGTGGGTGTTGATCTGATGTGTGTGTGTTGTTGGAAGTGACAGAAATATAGTGAATTCACTTACCTTATTAAACATGAGAACCTGACATAAATGCTTGCTTTGTTCCTGGACGTGTTTTCAAGGTCGACTATTTTCTTTACATTTGTTGGTTTTGGTAATTATTTTGTTAAGGAATATGAAAATACTAGTATCTTTTCTCTTACAGGTGTGTGAAGGACTGAGTCTGAGACTTGAGGAAAGAGATGTTTGGGAGGGAGAATGTTGAAAATCCTTGTTTCTAGTTCTTAAGCTCTTTCCTATCTTAGAAATGCTCTTTGGGCTATAATCAGATGTTGAAAGTAACTGTTTTGCATTTAGACTGATATGAGAGTAGAGGGAGCCCTGCTCCTTCCTAGATTTTGAGGTGGAAGGAGGATGTGTGCTAACGCCCTCGGCTCTAGCCGTACCATTGTTACATGCTCCAGTAGGTAGCCAAAGGTGATCCTCCCTTTTGGGATCTCAGGCTGAGGTCCAGCAGTGTCCTTCCTTTTGTCCATGACTGAAGGTGAACTCTGCAGAGTGGTAGTAGGAGGAGGGGGAAAGGATGATGTGTTTTTCCTGTAGGTTCGGTGGATAACAGAAACTGTGTTAATATTGTGCTTTCTGAATTCTTCCAGAAATGCAGGAGCATTAACGCTATAATTTGCCTCCTGCTTAGAATTCCTTTCATACTTATTTTTACTTTCTGAGTTTTCTGGGCCGTGAAAGCTTTCTGATTTCTATCAATGTGGATGATGATGCATGGCTTGTAAGGACTTATGTTTCAAATACAGAAGTGGCATTTAGCATACAGCTTGCAACCTTACTATACCTGAAGAGCCATGTGCTTTGTTGTGGACTGTGTTTAAACATAATGGGACAAATTTGAGTGGCACGACTCCATTATTTCAAGGAATGTGTTTAGCTTAATGGTGTTAGTTCGATGATTTATAAGCAAGTGCCTAATACAGCAAGCTAGAAGCTGTTTGGTGAAACAAAACTTTTTCCTTCTTCTGAGAGAAAAGGTTTGATCTCCAATGATATATTTCAAAAGAACAAAAACAAAAAAAAGAAACAACAACCACCACTCCAAACAAAAAAAAACCCAAACAAACAAACAAAAAACCAAACAGAAAAAAAAAACCCAAAAGAACTAAAACCAAGCCCAAAGTACCCCCACTCCAACAAAACCATCCAACCAGCAAAAAAACCAAACCACCGGATGTGTGGACATGGGGAGCTACTTATCCTCCTTGCACAAAGCCCTTAGCCTCAGGGGTGCGGGTGCTGGACTACAAAACTGACAGTGGCAAAATGAGGGAGCCTTTTCTTGACACAAGTGCAGTTGCCAACCATCCTGCCTTAGAGTACACGGCCACTTGAATCTGCAGGTTTGTGGTATAGTGCAGATTTTCAAGGTAGCTTTTAAACAAGGTAGGTAGGGTACCTCTGTCTTGTGTAGGAAAGTAAGCAAGAACATGCTGTAGACAGACAACTTTGGCATCAGAATGAGATTGCGTAAAGCTAGTTTAGGAATTCCTGTACTTGAACTGAACCATATATGCATATAAGAATATATGTGTGTATATAAACATATATACTTAATGCTAGCCTTATGTGACAGACCTGCTTCTCCACGTTTGGAACCCTTCTGCAGTAGAGCAACCACACTTTTTTTTTTTCTACCTATACGTCTTAGACGTGGCAGTGAGGAAGGAGAGAGCTTATTTTTTTTGCCAAAGGTTTTAAATTTTATGCTGTTATGATAGGGCTAATACTTGGTTAAGAATGATGCCCTTGGAAGTGGTGTGCTTGCTATGTTATTTTATTATCTGGGCTAAAACATGTAAAAGTGCTCCAGGAATTTAAGCTTGGCAACCTAAACTAGAAATCCAGAAAGAAAATCTTCCTCAGTTCAGCCAGAAATACTAAAAATAGATTATTTTGTTATGTTCTGTTATTTATTTTTCTGATTTCTGGAATGTGAAAGGAAGAAGGAGGAAAAAAAAATGAAGGTAGGAAAAGAAAGGATGCTGCTAAAAACTTTAACCTTCAGGAAAGACTTATTTTAGATTTGATCTAATCTACAGTTAAAATATTCTTGAAGTTCTGTATGAGCTTGGGTAAATCTTAAGGATCACTAGAATTCACCCTTAATGTAATAGAACAGTTGGATTTCTGCTTGTTATGCTACATCTAATGCATTTTGGCCCAGGAGACCTGCCGTTGGAGGTACTTTTGACGTTTTAATGTATTCTTTGTATTTAGAGAAATTATAATGCTGTCACTTTCCTGTTTCTTTCTCATTTATTAATTTAAAGCTAGGGTAGAATACAAGGATATCTTAATTTGAACTTGTAATCCCTCTTTCTGTGAGATTGTGGGTTTGGTATTTTCTATATTTAACAAAACTTGTTCACAGATAGTAATCCTTAGGATGCACCGCTCTGCAGACAAATAAATCTCATTTATGCCACTTGTCAAAAATAGTGTTTCTTCTCACTATCTAGTTTTGCATAATGGATGCACCAGCTATCATGTAGAGGTCAGGTCTGTAAATATTCTCTGTATGGAAAACAAGTAATATGTTTGTCAGAAAGAATAAAGAGATTTCATACCATCCTTCAGTCTTAATATTATGTGAAGATTCAAGATGTGTATTGTTATATTTGCTATTTCAAACACATCAGAGTGACAAGCACCTCTTAGAAATGCTGAATAGATACGATATTGCATCAAATAGCGGTTTTTTGTGTGCTCCTATAGACTTTTCTCCCTTTCCTTCTTGTGCTATTACTTACTCATTTTACTTCTTGCCTCATATCACCCCTGCGTTTATTAATCTTTACTTTTACTATATATTATATTAGCAGTGCTTTTTGTAGTGTTGCCTCTGAAGTCTCTGCTATCTTAAGTGAATCATGAGAGAAATAAACCTGTATGACTCTTACAAGCTGAAGAAATAGGCATCTAGGATTTCTCATTTCTTATCGATATTGATTGATAGCTTCTATGGAAAGGAGTAGAGAAGTTTCAAAAAATTCTGTTGTATCTTGTCTCCATGTACTATCTTAAGAAGATAAGGCTAATATGCTGCCAGTTAGTGTATTTTACCCGAATTGTTATTCTTTTCCAGCTATTTACATATTCTTATTGTTGTTATTTATGAATGGTCATGTTTGGTAGCTTTATGTTCACAATTTCCTTGTAGGAAATAGGCAGTTTTCCTTTTCATTTGCCGATTATGGAAGTGAAAACTGGTTGAAAAATAGATTTCCCCACTGTTAGACAAACTGCAGCACTTAGAAAACTGAGCGCGTATTTGCTGAATCCCATCTAATTGTAGAACTAACACGTTTCTCTTTTATTTGGAGATGGAGCTGCAACAGAACATCCTTCTATCTTCTCTGTACAAAGTTCTTTCAGGCCACCACACTTTTACCCAATGATGTGTTATCGCTGCCTTTCCTCCTGTTTTCTCACGTAGAGAGCATCAAAACACCTTCTACTAAAGGACAGGCAAACAGGGGTTTATAATGGGGTGCAGTCTTTGTAATTTCACTATAGTATAACCTTTGGTGTATTTTCAATAGCTGCTGTGGGTCTTTATAAAACTTGGTTTGGTAGTGGGAGGGGGGGAAGACATTATCTAGTGCCATAAGTGGTCAGTCAAATGTGGTTGTTTACTAGTACCATATAGTTGTTGGATTTTCAAACTCCTGAAAAGCAGTATCAAGTACTGTGATTTCTGTTGATGTGAATGACTACAGAAGTAAGAGCTGTGACTTTGTACTTCAGAATTGCTTGACAAACTAGGGGACACTGTGTCTACCTTATGTACCCCATCCTCATCATGTCTGAGTGATTTTTGCATTCGTGTTCCCAGGCTAGCCTGTGGCAGCAAACAAGGGGAAAAAAAAAAGTGAGATTTTACTGAAATGTGGAAGAGAAAAGAAAAAAAATGTGGAAAAATTGAACTGACAAGACTGAAAAGCAGCTGTGCTCTGGGTGGCATTAGACTGTCTGTTGAGGAAGTTTCTTCCTCCTGACGCAGCATAATGAAATGTGTGCTCAATGTGCAAAGAGAGAATGTCTGTCTTGAAAATGGAGAAATAAAATCAATTTTACTACTGCTTCCCTCACAGCTTTTTTGTAAAGAAATATTTTTCAGGAAGGGGTGAAGCTCAGCCAGGGTGCAAATCAAACAACGGTGTTTAGGAAGTAGCTGAACCTTTGAGCCTCTTTGCTGAAACTGATCGCTTGATGATTAATTCTTATTTTCTGTGCCAAAATACACAACACAGCCATTGTATTCTTACTACTTATTAGTGACTGGCAGAGTCCATCAGCCCTGCTGCAGACTTACCCCTCTATTCTACAGAGAGTACAGAAGTTCCTGGCATGTACTCTTCCGAAAATAGGCACTGGGGCTTTTTTGTTGGTTTTATTTTGTTTTCTTCTTCCTTCTGTGAAGGGGAGCCGAGGTTTGCCAAGGGACCAGGCATTTTAGGAAGGCTTAATACCTATAATCTGCAGTGGATTGTCTTTAAGTGAGCTGAACGAGTCTAATCTGATGTGTTTTGAATTTCAAAAGGGGACAGCATATTGGCTGCACTAACCCTGTGAAAATCTGAACGTAAATGAGCGATAGGCTTTGAAAATTAGACTGTTATTTAGCTGCTGATGTGTATGGGGGATACCAAATAGTCATGATTATTAGCAATCCATCCTGACCTCTTTTAGAAAGTCTAGCCTTGCAGCTTTCTTTGTTTCATGCTCAGCTGAGGAATAAGGTTATTTGGCTTAATGCAAATGATGAGGCTTGGGAAATGAATCTGTAACCATGGTGCCTAGATGACAATGGGGCGAGGTGGGGGGGGCAGAATCCATGGCAGGGTTGCTGCTTCCCTTCTCTTTCCTTCATCAAAGATCTCTAACTTTGCAGTCAGTGCAGCATATGCTATTTAATTTGGTGAAAAATCAGCCTCAAATAGTGTTTTGTGTGAAATCTCTGCATTTGTCCATGAATGATATATGAAATGAATACACTCCTCAAGCGCACAGATAGACTTCTCTGCAGTTGCTTTTTTTATTTACTTGTAAAACAACTATCTGCTGTTCAGTATACACAGATGTGCTATATTTGGCTCAGGGAAGCTTAGGAAAGCAGACATTTAATTTAATATTTTCCTTTAACTCATACCTCTCTCTCTATCCCTGTTTCAAATATCTTAGTTCCTTCCCCAGTTTCTACTTAGCTGGAGCTCTTTTGGCTCAAGGGAACACTGTTATCTGCTCCGGGAAGGAGAAATAATTAAATTGCTGTAAAAACTAAATAGTAAAATCTGTTTTAAAGAAGCACTAATCAGTTCTTCAAATGGACTCAGGAAAAGCTTGCATTTCTATCTGTTTTAGTGGGGTACTATGTGATATTGCCTGTTTGATATGTACCTAGACTGACAAAATTTAAATAGCTTCTGAAATAACTAGGAAGAATTACAAGATCTGTATACCAGACCTAAGTATTTAACAAATACACATTCCCTTTGTAAGAGTTGAATCCCCCATCACTGGCTTATAAAATGTAATCTGAAAGGCTTAACCCATTTCCATCAAATAAGTGATGTATCGAAGTTAATACTGCAGTCAGGGTTGAATATTATCACATTCACTCTTCTTTGCTGTAGGGACATTCTATGTTTCTTTGCTGCCTAAGCTTGATGATTATATCACGTTAAAATGGTACTTCTATGTGTAATGGAAAACCTTGCCCAATGACTTTTAGTCATTACAGGAACATGAAGTTTTTGTGGCACTGGATTAAACCTGTAGAACAATGTGCTGTTGACAAGAGTGGTTGCTACGAGAGGAAGGTGACAAAAACCTTGTAAGAAGCACTATGCAATCGTTTCATCTGCCTTAAATTTTTCCACATTGTAGGCAAAGCAATGATCCTTGAGGCAGCTTGAGCCATTTCTGTAGAAGAATATTCAGACAGGTAACAATCTTTGTTCTTGCAAATATTTGCAAGGACTCATCTAGAGAAATAAGTAGATGTGTTTTCAGCAGTTCAGTTGGTGACTAAGCTAGAAAAAACCATACATATCCAAGCAATCCCCCAGCCACCTGATTTCCAGGGAAACTGTTGGGAAGTTTCACTACACAAAGTCAGAACTGAGAAATTGCCATAGCTGTTCTGGGGCGTAATAGAATGAGATAAGATATAAAAGAGGTGTGATGGGAAGACAGACTAATTTTGATATTTGTTAGAAGGAGATAAATAAAAATGGACATTACATAGTGAATGAATAAGTTGGAGTATTGATACTGTTCTAGAGTTACTCTATTTACCTGTATCTTACCAGAGGTTAGGTACATCCAGGTGCTATTCTTTCTATACAAAGATGAAAAAAATAAAAACTGTGTGTAAGAGTATGAGAAAACATTGGAGGGAAGGAAATGACTTCTGCTCTGCTTGTTACTGCTCATGACTTGAAAATTATGGTACTGGTGTAGATTTAACTATTTAAAATAAAAGCTTAAAAACTGATTTAAAAATATGGCTTAAAAGTCTCCTAATAAGAAAGCAGTAAAAAGCCTGAATTTTCACTTCAATTCTAGGGCAGTAGAACAAATTCCTTTTGCCCTACAGAAACCTGTGCTCCGTATACTTAAAACCTCATAAAGGATGGACACCTAATGCTGATGTAAGGGTAAATCTTGGTGTTCTGCAGATAACTGTTTCACAGATAGTGTGTGTGTAGGGGGGAAATCTCCTTAGAGCTCATTACTTACCAGACAGTAATGAGGATGGAGAGAATTCTTACCTGTTTCTTGTTAACTTAATGAAAAAGAGTTGCAGTGGGAAAGTATCATCTGGAGTAGATGCCAAAACATCATTGTGGGTGCTAATAAAAAGAAACTAAAGACCACAAAATTGTATCCAGTTCCATTAGCGTAATTTTTTTTTTGAATGTAAAAAGATCCCTTTCACTCAAGGGAAAAATATATAAATATGTATCATGTATATGTCTCCGTTTAAAGAATTTCTAGTTGTAGGCACACAATGAAGTATGAAGAATCGATTCTTGGCTTTCTTTTCTCAGTGGCTTGAATGGGTATGCATGCTTCTGCTTGTATAGAATTAAATAATTCAAAACAGATATTTTTTTTTTTTTCTGACAGCTAAGTGATCAAATTTGGTTACCACTTCTGCAGATAAAAATACCAAATTATTTCTACAGATAAAACTGAGCTTTCATTTTCTTCATCCTACCACTTCCTTCAAATGCAAGAAATTATAGTGGAGACAACCATTGTTTGTGGGAAGTACATTAATCTGGAATTACTCTGCTAGCTTCCAGTTTTGCAGTCTGTTGGTGGGACAGCCTTGCACTTCATGGTAAAAATTAAACTTTATGTAGATTCCTTGCATTTCATCAGAATACTGTATTTATCTTGATAATGCCCATTACTTGCTGCCATTGTGGCATAGGTCTAAAGCTACTGAAAAAGTAAGTTGAGAAAGTGATGTTGTGTTAAATGCTTACTCAGCAATCTGTTATCTTAGTGGGTTTTTCCTGGCTGGGCTGGGTTATCAGTGTACTCTCCTGGTGCAGCAGCACTTGATGCATCCTGAGGGCTGTTCCAAACAACTCTTACACATGTGAAAAATGGGTGCTTTTGCATACTCTCTTCTTAACTGGCTTTGAAGCTTTTGCAAAGTTTGTGTGGCAGGTACACCTCCAAATCTACTTCAAAGAAAGATCTGGATCTTTTCAGGCCTCAAATCCTTTTATGAACTGTAAGCATTTAATTTAACCTCTAAATCCATGCTAAAAATGTTAGTTGTGCTTTTGAAAATGACTGGGCTTGTAAAATTGTATTTCAAGCATGATTGGACCAATAGGTGGGATGAGCAGAATCCTGCATCTGCTTTTGAGTAATAATAAAAAGAAATAAACTGAGGCAAAAGATTAAAAAAAAAAAATATCATGCTTACACTACTTGGGGTAGCTGGACTCCAAAGTATCTCTGTTATTACCTTTGATAATGAGTGAAAATGCCAGTCTTCATATAATTTTTACATACAGAAATGACAAGGCATTAAAAAAGTGACTTGTGATCGTAGATACAGAACTACATAAATGGAATTCATGGAAAATGGAATTATGGGAAAATAATTGTTAATAAAATTTAGGCAATCTGTTCTCCTTTGGACAGATATCAGTTGTTATAAACTGGTAACTCTATATTTAATCAACATGCATTTCACTACTTTTCTTGAGTTGCTGCTCTTACCATATACTAATCATACTATAATTACAGAAATAGTTGAAATAGTAACCTCCTATGATTAATATATTTATAGTTATGCTCATTTATAGTTGTTGAGGATTTAACACTGTCTCTGAATGGATGTTATAATGATTATTTCTTATTGCAGTACTTTAGCCTTCTTGACCCATGTTACAGCTCACTGTTCCTCAAAGGAAGAGAGTAGAGTAATGGAAACTTTCAGTCAACAGTTAGGATATATTTACAGGAACCACTGGGATTAGAAGGTGTTGATCTCTGAAATTGTATCAAACAGTAGTACTAACTTCTGCAAGACAAATGACTGCAGCAAAGAACGATGTTCATTCTTTTACCATCATTACTATGCCTTGCAGCATTGTTTTCAATTGAGATAATTTGGAATTGATGAAGTGGTCTGTGTTAGGCTTTAAATTTTTATTTGTGTGGAGGAGAAAAGTGAGAAGATTTATTTTTCTATTTGCTCTCTTTATTCTCTTATTCCAAAAGCCTGTGTGGGAATTAAGATATAAAACTTGATTTAAATGGAAAAATGGACTAAATCCAGCCTTCATAAAAAGCAACTATGGGAACTATGGGTGGGTTTGAACATGGTTACTGTCACTACTGCTTCATTTAATTTGGGTTTTTGTATGAAAACGTATGTGTGTATATATATCTTCATAGTGAACAGCAAGATGCAATCTTTTAAAGATTAATCTTAAAAAAAAAAAAACTCTCAACTCTAAACAACAAAACAAGCCCCCCCACAACAGCTCACAAACACTTCAAAAATGGAGTAATTACTTAAATGGATGTTACAGTGTTAGAAACATTTTCTGTCTCACCCTTAATCTTTGTGTGCTTAACGGTTGCTTAGACATTTTAAAATTTCAAGCTGCATTCACAAGACCACTGTGTTCACAAGTCTTCCCTCTTCCCATGTGACCATGGGATATTTCAATGAAATCTTTTTCAGAGTAAATAAACTTTCAGCCTTAAGTGAATCCATTTATAGACCCTCACATAGCACCAGCCCATTGCCCACTTCTGGTTTCAATTAGTTGAAATGTGATACTGAATAAAGGACTTACTTGTATATACAGAAACCACTTTGAGCAGCTGTAGTGCCTGTATTATAGCGTATGTAAGGCTGAGTTTGATACCTGTATTCAAAACACTAGTGGAACAAAAAGTATAGAACATTCTCTGTTATAAGGAATAGCAACAGATTTGTAACTGCATCTTACCAATGACAAAGGACCACAGACTAAGGCATTTTAGCTTAAAAAAAAAGCACCAAAACTTTACTCTTTTGTAGTCTGTATGGGTCAAGGTCATAGCTGTTTGCCTTGTTCAGCAGACATGGGAATATTAACTGGCTTGGCAGGGTGCCACTGGAGTAAGACTCTTAACAGACTGTAGCTTTAAATCAATTATTTGATCACCTTCAGTAATTACTAACAAAAACACCCATTTGACATCTTTGGAGTCATTGTATCATCCACTGAGTTCACTGAATCACCGTGACTCTTAGAATAACATAAAGCTCCCAGGGGCATCCTGTAGCATGTATGGAAAGGGAACAAGAAAAAGAGCAAGAAATGTGCACTCAGTTTAGCAAAGAAAGAAGCAAGACAACACTCAGATTTTTTTTTTTGTTTTGATGGAGAATTCTTCTCATATTTATAGACAAGATGGTTACAGATTATTTTTCAATTTGACCTTTGATATTTAGCTCTACTTTCTCTAAAATAGACAATCTCACTGGATTAAGGCTTCTCGTGTAAAAGATGGTTGGCTTTTTAATTCTTGTTATTTTAAATTGTCTCCCACTAGAAGAACATAAATATGAGGTTTTACTTAAATTTACTTCATGATTTAGATCCTTGAACCACTGACATAGAGTGAATCCTATTCATTTCTTTCTTTAAACCCTTTTTTGCTAATGCACACCTGGTTCACTACTCGCTTTAAAGTCTATGAAACCACTGTAAAGGTGGAACCCATAATATACAGACCTGTCTCCTTTTTTGTTCAACAAGTTTCTTATTTCACAACATGCTAGCAGACTTGCTTTGCTGTTCTTGATTCTGGACCTATGGAAAAAGTTTGTGCATGTTGTTTACTTCTTTCTGGGGTGATGAGGAGCAAAGGCAGACTCGTGATACGGATCACAGCGACTGTCTCTTGTGTTATGGGAGTAACCTTTCAGGCCTTGCCAACTTCCCCTTGTACTTTGACATCTTTGGTATCTTGAAGGATACTGTTCTTCAGCAGTTTTATAACTTTCTGTTTGAATACAAAGTATGGGAATTAACGACGTGTTCTCACTGTTCTAACTTTGTGGCATCCTGCTGCCAGACACACAAGGGAGCCCAGGTATACTAAGCAGTCTGACTTAATTTCCTTTTATCCTTCTCTGAGAGCCATTTCATCCTGTGAAATAAGAGGCATTCTGCTTTCAAATTTGTGGGGTTTCTTTTTATTTTCTGAATGATATTTATGACTGCCTGAAATGTTTGCTGTTATTGGGTACTTGAAAGGGTGTTATAGTAGTTGCGAGACATCTGTGAAATTTACAGTGTCCCAGATACATCTTTAACAACTCTAGTTTGTTTGTCATGTGAATATTTTAAGCCTTTGATGCTTTAAAATTTGTTTTCCTTTGGTTTTCTTAACGTTTGCTACTGAGAGTGTTTCACAGGATATTGTTAGTCCTTTTGTGTAATGTGAGAAGTGAAAGTGATGATTGAGAGAATATTCCAGCACTTGTCAAATTAGTACCAATTAACTTAACAGCGTGCCTTCTAATGTGCAGAAGTGAAGAGTACAGGCATGGTAAGGCTGCACTTCAATTTATCTTAGAATTCTGTGGGCAACTCAAAAGAATAAAGCGTGTATCTGTAAGTGATTGGACATTGCACATCAACAGGAAGAGCTGTACATCATAGCGGAAGGATGGCTCTGTTGAAAACTGAATCTGGATATTTCAATGTTTAAATTGTGGCTGGATCTGTGCCACTAAGAATAGAAGAACACAATACTTCTCATTTAAGAGCCGCTATCTGAGGTCACTGACTACACTGCAATGTAAGAATCACTGTAGTTCCTTCCAATATAAAATAAAGAAACGCAGTACTGTGTTTTAGAGTGGAACTGGCTCAGATAGTCAATTGGCATCTGCAACTTTGTTCCAGCTATGTATCTGGCCACTAACCAAATGGCGATATCTTTTAATTGTGAGCATTGTATCTTTGCCAGTTCAATTAGCACTTTCAACATTTTGATCCAAATTGGTGTTTAAGACTTTGGTTCTTAAGCTGAGCTGTGTAAGAACAGGCAGTGTTTAATCTCAAACATAAAAAATAATAACGTTAGATGGCTTCTTGTTTCCAAAACTAAACTAGCCCCTTTGAGGGGGCTAGCTGCAGCATATAAAACAGAGCCCCCTCCAGGCTCCTCATGCAGGAACATGTTCTGGCCTGTGTGCGCTTTTCCGCCCTTCCAGACCGTATTCACTTTGTGTGATACCAATCAGTCCAGTGCCTACCAAGCCTTCTTTCTTACTCACCCGCACAGCTACTTCCAAAAGGTTCCATATTTCTTCTGCGGCCGGCAGAAGACACGGAGAAGACAAAATTAGTTGTTTATGTGAGATACAGTGGTATCTAATGATATCTATCTTGCTCACTATCTTTCAGTAATAGAGAAAATTTGTGTTAAGGGTAGGCTGTTAGTTTAAGTAAATGGTAGTAGCTGAGTCTACTTTTGTGAGAGATACCTTTTTTTTCCTTTACCTCCTTAAGTATTTGCAAAATCTGGAAACGTGATCAGGCTGTCAGTATTGTTCTCTGAAGTTAAATCAGTGGTGAAGATGGTGGAGAGCACTAAGAACAAGTCTTTATCTTGACAACTTTAAGGTGATTTGGGTGGAAATCCATTTCTGCTTATATTCAGCGAATGGTATGAAGATTCTGAAATAAAGAGTAATTTTCTTTATGATCTGTTATTGCTGTTATTGTTTTTAATGTATTTAAAACATAGTCTTCAGTGTTTTCTGAACTTACTTTACACATTGTATGGGATGCTTAACGTTTGCTGCTAATGAAGCAGCAACTAAACAAGCAAGGCTGTAGGGCTCTGTTTTGAACATGGTCTGAAGCCAGAAGCAAGGCTCTGGCATGTGATTTACCTCAAACTTTTTTACCCCCATACTCTGGTGAGCAGCAACAAGGTCTCTCTTAAGACTTGTATCTTTTAGACTTCCTATCTTTTTCCTTTGTATTCACTTAGTTCTTGCTTAAAGGAGCTAATAATATGTGTCAGGTTTTTTTGGGTTTTTTTTTGTTTTTTTTGTTTTTTTTTTTTTGAGTGAGTTGTGCATGTTTAATCTTATAGGTATTCCTATCACCTGACTTGTCTTTTTTTTTTTGGTAATGTTATGACTGATGCTCTATTAGTTTTCAGTCTAATGTACGTGTGACTGTTACCATGGCTGCCCTTTGAGCATCAGGAAAGAGAGTAAGTACTCTTCTAATTAAAAACATAGTTTTGTGTTGCCATGTGAAAAGAACAATTCTCAAATTTCCCTTAGCAGCGTAAGAATGTATACAGCTGTATCGGGAGTAGTGGAATGTAGATATAAGATGCAGTGCTTGAGGGTGAATTGTAAGGTAGGATGGAGGTAGTTGAGATGCAGTATTTAGTAAAAATACTACAGTGCAACAGTGCTGCAGTACTACTGTTGTGCTACCTTGCAGTCCTTGCCCAGCTCTGTTCTGTATCACTCAGATTCAGTGTGCATGCCTTTGCCTTCAAATCCAGCTTTGGCTAGGAGGAAAGGGGTTTTTTAATGTGTTTTTTGTGTGTGTGTGTGTGTGCGCGCGTGCCTTCCCCCAGTGTAGTAGGCAGTATGCTTCCAGTCCGTGGGTCTTGGAGCTATACAGGAAAGAATTGTATCATTAAATTATCTTACATTCAGGGAACTGAGCTGAAAATATTTCTGGTTTAGCTTTCATTATAGGATGAAAGGAATAGGGATGGAAAAATCAGTTCTGCTTCAGGAAAGAGGAGAAGACAGGTAATGAAGTGAGAAAGACTGAGATTGAAATACCATTTATTTCTCTAACAGTGCTATGATAGTCAGTGATGTTATATGTATTAAGTACCAGTGTCAGGAAAGATTCGCATGGTTTCACTAGATGACTACCATATGTTGGACACACTGCAGTAAGAGAGAAACAAATGTTTTTCTCTGAAGGCAAGGCTGTAACTTTGGATTTTAATTCCTGCATGAGCTGAAGCATGAATTGTTGAAGAGTTAGTAAATGAAGCACAACTGAAACAATGGGGATGCAAAGGAATGTGCCCTGTTTATTGCTCACCCATGGTTTAAGCTTGGTGGTTTATGCAGCTCTGAAAAGAAGCAGCATATCTAGGACCTGTGCACTTTGACGTTCTCACGGTGGGTGTGAAAGATCTGCTCTGATGCTACCTGGAGAAGAAAGTGGTGCTGAAAATGGAACTTGTAGAAACGCAGCTGTAATCATGCAGTGGAATTATTTCCAACAGGTAACAGAGACAAAGTGCAGTAGCACTTCTGGAGGAACTGATAAGTAGTGAAGGATGAAGAGGAACATTGCTTGACAGAAAAACAGAGATGTGGAAACAAGTGACTGTGGAAGTCTGAGTTATAGTATTAGAGTTTGCTTTGAGACAGACTGTAAAAATTATAGGAAGAGTCATAGAAATAAGTTAGAGGAAGAATTGAAACATGAAGTTGTATGCATGTGTTTCTCTAATTCAAATAGTGAAGGAATATATATGTCTTCAGTTTTCCAGTAAAATGTCAGAAGAGACAATTTACTACTTTCTTATACTTTACCTTACTAGTCTTGAAATATTAGGTCAGAAATGTACTTGTTTTAGCTATAGAGCATTGTCTGGATGGATTTCAACCCAGGATCAGAGTCATGTAAATACAACTGATGCGGGGGAACTTATCTTGTACCCATACGTTTGTTTTGCTGTGCTCCAGCTTGTCAGATGGTTTTAAGTTTGTCTGTCTGCACTAGAATCCCTGTTATTCTTACAACATTTTATATCATGCTGCTGTTCTTCCTTCCAAAGGAACTTCTGGAAAGAGGATAAGGGAGAAAGGTTTTGGCTGAGCAGAATGTGTGATGGAGATGAGGGACTCTATCATAAAAATGCTAAGAGGAACGTGCTTATTTTCCTCTTGGATTATTCCACTGGCCTTAGGAAATGACCTTTCTAAATGTTTTTGGTAAATGCTGACAGCATAATCTGAGCAGTTTCATTAGAGCTGTGCTTTGAAGAATAATGAGCAAAACTTGAGAGCAAGGCATCTGAAGTTATGCTATTTAGAAACAGGAAAATAAGAAAATTATGCCCTTGTCTTTTGAGATAAAAACATTAGGGAGATATGATCTGCAGAAACCAGGAAGAAGTTATTTGCTTTGTTAAAGGTGGTCACTGGGCGCTTGCCTGCCTGTTGTGTTTCTCAGCATTATGGTAAAGTCAAAATGAACTCCAGCTGCAGTCCCCCTCTACACTTGCACTCCCTTCCCCCACAAAAATCCAACTCTGACAGAGTTTGCCCTGTGTCAAAACAATAAAGAAGCTGTTATACTTCAAGCAATTCGTCATGAAAGCCTGTGCTGTAACTGAAGGACATAGTTTTACCGTGGATCCAGTCCTTTTCAGGAAGCCTTTGAACCAGTTGAGTCAGTATTTTTTGGAGAGTGTTGTAGGGGAAGTGGTACCGTTGAAATGGTGCCTTTCAGGTACTGATGTGTCTTTGTAGGAAATATTTCCAAGAAAAACTGTTTCTCCATCTTTATAATTCCCTAACTATGCTCAGCTAAAATAAAGGGATGTGTTGCTGTTGACACTGATGCTACCTGGTGCTTTTTATGAGCCTTCCTCTTCCTCTTGAAGGGCTGAGCGCATTGAAAGTAATTACTTATTGTCATATAAAGTAAAAAAGGGCAGACGCTGAAAACAAACGGTGGTCTCCAACCAATAAATTTAAAAATACTGGTTAGTTAAAACTTATTTGGGCATGTGGGGATAATATTACAAACTTATAAATTTTAACAGTATTAAGAAGCTTTTCTTGAGTATGAAGTGTAGTATGAATATAGTCATTAGCTATTCCTTAAAAATAGCATTCCTCAAGGGATATTTCCTTTGAGTTACAAAGAAGAATTGTAGGAGAGATTCGAGATAAATTTTTAACTGCCCTTGTTCTTCCTGAAGAACATTAGTAGACTTTAGACTGAAATCATGGAGATATTTCTGAAATATATACTGCTTACCTCATCTTTGTCTCTTTGTCATTTTATTTATATACAAGATAGTGTAGTATTTGTAGCTTTGGATATTAATTTATGTTACAGGGTTATGAGGTTTAACTCTGAGTAGCTAGAGGTTTTTTAAAATGAAAAGTCAATAGTTAGCTTTTTCAAGTTTTGATGATCTGATTGCACTGAAGTAGGCGATAATGAAATAGCAACTAATTTACAATTCAAAACAAAAAGCTTTTTTCCTTCAGCCCTAAGGATTTTTTTTCCTTGAGGTAGTTCTTTTTGGAGATTCAATATGAAGCTAAAGCATCATGACGTATAGTGAGTTGCAGCCTGGTGTAAAACCCAGAAAGGACTGACGCCCACCTCTTCTAATTAATTATAAATATCTGATTGTTCACTTGTTCATTCCTGCAGCCTTCAGTTTAAATCACTGGATTGAAATAGTTTAATAATATGTGCCTTCATGAAAACACTAATGCACAGCATGTTTTAGTGAAATGTAGCTTCTGATGAAATTCAATGGTGGTAGGTTACTGTTGAATTATTTAATGAAAAAAACATGATAAATATTTCTTACAAAGGAAGCAATTTTGCATCAATTAACATGCTGTAACATCATGTAAGTTTCCTGCAACTCGTCAGCTGGAAGTTAGAGGCATTTTAGATTAAGCATATAATTTTCAGGAGAAAATACTGTGTTACAAAGAATCCTGTTGTGAATTAAAATTACATAATTATTTTTACTTAGTTGGTGTATTTGTAGAGATTGGTAATGCATTAGCTGCTGCTTACATTATTTTGAAATTATCCCTGGAGTTTTGTTGAAAATCATATTTCTTTTGAGCTGCTATGAGCCTATTATTAAAAAAAAAAAGTAGCCCTTCTCAAGCTACTGTACTTGATTGCTAACAACTCAATATTTCATTAAAAAAGAGATGATTTCAAATAATTATGTAATGGAAAATTGGAAATATAAAAAAAATGTGGTTAAGAAAGCCTAGGAAAAGGTGGGACCTGATCCAGTATTGAACGTGGCTTTGTTCCTTTTAGTTTGTTAAATATGATCTGTTTCTACTTTTCAAAAGAGGTGTTGCAGTTGTAGTACATCTTTTAATTTTCTCTTTATAAGCCCTATGCTGAAGCATTTGTGTTGTTAATGCAGAAAGAGAAGATCATGAAGTATTAAGCTGTCATATCAGTACAACTTTTAAGACTTCATCACTTTTCTTTTCTGTTGCATGATTACTTGACTTAATAAGAGTGGGCACAGTATTTCCTGGGGGGGGGGGGGGGGGAAACCAAAACAAAACCAACACTAGATGATCTTTAAATGTCCATTCCAACCCTAACTATTCTATGATTCTACTGCTCTTCCATAGCATTTGATTTAACAAGTAATATTTTGAATATGCCATATTAATAGTTTTTAGAGAGACTCTTAAGCCTCTGATATAAGCCCTCATGTATGCATAAATAAAACCAACAAAAATAATGAAACTACACTACTACAGTAATGGTTTGATTTTGTTTTGTGGACTGAATGTTGGTCTGTCTTGAAATCAGAAAGAAACCATGTAATTGACTCGACTGAAATCAGAACTTGTTCCTATTATAAAGAACTGTGTGTAAACATTTATTGGATGAATTGGTCCTGACAACACTTGAAAGTAATAACAAAATAGAAGCTTTTTTCTTTTACTGAAGACAAAACAAGGTTTCAGCTTCTGTGATTGAGTTACGTTTCAGACAAAGGAATTGGACTTCTCCATCAACTTTCCTGTTGTGAGTGAACATCTGTCTACATGTTCTAGGAAGTTGGTGTTTTATACATAACTAGTCTTTAAGGGAATGTTCAAATATATTTATTTTAAAATGCGCTTTCAAAATTAGTAAAGTATGGTTATGTTTTATATTAACAGAAAAGCAAGCACATAGGTAAGAAGTGGAAGTACCACTATGGAAATGAATGTTTAACTGCATTCTGATGCAAGTCATGAGGAAAGTTGAAATGTAGACTTCATCACACATAAGAGTCCTAGCACAGTTAGGATAATCCCAGTTATGGTAGCAGAGTTCAAACTGAAGAATATTTGGAACCACTTCCAGTGAAAATGGAGGAGGAAAAAAAAAATTACCCAGTATTGGTAGTTCAAGCAGCCTGGAGACCCTTGGGTGAAAACATTAGAAAGGTGTCATCAGCCTTGATAACTCTTGACATGAGGTCCAAATGTTACCTACAAAGTATAAGCACATCTGATTGAGACAGAGTATCATCCAGCTGACTCACAAAGAGAGGTATAGCAGATCTTGTAATTAAACTTTCTTGAATTGTATCTTTAAAGAAGAGTAGACTTACCTCAAAGATCTGTAGTGACCCTGAGTGTCTCCAATTATATCTCATTCATAAGGTGTTTTCTAAAGATGATGTCATCAAGAGAAATTCGGCGATTTGGAGTCGTGCTGGTTTTTTGGCTACTAGTTGTATGCAGTCTCTGAGCAGGCAGAGATCAGATATGCTGGGATGAAGGTTTGTTTTTAACTCATGTTATTGAAAAAAAAAAAAACCCATGTTATTCCTGAACTCAAGTTATCCTAACTCCTTTTTCTGTTCTGTCTGGAGTATGTAGCAGCCTGAGATTGTGTCCAGGCTTATCTGAGCAACTCTCTGCTAAAAATCCCAACCAAACATAACTTTTCCTTTTTAAGAGATTCTGTCTATGACTGTGGGCAAATTAGCTGCTCTGTTAACTCAGTTTTCTGATAGTAAAATGATGGGAGGAAGCACCTCTCCTTCTCTGTCTTTTAAATGATAACATCTATGTCTAACAAAGTCTGTGGAAGCTGATATTTATTCTAGTTCCATGGGGAGAGATCAAGAATTCTCATATCACATATAGTTCTATGTACTGTAGAATGATGTGAAATATGTTTGTATAGTGTTTAGAATGCTTACAGTTTAGAAAATAATTCTTTTTTTTTTTTACTTTAATTTGATACCACAAAGATAACCAAATGGTTGATGATATCATAGTGTAGCCTTTATGACTTAATACACGTCTCCTTCTGATGGAAGTACGAAATTCACTTTAGTCTTATAAATGTAATCTCTACCATGCTGTATTTTGGCTACAAACATTTTACTAAGTTATTTATTTAAAAAAAAAAACAACAAAACCAACCAGTAAATATACTTCAGAAATCAGTGTTAGATGAGAGACTACTATTTGGAAGAAAAAAAAAATGACAACATACTAACAAATTCTGCAGATGCAATTTTCAAACTTACACATACAGCCTGCCTAATTTTTCATTAACAGTAGAGATTTAGACCTGTGAAATTGCTACAGAGGCCAAGTTGAGGGGAAAAAAATAGCAAATGAGTGAAACTACTGATGCACTGCTTGTGCTGTGCATTTAATGTGCACAGAATTCATGCAGAGAGCATGAGTTAAGCGTTTTAAGTGAGTTCACCATGGAAATGTCTGCCCTTTAAACTCAAGAATCCAACAATTTTTAAATCACCCACTGTCCTGGATGATTTTAATGCAGACACATACCGGCAAAATAGCCAGCAGTCAGAAAGGATCTATTTTCAAGTTCAATTACTATTAATATTGCATATGCAGCAGCACACGTTAAACTACTTCTCCTGCAACAAGTAAATGGAAAAACTGAGTGACAAAAGCAGAATTATGCTTTTGTGAATTTTAAGACTCCTATAATACAGAAGAGAAGCTCAGACTTGCTTTCTCAGGTTTTCATCATTAATTAGGGGCTCTTTGGTTTTGGACCTGGTGTACAGTTAATGATCTTTGATGTTAGCAAATTAGCTTTGGATTTAGTGTGTGCAATGCAAGTAATAGAAATTTTTTTTTCTAATGAGTGGAATAATTCCTTTGTTTTGAATTTCAAATCATGACATAGGTGTCCATCCAATGGAAGTAAAGGAATGACTAAATATGAGTCATTTGTTTCCTAGTACTTTCTAATGTCACACCAAAGCTATTTCTCATCTCTTTCTTTCCAGATGTAAGTCAGAGCTGTAGTTAAATTTGACTTGAAAAAAGCATTAAGGAAAATGTATTTGTATTTTCTCAAGTAGCGTGCAATTAGATTGAGTTATGTTTGTTCAGTAGAAATATATAGTTGCTATTTTAAGGACTGTATGAATTGGACTTTCTTGCTACTTTCCATTTCAGTGTGGACTTAAATAATATTGTACAGTATCATACATGTTGCAGACAAACCTATTCAGTCACAAAGATATCCAGATGATAATTGGGCTGGGGTTTGGCTATAAAATTGAAGGAAAACTGAAGTAAGACTTCAGGTTAAGAATTTATGGCAAGGAAAAGTATTTGATTGTTGTTTCAACTTTCTTTTTTTGAATCCACAGTATAGTAGAATACTCTATTTTGTTGTTTTCACTTGGTATCTTAAAAGTGTGAGCCTAAATCTATTGTATCTGCCTATATTGTTGGCTAAAAGAAATTAATTTTCTTCTTTTCAGAAACTGAGTCCCCATTTTAGAAAAAAAAATATTGCAATCCATTGAAATTAATAGTTACCTTTTACCAAATAGTGTAGGTGACTTTTCTGTGCTGATCAAACTTTTGAAGTATGTCTAGCCTGAATAGTCTAATGTGAATATCTGGTGAATTAGGAAGTGTAAAATGATTACAGCTAGTATAGATTGTTTCTATATCTTGAAAACGTGCACATTTCTTTTTTTAAGAATAATCTGTTGGATAGAAGTATACCAGATGACTGTTCTAAAAGGGTTGCTCTTTATTGATTGTCAGGAACACTAGCAAGTAAAACCAATTTCATTTTCTTTCATACTTCTATGAAACACTATTATTGTAGCTTTAGAAAACAGGCAGAGAGTGATAACAACATCCCATAGCAGTGACAGTTGTCTTGGTTTTATCTATTGAAAACCAGGAACTTTCAGGAAGACAAATTTTAGTGAGTGATAAGAGATCTTAAAAATAAACTTTCTGCTTGGGACCTAACCACAACCTCTGTGACTGCTTTGTAGGAATTTAGTCACGTGTAACAGCTTTAGTGGCTCAATACAGTTAAAGGAGAGAGGATTGCATTTTCCTTCTTTCAGTGCATTATTCTCTGTGGCCTCTTCCACTGACAGCTGAAGCATTTGAAAGGACTTTTTCCTAACTGCAATTGCAAAGTCACATATATTGTGATCAAAGTTGTTCAAATCATATCACTGAGACTGATTTGGCCTCACATATTTCTGTATAAGATTCATAATAGGCTTTGGGGAACAGTGGGAGGAAGATCTAATTTGATTTTAGCTCCCCATAGGAGAACTTGACTGACACCTGAAATATATCAAATAAGAATACTACTCCTTCACATCAGTAAGAAATTATAAATACAGATATTTGCAATATGATTTTTACTCCCTGTGGCTTCATATGTGGATGGACACAGCCCCTGAAACACACACATCGTTCTGTGACTTGTTAATTTAATTTTCCTTGGTCAAGACTACTGATGATCACATTCTTGTATTTTTAAAATTATGTTGTAGGACTACTTTTACTAGTATTATTGAGTATGTAAAACAAAATTCACAGAGGGCGCAAATGTAAAACGTACTCTCCATGAGCATGTGCAGCACAGAATAAGAGTGAGAATTATTCTAACGTGGTCAGAAGGAAAGAAGCCCTAACGTGTGATTTTTCTGTCGTCTGAACTGTAAAAGTACTTGTGCGTTTACTCTGTGGAGAAAGTGGAGTGATGGTGGTAGGATAAATGGGTCTTACTACCTCTGAGAAATGAATGGAGATTGTGGAAACAAGCTCTCAGCTCTCTCTGAGGGTCCTTTCAAGTGACTGTGAAGAAGGTAAAAGTGAGAGATGGTTGGAGCGTACAGGACTGTGGAGGCTCTGGACAGCATTGTAGGTTGTTCCTGTGAGAGCACGCAGTACTAGGCATCCCGAGAAATCTAAATTAGGCTGGAGACACTGCCAGTTCGTGGAAGAGGACTAATTAGGAAAGGTAGGACTCTTTCAAATAATTTCTGTGGGTGAACCACATTTCAGTAACAGAGTTCAAATTTTATATTGCAGACTTTAGAGTATATGCAAACATGAAACAAAGCAAACAAGCTTTTATTGATAACAGGAATGATGAAATTGCTTTTTTTTTTTTCCACGTAAGAACAGAATAATAGTTGAAAAATACTATATTTCTATTTGGAAGTCCATTTCCTGTATTGCAAACTGTGATAGATAGTCTCTTGATGTGAGTATTGATGGGATTCTCTAATACCTCAGAGAGGTACTGGTACCTGTGTGCTGCTGATGTCTTCTGTTGCTGCTACTTTTCATGCTAGGTAAAGATTTGTTCAAACTCTTGTTATTTTCCCTGCATATTTCTTTTCTTTGTCCTAAAAACCTGACTGCTTTCCTCTTCTGCCACTTGTCTGCTTCCCTTGCGATGCCTCTGTTAGGTTGTTTACTAGTTAAGCACAATATGGAAAGGCTACTTTTACAACCTGGGTCAACGCCGTCGAAGGGCTTGTAACAGACAGAAGACAGAAGTCCAGCAAGGAGCAGAGCTATATGTAGACAAGCACGTAGAAACCTCGGGTAAAGGTAACTGTCAGACTTTGATAAAGACAATGCATATAGAAGCATTAATGAAAATGATTA
Source organism: Chlamydotis macqueenii (assembly GCF_036417535.1). NCBI lineage: Eukaryota > Metazoa > Chordata > Aves > Otidiformes > Otididae > Chlamydotis > Chlamydotis macqueenii. The sequence continues at coordinate 66,686,478 of NC_141560.1, read as the reverse complement.
ATCTTAAAATATGTTCTATTTTTTTCCCTGGGTTTGGCCTTGAATAGTTGATTTGGAACTTTACAGTGAGTAAGAGATTTGCTTCTGTAGAAAATATGGCATGAATTAACATCCTTCTGTTCTTTTAATGTCAAAGATGTCTTGTAAACCATAATTCCAGAGTCATAAAGTGCGTTACAAGCTATTTGTACAGTGTTAGGTGAATTATAACTTGATATGCTGTAGTTGAGATCAAATTAATTAGAACTTTTTTTCTAAAACTATTTCAATGTAGACTTTGAATTTTATTTGACTCCTGTTTATGTGATTGCTTACGAATGCTGTGTGATGTGCACATGTAGTTTCTCTAGACTGCTAAAAGTAAATATAACTAATAAAAGGTATTAAAAATAACAAAGTGCAAAAAATACACTCCTTATACTTCATAAGACTCCTTTGCATTGAAGATCTGTTAGGAGTAGTTTCCTTATTATTATACGAGAATCAGAAAATTATTAAAAGAGTTAGTAGTGTGCATTTTATTAAGATTTAGTTAAGATTTTAAGATCTAAATTTTGTTAAGCTCTATCTAGAAAAGCTTTACATAGATCAATTCTCACATCAATACGCATTGGAATTTGTACTGCAGCTTTACCATAAGCATCTGCATGGCTCGGTACCTGTGGCATCTTCCTTCAGCCCTGCTCTGTACTGCCTCTCACCTACTGCTATTACATACTGTGGGTACTGGTAGGTCACATAAATGTTACCTGGGGGTTGCAAATGAACGTGACTAGTTGTGTCACAATATTTAATGTTGATTTTCTACTAAAACTGTTAACCACTCAAGAGCCAGGGAGAACAAATCTTTAGAAAGTTAATATATATTTATCATTGTGTTGTTTAATACAGAACCTAATGATTACGACTTACGTGCACAAAGGCAAACTAATCCTCATGTTTAAAGTCACATAATAGCGATTTTATTTGATATTGACTAAGCAGTTACATTGCTGCCTCTTCAGCATCAAGCAGAAGTAACTTGCTAGACTTAAATGCCTGTACCTCAGTTAGTTTTTGTTTAACAAATTTCTATTATTAAGCAATTTTCAAGATTGTAGTCTATGAAGGATATCACGAAAGTATGCCTTACTTGGAAATTTAATTTAGACTGGTAGACTTGTATTCATTAAGACAAATTACTCAGGAAGATGGGGTGTTTTCCTCTCCTCCAGACTGTTTTCATAGTGAAGTCCTATCTTTTAAGCCTTTGTGTCAGACGTAACAGAACAACAGATGATTTTTGTAATTGCTAGCAACACATTTTGCTAAATGTATTTTTATATAGAAGAGAAAGGACAAAATATATGGAAATTCTTGAAGAGGAATCATGGAGAGCTCTTAAAAATTGAAGAGGGAAAATATGAAGACTGCATAAAGATTTTTAGTTCTATTTGTTTCTGTTGAATTCTTGGTTATTTTGGTCAGTACATAACTTGTCTCAAATCAAAATGTTGCACTTCCTGTTCCACAATGGATTTGACTGCTGCTTTTAATAATCGCTTCTGAGGGAGGTTTATTAATTTTTCTTCTACTTCGGAATAAAATTTTGTCTTTAATTTTGTCTATGAAAGTGTCCATATTGAAACATTTATGTTGAGAATTAAAAAAAAAATAATTGTTTGAATTATTTGAACAGTAGATAACTGTATTGATTAGGCCCCACTGTAAGGTTTTGTTAATGTTCCTGTTGGTAATGGGAGTAGAGATAGTGACCTGAAAGTGAGGATAGATGTGCAGAAGTTTTGTATGCAGTAGAAAGCATTTTTATTAATCATTTATTAATAAGGATATTAACATTCAATGGGTGTTTTGGTATTCTTTCTGTTTATTCATAAGGAGGTAATGATTGCCGTGGTGTAGAAACGCATCAGTGCTGCTTTCCTTCTTTTGAAAAACGGGTCAGCTCTGATCCTTTTCTCGTCAAAGTTTTAGAACAGATTGACTCTTGCAAATAACATGCATCCCCTCAATAGAGAAGAGAGGGCAAGAAAAAGGGCTCCATTATCAAATTAACTATTTCCAGATACATGTTATGAAGGTAAGAAAAGTTTAAATGGGTATTCTGACTTGGCATGAGAGGGGCATGATGTAGATAAACAGCTTTTTCCAAGATGCTTTCCTCCTTTCCACATAGTGCTTAGTCATTTGGCTGAATAAGTCTTGCTTCTTTTCACAGAAGTGTTTCCTAGTTGAATAAGATCCCCACCCCACCCCACCCTCCCTCCAACAAAAGTAGGGAATTTTTGCTAGGTTGATGGACTTTCTTGGGATGAAAATGCATTCACTTCAGAATTTAAAAAACCCTACAAAACTTGGCAGAAACTTATTCTCTGGTGAGTGAGTGGGGGTTTTTTAGTGGGTTTGCCAGCAAGAGGGGTTTTGGTTGGTGTCGTAGTTCAGCCTCGATCGGGACCAGACTATGCAGTCTCTCTCTCACTCCCCCCGCCCTCCGAGAGAATAGGAGGAGATGATATAAGAAAAACAGCTCGAGGTTTGAGATAAGGTCGGTGAGAAATCCTTAAAGTTACCGTTATGGGCAAAACAGACTCGACTTGGGGAAAACCATTTATTTCTAAAATTAGCAGGAGAATGAGACAGGGAACAAGATAACCTCCCCCCACCCCTCCCTCTTCCCAGGCTTAACATTATCTCTACTACCTTCCCCTCCCGAGCGGCACGGGGTGGGGAAAGGGAATGGGGGTCGCAGTCAGTTCATCACATGTTGTTTCACGCCGCTGCTTCATGGTCGGGGGAAGAACTCCTCGCATTCCTCCTCTGCTCCAGCGTGGGGTCCCTCCCACGGGCCACAGTCCTTCGTGGAACTGCTCCGGCGTGGGTCATTTCTTCCACGGGTGCAGTCCCTCTAGAACAGCTGTGCCCGCGGGCCCTCCACGGGCCACAGCCTCCTTCAGGCCTCCACCTGCTCTGGCGTGGGGTCCTTCACGGGCTGCAGGTGGATCTCTGCCCCTCCGTGGACCTCCATGGGCTGCAGGGGGACAACCTGCTCCACCATGGTCTTCACCACAAGTTGCAGAGGAATCTTGGCCAGGAGCCGCGTTACTCCTCCTCCTCCTTCTTCACTGACCTTGGCGTCTGCAGCCGTTCCTCACAACAGGCTGGCAGATGCCTCTCAGGATCCTTTTTACATCTTGTTCACTTCCTTCTCATCTCCTCTCCACTTCTTGCAGCCAGGCTGGGCCGAGTTGGGCCCAGTCAGCTGCCCGGCAGGAGGCCAGAGGGTGAGGCCTGCAAGGCCCACAAGGCTCGCGCCTCCCCCTCTCTGCCCTCCGATCAGCTGCTTCACATCTTCTCCCTCTTTTTTTTTCCTGTTTTCCCCTTCTTAAATACATTATCGCAGAGGCGTTATCACGGGACATTCTGCTACCAATCGGCTCGGCCTTGGCCAGCAGCGGGTCTGCCCTAGGCCCGGCCGAGTCCACTGAACAAAGGGGAGCGACTTCTAGCAGTTTCCTACAGAAGCTACCACCTTAGGGCCCCCCTTACTAACAAAACCAGAACAGTTGGTTGTTTTTGTTTGTTTTGTGTAGTGTTTTTTTTTCTGTTTTTTTTTTTTTTTTTTTTTTTTTTTCTTTCTTTGGAAGGGGTTGTGTTGTTTCTGGCTTTTGGGGATTTGTTTGGAGGGAGCTTTTTTGCTTTGTGGAGGGAGAGTTGCTGTCTGGAGGGGTTTTGTTATTAAGGAATTTTTATATTGTGAATAGATAACAAAGATAATGATCTCTGAAAGCTGAATATTTTTTTTCTTTCCTTCTTTTTCTTCAAAGGTTTTTATACAAGTGGTTTCTGGAAGTAATGTAGTTCTGTGAAAGCATGTTTGTGAGTTAGAACAACGTAGAGTGCATTTAAGGTCCTTGCTGAAAGCTTAAGCAACTTGACTCTTTTGAATTGATGAAATCATGCTAGAAAATTGAGTTGAAAGAGTCCAGATACTTGTGGTTTTTTGGTGTATTGGAAGTGCTGGAAATGTTCAGCAGGAAGCCTGCTGTGATTCTCTGGTGGCACCTGATGTTTCTTTGGCTTTCCATGTGTCATTTCATCTTATTTGTTTTTCACTTTGGCTTCAATTTTACTGTAAGGATTCTCTATTAATATAAATTGTGCTTAGGCTTTCAAATTAATCTATGAGAAGTAATAGAAGGCCAGCCAGCTGGTTTTGCTTTCACCTGTTTCATTCTGTATGCTTTTCTTCTGTACTTTCTTTGAGAAAACCACCCTGGATAAAATTAACTGCATTAAATGTAGGCATTTTAATCTCTTGAGAGAATAATATAGTACAGGAAAAATATCAAATAATACACAAAACAAGAATTCGAACAATGTGGGATTTATTCCCAGTTCTGCATTTTTTCCCCTGTCATCTTAGTAATGTCACCTTTTTTTTTTTTTTATTTTTTTTTTATTTCTGCTCTCTTTTCTTCAATCTCATAGACTATGTTTCTGAAAAATGCTTGAGGGTTCAACAGTAGTAATTAACTAGCCAAAGTGCTTCACAGAGGAGAGAACATCTGTATTACAGAGGTAAAGAGTGACCCTAGCAGGCAAATTGATAATTGAGCTATAAAACTACCTGAAAGATAGTAGGGCTAATTGCAGAACTAGAATCAAGTTGCTCTTTGGTTTGGGGTTAATCTGAAATCTCTACATTCTGCTGCAGAAAAATAGTAGTTTCTAGCCCAGAATCCATTCTCTGTACTTTCAGAATAAGTTTGGATTTAAATAATAGCGAGAACATAGTGCAGTAGAGCAGAATGGTCAGTCATTCTCTTCATACAGAATGAAGTAAGAAAGCACTTACATTTTTTAAAGCTCACAATTATGCAAGCAGTTTGTGTTAAAAATGAGATCTATAATGTTTTCTATACAAATGTGTTTTAAAGACCTTCATAAAAGTAATTTTCTGAGTAGGTGGAATTATTGCTCAACATTATATTGAGACTTAAAATTTAGATGTTATTTTATACTCAACAAACTGTTCAAAATTTCAGTTTTGGAACCCAAAGTGATTTTGCCTAAACATGAAAAGTGATTTTTTTTTTTTTAATTAATGGTAGTAGGGAATCAAATTACTTATGCCGTCTTAGGGAAGCACTCAAAGCCATATAACAGTTGGCTTACTTTGTGTTTGTATATTGTATACATATCTGATAAATGAAAACATCAAGGCTCCAGAAACTTACTTCACTCTACCCAAAATAGCTAGCACAATTCTTTTCACAGAAATACATGACAAATCCAAATTTAAAATCTGAAATGGGGAAAGCCTGGGATGTCTTTTGTTTGAAAATGGACGTATTGAGTACAAATTTGATTGTGTAAGTCAGTGAAGTGTGTAGAGTACCAAAAAAAAAAAAAAAAACCAACCAAAAAAAACCCCACAACCTCTTGTGCTTTACCATTGTCTTGGAAGAAAACTCATTGTCAAACTGAAGGTGTCACCAGATTGATCATAGTTGGTGTTTGTTTGCAGGGATTTATCTTGGCACTGTCCTCAACCAATGCACATGGTCAAAAGATTAAATCAGAATGAGGAGACATGAAGATCATCAATGCAGGCAGCAGAAGAGTAATAACTAGGTCCTGAGTCTCAAGATTAAGCATGCCTTACTTCGAGCAGTGAAAAAAACCAAACCTATTTCCAAGCATTTGTGGTTCTGGGCAAGCCAGTCCAGTTTCCTGGTGTTGAAACTACATTGTGAAGCATTAGAAATATTTAAAATATGGAACAGTACTGCTGTCAAAACCGATGGGCATCACCAAACCATCCAATGAAATATGCATATTGGAAGCTTTCTTCCACAGGAAAATTAACTCCATCCCTGCTGAAACCAGGACAGATATTTAGGTAGTTTATCTGTTACATGAATAATATATCCCCCCTGTGCTAGAACAAAAATGCTGAAGTGTAGCAAAACCAGTTAATTATAAGTGACAGTGCAGCAACCCAAATAGAAGTAACATCTTGCAAAGTTGTTGCTGTTGACAGCAGGAAGTCATGAAATAGAGCAGACTGCTTTCTAAACTCTTCCTGAATAGTGTCAATTCTGTATTAGAGTCAACCAAGTATGTTGGAAAATACAACATTTATGTGGCAATGTTTGGCAATGACTCTGAAGTACAAAAAATATGAAGTGAAAAGCTCTGACATTGACAGTCTCAGGGAGAAGAAAGTCATTAGCTACCTAAAATCAATAGTGCAATGGAATTTTTTTCACTTATTAATGAGCACATCAAGCCAGATGGCATGAGTAACGACTACAAATGTAAATGTATTTGTCAGAGACATGCTAAATTGGAGACATTCACCTTGAATGTTTTATTTGATTATGATTTCAAAAAGTGGAAACCTAGTGATGTTTAAAATACAGCGTGCGCTTGAGACTTTTGACAAAAGAAATCAGCAAATGAAGCTAAAGTACTTAGTAAGATTAAAAATGTTGAGCAAGTGTACTGTGGAACACAGTAATGTGTTGAATGTTTATACTTACGAAAGTGATTAATGCTAAGTAAAAAAACAACCCTGAATACATTAATTTGTTTTAATTACTGAATTCCCTCTTAATGTCAAGTTGCATTCTGAAATCTTCACTTGATGAAAGCTGAGCTAATGCAGAAAGCTAGTTAGAGATCTGATTCATGTAAGTACGCAAAAACCCCTCTTTATTCTGATCATTGCTCTTCGAGCAGAAATTTTGTACCTATAAATTTTACAAACTTTTAGTGTAAGTAAATGTTAAGATTCAACTTTTACTTTCTGTAACTAGATGTGAATGAAAATAAGTTTGAAAGCTCATTTTGACAGATTAATTACTATATTTGGAAGAAATTGGAAAAAACCTTTTTTTTTGAAATACAGATATTTGGTAACAATTTGATTTTATGCATAGATTTGACAGGATTTTATCAAATTTACATGCATATGGTGACTGGACCCAGAGCTTTTTAACGTGGACTATTTGGCTTTAAAAAAAAAAAGTTTAAAGCATGCTATGTATTCTAGCAATGTACTTCTAAAGTGATGCCTAGGCTTTAATGTGCGAGTGAATTACGTTCTAAAAAAATTTCCTGAAAGGCTGAAATCACTCAGTTGCTTGTGTGTGATATCCATCTATGATGACTAGCATTGTAATATTAAACATGTATAGTTGAATACCACTTTTTCTGTTATCTCTCAAATCAGGAAACAAACATACTTGATGCACAAACTTTATCTCCCCCCCCCCCCCCCCCCCCCCCCTTTCTCCTCAATAATCAATTACAAAAAGTATATTTGTAGGTGTGCGAGCATCTTGAAGCAACGTGCTCTGGGTCACAGGTCTGTACGCTACAGAAAGTATTTATTCTAGCCATTCAGCCACCTTATCTAGAAGCTGCAGCCAGCCTGGAATTTGGAAAATAGCCAGGATTTTGCGATTATCTGAGGTAAAATAGTAACTTTTTTTTTCTTTTTTTTTTTTTTTTTTTTTTTTTTTTTTTGCCTAGCACAGCTTTCAGTTAGAACTTCTGAAAAGTTTAAGTTACTTTCAGATCTAGAGACCTACAGTGAGGGCATGTTTGACCCTTGAGCAATCATTGTTCATAAACTATTAAGGGGGAAAAAAAACCTCAACAACAGCAAAACAAAACCACACAAAACCCAACTCAAAACAAACAAACAAAAAAAAAAACACCGAGCAGAGGAATTCATAAAAACTAGATTTTTCTCTGCTGGAGTATTTTGAGATGCCAGCTGAACTTGCTTGTTAATTTTAAGATATAAGCATGTTTCTCAAGTGCACTGTTAAAAATATTGTGGTCTGACTGGTGATTTCAAACATCTAATCTTTTCAAAAGGCATCTCTTATACACCTTACTAAGTGGTAATTTCCCCACCACCACCACCCAGAAGGTGTCAGATGTTGTGACTTCAGTCATGGTACTTTAGTAACTGGTATTAGCATATATATAGAGCAGTTCAATTGAGACAACATATATATTTCCATTTACTAGATGGGGTTTTGATTACATATATATATATATGTATCGTTTTCCAGCTCATTATGGCTTCTATGGTTCATTTTGCTAGGAAATTATATTGCTTGGCCAATAAGAAGGGTCTTTAATGTGTTAACAAGTATTGTGACAATAGAAAGTCACAAATTAGAAGGATGTACTGATGGGAGAAATCATTAGAAAAACATGAGACCCTATTTACTTGTGGAATTCCCTGTGCTGGTGCTTTTGCTTCCTATATGAGGGTGGAAGAGGTTAGTTAACAGTGAAGATTTCAAAATAAATGATGTGCAAATGCTTGCCTGGTGAGCCACTCTATCCCTCTTTTTGGGACCAAGTCCTTTAGACTTTGTAACCCTGTAGAGCTGAATACAGACACACAAAAAAATGCAAGTATGGCAGATCTTTTAGCAGAATTATTTTATATCTGTAAAGCAGCTGTGCAGGTTTTATTGTTGTCTACCAATGTGAGACCTTTAAACTAAGTTGAGCATAACTTGTCAGGAAAGAACTGGACGCAGGTGGCCTGCCATGTAACTAAACAAGAAGAAGCCCTGTGCTAGGTGTTTCTGCAGGGAGATGGAGGAGTAGAAATATCTTGTAGCTGTAGAGCACACGTGTAGTAAGATTGTCCAGCTGTAAACAAATGTGTGTTATAAACACACACAGAATTCCCAGACGGTTTGTCCACTAGCACATCTCAAATGATGGTTTTTTTTTTTTTTTTTGTCTCACTGCTGACAGAGGCTGCTAGGGGTTGCAGGAATTGTACTGTGTTTTAATAAATAAGATTACATCCTGATTCTAACATGCTGCATGGAGAAGTCAAAGCGCTTTGCATTCAAATTACTCTGTAGCGCAAAGGAAAGTGAATTTCACTGAAAGGGGCAAGCAAATGGTACAAAAATCCACACACGCAGTCTGCCTACTCAGTGCTGCTCTGTAGAAAGGGACGAATAATGCTAGCATTTGGCATAATCAAGTAGGTTCCTAAGTCATGTGCTATTTAGGAAAGCAGACAAAACAAGAACTGGAGAAGAAAAATATGAATTGAAGCAAAAACACTGGTTATGTGAGTGGATGCCAAGGGTTTTTTACTTTAAAGAAGTCTGCATTGGGTTTGTATGCCATTTAGTTTTTCAGAACTTGTTATTCCCTGGCAGGCATTCTTAAAGGGAAAAGATAATCTGTTATTTCATCAGTTGTAGTGAGAAATCTGTGTGGTGTGATAAACAAACATGAACCTGTAATTAAGTAGAAGAGAAAGTACTTTTCATGGTAGAATAAAATAGGAAATAAAAAATGGCCTGATTCTACTTTCCTTTGCTCAAGTTTGCTCTTACTGATGTCAGTGGAATTGTCCTCACCTACAAAGATCTAAATCTCTCTAACTGGTTACCTGCATTGTAGACATGAAGTACCAGGTGAAGAAACATTAGAATAGGGCTTTTAATATTGCCGTTCCAGACTCAGTGAAGCATTGAGAGGAATACCTTTACAAGCACAAATCACAGCTAAGAGGATGTACTGCAAAAACCTATACATAATGTTTGCACATGCATTTTTCATTTTATGTGTTAACCTTTGTAGGGGGAATAGATTCGCAGCACTGTACAGGTAGGCAGTGCTAAAAATCAAACAAGGGGTAGGAAAGTACAGAATCTGTTCTGAGATTGCTTTAAAGCAGTTGTCAGGCCATCTGTTACTCCTAGATTACATCGCCACTACCCATGAAAGCTCAACTATGTTCTGAGCAAGAAGCATTGAGGTATCAATGTAGCTGGACCACACAATCTCTTTTTGGGTAGATACTGAGACTTGTAAAGTACAGCTTACCCCAGTATAGAAATATGTCCTCTTAAATATGAAGTTGGCTGTGTTGTAGGTAAATTACACTTTTATGCTAGTGTAGAGAGTTTCTTTAAGGATCTTAAACCAGTAAAACCTTACTGAGCAAGCAGCTGTGCTGGCCCAGACATAGTGCATAATTTCTCCTGAATATCTTCTAATAGAAAAGCAATGTAAGTAATCTGGACTTCCATAAAGCTTGCCCAGATTATCTCCTTTCCCCTTACTTGTCTCAACTTTCCTGTCTCAGATAAAACCTCAGTAACTATTAGTATGGATGTTAGCTTTCAGTTAGATAGTACAACTGTGCAACTGAGGTAATTTCTTGTTCTGTTTAGCTTGTGATCTCAGTGGAGTAGCAGTTTTCTTACGTACTAGTACAGCGTCTGGGGAAACCTTGATCTTGGATATAATAGCATGCAAGATTTCCATAAATAGTAGTAGTAATACGTAAGATAGAGAGAAAAGAATAGCTGAACATGGAGCTTGACTTTTATAGATAATTATATATATTTATTTATAAGTGACATGCACTCAGAGGACAACTTAACTTCCCTTTATAACACTAAGGTCTAATACAGACCCTCCAAATAAAAATTTCAGTACACAATGGAATATTGATTTTTCTTAGCAAGACACTTTCTTTGAAGACTACCAACAGAGAAGAGGCCACCTCACATTGTCATCACTCCCAATATTACTCTGGGATAAAACTTCATTTGTAGCTATATGTTATGTACACTATGTAGGAAAGAGTAAAGTGTTTTGTAGGTTTAAATCCACTAATTAAGAGCAATTGGGGCTATTCTTTTTGAAAACAGAAGGGAAGTGTGGGACACTATATTTTTAAGGTGGAATGCGCTCCACAGTGGTATGATAAAACTGTAACACCAAATGTGTGTGTGTATGCAGCGATAATGCAAATGAGAATTTCTGCATGCAGCTGTAAACCTGGAAGTCTCTTTAGAATCTGTTCCAGTCTAATAATTTTCAATGAGCGTATCCCAATTGCTTGACAACTCATAATTTCTGATTGATGGTTCTCAATGATTTGTTGTGGTTTACAAGGATTGTGGGGTGTTGTTGTTTGTTTTCAATTTTTTTTTTTTTAATTTTTTTTGGGGGGGGGCTTGGGTTTTTTATTTTTGTTTTGTTTGTTTTGTTTTTTTTTTTTTTTTTAAACGAACATGTAATGAAAATGAAGGCAGTTTTAAAATGTTTTGAATTGCTGTTACAGTCAGGTAATATCCTCTACTGAAAAGTACTAGAAATGTCAGCTTATTAAAGCAGTGTCCCCTATAATACTGGTCTACAGGAGGACATAAAGCCTGAGAGTTTAGAAGTGCCATTCAGTAAAAACAATGCATGTTTTTTTGGTGGCCATGGTTACAAATTAGTAGTCTTCCTCAAATAAATTATTTTAGAAGTCAATGGCCTTTCATATGGAAGGGAACTGTAATTTTTGTACCTGATTTATGAAAGAGAAGACTTCTTATCTAGTGGAGCTGTCATTGCATCATCAACTTTCAAAGGCTGCAGAAAGAAGAATTATTGCTAGTCATAAGCGTACTGTTGAAATGTTTATCTGCTTACCAATAATTTTATTGTAAAGAGGACATATCCTTTTTATCACACTTGATCAGCTTCTTTTAGTAAATGGGATACTCCAGTTGATATCAAGAGACCTGATTCCTAGTCTTAGCTCTACAAAGGTCCTGCTGTCTGACCTTGAGCAAGTTACTGCACTTGTGTACGCCCTTCTTGGCCCACTCCTAATTTGTCATTTGTCTGTTAAGCCACATAGAGCAGAAAGAATTACTTTGCATAGTATTTGGAACTTTGCCTTTCAAATAAGGGCCTCGGTATCAATGTTAATATTTCAATCCTCTGGACACTACTGTTGCACAAAGAAATAACTAACAGACTGTAATAATAATTGAATTTTACATGGTAAAGCAGGAAGAATACTTGGCTGTTAGTTTTTAGCCACAAATGATAATGGAGCCTTTATCTTGCTTTTACTGTGTGTATTAGAAATAGTTCTCTTCCACCTGTTTATCTGCAAACCTCAATTACAGGAGAAACAAAATTAGAAATTAATGGCTGTAATCTCTAAGGTTTGGAAATAACAATACATTTATCAATGAGACACCTTATTCCATTGATGATTGGGCTGCATTTGTCCAATTAGATTTTGCTTATCTTCTCAAACAATATAAACTTAGCTTATCTTAAATCATGGACTAGACAAGCTCAGCTGTAGTTATAACTGCTCTTTGTTCTCAGCTTTATTAAACACAAACTCATTAAAAGAGATGGAAACTCAGAATGTGTTTTCAGCATGCGTTGAATGTTTTTGTGTCTTCAACGGAGTATCTTGAAAACTCTTTGACTTCCAGCAAGTGCTTGTTTTGAATACAAACTGGTTGTTTGGTAAGACTAATGCAATAATAGTTGTGGGAAGTAGTTGGCTGTGCTACTTCCTTAGTAACAGATTTGAATAGGCTTTATATAGCTGACAAATTAATGTGACTTCTTTATGAATTTGTCCCGATTAATTTCCACCCCCATTTTTCCAGGATCTAAGTGTTTGAGTGTTACCACAGGTAATGTTGTTTCCCAAATAGTAAAATAACACTCATTCAGACACAGCTATAAAAATAGGTTTAGTTCTACAGGTGTATAATAATGTGGAATTGCATTGTAAACTCTTCTTAAACTCAACATGTGTCCTATTTCCTTTTTATTCTGCTGCATACTACAGACTGCCTGCATCAAATTTTTCATACAAAAATTAGAAAAAGCAACTGATGAGTGACAAAGTTCTTGTTTACTCTGAGGTGCTCTCTGATGTGTATTGTCTCTCTGCAGAATATCGTTAGACACCTTCTGCACGAGCACACCAAGACTGCGAAGTCTTTGGTCACTTTGTTCTTGATGTTCTTAAGTGAGAGCCAGAAGGAAATAACATAGCCAAGTAAATACAACATGGTGGTAAAGAGTCTAAGTCCCTGCTAGTTGTTACTTACGTGACAGAAGACTTCAGGTGAATCCAGTTGAAACGCAAACCCCATGCCAAACAAAGAAAATATGATTGTCATGCATAAGCGAGATGATCTTAAAAGGTGGCTGAGACTGCTGCATCGTATTTATCTAGTGTGGATTTTAAAAGTACACAAAAAAAAAAATCAGAAAAGTTTAGGGTGACAATAAAAATAGCTGCAAAAATCCTACGTAACTAGCCTGCATTGCTGAATTGTTAGTGATATAGAGTCAGTGAGATCATCTGAAATTACAGTTGTTTGATACTATTAAGTTATCCAGTTGCATCCTGACTGACTGGCCTGAAACACTGAAAACTTCAATAAAGACTGGAAGTTAAGACCAATGCTCAGAGTAGCAGAGGTGAAAACTGAAAAGAAGAGATGAAGATGGGAGCTCAGAATGCACTGTTTCATGATCAGTAAGCAATTAATGAGCATAGAGGAACAGTGCATCCAAAACCAGACATGTAGAAGAACTAAATTGCATTAGCCATCTGAAAAAGGTCTCTAAAGAGAAATTAAAGTTCTTAAAATATACACTCAACCTACCATGGAAGAGACGAGGCATCCGTTTATTGCTACAAAAGGATTAAAAAGTAAAAGTTGGACAATTTGGATTTAAAAGCATGTGGCTTCTTTCTTTTTTTTTTTTTCTGAAGTATAATAAAATTAGGTTGACCAAAAGTTAGTAGTACATTAACATAATCAGTGTCTTAATTTACCTTTGTTTAAGAATAGTTAAAGTTAATAACATGAAGAAGGAAAAAGTGTAAGGAGAAGTCTGTCCTACTAATAATCACACACTTCTGTAAACAAGGATCAGGAAAATTGATATCGTGGAAAGAGAGAGGTAACAGTAAGGATAAATGTATGGTGCTGAATAACTATAAAACCATAAATATTTATACCAAGCTACCAAGTAAATATTGCCATGGGTTATCCTTTAAATCTGAAGGCTTGTGTTGTGTGTGTTTTTGTATTTATTTATTTATCTATTTTTAATTTGCTTTTTTGCCTTCAGGGGTTAGGGGTCCCCCATACGGGATTTTATCAGATTGTCGTCTTCATGCATGCACATATTTTGGAAACTTTAGTGACTGTTTATGGCATGACAAACCTTTAACATTTCTTCAAGGGAGAAATTTTGTCTCAGTTTCCAGCAGAAGAATGACCTATAGGCATAGTATCAGTTTTAGCACATGTAATGTCAGCTTAGAAAAAGCATCAACTCTTCTTTTTCATTTTTTTTTTTTACCTGAATGTTTATTAGTCTCTGTAAAACATCACCTATTAGGTGAAATACAGCAATACCAGGTTAACAATTTCTGCAAATGATAATGACATGTCTTATTTCTGTACACACTTACTGCAAAATGCAGCTTAGAGAGTAAGCAAATGAGAACACATGGACTATTTCTACAAATGCTCGATATCTTCCAAAGACTGAATTTATTTAATTTCAGTGCATGTTTGAGGATCTCTTCTTGCAGGAATGCCTTAGCATCCTCTAAAAGCTAAAGCTATTCCAAGAAAAAGGTTGGACACTCTGTCCTGCCATCTGTGATGCATGACAAAATTTTTCTGTGGCTAGTGTAGAAGAGGAAACTTTGGTAGATTTTCCAGGCTAATTGCATTTTCCCAATGCCTAGTGCTTTGCCCCTACTCCAGCTTAAAGCTGGAATCACTGGCATTTTGTAGCAAGTTTGTATAAAGCCCACAAAACCTTAGTAATTTGGTAGTTCCACGTAAGGGCAATGCATAGAAGAAAGACGGTAAGTGCATTAATGTGCAGTTAACATTTAGCCGGTATTGATTTAGTTTGTTTTGAAAGGAGTGGAGGACTGATGTTACTGGAAGATATTTTCATTAGTGCAGATGGCTTTGAAGTATTGTCCAGCTGACGGCGTTAATAATGAGTAATTATTGCAAGCTAAATCAATTAGCCAAGACAATAGGGTAAGTATTTATAAACCTGAAAACTAGGCAGGCAGCAGTTCATCCCTGGGTTTTAGATTTTCATGAAGCGTGAATTCTCAAGTTTACCATGATAACATTTTTAATTTTAGTAATGAGAGTAATGAGTTCGGTTTTGAAAAGGTCTCTGACCTTTCTTGAAAATCTATAGTGCATTTATAGACAAATAACTTTTTTTTTTCCTCTCCTTGCTGATAAGAAAACATGCAATTATTTTGCCTTCTGCTGATAATCCTTTTGGAGTATACTTGCAGCAGGTTGTGGAAGCTAGGACATACTTTACAAAAAATTAATCTTCAACTATGGAGCTTTAATAATTCAGAAGCATGTAGGCTTTCTGTACTGACTACTAATGCAGCTGATTGAGCAAATCTGTATGAAATTGCACTTTGCATCAGTATCATAAGATAGGAAAAAAATTATTATTATTAATTTCAGATGCAGATTGTTAATTTAAAATCTTAATGATGAGATATTAATATCCTTACTAACAACTACTGTCAATCTAAGAGCACTGCTGGACTTTTGATCTCTTTTTTACTTCCAGCTGTTTGCAAGGAGAGTGAAGAGAGCAAGGGGTTTTATTATACAAAAACTTGACCATTTTTCATATACCCTAAACTGGCTGCTCTTGTTTTTAACTGATCTTTTTTTTTAAGTGAGAGGAAGGGTTGATTTCTTAAGTGAAAGGACAGCTATTTTGTTAGAAGTCACTTAGACAGTAGCAGTGCTGTGCCTTTGAGTCAGCAATTTTGTAAGCAGCCAGCACTTAATCTGATACCAAAACATTGTCATCCTTCTCGTGTTTTCAGATGCGCGTTTCCTTCTGTACGCATTAGTGTACTTGCTTGTGAGGCGCATCAAGGAAGTGATCTTGGTGAAGCTTTATCTAGACCCTGATCCGCTCGCTCTCTGACTGATTGTACATAATCACTGGTGCTGGCATGAACAAGGAGAGAGGGTCAAGTGGTGACAGTCTGTCTTAAACTTACTACAGAGGGGAAAAAAAGAAAGGAAAAGATGCTCCTTGATGTTGTCTTTAATTCACTAAGCTAAGCCATCTGACATTAAGGTTTATGCATGGACCTGGCAAATAAATTTCAAATCTCTTCATGGAACCTGTACACTTTACACTAAGTGAATACCACCATCTAGATGATGATGGCCAGAAAACAGATTCATTTAGAAATTCGATTTCATTCAGAGATCATGTTTCATTTACATACTTATACAGCCAATTTCTTTAGTTTTACTAACACTCTCCAGTCAAAGCTTTCTAAACTTAAATGGATTTTTCTAAGGTTTCTTGCTTACTAAAAGTCAGCCTGTCAGCTCTGAAATATGTACAGATCCTTGTCTTGATATTGTCTCATAAGCAAAGTATTAGTGAGGGATTTTATTATTCTCATTTCAAACTGAAAGCAGCATTATTAAAACCCTTTCTAATTGTTCAGAAACCTGTAAAGCTACAATAGGTAGTAAAAGAGCTGTGTATCTATTACACACAATGCTGTAAATTTCCTCCTCCATTGTCTGTCAGCTCAAATTAACAGCCTGTTAGTTTATCTATGATAAATGCACTATATTTAATGCAATGGGACAATCCCTTAATTTGAGTACCTAGCATGGTGTCAGACTAAATCTCCTTCAGCTGATTTAATTAGCGAAGCTCCGTGTTAATCAATTTGCAATTAAACTTTCAGACTTGTGCTAGGAAAAAAAAAAATCCCTTCACAAAACAAAACAAAAAAAAAATAGAATTAGGCCAGTGAAAAAGGTAATTTACATATTGGACTTTTTTTAGTAAATGTGTTAAACAGATGATGAATTATTCAATACTAGGTCTCTGTAACAGATTTACAGATTTTAATGAGCTTTCCTAATTTGACTTCTGATACTAAATTGCACTATTTCTTGCATATGTATTAACTGAAAAGGGTTCATTAGCAAAATACATTAATCGATGTGTTATCTCTGACTAAAAATGACACTTTTTTTTTCCACATTAAATCATTTATTACCTCAGTGACACAAAAAACTTTTTTCGTAAAGACTAAAATTACTTATCTGGTTTGCTAATTTCTTTGGGTGGAGTAAAAATGGGATTATTTTGACTCCTATTTTCAAAGTTCTTATTTGGATGTGTTTAGTGTTCAGGAATATGGGAACCAATTGTAGGTGCTTTTTGGTTACTGTTCTTCCAGCCTGAAGATACCAAGATCTTCATATAGCTGCTTTGAATGACAAATTTACAAGAGGTCAGAAGCCCTTTCCTGGGATGCTACTTCCTCAATGCAGCAGAAGCCCATTTTCTCAAAACCTGCCTTGACGTTCTCAGTGAGACGCTATGGGCCCTTATTGTAGTATGTAACATCTAGGGACTACAAAGTGTGTATTTGTGAGCTGGGTTTATGTCCCTGCACAGTATTAAGCAGTGTTGGTGCTCTGTTCTGCCCCAGGCAAATTCCCTGTCAGATTGGAAATGGTATTTGTTGGGTTATCAATTTTTTTTCCTCTTTATTCCAATCTCTTTGCAAATTCCTCCATAGGGTGGATTTTTGTTGCTTTTTGGGTTTTGATTTTTTTTTTTGCCTTTTTTTTTTTTTTTTTTTTTTGCTACCTATGGAGTGAACTTGAATCTCTCTTGGCTGAAGTGTGTAAAGAAAACTCATTACATTGCCTTTGTATGCCTTCTTTCCTCTTCAGGCATATGGTGTATATAAGTCATACATGTCTACATATATAGTCAATGTTAGAAAATGGCCATTTGAAAATGTAAATTATATGTAATATTGGAAAGGTTACTGTTACTTTAATCTTAAACTAAATCTGTACTTTTAATCTTTTATCAGTTTCAATAGTACTAATTTGAGAAACTTGATCCCACTACTACTTCCAAAAGAAGGTAACCTGCAAAGTTGTTGTGTTGCATGTAATTGTACTTGCTTATGGAAAGATGAAATATCAAACTTATTTTAATAACATAGTGTAGCTTTTTCAAGTTCCACTGTGATGTTCCAGTTTAAGTGAATAGCTGAAATAATCCAGCCCATATGTTACTGCATAAATTTATCTCAGTAAGTTAGTTAGATTTTTGTAAACACTCCATTTGTTTGTAAATGGTGGGAAAGGAGATAAGTAAAAGAAAATAACTACTAGAAAAAAATGGGAGAAGAACCCCATTTCCTCTCTTTTCCATGTCCTCTATTTTTTTTCTAGCATATGTTTCTCTAACATTAGGGCAGGCATAATTACTAGGATGCGCTGCATGGGAGATGTGAATTAAGGCAAGCTTGTTGCCTGTAAAGAGGCCTGATATTTGGAAAGAGCACAACTAAGCATGTGCTAAACTGGGAAGTTCTCACAAATTAACCATATGCTTATTATTTTGCTCATCTGAGATTTAGAGTGAATTGTTTAATTGGAAATTTGAATATAACTTCGTTTGCAGTCAACATAAATCCCCTCTAGTTTAAAAACTGCATGTATGCGTGTACACATGTAACAGAAGAGATTTTTTTTTTTTATCTCCATAAAGGTATTTATCTGTAATGTAGGCTAAGTGTATACAGACGTGAAAAAAATACAATTTGTGTAGCTCATACATCTGTACTTGCTCAGGTTCCTTTGCTTTCTTTGAATATATACAAATCAAACCAAGAGCTTGCTTGTGAATCAGTAGTGAGAATAAAAATAAAATTAAATACTGTTCCTAAGATTTCCTGTCATTTCGCATTTCACTGCATCACTCAGATAAACAGAAGATTTCCTCATTTAGAGTTTATTTCTCTGGTTTATGGGCTTTCTAAATCCAGAGTTCCCTGTATGATGAGTGATGTTACGTTGTGAGTTTCTATAATCTTTATCCCTTTCATAGATATGTTTTTCGGTGTTCTTTTTTCTTCTTCTGTTTTGTCAAGGGAGTGGAAAGGGAGTTCTTGGACACATAAATATCCTGGTAATAGTAAGCAATGTTTTCAAAATAGCTTGCTTATACAAATTCAGGGAAAAAGAACAGGAGCTCAACATGTTTCTAAACAGCACCTCATTACTCTACAGAAAATTCTTTCTACCCCTTCACAGCCACACGAGTATTTCAGGAATATCTTTCCTCTCCCCACCTCACCCCTCACTTCTGTCTGTCGATTGTCTCATATCTGTTTATCACAACTGAGGACTTAAGCAATTTGCAAAATACTTAAGACTCTTCCTTTTTACAGAACATAATGGTTTTACCCAATAGCATGGGTGGGTGGGGAAGAGGAATAGTAAGCTAAATAACAATTTTGATTAACTCAACTACTGTAGGTGCAAATTCTTAAAATCTCAATTCTGTATTCTCCCTGTATTGACTTAAATCATTATCTGAAGTTACTGTTCCTTATCAATATCTTAAAACTACCAGGGCTGTTTAAATTCTGATCCAATTTGTATAGTGTAAGATTACATGTCATTTTAATTGAACACCTAACTTCAAGCTTTATTGTAAAAAAAAAAAAAAAAAAAAAAAAAAGAGACTTTGTCTTTTTTTTTTTTTAATTGAAAGATCCAAACATCTCCTATAATACTATCATCAATGTAGCTTTCTTCATTCTATTCCCGGTATCGTGCCTGAAGTACAAGAAGAGTTGTGTTCATTAGAATTACAGCTGCTTCTCAAATACTCCCAAACCAGCCCTGATTCTTGTCTGCAAAGAGACGTTATGTATTCACAGAATCATTCACGCACTTTCTTGCTATGCAAAATGCACACCAGCAGTCCCAATGCTGTATTTAAAATGCTCAAACTGTAATGCTTTATTAGTCTGAGCACTTCTTTCTCTAGTAAGTGTGTCTACCTGCCCATTCTAAAAGGTCTTGGAAAGTTGGGACTTTCTGTTTCTTTTTTGTGTTGTCCACCCTTTGCTATTTGTTGGATTGTTTATTTAAACTGTGTGGGTTTTGTTCCCAGGTTGCATGGCATCTACCAGGTAAAGATTACACTAAGTAACTGTGAATAACAAATGACATAAATTTCTACATAAATGTTGAGATAAGTAAAGATCTGTTTCAAAATAGTGTTTCATTTCAGAAAACTTCTTTCTTCAAAAATATTTGTACCTGTAGCCTCCTGGTACACAAGTTTTTAGAAAAGGAAATGATATAAACTTTAGCAAGAGATGAAATGTATCATCTTAAAGCAGAAAATGAATAAAACCTCCCAAATTCTTGTGTAACAGAATAATCAAAACACGTCCATCTTTCTTTACCCAAATACATACTCCTTTTCCTTTCAATAAAATAGTATACTCCAGATGTTAAGAGCTCTAAGTCTTTATTTTGTTAATATAAGTCCTTTTCCACAGAATGGTAGTATTCTTCAAGGCCACTTTACTATGGTTTGATATGAATTTTTTAGGCAACCTAAGCCTTTTTTTCCAAAGCTCAGCATTATTTTTGTTTTGTTTTGTTTTTAAGCAAATAATGAATGAGACAGTCCTACACTAATGGAAAAACTCCTACTACACCTCAGTGTATTCCCCTGGAATTAACCACTTGGAAAGGATTAAATCCAAGCTGAATATAAAGTAGTACCTACTTCAGCAAAACCTGAACTTTTACTGGGTGTTCTGGAACCATAGTCAAAGACCATCTTGGGCAGTTTGAGATAAATACACTGGATCAAAGTGTTGAGTGGAAATAGCCTAGGCATCAGAGCCATTTCTCTTGGATGAAGATCCATTGCCCTGTTCAGAGAGCACCATTGTTTCCTTTTCCTCCTTAAATTTACTGTTTTCCATGTTTCACTCACTTGCACATCATTAGACAAAAAATGAAAGCAAAATTCTGAAACCAAGATTCCCAGAAAAGTTGCATTTTCCCGAGATTAAAACCACTAACTTCTGAGTAAACTTGCTCTTTTGAAGTTCACAAACATGGAAAAAGAAAATATGAAAAATAAATGCCTGGGAATCAGTATAACTAGTTCTTACATAATGAAAATTAATCCTGTTCAGTTCTGAGCGCAGCGGTGGCCTGACTATACAGAATTTGCATTGAGTGTGGAGAGGACGCAGTGAACTTCCAGTCCTGCCTTTGATCTCTTCAGAATTGAGAGCACACACTGAGGCATCTCTTATTTCTGATGCTGTTTAGATACTAACTATATAGGAGAAGCCCGTGGATTTGTTTCAAATCATCACAGTTTGCTGGGTAAATTTTTTTTTTTTTTTTTTTTTTTAGCCACACTGTATATTACTTGGATGAGAAAATGGTACAGATTAGACATCAATGCCAGTTTCCCCTTTTTTTTTTTCCCACACAGTTCTGATTTCTCAAAGAGTCAGTTTTTCAGAAGAGCTCAGACAAGCCATCTCTCTGTTCAGTAATCCTCAGTAACCAGCAGCTACAGTTATAAAGGAGGAAAGCTGTTGGATGCTGACAACTGAAACGGTGAGGGGCAAGTCCCAGATACTGGAATCTGAGACTCCTCTTGTGGTACATAGGAAGGTATGCTTCCTCCGCAGTAGGCTCGCATGCTAAACTAAAAGTATTGACCATACGCTGTCGTTTCCATTAATGAAAATGACTGTTTTTATTTTTCTTCTCAAAATGATTTGTTGCTTGCAAATCTTTAGCTGGTTAACTCTTAAACAGTTTATTTTCTGATCTCAGAAAAAAAAAAAAACAACCCAAACTATCTCATAATCTTATAAAACCCCATCTTATAATGTATATCACACATTGTTGAAATTGCTGGTATTTTATTGCAAAGTCATCACTAAAACCAGAAGATAATGGCTGGAAGTGCCATAACTGACCTTTTGTTGTTTATCTTTCATGCTTGTAGTACACACAAGAAAAGGAAGGGGTGAACTATGAAAGTCTGGTAAAATCCCTTTTTCCTGGAATCTGTGACAACAGCCTGTGCTGGGACTCAGAGCATTGTGCATACACTGAGATACGTCAGTTATTATTAGAGTAGTTTGATAAGAGGTATAGATGCTTCTGCATGTAGTAATAATGTTTTTATCTTACTTGTTCAAATAACAGCCAGGGCAAAGTCAGAATCAAGTCCTATTTTTGCTAACTACTGTGCAAATACAAAGCAGTAGCTTCTTCATTTGGCTGCCCCAGAGAGAAATGACAGAAAGAAGGAAAAGAGGCAGAGCAGCTAGCAGGATGGTAATATCATGCCGAAAATAAATTCTGCTGTTTTCTTGGAGGAGGGGAAATAATTAACTTAAGTGATAGAAGTCAAAAAGGCAGTGTACCACAGAAGGTAAGGGAGGTAGTAATAATGTTAGAAAGTTAGGGATGTCTTATCTGTGCTTTTATACAAATGATTCTGTTCATGCAAAAGAAAGTCAGCACAATTTTAATGATTAGGAAGTATTTAAGATTTTTTAAGATTTTTTTTTTTTTTATAGGTTTAGGAAAACTTATGACACTGCTGGAAGATCTTTCCTGGATAAAATTTTTTATTTGTATTCATTATGAAAAAGCAATTAGAAGGCTGAACCCTGCTACTGTTTGTTTTTTTTTCTCTTTTTTTAAAAAAAGATGGTAAAAAAGTCAGCTATTTCACACACTTGCTTCATCTTAATTTTTTTTCCTCCAATGTTAGAATATGAAGAAGGGACCAGAGGGACTAGTTGTGGATTGAGGACACGCTCTAAGTATGAAGCTACATTGAGGCACTAAGACAATCCTGGAAAAAGTAGTTAGGATGGTATGTTTAGGTGTTGATCGGGAAAAGCGCTGAGAGTAACGCAAGCTTCCTTCATATGTCTTACGAGGTAGGACCAAAGTGCAGCTACCAGCTGCAGTCACGTAGGTTGGCAAACACTTACCAGATGGAAAGTTTTGGCTATTACTGACCCTTGCTGTAATCTGTAACTGTTTCAAGGAGACAGAAAAGCATTTTGCTCTCCCTGGTAACATCTCTGCCATTCTTTTCCTCACTTCTTAAAACTAGCTTTTGAGAACTAGGAGAATATATCTGCAAAACAAGACCCAATGTAGTGTCAAAACAACAAAACCAGAAGGAAATAGTCAAGAGAACCTGAGGGAAAATTAATGCATGTTTTTACTCTATGATAAAATAGTGCTGCAATTTCTAGGGAAAGTTTGGAATCTGTTGTTTGAGGGGTGGGGATGCTGACCTGGGTGCAGTGCTTTAGAATTCATGGTCCTTATATCTGCATGATGTTGTATGCCGTTGTACGAGGTCTGTATTCAGAGTTTATTTGGCTATAGGGAACTAGGCAAGCCTTTTGAAGTCTTGTGTATTATGTGTTATTTGACTTGCTTCTGCACTCAGGGACTAGTAGCCTACTGTCTTCCCCATGGAGGGCAGGTGAGTTTGTGCTCCCATTGTAGAAATGTTGGCTTTCATGGATCTTCGTCTGCGTGCCAGGGTCTAGTATTCTGACCAGGTTCTTCTACATACTCCGTGTGCAGAGGGTCTACTGTTTAATATCTAATTTCCTTATGTTGAAGATTTTTGATGTTACACAGGATTTTTTTTTTATTTGGCAAGTGTAAATTATATTTAGTAAAATATAGCAATTGCAATACACAGGTTAATCACGATACCAATGTAATCTCTATTACCAGTCTCTATAATATGCTCAACGTCATGATGCTGTCTGTCTTGTCACCAGAAAGGAATTTATGGTTTGAAGCCAGCTCACACCCATTGCTCTCTTAGAAATTCTTTTATTAGTTGCTCAGATGTTGGGCTAAGCCACCTATTTGCTCCTCCCATGCTGGTCTGGCTCAAGGAGGCATTGACACACACTATTAATGAACACAGGGAGAATCATTTATACCACCAGTTGTCCACTCAACTGTGATACAGTCAGTTGATCCATTCAGCTGTTAACTCTTTATCTAAAACAGAAGACCACTCTTTGGTCAGCTTTGTGCTACAATAGTCAACTCTCTCTGCAACAGCTGTGGTCATTCATATCCTGTAATATTGCCTGAGCTTCACAGGTACATTGCCCTTGCTTATCTCCTCTGGGCCTTCTCTCGTTGTAGGGGTTAATTGGCCAGTCACACTGACTCAAGAACTATTTTCAACCTGCACTGTCATACTTTATTAACGAGAAGGAGGTTTGTATTTGTGTTTTCCTCTCCTTGTTTGGTTTAGCTACAGTGGTTTAATGAATGGTAATGATTGAAGAAGTTGATTTCATATTTTACATGGTGTTTCTGTAAGTGTTCTTTAGCAGAAAAAGGAAATTCTACTCTCATTTCTATGGCTGGTAATAGAGGTGAGATTGAGCTCTGTTGGTAAAATTTGATTTGAAATTTTCCTAGACTGTAACTTCTCATTTAAATGAATCAAGCCATGAAAAGCACAAGCCTTTGCTCCTCTAAATTACATTAATGTAATTGAAGAAAAGGCATTCATTTTATCAAAAGGTTTTAAACCATATCTTCCTTTGTACTTTGTACACTTAATGTATTTTAATTATTCATTATTACTGTTTTAAATTCACTTATAATTTTCAAAATGACCTAGGCATTATGTAATTACATTACTTTTCCATCTCTTTGAAGAAGGTTATATTCAGATGATAATGCAATTTTTCCAAACTCTTCAGGAAGAAAAGTTCCTTAAATATTACAATGAAATGTAGATTAAAGTGTGAAGTTAAGTCTACAACACTCTGACACAGTATTCCATTTTTTCCATTTGTGGTAAGTGACACTGGCAAAACATTAAAGGAGATGCCTATAGTTGTTGCAGCTTTCATGCTGTAAAGTGTATTAGGAACATCTTTGTGCGGAAGGAAGTACACCTGTTACATCCAAGTGGCTTCTGCAGATGAAAAGACTCTGGGTCTCCTGGAGTTTCCTGTGTTTTGTGGGAGTTTTCCAGTAGTACCCAAGACCAAATACACCAAGTGATCGAACACTTCTGAGCACATTTTCCCATTCTTAGTGCCTTGTACACTGTTGACTGGCCTTATATGACATCAGAATTAATCAGATTTTTATTATCTGCACTTTTATGTGAATAGCTTGGAAATGTTAATGGAAGTATGTCATGTTGGGGTAAAGGCTAAGTGCAAGTTACCGTTACTGATAAAGCAGTTGCTATAGAACAGCAAGTTGTCAAAGTAGTATACCAATAGAGGAGGTCAGTTAAATTCATCATAATCTATTTTGTTAGCCAACTGAAAAATGGGGTGTGATTAGTAAGAGAGAACAGCGCTGCACATTCCCTGAAAGAAACAGTAATCTTCAGTATTTTCAAGGTGTTCAAGACCTTTCCTGAGCTTTTTTTCTGTACTTCTCCTCCTTTGTTGTTTTTTTTTTCCACATAGTTTAGTATCTATGGCAGAAATTAGCCAACTAAAAAAGTGTGCTGTTCATGTCTATTTCCACTGTAATTAGCTGTGTAGAAATATGAATAACTTTGATGCCTTTGTTTTGGCTTATGCAGTAGCTTTTCTTCTCTCATTCTCTCTGTAGTCTTTCTACTGTTTCATTACCTTGGAGTATTTTCTCAAGTAAAAAAATCCTCGCAAACCATTTAAATATTAAAATTTGCCAGAAACTGCACACAAAATAGTTACTAAGCATGAGAGCATGAAAAAAAAAAATCAAACCTCCCTCCCTCGTTTTGTTCATTTGGTTCTAAAACATATGAACATTCAGGTGGATCAAAAATTGTTTTTAAAACCTAGGATTTGCATACACTGAGAAGCTCAGTATTTCTGTTTTAGCTTTGTCATGATTTCTGGACTGAAAATAAATCAAACTAAACTAAGTGAACTAAGAAGTGTCATGAAATGCTGAATCAGAAACGCCAAAATTTTTACTTCAATACTTGTGATCAAAACAAAAAGTTTTATTCACGTGAGTTTAACACAATATATGTGTCTTCCTTGCTTTGATACCTTTGGGAAAGGAGTTGGGTATTGTGTTTTTTATTTTTCCTTGTAAGTACTTTTGTCCCATTAGTTCATTTAGCCACTCACCCAGAACTATTAATTCTGGGATAGTTGAGAGCAGCAGAGTGAATGAGATGTCTCGATGTCTTGTTTTATCTGTTGATGCTGGTGTTACACTTTAGTTGTTGTTCTCTGGAGAAGACTGCAGTTATTGTTTTAGTTTTAAATGAATTGGAGAAAAATGTTCATCATCTGTAGCAACTCTGCTGCTGTACATTGCTCCAAGGTCCTACTTGAATTAATTTTATATTAAAAGGATTAGAAAAAAAAAGGCAGCAAAATCTGCTGCATAGGTCATATGTAAGGAAGAAAGGAAATGCTGCTATGCTTGGACAAACATTATTCTTTCTATGTTTTTAGTCTGAGATAAGAAAGTAGTTATGAGCTTCTTAGATAAGAAATTTTAAGTGAAGATCTTATCTAGATGATAGATTATTGTAATAATCTTTTTTTTTTTTTACCATTTTTTTATGGTGGTGTGTTAAGGAGGTAATAACGATAAACAAACTTCTGCAGAAAAAGAACTGGTATTTCCAGTGGATAGTGGGTTTTTCGGTTATACAATGCAATGAGATGTGAAAACCATGGAGAGAAAAAGTCTGTTTCTTGAGTTACTTAGAAAGCGCTCATCTTTGACTTTATGCTGAATGCTTTTTGGTTTTGTGGGGTTTAATTTCATTGTAGTCACTTCATTAAAATGAAGGAAGAATTCAAGACAAAGTGAACATGTGGAAGAGGGAAAGACTTTGCCCCTGTGACTAATGGGCTGTATGTAACAGTATTAGCCACAGCTCTTGGGTTTTGTCAGCTCAAAGTAAGTATAGATCCCGGCTGATTAAAAACCATGGAAATTCTCCTTGTACAAGTGTATAACGGATTGCACAAGTTAGAGAACAGTGGAGACTGTCTTCCTTCTCCTTTATTTCCTAGTGATTTATGGAGACCTTTTTAGTAACCTTTTCCGTTTCCAGTATGGTGTCCCAGCTCTGCAGAAGAGATATTTGTCTGCAGAAGACATGTAAGCTACTTCAGACCCATACCCAAATAACTTTTCCTGAGCCTCTTCAGAAGATAAAATGCAGTGCTGTGCATTCCTGTCACTTAGCTTTGAAACATATGAGCAAGCATGTCTTAATACAAATCAAAAAACCTTTAATGAAGCGTTTAAGCAAACTTAAAATGAGTACTGATTTTTCAGTGATACATGAAAACAAATTCATTCTGAGTCTGTTAACTTCCAGTGTTTTGCTTTTTTATCCTGTTCTGTGGAAAACTTTACAAGGAGCAAGCTGAGAGATGTGAGTGTTCACTGAGAGTGAAAATAAAAATACAGCACTATGGAATATTGTCGGAGCCTTAAATTTAATCAGGAACATTGCTGTCTTGACTTATTTTCTTATCGTAGTTTTCAGTCTTGCATATTTTCTGGAATGACTAAGCATTGAAGACTGCTATTTTTGAGCTGAACTGTATTTCGTAGTCATAAAACAAACCCTTTTAAAGTTTCAAGATATTTAATTACTAAAAATCCGTTCAAAGGACTTGCAATTCTTTTCCGCTCATATTGATCTGTTATTGTTTCTAATGTCTACTGCAAATTCTTGGATCAACAAGACAAACAGGATGGCAAATGGAATATTTATTTCCTGAGGCATTACCTTCAGATTTCAAGCATTAGAACAGGCTGCCCAGGGTAGTGGTGCAGTCACCATCTGTGGAGGTGTCAAAAAATGTGTAGACGTGGCACTTTGGGACATGGTGTAGTAGGCATGGTGGTGTTGGGTTGATGGGTGGACTTGGTTATCTTGGAGATCTTTTCCAACCATAATGATTCTATGATTCTAGGAAATTTCAGCACTGACGAGAGATACGTGCTTGCACAGGAAAACAGATTTCAAAACCATAAGAACCCCTCAAATTTGTCCTCTATAATGAAGCATAATGTCTGTGTCTGTTTTTACTCTCCTTCAGCGTTTTTTGGCATTGCTGTACTGCTCAATCTGTGTTACCGTATCTGTGTTAACTCACTGAATGTCTTTGAAATGGCAATTATAATCAAAGATGTGGATGAATTTTTATAGCTTCTCAAAAGTAAAGATGCCTGTTTTTGTGGAGATTATTTCTGTACTTATTTATAGACTCACTGTCCTTTGTAATTTGCATTTTAGATATAGAGTGGCCAAGTGTATCGGAGTGTTTAACTTCTACTTATTTGTGTGTCAAACATCTGGTACTTTATAACTTTGACCTACATTTTTTATACTGGGTCATGGATTGTTTCTGCAACTATGCAGTTTGTGCATATGCATAATCTAAAAATATTTGCAAGATATTGCCAGCTATGTCATTTTCTTGCACTGGAAAGAATGGCATTTCCTATATATTGTTGTTCATTAACTTGAATGCAGAAGATCTTTATCTGATAGATAAAGAACATTAAAGATCTCTTCTGTTTCTCCGGGTGATAATTTGGCAAGGTTTTTATTTTCCTGTACATATATTAGTTTCAACAGGAATTTAATAAATATTCTTATGGAGTTGTCAGGTTATGATTAAAAAGTTAAATAACCAATTAAAACCAAAGAAATCTGGGAAACATTTTTTTTTTTAAAAAAAGATAATTCAGTTAGCATTTTTTCTTTTCCTGCATATAAGAAAAGTAAGAATATTTTCAATGTGGTCCTGAAACTAAAAAAAAGACAAGACATCATTATGTTTCTGTTTTATTGAGTGTAACTACAGATATTCCGACTTTAGTTGTTCATAAAATGTGTCAAAATGTTTGAATTACACTGTACTACTTTCTGTCACGCGTACTCCTAGACGGTGCTATTTTTAATACCTTTTGAAAATAATATGAAAATATGCAACCATCATCATTGGCTGAAGGATGTTTGTATATGTGCATCCTCATACTACAGACTCAACGGTCAACTTCAGATTACAAAACCTTAACAAGAGCTCTTCACATGGCAGGGTTTTCGTTATTTTGTCTCTCAGATGCCCATCACTGTGCAAAACATGTGCAGGCAAATTCCTATTTTGGCCAATAGACTTATTTTTACTAAGAATAGCTTACAATCAATAGTTGGGGTAGACATGTCCCTAGAAGTGAAAACACACTCTTCCTGTAAGATGGTATTTTGCCATGCTGTTATTGAAGTTCTGTTGAGAGCAACACAAGAAGACTAAGATGTGTCAGAGCAGTAATTGATTACAACAGTACTTCTGAAATTATATCATGTACAACCTGACGTGACTAAATGCAGAGTTAGACCTTAAGGACAGAAATTCAGAGATGTAGGCATTAATCTAGGTATTGTTATGGTATGATCACTGAGCAGCTTACTATAGGTCTGAAGTGATGAGAGTCATTCCCTACAGACATCTTGTGTGTGTCTAGAGATAGCAAGCGTATTAGATTAATGGGATTTCACAGTAACCAGAGCTTTACAATTTAAGACTTGCTTCTAAATGGATTCTCAGTTTAAAACTAAGGAAAACTTAAAACAAAAAAAACCAAAACCAACCAATATTTGTGATATGTAGTGATGTTTTCTTAAAAGCTATGCTTCTGATGGGAAGCTGCAGCAAAATACTGTTGTGATAGCATTGTCCATTTAAATAATTAAAAGATATGCAGTTTGTATTTTTTATAGAATTTTTTTTTGAAACAAAATATTCTGTGAAAGCCAGAATCATTTTTTTTCATTGCTAAAGTCATAAACTTGGAATATCTGCATTTTCTTTTTATTGTAAATTATATTTAGTATTAAAAATAGATATGACTTATTTACATATGTCTTAATACATATTTTTTTTTTGCTGCAATTTTGTTTTTAATGTGTTAGTAGATATGGCCTAATGATGGTACCATATATGGGACATTTCATGTACCTTTTTAAAATGTGCAAGCCCACAGCAGTAAAATTAAGGGTTTTAGGACTTTTTGGGAATGCCATTACAAAACACAAGGATTTAATTCCATTCTATTCTTGAAGTTTTATCTGTGCCATTACTTCCATCTTTGCTCTTCTATTGACCTGTTGAACTTACTTTATCAAAACAGGAAGAACATAATTTTAGTCTTAACATGGCCTACAGAGTCATTATTCACTTATGCCTGTAACAGCTTTTAATGGAAATCCCTCAGAGTATAACCTTATTTCCTAGTAGTCAAATGTTTTCACTGCTTTTGCATTGTACAAATGATAGCTTGATGCCTGTCTTGAAAACAGAAGGAAACCAATTTTGAGCCTGTTTGTTCTTACACAGCACTGACTATGCCCCCTAATGATGTTATATCGCTGTCACTGTTCATAGAACATCACTAAGGTATGTAAAGTAAGAGTCACAAGTTACTGTTTAGAATAATACTTCTGCTATAGAAATTTACTCTAACAAGAGTTAGGTTTTCACCGGCTTTTTTTTTTTAAATGGAAAAGTAAATGTTAGTTTTTCGAAGGTTATTCATTTTCATGAACTTGTGATGGGTTAATGCATCTATTCTAAAGGGCTAATGTCACAGATAGAAAATAATCAGCTGAAATTGTAATATAATTACTTATTTGTTTAAATTCCTTACAAATATATCTGGACTGTAGCATTCTGTGGGCTCATTACATAGCAATTTTATATTTTGCGAAGCATTTTGTATGTTGTTCTCAAGCACTCTGACTATCTTGAACACATAGTGTTATAAGCGATACAGTATGTTGTATGCAGGGTGGCATGAATTGAGAAGATCGTCATAAGTTAGCAAGGTTAAAGTCTGAGTGCCTACTGAAGTCAAAAAAGTAACCTACTGAGCACTCAAAGTCTGTCTAGTCTACTGTTACTGAAGTATCTTAATAATTAATAAAGAATATAGCATAAACCCTTCTTGAGTGTTAATAGGAAAACTATCAAAGCATTCTGACTTCCGATTACTATTTTTCTGTGTTTGCTTTTATCCAGTGTGTGTTCAAAAATGTATTGCTGATTTCAGAAGAAACATTAAGAAAAAAATAACGCTAACTAGTAAATGCAACTGGTTTTGTGCTGTGGCAGTTCATAGTACAGGAGGGAGAGGTGAGCCAAAATGATTAACTCTCAAAGCAGACGTGGCTTTATGCTGACTGCTGTCGTGTAATGTAAATAATGAAATGTTAGCTAATGGATGGAGTAGCTGCATTTTAAATGAAATGTTAAATACGGCAGGAAATACGTCTGCTGTTGACATCCAAATTGCTGGAAGAACATGGATTTGTGCCTAATACACAATACTTGGTGGGTTGGTTTTTTTTTTTTTTTTTGATTGATGAAAAGGTGGATGTTATGATCTCTTAGATTTATTTAGCTGGAAAAAAAAATATATAAAAAAAACTCCGTTAAAAATGGAAAAGTAGCAAGGGCTTAAGTGCATGTTATCAGTTCTTGTAAATGTAAAAACCATAGGGGCTTGAGAAGCTCTACAGTTTACGACCTTTATGGGTATTCATTGTGATAATATTTGGAAATGTTTGTTTAAAACAAAGAAAAAACCCCTAAATTCTTAACAGGAGACAAAAAAAAAAAAAAGGAAGTTGATGAAACTTCCATTCTAAAGATACTCTACTATGTATCTGTTGCATTTTGGTATAATAGTGAAATAAGCTTAACTCTGCAGAGGACTTAGTTATGAAAGGAATGTCATTAAGGCCATCTGCCATTTAACAAAAAACAGCAGAAATTTCCTGAGGAATCATCTGCATCATATTTTTAGAGAGGGTCTATTTTTCAGAGCGAGCGAGGCAAGAGAAGGAAACTAGGAACAAGCTTCCAGACTGTAGGGATCTATACGTGGATGTGTTTAGGTATATACAAGACCTAAGATAATTAAATGACTTGGCAGTGAAAATCTCAATGCAATTTGCCTTCTAGCCATTTAGGTGTCTTTTTAAATAATAAAAGTATCCTTTCTTCATTTTTATAATACAGTTGCAGTAAGTATTAGTCTGAATTCATAAAACTCTTTAATTTCTCAAACCACACAAGATTTTTATTTTATTAAAATGGATCATTGATTTTTAGGGTGGTAGAATATTCTGATTGATTTAGGTTGTTTCCTGGGTAAGAGGCACCACCCAGCTCAAATACCAACTTGGCACAGAGCTTGAGCGTGTGCTACAGCTCAGGAATGTGCTTGATGAGCATTCTAGGAAAGGATCATGGTTTATAGATAGCTCCAGATATAATTAGCACACTTTTGCTTCCCTAAGAGGAAGATGTAGCAGCAGTGTAAAGTAGTATAATGGGTTGTGTGGTGTAAGGCTTCGTCCGTTAAGGTTGTCACTTGGCAAAGTAGCAAAGAAAAAATATTGGCATCCTGTGAAAGTTGTGGTCTATATTCTATCTGCAGGCTTGTGGGGAGTATTAGGTTGATAGCTGTACTGAAATGCGTGTGAGGATGTAGACTCTTATCTCTAGGGAAAAAAAAAATTGAGAGATAACTATATACAGTCTTGCTTCAAAAAAGGTCAAAAAAAAAAAAAAATCCCCAACACCACGACTTTCTGGGGACTCTTAGTTTAGTTCCAGGTTTTGGTTCAGTCTCTCTGTTATCTTTTCTTTCATTTCTTTATCTATTTTGGACAAATAGTTTTGTTACTGAAAGGATTTTTGATCTTGATCTCAGCTCAGGTTTTCACAATACAGGGCTTGGCTGAGCAGTAGTAATAGTTTTAAAAGTTTTTCGTAGGCCTTTCTCTTTTGCTTGCCTTTAGCAAGTCCTTTAAAACCTGAAAAATATGACACTGAAATGTCAAATGCAACTTCATAAATCACACTTCTAAAAGACTAACAAGGGGAGAGAAACCTGAAGAAACGACAATCAGATACTCTAGTTAGGTGTATCTGCAACTTGTTTCTCCACAGAAATGTTACATATTTTTTTTAGGATTTATGACATTGTTACAGATGCAAATGCTCTGTGTACAGAAGTCTTCCTCTCTTATTGTAGTATTATTTTTTAATTGCTATTAAAGGGAATAAGGAGTAGTACGCATCTGGAGAAAGACTTAGTCCAGCACAAAACCTGTGATTTGGAAGTAGTTACAGCTTTGCTTAGCTTGCTTGAAGGGTTTGAATAGTGAAGGTGGTATTTGCCATGGACAGTGTGCTTTTCTTAGACCCTTTTTCAAAGAGACATACTGAGCCAAAGCACACCTCTATCAAAGTTACCTTAAAATATTTTGTGATGCTGTTATCTGGGGAGCAAGCAAAGTCAATTAAAACATAAGTGAAATTTCTAACTTAAAAGTCAATTACCCATTTGAACTGGTAAAAATGTAATGCACTAGGAGAATTTCTTTGAAGAATTGTGTAAATATAATACTTTTTGTAACGGTATAATGAAAGAGAAGATATTGTCATTGTTGTTTGAATAATATAGAACAAATTAGTGTATTGATTTAAAACACAGTGTGTGTATTTTAAGTGATAACTGCAGGCAATTTTATGAACATGATTAGCTTATATTTGCCATAAAGTCAGTCATTGATGAAAAATCACTTTCAAATGACCAAGGACTGGCATTTCTGTACATTTTTCTTTCTACCAAGTGTTTCAGGAAGATTAATGTATCCTTTATTAAATAAATTGTCATATTCAAGGAAGTGTCCTATTCCACCACCCCCCCCCAACCCAGCCCCAAAAAAAAGGAGAAAAAATGGCAATGGTCAGGAAAATGTCTGTTTCTGTATACCTTCAAAAAAAAAAAAAAAAAGCAAGCAAAACTTTACCTCCCCCTTTTTATTTTTACTTCTCCAAATATCTAATTGTTTTCTCTGTATTTCATGTTTCATATCTTTTCTTTGGGGTTTGTGGTTTTTTTTTGTTTGGTTTATTTTTTTTTTTATATACAATGGAAAATCAAGTGTAGATCTCATGATGTCAATGAATTCCATCAAAGTAAGTCGTGTAAGAAACTGATTTCCTACTGCAGTAGAAATACAATTTTAATGAAGTACCTTAAGCCTCTTTCACTTGCCCTTTTTGAAAGTGTATCTGCTTAGTGAAACAATGCATAAAAATGAAACGAGTGCGAGAACCCTCAAAGTAAGGTGCTAGGCATTGAAATTTATGGAGGAGGGTACCTATCCTGTGAGCACTACTATGGACTTGGCATGTGTGTGGAAAAAACAGGGTGCACAGCAGTAGAAAATTCTGTCTTGAATTTGTCTGATGAGGTCATGTGATGAATTCTACAAACTCTTACGAAAGCTAATGTCCTTAGTAGTATTTACAGAATCACAGAGTGGCTGAGGTTGGAAGGGACCTCTGGTGATGGCCTTAGTCCAAGCTCCTGCTCAAAGCAAGGCCAGCTGGAGCAGGTTGCTCAGGGCTGTTTTGAGTATCTCCAAGGATGGACTCCCCACAAGTTCTCTGTCAACCTGATCTGTGTCTCAATTAAAAAGCTTTAACTTAAGTTTAGTTGGAATTTCCCGTCTTTCAATATGTGTTTGTTGCCACTTGTTCTGTCACTGAATAGCAACGAGAAAAGCGTGGCTCGGTCTTTTCCACACCCTTCTGTCTGGTATTTACACACATTGATATGGTGAGCTAGACAGGTTAGACATTCCCAGCTCTCGCAGCTTCTCCTTTCATGTCAGATGCTCCAAGCCAGTGGAGCTCTTCTCTGATGTTCTCCACTACGTCCATGTCACTCCTGTACTGGGGAGCCCCAAACTGGACCAAGCACTCCAGTTGCATCTCACCAGTGCTGAGTAGCATCGTCCTGCTCATTCTTCCTAATGCAGCCCAGGATATTTTTAGCCATCTTTGCCTCAAGGGCACATTGCTGGCTTGGGATCCATCAGGACTCTCAGGTCTGTTCTGGAAAATCACTTACTAGCTGGCTACTTCTCAACATTCTTCATAAAAGAAGCCCTAAAATTTTCATGTTTCCATTTCACATACTTTTTCTCCTCTTGCTTTTGTTAAGGATAATTTGGATATACAATGAGGGTATTCATTTAAAGTGCCACTATGAAATCCTGAAGAGGCTCTTTCTCTGTTCAGACACAGGCCTGGGGTCTTCAGCATGAATTCCTTTGCAGAACTGATAACGTTTTGTTTGAGTTAACTTTAACTGCCAGTTCAGCAAATCAGCTTCTTCAGTAAAACAGTAGAAATGTTAAATTTATCAGCAAGTCTTAGAAGAAGTCAGGAATTGTGAAAGGAAGTTGGATGTTTCATTACATCATTTCCAATGTTAAGCATGCTGGCTGAATTTCTAGGTTCATTTTATTTATAAAAAAATCTGTTTGATTCTTGCATTATATGAAATGTGTTCAGAAAACATTTCAAGTGTTTTCCAAGGTCTTTTTTTCAAAATAATTAAATTTGATGCGTTTTCTTGTTACAACTGCTGTAGAGTTGCTGACCTGTATTCTTCCTAGCGAGTGAAAAATGATTTCTGCAAAGGGCTGAAATACTGTCGAAAATGAGATTTTGTGTTATTAACAAGCATGTGTTTTATGCTGCACTTTTCAGAGCTGTACCTTTCAATACAGCATCTGATGACTGTCAGTTATTGCTACCTCCTCAACAGGTCCTGTAAGGCATTTAACTGGCAGCTGTGAATCCTGAAGTGCTTGCCTTCATACTTTTAGGTCTGCCCCTGGCATATGTGCCCTACTAGGTTTCGTGAGAGTGTTTCCTATTTTCAGCTCTTTTTGTAGAGAATCAAAAATGATCCCATCCAAAGTTTGTTCTGGCATTTCTAAGCACATATTTTTTCTGAATATCAACAGTATATGGTTATACATCATTCAATTTTAGATTATATGCTTAAAAAATATATTATCATTATCCAGGTGTCTCAATTACATTTTGATTCTTTGTTGATAATTTTTAGTGCTTTCTTTAGGGAATGCAAGTATTAAGAAGTGCACTTTAATTCTTAACTCAATGTGTAAGAAAATAAGTCAGATATCAGTATTGTTCTTTGAAAAAATAGCTAAGCATGTTTTATAAGTCCTTGACCTCTTCTGCACTTGCTGCGACTCTTGCTAGGTTATGACTGCAGTGACACTGATAATGTGTCTTACGTATTGACGTATTAGGAAATGCTAATTGCTAATCTTTAATTGTTTTAATTTTTAATCAGTGGAATAATTATACCCTCAATCTAGAGCTGATCATCATTAAGTGAATATACATATAGGAAATACAAAACAATTATGGATCTGAGCATCTGCTCAAGTGTCACCTTGCAGGCTCTTCTAAAATTCTGGCCAGAAATTTCAAATGCTTCTGAACTCTTATTAACACAAGAAGGTAGAAATTGCTATCCTGTCACGATGTAGAGATGCACCTAGTCGTATGTTCTCAGTGGTGGCTGCTTCAGAGGAAGGAGTCTTTCTAGAGATATGTAGAATAAAATAATTGTAATTATCACTATTATTTTGAATTCAGATGTTCTAATCCATTTGTCTATATTCTTGCCATCCACTGAAGTTCTGCAACATCTTAAAATGTGAAAGAAATAATGTGATGAAAATAGAAGCTTGCAAAGTTCTAAGTGAAAGATCACTTTTCCATTCTGTAAAGCATTACACGCTTTTTTTTCTTAAAGCATGCTGAACGAGTCTAAAAAAAAAAAAAAGCAGCTGTCTTTCTCTAGCTTTCATTTTGAAGGCAGGTGAAATATGTAGAATAAGCACTCATTTACGTATTGTAACTATTGTAAATGAATGAGTCAAAGATGACCTTGCTGACATACACTGGTGCAATAAATCGCGAGCAGAGGGGGGGAGTGAAGAGGAATTTTAATTTCCTTCTAAATCTAGAAGGATCTTTGTCTTTCAGATAATTTCTTCCTGCCCCTCTCCATGCCCCTGTTAGAGGAAGAGATGGGGGATATTGAGAGTTCAAAAGAATATATTCTAGCCTTAACCATTACTTGGTTAATTGAAGCTGGCATGTTGCCTTGCCTACTAGGCAATATGAAGGGCTTCAGCAAATTCTACCCAGGGCCTCTTATTGCTTTAACTGGATGTGGGGGACATGGCTTCAGTTTGCAGCCACTGTTTGTAACTTCTGTTGATCCTCCATAAACCAAACTAGCAAAATGCACGCTATCTACTGTATTGTATTTAGTCTGTTTCAGAAAGACCTTATGTGTGCATATATTTAAACAAATTGCAAACCAATTTTTACTGAATATTTATTAAATTCTTCCTAACCCCTCTGGACGTATATGGCAGGGTCTTGGCAGAAGGGCTGTGCAGGAGTACACTGCATGGGAGGAGGCCCCAAACTGCTGTGTGCTGCTTGTTCTGGTTCCAGTTATCTCCAGGACTGGTGTAAACACCCCATTGCTTGCCAGTGCTGGAGCCTATTAGGGGAGCATATGGTGTCCCTGTCCAGGCATATTTAAGAAATAGGGGCAGGAAGATGCTATTGATGTTGGAGGAGATGCTCTTGGAAGTTTACTGTCGGAGACGAGCTGTTGTAAAGATGGCTGAAAATGTGCTCTTGGAATGAATTATAGAATAGTTTGGGTTGGAAGGGACTTTTAAAGGTCTTCTAGGGTGTCCAGTGCCAAGCTGAGGCAATTCTGAAGGGGCTATAGCCATGTGTCACCCACAGTGGGACAGGCACACCCCAAAGGGATGGCAGTCTGTGGGCCACGCAAGCCAGAGCAGAGACTGCAGCCCATAGAGGACTGATGCTGGGGCAGAGAATAAGTACCAAGAAGCAAAAAGCAGCAAGGGAAAACTGCTATGCACTGCCTCCAATCTCCTGTGATGCCTGAAGAATAACCTGTCATCCACAGAAGGAAAGTTGAGATGATGTGTGGGGGAAAGAAGGTGTTTGGTGTGTAGGGTGAGTGTGGGGAAGAAGAAAGAGTATTTACTGAAGTAGTTGTGTTTTGGTTTTTTTTGTTTGTTTGTTTTGTTTGTGTTTTTTTTCAATTTTTTTTTTATTTTTGTACTCTCCTCTTTTCCCAATACCCAAATCAGTGATCAGAAGTTGATGTTGATTAGCAATAAATTAAATTAAGTTAAAATTTCCCAAGTTGGGACAGTTTTGTCCATGACAACCTCTAGCAAAAGAAACAGCAACTCTCTGATTCAGTTATTTTGGAAGTGGAGTTCCCAGATTCTCTGCTGAACATGCAGGTATTTCTGACTTAAACTTACACCTAAGCAAGAAAATTATTGATACTCTGGTACCTTTGAGAGCTGTAGAAATGAAAAGCCAACTTCAAGGTCAAGCTTTCAGTTCAATTTCTGATTCAATTTATTTATTTAACCTGAAGAAAACTCATGAGACATAAAATATTTGACTTGTAATGTGATTCTTGAAAGAGGTGATACATTTATACTTGTACAAAAACATTCAATGTAAAGGGCAGCTGTCAGAAAACTATTATATAATGAAACCAGGTTTAGAAGGAAAATTCCGAGTTCAAATACAAGATCCCAGTCTAGTTAAATGATAAATGCCCTTGAAATCAAGGTTTGTTTCAGTCAAGTCACCTTTCTGGAAGTTCTTAATTTCCATGATGAAACACAAATGTGTGAAGTGGCGTTCGAAAACTTTGTGTAATTCAAATATTTTCCATTCAATGTATATAATATTTTTACACTGTGCATGCATTTTTATACTTGCATTATGATGTGTCCTTCCAAAAGCGGTGGATCAATAAAAACACTGGATATTTACCTTTTTTTTTTTTTTTTTAATTGAAAGGAAGGCTATTTGTAGGAATTTATTTCATTTCAGAGTTCAGAACAGCTGAAAGAGGCATTTGTAGCTAATAGGAAAGTCAGTCAGATCCAGGACTCTCAAAATATTTATTTTTGTAAGTAAAATCATATTAGCTATACTCACTCTGGATGCTTGTTTGTTGTTTACCATATCTTTTAAGGCAAATGTTAGGAAGCAGTTTTCACTTAAGTAGGTAACATCAGTTGAAAATCTGGTCCACTGCTTGATTCTGCTGCTGCTAGAAATTTCAGAGACAAGGCGATATTTTTTTTTACAAGTTGTGATTTCAAGGAAGGAATGTGTCATCAGGGCTTGTGAAAGCATTTTCTCGTGCATGAGGAGGTTCATATATGCCTGAAAAGACAAATAAGTGCAGAGAAATGACTGTTTAATGTAAGCAAATACTGAATGCTTTCTTGCCTGAAACTGTCAATATAGTAGCATCTCTCTATACATTTTAAAAAGTAAATATATGTAAAGGAATAAAAGGGTTATAGAAAAACCATTAGCAGTGCCTGATCTTCTCTGGCAGAAGATAGGAGATTAATTTTTCTGATTTCTGCAGGCACACAGCTAAAATATTTCTACTTTGACTTGGTTCTTCTTTAAAGACTATGAAATCCTTGCTCAAATACTATAGTGCTTTTTCTTCTTTTCTGCATGCAGAATGAGTGTTTAAAAGCTAGGTCTTGTATTTGTGTCAGCAAAATACAAACTGAGAATACTCTTGAGGTGAGCAGCATGGTAGTAACTGAAACCATCAGAAGAAACTGGTTTAGTAAAAATTCAAAAAGCTCTGAGGGATTCTATGATGTACCTGAAAACAAGTGCAGAAGCAAGAAAAATATTTAAGAGAGTTGGATGGGAAGTATGTGGTAGCAGTGATGATACTTCAAAAATACTTAAAAATCCTTTGACATAAATATACATTTATGTGTATTTATTTGTGTCATTTTTTAATCTGTATGTACACATACATATATATTATAGGTGTTTCCTGATAGGGAAAAAATTAGGAGTCATAGGAAACATTGGTGCTTTTAAAACGAGGCTATGAGAAATATCATGCAACAAATATTCAGAAAATGTATTAGCTGATGAATGGGTGAGCCAGTTCAGAGTAAAAGTGAGAAAAGTTGTGTTTTCTTTGTATATATATCTTTATAAGCCAAACCCAGTCACCCACTATTTACGGAACATTTGGAAACGCTTTTTGTGTTCCTTTGTATTTGAGGCCAGTTCTTTGGCTTTTTTTTTAGTGCCATATTGAAACTTAGTCCATTTCAATTATTATTCAAGGTTTTGAGGGATTATTCCTTTAAATAGAGTTTGATCTTTAAACCCTTCAAAAGTTTGCCCAATATAATTTTTTGTTATTGAATTTCAAAGAGGATTTAAAGGTGGAATTGCAGCATTCAAAGAGAACAGTGGCGTGACTGTAGAGTCGTGCTGGTGCTTAAGGGTTAGAAATATTTTAGTGACTCCAGGGGAGTCACAGGATTTTATAGCATACAACAGTTTTCTGAGATTCTATGGCAGAAAAAAAGCTTACTAATTTTTTTTTTTTATGTACTTGATACTTAATTTTGGTTGTTTTTTTTTTTTAATTAGGAAAACATTTCCCACTTTCAGAAAATATGTATCACTTCTAAATTTTATAAGAAGTAAAGTGTGTCTTAGCAAGGATATAACAGTCATAAATACAGACCAGTGCCTGAATGTGTATCAGTCTTAGTAACTGTATGAAATTTAGTCAAGGTAAGTCACAGCTATATATATTAGGTGAAGTTTTGGTGGTGATAACCTCAGTTAATGCTTGATACCAGTAATTTTAGCATCCACCGTGTGAAAGAAAAGTGATTCCAACCAGAATTGCAGAATATTTAATATTATAACTAACACTTACATCACGCTGACCTCTGTTAACAGTGGTAACATGGTTCCATATGTTTTAGAGACAGATGAGAGACCCTGTTGTAAAGTGCTTGCCTTTTGTGCAACCACATCAGGTGTAATGGCTGAGCGTGAGGGCAACCGTTCTAAAGGCTTGTTTAAGAAAAATGAAAAGTCTTTTTGTAACATTTCTAATTCTTGATTTCTGACTCATTTTATCTTGTTTTGTTTCTGTACTGAACTGTGTACGTGCTATTAGGTAGTGGCAAAAGATGCTGTGCCTTTATGTGGCAGTGATGAGAGCAGAACTCTAGAAGACAAATGGAATTTTTGAGGTGGGAAGACACACACGTCTAATTTGTCATTTAGTGAACACATTATGGGCTTTTCAGAATTAAAGACCATCAATGACACAATATTTGTTGTTAGTACTTTACAGTCAAAACTGGTCTATAAACTTTTTGCTAAAGTAGAACTTTGAAGTTCAGTAAAGCAATTGTTTCTTAGCATACGTATTTTTCCAATGCTATCCTGCAGAACACCCTTCCTGGAGGCAATAGGTGGTCATGTTGAATTCAGACTGTCAGCATACTCTAAAAAAGGAAAATTAACAAGATGAACTGAGTACTTGAAACTTGAAACCCAGAATATACATGAGTAGAGCATCCTGTTGATTTGAAAAATTGCAACTGTTTTATGCATATCCAAATGTTATATTCATAAGTGAGAATCAACACAGGTGAACCTCAGTACCTCTGAAAATGTTTTCATTATTCAATTTGAGAGTCTCTGCTTCAGTGTGTTCCTGAATCATCCAAAGATACTTCAGTTTTCAGGGGCCAAGTGCTGTGTGAAAGCCAGTTTTCTTTGAATCTTTATTTTTTTTTATTTATTTATTTAAAGCCAGATTCTTTAGTAATCTGTACAACAGATCCAGGTCAGTTTTATAGCTCCGAACTTTACAGCTGTTTTCAGAAAAGATATTGCTGTTGAATTTATGTTCAGCCCCTCAGCCTTCTCTTACTGTTGCAGAAATTTGGAATGATAGCAGAGTATAGCAGTGGCTGTCAAACTCGGTGCGCTTCATCTGATTCTTTTGAAGATTTATCCGTATTGATAATCAGATCTACTCATTAGGAATAAACTTGTGTTTGTAAAGGCAGCTTCTTATTGTGGCATTTGGCAAGGCTTTGAAAAGATTGACAAGTTGGGTTGCTTCATCTAATGAACTTCTTGAGCTAAGTAGTCAAACCTCAATGTGCTTTATGTTGTGGGTTTGGTGTCTTGTTTTTGTTTTTTTTTCTTCCTTTGAGTCTAGTGTTTCTCTATTTTAGATTTTCCATCCTTTCTTCTGCATGTGAATTCATCCCATATGTATTTTGGTGTCTCATTACAAGGCTGGAGGGTGTAGAAGGAAAGCCTGACAGAAGGCAGCAGAGTGCCCTTGAGCAATTAGCTGTAATGCTGCCGGTAGTTTCCTTAGGTATTTTAATAAATGAGTATTTCCTCTGTATCTTGCTCA
This sequence comes from Chlamydotis macqueenii, assembly GCF_036417535.1. Taxonomy (NCBI): domain Eukaryota; kingdom Metazoa; phylum Chordata; class Aves; order Otidiformes; family Otididae; genus Chlamydotis; species Chlamydotis macqueenii. The sequence continues at coordinate 66,644,461 of NC_141560.1, read as the reverse complement.
AGTACAAGGATGAAAGTACCATAAATAAGGTATAAATAAGATATTTGTACTCTACTTAAAAATATTCTTTAGTTAGGAGACTTTGCAATAAATTGGAATGTTTTGGGGGGAGATGAAATACTTTTCCTTTTGACGAGGTGTTAAACTTGTTATTCTGCTCCTGCTTCTGCCTTCTTTTAGTTTACTTCCTTTTATCTGATTACCTGACACATGCTGCTCCTCTTTCCAGTTAATAAGAACTTTGTGCGTTCAGTATGGAGTAGAAAATAAAGATTAGATTGGAAGATAGATGGTACTTTAAACAAATACTTCTGGGTCAATATCAGGATGGAAATGGTTTTTGTTACAATTTTCAGATCTAGAACAGAGTAATTGACAAATCTACTCTCTCATTAGTTCAGTTTAGGTATGCCTTAGAAATCTGCTATATTTCAATAAAATTTGTGTTTTCCTTGATCAGTGTGAGTGCTGAGTATGACTGTCATTTTGGTGGTACTTGACATTTTCTTTGTTAGATCTTCATTTTTGTTTGGAAAGAAACAGGTTATACCATTGTTTTCTGAGACTGAAATAATACTGCCTACATTTCTTCCTGCTGCCAATCTTCTGTTTTCTAAGTTTAAAAAAAAAAAAAAAAAAAGCTTGAGAATGATATGGATTTACATTTCATACCTTTCTTCCCACCATAATCACTTGATCTTAAAGCAGGCTTATGGATTCATACTTTGCATAATATCATGTTAGTCTCCGTTATTATGTTTGGTATTTCTCTGAACGTATGATTCATTACCATGGAAATGAAAACATAGTCTGTTTCGAAGCTAATTGTTGGATAGAACATAAAAATAAGTACCTTGAGATTTAAATTGCCCATACAATTCATATCGGATGTGGATCCGTGTTTGCCCAGTGTACGTGGAATACTAATTATGACCATAATAAAAACAATCTGCTAGTACCTTAGGAGACAAGCTGCTTGACTACCAGCCACCTGCAGGCTGAGGATGTCTGGAGTAGGTTTATGTACAAAATATTAAACAGCCAGGGTCTGGATCATTAAATAACAGATTATCGCATCGAAAATTAGCCTTTGAACCTTTCAGCATAGAGGTAATGATAAATTCCAAGCTCATGGGTAGAGTGCCTTTGTGGTTTCTGTTCAACTGCTGGAACCCTGAGGTCGACTAATTTCTGTCTATGTTCCTTGCTAGCGTTCTGTACCTTCCTGGGTGGGCTGTGGAGAGCAGAGCACGTATATGAACTAAGTACAATAAAAAGAAAGTGCAGAAAACCTGCTTAGTGTAAAGCTAGATCATCTGTCAGTCTTCAAATATGTCTTTGGGATTGACAACAGCATTGGACTCTGGGGATTATAAAAGTAAAATGGACCGTGTTTGCTAAAGAGAAACAGACATCACATTGTTTTTTAAATGAGAGTTCATTCTTTTGTTTCTTCCATGTTGTTTACATCAGGGATTTGCCTGGGTACTCACAGTTCTGCTCCACTGGTGTGTAAAGAGAGCATATGCAAAAAAGGTCCCTAGGCCTTAGAATTCCGCTTTCTATACGTATTGTCCTTCTGTGTGTTTTACATATGATGCTTTCCCTACCACTTGGAAGTTTTCGACTTTCAGAGAAACATTTTGAAAAGAAGAGGATTGGAAAGCATTGTGGGTGGACGGACTTGGCACCGGCTGTTTCGCTGGATTTGGACTACTGTTGAGGTCCTGTGAGTTAAAGTTTGTAGGAAAAAAAAAAATGAGACTATAGGACCCCAGGGATAGGTTCTGTCTTGCATTGGATATCTGCATCTTGCAGAGCAAAGGAAACTTGCTTCTTGAGTTTGTTTCATTAAACAAAAGCAATTTCTGTGAAAGATCTTCTATGTTAAGATTTCAGCCTTAAAGCCGCCAGATCCAGGTGCTTCTTTTTTCCCCCTCAGCTTTGTCTGTTTAATGTAAACATTTTTCATGCTATTCTAATTAAAAACCTACATTCCATAAGGTAAATAGACAGCTTTGCCAAAGATAGCTTAAGCATAAGTTGTTAACAGGCTTTGCAGGGCAAAGCTTAAATATGTAGAGGAGGATATTATGTTGATCAGGGAGAGTTTCAGTTAACTAGACAAACAGATTGGGTTTTGCTGGAAACAATTAAAACATAGCTCCCCACCTCCTCCCACCAGAAAAAAAAACTATATCAGTACTGTTTTTTTTTTTTCTTTTTCTTTTTTTATTTTTTTTTCTGAGCTGTGTCTGCTGAAAAGCATTAGCTTCACAGGTTGTTTCAGACTATACAGTAGAAAATGAACCATGAATGATGAATTAGACATCAGTTTTTGAACATCTAGGGTCCAGTGATTATAACTTTTTCAGTTTGGCTACATTAAGAATGGCACCATAAAATACTTAAATTACACTCTATGAACTTAATGCTGGACCTTAAAAAACAGACTCCAATGTGAATGATAATGAATGAGAATTTAATATATCCTTGGAAACTGGCAGCGGGGAGCTATTCAAAGTTCTCTTGGGGAAGTACATAAGCTTTCTGAATACAGCACTAAAGCAAAGGTTATAAGACTTGGAAAAAATTCACATGAAGCTAAAATAGAATTTAACCCCTTACAGCTGTCCTCCTCTTAAAAAAAAAAACAACCCACTCTCCTAGACGTCTTCTGTAATCCTTGGATGTGTGATACTAGCCAAAGGTACCTTGAAAGTGTTCAGCTGTGAAGATTTGATAATAGTGAATCCCTTTTGTACAATCTTTATTTAAAAATGCTAGTATGTTGCTGGGAGCAGTGTGCTTATGACAATCAGTGTCAGCCCTTCCTTCCCCAAATAAATCTATATGCGGTATAAATAATGTTGGAGGACCTATCTAAGAAAACACATGCGAAGGACTCCTTCAGTACCTGTTACAGAAGGTGAAGGTTACTACTTTATGGCCAATTCTGAACTATACCAAAATCCAGACTGCAGATTTTATCGCAGACATCAGCTTCAAATACTGCTTTCCTGTAGCTGTTAATTAATGAAACACATCAATTTGCTTTCTAATTGGTAGATCTGAGTACAGAATAGTGGCTTTTTAGCCTAAACATATTATTTCCCTATGTAGGAGAGAACTGTGTTTCACTGGGAAGCTAGCAGAAGCTGGAGATGTCCCATAACTGAAGTCTAGACATGAAGGATACTGTTTTTTATTTAGTTCATTCTCAGAATCCCTTAAACCTACGTAGCTGATAGAGGAAGGCACACTGCTCATGACTATTTCATGTCATAAAGTGCTGTGAGGAAAAAAAAGTGAATTAATGTTAAAATTGCTACTGTTTTCTTCCCTTCCTTTCATAAAATTAATCACAGAAAAAGCATAAACATAAAAATTCTTAAGTTTTATTTATATTACAAACAAAAGATAGTAAGATAAACAGCAGAGTTGTGTAATGCCTATATAATTATTGGGGACTTTGCTACTGAGTTTATATTGTAAACACTAAATATTATGCTACCAAACATTTGGGTCTGTTTCCCTGAAGTAGATTTCAAAAGCTACTGTCCTTTCAAGTCTACATGATGTATATATAAGCTTCAGTTTGTCTGAATTTGTTACTGGAGAGTTTGCTACTGGAAAAATACAGGGTTTTATACATAGCATAATTTCTGTAGAACTCCATTAAATATTTAGAATCCTATTGCTCTTAATGTGCTGAATTTTCTGGGATTTTTCTTGTGAGAATGGAAACTCTTGACTCATAAAAGAGTTTCCATTACAATGATTGCCATAAAATATTTATTATGAGAGTGTGGTGCCCAACCAACTTTGACTCTAATGCCTTACTTTCAGTATTAATTAATAAACAGTTTTAATATTAAGTGAATGCAAATTTTTGACGTGTAAGTATTCATCCAAACAGAAAGACATAGATCATTATACAGCTCCTAATGCAGCATCCACTGAGGTCAATGTCATCCACTCTGACAAAATAGTGAAGTTGGCCTCTTTGCTGTAACTAATGTGCTGCTGCTCCCTTTCCTGTTTTTGTGTTTGCAGTCTTTGAAAACCTGGATAAATGGATAAGGATGACCTATATGCAACTAAAAATAATCTGTTTATCCAGAGAATAGTCCTGCTGGTCTGAGATGGTCTACCATCTCTTTTTGCTACTGTTGTGCTTCAGTTAATTGATTTTAATAACTGCCTCAGTAATGGAACGGCATGTCGTAAATAAGCTCTTGCAGGTGAGCACAATCGTTACTTCTTCAAAAATGTGGTTTTCGGCCAAGTCTTGCAGCAAGAGGAGGGAACAAAAAATATGGGTGAAAGACACATTGGGCTTTGAGCAAGCATGTAAGATTTTAGTTCTTCAGGTTTTGATCTTAATAACGCTTTTGAGCTCACACCTCCTACCTCTGGCATTTCTGCACATGCATGAGGGCACAATCGTACTGGATGGCACTTGTATTATAAATGGATGTGTGAAGCATGGGAGTTTGAAGTATGACTATTTGAATTCTTTTATCATAAATATCACTTATGATTTCTGAGCTACATAGTAACATGTAATTTTGTACATACAGGCATTTTTTCAAAGTTCTTACAACTGAAGTGTGTAAATACATCATCAAGGTTCTACATCACCTCTGCTTCTCTGAAGTTACTGAAATAAATGCAAGATTCTTGCCGTGATAATGAATAGTACACATAACTAGAAAAGCATGTTTTTGTAAGATTTCAAATGTTTTCAGTTTGCTTTCAAAGAAAAAGAAATATAGAGGAAAAAACCTTGTGTTTTGGCTTGGTGCATTTTTAGATATTGGTATGTACGCTTGTTTGTATAAAGGCTTTTTTTCCCCCCCTCATGTACAATTCTTTTCTTGGTTTCATGTAAGAAAGTGCCCCAGGTGCAAGGAGTAATTGGTCTGAAAATGCAGCTGTTACTTTCTGATTTTTTTGGTTGTGGTTTTTGTTGTTGTTGTTTTGTTGTTGTTTGTTTGCTTATTTTTTCCAGAATAGTGAACCACACACTGGGGGAGGGAGCAAATGATGATAGAACTATCAGAAAGTCAATAACCCACATTTTGTAGTCGGCACAAATCATGAAAGGGATATGTTAAATGGAACTTTCACCCTGTAAGCAACTAATCCTTTCTCATATCTAGTAATACCCTAATTCACTGTAATTAAAATCCTTCATGCATATTTGCTTTAGTTAAACATCTGGATATAAATACTACCAGGCAAAATACATCACTCTGAAAAAGAGTATCACTTGCCCTTGATAAGTGATCTTATATTGTAATTCCCCTTGAGAAAACCATTCTACAGTTAAGGTACAAGCTAAATCAATAAGCCCTTTAAATTGCTGTTGGGTTCTATAGGTTATATTCATTTTCTAACCTTCTTGGAATGTGCAGTGGTAAATAGAAGTGTCTCCTTTACAGCCTCCTGAAAGACTGACTACTGTTCACTTGGATTGTGGGAATTTGTAACTAATCTCTGCTAAAGCTTGGATAGTTTCTCACAGTCACACTTCTCTTCAGTGATACTTCCAAGTGCAGTGGGAAAGGTTTTTTCAAATTGAGTAAATATACTGGGGGATAGGATCTTCCCCAAGACTCTGTCTGCATTACTGAGGTCCAGTAACAGCAAAAAAAGTTCAGTTTAAGTTCTCTGTGTTTCCAGAAAAGCAATTAACATTTTTAGGTTCCTCAAGACTAAGCCATTGTCAGATAGAAGTTGAATAAATGATGAAACTCACTGATATTTTTAAAATAAATTATTTAACGGACAAGAAAGATTCCAGTGCAGTTTCACTATCACCTTTTTTCCTAATGTAGGCAAATCCTTGCACATTTATCAGACGTGGTGGTGTTGGGTTGATGATTGGACTTGATGATGGTAGAGGTCCATTGTTTAAAATTTTTGTACAACCATAACAATTCTATGATACTGCACAGGAGCATAGTTTTCAGAGAGATAGGAATAGGGGCAGACTAACTGTCCTAGATATTTCCATGATCATTATTTTTCTTGGATGGGGAATTAGGAGGATTTTTAAGTTGTTCAAATTTTAATTCAATTCCTTGAACGTCTTTTGAACTGAATTATTAGTTTTTAACTATATGTTAATTTTATATGTCAAACCAAATAATCATCTGAATGGAATGATGAAATCTGCTATTTTGGATATTTAGGAAAATTTAAATTCTGCAGTAACATTTGTAGACTAGAAGTTGGACAGCATATGTGTATATTAATAACTTGGGAAATATCTCCAAACATGAGATGTATCAATTGACATGACCACAGCAGTGTTACAGTAGTGCTACAGTCTGTTCTTTCCAATTTTGATGTAGATGTTTTGGAGATCACTTGAGTGAGGATCAAAAAAGACAATGCAAAACTTAGAAAAACATGTGAGAATCATACTAGGAAGAATTAAAAGTGTAGACAATTCCATGAAGTTATGTCTCAGTTCTGATCTAGTAAAAATGGGCTGAATACAAAGTGAAGGAAGCTCTTCTTTTGCAGGAGAGAACTTCTACCAAATACATTGAACCATCCTCCTTGGTTTGTGTACATGAAGAATTTCAGGCATATTTTTTCATGTACCATTCTTGGAAAGAAACTTTTGATTTCACAAAGTGTATTGATGAAGAAGTTAGCTACGCAGCATTTTCCTCCATTGAATCTGCAATGGAAATGTCATTCAAAGCAGATATGGAATGAGATGTGTTCTGGTTTTGTTAGTGAGGGGGGGCCTAAGGTGGTAGCTTCTGTAGGAAACTGCTAGAAGTCGCTCCCCTTTGTTCAGTGGACTCGGCCGGGCCTAGGGCGGACCCACTGCTGGCCAAGGCCGAGCCGATTGGTAGCAGAATGTCCCGTGATAACGCCTCTACGATAACGTATTTAAGAAGGGGAAAACAGAAAAAAAAAAAGAGAGGAGAGAAGATGTGAAGAAGCTGAGCGGGGGCAGAGGCGCAGAGGGGGAGGCGCAGGCCTCATGGGCCTTGCAGGCCTCACCCTCTGGCCTCTCGCCAGGCGGCCGACTGGGCCCGACTCAGTCTGGCCTGGCTGCAAGAAGTGGAGAGGAGATGAGAAGTGAATAAGATGTAAAAAAGATCCTGAGAGACATCTACCAGCCTGTTGTGAGGAACGGCTGCAGGCGCCAAGGTCAGTGAAGAAGGAGGGGGAGGAGTAATGCGGCTCCTGGCCAAGATTCCCCTGCAGCCTGTGGTGACGACCATGGTGGAGCAGGTTGTCCCCCTGCAGCCCATGGAGGTCCACGGAGGAGCAGAGATCCACTTGGAGCCCGTGAAGGACCCCATACCGGGGGAGGTGAATGCCTGAAGGCAGCTGTGGCCCATGGAGGGCCCGCTGGGACAGCTGTTCTAGAGGGACTGCATCCGTGGAAGAGATGACCCACACCGGAGCAGTTCCACGAAGGACTGTGGCCCGTGGGAGGGACCCCATGCTGGAGCAGGGGAGGAATGTGAGGAGTTCTTCCCCCGACCATGAAGCAGCGGTGTGAAACAACATGTGATGAACTGACTGCAACCCCCATTCCCTCTTCCCCCCCTCTGCCGCTCGGGGCGGGGGGGGGGAGGTAGTAGAGATAATGTTAAGCTTGGGAAGAGGGAGGGGTGGATGGAGGTTATCTTGTTCTCTGTCTCGTTATCCTGCTGTTTGTAGTAATAAATGAATAGTTTTCCCCAAGTCGAGTCTGTTTTGCCCATGACGGTAACTTTAAGGATTTCTCCCTGTCCTTATCTCAAACCTCGAGCCGTTTTTCTTATATTTTCTCTCCCTGTTCTCTTGGAGGGTGGGGGGAGTGAGAGAGAGACTGCGTAGTCTGGTCCTGATTGGGGCTGAACTACGACAGATGAAAAAATGAATGAACAGGCACGTCTGTTCTATGCCAGTTAAATATTCCCTGAGCAGGTGTAGTTCACATAGTTCTTGATGCAACTGCAGAAGTGCTTATATCACTGGGAACCTCATAAAATGGAACTTCATAATTATTTTTTTTTTTCCATCTAGAAGACTTACCAGGTGCTGACTGCTGATGGAGGCTTATGCTGACGGAAGAGTTAGTGTCTGAGAAAAGGAAAGTCTGTAGGAAGTGAGATGGGCATTTTTTGTCAGCATTTGCTTTTTATATTTGCCTGTTAACATAGCTTCATTTCAGCAATCCCAATCCAGAAGGATTTTCTCGATATCAAACACGAATTTGCATGAAACTTGATAAGAACGTTGTTCTTCAGCACTTGATTTGCATTCTGTGGGTGGTAAATTTAGCTGTTTCCTCCCACCCCATGTAATTCTCATTATGATGTATTCAGAATGTAAGTATTTTCAATGAATTAAAAAGATTGTAGTGGGAAGGGATACAAACATTTATATTTGCACTTGATAATGCTTTATATTATAAATTATGCTGTGACCTTTGAAAAACCTTTTGGATATCTGTAATTCCTACACAGGCTTTAAAAAGTAAAGGGAAAAGTTGTAAAGTTAGTGATATTTTTTCACTGTTTCAAGTAATTTAAAGATGAAGCTGCTATGGAATCAGTGTCCAATTGAAATAATGGCATACACTTGCAGTTTGACTTTTAGTTTTTCCTTCGTCCTTGTCACAGGAACATAGTGACCTTGTCAAGAGCAAGAGTTGAGTAACTGAGTGTAGTGAGCCCTGGCAAACAGGATGGTGCAAACAGGAACTGAGTGTGATGAGCCTTGGTGTGGTCTATGAATCAACAAATAACAGCAGAATAATACCTAAAACTGCTGGAAGGTATACCCACAGTATCATCGAGGCCTGATTTGATTGTAGGCTTGAACTGACACCTGGTTATAAAACCAACCAGTAGCAGAGATTCAGGCACAGGGAACATAAAAAGGAGGGGGGGAACCATCGGACGTTGGTGCCATTCTACCACCCAGTGCACAACACTGAGACCCTTTGGAGAAAGCGCTGTGTTTCCCCCAGGCACAACTGTGCCAACTCATTGGAGTGGCAGTTGGGGTGCACCTCAGGCAAATGTATGGGGTGTAGGTGTAGCTGTGAGTGTGAAGCTTGTCCTAATGCAGTTAATCCCTTGCATAGTCCAGTTAATAAATTGAGGTTAGTAGTGTCTCATTACCTGGTGTTCCTTTTCCTTTCATAGTGTTCTTGTCTGTTCACTAAGGGCATTTATTCCAGTGAAACAAATGACCCAGTCGTCCTCTGGATTATTCAGATTAAAAAATGATAGATGAAAATCCAACAACAAAAAAAAAAAGTTGTGTTTATCAAGTGCTTCACATGCTGGACAAGTAAATGCAGTGGGAACACTGATAGAAAGAAGGGAGCAAATTGCCTGAACGTTTTGTCATAGACCTTAGGTGTTTTCTGAAATAGAAACGTTACGTGAAAACCACCAAAGATTTCATTAAAAATTGATCCAAATCTCACTGAAGTCGTACACACCAGTAAGGTAAGTCTCCTAATGGATGGATGACATAGTGATTAATAAATATAATTCCTATTAACCTAAAATTTCTGTTATAAGCATAACATTTTATATAAAAGTATTTGGAAATACAGATTTTTCTTAGAATAAAATACATAAACAAACTTATTGTTAAAAAGTAAAACATGCCTGTTTTGCTGATCTATGTTATGATCATGTTATCCATTGGAGTCTATCCATTCACATATTTTTCTGGTTTTTTTTAGATATGTTACTTATGAGTCATCAAGCTATAAATATCACAGGCATTTTTTATTAGGTTTTATTTTATTAAGTTTAATTGTATGAAGACTAACTTCATACAGACTTTATAAAGATGAAAATCAATATGATTTTAGGTATTGTTCCAAAGGGAATAGGAGCTTGTTACTTATTATATATAACTTTTTTTTTTTTAATCTTGAGTCTCAGTACATTTTTGAGGGAAATAGAAAGAAGCATTTCACAGGATAAAGAAGTGTTGAAATAATAGACATAGCTCTGTATATTATCTGTTGAAAGGAGAGCCACAAGGTAGACAGATATTGTGATATATTGCAATGTTTTCTGCATACAGCTGTTTCTGGATAACTTTCTGTAGTTGAATTTGAGAGGACTATATGTCTCTTACACAAATTTGCAATATTTTGGCAAGTTTTAGACAGAGAAATAATTTCACCTTTATGTCCCTTTCATTTATTTTGCATTTCTTGTTGTTTAAAATCTACCTGATTTCTTTCTTTGTTTTCAGCATTTCTCTTTAAAGTTTCAGAAGTTAACATCTTTTTGGAATTGCCAGTTCTTTTCCTCCCCAGATACCTGTGTCTATTCTTCGTAATTTGTATTCACTCGTTGTTTTACATTTTGTTACTCCAAAGGGTAAATTGTTCAAAGTTCTCTTTTCTGGCAGAAAATGAACTATACGATTGTTTCTGTCTATTCTGCTGCTTGTGCTAATGCTGCTTTAAAGCAGTGAAGAGCAGGCACAGGGACCAACCTGCTAACAGTGTTGCTGAGCTGGTGACTTATGCATTATGAGGAGCTTGGGTTTGATTTTTCTTGTTTTGTGCCAGATTGAGTAAAACAAGTATCTAGAAATCCTTCTGCTACATAAAACAGAATATTTCTACTGTGTTTCCTCTAAAAAGTAGTCTTCTGAAGGGTTTTGCAGGATTTTTCTTTTGTATAATTTTCGAGTAAGCGGATTGAAAAATAGAAAGGAGGAGGTTTACTGCAGGCAAGCTACAGAGATAGTTTTGAAAAGTTTACTAAGAGTCCAAGATAGATTCTGGTATTCCCCTGGATGAGGCTTTAATATTGTAAGACCAAAAATATGATGTCAGAAGAGTCAGCTAAAACTGACAAGTTCTCTACTGATGTCTGAGAGCCATCATAAGAACTTTCATGTATTTCTTACATGGATTTGTAACAGTTTCTATATAGAAATAAAAAGTTGTTTTAATCAGGTTATCAATATTGTCTTTTTTTTTTCAGACAGAGACATGTTTGCTCTGCTACCACTCTAAGCTAGACAGAAGACAATTTAACCGAGTACTGACTGTCAGGTAACATGAGATAGTCCTCAGAAGAGCTTGGGCTCGATGGTGTGCCATGATGCCTTTTTTGAGGATTTGCCAACATTGTGTTGATAACATCTATGCTAGTTTTATCCTTTATTTTGTCCTGTTAATTTAGTAGCATCAATTATGTGACAGGTTCACCTCATGTTCTTGATGCTTTTTCTTTTTTTTTTTTTTTTTTTAATTCTTTTTATAGTTGTGGGAATCCACAATGTAGCACACTTTACAGCCTATCATTTGGGAAACATATAATCAACACGCAAGTAGTTAATAACCTGTGGTAACAGTAGTTTGCTTTGGTGATACATTGACATACTGAAGTAATGTTTTAGAGTGAGATGTCCCAACTGATATGAAAATTGAATGAAATTTAAGAAAGCAAAGATATCCAGACCTGCCATTCTCTGATTATAACAGACCACGCTCAGTCATTCCATGTCAGACAGGTTGAGTAGCAGATAGGACTCTGGTACAGGTCATATTCCTTAATCTCAGATGTCAAAGTGCATAAACAAAAATCTAAGTATTATACTAACCACGTGACTTGCCTACAAAATGCAATAGGAAAATAAGTTGTTTATATTTTATGCTTGTCCAAGCATGACTTTACTCTTTATGTGTCTAGCACATTTTAATTCATAGTGCCACAAAGGAGAAAAAGGAAACAGGAGACAGTAAAATTGGATGTGACAAATTTGTTGGGAAAAGTTTCTATGATTCAGGGGGGAACAAAGTGAAAGAAAGGTAAATATAGACTTGTCGTAGTTCAGCCCCGATCGGACCAGACTACGCAGTCTCTCTCTCACTCCCCCCACACTCCGAGAGAACAGGGAGAGAAAATATAAGGAAAAACGGCTCAAGGTTTGAGATAAGGACAGGGAGAAATCCTTAAAGTTACTGTCACGGGCAAAACAGACTCAACTTGGGGAAAACTATTCATTTATTACTACAAAGAGCAGGATAATGAGACAGAGAACAAGATAACCTCCATCCACCCCTCCCTCTTCCCAAGCTTAACATTATCTCTACTACCTTCCCCCCCGAGCGGCACAGGGGGGAAGAGGGAATGGGGGTTGCAGTCAGTTCATCATATGTTGTTTCACGCCGCTGCTTCATGGTCGGGGGAAGAACTCCTCGCATTCCTCCCCTGCTCCATTGTGGGTTCCCTCCCACGGGCCACAGTCCTTCGTGGAACTGCTCCGGTGTGGGTCATCTCTTCCACGGGTGCAGTCTCTCCAGAACAGCTGTCCCAGCGGGCCCTCCACGGGCCACAGCTGCCTTCAGGCATCCACCTCCCCCGGTATGGGGTCCTTCATGGGCTCCAAGTGGATCTCTGCTCCTCTGTGGACCTCCATGGGCTGCAGGGGGACAACCTGCTCCACCATGGTTGTCACCACAGGCTGCAGGGGAATCTTGGCCAGGAGCCGCATTACTCCTCCCCCTCCTTCTTCACTGACCTTGGCGCCTGCAGCCGTTCCTCACAACAGGCTGGTAGATGTCTCTCAGGATCTTTTTTACATCTTATTCACTTCTCATCTCCTTTCCACTTCTTGCAGCTGGGCTGGACTGAGTCGGGCCCAGTCTACTGCCTGGCGAGAGGCCAGAGGGTGAGGCCTGCAAGGCCCATGAGGCCTGCGCCTCCCCCTCTGCGCCTCTGCCCCCGCTCAGCTTCTTTACATCTTCTCTCCTCTCTCTTTTTTTTTCTGTTTTCCCATTTTTAAATAAGTTATCGCAGAGGCGTTATCACGAGACATTCTGCTACCAATCGGCTCGGCCTTGGCCAGCAGTGGGTCCGCCCTAGGCCTGGCCAAGTCCCCTGAACAAAGGGGAGCGACTTCTAGCAGTTTCCTACAGAAGCTACCACCTTAGGCCCCCCCTCACTAACAAAACCACGACAAGACTGAAATTTAGGAAACTTTTTTTTTTAATATTCTGATTTTGGTTGACTGTGGAAATAGCTCCCAGAGATGGTGGCAGAAGTTCCAAGGCTTTAAGCCATTGTGAAACTTAAAGAGCTCAAACACTATAAACTGTACAACAGGGAACAGTAGGCTCTCAGTAGAAGATGACTATAGAATATTAAATAAACTTTTTCTTCTTGAATTTGTAAACTTCTGTAAGAATGTCTGGAAGAAATTTCATCACATGGAGGGGTGGTTCTTTTCTCCAGTTGAAAAATATTAGATTTTGGTTTTTGCAATTACTACTGTACTGGCTGAATTAAGCTGTTATATTCAGCAGTTGTATTCTGTTTTCGGTCTTTCTGAGAAAAACATTACCCTGATGATGCTTGTCACTAGACTTCCTCTGCAGTCAGTGAGAGACAAATCTTGCTAGAGTGATTTAGTCCCCAGTCACTGTCTTCCCTGTCTGAAGGGGTTTGCTCCTCTCCATGCAGTATCACAAAATATGAGGGGATTAGCCCATGTCAGGCTGGAGTTAACTTTTGTGAATAAGATGTGTAAATGGGACACACCTGGTGTTGAAGGAGTGCAGAGGCAGTTGGTCTGGGCTGCCTTGTTTGGGAATCTTTGTCGCATCCACTTCAGTGAGGGGACTTTAGATTCCCTTAGTAGAAATCATAACTATTTTTTTGTTACACTTGACATTATCAATACAACTTCCAGGCCCTCCCAGTTCTCCATAAGTTCAGGAGAACACTAATTTTCACACTGCTCATTGCTTTGGCTTTTCTCCCTGCCCTGATGAACACTCACAAGATCAGCACTTAACTTGCATTGTCCATAGACCAGATACATACATAGTCACCAGGCCATGGATTCTTCGCTTTGTTTTTCTTTTCTTGGTGTCTCTAAGCAATTCAGCAGAGTCAGAATTTAGTTTCTAATAACACAGAAGATCTTTAGGTGCTTGTTTGTTGTGCTGGGTAGCAACTGGTGTGAGGAGTTTAGAATCTTGGCAGTAAATGAAGGGTTAGTCAAGCACCTGAGTCCTCTAACTACTTCTATCACCTTTACTCTGACGTTTTAAGATGCTAATTGGAAAAATAACTTAAAAAACCCAAAATCATAGTATGGTTTAGTAATGCAATAAATCTAACTTAGTAGTATTAGATTTTTGAGAAGCGCTACATGGCACAAAGTGGGTCACTTATCGTTAGGACAAGTCACATTTATTTTTAAAAATAGAGGAAGTTATTTTAATTAGCTAACCTTATACCACATTGTTTGCCCTTCCACAGCCAGTAGATATGTTGAGCGGACCTTGGCAGATCTGGCTCGTACTGACAGCTCATCTCACTATGCATGTTCTTAGTATGATGTAGGATTCCAGCTTGAATTTAAAAAGAATACTCCTGTTTAATGTCTCTGCCTAGAAATGCATTAGCCCTAGGTTTATATGTCTCATTTGTGTGCACTTTTATATATGTATGCATTGTGTGTGTGTGCATGGTTATGTATATAGAATCAAATGAGCTGGGGCAAATTTCTTATCTTGTTACATCCGGGTTAATTAAAAAAGAAGCTTTACAAGTTCACTTTCTAAAACTTGATTATAACTGATCAGTGAACTTTATTAAACAAAGTTATTAAACAGTGAAATAGACTTTCAGAGGATACTCATCGACGGTTTTATGAGGTAATGTAGAAGTATTTCAATTTTATATCAACTGAGGTAACAGCTTGGAAAGACAGAGTGAAAATTCCTGTAGATATCATGATGTTGGTAGGTTCTTTTTTTATTAAACAGCAGAATTAAATGTAAAATTCTAAAACAACTACAAGATTAAATTATAGAGCTAGCTGAGATGGAAATGTTAACCTGACTGTATTGTAAGAGATGTTGGAAAAAAATAATTGCTGGTTATCTGAGGAGACTAGTGTAACAGTACTGTATTGAAGGGTAATAACATTGAGCTCATAGTCAGAAGTTTTAGATGTGTAGTAGAAAATCAGACCAAAGGCAGTATTATGGAAAAAAATGGTGAAGAATATCAGAACTGAAAAGGATAATATTAGCTATCAGTAAAGAATGGTTTTGGTGTGAATGGATTTCCTATTCAAGACTAAATCCTGCAGAACTGATGTGAAATTCTACTCTGCATATAGAGGACAAGTCCATATTTATGCAGTCTATATTTGAATACTTGTAAAGAGTTTAATAATTTTCTTTTCAGAAGATGTCTGTTCCATATTGCAACTGTATAAATCCCATAAGGATTTGCTGCTGTACATTAAATGCTTACTGAATGATAGCTTGAGGAAGAAAAAAGGTTCGACACACCAATCTGTGTGTTTGGGAGGAGGAGTTACAGTGGGGTCAATCGCAGGGTTTTGTACAGTCCTTCCTCGTGATGTTAACTGTTTGCTTTTGTGGTCTATGCACTTTTCAGAGGATGAATACCACTTGGTTTTTGGAAGGTTTTTTTTTTTTGTTTTTTTTTTTTTTTTCTCATTGTTTTGTTTTGGTTTTTTTTTCCCCTTTGGGTCATTACTATCAGTATCATATTAGACATGATGATGAAGCTTGCTGTGTCATTTCCCGGGGCCAGGTATCTCTGCCAGCTGCAAGTTTTCAGAAATTTCCTTTTGCTCCTTTTCTCATTAATGGGAACTGACAGTTACATCTTTTCCCCGATGAGTCATTGATTCAACACAGGCCAGAGTCTGCCAAAAAAAAAGCTAGATTGTTTTTGTTTATTTATGATGAGTGCATTAAAAAGTGAGAGGAAATAGATGCAAAGGGCCTGATTCTCTAGCAGCTAGCCATGTAGAAACCAAATACAATGCACCAGCACTGCTACTGTTTTCTGGGCTATATAAGTTAGAATAGGTTGGGCACTTACGTCTACTTAAGCAGTCATAATCTGCTATAGTCATATAAGTACTGACAATGTGATTTTTATTTGAACTGTTAATAAATCAAGCCTGGACCACAGGATGAGACTTTATTTTCAGTAGACAGGGTAACCAAATATTTTGCACAAATTATAAAGTCCAGATAAATAAAAATTTTCCTCGGCTCACTCTAAACCTCCAAGTCTTTGTGTTCATTTTTGTACACCCCACCCCCACCTCCCCATCCAAAACGCAGAGTTTAAGTGATGCCCAAATATGAAACACATAATATAAATGCCATTTGAGTATGGAAAATGATTGTATCTGACAAAGGCTGCGTTTCAGTGAGAGCTTATCTGCTGATCAAGTTAATTCTTTTATGATTTTTTTTCCAAATGTCATTGTTAATGTAGAATTGGCTGAAATTAGATAAAAGTAGGTTAGATACTGTTATAGTCTATTACATGTATACGCAATATAATTATATACAGTCTATATTGCATACTTGATTCAGATAACCTGATCGTTCTGTTTGTTAGTCATTAATAAATTACTTCCCTCCCACTGAATTTCTAGATTAAAAATGCTCATATTTAGAGAGAGAGAAAAAGCAGCATTGCAGTACTCTGTGATGGTTGTCTATTTCTTATTTGTCTGTTTTACAATTTTAAAGATTCTTACCTTCAACTTCCAGAAATGTTGATTTAGAATTAATGTTTTTATTAAATATAAATAAAATATAAATATTAATAAACATTTATTAATGTTTATTATTAAAACATTGATTAATGTTTTTCTCACTTAAATATAGACTGCATTCATGTGTACACATCTACCACCAAAAGTATCTTTAAAAGATTGTTTTAGAAACACCTTGGCAATCATGCACTTTACAAGTGTACTTTGTAAGCAGTATTTACTGTTTATGATGCATGAAAAGGAATACAGTCTACTCTTTCCTTAACTGTGGCTGCTTTAAAAAAAATAGCCAAACCCATGAGGCTGTGACCTTCTCATCATCTCACCTAATTTTCTTAGAATTTACAGTAGGATGCCCTAAGATATTACTGGAATTATAGCAGGGAAGTTTTGTTTGTTTTTTTTTTTTAAAAAAAAGGGGGCTTGAGGAATATAACTGACAGTAGATTTACTGAAAGACATCTATCCAAATTGGTCTCAAGCTGCAGACTGTATTTCAATTTTCTCTTTTGTTTTAAGGAGTGTTTTTTTGTTTTTGGTTTTTTTTTCTTTTTTCTTTTCAGCAGGGGCATTCACGTGCCATAAATGATTGAAATCTTTATAAAAGTTTTATTTCAAAGATAGGCGTAAACCTAGCGGGAAAACAAAATCAATTTTACTTTGTCCTGACATAGTAGATATTATTCAGTGAGAAATGAACCCAATCATTATTTTGAAGACTAAAAGCTTAACTTCCAGTATTTAAGGAAATAACAATCAGAGGTGGAGTCATCTCTGGGGTGCAAGTCTTTCTAGTTACTAGGCATTTTTCTCTGTTGCATACTGAATATTAGAGTCTGTTGAAATGTTTACTATAATCTATTAAATCATGTCAGTAAGAATAATAGAAGTCAAAACAGCTGACTAAGCTTAAAACTATGAGTGAATATCATTCCCTGAAAACAAATGATATTGGAATTCACACTGACACCACATCAATAGGCTGATGGTAAAAGCAAAACAACTTGCAATTAGAGTACTATACATGACCTTAACATGCAGAGTATTGCGAAATTGTTCTGTTTCATAATGAACGTTTGCAAGAGCACATTGATGTGCTAAAATGGTAAATACTCATTTGAATCCCAGGTGGTCATGCTGATAATGACACTTTATTTTGCAGAATAGTGTAACTGGTATAACCTAATATTCAGAGAGAATAAATTTAATCCATGTGTAATTACATAGTGGAGTTCCTAGGAATGGGTTTAATTTATTTTGATGACATAAAATTACAGTGCAAAATGAGTAGAGAACCCTGACAGGTTTTGAGGATCAGAAGATTTCACAAAGGCACTTGGATTTCATGGTGTTTATGGTAGGGTGGTGCAGTGGTGACACATGACATTTACTGAGTCAGCTTCTTCCATAACTGTCCTGTAGTACAAAACTGGCATCCAAGTTCAACATAAACAAATTGTTCAGTTTAGAGCTTATTTTTCTGGCTGTAAGAATCCACTCTCCCTCCACACCAACATAATTAGTCATAGAGTTTAACATTTCACTGTTTTCCTACTAAAATTCCTTCCCTTACTTTCTCCCACATGCTGAGGTATGATTCCCTCCTTCTTAAAGACCCGTGTGTTTCATTCAGGCAGGTGTAGATTAGGTGTTCTTTCAATTTAAATCTTCTCTGACTTCAAAGGAATTATGCTGATTAAGTCTTGTTGATAATCTGTCCCAATTACTTCATATCTTGCATTTTTTTCTTAATTAGACAAATAATCTTTTTGTTAGTTAATCAATTTCAGAGGAGTTTGCTGATATTCATAAGGTCAAAATTCTGTATTTGTGATGATATATATTGTGATTTATGTATTTTTTAATAGGAAAGAAATGTTATGTCGTGGTGGAAATATATATATATATATTTTAAATCTGCCATTAACTTCAGAAAAAACCACAATGCTTTTCATATAATGGCACAGCTGCAGATTATGGGCATGCTGGTGTAGAAAACTGAATTTACTTCTTGTAGAGTGGCCTGCCTGTCCATACTTACAGTTATATTGCATGTATGTGTGTGAAACCTTCAAAAGAGTGCTTATCAAATACATGGGAGACTAGAATTTGGTAATTTGAAATTCAAGAAGGGAAGAATAAGAAAACAAATTGATCATGGATCTTTCCTTAAACCCAATCCTGAGAGTCCTGTTAATGTTAAAGAACTGTACAAGTGAAGGCATGTTCAGTTTTGTGGAAGAATGTAGGAGTCCTTGAATAATCTAAATGATCTGTGATTGGACCACTGTATTTAGAAATTTACCTTTTTTCACTTGAATTGCAGTTCGTTGGTCTAAATGACACAAGTTTACAATGTAGAAAGTGAGGCCACCAAAATAGATGGGCTGATCTGAGGGTTTGTTGGCTGTCACACAAGTGCAGAATTGGATTTTACTCTCTTCAAATACGTGAAGACACTGTTCTCGGACACAATGCTAAGAGTCTAAGCTTGATATCACAGATTATATTGTCCAGAATTAAAATTAATTAAAAACCTTTGAGAATCTAATAGTTAATAGATATGAAAGATATGTTTTGTATCTTCGTTTTCCTCTCTTTTTTTTTAATAATTATTTTATAACGATTCTGAAAGTCCAGTTTGTGTTGTGACTCTCTGTAATAAGTTTGATGGCTTTTTGTCTCTTTCTCCCAGCCCAGTGTGTCACAAAATGCAATATAATGGTAAATATAAGTGCATGCATGGTTTATATTAAATTTAATTTTAAAATTCAGACAATGTTCTAGTTTATGCAGATTGGTAGATGCCAGTGTGTACAAGACAATAGAGTGAAACCTGTGCCAACTGGTACCCATGGTGCAGCATAATTAGCTTCCTGGGACCGATGGCCTTTAAATGGTCAAGCTAAACTGGAATTGGCAGGTGGAGTGTTACATTAAAGTGATCATTAAGACTGTGTTACCACTTGCAGGTATCCTTTTTTTTAAATGCAGTGTTTAACTTTAAACAAAAGCACGACACTTCAGTGGTAAAAGAGACTATCAAGTCTAACACACTTTTTGTGATACTTAAAGAGGAATGGAAGTGATGACCTTACCGAAACTACCTGATTACTTCCAGCAGGAGGAGATTCCTCCTTGACCTCTATTCATCAGCAAATTAAAATAGGAGTGCTCTCTGAAGCTTGGCAGGCTGATTACATATAATGTTGTTAGTGCCGCTGAGGTGAGCCAGCTCTTTTACAGTGATGTACACCTTGTTTAAAACCACGCATAGCTGGAGCTGTAACAAAAAGCCCTATAGGTGTTTCTTTAGAAAACTTAATGCAGTATAGGTTGTTTACGTTGCTTGTAACAACCAGAATGCTAATATTTATCAGATATTCTAGCACTGGCTAGATTTAATTCACATAATATTAGACTGTTTCATTCCATTTGATAGAAAAATTTGAATTAAACTCTGGAAGGTTCAAAATCTTGGCATATGAATTTTCCTGTAAACTCCATTTGACTATGTGACCTGTATTTGAGATAATTTATATTCTATAACATTAGTCCTCCATATCAAGGATAGCCAGGTTACTGATGAGTGCTATTTAGTTACTAGTAGGTACTCTTAGCTGAGTCCCAGCATTATCTCCTTACACTGACTTTACTCCGTGTCTCTCTGAGTTGTTCTCACATGTAATTCTTGTTCCTCTGCTAGGTGTGCAGTTTTTCCTTTCCTTTGGTGGATAAACACAATCAAAATGGTCTGAAATGACAGTTTGTTGAATAAAATTCATGCACATATTGAAAGAAAAAGGAGAATTTATCAAGAGGATAAATATTTTACAGCCAGCTGAGCTTTTTATCTACCAGCTACAGAATGTAGTAGAAAGATTGTAGTTTTTATTTTATCCATCCTGGGAAAAAATATTTGGTATTGGGTGGGTATTTCCTCTAAAAGAGAATTTCTAGTGTAAAGCTTCAACTGTGCTGAAGATCTTCACTGAAACTGTTTGGTGCTTCTTTGCAGACCAGAACATCTTAGTTCTTATTTTGCAGCAGCGAGCAGAAAGTGGAGATGTTTTGTGTTTCATTAGAGATGCAAACTCAAAGAACTCTATGCTTTTTAATTTGCAACATTCTTTCAAAGTTGAATGTAATTATTACTGAAACTTGAATATAGTGTTAAGATTCTTTGCCTTAAGTCTTGTGTTGATGAAAGAGACATTTCATTCACTTTCATCTCTTCTAGGTATCCAAAGGATCATTTAATACAGAATAATTTTCTTTTTTCATAAATCTGTCCTGTTTCATGAGCTGTCTATGGCTAAAATAGACAGGACTGATATTAGGTAGCATATTTAATTTGCTTCAAAATGTATTCAAAATCCATTAAAGAAGCATTAATATTCCTGTTTAACTTCAAGGTCTTGGATCTGATAATAAAATAGTAGTGATGTGTTGCGGAGCTGAGGTTCTTTTTTCCCCTCCCTCTTAGGACCAGAGGCACAGTAAGGAGGGGAAAAAAAAAAAAATTGTAAAAGAAATGGGTGTTCCAATTCACTGATCAATCTTCCTCAAAACAACAATTGAAAATGAAAAAAATATATTGTCTTAGAACTAACTGTAATATTTCCTTTGTTTTCCTGAAATGGGGTATGAGAGTGGATCTGTATTTCATGCAACCTAAAACAATATGTGTTGAATTTATTTAATTGTGGATTTCATAAAGACTTTAAAATGTACAGTTGCATTCCAAGTATAAATTACCATTTGGAAAAGGATAGAATATTTTGACTTATCCATTGATTAATAATTAGGTTTGATTACTCTTTGTATTTGTCAGTTCTAGGTTATATTGTAAGGACATTTAAGTGGGGGGGAAACTATGGAATGAAATAAATTTTACAAAGTTAAAATAGATGTGAATCATCCTTCCTTCAAGTTACTGGGTTTCATGAAACTTCATACTTTTCAAAGTTTTACTTGGTTTCTTGCATGGAATATCTTTCAAATAACAGAAGTCTCATTCTATGTACGATCACTCACGTTAAACGTGATCACTCACGTTCCTGTTCATCACAGACAGTACACCATTTGCAATGTTTGAGTCTGATAATTTGTATACTGAGATGCAGCACATCCTGTTGACATATAAAACATCTATTTATCTATGTTAGGAGAAATTAAGTTGTTAACTAGGTGAAGGGGGGACCTTCCCATACTCCAATTCGGAATCTATAAGTAGTGTTAAAATTAATTCAATTTGTATGAACTGTTTTCAAATGCATGTAGTAAAGTTTTGAGAAGATCTCATGCTCTTATTTTCTGTGTTAGACAGGACTATGAAGAACTGGAAAGACAGCTCAAAGAAGTCTTTAAGGAAAGGAGCAGTATCCTTCGTCAACTGTCGAAGACTTCTAAAGAACTTGAGGGAATTAAAGTAAACCTCCAGGTTAGATTATGTCTTGGTTTCTGTAGGATTAATTACCTTGATTTTTTTATTATATTGGTATCTATTTATTACAAAATAAGTGTGTGTTTTTTTTTTTAAATATGTGAACAATTATTATTTTCTTGATCTTGTACTTAATAGAAACCAGATGTTTTTATGGAAAACATAATCCTAATGGGTTGGACCCTTTGTCCACTTACCCCCTAAAATGAAGAAAATATAAGAATAGAGTATAGTAGTAGAGAAAAAAAAAAAAAAAAAAAGGAAAGGAATAGGAATAGTCTTAGTGGAGTTACCACACATTTGTCCTGGTAGCTACTATAAAGGATTTCCTTTGCTGTTGCAGGTTGCATCTTTGCTGCTGAATTATATATACTCAGTCTAGTTTAGCTGCCCGCTTTACCTACCTGACCTGCCATCTACACAGACTGACTGGATTTACTCCAGGGCATTACTTTACAAGTTTAGCTGACAAATTGTTCTAAATGAGCCTCCAGCTAGAGCTGAGACATGTCTACGTGTAACTTGAGAGTGCTTTAGCAGTCTTTATTATTGTAGGTGTTTTCTTTTTAGAGAAATGTTCTTCTCCTTATAACAAAGTTATTTGAGAATGGGATTTCTTATGCAGCACGGTTGAAGGTAGTACTCTGCAAAATTATACTATCAGCTATCTTAGACTCAATACTGCAGAGATCCAGATATAGGCAAAAAGCTGTAGGATTATCTTCTACATATGCACATTTATCTTTGTCATACAACCCTAATGCTTTTAGTTATTTGTTTGTTTATAAATCTACTTATTTTATTTGATCAACTCTCATTTAATATTAGAAAACCAGCTATGTACAGTTAGCTGTGCTGAGTTATTGTAGAAGGAAAGTCAGACTATTCTTCCATTTCACGCAAGCGATAATATCTGTAATACACCAGGAGCATTTTATGAAAGAAAACCAAATTAATAATTTCACAGATGAATAACATTAAAGATGTCTTTGGTAATAGATATCTTCCTTTGCTATCAGTCTTTGAAAAATGGTGAAGCATCAGCCAAAAGTGATGTGCAGAAACTTCTGGAAATGGGCCAAAAGCAAAGGTAAGACCCCACCTTCTCCCTTCTCTTTCTGTTTCCAGACTAAAGAAAGACCTTCAGTTCTTCAATACACAACAAATAAGATTTATAAGACAATACCTGTAGAAGTTCTCATTTTTCCTTTAACAGAGATGGATCAGATAAGTAAGGGTATTCAGGTATTCCAAACAAATCTATTAAATGATGAAAGCAAGACTTCAGCTGATGTCCTATTTAAACACTTAGATGTTATATGGCTTGGGTGCAACTGAAGGTATACATCTCAGCATCATAGCTGCCCTTGTCACAGACTCCATCTTTCATACCTGAGTGTGCTTTTGTAGTGGTTTGATTGTTGTGTAGTTTTTGTGAAGTAGCTTAATTGATTAAAAGTGTTAATGGACTGTTCAGTAAATAGATCTTAGCTGCAGATTGGAAAAATGAGTCTTTTAAAGGAAAACTTGTATTTCTTGGCTACATACTACAAGTATTCTTCCTAATCTCCTCCTTAAGTCACCCCTAAAAGTCTCTCAAGGTCCATCCAATAGTGCATGTGACATTTGCTTCTATAGGGTTTCAGCTACTGCACAACAAGTGTTCCCAGAGATAGACCCTGGATCGGTGCAATAAGCAGTATGCTGCTGAGCAGCCCTCGCTCTCTTTCAGAAAAGAAAAGGATTTACAATGTACTCCAAGAAAATGCCTTGCAGCTACTGTGGGTACTTGACAGCCATTTACAGGCTTACTGAATTTTTACTTCCAGAGAGGTGTGGAAGTTTAGTGTAAGAAGCAGGTGTTAAAAATGTGCCAGGGAATCCCTCTCATAGAATTTCGCTAAGGAAGGGTCACAGTTTATTTGCCAAGAGCCTCAGGCTCTAGTTCATCTAGAGCAAGTGAAGAACACTGAACATACTGTTACGCTTAAATCTATTGTATTTGAAACAAAATCCAGAATATATCCCAATATTAATCTTACGATCTACTTTCTTCAGACAAATGAGAGCTGCATTTTGTTTGTGAAAGCTGCTTTGATTATTCTCCACAATGATGGATGATGCAGTAAGGTTTAGCGTGCTAGAATCTCAGCTTGAGTAAGTAGGTGTAGTTCTGCTGTTTTCAAATTAGACTTTTTTTTTATCTTTTAATCCCTTTTGTGTGAATTCTTCAGTACTTCCCAAGTTGCAAAGTAAAACTTGGTCACTTACTGTGGTTGTCTCAAGTTTTGTTCTCTCTGTGCACCATCAGCACTTTGCAGTGATCGCATCTGTTTATACAAAAAGGGAGCTGTGTTGTGCTGATGGTGCATTGCTTTCACGCTGCTCTATCGCTATTTCAATTAAATCTGTTCTGTACTAATGTTGCTGAAGTTGCCGAAAGTAGTAGAGTTATAGGCTAACAAGAAAGATGATCCAGCGGCTCACAAGTTCTGTTCCTGTATGAACTAAATGGTTTCCATTCCAGTTTAGTTTTCACTGGGCTAAACTATTATCTGTGTGTAAACCCAGTTCTGTGGGTTTTGAGAGAGAGAAAGCTCTGTGGCTGTTCTGAAGTATGTCGCTCTCTTACTTTGCCACAGCTCTAAAGAGTGTGGTATGCTGTGAGCAGAAGGCGGTGGCCAGGAGACATCTCAGCCTACTGCAATTCTCACAACCTGGAGAAATTCTCTGACTGCAGCAGTAATGCAAAGGGTTGTTTGTTTTATTTATTTATTTTTTTTTTAAATTCAGGTGAAACCCAATCCAAACAATTACGCTCTTTTTTTTTTTTCTTGTCCAGTTGTACGCCAGAATCTTCTACTGAATTTTGTGTTGCTTGTCTCCAGAAAGAGTCAGGTGAAAGTTGAATTCTATCAGAGTATTATTTATTTCTTCATTTTAAAACAAGTATAAAGTTCTTACTGACAATAGTGTGGTTCCATTTTGTGTGTTTTTAGTAGCCCACTTCCCTCGCTTTTTTGGTGCCAATCTTTTTTGCTTGAAATTATACACTGGCAGATGTTTTGCACAGCAGGTGACTCAGTAGATGTAAAAGGTGGCCGACTTCCATCATAGATAATTTTTGTCTTGCATTGGCACTACAGTTCGTGGGGTCATTATGATTTTATTAGCAAGACACATAGACACAGTGCAGCTGTCTGTTACTCTGAATAATTAAAGGTGGTTTTTCTTGAACCTGAGGAATTATTTCTTAATGGACATTTGTGATGAAGTTTGTTTTCTGTGTTTCAACAAACTAGGGAAGAAATGAAATCTCTCCAGGAAGCCTTTCAGAAGCAGCTTAATGAGGCAACTGAGAAAGCAGAAAAGCAGCAGGCTACTGTGAGTGATTTTCTGTCCTTCTTTTGCTACTTTTGTTTTTCTTCTGTCTTTTTTTTTTTTTTTATCCTCGTACTCTGAAAGTTTGTCGTTAGCTCAAATAACTTTGCAGGTAAAATGCCTGGATTTCATGTATGTGTTAGTACTCTAAAAGTTTCGGAGGAAAGGAGCTGAAAAAAGTTTGTATGTTCAAAACCACTAAGAGCCCTGTCTTCACTAATTTCTGTGGGATTTTGGTGTGTGTATACACTTTTGGAGTTTTGAGCCTGGAGACTTGGGCCTAAGTCGTTTCCCTGATGGACCCTATGTCTCATCTATACCAACATATGCTGTCATACATCTATTGGCTTTTTTGGAATCGCTACCGATTTCCAGCAACAAAATAGATAGTAGAGTGTCTGATTTTGACCGTAGTAGATCTAATTATCACTGTAGGAAGGTGTTAAGTCCCATTAAGATTTCATGCTTTAGTGAAGTTATGTTTCTGGATAAGCTGTACAGTTGGTTGGATTTTCGTGTAGCACTGTAATGCTGTGGGGCATGAATAGCCACATTTTGCTGTTGCAGAAGAAAAAAAAAAAGTAGAATCTTGTTTTCTGTTTAATTCTAAGATGTGAAAAGGAAATTTTTCCTCTATTGGTTAGTAGTATTTCTGAACACGAACACCACTGTTGACTAGATAATAAGTTGACTAGATAATCTCCAGAGGCCCCTTCAAACCTCAAGTGTTCTGTGATTCTAACTCTGGACTTGAAAACTGCTGGAAGGGTTTATAGGTCTATTTGTAGTTTCCTCTTGCATAGTTACTGGTTTATTTAGTAATACTTCATTGTCTTCCAGGCTCACAAAACAAGGGTTCTCCAAGAACAGAGATTTTAAAATAATTACTAAATTTAGCAAATATTTACAAATACCCTTTTTTTTTTTTTTTTTGTATTAATGTGATTTCTATGTGGCTTTATACCCTTGGTGAACAAGATGTGAGAAGGCATGTTTTACATGCAACCTTCTGATTAGAAGCAGTGTAGACTTTGAACTCATGTATTCCGTTTGCAGATTTATTTCAATTGATGTGATTTTTGAAAACACTTTTTTTTTTACCCTTTGTTGCTCAGAAGTCTGAAGAGTATTTACCTATTTACCTATTCTTGTGTCCCCTACAACATATACTTCATGGATTTTTGGTACTTGTAATTTTGTCTAGAGAACAAAAACCCTCTTTTGTTCTTGAGAGGAGAAGATTAGTAAACTGAATGCTATCTTGAACTTGAAAAGAATAACATATATTTAGGGTCTTTCTCAATAGCCAGGACAGCATATATCCTGGAAAAAAAAAAAAATCTGCACTTGTTTTAAGATGATTTTGTACCGATGCAAGATATATCGTCCTGAAGTAAGAAAAAATGAGAACCTAGTTCTCTCTGCTAAGTACTCAGAACATGCTGGTCAAAAGTTGTCTTTTTTTCAGGTGCACAGACACATTCCCTTTAGCTTTATCAGCACAACGTATTCTAATCCTACAAATTAAAGCCAGAAAACATATTTGTTATCTAATCTCTGTATTAGATTTTGGTATTCAAGACTAATTCAACTGTGAGTTAAGTAAATCTCAAATGTGGCAAATAGATTACTGGCTCTGTTGTTCTTTGTGATATAGCACTTTTTTTGACTTAAGCACCAGTGCCTTCTGTAAAATCAGTCCACACCCTAGCACTGTTCTGCACCAGTCAAAAAATTTCTACTGTTAACTCTAAGCAAAAATATTTCCTAATGCAGAAACCAGGAAAAAAAAAAACCCCTCTGAGCTTATAACAGAACTTGACTTTAGAGTCTTGTCAGCTGGTTAGAGAAAGTGAATTCTTGAGCTATATTCTAAAACTTGCCAATAATAGAATATTACATTTGCCACTGGTTTAAAGGAAAGTAGAACTGTGTCCTTGGTTTGTGACATTTATTTCTTTATGCCTCGGGGTACAATGTACATAATGAAGCTCACCAATACAGTAAGACTGAATGAATATTCAAAAAGTGCTTCAGGATCCTCAGATGAAAGCTGCAATAGAAATGGAAATAAATATTATTGCTGTCACACAGGATTACTTTACACCTGGTTTCTACATGTGTTTCATGTTTTTCTGAAAGCAATACGAGCGCTATGAAAGAAAGTCTAGGTACTTTGAAGCAAGCCTAGATAGAAGGTGGGAGCTTGAATTTAATTCTAATTTAATGAATATCGAGTCTTGTTTCTAATCAAATTTAAGCACATTTTATTCTATGGGATTTGGTGAAGTAAATCTTGATTTTCATCAGAGTAAATAAGAATAGAATTACATTTCTCAAAGCCACATGAATAAAACACTGGAGGGGGTTTGGAAGTACATTTTTCTTTTCTGCAATTGCCAAGGAGGCATAGTACAATGCTGTATCTATTAATTGGCTGTATATATTCAACAGGGAACACCTGCCTGAAGGTGTTCTTTATTAGGTGAATGCAAAGATGTAAGTAAGAATTTACAAGAATTAAGTCAAATTACATTAAAAATAACCTGGAAAGTATTCGAGGACTCTGACCAAACCAAAAGAATGAAAGAGAGACATTACGCTTTGCATCAAAGTCTAGTGCAATGTATGGCAAGACTCTTCAGTATCAGTTGTATGAACGATTTGTCAGAAACAAATATTATCAGTATTATTGTGCATGCTTATCCCTTTTTTTTTTTTTGGCCCTTTAAGGCCAGAGGAGCCAAGAATGATTGGTTGGCAGCTAATTGGTTGTAGCAGTAACATATGAAGAACAGCAGGAGTCCATTTGGGGACAGATCTTTTCTAGAAAATATATGACTGCCCTTGGATAAATTTATGCCTTTTGTTTCAGTTGCTCTACCTGGGATAGTAAAATGTGCAGAGGAATACTAGTTATGATAAGGATGGTTTAAATTTTAGAGTAAACCTATGTTGCAAAGTTCAAGGTCAAGTACAGTCTTCCAGAAAGCCATGGGTTGTGAGGGAGCTTCTCAACAGACCGTCTCAAACTAGAGCTATGGATTATTTGTATATAAAAAAGCATTTCTTAAACAGATAAAGCTTGTTAATCACAAGCACCATAGTGGTATTAGATATACATCAAATATACAAAATGTGTAAGACATCGTTCCAAATAACCTATTGTCCTCTTTAACAGTCAGTGAAGGTTCCCAGAGCTTTTTGATCTGCACCAAATATCAAATACCTAAGCAATTTATAACAGACTTTTATGCATTGAAAAAAAATATTAATAATGTCAAGCTATAT
Organism: Chlamydotis macqueenii; assembly: GCF_036417535.1. NCBI lineage: Eukaryota > Metazoa > Chordata > Aves > Otidiformes > Otididae > Chlamydotis > Chlamydotis macqueenii. The sequence continues at coordinate 66,615,768 of NC_141560.1, read as the reverse complement.
CTCTACATGTGAAGTGGAACCACTTCTTCCAGAAACAGGATTAGGGACCATGGACTAGTTTGCACTTTTGTTACCCAAAAGGCAGAGGGCAAATGACACATGTGACATGAAAGTGGTGTTTTTTTTCTCAAGTGAATTTGAATCAATAGGCTAAGTTGTGATTCTATATCACTGCATTAGGTTACTTAGAGCTTTTTGGAGAACGGCTCTTCACTTGACTGTTCTTCATGCTAACTGCTTGTATCTTAAGAAATAGTTGGGTTTGTTTTTTTTTTTTTTTTTTTTTTAGGAAGTGACTTTGAGGTTTGCAGAATTGTTTCCCATTAACTGCAATTAAAGTGTATAAAAAGAGCTCAATAGCTCTGAATGAGGGAGGTAGTAAAGAATGAAGCAAAGAGATACTAAAAAATAGTTTGGCTAAGTAGAGAAAGCTTAGTCTGCCTTGTTACATTTTGTTTCTGTTTTTTTTTTTTATATCATGATAACAATTTTTAAGAAGATATGGTGATGGAATTGTTTGACAGTGCAATTATAGTACAGACTGTCAACATAAAGGAGAAAATATGTCTGTGTAAACTCCTTTTTCCAGCTCAGTGCTCACTATGAAAAATGAGAATTAAGTAACACATTACACATGACTTTTAAAAATAAACAACATGATTATTTTTAAATCAGTAGGGTTTTTCTTAATAAAACCCTAACAGAACAAGCAGAATTTAGTTGAGAGATCCACTACCAAACAGGAATCTTAAGAACCATCACAAACTCATGCCTGTAATATTTTAAATAAAAAGATTAGATGTTCATTTAACTTAAAAAATATTTATTTTGTTTAGTAATAGACCTTACAACAGGTCCGGAAGTCCTAAAATGTCTCTTTGACAAAAATCTTTTTCTTAATTGAAATATAACTTGGAGCTTAAAAGTTACATTCATCTATAAAATCCTAGTAGGTAAAGATATATATTTAGCTTTGCTTTTAGAAATATTTATCACTTTGTAGAGCACTTTTATCCAGAGGGAAGAATGATTTGTGTATTTTGAGTAATAGCCTAACCAATTCTCTCTGGCTCCTCCACTATAGGTTGAAAATAAGACCATGAAAATTAATATTGAGAATGTTAGGGTTTCCAGATATTGCCAAAATAGTTCGGTGTTAATGAATTTATTCCAGCCCCATCTTAATTGCTCCTGTGTTAGTCCTGAGCAAGATACAAGAAGTCTGGAGGTAAGCAAGTAAGCGCACAGCTGAGCTTTGCCTGTGCAGTAATGGTGCTGTTGGTATCCTTCTATTCTTCATCTGCAGTGAATAACTAACTATTGTCTGACTCAGAATTAGATCACTGCCATCTGCTAAAGCATTCTGTATTTCAATGGGGGAAAATTTAATTTGAACATTTCAAGGTCACAAACTGCTGTGAATAAAGGCCACTGGATGGAAGCTGTTGCCTTTAATAAACGTAATGAGCTCTGAAACACACAAAGCTCTGAGTACCTTGGATGTCTGTCTCCAGGAGACAGAAGTGGTGTCCTTGCTTAGTATTGCAAAGTTCTACATCAGAACTATATATTTTCATTACATATTTTCATAATTACAGCTCGATAGTAATTAGCCAACATTTGGAAAGAGGTGAATGTCAAACAAGAACAAAGAGTGGGTAGAAAGGAGGAAGAGATGTAGAAAGTTTCTTAGTTTGAATTTTTTTTGTTTCTGTGCCTTTTAATTTAGAGCTGAGTATAAGTGTCCGTTCTTGTTTATTATGCCATCAGGATTTGATGACTGAAAGTAGAATTTTTACATCTCTTCTGGGAAATGGCGTTATGCCTTGTCCTTAGGACCAACTAAAAGCATCATGCAAATAGTCTGATACAGACCGATCTGCCATAAAGCATGAAATTATAGGCATAGATGCACTTAAATGGTTATCTCTGTACGAGCTCCAGTATCCAAGCCATATAAATCCCTCCCGTGTAGCTCTCTGTAGCCATACTTTATAACTAAGTGGCTTTTCAGTTATTAGAGATTTAGCAGAAGAACTTGAAAAAATATGATATGAAAGCAAAAATGAATGACTTTCTAATAAATACTCATTATTTTTAAAATAGAAAGATTTTTATTTTTTAAGTTATTCAGATAAGCGAAACTGGTAAATTTGCACTATATGTGTCTGGGTACGGGAATAGTAATTTTTAAAAATTACCAGTTTAACTAACATTAATTGCTGGTTAAATTAACAGTACTGTGGTGTCTTAAATATCTCTCCACTAGAAGATCTGAGCTGATACTTACAGGCTATGTATAGAGAGCACACAGACAATATTTTTGATATCATATCTCTTTAATTATTTCATATATATTCAGATTTAGAAGTGAAGTGCTTCAAAGGAATATTAATGTTGCCCTGAGAATTAGGTCTAAGAAAGGGAACACTCTTTAACAGAGGTCAGTATATTATTTTTGTCAGTATGCAACGGTAGCTGGCAAATTTTGAGCAGCTGCAAAAAACCAAACCCACCATGTGAATAGTTATTTTATTAATAGTTTTTAGTTATTCCTGATCTCATCTTTTGATTGTGACCTTTATGGTTGTGCAAAAACATAGTTATTATACAATATACATGGACTAAATTTCACTATTTGTGGATGTGATTTCTAAGGAAGTGCTGAATATATTCATCTTCCATTAAAACATCATCCTTAGTGATAGCTGGATGTGTCATTAGTATTTCCACAACCAAACCACTTAAGCAAAATTTTGGAAGACATAACAAAAGAAATTCCATATGTGCATGTCAGTTGGCACTAGTATCATGCACCCCCTACCTACTCTTCTCTTTTAAGTGTTCTCTGACTTCTCTTTTTGATCCAGATGACAGTGATATTAAATCCAGTGATGGTTTTTAAATTACTGACATCTGTCTACTTCAGTGCGGACATGATTCTAAGGACAGCTGTCATATCATGCAGTTTCACTGCCATTTTTTATCTACATGACATCCAAACGATTTATCTTTAGGTCAATGTCTCTATAATCAGACTGTAGTTTCCCATGAACTTAGGCTTTTGTATCAATGGGGGAGAGAACACAGCACGAGGCATTGGGTGTATATAGGAATGAGGATTTTGCTAATTAAGGTATCCAAGAGCATCCTCCTGCAGAGTGAAAGGAATGTGTTTACTTAAGCCTAGGTGTTATAATTACATACTCTTTTCTGCCGTTATGTTTCATAAGCCAGGAGGAAAGCTCGCTCCTGAAAGAAACTTAGACTGTGTTGTAAAAACAACCTTTTAAACTCTTTGATTAAATTCAATCTTAAATTAAGATTGGAATTTCTACTTTTCAAGGCAAATCATTTAATTAAATAGGAGTTAAAGACCAGATACGAGTGCTTTCACATACCATACACTTTATTCTGCAGGTGAGTCTCATCAGAATCAAGGTGTTTATCTCATTAGGACCAGTAATGCAGCATGTAAATCAAATAACTGTATTAAAAACCTGCTATGATAGATGCTGCACTCTTAGAGGTTTAAAAAAAAAATTAGATCATGAAAATCAGTTAATATTATTGTAAAAATTCTTAGTTATCTGAAGTTCACCTTTGACTTCATTGCAAAAAATGAACACTGTATCTACTGATGCATAAGTAAACCTATTTATGTACAGCAATTTTTCTTCTCTTGATAAGTTTTCTAGTAAATGTCACTGTAACTGTTTGTAAATTTAGCAAATACCTAACTGTGGCCTATACTAATTCAGTATGTAAGCAGAAGTTTTCTAAGATAACTTATTGCTAGAAACAGGTTTTGTTTTGTTTTGTTTTGTTTTTTTCAAAGCTGTGAGTAGAGTAAAAAAATAATTAATGGTTAAACTGATGTTCAGGTACATTTCAACAGCTCACACTCAACATTTTTTTAAACTTAGATTAACTTTTTGAAGACTGAAATGGAAAGGAAGAGCAAAATGATCCGTGACCTCCAAAATGAGGTAAGAGTAACATTTGAGATTTGTCATCTCCGTTCAGAGTTTACACTGAAGAGAGGTTGTGGTTGGGCTTCACATTTAAAATATATGTTGTTCTAGTATTAGACAAAGCTTCAATGAAATACTGTAAAGACAAAAGCAAACAAAAATGACGGTGTACATTTAGAAAGAGTATTTAATTTAATGCAACTCTTGACTCCTTGCTACTGGTGCATAGGTTCATAGCACATCTCACATAGCACAACTTTTGTTGTACTTAGAGTTGTGCTTTTTCAGAAAGGAATACTCAATTCAGTTCTGTAGATTTTTGATGCATAGTGAAACTCTACCTGCAGTGTTATTGCCTGCTTTAAAAACAAACAGCAAGAGAATGAAAAAGGAAATACAATCTCAGAATTGAGATTCTTAATAAAATTTGAAAATCACGTGTTCCTAAAATGTTTTCTTATGTCAAGAATATTAATCCTATTTGTTCCATTTTCTATTATTCACAAAATGTCCCGTTCAGCTTTGCGTTATATTTTAAATGTATGAATCTTTTTAATGACCAGAAGTTGACAAATTTAGACAAACTTAGATTCGTGACAGATGCTATAAGCTGTTGAGTATCCTGGAGTAGCCTATCCGTAGCACATTCCAGTAGAAATAAGAATGGGGCTGATCTACACCTTTACTTGATACTCAGAGTAAAAACCACTGTTCTTAGGCTCTAAAATAGCAAGATAGTCCTTGTTTGTTTATCTTTTTTATTTTATTTTTAATTAAATTGTGAGTAGGAAATGGTTTATAACAATAAATAAAATATTAAGTTTAAAAGACATATTTACTACGTTTCTTTTCCGTAGCAGAGACAAGCACTCTCTGTTCAAAGTTTGAGTCACTTTTAGTCTACTTCATCGGAAAGATCAGAAATTAATAATACCTAAACATGCAGTTCCTGTGTAAGCTTTCCATACAAAGCATAAATACTTTTGTTACACACATCATATGCACATATTTATTGTTTTTTAAATAAACAAATCCTCTACATATTCTCCTCAAGATAACAGAGAGGAAAGAGAACTGATATGGGATGATGCTGATCATATGAGGGGGGACACACTAAGTATACTTCAGATACTGTAGTGAGTTCATATGTGAATTACATTTTTGCAGAGCTTGCACTCTATTCCAACTGAAGACTGAACCTACAGTGCAATTTTATGCTAGGTTTTTTTAATTGGTATGGATTTGTCAGCCACTGGCACTTCTGGGAAAATTTCATTTTCAAGTTGCATTTTCACAACTCTCTTTGGGAAATACTATTAAAATATTTCTCAGGGAGTGGAACATTTTCCATTCCATGTAAAATGTTTTAAAAAAATTAATAATTTGAACAAGTAAAAAAAAAATTTATGAATTCTCTGAGTTTTCTTTAAAATGCTTCTATGGATTCATATCTTTAATATTTACACATGTAAATACAAATTTTCTCTATTTAACAATGCAAAATTTTCCTTTTTAAAAAAAACAAAACAAAAACAAAAACCCAACACAAAACCAGACATCTAAACTGCTTTGAAAGTACCTCTCACACTGTGGTAGTGTTCTTCTGTGTGCTTCTATTTATTTATGTATTTATTTATTAAAGGGGCACAAAAGAAATCTTGTGCTTGCACAATATTTTTAAGAGATATTTGGTAATCATAGGTAATTAACCCACACTGAGGGGAGCCCCTGTTGTGGGTTTGTGCTGTCAAAAGCAAAACGTTTGGTTGTCCAATATGACATTTTTCAACAAAAGTTAATTAAATAGTCTAGTTAAAATTCACATGGGGTGGACGATACTACCTTTGATAGATAGTTTGATTTTAGAACTCAGTCTTGATGTTTAGTCATTTTGAAATTTGATCTTGGAATAGAAACTTGTTTGAGCAGCATCATATTTTTTCCTCCTTATCTTTTTCTCCCCAAACAATTTGTCTGAATTAGGATATGATTTGCCTTTTCATTGCTTTGTTTGCAAAGAATTTCGCACTTGAAAAGGTGTTATTCAGTTTGATCTCTTGTTTGTTTTCCAGCCAGGTTTCTTGTCTTCATTTGTTCTGTTCTTACATTTTGCTATTCTAAACTATTCTGAGTTTGATGTGTATGAAGACCTGATCTGCTTAAACCACTTATTTAAATAGTGATTTCTGATGTCTTTGGTCTATGAGAGTGTATATATAGGGTCAGTCTGAAAAGGTGCACGTTGCTTTTTAACTTGCAAAGGAAATATTATTTCAGTTGCTCATGTGTTGTTTAAGCCACCTCTCGGTTATCTTCACCTGCAATCACAGCAATCTTGCTTTTTTTTTTTTCTCCCACCCGTAATCATTGGATGCTTTGCAATTGAGCTCCCTAATTCTAATAGTCATATTAGTCCGATCCTATTGACCATACAAAATCCTTTCTCACTGTACACAAATAAATATTCCATTAGTCAACATTCAAAACATCTGACTGCTAATGATTTTCTTAGAATCATAGACTCATAGAATGCCATGATCTGGTGGATGACACTCTGGGTGTGGCATAGTAGTATGAGTTCTCCCATCTTCGATATTACAAGAACATAAGAAATGTTCCATGACCTGTCAGTCTCAGAGTCTTGTCTGTGACAACGGCAATAGCAAATGCTACTAGGGCAGAGTGTGTGAGCCTGCCTCACTTCCGACAGCATCCGCAGTCACTGATTTTGGGATGTTAGATGTATCTCTGCCGATTCCCTCTACTGTATGTTTGTGGACTTACTGTCCATTAATTTCTCTAAATCCTTTTTTGATATTGGATACCTCCACAACTTCTTACGCCATCAAATTCCCTCCTACTTCGCTGTTTATATTTAACTTTTTTTTTTTAAATATCCTTTCCTGTTGTACTCCCTTGAGCAAGTTTTTCTAAATTCTGAGTTGTTCCCTGTGTAGCTTTCTTAGCTTTACAGAGTCATTCAGTGTTTTAGTGGCTTCTAATACAGCATTTTGAAACAGCTTCTAGGCATTTTGTATGTATTTTTATTGTTTGACCGCTAATTTCAGAATTTGTAACTACTTGCCTTATTTTTACATAGTACTCTCTTATGAGATTGAATGTCTGCATGCTGGATTTTTGTGTGTTTTGCTGTCCTGCCACAGTAGTACCTGTTATTGCATCTAGCAACTGCAAACAGTCTCCCATTAGCTCTTCCAGAACTCATCCCAAGGAAACTCTTAAGAATAAACCAGAATAATGGGTCTTTTTGGTGCTGCTGGGCTGGCTGCACTCACTTACTCTGTAGCTTCTTTCAAGTCTTTTTTTTTTGTGTTGCAGTTGTGGCAGTAAATGAAGCTTCAGTCTGGTTGAGGTCTCTACACTATATGAAGAATAAAAAATATTATGATTTCTTTTTAATATTTTGGCAAATGCTTGGAGAACAGTTTAACGTACAGGAGGAAAGTATATCTATAAACTGAGTGGCTAACATTTATAAGGTCATAAATGAAGAGTACTTTTCATATGTATCCTGCCACACCTGGTTGTGGTTTGTTTTTGGTTTTTTTTGCTTTTTTTTTTTTTTTTTTTTTTTTTGGATAGAGGTTTTGTGAGTTGCTGAATGGTTTATGGAGTCCTGTATGAATGTTATTTGGGACATCTGTGTGACTGGGGCTTCTCAAAAAGCAAATAGAAATAGCATATTGGAAATGGTAATTAAACTTAGAGGTAGAACAATGATTAAATTAGAGATAATGGTTTAGATGAGAAGGAGAACACACCAGGTAAATAAAAGAAATTTTCAGTTTCCTGAAGCCTTCAGTGATGTGTTTTCTGCTCTAGCTTACCTGCTTCTCCTTCCTCCTCCTATGTCCAAATTACATAGAATTTAACTAGAATTCAACTGGAATTATTCAAAAAGATCAATCTGATTTGTATTACTCATGTCTTTTAAGTCATAAAATTAACAAGTTTTACTGAAGAGAAGAAAAAGGCACTTTCTTCTCTAGGGAAATAGTCAACTACTGTCTAGATGCTCTAAATAGAACTACGGAACCTAATTTCTACAAATGTTATGAATTTGATGCAGGAATAAAAAGATGTAGGAGGACTATAATAACAAAGACATTACTAAGGGAAAGAGACTTCATATAATTTGCAGCAAAAAGGAAATGAAGTATAGGAGAAAAAGGCAATAAAGATTTGGTCTTCTAGGTTCTCAAAACTATGTGAGAAATGATGAAGACCTGTTTCCTCCCCAACCACCCAAGCCCAGATGCACCTCCCGCAAGATACAAGGGTTTTGTATGCAAATGTTTAAGAGTAGCAATCATACATAGCTTAAAAAAAAATAATAATATGCAGGAAAAGGTTTGATGCAAGTACTGATAGTGCTTGCATTCAGGTGATGTATCTGCCATTCCTGCTACCCTATCCAAACACGGTCACATAGATAAATACTGGAAAATCCAACTTTTTGTTTGTTTCTGATTTAATCAAGTTACCTGAAATATTTCAATTTTTTGTATTGTCATCTTGCAAGATGTTCCAAGAGATGTAGGAAGATATTGTGGGCACTGTTTATTTTGCACACCGTTTAGGAGGAAATATAAAAAAGTACTTGTCATTAAAGAAGCAATATGGTCCTAGCATGCCCTGGAAATCAGAAGTTCTAGCATTCTGTTCTTGACTTAGTCAAGTAAACCTCCTTTGAGAGAAATTTTATTTGAGAGCATTACTACTACTAGCATCAGCTAGTGTGTGGAAGAGGAACCAATAGCTATACCTATCTAATGCAAATTTCTATACTATGTTTGCCAGTTCCCTAAAAGTAAGCAAACATACCAGTTTTTCTAAAATTTCAGTAGTTGTTTTTGAGAGTTTCATATTTTAACAAAGATTTGACTGAGTTTAAATGGTATGATTTTAAGGAAACATTATGTTACTAGGTTCTGCCTTGAAGCGCTGAATATCATAGAACCATAGAATAGTTAGGGCTGGAAGGGACCTTTAAAAGTCACCTAGTCCAATCCCCCTGCAAGGAGCAGGGACATCTCCAACCAGATCGGGTTGCTCAGAGCCCCATCCAACCTGGCCTTGAATGTTTCCAGGGATGGGGTATCTACCACCTCTCCAGGCAACCTGTGCCAGTGTTTCACCACCCGCATTGTAAAAAAATTCTTCCTTATATCCTGTCTGAATCTGCCTCCCTCTATTTTAAGGCCATTATCCCTTGCCTTATCACAACAGGCCCTACTAAAGAGTTTCTGATCATCTTTGTGGCCTCCTTTGGACTCGCTTCAACAGGTCCACATCTTTCTGATGTTGGGGGCTCCAGAGCTGGACTCAGTACTGCAGGTGGGGTCTCACAAGAACAGAATAGAGGGGCAGAATCACCTCCCTCGACCTGCTGGCCATGCTTCTTCTGATACAGCCTGGGATGCGGTTGGCTTTCTGGGCCGCAAGGGCGCATGCTGAGTCTCTCATCCACCAGCACCCCCAAGTCCTTCTCCTCAGGGCTGCTGTCAATCCATTCTCTGCCCAGCCTGTATTTGTGCCTGGGATTGGCCCGACCCATGTGCAGGACCTTGCACTTGACCTTGTAGACCTTCATGAGGCTTGCATGGGCCCACTTCTCCAGCCCGTCAAGGTCCCAAAATCTTGTTTGTAAGATTGAATATGCTATGTATTTAATAATTGACAGAATTTAATCTGTATTTTTAAAGCTGCTATCTGCATACAGATATACAGAAACAGTTTATGAAAATGAAATTCCTTTCATAGCTTCTTTTGACCTTTCACGTATCGTGTTCACCCTCAGTTTGTATTGGAAAATTGTAGTTTTTGCAATGTCAGGCTCTTCCATGACTGTAAAAATAATTGCCTATTTAGTTCTGTTCTTTCAGCGCATGCCCTACTGCCATTCAACTTTGCATTTTGGAGATAGAAATAGAGAACAACAGCCTTCTGACTGAATGCTGCAGCTGTGATGCAGGGTGCAACGATAGGACGTTGTACAGAAAAGCCATTTTCAGGCTATTCAAGGCTTTGGGGAAAAAAAAAAAAACCAACAAAAATAGTCCCTGATATAGAGGAAAAAAAACACTGCTAGATCCAGCTCATAGGGATTGTGTGTCTAAAAATCCTGTATTTTTTAGAGGTCTCTAAGTGCTTGCTGCAATACCAGAAAAAGTCTGTCAGACTTCCAGCTGTAACATTGTGTGGATTGTGTTAATGTAGTCTAATAAAGGATTGACATGTAAACAGGTAAGCTCTTATTTCGACACGTTTCTATTATTGACAAAAAACCCGAGAGGTCTGAAAATTCAGAAGCACTGGTAGAGCTAAGAAAGTCGGCAAAAATGTAGGCTAAAATAGGATATGTATAAAATACTTCAAAAAATTTTCACTTTTGGAGATGGCCTGTTACTGAGTGAGCAGCTCAATTCTGTCATATCAGTCATGTACCATTTGTGGAAAATGATGCCAAAACTGCTCTAAAAATGAGGCTAAAGATGCTGTGTTAACACTTGTTTATATCAGAAAAATTATGGGTCTCAACAATTGCTTTTTGGCATTCAGAACCAATCATTTTGGATGAAATTTTGAATATGCATGATGGATTAATTTCTCTAAGTGAATGTCTCTCTGTTTTGATGTGTGTTGTCCATTTTGTTAGCTTCTCATTCCTTTCCTACTGGTACACCTATAAAAGCCATCTTCAGTTAAAGGCAATTGTCCTAGCTGGTGTACACTTATGCAGTTTCTTTGAGGTAAATGAGTTGGGAATGTTCCCTAAAAGTTAATAAATGGTGTATATTCTTTTCTGCAAGGGAGTGGAATCTTATTCAGCTTTGTCACATGGACAATATAGTTGCCTCACATTAGAGTTTTAAATGTGTAAAAAAAAAAAATTGCTTTTATTTAAACCACTTAATTACATTTGATTAGGTAAGAAAATACTGTCTAGCTCATCACATTATCTATGGGCAAAGCATTTTGCATTATCTCTGTGTACACCTGCATTAAGGTATGTTAATATATTTACAGATTCTATTTACAACAATCCCATGTATTTATAAAGTTGATCCAGTGGATTATATCAAGCAATCTATTTCTTTGCTGTTTAGGCTGTGGCAGAACTTTGAAGAACATGAATTACATAAAAGATGTATAGTAATACAGGCAATACATAGGAAACTAGGAATGGAAAATGAATTTGACTGTAGCTCTCAGTAATATGTGTTCTTTTTTGCTAAGAAGCCCAGTTTTAAATAACTACCTTGTAAACAATACTTTTGCTCTATTCATGTATAAATTGTGGTTATAGCTTTAGTGTCGAGTAAATCATCCTAAACCAGAATTTTCTCCAATCTCTCTGTGCTTAGCTGCACTAATAAAAGTTAGAGTCACAGCAGTTTAAAGTCTCACCTGATCTATTGGGAATTTCATGCCCTGCGGGGTGAATTCAGTCGAATTGCATTGAACTACGGTGGAGAAAAAATAAGCAACAAACCTCCCTTAGCAAAGCAGAAATGAAATTCTAAGGCTTTCAGACTGTATGCTGATACTATTCTATAAAGGAGGATATTGCAGTTCTTCATTCTCCACATTCTGTGAATAAAACTAACTACTATCCTGTGATTTTAAATTTTTATTATTTTTTTTTTCCCCCCTAAGTATAAAAGCCTGTCCCCCTGAGGAGAAAACGGGGTAAAGTCCTGTTCCCTCTTTGGTTCCTGCATTGGTTCTACAATTCAGAAAACATCCACAAGTGTCAGAGGCAGAGGCGCTACGCAGGGAAAGGTGAATGAGCAGGAACAGTACAGAAACAGCTTCAGATACCATTTTGCTTTGAATTCAATATTGTTTCTCGGTTGATTAAACCTTCTTTTGAAGTATAAAGAAGAGATATATTTGTTATGACAGAGTAGCAACCACAGTGAATGTTAGTATAAGCTTTTGTTTTTAAAAGTTTTTGTTTCATGACCTTGTAAACCTAAAGACGTAGAACATATTTTCTCAGTTAATGTTGAACGATAACCAGAATCAGAGCATCAATTAAAGGAATATAATAGATATGCTATGTCTGGATCCCTCTTTCCTAGGGACTGCCATGTTTTCAGATTCTTCATTCATCCTTTAAATCTAGATCCAGAGTTTAAAGAATCTCATTCACAGCCATGAACTACTAGAAAGTGAAGGAGATGTTAAAATAAGAATGTTTAGGTAAAATGTGTCCTTAATGAATGAGAAGATTAAAAATGAAATGTGTACCTATTAGGTTTCTACTTTAATCCTGTGCTTAGCCACAGTATTTAGAAAGCTCCCTGCTTAGATTTTGCCCGATATTCTTTGTCTGCCATCTTCTCAATTGACTGCAATGTTGAAAGTCATAGCAGTGTGATTTGTAATCTTGCTGAAGTCATTCTGATGTTTTTACTCAGTTCTCCCATGCTGACCCGGACACTTTATTAAGTGACATCCTCCTTCATTAAGTCTAACATTAAAAAATGGGCCTGAGTTCTTTCTTTTTCTTACTCATCTAGTCTGAAATCTGTGTAACAGGCTTTTTATCCCTGAAGCTTAGTCTTTTACAGTAGCGAAATCTGTAGCGAATTATCATCTGTGGAGAAAAAAAGAGTAATTTCCTATATATGGCTTTGTTTCCTTTCATGGGAAATTACTATTGGTAATTAGTGATCGAGGATACTGATGCTACATAACGTGGTAGTATCCAAGGTAAACTTTTATAAACATTTTGAAGATCAGATTTTATAGGCCTTTGGGATAAAGGGAATGCTAGAGTTTTCTGATGATCAGTTTTGTCTTAATTTTGTGTGAGTATGACCAGTATATTTGAAACTAAGGATTAAGAATAGTAGTCCTTCACTACATCTTATTTCCAGAAGGCAGCAAAACATGAAGTATAAGAGATTTTCTTGAGTAATAAAGCTAAAGGAGCTGTTTTCTGTCCTTGGCACACAGAACTCTCAATTACATCTGTTGTAGTTTCACCAGGCAACAGGGGCAGCATGAAATCGAATTAAAATCTTTGATCTTTGAACTTGTACAGAGAGTTTTGTGAATCTTAGTGTTATCCAAGTCAGTGTTTTCCAGCGTTACAGATCTCAAGGACAATGGGGCTCAGAGCCAAGCGCCAGAGAACTTGAAGCATAGACAAAATTTTAATTTTATAATTAATTTTAAATTTATATTTAATGTTAAACTTTCCCTGAAGCTAGTGTAAATTTTGCCAAACAGGAAAAGAGAAGTGCTGATCTAATTTATTCATGTTATGCAGACAAGTGGAAAAGTTTGCTTTTAGTACCAAGATGTTAAAATTACCTGGTGGGAAGACCCCTTAAAAGGAAGTAACAATGATAATTGTGGTTAAAAGAAGAATTGTTCAAATTTTCTGTTCAAAGTCTTGGATACACACCTGATTTTTATCCTTAGAGGAAATAATAAAAGAACATTTAATAATCAAATTTCCATGGTTCATAAAGAAAGAGAAGGCAAGCTGTTGATTTTATCATTACAAATAATGCTATCAATTACTGATGTTTGTCACTTAGAATTAAAAAAGAGGGATCACCCTTGAGGAGCCGAGTCATCCAAATTGAGTATCAGAGTATCCTTTGCCTCTGAAAATAGCACACAGTACTTAATAACATAAGAGTTTATAAAGGTATATGGGGCATAAAAATACGATCAGTTTATTAATTAAAAAAGTTGCTTGATAAAGTGATGTGGTGCCTGGAATGGTCTTATCCTGGGCTGAGAGCTCTCCAGAGGATATGAAGGTTAGACTACAGGTTAGAAGGTTAGATTGGTTAGCTGGAACATGGCTCTCCTAGTGACAACTAGATTTCCATGAAAGTCAATACAAATTTAGAGAAAAATAAACTGGCAAACCTCAAAATTGATCATGTTATGGTACACCATAAAAAACTTCCATTGATTTTAAGGGAGAAGGCTTGGAGTGTTTGTCTTTTCTTTAGAACCATACTATTGAATACAGATGGCTATTTGCTAAGCTCAGTGGGAGCAGAAAGTGATTTTTTTTAAAGTATATTTTGCTATTCAGATTTAAATTAAACTGGACTGCTGTTGTTTTGTACATTTTAATCAAGATGAGGTATAGCTGGAAGATGTCAGCTTTATGTGGTGAAGTATTTTTCGACTGAGAGTTGATAGCCTATGACTTTATAAAGATTACAATTCTCTCCGGAGACTCATTATCCTCTAGTTGTAATTTGATTAAGCTAAATACGATATTTGGAATGATAATTCCAATTATGTATGGCTATTCAAAGTGGATAAAAAGATAACAATACTAAAATACTGAATTGAAATTTATGTTAGAATTATTCTAGAAAAAAAAAAGCCACACATAAAATTCCTAAGTTGCTGGTCATGTACTGCCTGAGTTAAAGGGTGGTTACAAGCTCTTCAGCTGTAATGTGACTCCACTATGTTGTTCTAAAAGAAGTAGAATCACACAAAACAGTTTTTTCTTGACAGCAAAAGGAATTGCTTCTTATCTACTTTGCATTTATTTCAGCCTGAAACCCTGAAGTATTTTCAAATGCAGATATTTTTGTCTTTGTAAAAAAAATTCAGCAGGCTTAGGAGGTGTGTTCAAAGTTTGTTCAATTCAAATAATTATGTATCACTTTTCCTAATTAATATCTTAGCCTTGCTAGGGAATTGCTTGCCTTAAAAAAGTGAAAACATTGATAGTTTACTGCAGTGGGAACAAAACACTCTGAAATTTGACTGGCCTCTTCCTATAAAATCACTGGAGCAAATCACTAAATATTACTCTAGTGGTACAAAATAGTTCACCCTCAGCATCCAGTTAACCTCACAGTGAGTCTTAAATGTAGAAATTGTGCTATTCTGGGCCAAATTTCCCAATTTTCTGTTATCCAGAAACATTTTAAACCACTTTGTTCTGGAGGCTTTTTCTTCCATGGTACTGCCTTTTGAACACTGTTGAACCATATCTGGGGCTGCAGATATTATCGGAGAAGGAAATATTAAACAGATCAATCGACTTGTCACCAATTTTAGGCATAATAATTTGAGTGAGTTGCATTGATTTTATTTATTTGTCGTTGAAGTACTGTATTGATCTTAAGAAAGCTGGTTATATAGCTATGCTGTAATTCAAAAATACAGTTTTCATTAGACTGCTTCAAAGAGCCTTTGCCATATCTGTCATATTTTGCTTATTTATCAAGTTTACCTATAAAAGCTTTCCCAAGTAATGAATCTTCTGTTTTTCAGAATTTGATTTCACAATTTTTGCAACCAAAAATGTTTAAAAGAACAACTGATAATGCTTGAATTGTTCCTTTTTTAATGAATGATCTCTGTCTTGTAAACAATTTGAAATACACATTGTTTAATAGATGTGGAAATATTTCTTAGGTAAAATTATAAGGGTTTTATCTAGCAGATACTACTTAAAGTGTTCTGGAAGATGTTCTAATTTTATTTTTGAATAAGGACTTCTGAATAGTCTTTTGTTTTATCAAATAGATACGTGAACTCAGGAAAGGTCTGCATGGCTTAAAGAAATTGTAAAAATGTCAGATTCATATGGTTTATCCACAAACTGTGCTCTCCTTTAATATACTATGATTACTTACAATAAATATTTTAAATTTGAAAGAATTTCAGACTATAAATTTAGTCCTGTGTGTCGGATGTCCACTTCCGAGTCGTGTGTGTGTGTTTATGCATGTATTTGTATGTATGTATTTGTGTATACACTTAAATAAAATACATTATATATAGATCAGTACATTTTCATGTGTGTACAAGAACAGAATGTGATGTTAAAAAGTAGCTTAAAGGTAGCAAAATGCCAACAATTGATTCACTGAAAACTGTGATGGCTTAGTTTCCCTGGATGTGCCCAGGAGACTTTTTTTCTTTCTATATTAACTTGCTGTTGCTATTTCTTGTGTCAGAACTTAGAATCTTTCCATGTCACTCTTAAATTATTCTGTTTGTGACAGATTTTTTTTATCCTTATTTAAGATTATTTTTCACTTGATTTCAGTGGAGTTTTGCTCATTTATTGAAGAAGATAATTTGATCTTAAATTTAAAATACTGCAGGATAGCACTGAGCTAGAAAATCTGTTTTCAAAATCAGACTCAGCAATTGTCTCAAGTACTAATTCATGGAAATGAATCCCTTTAGTCTTTCTTGAAATGGTATCCATATGCTATCCTTGATTTTGACAATGGATGGCTGGTGTTCTGCAAGAACAAGCACCTTTAAAAGTGAAGGATTTATGCTAGGGCCCATACTGAGAAGCAGGCTACCGAGACAGAGGTCTACTGGCAGCGTAAAAATAAGGTTTCAGTGGAAGAACATGGGGTGTGCTGTGCAACGGTGGCCATGGTATGCCTCAGCTGTATGGCTTTGGGTGCTGTGCCAGTATGAGGCATGAAACGCGATTTGGGGACTTGTTCCTCTGTAGAAAAATCCCCAGATACAATAAAAAGCCAAAATTCAAAGCATCTTCATAGGAAATAAAACAGCCGTTAACAGCTTCCTTCTGTTTGGATATGTGTTCTTTTTGGCTGTTTACCTGTTTTTTAAAGGCCATATTTTGTAACAGGCAAGATGGTAGAAAAAATTGTAATAAAAACAGGGATTTACTGTTGGGTTGAATGCAGATGGTAGGATTATCTTTTCTTAATTTCCAGTTTGTAAATTTGTGATAAGAAACTGCTTTCCACTTAAATTGATGTACATGGACAGCAAAAAAATATTCAATATTAGAGATAGTAAAAGAGTTGTGTAAAACAAAATTCCCAGGAAATGTGATGATGCTTCATTCGATGGCTAGCTGTGGCTTCACCTTGGCCTAAATGAATGAGTAAGGGTAGATGGAGGGTTGGTCAGCCTCTCCGCTTCTACTCTGCTGTATCGCTTCAGTAGACACAGAGGCCAGATGAACCCAATTAAATTCCTGAGGTAACTCCCATGTATTGTCTGCGTTAAATCAAATGCTTACTATGCCATAAATTTCTCTTTTTTTTTTTCTGCTGCATAGAGTTTGTAGGCAGATGAAATTTAATGGAGTTTTTTTTTTCTCCCTGAATTCTCAATAGCATAATTTGTGCTTTTACAAAAATTTCTTCTTGCTGTGCATCTGTGTGTTACAACCATGAGATTTAGTATACTTGATTTGTTTGATGCTAGGCACTCAACATTTAAACTGTAGATTTTATGCTGATAAATTTTAAGTGTTGGGAGAAAAGAAGTGGAGATTTGGAACCTGAGAGTTAGGATCTCTTCGTTTGCCAAAAAATGAGCCAAACTAGATCAAGGAAATATCAGCACCCAGGCATGAAATTTGTATTCTGTAGCTCCTCAATGGATGGTGATTAGTTTTGGGTAAAAGGGGGAACTTGTTATTTACCAGTGCTTCCTTCCTATAGTGATGTCTGTCTTGTTGAATCCGGATCAGGATTTACTAAGATACCTGATGGGGCAGCAACTAATTCTTATTATGAAATAATTTTTTTTTCTCATTTTTTTACAATGCTGTCACCTTATTTTAATTTCACAAGATGATAAAATGTGTCATGGAAATTCATTGTGAAAAGCACATTATTTTTGGCAGAAATGTAAATAAAATTACATAGCAAAGAACCAGTCAAACCCAGAACTGCGGAGACAGGGATAAGGTTGCAGTGATTCAGTATTCTTCATGAACTGTTTCTGTAAAGTCCCCCTACCTATACAGTACAGCTCTTTGGTATACTCTACAGAATCTGAATATTTCTTTTTAAAGCTTCATGCTGGTCCTTTTAAGCATCATTTCAACAGCACACAAGAACTGGCTCACTGAATCAACTGACATGATTACAGTTAATTGCGTCCTTTTCTGGGTCAGAGGGTGACTGTTTTTCTCCAAAAGGAGCAAAAAAACCCCACTTCTTGAACTTTCTATTCTTGCAACGAGCAAAATCAGATCTAGTTTGATTGCTAAAATATGCACAGACAAATTAAAAGCAATGTCAGGCCATTGTTTTTCACCGCAATGATTACTTAGATGGAAAACCGATTGTAAATATTTTTCTCTTAATAGATGCAGATTGCCGGTGACTGTTGCCAACTCTTGTTTTTATCGTTTGGGTAAAGCCCCAACTTACGTTTGAAAGAGGCAAGTGCGTATGTGCAATTCAGAATAATCTTATTTGCACTGCATTGCTTACTACAACTTACATCCTCTGCACAGAGAGGGTACCAAGTAGAAAACAGCTAGGTAGCACTTTGTGTAACACAGATTGAATGGTTCCTGTGCATTCTCTAACATTGTTGTAAAATAATACCCAATTATTATGGTGGTTTAAGCTCAACAAATTATGCGAAGTTTGTTAGTAATTTTAAGTTAATTACTTTTTATCATTTGTCGTAGTTCAGCCCTGATCAGGACCAGACTACGCAGTCTCTCTCTCACTCCCCCCACCTTCCGAGAGAACAGGGAGAGAAAATATAAGGAAAAACGGCTTGAGGTTTGAGATAAGGACAGGGAGAAATCCTTAAAGTTACCGTCATGGGCAAAACAGACTCGACTTGGGGAAAACTATTCATTTATTACTACAAACAGCAGGATAATGAGACAGAGAACAAGATAACCTCCATCCACCCCTCCCTCTTCCCAAGCTTAACATTATCTCTACTACCTTCCCCCCGCCCCCCCCCCCCCCACAGCGGCACAGGGTTGGGGAAGAGGGAATGGGGGTTGCAGTCAGTTCATCATACGTTGTTTTACGCCGCTGCTTCATGGTCGGGGGAAGAACTCCTCACATTCCTCCCCTGCTCCATCGTGGGGTCCCTCCCACGGGCCACAGTCCTTCATGGAACTGCTGCGGCGTGGGTCATCTCTTCCACGGGTGCAGTCCCTCCAGAAGAGCTGTCCCAGCGGGCCCTCCATGGGCCACAGCTGCCTTCAGGCATCCACCTCCCCCAGTACGGGGTCCTTCATGGGCTCCAAGTGGATCTCTGCTCCTCCGTGGACCTCCATGGGCTGCAGGGGGGACAACCTGCTCCACCATGGTCGTCACCACAGGCTGCAGGGGAATCTTGGCCAGGAGCCGCATTACTCCTCCCCCTCCTTCTTCACTGACCTTGGCGTCTGCAGCCGTTCCTCACAACAGGCTGGTAGATGTCTCTCAGGATCTTTTTTTACATCTTACTCACTTCTCATCTCCTTTCCACTTCTTGCAGCCGGGCTGGACCGAGTCGGGCCCAGTCAGCTGCCTGGCGAGAGGCCAGAGGGTGAGGCCTGCGCCTCCCCCTCTGCGCCTCTGCCCCCGCTCAGCTTCTTCACATCTTCTCTCCTCTTTTTTTTTTTTTCTGTTTTCCCCTTCTTAAATACGTTATCGCAGAGGCGTTATCACGGGACATTCTGCTACCAGTCGGCTCGGCCTTGGCCAGCAGCAGGTCCACCCTAGGCCCGGCCGAGTCCACTGAACAAAGGGGAGCGACTTCTAGCAGTTTCCTACAGAAGCTACCACCTTAGGCCCCCCTCACTAACAAAACCACGACATCATTAAATGTCCCACATATTTTCCATTTGGAAGATGTTTAATTTTCTTATAATTGTTCTAGTCTTTGTAATAGATTTAGAAGTAGTCCTGCAAGTGCTAAAAGGAAGGAAATTAAAACCTAACTTTGCCCGAACTTTTGAGGTTTCTCTTCTATTATTCTTAGTGATGCTTTAAAGTGTATATTTCTAGATCTAATTCAGATTTATTTTTAAGTCTGATTATATATACTGTAAATATAGCAAAGTGCTATTACTTTGCTGCATTCAATTAAGGTCAACTTTAAAGTAGTGTTGTACATTTCTCACGCTGTAACTCTCTTACTTGCAAAGGTGAGTGGAGTACACAAGTGTTTGCTGATTCTCTCACCTAGTTAAGCCATGGTATCAGCATCATCGCTGAGATGGATGCCCTGGCTGCAGTGTGGGTAATGATAGCTCTGTTGGTTATTCTTTTTTACTAGCCCCTGATCAGGATTCTGGTTGTTCTGTGCCTTATTTTACCCGTTACTTACTTGCCAAATACATTATTTCTCTAGTTAATCCATTAGTCCGAGGAACAATAGGTAGGACCACTTATTAAACAAAGTAAGGTGAGATATTATCAGTTGCGTTAAATATAGTAAGTGTAATTGGGAATAGGGCCACATACCTGCCTGACTTGTTAGACTTAAAGTGTAGATCATGATTGTGTAATGTTTTGGCTGTTACTATTTCAAAGCATAGTTACTCATATTTGCTAAAAATTTGAGTTTACAAATCTGTGAATTTAAATCCTGAACTCGTGGGAATTTGAAATGATACAACTTTATCATTGACGTGGAATTTGGATTTTGGGAAGTAATTATGGATTCCAAGACACGCAGCTGTTAAGCAGTAAGTTCATTAAAAGATTGCTCCTCTGAAATCCAGCTGCATTCAGAAATATTCAAATATATTTTGCAGATAAAAACATACCACTTCTAAATTGTATGCGTAGTCATCTGTAGCTTTAAGAAACATTCATGAGAAGTACACCTTCTATGACCTCAAGCCAGGTCTGAAAAGTATATGAGCATAGAAGTTATTAAATTTGCTGGGCAGATGCATTACTTAGATTGCCTGCCTATGGCTGAAAGACCAATATTCGATCTGATATCATCAAATTGGGTAAATTACATTTTTACATCCTTTCTTTTCCAAGACAAGTATTAATGTGAAATCTGCTGACCGTCAAATTTGCTCTCTTGTCCAATCCTTATTAACACTTAGTTTCAACTAAAATAAAAAGTAAAAATCTAATAGGTATTGAAATATAAAGGGAGAAAAAGTATGAAAAATTAATCCTGCATGGATTTTTGTGGGTACTGTCTTAGGAATAAGTGTCCTGAATGTTTGTCTTTTTTGCAAAGTGGAAAAAAAAAAATTTAGAGGGGATTAAAATTTCTATACTTTTCCTTCCATGATCTTAAAATAACAGAAATTATGAGATTAGAGCACCCCTTAGAAAAGATGGCTGTGTAGATATTGGATCTGCACTCATTAAGAAAGAAGCAAAGCCTGGATCTTCCACAGTCTCCATGAGATGCAACATGACAGCTTGTTTTGTGAGTCTGTGAGGTAAAGGTGAGATGCTGAACTGCTGATTGCAGAGGAGGCTGAGACCTGCCCAGAAGCAAGGTGTTAGTTGTATGAGGTTTTAATACTGTGATGCTGAAAGACTGAAGAGAGCAGAAAGAGAGAATATGAACAAGCATTTATGTATTTAGAGTATTTACCTGCATGCTTACAGCTTTTCATGTGTGACTTGTTTGCAATTTGGATTTTATACAATGCTGAAAAACACAAACTGCAGTAAGATCTGTTGTCTGACACTTGCTTCGTGTTGAATCACTGCAATTCAGTTAAGTAATTTTAGTTAAGCTACCTGACTTTACAGCAGCTGACTATTTGAATCCATGTTAAAGAAAATATGGATCTCTTGTGATATTTTTGTGCTTATTGTATTTTTTTTTCCTCAAGTCTTACTAACTTATTCTGCTGTTTTCATCTTACTCCAGAATCTGCACCTATTGAGCACATGGTTGGCGTGCTTGGCCTTTTGCTTTCTATGTAAACCTTTTAATTTTGGGGGAATAAGAAAGAGTACTGGGCTGTTCTACATCCTTTACCTCTCCCCACCTTTGTAGAGGAGTTATCATTCATGTCTTTTGCTTCTGTGTCTGCATATGGAGTTTCTTAATGTATTATAGGGATAAATAATGTGCATTTGTCATTTATTTTGCTTTACCACATTTCCTGGTGCTTTATTAATATAGCAGACCTCTTTAGGATTGTGAAGTCTTTGATGCTACAGGAATGGTACAACAATGTTCTCCATGGTTATAGCTGTGTATGCCAGCTCAGACTGAGTCATAAATTTCATGGAGCTGCATGAAAATGTCAGCGTTTTTTAATTCAAGGCTCTACACAGGAATGATGGACTTAGTGCACAGTCTTCTTAAATCACCAGACACAAATTAATTACTTCCCCTCCCCTCCTTTTGGTCTTGTAGTTTTGTTTTATTTTATACATAGCTTTGTCATCACTTATCATGTCAGTGTGTACTTGATGTGGTCAGCCAGCACTGCTAACTGGTGTCTGGGGGTGGGGGATGTGTTTGACTCATGACTACCATTGCACATACTGCTGCAGTCATAGAATTGTAGAACAGTTTGGGTTGGAAGGGACCTTCAAAGGCCATCCAGTCCAACGTCCCTGCAGGAAGCAGGGACATCTCCAACCAGATCAGGTTGCTCAGAGCCCCACCCAACCTGGCGTTGAATGTTTCCAGGGGTGGGGCAACAACCACCTCTCTGGGCAACCTGTTCCAGTGTTCCAACACCCTCATTGTAAAACATTTTTTTTCTAATATCCAATCTGAATCTCCCTCCCTCTATTTAAAAACCATTACCCCTCGTAAGAGTTTTTCTCTATCTTTCCTGCAGGCCCCCTTTAGGTACTGGAAGGCTGTTATAAGGTCTTCCTGGAGCCTTCTCTTCTTCAAACTGAACAGCCCTAACTTTCTCATCCTGTCCTCATAGGACAGTCCAGTCCTCTGATCGTCTTTGTGGCCTCCTCTGCACCCTTTTCAACAGCTCCACGCCCTTCTTCTATTGGAGGCTCCAGGGCTGGACACAGTACTCCAGGTGGGGTCTCACCACAGCAGATTAGAGGGGCAGAATCACCTCCCTCAACTTGCTGGCCACGCTTCTTTTGATGCAGTCCAGGATGTGGTTGGCCTTCTGGGCTGCAAGCGTGCATTGCCGGCTCATGTTGAGCTTCTTGTCGACCTGCACTCCCGAGTCCTGCTCTCGATCCATTCTGTGCTCAGTCTGTATTTGCGCCTGGGATTGCCCCGACCCATGTGCAGGACCTTGCACTTGACCTTGTTGAGCTTAATGAGGTTCTCACAGGCCCACCTCTCCAGCCTGTCAAGGTCCCTCTGGATGGCACCCCTTCCCTCCAGCGTGTTGACCGCACCCCACAACTTGGTGTCATCGGCAAACTCGCACTGTCCATGTTGCCAACAAAGATGTAAAACAGGGCCGGTCTCAATACTGACTCCTGTGGAACGCCACTGGTCTCCACTTGGACGTTGAGCCGTTGACGACAACTCTTTGAGTGCAGTCATCCAGCCAATGCCTTATCCACTGAGTGATCTATCCATCAAACCCGTGTCTTTCCAGTTTAGAGGGAAGGATGTCGTGCGGGACAGTCTCAAGTGCTTTGCACAAGTCCAGGTAGATGACATCAGCTGGTTGTCCCTTTTCCACCAATGTTGTAACCCCATCATAGAAGGCCACCAAATTGGTCAGATACAATTTGCCCTTAGTGAAGCCGTGTTGGCTGTCACCAGTCGCCTCCTTATATTCTATGTGCCTTAGCTTGATTTCTGGGAGAAAAAGTCCTCGAAGAACAAAATATCTGGCTAGATCTCTTCTGTTTTTCCTGATTCTATTCTGGTTTTCTTGGTCTTTCTCAGGATAGATTTGTCTTCCCCGTTTTATTTTGGGATGTGCAACATTTTAGTCTCAACCAGATGAGGTTTTTAAAGCATTTGTGATAATTCCCCAGATGCATAACTTTCTTCAATTTTTCCCATCCATCAGCATGTAGTTTTCTCATCTTAATTCCAAATCCAGAAGGGAATAAGTGCAACTAGGCCTTAATTCTGCTGTCATTCTATGCATCAGCTAACATATCCAGCAAAATATTTTGTGTCATGATAATTTCAAGCAGCAATATAAATGTTCCTTAGGCCCATTCATAGTCCTCTGAATATTTTAGTGGCTTTGATGTTGAGATGGGAGAAGTGAAGAGCCATCTCACTCTACAGATTTTTTTGGTTCTATTTTTAGCGTGAAGGATCCTGTGAAGGTTTAGTTGAATCAATATCAAAGTAATTGCTATTATGATTAATATGCCTCTCTTCTATCCAGCAAAATAACAAAGACCATAAATCTAGAAAATGGCAAGTCTCAGTTTCTCATAAAGCATGTTTGCAGTCCTAAAAATGTCTTGCCAAAGTATATAAAGTGCACTTAAGCTACAGAAAACACAGCTAAATATCTTTTGTAAATGTCATTTGTCTAACTATGGAGTTAAATACACTTTCGAGCGGTAACATATTGACAGTTGTTACTGATTTTTCTGCAATGATTAAAGAAAAATAGACTTACAGAAAGTTTTCCATCCGCAAACCACTCTCCTGTGCTTAAAGGACAGAGCAGTCTCTAGTCTGGAAGGTAAGAGCGTATAGCATCATTTTTCTGGCTGTATTTTTCACTGAAGTATGCTTTGTGTGGTAAATATTTTAAACTGTTACGCTATTCAAGGACAGATGTAAAATCATGCGGTTCCTTTTAAACTTATTCAGTGAAGGTTTCAAACACTTTGCTAACACAGCTTTCAAAGTCAGGCCTTTGAAAGCAAGATCTTTTCATTGCTAGCTGATGTAGAAGGAATAATTCTGTAGTCCTGCTTTACAGATACTGGCTGTTTTCAGGAGGTGAACACAAAGTAAATACCATAATTTCCATTGACATGCATGTTTTGTCCTCTGTTATTACGTCTTGTTGTGCTTTCCAAATGGCTTTCACTTGGATATCTGAAGCAAGGTGGAAAAACCCCAGTAGTCTCAGGGGAAATCTAGGCTATTTTACCACTTTTTCTATCCACTGTGAGCAGCTGCATATATGGACCATCATGAGTACATAAAGTATCTGGGAATGTTCAGCAGTTCATTTGACTAAGTGGTGGCTCCCATCAGAAATGTCTGAGTCTTCTGTTGTTGAAATGATAGCTTGGCAATGATGTGCGATTTGAATGACCTGTACAACATAACCAAATAATTGCAGGATTGCAGATTCACCTTCGGATTATTCATGGCCATGTTTGCTTTCTATTTAAAATATATGTTTTGTCTTGACACATTTTGACTGTACAGGTCTTTACATGTCAGATGACTAACACGTGGTCTGTGAGGTTAAGGTAGGCAAAGCTTTTCCCATCTAGCATCTCCTTCTGTCTGTGTGTGGAGTAGAACACGTACAGTTTATCATTGATATCACAAGCTTGTTATTTCTTCTAATTCATCATTTGTCTTTGTTACCTCATTTCCAGTGTAGCTACATACATTACTATTTACAAAATTTAATGTGTACATTTATGCTTGACATGTCACTAAGGTAAAGTTAGTGTAGTAGGCTGGCTGAAACACTATTTTTATTTTGGACATTTCTCTAAAAGTTTAAAGTATTTTGTCTTATCAGGACTCATCAAAGATGATCAAAGGACAGTTAAAATAAGTCAGAATGAAATATATTCTGCCATTTCTCCTCTGCTTTGGGAAGGTGAAAGTATGGCAAAGAAAGGCAAGATGCTGTTTTAGGGATGTTAATTCAATATGCTAGGCATTGCAAAATCGCTGGACTCATGGCTGAGGTTCTGACATATAATGTTAATAATAACTTGAACTGAATGAATTATGACCTAATTTATGAAAATAAGTTTAGTGGAAGTTTTGGTATCAAGCAGTCTGAAAGTTGTTTTGTTGCAGAAACAATATGGAACGAAATGTGAAGTTAATCAAGAATTATAGAATAATTTTTTTACATTTAAATACAGTAAATGGCCCCAGTACTTCGCCGCAAATTAGTTTTTGCAGCTTGCACGTCAATGCAGCTGTTCAGAGAACATTATCAATAATAGATGACATTTGGAATGTGCACAAAAACAGAATGCTGGGAGATAACAGTGAAGACTAATAGTCTGGTTAGAAAGGAAAAGGCTCCTTTTGAATACTGCCTTATTTTCCAGTGTATAATTAAAGATACAGCAAAGTACTAATAATGCATTTTTCTGGAAAAGGAAGCACATGCTTTTCTTTTGTATGTACAGCTAACTGCCAAATTTTGGACGTATGTCTTTGCCAAGTATTACAGCCTACTGGGCAGAGATTCAGAGTGGAAAACACATGTGCTTTGATATTTTAAATGTTTGGGGCTTTGTCCTTTTTAATATAATTCAGAATTGCAATCTGTGTAATTTCACAGTTACACACTACAGCCTCTACTGTTTAATTATATATTGTCTGAGGTAAATGGTCAACAAATTCCCTTTGACCTTTGCTGAACATCAATACTGAATTGAGTCATCAATTTGAAAAAAATTGTGATAGTTTATATACAAAGAAATATGTCTTGTGGGAGTAATTTCGAAGAACTTTGCATTGTCACATAAAATACTTCTAAAGATGGCTGTTGTGTTGAACACGTATTGGCCAACGCCATTGGTGTTGTCCTAAGAAAATGTTTATTTTATAATATTAAATTGTTACTATTTTAGGGCATAACCTCAAATCTTGCAGAAACCCTCCCTTTACTTTGAGATATTCACTCCAGTCTGTATTCATGGCAGAATTAATGAAAAAGAGATATTCTTGTCAGAGATAGGAATTGATTAGAAGATGACCAGGCAGATCACCTATTCCAGATGTTATTAGAGGAAGGATGTCCCATGTCCTTTTGATTGATTAGAATCTCTTATAAGTACTAAGAAATGTCATCTTCAGATTTTTAAATGATAGCTTTTAACTTGTGGAGTTTTTCATGGAAATACTCCCTATTAGTTTGTTTGGGGTTGTTTTGTTTTTTGGGTTTGTTTTTGTGTTGGTTTTTTTTTCCCTTGAAAATATGTAATTAGTTTATAGGTAGATGTTATTTACTCTCAGAAAGCAAAGAATTTTAAGCTGTTGTCGTAGTTCAGCCCCGATGGGGACCAGACTACGCAGTCTCTCTCTCACTCCCCCCACCTTCCGAGAGAATAGGGGGAGATGATATAAGAAAAATGGCTCGAGGTTTGAGATAAGGACAGGGAGAAATCTTTAAAGTTATCATTACGGGTAAAACAGACTCGACTTGGGGAAAACTATTCATTTATTACTACAAACAGCAGGATAATGAGACAGAGAACAAGATAAACCTCCTCCACCCCTCCCTCTTCCCAGGCTTAACATTATCTCTACTACCTTCCCCCCTCGAGCGGCACAGGGAGGGAAAGAGGGAATGGGGGTTGCAGTCAGTTCATCACACGTTGTTTTATGCCGCTGCTTCATGGTCGGGGGAAGAACTCCTCGCATTCCTCCCCTGCTCCAGCATGGGGTCCCACACATGCACCACAGTCCTTCGTGAAACTGCTCTGGTGTGGGTCAACTCTTCAACGGAGTGCAGCCTCTCCAGAACAGCTGTCCCAGCGGGCCCTCCACGGGCCACAGCCGCCTTCAGGCATCCACCTCCCCCGATATGGGGTCCTTCACGGGCTCCAGGTGGATCTCTGCTCCTCTGTGGACCTCCATAGGCTGCGGGGGGGCAACCTGCTCCACCATGGTCGTCACCACAGGCTGCAGGGGAATCTTGGCCAGGAGCCGCATTACTCCTCCCCCTCCTTCTGAACTGACCTTGGCGTCTGCAGCCGTTCCTCTCACAAGAAAAGTTCTTCACAACAGGCTGGCAGACGCCTCTCAGAATCTCTTCGCATCTCATCTCCTCTCCACTTCTTGCAGCCAGGCCGGGCTGAGTTGGGCCCAGTCAGCTGCCTGGCGAGAGGCCAGAGGGTGAGGCCTGCAAGGCCCATGAGGCCCACGCCTCCCCCTCTGCACCTCTGCCCCCGCTCAGCTTCTTCACATCTTCTCTTTTTTTTTCTTTTTGTTTTCCCCTTCTTAAATACGTTATCGCAGAGGCATTATCACAGAATATTCTGCTACCAATCAGCTCGGCCTTGGCCAGCAGCAGGTCCGCCCTAGGCCTGGCCGAGTCCACTAAACAAAGGGGAGCAACTTCTAGCAGTTTCCTACAGAAGCTACCACCTTAGGCCCCCCCTCACTAAACAAAACCACAACAGTTCTACTTCGAGACTTAAAGTTTTTTTTCATAAGCACACTTAGCAGCCCAATACAAAATATCTGTGTCTTATGTTGCTATGCTGAGTTGAAGAGGGGGAAGCACTTTTCAATAACATGGTAAAACAGCTCAGTTTAAGCTTAGGATATCCTTCTCTCCTTCTCCCTTCCAAAGAGGAGAGATCCTGGCATGAAAAGGTAAGTTCACTGTCACGGGTAGATCAATGATTCCTGAAGAAATAGTGTTAATGGCTAAAAAAATCAGTCGAATTCTTTCTCTGAATTGTATTTTATTCCTGACTTCTCTTCATCTTGCTGAGTGGATCTTGGGAAATAATTAAAGATTAATGATGATTGGCTTAGAGTTCTTTGTCAGGAGAGTAAGAATACCCCTCCTTGCCTATGCAAATTGTCCTGTGTCTACGTTTCGATTAAGTGAGCTATTTACTGATTTACTCCATGCTGCTTATAGACGGCACAGTCCCCTTGCTAATGCAACTGGGTCACTTAAAGACTGAAGATATCTCATGTTCTGCCAGCTTCAAACATAAGTACCACTTGTTATACTTCTGATGTTTTGAAGATACACAGCTGTGGCTTACAGCTTTGCTACACATGCTGACTGTGGTAAATTGCTACCAGCATTGCATTGCCTCCTGATATGAACTCTACCCTGGTAGATGTCTCATTTTCAAACCTTGTAGCACTGGTGATAGTGCCTGCATAGAATTTGTGAATTAAAAATAATATTTTAGAAAGTGACTAAATATACTAACATTATTATTATACTTCTGTAATTCACTTTGTATTCTGTAAGTGGGGAAAGACCATACCAGGACAGAGGCAAGAAGAAGGTATTATCTAGTACCTATTGTGCAGGTACTTCTCTCTTAGTATATTGTATGAGCACAGCATGGTGGAAATATGTTTAATATGTGAAGCAATCGAGTAAAACTGCATCAAGGATATCTATTTCCTGACTGAAAGATATTGTAGAAGCTTCTTCAAAACAATTGGTGTATACTTTAATGTCTGTAGGTCATGCTTGCAAAACATCTTTTAAAAATTAAATATATTGACCAAAAAGTTCTGTAAAAACACTCAGTGAACTGCTACTGAGAGAAATCAGGAGACAGAGCCTATTAATATTAAAGGGAACCTGAGTGATATGGCTCCACAGAGAGCAGCATAAATGTATTCCTTAGTCATCTCCTGCCCTTCTCTTTCATAACTATGCCATTTATGTTTTAAGACAGATGTTGACAATTCTTGGATGCAAATCTACAAGGATCTAAAATATGCTTCATGCAGTATTTCATCCCCTGCTGCTGGTAAAGCAGAAAAAGTGAAGTCGTAGAGCAGAATGTAACCAGTGTGACGCTTCCCTCTTCTAGTGATAAAGGAGCTTGGTTTTTTGAAAGTCAGAAATGCATTTTATATTTAGATTATTTTTATTTACATTTGGTCACATTCAGCATGCTCTATTCATTTCTGTCGCGTTACTTTAATGGTGCTCTTACTTAGCTTTTTTTTTTTCTTTAACCTGCAGCTTGCAGCAGCACCAGCTTCTTTTCACCATTCTGTTCACAAATGCTGAACAAATGAAAAGAAGAAGCTCCAGGCTAACATCTACCTAACCAGGCATTCTGCTTTATTGATCCCCCAAACCATCCCCAGGGCACTCAGCCACATCTACCAAAGCAGAAGATCAAAGCATTGTCAGGTTTCTTCTCTAGATAATCCTGCGTGGTGTTGGCAATTACTCTTCATTTCAAATATAAATTCTGTAAAATGGGATCTTGTGTTTAATATGCTGCTATGTTTTTAACTAGAATATCTGACATGGAAAGAATTAGAATTGGCATTTGCTTTCCTGTAACAAAGTCCTGTTGAAATGACGGAAAGGTGTAATGGAAAACTAAAACAGCCCAATAAATATTTTGGTGTACCATCTTCCCATCATGAGCTATCTTTACTCAGAGATAAGGAAGATAAATGGCCTCCGGCCCCTTGCAATGCAAAAGCAAAAAACACCTTTGGAAGAAAGAATACTTGGTCCAGTACACTGATTCATTTCTGTAACATAAAAGTCCACTTTTCTGAGTTATGAACAATTGAGAAATATAACTTTTTTTTTACATGTATCAAAATTTGATATTACGTACTAACACTATAAAAAATAATAATCATTCAGGTACTTGTTTTATTTTTTCTACAAACATTTTTTTTGTCTGTGGGTACATATTTGCAAACTCCAGCAGAATATTAAGATTCAGGTGCATGTTTTAGCAAGTGTGAAAAGTTGCCAAATTTCAGTTATTTCAGAGAAAAAGAAAAGGTTTTGATTTTTACCAGGGCCTGTTGCAATAGTACAAGGGGTAATGGTTTTAAACTAGAAGGAAGTAGATTTAGATTAGATATTAGGAAAAAAATTTTTACAATGAGGTTGGTGGAACACTGGGACTGGTTGTCAAGAGAGGTGGTGGATGCGCCATCCCTGGAAACATTCAAGGCCAGGTTGGGTGGAGCTCTGAGCAACCTGATCTGGTTGGAGATGTCCCTGCTCCTTGCCGGGACATTGGACTAGATGACCTTTGAAGGTCCCTTCCAACCCAAACCAGTCTATGATTCTATGACTAAGGAAGAGTGAAGTAAGTTACCATATATCAGAGAAGTATCAGTGAACTATAATCTTCCTTTTACAATGCAGATCTGTCTCCAGTGCTCTCTTTAAAAACAAAAAAAAAAACCCAACCAAACAAAAAAAATTCATTCCATTTGGAAATGGAATGAAGCTGTGTTGGGGAATTTGGACATTTGGAAAAGGTTCTTCACTGAGAGGGTGGTCAGTCATTGAAACAGGTTTCCCCAGGGAAGTGGTCATGGCACCAAGCCTGTCCAAGTTCAAGGAGCGTCTGGATGATGCTCTTAGTCATATGGTTTAGTGTTAGGTATTCTTGCAAGGAGCAGGGAGTTAGATTCAGTGATTCTTATGAGTTCCTTTCAACTCAAGATATGCTATGATTCTGTGATTTTATTTTATTGGTACATGGAGGTGATACCAGTGAGAGGCAAGCTGCTTACAGGTTATAGACCCCAGATTCCGCCTGGAAGACAGAAGGAATGAGGATAGCTCCCAAATGACTATTCACCAACAATGAATTGCAGTTTTCTAAGTAGGCATGGTTCTCCAAGTGATTCTAATTGTGAGGACTGGACAGAAAATAAATCTCACCTTAGATGAGAGCTGTAAAACAAAACCTATTTGGGACTTGGAGACACACAATTCAAATCACAGGCTAAAAGGAATGAAAAACAAACCCCACATGTTTAAATGTAGTGCAACTAGTTTAAATCTAGTAGTCATTATTAAAATTAGTGTCTCTAATTTGATCAGAATTTAAAAAAATCTTTTCAGACATTTTTTTTTTTTACCTGAGGACAAGCTAGTCCCAGAGACTGCCAGAGAGCTTATGACTGAGGAACTGAATTATGAATTTATCTTGAATTCAGAGCACAAGTATTTCTAATAACAATCATGAATTATTAAGTCCTCAAGTGACTTGATTCTTTAGATCCCATTGCATATTTTTCATATAAAAACTGCTATGGAAGATCAGCATCCTAACTCATTCTGTAAAAATGTTGAAGTTTTAAAACACAACAGCAGTTCTCTAATCCTGCTCAAAATGCTAATTGTTTGTCAGTGAGTAAAAAGGGTAGAGGACATCTTAAATTCAACTGCCTTTGAAGAGCACTTGAGTACTTCATCTTAGGCAGGGGAGGAGAGTGTCATGCCAGTCTAATACTCCTGTGCTTACCTGTGTTCTTGAATGGAGTCTCAGACACAAGAAGAGCTACATATCTATGGACAACTGGGGTTTGTTCTGCAACTAGTTATCTAGGTAATTGAGTGATGCGAATACTAATACTGATGGCAATTAGACTGTTTAACATTTTCAATGCGAACTGTCAACGATTTG
Source organism: Chlamydotis macqueenii (assembly GCF_036417535.1). NCBI lineage: Eukaryota > Metazoa > Chordata > Aves > Otidiformes > Otididae > Chlamydotis > Chlamydotis macqueenii. Next base: position 66,583,808 of record NC_141560.1, on the reverse strand, counting down.
TGCTCTAGAGACACAAACCCTGTTGAAAACCATTATTTTTTGTAGGGATGAGCTTTTATGGAGAAGTCAGTGTCTAGAATTTCTGTCTGGAAATATTAAAAAGTTTAACTATATGAAAGATTCTGAGAGCATGTGTGGGAGGAAGGCTAGATTAAAGATGACACTGTATTTGAATAACAATATTGTTATGCAACAGATGAAATCCATTTTTTTAGCTGTAGAAAAACTTTCAACTGCCTCTAAGCTTCTGTTTCCTTTTGAGTGGTAGGCAGGCTCACATGATCTGTTCCATATTTAGGATGGAGTCAAATCTCAACATGTGTGCAATTTTTTCCTGTGTTAAAAATGGGAAGTATAACACTTCCTGGTTTTTGGGTTTTTTTTTTTTTTTTTTCATGATCAAGTGGGAATGTGACTAAAAAGTTACTGTCTCTACTGGATCCAATCCAAGATGCTGCAATGTGTTAGGTTGTTATGACTTTAAATATATTTTTGTATATTTATCTTCCTATATTTACTTTTAGAGAAAGAGATAAAAATATTAAAAATGTATATTTTTCTTTTTATTGTTTTTATTCTCTGTCTCCTTACTCTGGTTTATTTAACATTGTGCTGTCATTGTTACAGCAACTGTTTTATGATGCAGCAAAACCGTGGTGGTAGCCATGGCTAAGAGATGTCTTCAGACAACCTCATGCTGTTTTACTACTGCAAAACAAACAAAACTTCCTTAATGGAGAGATTTGGAGGTGATGCACAGCAATAGCAGAGGCTCCCTGCAACCAACTTTGCGTAAGGCAGGGCTTGAGCAGCAGTGGCGTGTAGGGCAGCAGTTGCCTGAAGTTGTTGGTGTTGTCATCCGGCAAATGTCAGGGAGTTGATAAAGTACAGATAGATGATAGTGGCATTGCATTTCTGTTTTACACGGTGAGATTATATGGGGCACAACTGTAGGGCATGCTTCCTGTGCCTCAGACATAAGGAATTGCTTATTTTCTAAAGCAGAGACTTTGTATAAAGTTGGGTTATTGCTGTCCATAATTGTCGTATGTGCACAAAGATGAAGGAATGCTAACAAAAGCTCTGTTTCTCAGGAGGAAGCTCTACGTGTCTGGGTATATTTCCTGACTCTTCCCTTCCTTTTCTTTGTATTCTTCCCTGGAGCACAAATTATTCCAGGTTAATGCCTGGAGGAAGTTATGGACTCGACACTTCTTAACTAAACAACAGAAGTGTGTGCTCATTTCCCTGGATGACTGTGTTGGTGTCTGGGCTTCCCCTGCATGCCTGGGGATTCATGGAAATAGTGTGCTTCTAAATAGTTGTACCTGTGGCACTCAACACAAAACTCTGGCTAAAAGCTCAAATAGAAGATTTTGTGTGTTGCTTATCAGCTCCTTCGGCTCAGCTGGACTACCTGAAATACCTTTATCTGTAGTGTAAGATAGGGGCACAGGTTACAGGCAGAACTTCAAATCCAACAAGACAGGACATGAAAAATCTGACTATGTCTAATCTTACAGCAGCAGCAATGTGATATGTTTGCCAGCGTTACTCAGTATACGCATGTTGTGTGTGCTTCCTAAATAGAGCACAGTCAGAGGTCTGGGAGGGCATTTCCCGGCACGAGGAGGCTGAAGCCTGGCTGTGGTGAAAATGAGCTTTTCCTGGGAATTCGGAGCTACAAGGACATTGGTGCTTTCAGATCCAGAGAGATCTGAAAAATGTGCAGTTCACATCTGCATCTTCAGTACTAAAATACACTGATGGAGCAGAGTCCTTCAGCTGTTTGGCACACTTGACCACTGAAAAACTGTGAGGGAAAAGAGAGTCAAACATCCTTAAAAATACAAAGGAAAACTCCTCCTCTTACAAAAAGTCATGTCTTCACTGGCCATAAAGAAGCTGCAGTTCTTAAGCTCTTATCTGAAAAACCTCACACAGACTGCAGGAAACTCTATTTATCTGTCTCAGAAAGATGAAGGGCTGAGCCAGCCCTGCTGAGATTAAAGCAGTTGCACTGATATATGATATATATAATATTTTTCATCATCATGAAATGCAAAGCTAATATCCAAAGCAAAATGTGTACCAATACATTGTGATATCAGATAAGTCCAGATATTTGATTTTGGTCTGTTGCTGTCTTCTGATTTTCCTCCTAAGGGAGCAGTGAACTGCTTTGGTTTAACAGAGAGATGGAAAACAGTTCATCCTGGCAATTGGCCCTAACACTCCTGCTGAGAGGAGTCCAAGCTTTTTGTTGTTCTTGAGTTTGGGTTTCTTTTTAATAGGATGCCCATAAGAGAGAAACGTTCCAGTGATGAGCAGGGGCTCAGCGTGATTTGATTTGCACTATTCATCAAGGAGAGGCAGAGCTGAATTTATCTTGTATACAACAAAAAACTGCTGTCAGACCTCAGATAAAACATCTGAATTGAAGTTGATTGCTGGGAATAATTTTCTGAGAGAGAAAGTGATTTTCGTTCCTTGAACATACTTTGTGTCCTCATGCTTTCAAAGGCCAGCAGGCAACTTAAACTTGTTTTGTACTGATGATGCCTACACTGTATAGTTTGTTCATCCCAGGTTGAGGTCCTGATGCTGTTTGAAAGAAGTAATACTGGTGTTTCAAATCATGAAACATAAACAAGAGTATTAAAGTGCTCATCTCTGTGGCCAGAGGTCAAGATAACCTAACTTGAAGAAATAACATCTGAAAATCTGTGCCTTTTACATCAGTGGCGTAATTTTACCCTTCTGTATGTAACCTATACAATACATCAGATAAATTTTAATCCTTGTAACTTCAGATTTAAAATGATGATAAACCCCTTTAAACTGGACCCAGGGGTAGTTTGTCACATTAAACAATGCCTACAAACCATGACTCTTCCCTCCTGAGGTGTATATCCTAAATGAGGACGGGATGTTATGAAAAATATAAAATGTAGCTATATAATTAATGATTTTAATAAAATTAGTTTGCAGAAAATAAAGGAACTAAAACTGCAACTGTAAAAGTTCTTCTATTGAGCTTTTAAGTGCATTGTTTGTGCTATTCTTTTTAAATCTTTTTCCAAATTTTCTAACAGGGAGATGGGAATTAAAAAATAAATAAATAAATTGCTGAAAATCCCTGTCACACCTTTCTGCCATTACGCATTGATATTGTAGAGAGGAGATGGAGAGAGAAGGAGACCTGAATTTTATTGAGGTAAAAGTTAGTAAAATTCTCTAACAATATGAAAAGAAAGGACCATCGGTGTCATGGTTATTGTTTTCTAAGAATGCAAAGGTAGTCATATCTGTATTTTTTTCCCTCTTTTCCCCTTTTCTGAAGAGGTGATGTGCTCAGTCTGTCACAGTAGGGATTGCTGCTTCTGTAGTAATGTATAAGTGCATCTCTTCAGATGTTTGTGTTTATTTTGGCCTGCTACTGGCCTTTGATTCAGGAGAATAAGTGACAGAAGTGAACGGATTATTTTCAAAAGAATAGAAAAGAAAAGAAAAGATATACTCCTCTACACAGTGAGCAAGGGATTTTTTTCCTTGCAGGTTCCAATGGTACACTGGCAAAGCAACTGCAACACTACAGCTTTTATATCAGCGGGAGATCTTTAGGCGACCTAAATACAGGGTTGCTGTCAATATTCACATAGTGAATTCAGTTTCTGTTAAGCCCGGTCTCACATATTGAAAATCAAATCAGAACTCAAACAAAATATAAGAATGTTATGTTTTATAAGAGGAAAGGAAAAAAAATGCCCTGACTCACAAATCTATTTAGGCATGAGGCAGAAAACTTATTTTCAGTATGGAAGCTCTGTTTAGAATATGTTAGAAAATTCTGACAAGTTGTTATTGAGAGTTTTCACTTTTTTTGAGGGACACTAATAGACACTGTACTCATGTGTGGTACTGTTTCTTGAGTGTAGGTACCAGGACAGGCAGAATTGACTGGATGGGAAGACAAAACAGAATCCTTGCACATGTGGTAACCACTGACAGTAGTTTTCTGCACTTGAATTTAGGAATGCACTGAAAGTACTGGTGCAAATGAGCTAAAAGATTAGTAAATGAAGAGTTAAATGCTGTGGTAACTTGGATTAATGGTATGATTACATGCAAACACTCCAGCTAACAATTTGTGCTATAAGTTTTCAAAGATGATCAAATACATTAAAATACCTATTTAGTTTGAATATACTGATATCCTTCCTCTAAATCTAAAAGGCGATGTCTAATTGAAGTAATTATTCTAGATAATTTTAAAGGGCTATTAAAGATATGTTTACAGATACTTAATTCATTCCTTAAAATTATATTGGTTTTTAAACTTGAAATGTCCAAGACATTTTCCATTGAAGTACTTCATAACAAAAAAAAAAAAAGTTTGAAACAAAAGCTGTGTAAATTCCAGTTAATTTATCTTATTTGTTGCTTTTCTTTGAAGGATACTTGTGGTGGTTTAGCCTGGATCACCACACAGTTTCTCACTCACCCTCCCCCTACCCAGCGGGACGGGGAAGAGAAATTGGAAAGAAAGGAAAACCCGTGGGTTGAGATAAAAACAGTTTACTAAAATACTAAAAACTACAAAGATAACCGAATATAAGGATATTAATATATACAAAATATACAAAATGAACAATGTACGATTTCTCACCACCCGATGTCCAAATGACCAACGCAGCCCGTCCTGAGCAGCGATCATGGAAATTACACTGAGCACCAAGAAAAGGTGGGAGGGCAAGCTAGCAAGGTAGAGGGAATGATTGCCAGCAAGCACGAGAGAAGCAAAGGATGCCAAGGGTGCCGGAATGGAACGGATAGCCCCTCCCATGGGCAACACCCGCTTATATACTGAGCATGACGTTTATGGCATGGAATACTCTCTTTGGCCCGTTTGGACCAATTATTCTGTCTGTCTTTCACCTAGCTTCCTGCATCTGCATGTTAACGAGACTTTAACGAGACTTAGAAAGCCAGTGTCCTTGGTCTCTTAACAACAACTCGTATCATCAGAGTGTTTTTATCAACATTCTTCACACACGAAATCCAAAACACACCGGCTACTGAGATGAAAATTAACTCCATCCCTGCTGAAACCAGGACAGTATCCACCCCTTATTCCATACCATTTATGTCATGCTTATACATATAAATTAAGATGATGATATCTGTGTGTATGAGCTATCCCTCCAAAGTCTGTTGAGTTGATTTAGTCCATGACTTTGGGCTCCATCTGTGATAGCAGTCTCTCAGGGCAAGAGAGATGCTATGTAATGTGAAGTTGTTACATACTGCATCTGGAACTCGTAACTGGTACTTCTGGCGCGGCAGGTGTATCACGTCCATGGTCTGCAAGTTGAAGACGTTTATCTCGAGGAGGTTGTTGGTCGCCAGTTCTGGTTCCATCACTGCTGCATGTCACTCGGTTTCATGGAAGCTTGTTCTTCACTGGTGAGGGTGATTCTTGCTGCAAAACCTTTGATATGACATAAAAGAACTATGGACATAATTATAAACAGTTCAAATTATTGGCTCAATCAAATCTCCTTGAGGAGAATCAAATCTCCTTGAGGTACACATCGGACCTCCTCCTGCATCACCCACCAAGTACATCCAGGTCCTTGAGCGAAGGCAATCCCACGAATGGGTTTGCCTTTGCCCAGAGGAGGAATAACCCAGACTGTTTTCCCCAACATGTTCCTTACGTGCACCACAGGAACTCTATCACCATCTACAGTGTGTAAAATTTCAGACTGGGCAGGGCCAGCTCGATTGATGGATCCCCGAGTGTTGACTAACCAGGTGGCTTTTGCTAAATGTTTGTCCAGTTTTCGAAGGTTCCACCACCCATTGCTTTCAGTGTAGTTTTCAGCAGTCTATTGTACCATTCAATTTTTCCAGAGGCTGGTGCGTGATAGGGGATGTGATATACCCACTCAATGCTGTGCTCTTTGGCCCAGGTGTCTATGAGGTTGTTTCAGAAATGAGTCCCATTGTCTGACTCTGTTCTGTCTGGAGTGCCATGTCGCCAGAGAACTTGCTTCTCAAGGCCCAGGCTAGTGTTTCGAGTGCTGGCATGAGGTACAGAATACGTCTCTAGCCACCCAGTGGTTGCTTCCACCATTGTAAGCACATGGCGCTTACCTTGGCGAGTTTGTGGGAGTGTGATGTAATCAATCTGCTAGGCCTCTCCATACTTATACTTCAGCCATTGTCCTCCATACCACAGAGGCTTTAGCTGCTTGGCTTGCTTAATTGCCGCGTATGTTTCACAGTCGTGGATAACCTGTGCAAATAGTGCCCATGGTTAAATCCACCCCTCGATCACGAGCCCATTTGTATGTTGCATCTCTTCCTTGATGGCCTGAGGTGTCATGGGCCGACTGAGCTAAAAATAGTTCACCCCTGTGTTGCCAGTCTAAGTCCGCTTGGGAAACTTTAATCTTAGTAGCCTGATCTACTTGCTGGTTGTTTTGGTGTTCTTCCGTGGGTCAGCTGTTTGGTACATGGGCATCTACATGATGTACTTTTACAACAAGCTTCTCTAACCGGGCAGCAATATCTTGCCACAGTGCGGCAGCCCAGATAGGTTTGCCCCTATGCTGCCAGTTGCTCTGTTTCCATTGCTTTAACTACCCCCACAGAGCGTTTGCTGCCATCCATGAGCCAGTGTAGAGATAGAGCTTTGGCCATTTTTCCTGTTCAGCAATGTCTATAGCCAGCTGGATAGCTTTCACCTCTGCAAACTGACTTGATTCACCTTGGCCTTCAGTGGCTTCTGCAACTCATCGTGTAGGGCTCCACACAGCAGCTTTCCACTTTCGATGTTTTCCTACAATACGACAGGATCTATCAGTAAACAGAGCATATCGCCTCTCATTTTCTGGCAGATTGTTATATGGTGGGGCCTCTTTAGCACGTGTCACCTCCTCCTCTGGCGGCATTCCAAAATCTTTGCCTTGTGGCCAATCTGTGATTACCTCTAAGATCCCTGGACGATTGGGGTTTCCTGTTTGGGCTCGCTGTGTGATCAGTGCAACCCATTTACTCCATGTATATCAGTTGCATGATATGTGTAGAGGGGACCTTCCCTTTGAACATCCAGCCCAGCACTGTCAGTCGGGGTGCCAGGAGGAGCTGTGCTTCAGTACCAATCACTTCTGAAGCAGCTCGAACTCCTTCATAGGCTGCCAGTATCTCTTTTTCAGTTGGAGTATAGCGGGCCTCGGATCCTCTATATTCCTGGCTCCAAAAGCCTAGGGGTCGACGTCGAGTCTCCCCTGGTGTTCTCTGCCAGAGACTCCAGGTAGGGCCATTCTCCCTGGCTGCGGTGTAGAGGATGTTTTTCACATCTTGTCCTGTCCGGACTGGCCCAAGGGCTACTGCATGAACAATCTCCTGTTTAATTTGTTCAAAGGCTTGTCGTTGTTCAGGGCCCCATTTAAAATCATTCCTCTTTCGAGCCACTTCATAGAGAGGGCTTACGGTCATACTGTAATTTGGAATATGCATTCTCCAGAAACCCACAATGCCCAAGAAGGCCTGTGTTTCCTTTTTGTTAGTTGGTGGAGCCATAGATGTTATTTTGTTGACCACATCCATTGGAATGTGGCGATGTCCATCTTGCCATTTTACTCCTAAAAATTGGATCTCTTCTGCAGGCCCTTTGACTTTGCTTTGTTTTATTGCAAAACCAGCTTTCAGAAGGATTTGGATTATTTTCTTCCCTTTCTCAAAAACTTCTTCTGCTGTGTTGCCCCGTACAATGATGTCATCAATGTATTGCATATGTTCTGGAGCTCCATCCTTTTCCAGTACAGTCTGGATTAGTCCATGGCAAATGATGGGCCTGTGTTTCCACCCCTGGGGTAGTCGATTCCAGGTGGACTGAACCCGTCTCCAAGTGAAAGCAAACCGTGGCCTGCATTCTGGTGCCAAAGGGATGGAGAAGAACGCATTGGCAATATCAGTGGTGGCATACTACATGGCTGCCTTTGACTCCAGTTCTTACTGAAGTTCTAGCATGGCTGGTACGGCAGCACTCACTGGTAGTGTAACCTCATTTAGGCCACGATAGTCCACTGTTAGTCTCCACTCTCCATTAGATTTTCTCACTGGCCATGTGGGACTGTTAAAGGGTGAGTGGGTCTTACTGATCACCCCCTGGCTCTCCAGTCGACGAATTAGCTTGAGGATGGGGATTATGGAGTCTCGGTTGGTGCAATATTGCCGCCGGTGCACCGTGGTGGTAGCAATTGGTACCTTTTGTTCTTCAACCTTCAGCTTTCCCACAACGGAAGGGTCCTTTGAGAGTTTGGGCAAGATGGACAGCTGTTTATTTTTCTCTGTCTCCACAGTGGCTATACCAAAAGCCCACCGGTACCCTCTTGGGTCTTTGAAATACCCACTCCTGAGGTAGTCTATACCAAGAAAGCACGGAGCATCTGGGCCAGTCACTATGGGGTGCTTTTGCCACTAATTCCCAGTCAAACTTACTTCAGCCTTCAATACACTCAGCTGTTGGGATCCTCCTGTCACTCCAGAAATACAAATGGGTTGTGCCCCTTTATAGCTTGATGGCATTAGGGTACACTGTGCACCAGTGTCTACTAGAGCCTTATACTCTCGTGGGTCTGATGTGCCAGGACATTTAATCCATATGGTCTAGTAAACTCTGTTGTACCTCTCCTCCGCCTGGCTGGAGGCAGGGTGCCTCTAGTCCTGTTTATAATATTTTCTCTTCACTTTCTGTGAATATGAATCAGAAGTTCCTTCCATAAGATCAGAGGTGAGATCAGCCCTTCTACACTGTCTGGGGAACTGCCCACTGGAGACTGGAGCAGCAAATTTCCTTGAAGAACCTCGTTTTGTGATTGTTTTACCTCGCAACTCATGTACATGTGCCTCTAGGTCTGAGGTAGGCTTTCCATCCCACTTCCTCATATACTCTCTTTGGTCATGCAAGGTAAACCATAGGTCACCTCATCACGTGTACCGTCTCCCTTAAGCAGGAGAAGGATGAAGTCTTCTAATAGCTGAGATATTGGTCCATGCAGGTGGGGAGCAAGAATCTTTGAGTTTCTGACACACCTCAGATAGTTTTTCTAACAGTTTTTCAAACTGGCTTTCAGATTTCTCAGTCAGTCAGCCAAGACACAGGCCTGCATTGGGGAAGAGAGATTGTCTTCATATTGTCAGAGCTGGTTAGCCACTGCACATACTGGTGGCATCTCATCATCTTTCCAACTCATTGCTGCCAATGAGTTGGCATATGGTGATGGTGCAGTCTGTACCAATTTCCGCCACATGGCTCGGGTACATTCAATTTCATCTGGATCTACGGATCTCCGTGGGTCATCCAGGTTATGATAAATCAGCACTCAAACAGCTAATTCCCTCAGAAACTGGATACCTCTCTCCATGGTTCAACCTCTCTCCATGAAGTTCAACCAGGCCAAGTGCAAGGTCCTGCACCTGGGTCACGGCAATCCAGGCACAAATACAGGCTGGGCGGGGAATGGATTGAGAGCAGCCCTGAGGAGAAGGACTTGGGAGTGTTGGTGGATGAGAAGCTTAACATGAGCAGGCAATGTGCCCTTGCGGCCCAGAAGGCCAACCGCATCCTGGGCTGCATCAAGAGAAGCGTGGCCAGCAGGTCGAGGGAGGTGATTCTCCCCCTCTACTCTGCCCTGGTGAGACCCCACCTGGAGTACTGTGTCCAGTTCTGGAGCCCCCAGCACAAGAAGGACATGGACCAGTTGGAGAAGGTCCAGAGGAGGGCCACGAAGATGATCAAAGGGCTGGAGCACCTCTCTTATGAGGACAGGCTGAGAGAGTTGGGGCTGTTCAGCCTGCAGAAGAGGAGGCTCCGGGGAGACCTGATAGCGGTCTTCCAGTACCTCAAGGGGGCCTACAAGAAAGATGGGGAAAGGCTGTTTAGTGGGGCCTGTTGCGATAGGACGAGAGGTAATGGTTTTAAAATAGAGGGGGGTAGATTTAGATTAGAAATTAGGAAAAAATTTTTTACGATGCGAGTTATAGAACACTGGAACAGGTTGCCCAGAAAGGTGGTTGATTCCCCATCCCTGGAAATGTTCAAGGCCAGGCTGGATGAGGCTCTGAGCAACCTGACCTAGTCAGGGATGTCCCTGCTCCTTGCAGGGGGGTTGGACTAGATGACCTTTGAAGGTCCCTTCCAACCCTAACCATTCTATGATTCTATGATTCTATGGTGGTCCGCTTGCTTGGGTGGCATACAATATCTTCCTTAAAGAAATACCTGTCCCTCATGCCTGACAGGAGTCGCCTCCAGAGGCTCAGGCTGCCGACTCGCTTCCAATCGCCCTGTCAATGGCTGTTTCCCTAGACAGGGATCCCAGCTGCCTGGCTTCCCTGCTTTCTAATTCCAGGCTACTGGCCCCACTGTCCCAGCATCGGAGCAACCAGGTGACAAGTTGCTCACCTTGATTATGGCTGAAATCTTTTTGCATATCTCGCAGCTCATTCAGGGATAGGGATCAAGTGACTACCTCTCCTTCTGCGTCTCCCTGATCATGTGATGGGCCTGGTTCATCATCATATTATGTACAGGGGCAACTGATACTGATAAGAAAATAAGAAGCATCATCTTGAATCCTTATCTAAGACTTATAAGTCAGAACTTCTGTCCAGACTCAATAAGCATTTGTGACCTAAAAATCTCCCTAATTAATTGATCTGATTTTAAATAGCTCCTTCCTAGGAAGCTTACAGAAGTATGTACCCCATCAGATTCTTCATTTCAAAACATTTACTTTGGAATCCCGATTAAATCAGGCTTTGTTATACTTCACATCCTGCTATAGAAAATTATCACTATTAATTAGGATTGCAAAGCTATATTTGACAGTGACATGTCATTTTCTAAGTAACGAAATCACTCAAATTGTAAGCAAGAAGTTGTAATCTGCCTCTGACAAGCTCCTACTTACTATGCTCGCGATAACTGTGACCTTTAATGGTTGCTGTCGTGTCTAAAAACATTATTAAGTACATATTAAATCATGACTGTTTTGCCTAGATTCTGGTAACCCTGTTTTTTTTGCTGCTGCAGACTGAGTAATGAGACAGGTAAATCCTGTTAAACCTAGCTAAATCTCAAAAACTGAGTTCCTCTCATGACTTAAAATATTTTAATCAAGTTTTGGTTTTGAACTATATTTTTTTTTGCCAGGCTACATTGGCACAAAATGTGGAAATTGTGGCAACCATCTAACACAATTTGTGTTCTTTTGAGGCGGTAAGCATTTGGTTCTTCACATTCTGGGTTACTGGCCAGGGCCTCCTCAAAACAGCCCATGTGGAAGTTACTTGCGAATCGTTAATGTATTAATAGTATTTCTTAGAGTAGTTCATACTTCGCAAAAGGAAGATAGATGAGTAAAAATGTAAGGATTATAACTCATTCTTATGTTGATTCTGAAATATGGATAGAGTCTGTAGCTAAACTAACCATTGTCGGGTGGAAGGGGACTGGAGGATAACAAAGCTAGTTAGTCAAAATGAAGTGATGGCTTGACTTCCTGGGTTAATTACATGCAATTCCCTAATAAAGCATTGCCTTTGGCATATCTGTTTGGCCATGACACCAAGGGGTCCTGATATTTTGTGTGAAACCAATCACATCTACTGTGTGATCACAGTAGAACGTGGCTCTTTAGACATACCCCTGGTGAGCAGTAGATGTGCTGGGTGCGCTTCATCTCTTTGGTTTCTATTTGGTTTATCTTTGTTCATCTTGTACCTGCTACCCGCTTCCCTTTGTGCAGAGCCATTTGTCTTGTTCCATATTTCTACAGCGGTTAGTACAATAAGGTGCTGCTCTGTGATGAGCTACAGTATCATTTTCAAATAAAAAAAAACGTAATCAACTGTGAGAATTACGAAAACATAATTTGTTCCTCCTCCTCACATGCTCAGCCCTTTGCAAATCACATATTGTGAGGCAGAATCTGGGTTGTCTCATTCAAAGTAACATCCCAGTTCCTTTTTATTCCATTACAGAGCTGTGGGCACCCGGATCAAACAGCTGGAAATGGTTTATTGTTTTGGTGGCAACGTGTATTGGTGCACAATAGATAGCAACAGTGAAACGTGTGAAATTGTGTCACATCTTCTCTTTGTTTTGGAATTGTTCAAAGGAGGTTTCAAATGGAATTTTAATTTATTTGCATTTGCTATAATAAGAAAGTTTTTTTTCGGGAAAAGCTCCAGGCTTCTAATTCTGGAAATAAAACTTCCAGTGTTTTAGTGGGATGCGGACCTAAATTTGAACTGATGTCCTGGATGGAATTGTTGTTTTTTCTCTAGTGCCAGCTTGTTCTGCACAATGTTCAAGAAAGTTATTGCTATTCAGTAATGAATATACATTCCTGAAATGTGGTGGGCTAGGTTTCTATATGTATGTTCACAGTTCGTTAGCGCAGGAGAAGTTGGTTTTGGTGTTCTTTTCACTTATTTTTAGTGTAAGCATGTTAGATCCAGCACATGAACATCTGCTTATCAAATACTTATGTTTCTGAACAGTTTTGAAATATGTCCACACTGCAAATAAATCTTTACTCTTGACTGTTAATTATGGGATAACATGAGTAAGGAGTGCAGAAAGAATTACCAGATTATTGAAAATTAATTTTCTCAAGGTTTATTATTTTCCCTGAAAATGAGAAGAAATACATTTAAAACTCCTACATGAAAAAGCATATTGAGTTGGCAAAAGGCTATCAGGTAGCTAACCTTCTAAAGTTTTTGATTACTTGCAGTTTAAAACTGTGAAATTTAGCAAAAAAGAGCCCATGAATTTGATTATCAAGGCTGAGTGATGGGGTCTTGGACCCATTACTCAGTTGTTATCATGATTTACTGAAAAGGATGCTGAGCTATGCAGTTGACACTGGGTAAGAATTAGAGGGTTTTTTCTTTCCTTTCTTACATCAGTATATCCAATTTAAATTGCTTTCAGTTGCTAGAGTGCTTTGGAAGGTTTCCATGTGCGATCCTGTTTCTGTGAAAGTAGGTTTTGATGCAAAGTTATAGCCTTTTAGAATTTTGTAAGAGCAGATATTGTGCCATGATGCATCTATCTTGTCTTATCTGAGTCTTTGCTGGTGACTTGAAGGTGTTATCCATGTATAAAATAAAACCAGTATGATCAAATATTTAAAGGGTTCCTTAATATTTCAGTAACTCTCAGTAATAAAACTAATTTTTTTTTCCCCCTCTTAGAACAAAAGCCTCAAAAACAAGCTCCTGTCAGGAAACAAGCTCTGTGGTATTCATGCAGAAGAGGTAAGTAAGGGTTTTCTGTATTCTGAGTCTAACGTATCCAAAAGAAGCTTGCATCAGTGTCTTTCGTGCTGAGGTTCTGGTATATATTATATATTATGCATGTATGATGGGCATTCTTAAAGCGCTCTCATCTCCACTCATTTCTGTGACTTCACTAGAAGCAACTCAAATGTAGTAGAAAGTGAGCTGCAAACTCAAATTTTAGACAAATAAAATGAAGTTTGGGTATGCTTTTGAAAAGTATGTATAGCTCTGTGGATATATTTTATACATCTATAACATACATAAAACTGATTTCCTTTGCATTATCTCCATGCCTAGACTGAGAGGCATGAGGAAGAGCTAAATGCCTTTTTTGAAACTAAGAGACAGGAAAGATTTATTGATTCTTAGACTGGTTCATTACTTCAAGGAAAAAAGGGTCACTTTATGAAATGCAGGGGAAGAAATCTCCTCTCTACTGAAGAGCGAGCTAGCAAAGATCGTCAATGATACAAAAGCCCTATTTTATTACAAATACATAAATAGACAAGTAACTTAATTCATGTGAGCAGTCCCTTTAGCTATTTAACTTTTCATGAAAGAGGATATTTCGATATACTAATCTGGTTTACTCATTTATGTGACTTAAGTCATGGGTTTTTCCATATGTAATTGCTGTGAAAGGCATTGCACCTTGCCAGAATGAAACAGAAGCGTAACACTTGTTGACTAAAATTTTCATATTTATGGTCAAAACTGTTTTCCTCATTAAAGACTCCGCCTTTTAACTTAGAGGTCAAAACTTATGAGGTCAAAGTAGTGATTTCTAGTTACGGTAGCTATTTAGTCTAACTTGAGATCTGCAGCCACTGTTTCTGATAAATCCTCAATGGTAGGAAATAACAGGGTTTTGGGGTATTTTTTTTCCTAGCTTGTCAAAATCTGTGTTATCTTCCTATATCACTGTTGTTGCTTTCAAACATGCCACAGTATGTGAATACAAATATGTTTTCTTCCCTTGTTTACTGCTTAAAAAATTGGCAGTGTATGCAACATAGCTTTCTGTTTTCCCCTATTTTTCAAGTTTGTTTTTCCTAGCTGCATAACATCTTGGATGTTTGGTAATTAACTTGAAGATCTTTTCCCTGATTATGTCTCCTTTAATATTTGCAACATAAATGTCTTTAAGGGTGAAGCCTGAGATTAAATTAAATTCATTGTAGTGTGACAAGCTTGGCTGTCGGAGAATTTCAGAAAACTAAACCTAACCTAACTAACACTCGAGTCAGAAGATTGTGAGTGTATTTTAAACCTTAAGAATGTCAGATTTTATGATTCATCCTAACAAATTTGTGGCTTTTAAGTGGGTTAGTGCCCTTAGATCAAGCAAAGACGCTACAGGAGCATCCTTTTTTTTTGTTGTTGTTTTGCCAGTTAGGTGGTGTCAACCAGAGAAACGCAGTGTGTTTTCTGCTCTTAATTAAGCACTGTGCTCACCAAGCGTAACAACTGTGTGAAATCAGAATGCTTTTAGTTCTTAGATCAAATGCCCTTCATGAATAAGTTGCCTGCTAGGGAAGCTCCTGCTTCATTCCTCTCTCTGAGGCTGCGTGCAAACAGTTCTGGTGAGCGCTGTGATTCTTTGGTGTCCAGTTGCGTAGATGGGAGCATGCTTGTGATCTTACACAGCTTAGATGGCTGGCTTTTCTTCTCCAAGGATTCAGACCCTTGGAGAGGGGAAGGCAGGGTGGTGCAAACCTCAAACTTGCCAGGACATAGAAAAGGGCACATGCCAGGAAAAAGCAGTGGTTTAGAGATCACTGTCAACCTAATGATGATCTTACCCAGCTGACTGCACTAAAATGTATCAGTCTTGTAAGTCCCCTCCCTAGAAGCGCAGAAAAACCACAAAACAAGTAATTTTATCACAAAGAATTAGAGGTCATATACGTGCTTTTGAGTCCCTTACGTTATGCACTGAATACGTTTTGCTCTATAGCTCTTAATTTCATCACAGATTTGTGATTTAGCAAATGAGTGATACCTTAATTGTAACTCGGATTCCTCTATAGCCATTTTGGATAAGTTGTATGTCACAGAGGCTGTATACTTTCTTAAGCACAACTCCTAGAACAATTAAAGTTGCTTAAGGTTTCCTCATTGGTCTCTAGTTGATGTGGAATATATTCCATAGCTCTACCACTTGCACTGTCCAGATCAGAGGACGGTGCTATTGAGTGTGGGCAACTGGCACGCTCTGCTGTGGAGATGAAACATCAGCAGAATTTGCTGCCTTTTTTTTTTTTCCTGATCTTAAAAATAAATACTTAAAATTAAAAAAAAAAACCCTCTGATTTTATTATCCTTACTTTCAGTCAAAAAAGATCCAAGCCCAGCTGAAAGAGCTTCGTTATGGGAAAAAGGATTTGATTTTTAAGGTAAGTCTTATTTCACTACAGTTAGCTAAAGTATTAGAGTTAATACAGTATTGAAGTAGTGAAGGAGTGTAATTCTGAGGAATTGTTTCCTTCTCGCCATACCAAAGAGAGTTCAAAACACCAGACAGACATAATACTATAATGCAATTTCAGAAACACCATCTATTTTGCTTGCTTTCTTTTCTTTTTTTTTTGCAAACCACTATAACAGGGACAGTGCTTTTTATTAAATTGCTTTCTGGGGCCATGAAGAGAACATTCAAAGCCTATAAAGCTGCCTGGTGTCTTTGTTTTTAAATAGAAAAAAAACTAGTATAAAGTATTTAGTTTATGGATGTCTGTATTTACATGCTCATGTAAAGCAATATTCTGGTTTCCTGCTGGTGGTCAAAGCCTGTTGCCCTATTCTATAGATTCTGTAACACATTTTTCCTCTTTCTAACTGAATAATAGAATATTTTACAGATTATTCCTGGTTTTTCTTTGATTAGGACTCCTTCATGGCAATGTCAATTGTTGTTAACACTTAAAGAAAATCTTTGCATTTGTGATAAGCTTGAGCAATGGAATGTTCTTTAGGTTCCTGGATTCCTGCTATAGGCTGAACCACTTTTACCAAAAACTGAAGCTTCTAGAAAAAAAAAATGAAGTGTCTGTGGCTTATACAATCCAAATTAATAGCAATGTAGCTAACACATTTTTTAAAAGAAAAAAAAAAAAAAGAAAAAAAAACGAGAGAGAGAGGAAAGAAAAAAAAAAGGACAAACCATACAGATATTTTGCTGAAGGCCATCAAGTCCTTGTTAACACACGGAGGAGTGAATCCCTGTTAAAGGAGGAGGACGGAGATTCAAGTCACCTGACTGGAGGCTGCTAATTGAGTAGTGCTTTTATTTCAGGCATAAAGGATGAAGATAAGTAGTCATCTTCAAAGTGACTAGAGCTAGAATTATGTACAAAGTAATTCATCTCAATATGAGGTCCAAATTGCCTTCTGGAGGTATTTAACTCTCTCTACTCTCTCTATTGTATGCATAGTACTGTAAAGATGGAATAACAGGCCATTTGAAACATGCAGTGTGATTTTATGGGGGTTTTTTTTGGTTGGTTTTTTTTTCATCTACATATTGATTTCAAGGTTTTTCAGGAACATTTATTTCTGGTGGTCATAAGACGCAAAGAAGAGGAATCAATTTAGAGATAGAAACTAGACATATTATACATTTAGGCAGTTAAATTTTAGTACCAGCTAACCTGAACAAAAATAACACATTTTTCTTCAAATTCAGCTTAGGTATTGTGAGAGTTTGAACAGAGAAAAAGATTATATCTTCTAAACTTGCCTGGATGTGGAAGCTTGTTTTCTCTGGTTGAAGCAGAAGGATTTTTTCAGTGCCACTCTGTCTATTTATTGTTTTTGTTATGCTGACATGCAGTGATCCTGAAAATGGATCTGAATTACACGAGATCATGTAGTAATGCTTAGCAAGGGGACACTCCTACCCTAAGCTGCCCACCTGAAAATCGCTTACAGATGTGAAGAAGGAAAACTTGAGCATGAAGAAATAAACAAATGGGAAAGGCTGCCTGGCATACATTAAATGAAATCCACCTTCCCTTGATCCTAGTTCAGTAAACTATTTATAGAGGACTTTTCCTCAGGAATGACAATTTAGTGGTTAAGGTATACATGGGAAGATGAGGTTTTTGTGGTGGAAAGGAGGGAGTTTGTGTTACAATGGATGTAATGCATCTAGTGTAAATATTAATGAAATTGGGTCTCATCTGACTGAATATGGGTGTCTGCACTGCAGACTCTGTTTTTAGTCCTTCGAGAGCTACTCAGTTGTCCTGGTTCTGGCTAGGATAGAGTGAATTTTCAAATGAGCTGGGAGAGGATCTGGAGCTGGTGGAACCTGTGGGTAGGGATAGGTTACTGATTAGCCAACAGCTGGGACAGTTGGCCAAAGGGCTGTTCCATCTCACATGACACCATGCTCAGTATATCTGTGAGGAGGGTCTCCTGCTACTTGGGAAGAAGTTGGTTATCAGGATCCACTGTGAGCTATTGTATTGTAAATTATGTGCTTTGATATTTTCTGTTATTTGGGGTTTTTTATTTGTTCTCCTTCTCAGTTTTCTGTTCTTCAGTTGTTCTCTTAAACTGTCTTTTTAATCTCAACCCATGAGTCTTGCCTTCTTTTCTTTACCAATTCTCTCTGTCCCACTGGAGGGTGGGGAGAGTGAGTGAGTTACCACGTTACCACCTCATTAAACCTTATGTTTTGTGTGTGCCTTGCTGAGGAGTTTAGGGAATTCTGTTCTCTGTGTAGCTCTGAATGTTGCAAGCTTCTCATAGCAGCTGACCAGAAGGATGTAAGCTCCAGGCTATTAGATTTCTAAAGAGTAAGAGGGAATGCTTCAGTCTGCACCCATTAAACTATGGGTTTCTGCAGTGGAATGAATTGGGAAGTTATATGTGAAGTAAGTTGAGTTTCTTTTGTTTGGTTTTTGTTTTGCATAATCAACATCAACATCAAGAAATAGTTGTCTATGAGTTTTAAATTCTGGTAACTGTTTTTGTCCATTATTCTCTCTACTGACTAAAGCTCTGGGGATTTAGTAGGAAAGAAAGATGAAGGGAGGAAGAAAGACATCTTTCTCCTTTACTCCAGTGAACTGGTAAATTATATCTACTTTTAATATTGTGTGACACTAACTTAACAAGTGGTAGTAAATATGAGTTCATCGTATTTGGTGTGCATTTACTCTTCTTATGTTTTCCGATCTTTTTGTAATCTAGCTGATAAATGATGTGGCATGTGTGGATGTCTATTTGTCTGTCTGTCTTTGTGTGCGATATAATGGTGTAGGACAGGTAAGCAGTGAGAGTCAGAAATTAAGTGATGTGCTCAAGGCTATAAAGGTTGTCGCTGTCTCTGCTGAGATTGGAATTTAAGCCTCTGTGTCTTTGTCAGAGCTTAGTCCCTTAAACTGTGCAGCATAGTATCCTTAAAGTGTTGGCAAAAGTTAAAATTGACTTTGTATTATAATGAGAAAAATAAGGAATGATTAATAAAAGTTTTCACTCAAGCTTCTTAATTTTAGAGCTGCCTTTGTAAGTAGATATTTAATAGCTCTGGAGGAGTCCACTCTTAATTACAATAGTTTAATTGTGGTCCTAAAACCCTAATTAGGTGAAGTACTCTTAAGTTTAAATGCTTTGCTAAATGGAGGTCTGCATTTGTTTCAGGCATTCATAACCACTTGTTTTCAAATTACTTCTCCTTCATTAACTGTCTTCCCATCACTTGGCTGTACTGTCCTAGAAGTCATCACATGTTTTACTAAATTGGAAAAGAATTAAAAATACTTTTTTTTTTCATGGAACTAACTTATTTGTGTGTCTGATAGGAATATGAGATGAAGAAAAATAAATTCGGCAATAACTCACTATCAATTTAGACAAGTATCTCATACCTTTGAAATCATCTTTCTTTCAAATGAACCAAGTGAGAATGCTTCACTATTATGGATTGAGTCTATTTTTTACCTTTTTTTTTTTTTTTTTTTTTGTGATGAACTTGTAAGGATTCTGCTTCAGAGTTTCAGAAGTATGAATTTCATCTACTGCTTAATCTGTTTTCCCTTTTGTCATTTAAATTCTAAGTCACAATATGTTGATAGAGAGTCCTAAAAAAAAAAAAATCAAATGTGAGCAACAGCTAACTAAGCCTAGCCTACCAATGTACTTAATCATTGTTCCATAGTATAATTTAAATAAGCAAGTAAATAGCATCTGTCTTACAACAAATTGGGTAATTGCTAATGAGTATTCTGTGCATGGTCTTATCATGAGCAGTATGGTTTATAATTATGCACCTTCCTCTGAAGAACAAACAACATTCCCTCCAGTTGGGTACATGGACGTGGCTGATTCCTCAAGCGTAGCTGTCAGGGTGGATATTTACACTGACAAACTGCTTGCCTATGGCCCTGAGGGGTCCTTGGACCTCTCCACATGTTTAGAGCTACCAGGTGCCCAGGTAACAGCATCAAACTAGAGGATGTCTGAGAAGACAAATGCAGAGCTGGGAGATGAGAGGCATCAGGAAGCAGCAAAGATGGGGGTGCTCAAATAGAGAGGAAAAGGAGAAAGCAGGCGGCTAGGTTAGTGGGGATGACTGGAAGAGAGGAACAGGGTAGGGAAGAGGAGAACCTTGCTCCCAATGCTTGACAAATTCTGATGCTCCTCACGATGTCTAGTTTGTTTCCATGGTGGTACTCTTGAACCCACACTTTTCTGTGAAGTGCAGTACCACAAATTAAGAACAAGATTTTAATTTACCTTCATTTCTCTTTTCTGCTCCTAAATAGTGTTTTGGGTATTGAGCACTCAATACCTCTGTAGGACTAAGGAGTACCTTATCAACATCTCAAATTTAGGCTTATCTTATAACAGCTTACATGGACTTATGTAAGAAAGAAAAGGCAGATTTAAAAATAATGGTTTGGTTTTATTTTTTTTTTTTCTTTTAAGGAACTATTTTTTGTCTGCGAAACATCTGAATTGCCTTTATAAATAAGGGGCAAAGGATGTGTTTTAAAGACTTACCTAACTAAATCTGTACTTAAAAGTCTGAAATTTATAGTCACAACCATTTTCAAAATTCTTTGGAAAACACAGTGCTACACTAATCAATTTGTTATTTGAATGTGTGAAAATAATTTTAAAGCATGTATTTGATATGGTAAATAGAGTCCAAGGAAAGCAAAATTACATGAAATTGTTTTCTTAACATACTAACTGTGGTAAATATTTATACCATTCCTCCCTCTAAAGTAAAATTGGTGCCACCATATGTGTTTTCCTCCTTATTAGCAGTAGTTAATTACATGGCACAGTAAACCTACTTTCTGGAGTTGCAAAGGATTTTTTTTTTTTCTGTGATGCTAACTATAAGATTCTGCATTCCCTGCAGAGAAAGGTAAAATGATGAAAGAAAAACAAACAAAAAAATCCCTTACAAAACCACTGAAGACCCAACTTAGCAGAGAACTTGTGTTAAACGTTAAAATGTAAATAGCCTTGTTGCCTGGCCTTGAAATAATTGATTACATAGTTTTAAATCTTTGATAACCTTTTCAGAAGTCGTTTGTGTGCTTGCATGTGTATGAAGATGCAATGTTTTGAGAATTTTTACAATTCTGCTATTTGTATACAGTTGGTGATCAGGCTTGACCCAAATCCAACCATTTCATAAATGTACATTCACTTCACCCGTGATTTGCACCTGCTTGTCTTAAAACTGTTATCAACTGCAGCATTCAGCTGACCTTGCATTTTTGAAAAGTTAGTCCATTTTACACGTTTTAAAGGATTCTTCATTATATTCAAAGTACCATAAAACTCCTCATTTCCTTGAAGAAAGCTTTCAAAAAAAAAAAGGCAACATTGTTTTCCTCAGACTTTATTTATACACTGATTTGTTTAGCACAAAAAAGAATGCTCTTATCTTTGTTTTTGATTTTACATTGCCCTGTAATGCTAAACGTAACTTCTGTAGCTCAATGTTAAAAGGAGATGATAATAGAGAAAACTGAGGATGGTTTCCTATGAGCCTGTCGTATCCACTTCCCTGAGAGAATGCTACATCTCATCTTGCTTTCAGACAGGATCTCTAGCCTGTAGTGTGCGTTTCCTCGGCATCTGGATCTTCTGCAACCTCCCTTGAGAAATTTAGCAATGCTGCTTAGGAAAAACAAAACAACAACAAAAAAGCGCTATTGTAAAATATCAGTCATAAATAGAAATGTAAATCAAAATACTAGAGTTGGTTGGTTGGGGGGTTTTTTGTGTTTTGGTTTTTTTTTTTCCCCTGGAGGTCTTAAACTAGTGACATTACTAGGGATAAGAAGTTCTATAAGCTACAGACTGACTTCAGCATGTTGCATAACAACTGAATAAAGTCTGGAAAAGGAGACTTACTGGTTATTACACATTTAGAGTACAGCATTTTTAAGCATGTTATATTGAGAAAATAACTATCAAAGACTTTAGGTAGGAAAATGTTCTCTAAAAAGTTTCTCTGGAATTTGCCAGAAATTACACAATGAATGAAAGTAACACACTGAACCTCCTTTTAGCTATATATTTATTTATTTTATGATGTTTTCTATTTGATAAATTTAATCTCATTAGTCTACTGTGGCTTGAGTATTATTCTTTGAGTTTATTAGCAGAAAAGAGATTGTTTTTGTTTGGTTTTTAGTTTATTTTTTCTATAAGCCTTTGCTTTTCTTATGAAAGATGAAATGAATAGTGCCCACAATACAAGCAGAATCTGACAGATGATGAAACAAAAAGTCTGAAAATATTTTAATGAACTTTTCCTTTTAAATATGTAAATAAGAAAGGTTACTTCATATTTACCCAGCCCAAAAATTCTTATACATATGAGGCAATCCCATCAGCAGTGGTTCAGTTTTGGCAAAAGCTGTTTTCTTAGGAGACTACAGAAAATAGAAAGAAAATAGAAGTGGAAAATAGAAAAAACAAAACAAAACAAAACATCTGACTCCACAGAAGGTTCAATTATATAAATGTTATTCTTTCACAATGCTCATCTAATTTTTTTAGACACCTGCAGCAGTTCAAACCTTATGTATTTCTACTACTTTGCTCTTATTCTAGTCTATTAGCCTTAGCAGTAGAAAATGTTTTTTATATGTATTGAATCTTCCTTACTGAAATGCTATCTCCCACAGACTTCAAGACAAGATTTTTTTTTTAAACTCCTTCCTTTTAAACAATATTTTGCATGTTTTTAGATTATTATCCTGTGTTTCTCAGTGTTCTTTTTTAGATGAACATATGTAGAATTTTTTTCCAGT
This sequence comes from Chlamydotis macqueenii, assembly GCF_036417535.1. Classification (NCBI taxonomy): domain Eukaryota; kingdom Metazoa; phylum Chordata; class Aves; order Otidiformes; family Otididae; genus Chlamydotis; species Chlamydotis macqueenii. The sequence continues at coordinate 66,561,153 of NC_141560.1, read as the reverse complement.
CTTGCCTCTCAGTACATGTTTGCATACCATTAACACAGCATGTTAGTCACATCTGAACTTGTTTTCTTTGCTCTCTGTCCATTTACAGTGCCCTAAAATGGCCACTGAAGTCCTTCTGGACATTTCGCTCATGCTGAGCAGAGCAGAAGGATTTTTGTAGTCTGTACTCAGTGTTCTTTGCCTTTTCTACAAAAACATGACACATTCAGTGGTGATATCATCTTGAGTCATTCATTCCTACTGTTTTAAATTCTCTGTTTGTTTTATTGATTATTGCTGTCCGTATTTAGCATCTTATACTTGTCTTTAGAGAATGTCATCCTATTTTTTTTCTGGTTCATCAGTATAAATTCAGATAAATCCCTTCTTCTATGACACACACAGTTCTGGTTTGATGTCACCAGAATATCTAATGACTATTGGTTCACTGTTCAGTTCAGTAATGATACATACACTGAATAAATCTCTGTCACCTAGAGAGGTAGTCTGATTATTCTTTTCAGTACTTTTCCAAAAATGTGTTGTACTAATGGATCTAAAGTCATGACCTCTTCAGTTTTTCTCTTTCTGAAGATGGGTATTGCTCATATTTTCCAGTCTTCAGGTTCTCCATCCACCCTTTGCTGAGTCTGTAAGAAACTGAGAGCTTAGGCCCTAATGCCACTTCCTAAAGTAATGGAAGTGATGATGGACAAACATGACTAAAGGAAAACAATCAGTCTTATCAGTCTACAATTGGACAAAGTGTAATATTAGAGAGAAAAAATAATCTTTTGTGTAAAACAATTTGTTTAAAAATTTAGGACTACACCTAAAAATAAAAGGTCTGTGTACCATAGCATTTAAATTAGGCTGAAAAGTTGTGTGGGGCTGTGTGTAAATAAATATAAAACAACCCATGTAATAAAATTTAAAATAATTTGGAGAAGAAAGGCTAAAATAATACTTTGTGTCAAAGATATCACATTGAATTTGCCCCAGACTTTGAGAGATGACCTCAGTAGTATTATTTTCAGTAATTATTCAAACTAGAATTTGTTCTTTTGTAGCAAAGGTGTTTGACTGTAGGAGACAGCATTATGGCTGCAAGCAGTGTAGAATGTTTTTTTTGTTTGGGTTTTTTTTTTTTTTTTTTTTATATCTCTAGCTCAGGAATTACCATGTTTTTGCTAGTATTATTAAACATTTGTGAGTAAGAGATCTACTGACTTGATGCAGATCAGCCCAGAACTTATGGAGTGGTTTGCATTTCATGCTCTGGTTCCATTTGTATACATTGGTTTGTGAAAGCCAGATGGATTGATGAAATTTTTCTTTGAAAGCATTTTCAATACAAGGTATTTACAAAATCAGTAAAGTTATATGTTTAATAGCTTAATCAGTAATTAATGCTCTTTCACAGAAGTTGATGTCTCTGGTAATGTATGACAGCCAGGAGCACATTGGTAGGGAGAGCTGAATTTTCTTGTTGCAGTGTGATAATGTACAGCTATTACTTTAAGTACTTGCTTGAAAATAGCTATATTTTCTTCAAGGAGTATCCTTGTTTGTTGAAAGTCATCAGGATGTCAGGAAGAAAATTTTAAGTATATTCCTCAAAGAAATTGCATTGATGGCTGAGGGAATGTAAGTTTAGTGTAGATTTTATACATGTTAAAGTTGTTATATGAAGATTATTCTATTTATCTGTGCATTTCTAGAATGTGATAATTTTACAGAATTCAAGTTTTGCTTTTCTGAGAATAATAGGATTGAATATGAAGTTTGTGTCAGGGTTGTTTTGCTCATTAATCTGACAGGCCATATCCTGAGGTGAATGGCTAGGCTGTGCAGGGTTTTGTGGGTTAATATATCATGAGTGAGAGCTGGTGGGTTTTTTGAGTCCTAAGATAAGAGATTGTGGAGTTGTTGCTGAGATATTTCTGCTCTGTAGTATGATGAATGTTGAACTTATTCTTAATGGTTTAGGATCACTATAATTCTTGCTGCATATGGTAGTTCAGTCTTAGAAATGGCTAGATTGTGTTCTTTTCTTTCCAAGTGAGAAGTTTTGTGATGCTTTTAGTTTTCTTGTTTTTATAATGCTTTTGTTGATTATTCACTTCAGGATTTTTTTTTCTTGATCAGATCAATATATTCATACAATTTTAGATATGTATTTGGATGTTGCCTACTGTTGGATGTACAATTTTGGTTTTCAGGTTGTCAGTTTTTGTGACTAGATTATTGGATGTAGAAAAATGCTTTAAGACAGGATATTATTCAGTTGTTTTTCTCAGCAGAAACTGAGGGCCCTGGGAGAGACAGGAAATTGAAATATTCTTAGTTGTTTTTCGTAAAATATGTTAGGGCTGTTGCATAAATGTCTGTGGTTGATGTTTGGGTGGTAAGAGATGGCATAGGAACCATTTCCTCTTCCATTACATGGTCTTTTTTCACTGCATGATAAGTGATGACTTCTCATTTTCAAGAAGCACAGGATTATATTTTTAAATTTGATTTCTATTTTAGTCGGGTATTTTTTTTTTCTCCTCTCTGAATGGTGGTATAGTGTATTTTCACAACACTGACAAAACTATGTAGAAAGTCTTATCTAGATTGTGTGTGTTTTGCCTAGGAAATAGATGTCACTGCTTACCTTGGCGTCTTTTTCCTGGTGCATACTTTCCAATTCAAATGCCATATTTTAGCATTTTGTGTATTGTTGATGATCATTAGGGATATGTTAATGTTAGCACATTATGTTAGCAACACAGGAGGGGCCTGAAGATCTAGACAGAGTTGTTTGCTGAAAAAATACTTAGAAGCTATTTAGAAATATGGGAATTTTTTTTTAATATAAAGAGATAAGTGACATACAAGAAGGCGGAGGAATGTCATCATATATATTTCCCGATAACAACGTTGGATTATGTATTAACATAATTCATTTATATCCTTATTGGAACAAGTTTCCTTCTACTTTCTATTTTTAATGGTTTCGTGCAGTTTTGACAATTACAGATTTGTGAAATGTGGATACTGTTTAGTAATGCAGGTCTATTAGTTTATTACCAGTGCATTTTTTTATAACACTCTTTTGAATATGCAAAATTGTCACAACTTTTTTAATTAACTGAAAAATCCAATTTAAAAAGCTTCTATATGGCCCTGAGGATGTGGCCTTAAGGACATGGACTTGCATTAGATGGTAATATAGTCTTAAATAGCTAGTTTGAGTTATCATATGAGACAAGGCTAGTCAATAGCCAGTGTGAGACAAGGTTACCTAAATCCAGCAGCAGCAGCTCCACATTTAACTGGCAACATACAGCTATTCAATCAGCTTACAGACCTGGTCCAGCTCCTGCTAAAATGAGGAGAGATTTACTGTTGATATCAAATTGAAATTGATTGGGACTTTGACTGACATTTTCCAAAAGGTTTAATTATAATAATGATTTTGAATGTGTCTAGTAGGGTTGAAAAATTTAAAAACTTTGTCACATAAAGTATTGAAAGATTCCAAGCTGCCCGAAGATCAAAGATAAAAATAGGACTGAAGGAAAGGCATATAAGAAGCTGAAAGATGAGTCAAAGCCTGATCTTGTGTAAACATGTAGCAGGAAAAAGAGGAAATGTTTTCTGGGGAAACTAGGGACTTGAATCCGTGTGTGCTATATGTCAAAAGGGAACAAGATGTTGTATGAATAATGCCAACGCCAGAAGTACACTTTGAGAACAACTGTTTTGGCACAATCATTTTTCTTCAACATTTAAGCTTCTGCAGTGGTAGTCAGTGTAGAAATTGCCAAGAAAAAATGTCTTTTTCTGAAATATTAGAACTGAAGACTTTTTATGGTGAGGATGTCAGGACAAGATACACTGTCAGCCTCCGCGCAGTAAGGGACAGAATGGTCAGGCACAAACACAACAAATCATGAAAATGAAGAGCAGGCAGCAGCCATGATACCCATGTACGTTGGCTTTCCCTGGAACCAGAGAGGCTGGAGGAGCAGGCAAATTGGTGCCTTGGGCGCCAGGTCCTTGGGGGCACTTGGCACATGTTGAAATCCAGAACCAGCTACTCTCCTGGCCCTGGGGTTTGTCAATGAACCATACTGTGGAGTGACCACTTGAGACATCACCTGGCTCCAGACAGTCAGCATCTGGAGCACATTGAGGTGTATGTCCTAAAATGAGCATGCTCCAAGCAGAGGCAGTTTTGAATGCCTCGGAATTTGTTCCAAATCAGACAGAAATAGAAATTATTTGAGTGTATAGTTCTGTATTACTTGGTTTTCCCCTTGTTTAATCCTGTTTTCTGGGATATTGCTGACAGCAAATTCAGAGCCCATCTGCACCATGAAATTCCCAAAATAAATACAATACATTTAACGTGCATTTTGGGAGAGTTTTTGAGATTTCTGTATTACTCATTGTTGGCTGATTTGGAGCCACTTTGTGATTTTAAATATGCTGATGTTAATGTATACTGTACACGTTGGATGTTCTAGGTTTTACTTTATTCATCGGCTGAATATGAGGTAATGTTTTCAAAATTGGAAGTTTTAAGGTAGTTATCCATTGACAAACACTTTTAAGTTAAGTGATATTACCAAATATACTAGTTGTGTGTTCTCTTTTGTGTCTTCCTGGCTGAATTATGGGTTTCGACTTGAATGGTCAAATCTTAGAAAGAAGCCCCAAAACCAAAAAGCTGAAACTTTGGGCAAGATGTGAACTAATCATCCCTCAAGAAAAGAGAAAGTAAATGTTTCCCGCGCACTGCTGACAGAGATGTAGTATTTTGGTATGCCTAACGTGAATTTTAAAATGCTTACCCCCTCATGTTTGTCCTCTTGCTGCTGAAATAAGCAATGCAATTGTTTAAAGATGACTGACTTAGAAAAGGAAGAGCGGCAGGTTGTTGTAAGCATGGGGATTTGTTATCCACAACTAAAACCTAAGGTGCTCTGGCCTGGTCTGAAGGGAGGAAAATCTCCTATGGGGATAAAAAGACAGACCAGGCGCAAGGGTGAGATATGCGAGATATGTGTCTTCATGCACGTTATCCGAGCCTGTTTCTGCAGAGAAACAGGTTTTTTGCTTTAGGTAGAGGTTGAGTACATTAGTAAAACCCTAGTGAACTGCTGTTTTGCTTTCATTGTAATGAGTTTTATGTGAAGGGAGAGCGCAAGGGTTGAGGAAGGAAAAGTGAAATTTCAGCTAATAAAAAAGCACAAAGGTCTTATCTCCTTTTTTCAAATGTACATCCAGAATAGCCGCAAATGAGAGATAAAAGTATTGTGGCAGTAATAAGTATTAAGAAAATGTACAAGCTGTGAGACTTTGCAGAAAAGATGTTTTTAATTGATTTTTTTGTTCTTGTTGCAAGTGCTTGAAATGTAATTTAGATGTTACTGAATGTCTGGGGTTTGCTGCATGTCTGATGAAATGGAATAGCTGCCAAAAAGTGTTATTCTCAGTTATATTTAACACCTTGTGCTACAGTAAACAGTACAATTTAGAAGAGTAAGTTTCTTTTTCTAAGATACAAATAATGCTTACAGAATAAGAATAGTGGAATTATGTTTACCAGATAATTGATTCAAATTTCTGGTTAAATTCTAAAAGTAAGAGTCATACAGTAAATAGTCTATCTTTTTTTTTCTTAAGCATTTATTTAAGGCCTATGCAGGAAAAAAAAAAAACAGAGTTTAGAATATTCAACCTATTTAACGTGTGATTAAACATCACTTAGTCAATCATGTTTTCTATTTAAGCAGAATGTATGAGAATTTTGTCCTCATAAACAGCAATCCTTGGTATGAAATACAACACATCCTTAGAAATTTCTTAATAACCAAATAAAATCCCAATTTATCATGTCTTGAAGCTCAGAAAACCCAGTCATGACTCTCTTTATCTCTCCACATGTGATTCTTCTAATGTGAAGCCATGATGTAGACTTTTCTGGCAAGAAAAAAAAAAAACCCAAACCTTTGAAATTTTATATAAGGAAAAGAAAGGGAATGGAGTAATTCTAAAATAAAATTAAAAAAAAAAATAAACACAAAACCACCAAATCAAAAACACCCACGAAAAAAACAATCACCAAAGAAAGCCATCATTATACACTCTATGCCATATTGACATGCTGTATAAAGTTTCTGGGAAATCAATTTTAAAAAGCTTTTTAAAAACCGTTTTTTTGGTCTGCACTAACAAGCATGCAGTATTTTTAATAGCTGTACAGCCATGCAACCACGCCACTCGCCTGACCTGAACCATAACCCTTAATTATTCTAGGGGTGGAATTCATATCCTGCTATTAAAGTGGAATAGATCTGGGTTCAAGTAAGACTGAAATGCTAAGGTGAGCATCGCTCCATCTGTCCTCCCTCTGACCCATGCAGCACCCGTGGTGTCTGATCATACTAAAGGGTACTGTTTCTGGGACTTCTCAGCAGGAAATTTTTCAATGAGTAATTGTACTGTTGGGTTTGTTAAATTGTATACGGAAATAGGATCACAGCCTGGTTTTGCTGACCTATACCTTCAGGAAAAGCTTTAGGTTTTGTCTGACTCCTGAGAAGAAATGGGAGGACTTGGGGGAGGAAATGTCTGAGGAAAAGCGTATTGGCTGGTGAGCTTTGGGAATGAAGTTCAAATCTACATTTTCAGCATAAAATACCAACAAAAACACTTAAAAGAGCTGTATTTAGAACTTATTTATAAAGTACCACACTGTTCTCAACAATACATGATCCGATAGTAATTTATTTATTGTATTTACACAGGGGTGTTTGTCCCAGGAAAGATCATTGAAAGAATTCATTTTTTTAGACCAAGTGAAAAAAATGACTTCTCCAAAGGAACACAAAACACCATCAGTGAATGTGTTTTGTTTTGTTTTTTTTTCTTCTAATGTGACTAAGGAAGTGAGAAGTGTAAAGCTTCTAGCCTCTGTTTTTCAGATTACAAAACTTCACTCTCGCCCCCCTCTTTTGCTGCTTTTGTGTGACTTTGAGGAATACGAACACCTCAACTACCTGTATTATATTTACATGATATTTATAAATTCTTGAACATTCAAAGTCATCATCCCAAAGATATGTAGGCATTGCTTTCACATTTTTAATGTATATGCAGAAATTCTCTATGGTCTCAATTACTTGTTGTAAAAAATTCTGGGTCAATTTGGATTTCTCTCTGTCTGCTTGACATTAGCTTCCCCGCCCCCCCCCCCCCCCCCCGATATTTATGCCCAGAAGACTTTAAATATGGGCATTTTCTGTAATGTAATTCAGAATGAGTAAAGGTAAGTACATTCATTGAAGTGATGTAGAAAAGCGTACTTCACTGACAGTAATTGCTCAGTGCACTCTTTCAGAAGATGAAAAAAAATGATTTATCTCACTGTTTCATCTGTAAGACCTGATTCTACAGGAACGCCAAAAAGAAACTTAGTATTTTTAAGTCTTTTGAGTCTATGCTTTTTAAAAGCACTTTACTCCTTATCATAAATGGTCTTATGTAGTCCTGCTGGTATTTTGTCCTTTTTCTTTATCGGTATCCAAGCCACATTACTTGAATTAGGCTCCCTAGAAAACTTCAAAGTTAAAACAACAGTGAAACTGTTGCAATATGAGCTCAGCCTTGATAGACAAAAATTTTGAGGGGAAAAAAAAAAAAAATTGATTATCCTGCAGTTTTAGGACTAAGTCAAATAAATATCACTACCTTCAAGTGAGTGGTTCATCAAAAGCACAATTTTAATGCCAGGATTTTATTCTCAGTGGATGTCAGTTGGATTGATATCACTGGCCCATTGGCTGAGTAATTTGTGAAATAAAATAAATATACGTGAAAGTTACAGAAAAAGTTAGTCCACCAAAATATGACCATGTTAACAAAAATAAGAGTAAGACTTGATAAATGACGCATTCAGAAAAACTGTCAATACCTACAAGCCTGTTCTTTGGAAGAATACGTTTTCACCATAAACTGAAAATGTTCTCATTGATGTCAGCTTTGATGTGTTATTACAATATGTTAGATTAACAAATGCTTTCTAATGTCAGGCAGCAATTAAAGAAATTAAACACTTTTCCTCCAACATGATTTTTAATATGGCTGCAGTTTAATTGAGTACAGTGTATTGTATAGCACCAGACATTCCGCTGGAAGGAAAGAAGCAGCAGTCACCTGTAACCACCGTTACCTGCTTCCGATCGCCTACCTGGATTTTCAGATGCCTACATAATGCCTGTGTTGAAGAAAATGAGACATCCTGAAATTCATGACTTTAGCTCTGGTATTCCACTGATTTAAATTGATGGTGCTGAATGGAGAAGTTGCCTAGTTGTCTAGCCCACACCGTGTGGCAATCCGTCATCTTCCATGTGATTCGAATTCTTTAGCAGTGCGCACCATCAGAGATGCCACCCTGACCTCTTATTTATCATGTAAATACTATTTTCTATTATTTCCTTTTTAATAGAAATTCAAATAATTTAATTATATATGTTGTTTTTCAAATCTTGGTTCTCGTTAGTTGAAAAAGATATTAATTTGTATATCTGTATGGTAAAATAGTTTAATAAGTAGCTATAATTAAAATATTAATGATGTGAGAAATTACTTTATCTAGTTCTAGTGTCTAATGAGAACTCTCTCTGCATCAGATAGAGCCAAGCTTAATGTTCAGTCTTTCAAACATTGACTGGGACCATGTATTTTGTAAGTGATATGTCCTATATTTAGTGACAAATGCAGATGTTACTGAAATCTGGAAAAATTCATATATATTAGTAAGTTTTTTTTTCTCTAATAAGCCAGCAATAAGTCCAGTGCAAATTCAAATTAAATGAGAGGCTTCTTTCTGTATTGGATGCTCTGCTGCCAGACTCGAGAACCAAACCAGTGGTCTGATCTGCATGTTGTGTATGGGATAGTGCCTGGTACCAGCTGTAAGAAGTGTGATGCGGTGGAAATTAGGGACTGCCTTCGCAAGAGACTTCTCCACGTCTGAGCGAGCAGTTGACTTCTGCTTTGAAGGAAGATTGCCTAATCGTGCATGGGTTTGACTAATGAAACTGTGGCTGCTCTGATAAATCCACACATAAATGCCTAATCCTGTTTTAAAATGCGACTAAGTTGTTCTTTACCCGAGCAGGGAAGTGAAATTGCAGGCTTTTTATCGACCAGTGCAGCCTATGACTAATGCTAATAAACATCACTTGAGGCATCTGCTGAGGACTACAGGCTTGCCTAAGCTAATACACGTCAGCTATGATATCTTCTGGAAGTTGTGGTTGTTGCCCCAACACAGAGACCAAGTTAGCCACACTTTGTAGGGTTTATATTAAACAGCATTAACATTGTGTGGCTACGTATTAAGCTATGCTACAGTCAGCAGAGTGCGTGTGATCTTGCAAAGTCTGGCAAGAGAACAGTATCTGGCTCGGGGTGAGCTTCAGAATCCTGGGGAGCATGGGGTGGTGCTGAGGGAAAGGGTGCTTGCAAATAGTTGGTCAAAATGAAAATGTGTTTCTTTTCTACTGAGAAATGAGAACTTGATCCAATTATTCTGTATGCACAAAATGTGTATTACCTAATCAGAATTTCAGAGAGAAAAGAGAACTCGTTAGTCCAGTGTCTCTCTCTATGGTTCCCCTCACAAACATAGAAAAAAATTAGGGAGCTGTTTTCGCAAATACTGCAGTAAAAGAAACCTGTACCTTAATCCTTTCGGTTGCATGGTAATGTGCGATTAATGACAGGGCTGAGAACCGCAGGAATCTGGGAGCTCCTGCTTCCCTGAAATGCAAAGTTCTTGCAGAGCATGTATTTCCCTCAAGTGAGCAGTCTGAGTGTATCTAGCTCCTAGGAAATGGCAGAGATTATTGTCTTTATTTATTTGAGTATTTAAAAGGATCTTCTGAACCCCAGCACTCAGTACATTTCATATACGTTGTAAAAGGCCAGATCTCCTCCTGAAGGACTGTGCAGGGAAATGATGTTATGTCATGTAAAAAGCCAACAGTCCTTCCTCACAGGCTGTGTGCTGCTTGCCTGATGCTGACGTGAAACACAAACCTCCCCAAATGCTTTCTCACTATGTAGTTGCAAAACTAGCTGCTCTTGTGAATTTTCCTTTGCGATCTCCAGAGAAGGAGGTAGAGAAACAAATCTGGAGTTTGTTCCTTGTCTACCAGCAGATAGTAGCATTTCATAAGGTGTCTGCATGCATGAACATTTGGGTGTTTTCTAATTTCTCTATTTATTTCCAGTTACATTAATGTTACCATCTCAATGTTTAAAACTACAAAATAGTGTTTCAAACTACAAACAGAAGTCAGCTAAATCAACAAAATGATGAAAACTTTGAATACTTTGAATTTTCTGGATTGTTGTGGCATAATTCTTTATAGTATGGAATTACTTTTGCTTCTGGCATGGAAATTACAGTAAACTTGCATTCACGTAAATGGAGAAATTTGATCCTAGTTCTCACATAAAATTACACTTTTTCTCATGAAAAAGAACTCCCACGAGGCCTGGTGTTTTTGCAAGAAATTCTGACCCAATTCGTATATATTACTTGTAAAATTTATATCCTTTCTTCTCTCACAGGCACTGCTTGAAATGTTATGGGGAAAAAACGCATTGTAGATTGCATCAGCTTTTTCTTCTTTATTCCCACAGGCACAACAGCTGACAGATCTGGAGCAAAAACTAGCAGTTGCAAAAGATGAATTGGAAAAGGCAGCCCTTGACAAAGTAAGAAGTGTAACGTAATGTAAGCGTGTTTATCTCTATCAACTGTGAACATTTCCGTGTAATTTGACAAAAACAAATGAAAGTCTTGCAATGATTTAGATGCATAGTTAATTGCATATACCTGGGAGTAAAGCTACTGAGAACAGTGGAACTAATTATGATGCATGAAGTGAAGTACAGCTGCAGAGTTATTTAAGAGAAGGGCGATCAAATTAGAAAGAAACATCTCAAAAACTCAGAGAAAGCCAAATGCTACAATTCTCTATGTGCAAAAGTACGCTAACGAGAATGTGCCTGTAACCCATGCAATTTTTATCTGAGCTTTAGTCATAGTTCCGAGTAGGATCCAGTATAGAAATGAGTCAGCCTCTTGTGAGGTGGGACTGATGTGACAGGAGTTAATTATTCTGCGGGCAGAGGGGCCCACCCGTGTCAGGAAGGCTGTGGGGAATCCCAGGAAGGGGACACAGGAGGACATGTCCACTCCTGTCAGCTGTGCAACAGGGGAGCTTTCTCCTAGGTTTAGGGTAGCTGGGAAGAAAATATGCAATAGGGAAGCAGTTTATCAGAAAGGAAAAAACTTCAATATGCTATCCAAGACTACTTTTTTGGCTTGTTTTTTTTTTCTAGTGTTTTCAGGTTCCATTATAAGTATGTCATTTGCACTAAAAGTGCAAATCTTTAAGCTTCTTTCTTTAAGCTTCAATATTGCAATGACTGAAATAATCCTTTTCAGTGAGAATTTGCATCCATCATTGCAAAATGTCATCCCTGTAAGCAATGCTCGCAGTAGCATTATTCAAACCTGTGTGTGCACCTGGTAATATATCATGTGTTTCCTGATAGTACACTGAATGGAGCTGCTCCACATATTAATTTAAAAATTAAACATGTTCCTTCTTTTGTTGTATAACACTCACAGGCGTGGTCTCTCACCAGTGCCAATATACTGTCTGTGTCAATGGCAAGAGAACAGTGCTTCCCGTAAATATCTTCTAAATTTAGTTATTCACTATAATGCAGAGAGTTGGGAAGGAGAAAGCAAAGAACATTCAACATCAGGAACTTTTAATGAGAATGCTATTAAGGGATTCTGTCTGCAAATTAAAAGGGGATTTGCAATACGCCCCACTGACTTCTCTGACCCTTTGTTTCTTTCCTGTTAAGTATTATAGAATTTTAATTTAGGGCTCAGTTATGGTTCTGTAAGCTTACCAGAAGCCCAATGTTGCCATCTTGCATATCATCAAGAGAGTCTTTAGATGGCATCATTGCTTACATTCTGCTAAAGTGCAGTGGAGATGGCAAGCAGGAATTAAAAAAAAAAAAGCAGTGCAAATGAAGGAAAAAGACAAACGCTCATATCAGTGAGAATTGTGAGACAGTTTTATGAGACTAGAAATACTCATGTTTGACTAGTTCTAACTGCAGGGTAATAAGACCATTTAAGTTATAGATACCTGTTTTCCTCTGGTTAAGAGCTTTTCTTTATGAACTGTGAACTGCAGAGAACTTGAGATGGCCAACGGTCCATCCATGTCTTCAGCAAAGACTTGGCCTCAACTGTTTTGACAATGTTATCTCACAGTTTCAACTACAGGAATGGAAGCAGTATGTAAAACAATATCCGTTTTTGGAACAGGAACTGTATTTGAAATGAATAATTCAGTGATTGAATCTCAAGCTGTGCCCATAAATAGGCATTAATTTGTATTTTCCTTTTGAGAGGATCTCAGAGGTTTCTATTAAATATTAGGTTGTGCTGACAGTGGATGTAGTGTCTTTCATAAGACTACACTACAGCACTTTTCTAGTTCCTGCAATGGACCCTTGGAAGACTGACAAATTTTGCATTACCACAGCCCAGATTATTCTATATTCAATCCAACCACATGACAAGAGTATAAACAGATCTGGGAAATCTGAAGACATGAGTCATATGTTGGTAGTATTTTGACCAGCAAGCAGGCTATTTTGACCTCAGTCACATCTATGCAGGGTTATTGAGAACTTTGTCAAATGACATGCCTGGTTCCAGTAGTGTTTCTTTAAGTTGTACTCTCGGGCTGCCCATTTTTATATCTCCTATCAGGAAAGTCAAAATTGGATTTTGCTACCCACAGGATGAAAACAAAATAACCTATACTGCTTTTACCTTTGGAACGGTGAAATGTCTGACTGTAGCCAAGGCAGAACAAGCACTGGATGGCAGAGGTGGGAGGATGAGAAATTATCCAGAGGGATTTCTGGATGAAAGGAGCATGGTTTCAGATCAGTGTGATTTGCAGGGAGCACTAGAGTCATACAGTGCTATAATGGCTGGGTTCATATCTTCAAGCAAAATTAGAGGGTACGCTACCTCTGTCAGTTTGGTATCTGAGCTTATTCTGACTATGTCAAATGGTAATTTATGTTCTCTGTGCAGTCACTTCTGGAAAAGTTAGAGGAAAAGACATATTACATGAAAAGAAGTATGCTAAGGTCTTCTGTTGCCAAGTAGAAATTAAAAGATCCCCAAGTCAGATGGATAAAGTAATTCTTTCCCTTTTACATGGCCATTAGGTCGGGGACATACCAATCTGACTCAAGATTTGTACATTTTAATAAGTAATTCATACAAAGTGCTGTCCTCTTTGATGATAATCTAGCATTCCTCCTCACTGTGCACATCTTAAGGGAAAGACATTCAGTTTTGTCTGTTAGCAAACAAACCAAACTCCATTCCATCTCCTATTTCTTTGATTTTCCTTCTTGTGCTGTGCATTAGTAGTCTTTTATCCTACTGTTGAAATGTACCCCACTAACTGTTTTTGTTTATTTTTAATGAAACACTCAGATTTTGCCAGTTATGAGGTACATTCCCTGTTTCCAGTTCAGAGGAAGTTTATCTGATCTAAAACATGGAATATTTGTTGAATTCTAAAAAATGCTTTTAGCAAATAAACTAAAACAAGGTGGTGTATGCTGAATACTATTGCTTAGGATTTGTATAACTATGGAATATTTTTATATTAGATATGTAATATTTCACGTGCATAGTATGTAGTGTGTAATGTTACTTATACATTTTTTGCATCAACTTTTGCCGTGGTATACCTTGATTTATATATATTTAAAAAAAAAAAAAAAGGGTTGAAATGTGCTGATGTAGCCTGTATTTATAGGTACATTCTTAATATAAATAATAAGAGCAAGATTTTTTTTTTTTTAAGGCCAAATGCTGCCCAGCTCTCTCTGAAATGAATATAAGAAAGTTACCTCGATATCTAGCGTTTGACTCTAAGGGTCTTGCTGTGATGGAGCAGAGATATAAAATGAGATTTTTGTCACTGCCATAGTTATCTCACAGTTCTTACTGTCTCAGCCTATTTCAATGACAAACTGCTATTTTAAATAATATATCTATGTTTCTGTGAGTAGAACAGCAGTGTTCTAACATGAGTTGCAAGCACTTCACAATTAAAAGTTTTAGTTTGGCTTGATGGACAGTAATGGAGCTGGACAATCCTAATTCTTAACTGATGAAAAGACATACGGTTTATTTACTGTACACTTCAACAGCATAATATGTTCATGAGGGAAGTAATCTTTATTGGATTAAAACCAGTCTTTATAACCTGTGGAAAAATACCAATTTTTCTGAACCTTATAAACAAAGTTCCATGTGAAGTTTGCATCTTTGCAATACTTGTGAACGTTTATTCTCTGTAACTACTACATATAACATTCTGGACGCTGTATGATATTTGGTAGATTGTATTTTTTGTTTCTTTTCAGATGAAATAATATTTAATAGTTATTTGCAATAGTCAATGTGGATAAAATTGCATGGAGGAAAGGTAAGAGTGCGATAGCTTCCTAGGCAGTTTGGTTTGTAATGCACAGTAACCTGACCATATGAAAAATTTGCTTTAAACAGCATTAATTTCTTCTGTTGATAAGAAGAAGCAGGAGCTGCTGATAAATGTTTGGTTTAATGCAGAGAGAAAAAGCAGGCAATTTTGTTCATAATAATACATCTTAGAGAACTGATGATTTCTTATTTTCCCCAGGAGTCACAGCTGAAAGCTCTGAAGGAGACCGTGCAGCTTTGCCTGTCTTCCGTTCTGCACAATCAGCCTCCCGCTACGAATATAATCCCTTCAAAACCAGCTGAGAAGCTGACATCCCCAGTTACAAAGGGCTCAAAAGTTCCATTTCAAGTGACAAGCACCAAGGTATGGTTTCCTCTCTCATTTCTTTAAAAATATCTTTGAAAGTTTGTCCTGTAAGAGCATCAAACTGGAACTAAGGAGGATTTTAAATTCATTGAAAGATTAGGATGAATTTTGAGGCTAATTCTAAGCCTGTTTCTGATGTCAATAAACTGGTTTTAAAGTTGGGAAGCAGCTACTTTTTTTGCTGAGGATCAAAATAATTTTGAATCACTTGCTAAATGTACCATGTCTGCATAACAAATCTACAAGGAAGATTGGTTTGCATCTAAAGTAAGTGAGGATGCTAATTCGTAGGATTATTTACCTGTCAGACACTGATAGTGAGCTTGTGGTAAAATAGCACTAAACAGTAAGACAGTTTGTGCTTATCGTGGGGTGGTTTTTTTAGTGAAAAAGACTGATTTAAAACTGTAAAATAGTTTGGGACACCCAAATCAAATTTGCCAAAAGGAATCTATGGAATTGATAATAGGCCATAGGGAATATTCCAGTCATGCAAGATGGGAAGGACAGGTTAGGAGAAAGCGTGAGAAAAAAATTGATGTGTTTTGATCCAGTAGATTAAAGTGTTTTAATACAGTCAATATTTACAGTGATTAACAACTGTCCTGATAATTTTCATCTCCAGGGTTGTATTTTGCTCGTGTATTCACTTGATTCAATAGCTCTAGAAGAAATCTGTGGTTTCAATTAGAAAGGATGTTTTACAGAATAATGACTGAAGGACACTTTAATGTCCTCCTTAAATTCCAAAACTCTTTCGTGAAATACAGATAGGAATTGCTAACTTGTAATTTTTATATGGCAGCTGTTGATACTCACTATTAGCACAGAGGCTGAAGCCAAAAATTAGTAATCTTTCTGTATGTAATCAGAATTGAAATATAATTTCAGAAAGCAGAGTATAATTATAAAACTTATTGTTGGTTCCTTAATAACTGTTTCACAGGAAGAAACTTTGATTTGCCAAAATCATTGCCTCTGGAGACAAAGCACTGTATTGATCAATAGCAGCACACGGGGGTATTAGCGTTTATACAGATTAAGAGCACTGGTTCTATGTTCTACAGGAGAATAGACTCTTCTTTTGTAGGTCATGCAGGCTGAGCTTCACTCAGGGATCTCAGGAGGGCATTTTTCGTAGTCAATGTGGCTGTAGAATTGTCTATCTTGTTCTTATTGTCCTTCTCTTCAGGTTGGAAGTGTTTATGGCTCTGTCATGAAAGCACAGGTGTACTGAAGGATATGGCCCAACAAGCCACTATGCCTGTGTTTAAGACTGGTATAGGGTCAGAGCCTTTGAAGCATTTGAGGCCTCCTTGGTTTTACAGGCATCACTATAGTGCGATGAAGGAAATTGGAATACAGTGTAGAGATTGAATTAGATTTTTAATCAGAATACTCAGAATACTCTACTGCACAGAATACTCTTCCTTCTTTTTTCCGTTATCATATAGATTTTTGCGTTTATTGTTCCTATTTGTAAAATGTATCGGTATTTCCGTGCTCCAGCCTTTTGAGAAACAGCATTTTAGTCCTCTGTATCCCAAAGTGCTTGAACAAGTGATACTGCCTCTTTAATAGACGTTGCTCACATTTTTCTGCACTTGGCATATGCCATGAAAATGTCTGAGAAAATAATGGTCTGCAATCCTCTTCCCTCACACATTGACACTTCGTTATTATAAATCTGTGCATTATCTATGATTATAAAACCACTGAAATCTGCTGCTCTAAAATAGGTTGTCAAAGAATCACAGTCCTGAATTATATCCTCTGCACTTGAGCTGTGTTATAGAAGGCTTTTTTTACAATGACATCCATTCTTATGTGTCTTTTCCTTGGCTTTTTCTTCCTCTTACAAACCAACTCACTCTAACTACAGATGTATAGCTTTCTTTTTTATTAGATTTGCATAAACATTTTGATATACCAGGCTAGTATTTTCAGGTGAATATAAATGTGTGTGATTACTTAAATATGTTTTTGTATGTAAAAATGGGAACTTCAGATGAGCAGCACTTAAGCATCTTCTCATGTCTGATAAGCAGCAGTTTCACCTTCAGGAAAGAAATGATGATTTGCTGGTAAATATATTATTTCAAAGATATTTTTATCTAGCCTAAAAATTGCTTCTAAAAATGTCAAACTTATTTTAAACCCATTGAAGGGTACATCATGTGGTGTATAACTGTATATTTGTATTCATAATCGGTAACCATAATTCCCGAGTGCTTGTTAAAGATTATATTTAACGTAAGAACATGGTGTAGAAAGAATAATTAAGAAAGCAAATTGCCAAATGTCTTGGCTAGGCTCATTTTAAAAGTTGATTTCCTAGTGAGGTATTTTGGTCTTTCTAGAGACTGTGATATAAAGCATAAATCGGGTTTAAAAAATCAGTGGAAATCAGCCCATGGAAGTGCCTGAATCAGTGCAAAAAAAAAAAAAAAATTGTTTTTCTGGATAGCTCAGTAATTTGGAAGAGTGAGTAGTAATGGAAAATTCTTGTATTTAAATCATAGGAAAGTTCCCTTAAAGTGACCAAAAGCAGTATCAGTCTGAGGTGTGTTTTGTGACATGTCTTAAACGAGTTAATATTTACAATGTACAACAGTGTAAAATACAGAATTTTCCATTTGAATTGGCATTAATATTTCAGACCAAAACCACCTTACCTGTCATGTACCTGTCATAACTCCAGTACTGGTGCTGGAAGAATTGACCGTTACAAATGGATTTAGGGCTCTGCATACAAGTGCAATGCCACTGACAACTAAAACCAAGCATAACCAGAAGGCTGATCATGAATCCTCAACTATGAGGTCTTTAACTTTCTGGATTGTTGACAATTATTGCTATTGTACAGTTTCTTTGGTACTGTAATGTCACAGCAATAAGCATTCTATGTCCTGCCAGTGGAAAATGCTTTCAAAGTAGCCGAGAGTTGTCGGACTGGTTTTTGTCACAGCTATTTTCTTCTCTCATTCCCATTACAGAGGTG
Organism: Chlamydotis macqueenii; assembly: GCF_036417535.1. Taxonomy (NCBI): domain Eukaryota; kingdom Metazoa; phylum Chordata; class Aves; order Otidiformes; family Otididae; genus Chlamydotis; species Chlamydotis macqueenii. Next base: position 66,543,165 of record NC_141560.1, on the reverse strand, counting down.
ATGAGGAAAGGGAAAAATTAAGGGAAAGGAGGAGGACTGAAACTCTGCTTTCCCCAGTACTTAGCGTATTGTTAATAGATGGAAATGTTAACATTTCCTAGGCTTCCTGCTGTGGGGAATGTGGGTATAATCAGTGAATCAGAGCACTGGTATTGACTTCCCATTGAGACATTTTCGGCACTTACGGTATCTCAGCGTAACAACCAACTTTGTGAATTTATACAGAGTTACTAGATGGAAAGCATTCTTACTCCATTTGCTTTAATTCCTCTTTCTGAAAAAGATTAACATTATACTTTATTTAAAAAAAAAACAAACTATCATTCAAATATCTTTGGCTGTGCAATGTAATGTAATGTAACCTGTCCTCCAAATGCAGCAAAATAAGCTTTAGTAACCCTGTGGAAAACTAATGGCAAACCAAAATCAGAAGTGAAACAGACGAAAAGTCTATTTCCAGTAGCAATGTTGAATATGCAAATAATGGGAAATACAGTGGCACAGATACCGGAATAATAGTGACTATTTTGTTCTATAGTGTTATTGCATTAGGCAAATAGATTGTTTCATCTATTCCCCAAATGAATTCCTTCATTATAAATGCCCTGTGGTTTTTGTGTATTTTGTGAACTGCACTCTTTTAAGAGTGGAAATACACATGGATTTCAAACTGTGAAGAGTAAGACCCTCTCTCGTATATAGCGTAGGTGGAAAGACCACCTGTAGATGCTACCTCAGTGCCCTAGTCTTGGTGGAGGAAACACAGGCTAAATAAGAATAAAAACTGTCCTTCTGTAGAAATGTATAGTCCAGATTGAAAGGGGAACTACTACTCCATTTTCAAAAGATTTAAAGATCTCACAAGAAAATGCATCACTTTTGTGGTAAAAACTGCTGCAAGGAGCCATTGCCTCTGCCTCACATATATTATGAATAGTGTGGATGCCAGCATACATTTATCAGTGTAAAAATTCAGAAAAGTTAAAATACTGTGGGCCATCCTCCTTTTATCTGGAAATAAGTACTTCATTCATTCCTTATTAAAGTAAACTTGGGAAACTTTATATCTTTATTAAGCCTAAGAAAGTGTTCTTGTTGGAGCAGAAATGAGGATAGCTTGTGAGAGTGTCCAAAGAAGGTCCAAGCCTGAAAAGCTGGTCAAAAACAAGGGAGAGTCTGGCAAGCATTTTGAAATAGCCATACAGGAAATTAAGAGGCTGAATTTCTGTGTCAGTACAGAAGTAATGTATTTAAGTTAAATTTAAGCTCACAGTTATTTTGAGTACATAGATACTGAGCATCCGCTACAGACACAGAGCAAGCCTGCTGAAAAAATAAGATTATCATAGTGTCAAGAGTCTTAGCTTCTTCACTGATTTCATCAGGGGCTTTGAAGTTTTTTTTTAAAAAAACTATTTATAAAGGATCTATGATTTATCTGAGAACCCAGAATATTTCTTAGGCTCTAGACCTCATTAATTTCATTCTACACAGGTAGAAATGATTGGTATAAATATTTACATAAAATAATAATACAATAGTTAAGTATTTGTACTAAATATTAGTTATACAACTATCGTATTACTGATAATACTGTGGGATAGTATAATTATTTAATTGACTAGAAATTTGAAAAAAAGAAAATAGTTGTATGTGTATGTTTCTCAAAATATACAAACACATTTTGAAGGAATGAAGAAATCTGGAATGTGTAGGTTGGACCCAACCTGTGTTTATGAAGAGTGAACAAATTTTCTTTCAATTGTCTTTTTAAGAATGTTTTTGTACATCCTAGGAAACTAGCAGAATAGCTTCAGATTCATGAAAAATTAAACAGCTGAATGGAGCAATGTATCATCTCATTTATCTCCTTTTCTAGGTCAAGAAAGAAACCTGAATCAGAACAAATTACTTAAGGAAATAATTTCTGTTTTCTACAATCAGAGCTATTACGATTCATATAATTTATCATAATATTCCAGTATAAATGAAGGTTCTGACCCTTTGAACAAAGCAATTGCAAATTCTTTGCTCAAGAACATATGAAACAACACAAATACAATTATGGACTTACAAAGATTAAGACACTGAAAGCTTTTCTAATGTGTCTGATTATTTTTACTCAGGGTGACCTCTGTGTAAGGTGCTGAAAACATAATTTGGAATTTATTTCTCTTTAGAAATTACACTTATCTTTAGACATTGTGGCATTATGTCAGGAAGCACCCCAAATCTTGCCCCACCCCAGAGGCACAAAGATGGGCAAATGGACTTCTGAAAAATAAAAATGCTAGTCTGAATTTAAAAATATAGTAGTGAAATAACTCAGATATCCAAAATTCACAGTAAGCATACCCATTTGGTAACATAATCACTGTGTCGTGACTTTGGAAAAACAAAGCTTTAAAATGTAAACTATTTGTGATTCTTTTCCAATTTTCCATTGATTTTTTTTTTTTTTTTTTCCCGCATACTTCCTTGCTGTTGCCCAAATCATTCCCCGTGTCTATCTGGTATTTCAGAAAAAGGCTCTAGTATTACATTTTTTTTCTTTCAATTTCCCTGCTTTCTTTCATTCTCTTATTCTTTGTTGCTAAATGCTACTCATTAGTTCTCCTAACTTACTCCTTTTCAACATTATTCTCTCATTTTGTCTAGTTAAGTAGTCTCTTCTGACATCTGTTCCTTCCTTAAACTTAAGAACAATAAACCTCATTACGCTATCTCTTTCCTTAAAAAATGAGTATTCAGATCACAGAAAGCAGAGGGTCCAGTGTTGTCTGAGGAAGCTTTTTTTTAAAGGGTGTCTTTCAAGAAGATCACAAACTATAAAGTTAGACATGAAACAGTGACTGATTTTGAATCAAAATTAAGCCTGTTTTGTTGGCTGCTGTGGCAAATGAAAATTCTATCTAATTCTGAAAAACGAATAGAGCAAAACTTTTTATTTAATTGAGCTCCAGGATAATACAAGCCAATACAGATATAGCATGGTGTCCTTGGATTTATTTGGAAATTAATTGTATGCTCACAATTGTAGAGAAAAAAAAGTAGTGTGTATCCTGATCACTCTATCAGAGGAAACAGAAGTTGAACCTAAAGGCACAAAATATTTGTGGTCAGCTATAAGTTAACAGCAAGAGCGTTGAGGGCAGTGAGTAGATGTGTGCTCCATTAAAGCTTTAGGAAGTCAGCCTCTGTGGCACCTCAGTGCTTTTCTGCTTTTGTTGCCTCAGACTTGGCTTCTGCCAGAGTTAATGAGATATCACTGACACCTGCGGTTTCAGTGACCTGTAGGTTATTGCATTCAGCATGGGGATTGGAAAACTGTAATTAAAAAAAAAAAGAAAAAGGCAATTACTAAATGCAGAGTCACCCACATTTTGTAATAAGCAGCAATGACGTACAGTCGTATAAGCCTTTCCTAACTCATAAACATTATGAGAATAAAATAGCACTGAAAAATGACAACATCCATTGTTTTAGAATTTAATTTCTAAGAGAGTAAGGAATGTGTATCTCCTTCTAAGGAGCTTACCATAGAAATCTCAGATACTATGAGTATCTGTAAGGCTAATGTAGTAAGAAATCTGTTTTTAAAAAGATAAAAGGTAATTTAATTGCAGAAGCATGACTAGCATGACCCATTTCTTCATGTAAATCTCTCCTGTTCTGCTTTTTATAGCTCTCCTTGGGCTTATAGACTTTCATTCTCATTATGATCAACTAGGTGGCAACCATAGCCTTGTATTGTTGTTAAAGATGATTCATCAGAATATCGCAACTCTTCAGATCTTTTATTTTCCAGAATTCGCTTCAGATTTGAGTATGCTTTTGCTGTTGCCTCAGCAAGCTTCCACAGAACTTTTTCTACAGCCCTTTTTCTTCAGTGACTAATTTTTAATAAAATTTTATTGCATGCTTGAAAACGTTTAACACCAGAGATCATTAAATTGAAAGCTGAAGCTCTTTGCTTTTATTACTTACTTTAAAGAAGTCTTCATTATTAGCACATTATCTTGATAGTAAATTAGAGAGGTTTTTTTTCAACTGAGTACAATCAAGGGAAATTGCAAAAAAAGCACCTGGCATCTCTTATTTAGTCCATAACTCAAAACCAATATAATTCTCCTTCATGTTTTAGTGATACGATCTTTATAATTATCTTCCTTTCATTAACTGTTTGGCCTCACTCCTCTTTGTTACAGAGTCTAAGTAGCTGGACTGGCCCATTACTCCAGGGTTCAACTCTGAAATTAGCAATGGGCTAATGGGCTGAAGAGGTAACTGGCAACCATTTGTTACTGCACTTTTTGTGGCTGTTAACTGCAGATCAGTTTGCCTGTGTATGAAAAATATTCCAAAATGTCACTCCAAAAATCTCCTTTTTAAATTAATGTCTCTACTTATTAGATATTTCTTTAAAGTCTCCCACAATTTAATACCTAGTATGTCTCAAAAATACTGTGGGTTACTACTTGACAGTGGTTGAAAAGGGATAGGAGTATATAAAATTTAAATTTCTTAAGGATTTTTTAAAAAAAATAATATAAAAAAAACCCAGATTGTTAAAGTATAGTTAATGGTCTCACATACACCTGGGGATTAGCACGAACAGTTTACATTCATCTTCACAAATTCTGCTTAGTCCAAACCCAGACCTCATGCTAGAGCAGTCTTAGGCTTGCTGTGATGTTCAGCAGCAAAAGTGCTCCCAATGGAATTTTGCTACCCAAGGATCTGTTAAAAATTTATTTGAAAGTTATTAATGCTGGTATCCTGTATACAATATGTATTGTTAATCTACTGTTACAAAGTTTCACTTGATATGTGTATATGGAACAAAATGGGAAACATTAGAGATAGTTAAGTGATCTTTTCCTTTGATTTGAGCAAAGATGTGATTTGGAAAATATTCACAAAGAAAATATTCATTGACTCTGGGCATTTTGACCATTAATAGGAATTTGCTGGCAATTTGTTTAAAAACATTACATTGAATTATAAAGCGTAAGAAATGCAAAATGGACTGGTGATAAACCCAAGGTGTTCAAGTTCAGTTTAATCTTGAGCAATTTATTGGCCTACATGTGAAGTCTCATCATCTTCCAGAATTGTTAAGCTCCCCAGTATTCTGCATTTATTATTTTATTTAAATACTAATAAATGAAATATGTAAAATGTAAAATAAAAAATAATTAATAAAATGTTATTTTCTTGTCATTAAGAAGGTACCATAGTCTGAAGGAATGTGCTCTCATATAATGGAAAAGCAGACATTCAGCTAAAACGAAAGACCTTTTAGTATCAGGCTTATATTTGTTCAAACCCTTAAAAGTTAAATGGATGGTACCTAAATTGAATGTTTGAAGCAGTGAAAAATTGAGTCATATAATAAGACTTGAATCTTTTTTATTACTAAGTATTTTGAGGTAGTTTACGGATTATTTATGGAATCCTATTTTCTCATATCTTTTGAAAAATTATAGTCCTTATCTCTGATGGAATTGTGGTCATGATGGTAATCACATTATCAGATTTTTTCTTTTTTATAAAGAACAACTCTCTTTATAAGAAGGGACTTAAAGAAACAGATAATTTGAAGCAAATTGAGTTTATTTTGGAAAAGCTTATTCTTCCAGGATTCCTACCTTTTCTTAAATCAGTAAGAAATCCTTCCTTTAAGGCATGACTGGGGAAAAAAGTCGAAGTCTCAAAAGGAAAAGTATTTATCCAAGTGACCTCATTTATGAAAGTCAGCTTGTGGTTCAGAAGAGTTCCAGCTTCTCTGAGTTGGTCCTCCTGGGGTCTGTAACTCATCTGGGGTTGGGCATCTTTAGCTTTGTCTTCCTGAAAACACAGACGTTCATGTCTGTGACTGTAACTTCAGTAGCTGCTTTGTTCATCTGGGAAGGCTGTAATTGCCTATAAAGCATATTCTGACGGTGTGTATTACTGCTGCTCTGAAGTGTAAGAAGTGTTATACAATGTTCATTATCCCACAGCTAATTGCTTTTTGCCTTGCGATGGCTGTAGAAAATCAAGACTGTTACTGAAGGAATGTGTTTATTTCGTTGTTTCAGTTTCCAAAGTATTATAACTTCAAAAAAACTCTCACTTTAAGTGAGTATGTACCCATCTCTCTAGCCATCCTTGAACTTTGTGTAGTATGAAATATTAGGTAGTTGAGCTTGCCTGCTTTGTTAAAAAAAAAAAAAAAGTGTGGTAAAATTTAGCTGTTATTAAGGGAATGTGAAATTATAGGTTTAAATCTAATGTAATTAACTTGCATAAACATATTAACAAGCTTTTTTTCTCAAATAATACTTATGTATGATGATCCAACAAAATCTTCAGTTTTTCAAACCTAATCATTTGTTTCCTTTTCCTGTTGTTTTAGCTGCAGATACATTTACAATAGACATCTAGAGTTACTGTTAAAGAAATGGTTATTAGAAGAAATTTGAAATTAAATGATCCATATCAAGTGAGCTAATTGCATTCTGGCGTTAGACGTAAGTGTTCATGAGTAACTAGGCCACTTGAAGAAAGTCTACCCCCAGTCTCTGATACTATGTTGAAGTAATATTTTGGCATCAGTGAAAGCTGCTTTACATTGTGAATTTGTTATATCATCATATACACTGAGGACAGAAGGAAAGCTTGTGGACATCTAGTCCCTAATATTAGCCAAAAAGTTTTTCTATAGAAATTTTGATGTGTACCCTGAAAATCTTATTCTACTAGTTTGCCACTTGTATAAAAACTCCTTGACAATATTTTCATCCATGTCATCAGTATAAGAAATTCAGCAAAAAAGGAGATATAAACTTGTAATTCAGACCTTCTTTACTATCCTGCATGTTGTGATCTGGTGTAACTGAAGCCCAGATTCTGCCTGTTCTTATGTGGACATTCATTAGATGAAAAAAATCTCAGTAGCTCTCCCTCAGTTATCCACAGTTCAACTAGGCAGAATTATAACCACCCCGATTCTCTGTTACCCTTAAGCAGTTTTTGGGTTTTATATATTAAATAAAAGAGCTGAACAGACAAAAATCTAGACCAGGACAGTAAATTTCATTACACAATAATTTAGCATCTGGCATATTGTATCACCACTGCTGAGTGCTCCTAGAAGCATTCTGCTGCTCTGAGGAAAATGCCACCTGAGGCTCTAGGACTTTGCTGTCCAGTCCATTATTATTCATTATTTAAATTAGACTAATGTGAATTAAGCTCTTTCCAAACACATAGAATGATGCATTTTGTACTTTTAAGGGCCTTCATGAAAATGTCTTTCCCTGTCAAGCCAATATATCATGACTGAACTCCAGTGCAGCCCTGGCAAATTGCATACTGGCATGTACTCCAGGCAGCAGCCCAAAATGATGAAGAAAAAGGACACGGATAAGCACATGAAGTACTACTAAGTCAAAAGTTACTAAGAAAAAATGTGGTTAAAGAAATGATGTGGAAACGAATTAATGCATTAGTAAACAGCTTAGTATGTCCAACAGCTGCCTCTTCCCCTGGTAAGTCCTGCCTGTTCTCTACTATGAGTATTGCCACCATCTTGGTGAAGTTTGGATTTAGACTACCTTTCATTATTCTCAAATATTTGCTGTAGGAACCATTAGGCATAGGATCAAGAGTTATGGAAAATGTTGAGATGCCAAAATGTAGATTCTTCTAATTGTAGTTCTGTTTTTTAATTTTCTTTTTTAATTTCAGACTTTATCATGACAACTGCCTGCTTAGTATTTCACCAATCACTTTATACAAAGGGTCCTAGGAGTACAAGATGATTATGTGTATTTTGTAGAACAGCTTTAAAAACACTTTGTATTTATGGGAATACAAAGATACATCTCAGGTATTTATAATTTGTCAGAAGACACACCCTCTGGAACAGGAGTGCTGTAAGCTACAGATAATGGCATTCATCATGGCTGAATTTATGTACAAGTGCTGTTTATTTAGACGTAGTAACATGACCGTGTAACAGTCAGTTTGGAAATATGTGGCATTATAGCAGGAATGGATTCTCTGCAGTTTTAGTGCCCTTCAAATATCGAGTAGAAGGAGACTGAGATGTATGATTCTTATTACACTGGCATAACTTTAGAGAGAAGTAAGAGCTTTACATTTTCTTTTTTTCTCTTCACAAATTTATGTTCCTATTACAGTAATAAAGTGCAAACAATAACCCCACCTGTCTTTAATTTAGCTGTCCTGAGGATCCAGAGCAGTCCAGCTTCAGCTGATAGAAAAGATAGCAGAAGCAGCAGAAGATGCAAGAACCAGCAGCCCAGCTGGTTTAAAGTGAGCTCTGTCTAGCCCCAGCAACATGCCACCTTTGCTGCTTTTTTTTTTGGTTTGTTTGGTTTTGGGGGTTTTTTTTTGGTTTGTTTTTTTTTTTTGGTTTTTTTTTTTTACTATTTTAGATTTTTCCAGTAGCTAGTTACTTGATTAGAACAGCTCTCAGCAGGAGTGGAGATGAATGTTTGTGATATCAGCAGACTTGTGAGGGACAAGACAGCCCCATTTGCCAAGAGCAGATGATAAACTATGCTTGTAAGTACAGCTAATAGCTTACAGGCAGTAAAGGGATTAATATATTTTAAACAGGAAAGCTTCCTTATATTTTAATTAAACAGTGCAATAAAAACTTCAGTTCAATTCTAAAATACATGTTCTTTGATAGAAGCACACATGTATCAAGCAGACCTGGGAGTTATAATGCAAAAAACAACAGTATAACATCTTTTTCCTCTATTTCCCCCGTTATATTTGCCATCACTTCCCCTGCCTCTGGTATTGCCAACATTGTTGTTAGCGTTTCTACTTTCTTTAAAGAACTCAAATAAAAATACAGCTGCAAAGTGCATCTACAACCTCTACACCACTCCCTGCATGCTATTTCTCTAAACCTCTGTGGAGTACTTAAGATTTTTGCTGATACCTATAGTTCCTTTACTTTGTTTTACTATGAGGTTGCTTAAACTGCATGAAGTATGGGCTCATTTAATTATCTGAACTTTTCACTTATCGTCTCTCCTGTATTGTAGCTCCTGATACGAAGTCCTTAACTATTTATCATATTTCTTTCCTCCTTATTCTAGAAAAGATAGGATTTCTACTTCAATTTCTTGTCATAAATTCTGCCATGAAGGAGTGTTTGTAATTGAAATATCAACCACTAGGTTAAACTGAAATTATATGGGCTTTGTACAGGTGGCTGATTTTTAATTTTTGTATTGCCAGGTCATATTCTTGGTACAAAGTAGAGATTGTCTATTCATCAGCAAGTACAATTAGAATGAAAATACCGATGGTTATAGCTGTGTTTATACAGCTACATGTAGCCCGTGTGGAAATAATCTTGGTAACGCTAGGAAAGAAACCTTTTAGCTTTAAGGATGCCTTTGAATTCAAGTGGCTAAGAATTGTGTATAATTCAGAAGAAAGCTTATATGAAAGCTTGGGTTTATTATTTGTGAACTATTTTGCATATGAAGTGATCAATGTGGGGCTATGGAATACTTTATCACTGAAGATATTTGAATAGAATAAGGAGTAAACCCTTCATTGTAAGGCAACACACTTGTACTAGTTGATAACCTGACCTGAATTATCACTGATCCAGCATGGGTGTACTGTCTGCAGAGAGAAAAGAGCTGTTTTCTTTTTGTGCTTTGTGCTATAAGTTGTGTCCTTGCTCCTGGCATTCAGTGCTTCTAAAGGAGGGTCAATAACTAAAAGAAACAAGGGTAGGAAAATCAAAACTGAGGGTAGTCCGTTCTTACATTTAGCACTTTTATTCTGTCAAATACTGGCAGAATATTTGTAGAGAAACACTAAAATAGATGCTTATACATGTATAACGTACTTTTCCAATGTGGTTTCTTTAACCAGTGCCCCACTATATTTTATGCCTTAGGGTGTATGGCACTGGTATGAAGAGCAAAGGAAACCTTTTGGATTAAATCTCATTTCACAACACAGGATTCTGATGTTCTGTGCCAAATCTATATAGATATATAAATGCTCTGCCTATGGCAAGAAGTGTAACCAAAATCCACAACACCTATTCTTAAACTTTGAAAATTCTACTCTTCACTCACAAGCTTTGCCATGGAGGAAGGGGATATGTGACTATTACATGGTTTTAGAAGTCCAGGTCTTGACCTTGTGCTCATTATATACTGAGGAAACCTGTTAAAAATTGATTGCAGCCCTCAAGATATTTTTTCTGGTTGAGAACATAATTTGCAATATTCCTTTTCCATGTACTCCACAGCCCTTTGAAAGTAAGGGATTCTGTGAATGATTTACATTGAAAACAGAAATAGTCTGACAGCATGCGGAACATTTTATACTTAGTCAAAACTACAACTGTGTTTTATCCACATGGAAGTCTTACCTTTCTGACATTTTATTCCTTTATTTTAAAAATTCAGTGAGATTTCCACTTGGTTTAGAATAGCTACAGTTGATTGGGTCTTATATTGTGGTTTCAGATAATTTTCTGATTTTAGACTCATTCTGAAGATGCATTAGAACTGCACAGTCCTTGAACATAACCTTTTCTTGATAGCACATCTTACAGAAACACAGTCCAGCCTCTCCGACAATTTGTATCAATATCTATGCTGATGCATATCAATATTCCTCTGTTTAGGTGACTGGTTATTTCTTTATTAATATTAAGGATCTGAATCGGAATACCACATGATTCTTCTGAATTTCAAGTAATTGTGCAGGTTCAGGTCGCCCTGGGAACAAACTGGGAAAACTATTACATTTCTGACACTGATCAGCTGAAAGTGTAGGTGCAGAAGAACTGATTTGTTTGTACTTAAGATGACTTTATAGCTGCTGTTATTTCCCTTTGAAAGTTTGAATGAATATGTTTAGTATCTTTAGTAGCATGTCACACTCATCAATTTTTGCAGAGTTTAGCCAATTTTTGATTCATTTTAAATTGCTGTACTATTGAATGAATCTCAAAGGCGCACGGGATGATACAGTGACTATAGAGTACCTTACAAATTAATTACTTACATGCTGGCATCATCTGTTATCCAGTAAATTACAGATGCCAGAGTACTTCTTGCTCAGCACTTGGGCTAGAACTTGAGCTCAGTTGTGCAAATGTTAACCTTGAGGGCACCAACTGCCTTCTTCTCAGTTTCAAGGTGTGAATGTAGTGTCATAGTTTGGACCATCCTGAAGTTTAGCACAGCTGTAGTTCCAAAATATAAGGTATTTGAAAAAAAGTATGCAATTTGGAGATTCCATGGTTCATCTTCCTTCATGTTTCTGAAATGGTGTGACAAAGCACTGGCCTAGAGAACTGTAAAGGCAGAAAGAAAAGGTTAATGTCTAACTCCCACTGCAAATCAAGTGAGAGAAAAGTGAAAACGCATCATCTCAAATGCATGATTTTAAGATTAGACTAGCCTCAGTAGAGTTGCATAAAATTGTTTCAGTATGAATTTATAGCCAAAAATAGCAGAAGCCCATCAGCTAGGTTTTTTTTTGAAGTAATCTACGAAAGAAAGTTATTGACTTCCATAAAAATTCTGTTGAAAGGCAGAAGTGGTTACATAAGTGCCAAAAGCAATTAAATTTGGTCAAGGTGACACTTCATCCTCAAACAATAACATTGTGCCTAGGTATTTACGGTATATTCGTGCTGATCTGAAATCTCCAGTCGCAGCAAGCAGGCCTGAATGTCTATTAGGAAGACATTAAAAAGCCCAGCTTTTCTCCAGATACATCATTTAGATATTAAAATGTATATATTATTTAATGAAGAAGGTTTGGTTGTTTGTTGGAGATTTTGGGTTTTTTGTTTATTTTTTTCCCCTCAAAGTGCATATTAATAGATCACTAGGAGCTCTTGAGAAATGCAGACTACTGATGTGGTAGATATTTTAGCGCATAATACAAATGAAAGTCCAGACCCACCCTGCTATGCAGTATAGTATTTGTACAAATGATGAACAACCTGTGCTCTGCAGTTGGATATTTTAAATTTTTTAACTTTTTAATATAGCATATTTCTAAAGTTTTTTATATTCCTATGCAGAATGTAAACTGTAGTTTACTTGCCATCCTGATTTATATCTCTTTCCATCTTCATATTTTAAATGCATGTGAAGTCTCAGGAAGCCTAAAATGCATTCACTCACCTCACATGTTTAGGGCCAAAAAGAATCCTTGCACTTGTTTGGAGATAGAATTATTTCTGTATTTTGCCACAATATTCTTATTTTTGATTGACTGTTATTTCAGTTATTGTCCCTGTGTGGGGTAAGCCATGTAAAATGGAGCATGGCCAGCTGAAAGAAGCAAAGTTCTATTCCTATTATTACCACTAATTAAGTTATCCTGCAGTTTGCCATGCTGTACTCCTGTTTTCTCATCTGTGAAATAAGGGGCACTGTCTACTTCAAAACACTGTGGGAGAGCTATTTTGAGCATGCTGATTGTTATCAGCTCCACACTTTTTCATTGTTCCAAATAAGTTTCAATTTATGATGTGACAAGAATTGAAAACTGGCAGATGAGATGGAGATAACCTCACATGAATAACTCCATCTGCAGTTGTTAGTGGCATGCAGACACATATAAAAAAATATACTAATTTGCTCTTTTTTACTTATCATTTGTCTCTAATGACTCTTTAAGTATTACACTGGTTGCTTTTTTCATTACATGTTTTCTGATATCTTGTCCTTGATTTCTGGGTTTGGAGGAGTTATTTGGGTTTGGAGTGATTTTGTTGTTGTTGCTCTTGGTGAGTTGTTTTTTTTGTTGTTGTTGTTTTTTTGTTTGTTTGTTTGGGTTTTTTTAATGAGCAGCACTATCTGGGTGATGAATTTTCAGCTAGGCTAAGGTTCTCATTTGCATAAATCAGTCAGATAGTGCTTTGTATCTCTGTCTGTGTAGTCCTTCAGCTAAATTACTTGTGAATCTGAGTTGGTCTTTGCAGGTGATAGTACAAGTATGTAGAAAGTATAATATCCAGGAACAGAGCAAGTGTTCTGGCGATACTGAGAGGAGCTGTAGGGAATTTTGCAGTCTCAAGTTGCATTCTTAGGACTATTGTCCTCAAGGTGTGCTGGGGAAAAATATTTTAAAATCTGTTGTTGTGGAAATAAAGTTCATGTAATGTGTTGTCAGAGAGTTGTAGAAGACCCTGAAAGTCATGCTGAAGATTACTCTCTCTTTCTTGGAGTTCAAAAATGAACTCAAAAATAGTATTTGAAGGGCACTTTTGTCAGTATAAGGCAGCAAAACATAGTAGAGCTGTTCCTGCCTTTTAAGAAATTATTAGAAGAAAATTGATATCTAAGTGCTTTGTACCACGTCTATAGTATAGATAGTATTCCACAGAACTGGTACTTTTAATAATTATGGGATATGAAAAGTAGATATAGCTTTTACTATGTACAAATCCAGTTATTTCTCAAGTTGCCCCCATTTCTTTTGCCTCACTTAGAGAAACAACAAATTGAAACTTTATAATTGAAATAGACATGATTAATGATACGGATGCCAGAAGTCTATTACTAAGTCCTTTAACAGCACAATAATTCAGGATAGTCTTGACATGCTACATGACAAATCCAGTCATATTTCTAGGCCAGCTACATAGAGCCTTCAGTAATAAATGTAATTCTTTCCTGGCCATTTTGGAGGTTATTCGACTTTTCCTTTTATCTAGGTAATATTGGTTTAGGTGTATTGGGTGCAATAAAGTGCCTTGAAAGCAGTTTAGCAATGATATTTTTGTGCTCTTAAATATATCCAATGACATATACATGCCTGTATGATATAAATAAAGATTTTAGGATCCATTTCTCTTGAGATATTTATGCAAAGGCTGTCTGTGGACCTTAATAACACACTATTGGATGAATTATAAAAATGTCTGCAGCATAACTTTATGGTAACCCAGTGACCTAACTGTAGTGCCACGAGATCTGAACTCAGGACTGAAATCCTGTAGTACCAGACAAACGTTTTCTTTAAAGTCTGTGACAGAATCGGAAATTAAGCTAAAGGAAATCTCAGAAGAGAAAGGTCATGGAAAAAGGCTGCATTTGGAGATTAAAAAAAAAAAAAAAAAAACAGAGGAAAGGTATGTCTTACAGCAATTTCACCCTTTTTTGTAAGGCACTGGTCCTGCTCAGTTTCCACTGAAATGGCTATGATGGTGCCTAGGAGGTTCCACAATCAAACCCCTAACATCTTTTTCCAGCTTTCCCACAGCAGTTGACTGTCCTCAAAACATGTGATATGTGTGCAGCTCACACTTCCCTACATCATTAGAGGCAGAACCAGTCTTCAGAAAGTGTTTGCGTCGTTAACCCTGTTGACTTCAAAGAAAGCAACCTGTACAGCAATAGAGCATTTCTCTCACCTATAAAAGTCATAATTAACAAAAGCTACGCCTACAGATGGAGTAGAAGAGATCTAATAGGACTTGTTAAATTTCCTAACTGGAAATTAAGCCCCCCCTCACTAAACAAAACCACGACAATTGTGTGAAGTGTAATTTTACTTTTGTTCCTTAAGGCTCAAACTTTCTTTTTTTTTTTTTTGTAAGCTCATGAAATAGATGTTTATCAAAAGATATTTTTCTCCTCTTTGCATATCAGCCAAATGAGTACAGTGAGACAGAAGCTGTAGACAGCTGTGGGAACACCTACCTGGTTACAGACAAAATCCCAACAGATAATCACACAAAGCAAATATTTTGCCATTTCCACTGGCTTCTCTTGTGGAATTCAGTGCTACTTGCTGGTAGTAATGCTGAAATCTTGTATTGCTTTTTACTGATAAGGTGTAATTTCCATTTTATATGTTCTTACATATATACAAATTTTAGCCTGATATTTATGTTAGCATACTTTGTTTCCTGTATGATTAACAAGTTTGGATGTGTTTAGCTAGGACAGACCTGTTTTGTTATGGCACACTGTAAACCAAGTGTCCTTTAAATTCACTTTGCAATTACGTCCTCTACTAAAATAGAGCAAGTAAACAGTAGACTAACTCAATACACATAATAAATGAGAAATTATGTAGACTCATGATGCTAAATATGTTGCATTTTTCATTGGATTAGCATGAAATTACTGGGCACAGGTGCTTTTGTAATTGGGACTGATTTGGAAAATGTTAGTGCTCAGTGACCCTCAAAGTTGAATAAGCTGGGTTTTGTGGTGTTACGATGATGCAGTGCCACTTCGAGTAATGTCAGAATGCCAGCTGTCCTTACACTTCAATGTTTTTTCTTACATTACAAAATATTTCCTTTATATATTTATTTATATATTTAGCTGCAGTTCTCAGTTCTGTTGTCTGCAGAAAATTACAAATGTCTTTTTCATTAAGAATCATTCTTGTAACTGCGCAAGTTCTCATCACCCAAAAGCGTATGGTAGTAGAATTTCCCTGTGCACAGAATGCGCTTGAGTATCCTCCATAGTCAACTGTTAATAACTTTGTGTTACACAGATTACTTCTCTTATGGCTAGAATCAAGCTGCACTTTAAATGATACTTTTTTTTTTGTTTGTTTGTTTCTATGTAATAAGTGCAAAGTAGAAAAAACTGGCAGCCAGAATGATCTTATGGAGCAAATTTAGCTTGTTAGAATTTACCTAAACTGAAATTTGGCTGTGTTGTTATTATGTCTTATATAGATCTAATGGGAGTAATCAAAGATTGCCCTGACTATAAAAGACTTAAAGAAGTGCTGTCTGATTAGTTCTAGGCTTCCGGCTGTTCTTTGGCCAGTTGTAATTTTTTTTCCACACTATTAATGTGAAAGAGAAGTAAAATTAGTCTAAGCATAAGCTGCTTAGGACCAGCATTTTTTGGGGGGAGATGGTATATGGTGGTATCCACAGCTTTAGAGACAGTAACAGATGTAAACTGCAGTACACCATTTTATTAAAGGTTAAAATACCTTTATTGTTTTAACTTTCTAATATTTTTCATAGAAAATATTCTAGTAATAGAAGACAAGCATAAAACGAGAGAACACAGAATTGTTACAGTGAACTAGGAGATATTTAAAAAGTTGTGGGTAATCAAATAGCTTTCAGATTATTACACGTTTATACAATCTCAAAAAGTATTGGTGTCAACACAATTGTTCCATCCTTTGCAAACAGGAGGGTAGAATTATCATTCTTTTCTCTGCTTTATTTCTACTTAGAGCACTCGATAGCCTAGGCGTTGTACACGTTTACTTTGGAAATAACTGCATAGGCTGTTTGAGGCATTTACAACTTCAGAACTGAAAAGGTGCTTCACAGTGAATAGTTTATTTGATTATTTTTTTTCTGTTTTTTTTTTTCCTGTAAACTCTCATGAGCTATTACAAGTAGGTTTTTTTTCTTGCTACTATCATTATTAGAAAATTCTCTTAAGACATAAGGGTCATTCAAGTCCTGTTAAAAAATAAAATAATAAAAAAGCAAGAGGTTGCTTCCTTACTGTCCTTTGTGCAAGTGAATGTCTACTCTGACTGCCAGAGTATTTGAAAATATAAAATGGGTACTGTCAAAAAAACCCCAAACCCTCCACAAAAGAATAATGC
Organism: Chlamydotis macqueenii; assembly: GCF_036417535.1. NCBI lineage: Eukaryota > Metazoa > Chordata > Aves > Otidiformes > Otididae > Chlamydotis > Chlamydotis macqueenii. The sequence goes on along the minus strand of NC_141560.1, from coordinate 66,526,539 downwards.
ATACTCTAGAGAACTTGCAGTGACCTTCAAATCTAAATATATCACCAAGTGTAATAACAGTTTGTTCAACCTTAACTGTGTCAACATTAACTGGAAGAAAAAGTAGGAAAACACATACGAAAGAGAACAAATTCATAACTTTCTCTAACTCTCATGAAATTGTCGTTTTGTGGGAATATAAAATGATTAGATTTTTTTTTCTTTAAATAATTGAAACATACCTTTTAATATCCAAGTTTGTTGAATTTTCTTTTCATCTTGTCCATTAAGAAGAGTAAGAACCAGGACACTAGCATGACCTGATTAAAAAATGAATTTTGTAATTAGACTGGTGATATTTAATCTTAGTCTTGCACTATCTCTTTCTTCTCACACACATGTGCAATTATATCTAAATTAATTTATTGTTTATGTCAAGATTATATATCATGCTATATATTAGATATTATAAATTATATATAATATATATGCACATATGTGGGTTATGTGTGCACTGAGCACTACTTAGAACTACTTAGGTTCTTTTATGATGGTCATTATTGATTAAAATATAATTTAGACTGTAAATGTTTAGCCTCACTAGGTTCCAAAATTGTGTGATATATTGGGTCCTCGTTAGTGTTTAATTTTCCGGAACAGCCTACTTAACAGCTGACTCCAAGAATTTCAGGTTTTCGTTCTCATATTTTTCATACAAACATATGCGTGTTGCTATGCAACAAGGAGATGGTGTTTTGTCCTCAGCTTAATGCAGGTCATTATTTGTGGGTTTCACAAGGTCAGTACAAGGAAGAATATTTAAGTTTTGTTTTCAGTTAATTTAGGTAATTTTAGTGCACTCTCTTGTATAATCTTACCAGAATTTTGTTCTGTTTATATTTACTTAATCTTCTCAAAGCATATGACTTAGATATCCTCCATCTTGTTTCCCATTAAATATAAGTAAATACATAATTTTGACTGTTGAAAACTGAGGTACATCACAGAATGTGTACTTCTGTGAATCATTTGCTGCGAAAACTGATTGTGTCCATTTTCATGAGTTTTTTTTTCTCTCAACTGCATGGAAATACGAATAAGAAACCACAGTTGATACAAGGATGTTTAACTAGAGATGAGTTCCACTGGTTTGAGGTGGTTAGTAACTAGCTCCTTCCCAAGGAGATTAGTTAAAACTGGAAGAATTATGGAGTAAGAAATACTACAAACCGTGCTTGAAAATTTCAAGATATCTTGTCTTGCTCTTGACAAATGGGACTTTTCAAATTCTTTTGTGTTCTTTTAGAGTAGTTTTTTCAAGAGAGGAAGAACCCCAGAACTCTTCACAAAGAAATATTGTAAAACAATAATGCTCATATTATGTCCAACATAATATACTGCTAGGATGCGACTGCATGTGTGAGGGAAAATTCTGCTCTCATAGTAATGTTATGAAAAGGATGATTCAGGAAATTAACATCTAAATATGTTATTTATCATCCCAAATAATCTGTTTGAAAGAACATGTCCTTTCCCTCTGATGGATGTTCAGCCATTTGAAGTTATTGGGAGAGAAATTCCATTACAAACAACACAAAAGTATGTGAAATGTGAAGAAAAGAAAATGTAGTCTTTCAGTACCATGTTAAAGATTTTCTAAGACTTTTCGCTTATAATGGGAGTGAGGTTGTCCTAGATTACTTGCAAAACTTCTGATGATTGTGCTCAATGCTTACTGTTGGCATAACATATACCAGTAAGCAGCTATCTTCCACCCTAAAGAACTTTGAATATAGTGCAAATAAACAATAAATAATGAAGGGCAATTTTGCTTATGTATGAAACAGTATGTACAGTTTTGAAGATCTGGTACATTGTAGGGTTTGCAGTCCTTTGAGATGAACTGTCCTATATAATTGTAACTCTGTAGATATGCATTAAATAGAAATAAAAACTGAGCTGTGTCTCTCCCACTTACGTGGGGGAGAATAATATTGGCAGTGCAACAGAGAGAAGCTAGCTACTCCTACTGTAAACAGAGACGAATATATTTGTATACATATAGAATGGCCATCACTGTAATAGAAATTTATAGGGTGATTACTCTTATTAGAATTGGATTTCTAATTTATTTCTGCATGTGAGTTAAACTGTGGAAGATTTTAAAGTCAGGATATAAAGAAATGCATTATAATTATTTCCTTTATACTCTACGTAGATATGAATACATATTTATCTGTGATTTCTGTTGTGGAAAGATATAATAGATACTCAATTACTTTAAATTGTATGAAATTTCTAGGGCTAGGAGGGCAAGTCAAAAGGCTATCATACAATCCAAAATGCTGCTATGAACTGTAATTGAAAATAGTGCTTCTCAAAAAAGAGGGGGGAAGGAAAAGGTGATAAAACTGACACCTTTTTCTTGACCGAAATAAATATGTGAGGCATTATGTGGCAGTTCGCCTTTGTGCACGTGTAATATACAAAGTCCCTGGTTTCTAGGAGCAGTCAGGCAGAACTGACTTTGGAAAGGAGATATTTCTGGCTCTTGCGCTGTGCACCTTGCCCAGAAAAGCTCTGACAGCTTCATCCACCTGCTACATACAAAATTGCTCTACTTTATCACAGTAAGTGCTAAAAATCCTTGATCAATTTTGGATTTCCTCGACGGGACAATAGCCATTTCCGTCCCAAAGGAGTAAGACATCTCCCAGAAGAATAGAAACTTGTTTGAGTGCTCTGAGAAGTAGAGATGGCTCAGGCCTTGGTTGTTTCCTATTTGTAGTCCCTCTGCAGACCAGCGGTTAGGAACGTCACTGGAGGCAGGTGAACAGAAGCAAATCCCAGCCCAGGCAGAGTGTCTCAGATTGGCCTCGCTCAGTATGCCAGAAAGATCTCACAAAGTGCAGCCAGGCGCAGCAGGCACGCCAAAGACAGGCTAGCAAGTCTTCGCTGTAGGTAGTTTTTGAATGCTTGTAGATTGAGCCAGTCAAGCCTCCAGTAGCAAAAAAAAATGTGTTTCTGGGCCAACTCAGATGATTTCTGTATTTAAAATTTATCAAAACAGGCTATGAATTATGCATATCAGGACATTGCCCATCATGGCTCCTGTAGGACTGGTGGAGTGGTTTTTTTGGTCCTTGGACACCATGAACTTGCATTCTGCCAGGAATTGCTTAGTTTGTTTGCTTACATTCAAAATGCTGTGCGTCGTCTTGTTAGATCAGTGTGAGGCACCTTAATTTTTTTTTTTTTTAAATGTGGAAATTGAGTATCACTAAGAAACCGTTAGTGTAGAAAAGAGTAATCTGTGAGAGTCTGAGTAACAGGAAACAGAAGTGTTGATGGAACCCATATTTGTGTTGGCAGGTCATCTGGCAAGCAGTCCTGTCAATAGCACTCTGGCATCTCACATGAACAAACGCTGACTAGAAAGAGCAAGAGTTGTGCAGTCACACCAAAAAGCCATGTGGGAAGAGGAAAGATCTGATAAGACTATTTCTAATATAGGAAAGAATTGAACTACGTATCAAAGTCAAAACACATTATGAAAAATGGAATTCAGTTGACCTAGCTTTGCAGTTTTACTTAGCAGTTAAGAGGAGGATATTATAATAACAATGTGCACTTTGAGGAGAAAATTTGTATGATGTTGGAAATGAAAACTATATAAAGCATAACTGAAAGAAATTTCAAAGGCATGAAGCAGAATTGGGCTCTGTCATTTATTCTAGTGCAGACTTTGGAACAGAACTCAGAGAAATAATTAGTTTGACTTCCTTCTCTGTCATAAGCATTCTGAAAGTTCTGCTGCAGGCAAAACGCGCACCAACAGAGTCTAGTTCCATCTGTGAGCATATACGTTAAACGCATTGTAAACAGTTTTGCTTATTTCAAGTATCTGAAATGCAAAGCTTGGCTTTTCGTCAAGCTTGTAAGGTCTCACCAGGAGGATGCTGTAATTTCTAAATTATTTCAAAGGAAAAAAGATAAAAGGGTTGATGATCCTTGAAAAAAAATGTTTGCATGCAAAATCCTGTATTGAAAAGCTTTGAGAAGGGTTCAGAAAGCTTTAAGCAAATTGGGAAAGAGTTCAGAAACTGTTTCCAAACCGTTTCACCCTGGAACACTTGATGGCATTTTTATTAGGTAAGCTGTCAGTCTAGTAAATAGGCTTCATTCAGACAGATAATAGCATATTCATTTTTTATTAGGAGAGATTGTTTTTAGTAACAAAAGATCTTGTTTGTAAAGTCTACTTCAAAGACTCCCACATCATCAGCAAACATAAGCCTTCAAAAATATTAATTTTTTTAAAAAATATTTTTTTTTCCATGTAAGAACTCAGTCTTGGTCTCCAAATGTTATAAAGTACCTATATGAGTGTGCTCTGTGGCATTCTGGCCAGGAGGACAGAATTCAATTCTATCAGCAAATTATGGTGCATCCAGCTCTTTTAGTTACTTCATGTCTCAGCAGAGTATGCAGTTGTGCTGTACAGGCAGTGATACATGTATCGGGATAGCCAGTTAATTTAGTAATACATTTTCTAAATTTTATGGATCGTTTATTTTTTAAATAATCCCTTGTAATTCTATGCAGTTGTATAGTGTTTAAGGCCACAAAATTGTGAAGTTATCAAGCTAAATTAAAAAAATACTGAGGTATAAATACAGTGCAAGGTCTATATTAAAAAGCCTGTGTATATTCTTTCTCTTCATGTCCCTTTGAATCTTAAAAATTGCAGGAAATATGGAAAAACATGCCTAGAGTGCCTAGTATTTCAGTGGAAGGAAATTCACTGATTATATAAAGTGATAGTCTGGGTTATAGAGTAACTGCCCCATAAAGCAGTCCATTTTGAGTGTAAGGAGGTAAGTGAAAGGCACGAAATGGAACACGTTTTGCCAGCTCACAATGACGTGAGGTCCCAGCAGGGAGAGACTGTAGACGGCTGAGGTAAGCTAAAGCAGTTCATAAACAGCTTCTACTCAGGGCCTAAATCTTTCCCAGAATCCACAAGAGGCAGAGGAATATGAGTTCTGAAAATGCTTTTCCCCCTCCTCCTTTAGTTTCCCTCCAAATGTTTGCAGAAAATAAAATGTAATTTAACTGGTACTTCATTATGATTTTGCTTAATAACATACAAAACAATAGACCACCAAGTCCCTTTGGTCAGTTTTCAGCTAGAAAGTCTTGATTACTTATAAAGAAGTAATCCTTTCCAATGGCGTGCTTTAATGAGAATGTATTTTAAAACATTCCTTTATAAAATTTGCTGAAAATACAGGGTATAAAGTAGTTAACAGTTTGCAACATCTGACCTCTTGAGTTTTTGTCGTTATCCTGATTTTTCAAATGTGACTTTTCTGAAATTTTATCTATATTAACTGTTTAATTTTTTTTTATTTCCCATGCCCAGCGCAATGTGTCAGCAGAGAAAGAGAATCTTCATGTGGCCTCAAGAAAGGAAGAAAATCAGAGCATCCAGGATTGCGATTCCCAAGATGTAAGCTTAGCTCACCTAGAAATCAGGGTCTAGTCTAGACTGTCTGAAAACAGTAATGCCTTAGGTGATTATTGATGTGACTTACTTTTCCTAGTCAAGCTGGTACATGTGTTTTATAAGCCAGCTATATTCTACATTAAAGTGCTGAGGAGCAAACGCTCTTCACCGTCAATCTGTGCAGGTGTACTCTGGGTTTCTTTTAAAGACTACTTAATAGAACTCATAGAGCTGTTGGAAAAGAGCAGTTTCAAGAACTGGCTTGTTCCTGGTGGAAGAGCTGTTGCATTACAGTAAGATGCAGAACCTTGTTTACATATTGTTTCCACTAATAATCAGGCACAGCTGTCACAGATGCTTCGTTTGATAAAACAAAACCTTTGGGGAGATTTAAGAGGTGACAGCATAATAGTTGAAAGCGTGTAATCTCATCCACTGCCAGTCTAGGAAAGCCACGAGCTGTGTTTTTCTTATAACATGTTGACGGAAAGCTAAATCTGCTGCTTTTACTGAGGCAAAACTCTTATTCAGACAGCATGGTGGGAGCTGTTAACAGAAATCCCAAATGGGGTTATGGCTGGAATTATAATGATAGAAATAAAACAGGAAAGAAAGCAAAAATTGTTGAGAGATTGTGTTGCCTGCTCAATAGTCCAAAAAGTGCTACCTTGACTAATTTTCAGGTGAAATATAGAAGACAGTAGGAAAAAGACTGTTACAACAGTTGTCGAATGAACTACTGAAGACGTTGCCTACCTCCAAATATAACAGACCTGTGGAGATGACTGGGTAGCTTGCTGGTAGCCATTATAGCAGTGTGAAGAGGAGTCTGGAAAACAAAGATAGATACTTCAGTATCCAATGAATTGTAAAAGCTGTATCTATTATCCATTTATTACAAATACGTTACAAGTTTAATCAACCATAAGTGACTTCCCCTCAGCTACATCCTCTAGAGGAGGGCAGAGGTAAAGAGAAATTGTGTGTCCAGAAGAGTGCTGGACACACACCTTTTGTAATATCTAAAGATTGAAGGAAAGTTCATTTCTTGCTAATAAAGGTTGAAGGAGAAAAAAGAATAAGATGACTTCATTCTGAAGTCAGAGTGAGCTTCATTTAGATTATGACTAGAGGTTGGTTACCGTCTGGGAAAGTTATGGAAAGTGTGATGGAATATAGGTTACTTTAGGTAGATGCTGAATTTATTTAGACTGGATGTTTGTGGAAAGAAGTTCAAGCAACTTTTTTTTACAGAAGTGAATACATTAAAGCAGAGAGGGGAAAAAAAAAAAGCATTTTCACAAATTAAGAAGGTACGTAATTTCTGCGTTAAGTAATCCAATGAAAGACACCTAAAAGATGCACTTTTCCATAAAAGCGTAGATTTTGTTATTTTGGTTATAGGGCATAGGTGGCTTTTTGTGCTTCTAGCAGCTAGTATTTTTAGCCATTTAGTCAACATGGTATGGTGCTTGGTATGAAAATTTTGTCTAAGAAAGCAGAAAACTACTCCATCTGGAGTTAGAAGTCTTGGGGACTTGAACTATTTATCGTGCATCAAGTTAGATTAAAATCTAGCCTTATTCCCTGCCTTTGTCTAAGTAGCATTATAATCAAAGAAAAAGAAAATAGGTTATATATCTAAATTTGAGTAATAATATTAAGTTTTATGTAATTTAATCTCTTAATTATCGTATTTTAGGACCACTTCTGTATTCTATAGAACTCACATGTCCTTTAAATTTTAAATCTCTAAGATTTGTTAAGTCTGTATTTGACAAAACCTCCTGTATGGGGAAAAAGTAGTAAAATTAGAGAAAGCGTACCAGAGGGATATTCAGATTCACTGTGCCTTGTTAGACAATGTTCCTTACAGGAAAATTAAGTAGACAATAGTTTTATCAGTCATCTTGCTTTTAAACACGTTGCTGCTATAAATTTATTTTCCAACAGAAAAATGCGTATTATGTAATATTCATAGTTCCATTCAGTTCACTCTTTAAAAAATCAATTACAGTAATACACGAAGATTTCACTGTGCTGTGCTTGCAGGGGCTGTTGAAGGAATGGCTTTGAGATCCAAGTAACAGAAAAGATTGTTAGGACAGCCACATCTCCAAGCAAGGAAGAGATAAATAGTGTGGTATTTATTCCAGTCAAAACCAGAATCTCCAGTGTAAAAAACTTACATATACAGAAAGAGATGTTCTCTTTACATTAAATGGACTTTTAAGGTATATTTTAAAAACTTATTTCCAAGTTCAATTGGAAGTAAAAATTGTTTAAAATAATAATATAATAAAATTTGCTTTTTAAAAAATATAAAATCGATTGCTCAGTATGATTTAAAGAGGTTTCTGGGAGTTAGTTCTTTGTGCAGATAGCTGCAAAAAAATACGCAGCCAGGAGCTATTTTGAAGAGCAGCAACCTGCACAGTGCAGCAGGATGGCCCCTGGCATGGAGGGCAAGCTACAACAGACCTGTCCTAAAAGTGAAAGAGTGGATCTACAAATATAGCTCAGGTAATACACAATATACACAATATCATATTTTAGAGAAATACTTACTTTCAAATTATGGCTGCACTCAAAAGTACTGCATTTTCTTGCCAGAGGGGCATTAAATAATTCTTTTCTCAGAGAATTTTCTCGCTTTCTATGCTACCATCCCCACACCGACCCATGAAGGTTTATGAGAAATCTGTCTGCACTCACAGGATTCCACACTTAATGTTCAACAGCTAATTTGGAGCCTGTCATGGAAGCATAAAAAAAAAAAAAAATCTCATTTTGTCAAAATTGCCCGAATGCACTTTGAGTATCAGACAAACTTCAATTATGAAAGTGGGAAAGTTTTCTTGTAAATCCAAAAATTGATTTTAAAAAGGCAGTAAAATATTTAAAGATAACTAAAGCATTAAAATATTTTTTTCACAAACTGTCCCAACTATTTTATAAGTCTAAGGACCTACCTTAACCACTTTTTGTCCTGTGGGTTGCTCACAGTGATGAGTAAAATAATTTTCCTGGTTGTTGTTTAAGTTGAAAATTTTTTTCTCTTATATGCACTCTGCATATGAACATGGACTGCATGCAACATAATAATGGTGCTGATGGTGACATTGGGTTAGCAACCTTTTCCCACTGATGTATATTTTGTAGGAAGAATTCAAATTAATTAGTTTTGAGAAAAGAAATAAGAATGTCTCTTTCCACAATTAACCCTTCTATATAATGACTTTAGAGATACCTCTTTAAATCCTGAAAGAACTAGAAGCAATTTATTCTCCTAAAGGTTCCTATTACTTCAATAGTACTAACCTGTAATTTGTACCTGTGAACACTATCACTTTGAGAAAATTCCAGACTTGGGAATATTTTGGAGTTTTTCTTGTAATTTTATCTTTTTTTTTGTTGTCTGTGTTCTTGTCAGAAGTTTTTACAGCTACTAAACTCCCAATGAGGGAAGTATAGGCTGGATGACAGGATCTCACATGCCATCTATTTAAGAAAAATAAATGAAGGCTGAGGCAAAGATGAAAGACCAGGACCTTAATGAATATGCTTACAACTAAAATCTTGTTTAGAAACCTAATATTTCAGAAGCACTTTCGCAGAGTTTTGCAAAGATCCTTTGATAGTCTCTCAGATAAACAAAAAGTGATTTATGTTTTGGAAGAATTACTCTAGTAAAGACTGACTAAAGAAGAACATGCAGTGTTTCAGTTTTTAAGGCAAGAAATAAAGGGAAATAGCTAGCTGCTGCTCTCAATCAATATTTATTTTTTAGTCTGTATGGCGAAGTATCCCTCTCTCTCTCAAATTTGTAATCCCAATGTAAGTTTTTTATGGTTTTATGCATGTTCATAATAACTAATATAGTTAACATGGAACGAATACAAATTAAATTTTGTTTACAAATGGGATACAGACAGGCCAAATTGTATTAACTGATTTTCAAGTTAGATACTGCTGACACCTTTTTTATCATGAAATTTGACACAGGATCTGTAGTAGTCAGGAGTGGGTAGGATATCCTGTAATACGTCTTGATTATTTCAGGTCGTCTGGAATTTGTCAAAGATCAAAAGAAACCCTCACTTTAGTTTTCTTTCCAAAATTTCCATTATTTAGATTATTATTATTTTATTAGAGGAATCTTATCAATACTATATTTTCCTAGTCTTGTCTGGAGATATTTGCCTTATGACTGGCTCCTGAAAGTCTCTGTGCAGAACTAGAGTTAAACTAGAGTTATGCAGAGTTCTTTTCCCTGTATCAATTCCTTTTTCCCTTTTCCCAAAAGCTTTTGGGACGTTTTTTTTTTTTTCTTTTTTAATTTTACACAACAATGTACTTTGTCCCTTTTTCATATCAAATAATTATTTATGCATGTAACACATTTAAAACCACCTATTTGGTAGTGCTAAGACATCACACAACTTATAAAGTAATTCTTTGTTCTCTGTTCCCATGTTAGATTCCTTGCTTTTTGTCCTTGTAGAGTCGTCTCTGATAAATAAAAGTGACAGTGCTTTGTATTTACTGCCTTAATTTCCTGCAGTAAACAAACACTGCACGTTCATTAATCATTCAGTGACAAAGGACACTGAGTATTGGAGCAAAATTTGTACATGTTTCTAAGCAACCACAGCATTTTGCTTCATTTTTCTCTATCAGTTTCAATTGCAGAGCTTTGATCACATTGTACTCTCCGATTGCTTACCCAAGGGAGTAATGAGAGAAAAAAGAAATAATCATTATAACAAAATTTCAACCTGAAAAAAATTCTTAAAGTGAATTCAGTAATTCTATTCCCTAAATGAGCACTATGAAGGTCATAAGAAGTTACATCATGTTAGTTTAACCATCCATTCAGTACACTGTGCTCTAAAATAACAGAAGCATATGAAAAACTGCAGAGGTGTCTTATGAAAACTTATACAAACACTTCACACACACCTTGCTCCATATTTTTCTTCTAAACAATGAGAGTCAAAGGAGGTTGAAATACATATCTGTAGTAAATTCATGACCAAATCTGATAGAATGTGTCCTTGAATAAACCGTGGACCTAACTTGGCTAATGATGACTGAGATACCTAGCTTTTCACTTGACCTAACTGTGCCATCCTTTTCTCCTGTACTTGGTTTAGTTTCTTTATAACTAGCTCAGTACTTTCTCCTGCATCGTACTCTACAAACACCCTGAGTATCTGCTGTAGTGCCTACTGGAGGAGGTCTGTAGTGATGTGAAGGAAGCTGAAGCTGCAGTATTTGGTCTACTAAGTCTGCATGATACCCTTTAGCAGCAGCAGAATTATTTTCTAACTGTAAAAGCTGGATATAATATCACTTATTTCAATTTCTTGATTTCCTGTCCACTTGTAGTATGTTAGATGATTATTTGAGCAATAAAGCCAGTATTTGTTGGCTGTGTTGATGCAGTGGAATATACCCCTCTAGTTACGTTGTTCGGCGGTTTGCAGATCAAATTGCACAGTTTAATAGCCAGGGGACATGCTGAATTTTAACTGGCTTTTTGAAAATTCTTTTCAAATGAAGATGCACACTTGGCTGATCCACCTTTGCAATTTGTACATCCAGCTGTGTACTTCCTCAGCTCTGCTGTGTAATTCACTGGGTGAACCAAATACCGTAACTTCTGAAATGTTACGTACTTTATTAATCAAACTGCATATTTTATAACCACAATTTCACACAAACATACTATGTTAATCAAAAGGCACGCTAAACTGATAAAAGTAGCACAGTATTTCAAGACATATGCCCACCTCAATTTTCCTATCTTGTTAAATTTCTCAGTTACTGTTCTTAATATTTTTGCCCTTTGTATACACAAGATGTATTGCTTAAGGCAAAATGCACTTGTATGAAAATTTTGTTTTACAAACACAAATAAATCATTAATGTGTTTCTTAGAGTTTATGTAGAGCAGTAACAAGTGTTCAATAGCACTAATTTAGTCTCATTATTTCTCTACCATGCAGAAGAAAATCATAACAAGACTTCTGTAGTGCTTAGTCTTAAAAATTGTATATGTTTTCCAAGCTAAATTTTAAGGAGACTTTAAGAAGAAACAATGCAGTTTGAAAAGAGTTACTAACATTGAAAACGGCAAAATAGCATGGCCAACTATAAAACACACTGGAATAAAAATTTTCATAATTTCTTTTTCCTGAAGCCCTTTTCCCTGCAAAAGATTTAGCTTTCACTACTTGGTATTCTCAGTGCTGTGCATTAGAGCTTTTAAAGTTGAGTGTTCAAGTGTTAGATCCTTCTTGACATTTTACAATAAAAATACAGCATATGTAATTTATTTTAATGTAATGCTTGTCTTATAAATATGCCCATAATTACAAATGCAGGGCAGACATACTGGAAATACCAGTCAGAACAACTTAATAGCAAAGTAAAATTCTGCACATAAAATATAAAGATTATTCTGTAAAATTCATTCATGAGTGAAATTCTGGAATCTATCACTAGTGGTTAGATATAACACATTAAATTATTATAAATTTAATTAAAATAAGGAAATATTAAGGAAGGGGGAGAAAAGAGGAGACAGGACTCTAAGCTTCAGAGAAATCCTTCTTTCTATCTTGTTTCATTGCTCTGGGTCATAAAACTACTTGAAGGACTAGTCATCATTTACTTAATAACTACGTACTTGGATAAAGACTGGCTGTGATTATAAATATTGAAGGTTTGCTTCCGGAATCTAGAAAAAGGGGATTGTGTGGGCATGTGCTAATGCAGCTAGGATGAAATGTACTTGATTGAGAAGGCTTTAGGAACTGAAGAAAATATCTATAGCTAAATCCCTTTTCATCTCTGATGAACTTATAAATGCGACAGTTGCAGTAAAATGTTGATAAATGATTAGCTTAGCTGAGTGAGGAGAACAATGAAATGGTCCAAGTGCTCCTTCCAGCCTAGTGAGGTAAGAGTTGTTTGTGGCAAATTAATAGAGCAAATCCTGATTGAATCTCTGAAACATCAGGAGTTATGCTTCTGAATGAGACCAGGAGTTAGTCTGCCATGCCTCGTGCCCTTTGAAACTGCTGACCTCAGGACGCTTAAAGGACAGCAGAAGGAAGCATAGAACGTAGCTAAGGATAAACAGCCCATTTTGTTCTAAATGCCAATGGCATGAAACAGACTTTGGTAATGAAATTAAAATTTGAGAATGTTAGCTTTTTTTTTGCTGTCAGTTTTATAAATTAAGAATGGCATACTGAACTTTTTTTAATAGTCTTTATAATTTGTACTTTCTAAAATGTTGCAAGATTTCACGCATCCATTGTTTTGCAGCTAGATCAAACCATGTGCATTGAATTATCTTCTCCTTACTTTATAGCTTCCCAGGTATTTAGTCTTGCCCACCTCTGTCATGTCCTCTGCCTTTTGATCTACATTCTTTATCCACTTGTCATCTAAGGCACAAACACAGATTACCCAACGTTATTTAGTTGTATTAGTATGTTGACTCTAGATCCACATACCTACCCTTCTGAATCCTCAGAAAGACATCAGCAACAGGACAAAGGGCAATCATCCAGATATTGTGTCTTCGTTTTCTCCTGGGTATTAGAAAATTTCCTTTTCTAAAAAATAATTTTTGGTATATAGCTTAAGAGCCTGGCTGAACTTCTCTGGAAGCACTAAGAAGAGGGATGGATAATAAGTTGTTTCATATTTATTCCAAACTTTAAATCATTATATTGAGGTTGCAATGAGACTGCATTGCCTGCAGAGTTACCTCAGACTTGTTCAGAGTCTTCAGAACAGGCCTGTTCCCTGCCCTCCCATAAAGCCAGCACAGATTTAAAATGTATCTGTGACCAATAGAGCGTATGTGCAGACAAAACACTTTCATCCTCAAAAGTTCCCACTTCGGGAACATTCATCCAGTGTTCCCACTGCTCTCCATACAGCTTCCTGCACAACAGCTGGAGAAACAGTCCGTATTGTGAAATGTCATGCTACAGGATATGAAAACTAGAGCATCCTTACTGCTGTCAAGGCTTTAAATTACAACCTACCTTGTTATGGTACAAGAGGATTCAGTGGAGTTGCATTGAACTGACAGGACTGACTTGACACCTTTTTTCCTGGCACTTGTTGCTTTTTTTTTTTTTTTTTTAACCTTCCAAATATTGTTTATACTTGATGCTTTTAGTCTATTGCTATAGTCTTAGCATTTTATTAGCTTTTTAAGTAATAATCTTTCCAAAAGATGTTCATTCTTTGGAAGAAAAGAAATTGATCTTCTCCAAGAGAAATGGAGAATGGTCCGTACCTCTGTACAAGCACACGTTGAGGGGAGGATTGTTTTGTCCTGTGCTTCCTCCTCCTTGGCAGTGCAAGGAGTGAAGACAGTGGGTTTTGAGGGGTGAAGGTGTGCTCTGCTCTATTCCATGGCCTTAGAGGGTTTGTGTGTGGGCTGGAAATGTAATTGTCCTGCGTAGAGGCTTTCACAGTTGGCATCTTCCCGTTGTTCTCTCCTTCCTCACCCTTTCATCTCCAAGTAGGACAGCTGGAGTGCCTGCTCTTTTTGGAGAAAAGCACAGGTACAAGTTCACCTTCGCATCCCTGACATGCTGAAATCTCAATTCAAAGCTTGGCAAAATCCCAGTATCTCTTCCAGCAGGCACTTCTAAAATTTCTTCTTCATAAAATAGAAAAACCATGCTGACAAACATTTCAACCCCTTTATTTTCCAAAAGCAATTACTTTTGCTTTCTGCTAGTTTCCACAATGTCAAGCTATCATTCCATGTTTTTGTAATTAGTGTACCTCTCGCAGGAGTGAAGCTGACAGAGAGACTTGCACAGAAGTGCGAACAAAACAATCTTTCCACCACCTGGCATACAGAGAACTAGCAACAACAACAACAACAACAACAACAAAAAAAAAAGAAAAAGTTTAGTATTTGGCCTTTTTTTTTTTTGTCTGTATGTCACTCAGGGCTGTGAAAGGTATTGTAGTGCATTGATTTTATATTTCACCATTTGTCTGAGGTGGTGTTTAGCTGAGGGAAAGGATGCATGTGTGTATGTATATTTATACCTGTGTGTGTACATGTATATATAAGCACATAAATATACACACAGGTGTATATATAGGCGTGTGTTTGTATATATGTGTGAGGGTGTTTATGTAAGGTATTCAGTTTAGGCTGCGTTACACCCAGTTTACGTTTCTAGCAGGAGATGCTGTTATATCCATCTGCCTCGGCTTTAGGAACTGAACTGATTTAAAGCCGAGGGCCAGCGATCGTACGCAGCTCATCCACAGTGACTGGGTACGATTCCGGCTGTTGAACTGCTGTTGACTGATGGTACATTGAAAGTCATTGCCGTTGTTCGATCCGTAATTTATTTGTTAATGATATACAAGGTTTCACTGTGACAAGGAATCAATAATGAGTGCTTTATGCTTTAACAACATAAAGACATACAAGTTGCTTTGCTTAGGAAAATGTCCTATTCTACTATCTCACTCCAAAAGCAACCCATACAATGTGTCACTAAAAAGGAAAATAGTGAGCGAAAAAATATTAAATACTGCAGACATAAATCTACACTTTGTCCTGGTTTCAGCAGGGATGGAGTTAATTTTCCTCTCAGTAGCCGGTGTGTTTTGGATTTCGTGTGTGACGAATGTTGATAAAAACATTCTGATGTTACGAGTTGTTGGTAATGAGACCAAGGACACTGTCTGGCTTTCCAAGTCTCGTTAAGGTCTCGTTAATGTGCAGATGCAGGAAGCTGGGCGAAAGACAGACAGAATAATTGATCCACACTGGCCAAAGAGAGTATTCTGTGCCATAGACGTCATGCTCAGCATATAAGTGGGGGTTGCCCCTGGGAGGGGGCATTCTTGGGCATTCTTTTCAGGCACCCATGGCATCCTTTTCTTCTCTCTTGCTTGCTGGCATCGTTCCCTCTACCTTGCTAGCTTGCTCTCCCCGCTTTGCTTGCTGCTCAGTGTCATTCCTGTGATCGCTGCTCAGGACGGGCTGCGTCGGTCATTTGGACATCGGGTGGTGAGAAATTGTACATTGTTCATTTTGTATATTTTGTATATATTAATATCCTTATATCCTGTTAGCTTTGTAGTTTTTTAGTATTTTTAGTAAACTGTTTTTATCTCAACCCATGAGTTTTTCTTTCTTCCCAATTTCTCTCCACCGTCCCACTGGGTAGGGGGAGGGTGAGTAAGAAACTGTGTGGTGATCTGGGCTAAACCACCACAACTTCCACTTCTGTTTTCCTACCAAGATGGCCTTTGTTATCTGGTCTATGAAAAGAGTGTGAGTCACTTACAAAGCCTTGTTTTATCATTACCTTTTATTTTCTCTAAGGCAATTTTTTTTTTTCTTCTTTTGTATGTGTCTTAAGTGGTTGACCTATTTTTTTGTTAATTTCAAATAATATTCTTGGATTCCTATTTCCTGTGTATTATCCTGGTGAAATAGGTTACCTGAAATTTTCCAGTATATAGTTAGAGTAAATTATGGATTTGTAAATGATCTTATATTTTATTAGCGTTATTTCTGTCCTTTTCGTTACACAACCTGAAACACTGTGATGTTTCTGACTTGTAACATCTTTGTCCTCAAGCTGCTCACCTAGAAGTCTCTGAAACCCTTGATTTTTTCTAAACATGACCAAGCTGAAAACATCTTTAAAATCTAGCTCACTGGTTAATATATTAAATACAAGTTCTTCCAGGATGACACTTTTAAGCTTTGGAAGTATTAAGATGTTATTAAAAATTTCTACTCTTTGTCATCTTACTGTTTAGTCTTTTATCTAGAACATAAACCACGTGTTGTTATTAGACTTTTTCATAAAAGGAGGAGTAGCTGTTTTATCAACAGATTTTTTTTTTTTAATCAATACAACACTGATTATTCCCTATAATGTAGTATTAATCCAACTTCTGTTAGCTATTGTGCATAATGGGAAAAATTCAAACAAGAGTTCCCACCATCAATCTTCAATTGCACCGTCTCAGGGGCTCACTTCAGCGGCTCACACATGACTAAAGCCCCCCTGGAGTACTGTAAAATCCTTGGCAGTAGCACTGTCTCTCTGGAAGCTTTCAGGAGGGAGGCAGTCGTCTCTTTTCTAAGTAGTTTTCGTAATTTCATGTTTCATTTTTGGATTCACACCTGTTCATAGATCAACTTTGTTACAGGCAAGGGACTAGCAGAATTTCTCAAGTGCAAAAACTTAATGAATTTTCTTCCCCCTTGTCAATCTCTTACTTTTTAATTAACTCCAATCTAATGTCATCTCTACTGAAAGGATATTTATAAAATTTCTTGATATTTAATTTGCGTATTACTGTGTTTATTTTCAGTGTTCTCTGATGAGAGAGGTAATTTTTATCATGTCGCGATTTAAGCTGCTGTAGGATGAATTTAGAATTATTCTCCATCCAAATCTGTTCAAAAAAATTCCTCAAAACATACCATTTAGAGATTTTTTTCCTCTTTGTGTTCACGATTCCTTTACTCTCATAGACACAAATAGCTTATTCTACCCTAGACCAATGTTATGAACCATTATATATAAAAAAAAACCAAACAAAAAAAACCAACCAAACAAAAAATAAATAAAAAGAAAAAAGTTGCAGAAATGCCAGTAAAGCTCATAGTGGATATTATTTGGAGTTTCTCACGGGGGGCACATTTGCATTCATATTCTTATGAGCAAAGCTCAAATCCGTATGCTAATGATTTTTTCACCTTTTTTCACTAATATGTTGGATTACGTCTGATATGTAAAAATATTCTATCTAGGCTTGACTTAGGTTCAAAAATATTCAAAGGCTTATGCTAAAGAGGAAACATTTCAGAGGAAGGGTTATGTTAAAATTTAAAATAAACAAAATTACTGTTATGTTGGAAAAAGTCTTGATGACTTAAAAACACCCCACATTTATTTTCACTCCATTTCAATGCATCAATTTTAATTGCAAAACAAGTACAGAAATTCCAATGTGAACACATTTTGAAGTAATGACCAAAGATTATCAATATTTTACTGTATTTCACATTTTAATTTCTTCGCCTATGGTGTCATTAATCCCACTCCTGAAGGGACTTTAATTTAATTACAGCAGAAATTTCAGTGCTGGGTGAAGTTCTACTTAAGACTCATAACATAAGATCTCTTGGTTCAAAAATCTAGTGTGTAATTAATTTTATTTATGCTATTCAACTCTATTTTCCCTCATATTAAAAATTATACTGGCAAAGAAAATGATGTTATTGCTGGAATAAAATGACAGTGATGAATCTAACAAGCTTTTCTGTACCTGGAGCGTCATCTGAATTCCCCATTCAGGGAGTTATTATACAGATCCCTACTCAAGGAATATTATATGTAAAGAAATGCAGCAGTTTAGACAAGGAAA
Source organism: Chlamydotis macqueenii (assembly GCF_036417535.1). Taxonomy (NCBI): domain Eukaryota; kingdom Metazoa; phylum Chordata; class Aves; order Otidiformes; family Otididae; genus Chlamydotis; species Chlamydotis macqueenii. Next base: position 66,508,595 of record NC_141560.1, on the reverse strand, counting down.
TAGAGATAGAGGACTCCTAACTGTAATGCTCCTAACTTTTTTACTGTTTCCTCACCCATAACAGATAATTATGATTACCTGTCTGTTCCATGGGACCACTGTAGGAGTAAACGTCACTATTTGTGATGAAGAAAAGAAAAGCTAGATAAATGTTAGGTTTTTAAATTTCTAGCCACGTTAGATTATAATAGGGATGATAGTAGATGAGTATAGGATTCACTTAGCTCTGATAACTTTGTTTTCTTCCATTTCATCAACTAGGCTAAAAAAAAAAACAACAAACAACACTATGGGGTTTTTTTGTGTGGTTTTTTTTTTTTTTTTTTTTAGGAAAACTGTTAATATTTTGGCCTAAAAATAAGAAGTAGTTATCTCTGACATCTGTATTGACAGGTTGGCAAGACGTGTTTGGGAAATCGCATTAATTCAACATCTCGTTTGAAGACAGCAGAAACAGAGACAAGTGTTCAGGTATTCTGTTTCTGAGCAATTTTTGAGTTTTATTAAAAGGTTTTGTAAAGCATGCAATTACTTGAAGTATATTTATGCATTCTACGCTAATGCTTTTGAAACAGTACTGCTTAATCAGTTCAGCTTTTGACTGTACCTGATTGCAGTTCATCTATTCAAAATGGCTTCTGGTTGGTAATCAATTTGCAAAACTATTTAATACTAGAAGAATTGAATTATCCTGGTAGTCGAATGACTTAATTTCATAACGTAATGTCTGTAGCACTGGGAACAAGAGAAGGGAGAGATTTTGATAATAATTATATATCTGCCGTTATGTCAAGCTGTATTCAGTCATGTTACCAACAGAAAAAAGTCTTAAGGAAGCTCTTAATTTGATACACCAAGAGGAAAAGATAAAAATCACTATGATGATAAAGCAGCATCAGACTTATATGATTTTGCACTGTCAAATATTGTTAAATATGCTTCCTCTAGTAGAGATCAGGATCCTTTTCTAGACAGAGTTGACAAATATAATTTCTTTTATAGTAGTTTAAGACTGGTGCATTAGTTTAACAGAAATACAGCTCTGTATGCCATATTGCCGTGGATTTTTAACGTACTTTTTATTTGCTTATGTATGTGCGTATCACGTATGCAATGCTTACAGTGATGCTATTTTCACCCTCAACAGAAGTTACACAGCCCTCTGTGGAATAAACCCGACGATAAAAAACCAGCTGAAAGAAATGAGAAGAAAATTGAAGAGTCTGTTAGTACAAAAGAAAAAAAACTCTAAGAACTACTAATCTACATTAAAAATACCCATCACTTGCTTCCATCTTCGTGTTCTTTTTAGTCTCCAGGCATGAAATGTATCAGGTTTCTAAAGCATGCATTTTTCACTATTTTATGAATGTTTGTAAATTAGTCTAGAATAGACCACTTAGTACCTTTCAGCAATAATCCAAAATGGATATTTGAAGAAATGCTTTGTAATATGGTCTGATTTTCAAACTCTTGTTCTACCTGATCAGTAGCTCCATACTATAAATTAGTTTCTTTGTAAACAACAGTTATTCTTAAGTATTTTCTCAGTCTGTCCTATTTCATGTACCTTTATGGCAGATTAGGTTTTAAATCAAATTAAGAATTAAGGGGCAGTTAATGTGGGGTAAAAAATATCTGTATAAACATAGTTGAAGTACAATACAACTCTTAAGAGCGACTGTAAAAATGGAACAGTAAAGGTCCATTGCCTTTCAGTAATACCATTTCAAATCTACTTACTTAAACAATAAAAGATGTTTGGTTAGTTGTTTTTTTTCCTAACTACTATCACAACTAGTCCATTTTTGAGCACTGAAGTGTTGACAGAAATGCAGAGGTAAAGGGATGGACATAGAGAGTGGCATGGCTTTTAGGATCCAATTTTTGCAGGTGGAACTGAGTTAAAGTTTTTATAGGTTGGGTACCAGTCATGGGAAGTCAGTTCCATCCCTTGTGCTGATCTCAACATGATAAATAGACTTTAAATGGTAAAAACCTATTCTGTCCACTACAGGTGGCCCTTGGTCACTATAGCAGAGAGGAGCATTTTGGTTGGGGTAAGCTCTGTGACTTCTATGATTCTTCCAGTTTCTCATGGGTCACATACTGGAGGACAAGAAAGCAGAAAGGAAGGCTGTAGGAGGAAGAGAGAATGCTTTCGCTTCTTTGTGTGTATGTTATTATTGGTCTAATTTAGGAATTCATATGCTTCATCTTGTTGAGATGCAAATCTTTCAGAAACTAGTGCCTTAGAATAGTAAATTGTCTGATGCAATGCTTTTATGCTTTCCTCTTCCGTTGAGTGTTTTAAGCAGTTGTTGCTTATAAACTCCCACATTACTCTTACTACACATGACAGTGCATTGCAACTTTTACTACATTGAAAGTATTTTACTTATTATACTAGTTTGCTTTTCATTGCTTTTGAATCAGTTTTAAAAGCAAATAGGCAAATCTTTAATTTCATTTAGTGCTGCTCTCTGCTCCAGTTTTAGCTTTTAAGATTTTACCTGTCTTTCAACAGTCTCATCCAATAGCTGTCTGTTCCTTGCTAGTGTGAATAATTTTTCACCCTGTTGTCTTGTGTATGCTTCTCTACTCAATGGTAGATAATGCAGGATGGTAGGTTTTTCTGCATGGAGAAATTTAAACATTTTTTGAAAGAAAAGAAACTCGTGGGCTGACCAAATGATACCAAAGTACTGCTCAGCAAAGTCAAAGCTACTGTCAAAGAACAGATTGTCCACGTCTAAAGAAGTGAAATCAAAATCTTGGCCGCAAGAGAGATATGCCACAATCAGAAGAGAGATGTGCCTTTTCCCATCTAATCCTAAAATCAATCATCATGAAATTACCCTTATCAAATACAATATGAATTTGTTTCAGGCAAACATGGGTCACATAGCAGACATTTGCTGCATTTCAGTTATAGCCATAATGAAGCTGGCTGAAGACAGCCTGCTGTATTTCAGAATTGTCAGTGAGCCAGAGACTGTGATCGTGCCATATCTACAGCTGCTGCTAATTTCCAGTTATGTCAAAACCAACATTTCTTTGCATATGGCACGCTTTAATTGAAATATCTGAGTTACGAGCTGAAAAGGTCGCTGAAACTGTTTCAGTTGTCTGTCTAGAAAGGAGATGGATCTTCATGTGTGTGTCCCAGAGGAATGAGGTAACGGCTGTCCTACTTGGCATTCATTTCACCTTTCTAAAGAATTCAGCAGTGCTCACAGCATATGTACTATTGTTATAACTGCTTATCAGTGCTGTGTCAACGGATGACTTGGGGTTGGTGTCCACAACATGAAAAAAAACTGTACCTTATAAATCAGCAACAATATAGCTTGGGTTTTTTTTGTTTTATTCCGCCCCTCCCCCACCCCCAACATACATGAAACCAGTCAATGGTTGAGCAGCCCTCTGCTTTCTGGAAATGTGCATCATTGGCTTGGTATTTCACCACCAGATAATGAATGTAAGAAATCTGTTTATAATAAAAAAAAAAAAAAGAAAAAACAATACAAAATATCAGGGTGAGTGGGGTGTAATGAGGTTATTTTTTTGTTTTGTTTTTTTTGTTTCCAAAAGGTTTATTTTAAGAGGCTTTCCTGTAGCCATGGGTTTGTGATCTGGGGTGTGTTTGCATGCATGTATATTTTCACTTTTATATGTCCCTTTTCCTAAGTGATGGTGAAGATCAGATGAGACAGAACAGAATAAAGCCATGGTACTGGGGAGAATTAATCCTCCTGTTTTGATTAAAGGTGTAGAAATCAGTTATGTCTGGTCTGAGGATTACTTGACTACTTTCAGATGGGACATTGGTAGCCACTTGTTTTCAGTGTGATTAACAGTTTCACTTCTTGAAGATGATGACTGGGGGAATCCCCGCTTACCTTCGCACCTACTAGTTTGAGAATAGTCCACATAATGATACAGGATTAAGAAAAATAATGACGGATAAATGAATGTTTTGGTGTGTATGATGTATGTATTTCTGATACATTTTGTAGGTAAGGCTTAACAAATATTGCTATTCTGGAGATTCTAGTCTTGTACTGAGAGGCTGATACACATCTAGAGCGAAATCTATCATTGACAGCTGTATCTCAGAGAACTACAGTTTGAAAACATGTAATTTTTTTCTGTTTGAGAGGAAACTTATTTTCAATTTATAGGTGGAAAAAAACCGCAAAAAATCAGACAGAACATTGGTATGTGTAAGAGTTTTTGTGGTAAAAGTCAGGGATTTTGAAAAGAAAGAAAAAAAAAAAACCCCTCACAATAGTGCTTCGAAGTATTAACATCGCTTGTCGCTAGCGAAGGTATGCATGTTTTCCCCCAGTGGATCAATAACCATTCTTTCATTCCAGCCAAGAGTGTGAGTAGTTTCACATCCCAGCGCTGGGATGAAGCTGAACAGACCTTGCTATTCCCTCTGATAGGTAGTTGCTCAACATTATGAAGAACAAAGTCATAAAGGAACTTCAGTGTACACAATTTAAGTCACAGGCACACTTACTTGGTCTCTCTAGAATACTCGAAAACTCTTTTACGATCAGGTTCAGACACAACCGTGTCACTGAGCTGGCGTCCCTGTGAGGACCCATCTTACCACAGGGCAGCAAATCTTAAGAAAATGTTTTGTGATTCTGTGCAGTTGCCTGGCAACCAGGTCATTGATTGTATCCTTCTCTTTGCAAATAAAGATTACACATATGGAAACAAAATGCTTTTCTATTAGACATTGCAAAGTTTAGCAATTAAATGCAATTTAATTTCCAGTTTAAGAGCAGGCCAAACATATTCTCTTCTGTAAGAGTATGAAATAGATTGTAGATTGTTTCAAACTTTAAATTTTCATTTCAACTTTCATTTTCCTTTTACATAGTAGACTTTTCTAAATTAATTTCTTTCTATCCATCTGTATCTATATGCATATGCATTTGTAAGTATACATGCATATCATATATAGGCATAAACATAAATTTACTTGTAAAGATGCATATACATATATGAGTGTGTATGTAAATTAAACATTCTGGAGTGAAATTTCATCTGTGATCATATATTACTTTGCATTATAAAATTTGTAACTAAGAGGTGTTCACTTTACCAAAGTGACAATGATCAAGGCAATGCCTGACTATAAAAATGGAACATTAAATTCCTCTAATTCCCTTGTTGAAAAGCTGTAGAAATGTTTAAGCCTATTTGCATTAAAAATGGGTCATTCTCTGCAGTAGAACATGGTAGATCACTTAGCTAGAGTGAGCATATGTATTCTTTTAGATTTTATTTCTGTTTTAATCATCAGGATGTCTTGGCGCTTCACTGCTTAACAATTAAGATAGTGAAAAACAGTCCATTGTTGACTTTTCATATGGAATTTTATATATAAAAAGTGTTTTTCATTCAGTCATACAATAACCTGTGAAGCTTGTTATTTTTTTGCAGCTTTGAAAAACCAAAAATTACAATGGCAGTCCAGTTCAGAGGCATGTGTTACGCAGCGGTCAGGAGGACTGACTTTTCTATTTGAACAAGAATTTCTTTGAATATGAACAGAGGATGTTCTCACTGAGTCTTAGAACATTAAACTGTGGTACATTGAGTTCTGTGTCTCTGCCTGACCTCGTGGCTTTGGGAAAGCTGTCTCTCACTTCTGTAAGTGCTTCACTACAAATGATACAGCACACTACTTTCTATAATGTGGATATATCAACATGGGATAAGATAGTTGATTTTTTTTTTTTAGGTCAAATCCTCAGATTACAAAATGTTATAGAAGTGTTTTTACCACATTTTCTTTGCATGTTAAAAAAAAAAAAAGTCAAGTTTGATTTCTTAAAGGAAAGCTCCAGAAATGGGTGGATTTCTGTAAAAACCTCAAAACAGTTAATAATAACCAGAAATATCTATGTTATTTATCTACTATTTTATGTATTTCTAGCATTCTTCTTTTCTATATACATTACAAGTTGTCTATAAGAGAAATTCTATTTTGACTTCTCTTAAAAATGCAAAAGAAAACCATTTAATGATGAAAACAGATAGCAAAGTCTGCATTTGCAATCCTACCTGGTAGGTGCCATTAAATAAAATACTTTACTTTTAGTGTTTCTTTTTAAAGTTGACCAAGCAGTCAACTGCAGTTGGCGCACTTGTGATTAAATAGATATTAAAATGCACTGCTATGCAAAAATTATTGATTTATTTAAAATAATAATTTTTAAAACCCGAACAAACCCTAAATATTCGCTGTACCTAGACACCACTAACTGTTTCTTCCAAAATATTCTTAATAGTGTTGTGATTCAAGACTATAGAAATTAATGATCTATAAAACACTAACTTGGTTTTAATGTAGTATTTTAATTTCATAATTTTTTTGCCTTAATTCAAGACATGAAACAACTCATGCCTAAAGTAAACCACATGTATAATTACCAGACACACAAAACTTTTTTGACAGTCACTATGTTCTCTAACTGAAAATATTTTTTTTTCCTTAAATTTCTGGAAGTTATTTTCAAGTACGATAATATTAAAGATTTACTTCAATGGTTTCACCTTGATTTACACAGTAAAACAACAGTGTCCCAAAATTCTTTATACACTGATTTAGAAAAGCAAGAAAAATAACAAGAATTTTAATTTTCCACAGCACGTTCAACCCTGTACTACAGCAAGGAGGTAGTGATCTCTTTGTACTTTATTCTGATTAATAGTTCAATTTATAAAATTGATTTCGCGTACTGTGATTAACGCTAATTGCAAAAGATTAGAATTGTGTATTGGAACCTAGTGACCAAGCTATGTTGAACTAAATGAAAGTAAATAAAAGTGACTGTTCATTTGAAATCATTGTTGGAAATTGGTGTTGTGGTTGGATGGAGTGAGGGGAAAGCCTGCCGATTAAGCACAGACATAGGACGCTTTACAGACGTTCAGAAGAAAACAGTCCAAAATTAACAGAACCAGCAGTTCAGTCTGTATTTAAACTGTGGGTGCTAGCATCTCCTAAATGCATGGGTTTACATCAGCCCTGCTCAGACAGAAGTTTAAGAGGTATCTGCCTGTGCCCTCTCTTTAATAGTACAGCCAAAAGTCTAGGTTTTGTTACTTAATAACACAGTGAAAAATCTAGATTTTGTTATAAATGGTCAACAAGAAGCTTTTTAAATACAGAAAATGATATCCACTGGACAAGCCACAATGAGAAAAAGTTGGCAAACAAGTCTGCTGCTGTGTCTTCTTCTTTGCTCTTGTCCTCAGCCCATCACTTTTCCATCAATATGTGGGCAACATGGAAATCTGGACATCCATCCTCTGCAGCTCACCCAGAAAAAGTCTTCTGTCCTCCAGGAGCTGTGCTGTGGGCTTCTCCCTGTGCGTTGCAGCAGACTTTTCTCTTGGCCACCCCGCACACCAACCGCTATCTCAGTAGCTCTCTCTTTCTTCTCTTGCTTTTCCCCAGCTGGCACTACTGAAGCTTCGTGAAGCTTCGCCAAGCTCCCTTCTCCTGTGGGAAAATGAGGGCAACCTTTAGTTCAGTAAGTAGTTTTAACTCTACATAACCTATGGTAGCATCACAAATGGTGAACACAGGCAAAATCCACTTTAGTGGAATTTGATCCCACCAGTCACAGATTTTAAAGTGTAAATTTTCCAGTCATGCAGATACGGCAAAACCCACCCCCGCCAACAACATACTTGTGACAAAATATATATCCTTGACGTATTTCCAGTCATTACTAAGGTGTAGAACGGAAATGTCATTAGGACTTTTTCAATTAATTTTAAGTCTAGGTTAAAAAAAAAAAAAGAAGTCTGTTTTCCCTGAGCTTATATTAGTTATTTTGGCTGAAATTAAAGGAAAGGTTTTATGTGCAGTAGAAGTCCAAAACGGAAATAACAATTCAAATAATTAAAGCTAGGGGCTTCTAAAAACTACTTGAAAGTGTTGAATACTCCTGAAACAGGCAGTTCTTCAACTTCTATGGACTGGAGATTAAGTTAATATTGGGTCTACTCTTTTATTCACATATAATCTCAAAACAGATGAGCAACATTCTAGATATAATGTTGAACATAGGCGTGTACACATGCCTGTTGCAAACATACTGCCTTGCTCTGTACAATGCTCAACTGGAGAGCATTTAACTAAAACTATCTAATAGTTAGCTGTAACTTAATAGGAATACTTTTGATTAATGCGATTACAAGCAAATAATATTTTGGCATATCAAGAAACATCTGTCTTTGTTCAAATGTTGACCTGTAGTATAAAGTGATGTAACGTTCAGAAGGATTTCATTTTATGCATCAGATAATATCCTCTCACTTTCTTCTTCCCATCTTTGTCTTTTCTACTGTCAACCTGTCGGCTGAAGAGTCGCTTTCAAGGATTATGTTGCTATTAAATCCTGCTACAGTAGGTGCTAACACAATACAACGGTCACGTCCCATTGACAAAAGACATTTTCTGCAGGTACGTTTATTTATATTCCACAGGTCACTGAACTTGGACGACTGATTTGGCACAGACGGTACTGGATGAGCATCTGACGTATCATGTTGAACGCCAGCATTATCTCAGGCACCACAGCGGGCATGCTTCTGAGCAAATGCTGCTACAGCGTTTGTTTTGTAATTAAAGACAACGTTAAACAGAATTGGATATGGTAAGCAATAGTTTCCATGTTGTTCGTTTCTATGAAAGCCCTTAAAATTACACCAAGCATAACTGCCTGTTTCAGAATTGTAAGCCTTGGTAAAGTCAACAAAAAGTGTTCGTCTCACCTTCTTTAGTGCCGAATAAACAAGGAGAACTTATTTCCATCTTTCTTGTGATATGGGAAAACATGCTCTTTAAAAAGTATTATGGACTTACGCTTGGTTTTATGGATTCATAATTCAGCACAGCCTGGTTGAGATTCAAGCTAGTGAATTTTTAAGAAATGAAGTGGAAGATATCATCAAAAATAGAGAAAATTTTAAATAGACCAAAACTAAACAAAGCAAAAAATCCCCTAAAAAGAAATCTAGACTTATTGATGTCAAGGAAAGAGCTGATCGCTGATTGAAATGGGACCCACATAAAGGAGGTTTTAAAATTCAAGATTGTTAGGATCTCTGGGCCGGATTATTTCTTAACCATGTGACTTCAGTGAAGCTTCTGGGAACAAGTGTTCTGTGATGACTGGAAGGGAAGTACAAACATTAGAATTAGCAATTACATAACTTTATTAGAATATTGGAATTCTGGCAGGTAAGACAGTAGAATATATCTTCTTTTGGTAAATTTCTTACCTTGAAATGTACTGTTATTCTTGACAAAAACGCCCATTTTAAAAAGTGGAAATTCTATAAAAATTCTCTATAAACTTGAAATTTGGAAATATTAAAATATTATGTTTTAGTAATGTCAAACAACTAGCAGAGAATGCACAAATTATGCAACACTATATATTTTTATATACATCCATAATTTGTATTATAAAATATATTATATGCCTATACAAGTATATGTTAGTATAACCTATATAGTATGTAATGTTTAGAGATAGCTCGTAACTTACAGTATATTTATTATTTTATAGACAGTATATTCTGTTATAGTGTATATAATGTACTCCTATGTAATGCATAGAGTCAAGAATTTGGCCACTTTTCAAAAACTTTTAGAAAAGAGAAGTGAAATTCCTCTGCCTCCTGTGTGCATATATATAAATATACACACTGCATTTCAAAAGAAAATACCTCATCTCACAAACATTCATGTTAGATATACTCTTACGTTACATGTGGGTGAAAATGAGCAAAACTGGACCATATACATGCAATTGTGAACTATTTTAAAACCATATGGTACATATTAATGTGTAACAGTAAAAAAAAAATGTGGTTTTACTGTTACAGATTAATATGTATGGGTTTACAGATTAAAAAAAAAATTTAAACATCTTAGATGTTTATATCCCTGAGAAAGAGAGGACTTTGATTTTGGAGATCTGTACATACTTGGAACCCTTCCTCATTTCTCTATTTTTCTTCGTCATAGGTGACTGAAGACTTAGATTTCCTGGGTAGGAGTTTTCCTGCATCTTACTAATATGAGTGTCTGAATTTAAAATCTAGACACCAGCTGCCTCAAAAATTCAGTGTGAATTTGGCAGGTGGAATTTGCCTCCTTTAATGAGGTTTCTAATTTAGGTTCCTAAATTTAAAACCAAACTAATACATGATTCTCACTTTGGCTTTAATTCTCTGTTAACTGTCATTCTCAAGATAGAATTTGTTAAGTAATGTCAATTAATAAAATTAATTAATACTCACAAAGTAATCCCCAAATTGAGCCCTTTTCATCTTAATTCCACTATGTCAGTAATGAAGGACACCAGAATTTTGGTAATTTTAATTAAAAGTCATTCTTAATCAATGAACAGCACAAAGCTAAATAATAGTTTTACAGCTCTGATAACATTTGTGATTGCTAATAATAAAACATCCATTAAAACTACAAAGTTAAGACACTCAAATATATCGGTTTAGCTGCTGATAAAATGACCCATTTCTTAGGTTATTCACATGCAGAGTGAAGATGTTACATGTTATTTGAGCAAAATCTAATAGTTGAAAAAAATCTTCTTGTGGTGTCATTGCTCTGCAAATGTGACAGGCAAAGGCTCACTGCAAGTAATGAAATTACATTGCTTTTACCTTTTCCAGTGCAGATGAGATGACTGCCATCTGTAAGAAATTCCCACATGGCCTAATGTTCAGCTAAATTTAGTGGTGCCAGCTGGGTCTTGTTCTCAGGGTATAATAACCTCAATGTCATAAGACGGTCTTTGATGGGGCAAATGGTACTGCATCAGAAATGCAATTCTCATTGCCAGTTCTTGGTGCACATATCACAGATCTATATTACAAAGTCTGTTGAAATAAGCCTGATTTTTTTAGTTTATATGTTGCTCTGCACTTGCATCCTGCAGTAACCTGAAAGTGCTTGCTTTCTTTTCCACCCTTCTCATCTCCTCATGGACCTGGGCAATCAAAAAGGAGGTTAAAGCTGAATTTATTTCATGCAGGATATGTGAGATCTAATTTCTTATTATTTCTTAATCAGGACGTAATCTATTTGTTGGAAATAATGCAGTCAGTGCTCTTTAAAACTGTCCAGTGACTGATACATCTGTCTTGTTTCTTTACTCATTTCCTTCTCCCTCATTCAAATACCATTTTAACTAGGAAAAAACATGCTTAAAAAAAAAGAAATGAACATCCTCCGGGAAGCATACTGGTTTGAATTATTATGTAGAGAAAAATAATTCACTAACTCAGAAAATCCTGCCAGAGCAAAACAAAAAAAAAAAAAAAGAAAGAAAAAAAAGGCTGAGAAAATCTTTTTATTGCCCTGGGTTTGCAAAACTTTGACAGATCCAAATTTTAATTGCTGAATGAAGAACAGCAAAGGAGAAAAGTAGACGATGACTCAGTGATCCTGTTATTTTCAAATTACTGACATGCAAAATAATGAGTTTGTAATCATTTTATGGAGTTATTTTGCCTTTTATTTTTATAACTGGAAGCAAGGAAAATAATTCAAACAGTAAATTTTGAGAAGAAGTATTTCTTTCATCAGTTGATATAGGTCTAGTACTCCTAGCATGCAGCAGGTAAGGAGAATGCTACATCATTGCAATGAGGAAAAAACGTCTGTGTGGCTCTTCTAGTAGCAGTTGGTAACGGTGTTGTTGGGAGTTCAACACCCTTTTCAGAATATGCAGTTCTTAACATAAGAACAACCTTTTTTTTTAGGTTTGTAACGTGGTTTATTCACTTGGGAGTCAGATAGGCCATAGTTTTTATAGCAAGCAAAAGAGCATGAAAGATTGAAACACTCCGATCATTAGACACCTGTAAGGATAGAGAAATTCATGGTGCTGAAGAAAGGAATTTTATACATTACATCTTTCAATGTTAATCTGTTTACCATATTCCATGAAGCTAGAAGGACTGTAGAAAAGAACTTCGAAACACAAGTGTAGGTACGCATAATTTAATAAACATTTATTTTATAATCGCAGTCTATTTTCAATTCATAAATACATTCATGAAGTCATGTGCACGCACCCACCCACCAACTCTTCCAGGCTTCATGCAGGAGGGAAAGTGCAAGTAGTGTAATAACAAAGACTTAAACAGGCAATCATAGGCCAAGTGATAAGATTGTTATCCCTCAAAAATCAGCGTTTAAAGTGGCATTGGAAATATTTTACACAATAAGCCTATCTTAGTGATCTTGGAGGAAAATGACCAACCAGCCAGATACCACAGTAGAAAAATGGTTTTGCCAGGCTGCAAATTAAATCACCAACTATTATAGGAGCACTGGAAGGCTTTTCTCTAGTCATAATTTTTTTCTGCTGACACTATTGTTCTCCTTCCCAGGTTCATGTACAGTGAAATATTTGTACCTAACCTATAATCTGTGAAAACATCACTATGCTGAACTCTGATACTCATCAGAAGTATCCTGGCCTTCCAGTTTTGCAGACTTGGATGTCTCATGTTGGCTGCACCCCCTATCAGTAAGAGATTTTGGATTCGCTGCAAAATTAAAATATTTTCTTCCTACAAAAAAGGTAAAGCTCAAATGCACCAAAACTTATGTGATGTGTGCACTTTTACTCTGACTCTTTTTTTCTGAGATCTTAGCTGAAATCAAGAGAACTGAGCTTCAAAACACATAAAATGCTACTCATCCAAGGCTAGGAGCATGTTGCTATGGGTTTGTATATATAGTGATATGCTAATGGACAGCCAGTTCACTTCCGTGGCCAATATTTCTTATTTCACACTGTAGGACGCAGGAGCCTTGGTCATATTCTGAAGATTTATTTTGCTGCAGGTGGTACTAAAACAAAATACGAAAAGGCTGTCCTCAACACAGCTTATGAAATGTCTTTTGGAAGATGATGTTTTTTGCCTGTGTGTTGCAATGTCTATAGGCAGAATAAGACTTTTCAGAAGTCCAGATAAAAAGGAAAAAGGAGGGCACTTTTTTCCTTAATCCTTTTTTTTTCTTAAGTATTTAAAATAGGGGGGAAAAAAAAGGGAAAACAAAACAAAACAAAAAATCAAATACCCCCACTATGACGGGGTTTGAGAGAGGAATCAGCTTGTGTGATTAAGGGTTTTTTTTCCAGGGAATTTCACTGTTTTCGGCTATGAGAGTTGGAAGCCTTACAAAATGTCTTGAGCAAGTTACGCTTGGGATATGTTAGTCAGGAAGCAACAGCTTTGAGCTGCCATAGTAATGGGCTTGTTGTCAGTTGCACAGCAAAGAGGTAAGTCTCAGGGAGCACGCTGCACAAGGGGAGAATATAGAGAAGAAAAGAAAGAATTCAAAACCCCAAATCCATCTCTGCATGTTAAAAAGAATGCCCTGGTTTTCTAGTTTGATACTTATTATTACTGTTCAATGAGACGTTAAAACCAGATGTCAAAGTATGGGCAATGTCTCTCTTCATATTCATTCTGCATGTTTGAAGAACCTATTTTATTCTTTTTTCATGTTTGTCGACCTGCAAAAGAACCGCAAGGTGATTCACACTGTCATTTCCCAGGACGTACGTACATCAGAAGCTGCTCCCCTGTCCTTTTTCAAGGTGGTTTTAGGCACACCCTGCTTCTTTCTTTATCTTTCATCATCTGCTGTAGTCAGGAAGAGCTATTTTAAATTGGTTGCTGTCCTAGCATGTATCTCTCCAAATTAAAGGACAGCTCAGCTGGCAGGATGCTACCCAGCACTCACAGGGTGCCGGTTTTCTTCTGCTTTCTGCCAGCCCCATGCTGGGGAAGAGGGGAGAACACCTGTGAAACCAGCCATGTGTTTTTCAGGGCATTAAGACAGCGGTGTGGAAGGCAGCTTCTGACCGACATGAGAATGAAATGTATTAAAAAGTCAAACCTGGTAGTTTTGACTTGCCGGCTTTCTCCTGTCACCTCAGATTGCATTGCGAGGCAAACATCCTTCATGTCATCTTGAGCAGAAAAAGGAAGAAAACCCAAAATCATAGGTTACTGAAGAGGGGAATAAAAGAAAACCTTCCTTTCCGCTCAGTCTGTTTCTTTTAATTAAAAATGGGTTTAATGTGAGCAGAAGAAATCAGACATTGTCTCCCTGCTATTGTTTTAGCTGGCAAGGTTGAACAGCTCTAATCCATAATATCTGTAATATCTCTTTAATTAAGGACTCATATTTCTTGTTTTTCTTCTTTCTTGCAGACTCGTTAATTACAGTCTCATCTACAGAAGCAAAGAATATTCTCAAATAATGGAAAGGAACAAAGGAACATCTTTTTCATGTTAATTAAGCAAAAGAGTGGGGAAAGAATGGGAATTTGCGTTGTACTGCACATACCCATGAGGAGGCAGCCATGCTGTTGAAGAGTTTACAGGCCGAGTGGTAACTCATGCACTCTTCCCTTTCTGGCAGAACAACTTTCGTGTTTTATGGCAGTAAAAGGACCTGGAATTTGTTCTTTCTACTCCCTAATACGGCATGTTAGGAGGGCTGAGCTTCGTTTACATGGGATTTATGCAATATTAATAATGTTTTATCTTGTCAGCACTGCAGAGTCTATAGTGCTTGTGGCTGAACGTGAAATGTTTTTAAAGAGAATCTGTGACAATTATAATAACAGCCCATCCTGATTATATATTGGGAAATAGGCGTTACATCTGTTATATTTATCCCTGTCTTCCTCTGCACTCTAGATATAAAAATAGCTGTATTTCTATAGTACAAATGTTAACAAAAGGATGACAGCATGTTATCAGAGAGAATGTGCACAGCTGTGGAGATATTCTATACAATTTCCCAATGCACGTATCAAACATTTCACACCAGTTAATGTCTTGGCCAGACTGGCTAGGCCAGCAGCGCTCGCAGGGCGAGAAATTCTGTGAAGATGCCTTCGATTTTTTTTTCCAGGTTGATGTTTACTGGACCTACTCTGGGGGGGGAAATGAAATTTGAAGGAACAGAGAGCTATTAAGGATTATTTTTTCAGCATCCTTTGTTATCATAAACTACTTTCACTGACAAAAGATCATAATCAGATGCTTCAAAGAACAGGGCAACAGATTTTTATATAGTATTTCTCTGTGGAAATTCCTACATTTTTAGATAATCCTCTGGTACCAGTTGTCAAAGATTTTCTTGAACCTTGAAATAAGAGTTAATACTACTTCCAAAGCTCTTGGTTGCCTAGTATCAACAGAAATTTTAATTTGAACTATATTCTTAGGGGAAATGAGGATTTTCTATTATAACTACAAGTATTTTGATTTTACCTAGTAGTTTAATTGAAAGCAAAAGAGTATCTGTTGGTAAATACCAGAATAAATCTTGGTTGAATTCCACTAAACATTTTAACCCCACAGATAAACTTCAAATTTATTTGTTTAAATTTTAAATTGTCTATGTTTCCATTTCATTAAACATTTGTGCTCCTGTCTGTGAGATAGGTAGTGCAAAGCTGTTTTCTTTGAGTTTACTTTTGTTACTTGGTAATTTCTTTAGATTAAAAAAAAAAAAAGGAAAGTGAAGAAATTAGAGGATTTTTTTCAACATTTTTACTTTTCACCTAACGCATTTAAAAACATGAAAGCATTTAGTTTTCTTATTAAAAAAAAATAGGCAAGATAAGCAAGAAGTATTCAGTTGCCAGGTATTTAGCTGGTTCTTGTGAAGTACACTTTTTCCTCTCTGTATAGATCTGCTGAAGAAATTTTTGGTCCTGTTGGCCTATTTCAGCCAAATTTGTTGGAGGAGTGAAGGACTCAGATATTCAAAGCTTCTGTGCTAGGAAAATAATCAGTTGATACGGCAGAGAAAGTCTGAAACTGTTCAGAGGGCCTTTTTCCTCCGAAATCTCTGCAGGACTCTTGGGTTTGATGCTATAAGGAATAATTTATGTGTTCATTTGAGCTAAGTTCTAGGGATGGAAAGGGAAAGGACCATAGAGAGAAGAGGAGAGAAGGCATGTGGAAGTCTAAAATAGACACATAAGAAGCAGAAACATCTTCCTTCTGATAATTCAAAACCAAATAGCCGAAGTCAGAAGTTTCCAGTAGAAAGTGATTTCTTACATAGAGGGAAAAAATATTTGTGCATTTTCAGAACTATGTTTTTTTGTTTGGATATTCCCAGTATGGTTAAACACCTTTGAATATTCTAGCAACATTGCCATAATTTGTTTAAATATTTCTTTGTCTGTTTGATTTTGACCTGAAATAAAGCTTTTGGCTTTCTCTTGCCAAGGTGAAATTAAGTTGGAAGTATGAAGGCAATAGTTTGTTCCCATTTGACATTTCTAGCAAGAGCAAAGACGGTGAGAGCTGCCAATCAGTTGCATCATGGATTATTTTTACTTCAGTGGCCAGGAAAGTCAGATATTTTCACTCAAATCCCTCATCTCTCACCCTGCTATTCTTACCATCTTAAGCCTAGTCATTCTGCCATGTTTTATACAGTCCTTTGTTCAGTAGTGTAAACATGGACACTAAGCAGTTTGCTGGAGTGTGGCCTGCAGATTAAAATTCAGAACCATGGGAGAGTCCTAAGGATTTCAGAGAATGGCCTATCACTGTACTGTCAAATCGATTACGTGATAAATGTTTAGTATACTTCAAATGACGATTAAGTGTCTCCAAACAATTTACTTTTTTTTTTCTTTTTATTAATTTGTATTTTAAAACCAAAGGATGTGCATTTACTTATTGGCTACCATGTTACAGATTTTTATTCACTATACAACTTTTTGTTGTCTGAGCAAATTTATAGTTATCAATGAGCAAAAGACAAGAATGAATTTTTAATCCTACATTTCACTGGCTTATTCTCAAATGACTCTGGTCTATTAATGAGTCAGTGCTTGTGAAAAAAAAACCTTGCTATGTTTTTCACATTTATGCAGAAGCCTTGGTATTCACAGTCAGCTTTTGCAAGAAGTTAATCATCAAAGCAAAATAATGAATGTTTACATTACCTTGCAAATTCTTCCCGATTTCCAAGCTCTGTTGTACTTTCTAATCATCTTGTTCTAAATTATAAAGTAAATTCTTTGCTTCAAACTTGTCTAAATATACCTCCCACAATCAACTCTTGTATAACGCCAGAGTGTGAAGGATTCCAATATGTTCAGCTAGAAAACATACAACTAATTCATTTCTCATCCTCTGTAACCATGAGCTCCTACAGGCATTTTTCTTGAATTAAAGAGGTGGTAAAACTTGGAAAAAATGTTCTTCCTTCTTTTTTTTCATGTAAAAATTTTACCTATTTCACCTGAAATTATGGTGTATACTAATCCTGGAAAAACGCGCGCAGTGGCACCCTCTCCTCTCCCTGCCTTGCCCATTAAGGGGTGCAGGGCTGTCCTGGTTCTGGCCAGGATAGAGTTAATATTTCCCTGAGCTGGGTGGAGAACTGAAGCTGGTAGCCCCTATGGCTGGGATAGTTAACTCATTAGCTAACAGCTGGGGTTAATTTACCCAAATTAGCCAAAGGGCTATTCCATCCCATCTGACATCATGCTCAGTATATAAGTGAGGAGGGTGCTGAAGGGAGTCTCCTGCTACTTGGAAGAGACTGGGTGTGGAGATCTCTTGTGAGCTATTGTACTGTATTTGTGTTCCATCACTGTCTTGTTTTCTTCTGTCATTACTGTTAAATTTACTTTTTGTTCAATCTCAACCCGTGTGTTTGGTTTTTTTTCTGGTTTTCTTTTGTTTGTCAAATCTCCTCCTATTCTCTCGGAGAGTGGGGGGAGTGAGAGAGAGACTGCGTAGTCTGGTCCCCATTGGGGCTGAGCTACGACAAGGGCACTTGTGTGTAGAAGTTGTCATTAGGAAATGTCAGTCACAGGAAGGTCTGCATCTATAATAAGAGAGTTTGGGTGAATCATTCCTGGGGTCCAGTATGAAATCACTTATGTGCCCTCTGAAGCTTTGGTACAAGCACCTGTCAAAGGCAAGAGTACAGGTTACTGTACCAACATTGGCATGACTTTATCTTCTCTTGATGCATTTCATGTATTAACTTTACCTGGTCCTATGGAGTGAATTGCCGTCAGCAGCTGGGGACTGTAGGTGCCTTCTTTGGAGAAATATCGTGATTTAGTTTCATCTAAAATGAATCCAGCCATTGTGTTTGGAGACTTAATGTAAAGTAAGAAGCCTGAGGGCAGGTAATGCAGAGATGCTCTTTAAGGATATAGACCTGGTGTGAACTAAAATGGTGATGCACATGTATCTAACGAGGCACATCAATTAACTCCAGTCAGAGGCTTGCTGTATTCTTCAGAAAGTAATAGAGGATGAAAGCATAAATGGTGAAACTTAAATCAGACTTTTGAAATTTCTCTGGGACTTTACAGTCCAAGGACTTTTTCTCCATCCAGTGAGGTAAATCTTTCTCTCTAATGAGAAAGTTAAGCTGTCAATATTCTATGTTTTTAAGATCTATCCAAAATTAAGCAATATTTGCGGTGATTAGAAAAGAAGCATATTTATGTCTTCAACTTACCTTTGCCAGTCAATGGAATTAGTTTGTGAGTATGTTCAATCCCATCAAATTTGGCATGTCATCAGCATTGTATTAGCCTTCTTTAAAGAGCCTTGAAGTAACATTTCTTATTTCAAAATGGAATGAGCCGATGTTGAACAAGAGCAATCTATTGTTCAAATGCCGTGTTTAGGAATAAATAATGTGAAAGGGAGCTTGAATTGGGTGAAAACCATTGTGCAAAATTCAAGGGCTGTATGTATAGCTAGAGTCTAAATTTCATAGCTGGTTGGTTTTTTAAATGCTCTATACATTTTTATTTCCTGCAAATTCTTCATCCAGTTACATGAAGGTGTACACTGTATTAAAATTATTAGCAGAGCTCTACCCCTTATCACCTTCTGGAAGAACTTTAATTTGCCAAATGTGCTCAGTGAAAATGATTTTGCAGCCTAACACATGGGAAAGGGTGAAGAGAGGGAACATTAGGTTATTTTGATTGAATCCTCATTTTAAGACATCTAAACTACTTCTACTTTCGTAGTATTAGGAGGGCTTTGGTAAAGATGATAAATTTGTTTTTAATTATGGAAATGTTTCCTTTTAACTTGTACGTTTTAAAAAGCAACATGCAGTTTGACTGTAAAATTCAGTATTGTTCACTCTGCCTTCAAAACAGAGCAGACAGGTCTTTTGATTTGGCAAACAATGGTGCAGAACAAACAGTGTAACCTGAGTAATAAAGAAATGATCCAGCTTCAGGTCTTATTCAATAGAGATTTGTACTGAAATAGCTGCAGCTGTTTCCAGGAGAATCTGAAATAAATAACCTACCTTCTGTTGCTGCTGAGTAGCATACGAAGCAAAGATTCTGGTAGGTCAGGACCGGTATTTTAACTTAAGATTCACATAGCTAAAGTAATGGGCAATATCCTTTATAATACCTTGTATCCCTGTGCGTGAAAGTGGATGAGAACTATAAAACTGGAAATGATTCAGAAAAACAGAAAATATCACTGATGAGAAAAACTGACTCAAAACACAATGGACCAGTTTTTATATCATTTATCATGATCAGAAGCAACTTTATGGAATTAAATTATTCCTCAGAGCGGTCCCAAATATATTCTGTATGCCTTCCCTACACCTGAGGTAAGCTCGCATCCAACCTTTGGTATAGTATTTGGAAAACATGTGCTTTTTAATTCTAGAACTGGGTAATCCTAGCAGCCTCTCACAACAAAAACATGAGAGAAAGAGAAGTGGAACGAACCAGGAACTCAAATGGTCTGTGCAGCCTCTGTGTGAAGCCAAGCATAGAGAGAAGTCTGTATATAGTATGGGGCTCACTGTGGAGTAGTCATCAAAAAGCAAACCATTGCCAAGTGAATTGTTCCCCCTTTTGTAGCTGTGTTGCATACTCATGACCCACCATATGTATTCAGAAGCTCGAAAGTGCCTTCAGATGAGGTGGTGGTAGAAGCTGTGTGGAAGCTAGGTGATGACTGCTGAAAAACAGTTTCTTTTCACAGGCAAAGATGAACAGGAGTCAGAGGGGAGATGTGGTAAAACTCTTGAAGCCTGGCTCATTTTTTATAAAGGGAATTCTCCACCTAAAGGAGTACGCTTTCCAACTGGAGTTACCCTTTGAGTAGCCAACATGTATTTTCAAGTTTGCAGAACATAATCTTTTTAATGTGAGACACGACATGATGGCATCTGAATCCATGCAGCCAGCATCAGCAGATTTTAGGTACAGGTACCTCCTGACAGTCCGGCCCCACTCCTGTGCCTGGATGCCCCCCACCTCTCCGTACCCCTGGCAGGTCTCTCATCACAGTTACCTGGGTCTGCACGTCTCTGTTTCAAACCCAGGTTTTGAATGCTCTGCAAACCTAAAGGTCATTATTTGTCTGATATTTTTTTTTCTCGATGTGTTCTCTCCAAATAATCTGAGACAACAACTATGAACAACATTAGACAGTTAATTTCTGCTAGAAATCAATTCAGAAATCTCTAGTAACCTACATTAAATGTCCTAGTTCCTTACTGGGACATAAATCTCTGGAATGCCACTTATACAAACAGACCCCCTGTGTCAAGTAATCTGCTTTTCCTTTAAAAACATCACAGATATTTCTTACATTCTCCACGTGTAGCAAAACTCTCTCATTTCATTATAAGCACACTTCTATCCCTCACCACTGATTTAGATGTAATTTATATCTTACCCTGGTGCAAGGCAGAAATTGGCTTTGATGGTTCTATCTTTATGTAGATGGGAATTAGCAGAACTTTATATAAATTGCAGAGAACGTTGTGCTAAGTTCTTCTGAAGTCAAACATTGAATATGATTATATACAGCAAATTATAAACTGATTTTGGACTGCAAAGTTAATATGAAAAGTCTGCTATGCTTGTTAGAGTGTAAAAAAACCTCATGAAATGAATTTTGTAATAATTAGGTTTTCAGTGCTTTCATTTAGAATTATATCTTACTGGAAAGTCTAAAAACAAATTGGAAAGCAGATGGAGTACTTTCAAAATGTGTATGTGGACAGCATGGAGTTACACAAAGACCTAATGACAGAAAAGTGTGCTCAGGTAACATATGCAGCCGTGAGGCTTCTCCGAACTTAAATCTGCGTAGACACCATTTCTTTTCAAAATAGTTGCACGTATTTCAGCTTAAATTCCAGTTTAAAACTGATTAATTAAATATTTATTCATTTTTTGAAACTGGGAGTCTACTTTCTCTGCTTTTAATAAACCAGAAGCTCTACTTTTAATCGTGTTGTGCTCTGTAATGAACATTCAATGCTGGTAAGCATGTTTCTGTGGAAAACCGTAAGAAGTTTCTTGCTCAGAAATTCTTACGTATCTACTTTGAGATGAGGGAAATATTTTTTTTAGCAACAGTTTTATTGGCGAATGAGACAATTTCCTTCATAATTTATACTACATTATGGTTTTTATTCAACTATTTAAATATGCAGACAAATTATATCACTCCAGGTATGATTTAAACATTTATTTTCAATAGCTGACCTGGGCTGGCCCATACGAGTTTGCTGTACTGGTATTTTGAAAGTACTAGTGATCACTGCAGCGATCAAAACGCTCCATGGGCCCACATCCAGCATTAACGCAATAGGTAAATATCACTAAAACTGTGTGTGCTTCTTCTGTAACACAGAAATGCAAAATCCTTTTGTTCATTTACTGCAATGCCACCAAAATTTTCACTGAAATAACTTAAGTTTTAAAATTACATTAACAGTCTAAACCTAATCCAGCTCTTGAAGAGCATACATACAGTGCAGTACTTCTCACTGCGGAGGTGGTGAGGCAATGCTAATGCTGGATCGTTTGCCAAAGGCAGAAGTAATTGTGAATGGCAGGTTTCCCAATTTCCTCTGTAAATGTTGGCATCCCCCAGGAACATAAGAGTTGCTGTGCTCAAGGCTTTGCCCAAGACAGAGCTGGAGGCGGAAAACAAACTATTGCTCATCACTGCTCGGAACTTGCAGACAGGTCAAGTCTTTCCCACCATTAAAGTCACAGAGTTTTCCATACATTTCACCTTTCTGACAGCACCAAAGCTTTGTGCTTATTAAATTTCTATCCAGAACGGAAAAGAAAGGCTTTTTTGTTCCTGGTAGAAAAACATAAATTATCTATTTGAGGAGACTATTCTGGCCCCGTGTGCCTAAGAAGTTGTGTGTGTTCCTGGGGGCAGAGCAGAGGACACATCCATGCTCGTCTTGGTGTATGGAGATGCTGACTCTCGTTTTGAAGGTTTTTGTCTGGGAAACTGCCACTTCACTGAAAAAAAAGAGGGAGGAGAGAGGGGGGAGCGGGTTTCTAAAGACCTAAATGTAACTAATTATTTGCCGTGTTTGTTCATTTGAGAAAGGGAAGGGGTAAGATTAGTTATTTACAAGACTTCAAAGATGTCTTGTGTTACTAGAGTCAGGCAAAGGTTTGAAACAGTCATCTTAAGACCCCTTATGCTTCTCAGACTGCTTTACTTCTGGGTGCTTTTAGAAAGTCAATTAGGCTGAGCTAGTCTAAGGAGCTGAGAGCTGTGAGCCACTGACTTCAAAGGCAGACAGGGTGAGACTAAAATTTCAGACCAGGGAGGAGAGGGAACAGAAAAAGAGGAAGAAGTAGAAAGGAGTTTGAGAAGAAGCAGAAAATGGATATAGACAACATTGGGGAAAAATTATGTGTTTGGAAGAGATGTGAAAGAGAATTGAGGCAAAAGGATATTCACAGCATGTTTATGAAAGCAATTAAGAGATTTCTTCTTCCCTAGTAACTGTCTTAAAAGTTTCCACTGATTGAGGTGTTCTATTCCCTCTGCCCGTGGGATGAAAACTCAGGTATAAATTCAGAGGCACAGTGTAAATCTAAACTATTTGTTGTATGGCCATCCCTTGGCTTTTCCCATGAATGCACAAAAACCAAAATGATGTTTCATCTGTAGGGCCTCCAGCACTGCCCAGAGATACATGACATAATGATGTAGCACCCTTAATGTCCCCCTCCTTGTTGTATCTCATTAAATACAGGCAAACAGAAAATAGGAAGGAGAGAAGTGTCTCTCTTTCAAAGAATATACCATGTGAAAGAAGAAGATACTCAGGAGTGACCAGAACAAGTTGGTACAGACATGCTTTGAAAGCAGATTTATGCAGATCCAAGTAGGCTCTTTCCTTGAAATACCAGGAAAGAGAAGGAACCCCTCACTGCTCTTCTTCTTGGTGCCTGACCCAAAGCGTAAGCTTTTGTCAGGTCTTGGTAGAGCAGAGAATACTCAAAACCAGAAAATATGTGGAGCCGTCCTTTGCAGTAGGTGGTTGGTGATAAATTGTCCTGTCACTGGCTGGAGGCTCTCCAGGCAAAATCATTCTGGAAGACACCCTAATTGCAGAAGATGTGGCACTTCACTGTGTATTGTACTTTGCTTTGCAGCACTGTCCAGTGCATTTTGCTCATCTGCTCTTCCTCTTGAGAACAGCTCACGGAATTATTAATGAATTTATTCGGTCACATAGATTCAGTCTTCCCCTATTAGGTCTGACCTACAATGTTTACAAAGCATTGCTTGGGAGCTGAAAAATGTTTTAATTCCAGACCTATTTAAAGAAAACTGTAAAATTAGTATAAAAATAAACTAGATTATAAAAAAGTAAACTATATTATAAAACTAACTTGGTAAATAGGTGGGAGTGCTCATGCCAGTTCCCCCTTGGCAAAACCTCCTGGGTCCCAACTGCTGCTAAGAGAGGACCGTGAACAGGACAGCCAACTATCTGGGAAAGCATTTGCCCAAAAGTCATCCTTTAAAAGGGAAGATGAATGTCAACCAGATTTGCTGAGTTTGACATGAAGGAGAGGTGTGTGTGTGGGTCAGGGGGCCGTTGGCAGAGGGATAGGCACGTGCAATGCCATGTCCCCCATCCGCAGACCGAAGGACCCATCACTGCTGGTGGGGTTCCTGGTAACCCCCAGGTTTTGGGGAACATATGTCAGCACAGCCTCTCATGTGGGGTGCTGAGGGGCACTGAGAAACCTGTAGGTGCATGTAAACATTTTATAGAAGTCTAGCATTATCTGTTGCATTGCTGATATGGATAAAAAATATTTAGTTCACTGGTTGTTGGTTAATTATGTCACTAATAAACTGCTTCAGTATTGACCTAGTTTAAAGTACAAGAACTGAGCAGATTTTACCTGTGATATAAATCCACACACATCAGTCTTTCAAGTCTGCGTTACAAGACATCAAGTTTTGATTTGCATGCCTGTATAATTCAAATCATTCACAAGTACCACCAAACATGCTAAGATGGAGAACAAAAACATTCTTGAACTACTGTTTCTTTTTGACACTGATATGAAACTAATTCAGAGCTTGAGGGGAGGAAAAAAAAAAAAAAGGAACATATCTGTTCAATAGGTTAAAAAAAAAAAATCTTGTCTCACATCTCAACTGAAGCTCTGAACATCAGCCTGCCCTTCTTGGTGATCAGAGGATGACCATCCAAATCCAGCAAAACACTGTCCAGATTTTTTTTTACATATAAGAAAACACAATTCTCTGGTAAAGTTATGTTGGAGTATGGGAGGTAATGGACGTTGCTGATGAATGTGCACTAAACGGAATGATCCTCTTGTAAGCTGCTGGGCTCTAACTTTTGTAGAATAAAACAACTCTCAGTTTATGAATGAAAGGGAATTGCTTTCTGACATTTGCACCCAGAGCCAAGGTCCAGCAGGAGGTAAAATCTGTGATACAGAATGTCTGCTACTGGCCTCAGGAAAACTTTAAATTAAATATTTCAGGTACTTGCTCTGCTTTTCTGAGAAGTAAATTGGGTTGTGTTTTTTTTTTTTGTATTTTAACTGGGTTAGCATAGAAGGCGAGGAACACAAGGAAGATAAGCCTTCAGTGGAACAATGAGATCTCCCCACTCTTTTTCATATTTCACATTTTATATTTCATCATTCTATTCCCATCCTAGAGAAGGGAAATCAGTGGCCGCCTTCTCAAAGGTAATGTATGGATAGCAAATTTACTTACATCATGGAGAACACAGTGCAGCAGTGAGGTTAAAATCAGGAAAAACAGGAAGATCATTAAATCAGAGCAAAAGTGGAAATTGATAGCACAAATCCGTTAGAAAATCGATCACAAACTGCTTCAAACAAGGGGCAAAATTATACCCAGTCTGTTTTTAGTGAATGTCCTCTTTTCAAAACGTGATGCCTGTGCACTGCTGAGGGGGTTGGGAATTCCTGGCGGTGGGGTAGGGCCCTGCCTTCCTCTTACCTACCCAACACTTGCCCACTGAAGTGCAGTTTTCCAAATGTCAATGGGGAAAGTCCTGGAGCCAAAGGACACTTCAGCAATAACACAGATGATGGGGGGAAAAAGGCACCTCTGTACCTCATGTTTTTAATTTTTTACCATCTCCCCAGTGGGAAAATATTGATATTAGTATGTCTCCTTCTGAATAACAAGCAGAAAAGCACTTTCATCAATGGTAATGGCTATTGTAGTTTTTTAATTCTCTGTGATATGTCCTGCCTTTAACGTCAGTTACCTCAGAGCTGAAATTATGGAAAATTGAGCCTGCAGCATATGCAGTTTGCAGTGTGTGTTGTCACTGCTTTTGAGAGCTGCATTTCAACTGAAAGCTATGATTCTTGCTCTCCCTAGAAGACTGGAGCCACCGCCTGTTGTAACACACTAATCTCAGCATGTAGAGATTCAGCCATTAAGCTCCAATCAAGGTTAATTAAAGTTTTGAAGGCAAAGGTTTGAGATGCAGACAGGCTAGTGAGAAACACATTTCCTCCAAGGATTAAATACAAGTCAGTGGCTGGAGCTCTTTTCAGCTCTCCGTTAATTCAAGACTTTGTCCAGATGTTTTTTACTCACTGGAATAAAACCTGAAGGGCTCAGGACACACACTTGGTGAGCTGGGTTCCTAACTCCAGCTTAAGCCCCATAAATTAACCAGGAGCTGTCAACTGGCAGAATATGATCAAACAAAAATGTAACAATAAACTATTTAACATAAACTGTTTAACAATTCTAATATACAGCAATGAGAAGGGAATTGAAAGTCAAATAAAAATATGCACTATGATCTGTGAGTATTTGCATAATCTTTTAAAAACAAACTAAGCACTTTTCCTTTCACTTTTTTTTCCCTTTATTTGTCCAAATAGGGTGAATATTCATAAAAGCCCATTTTTAACAGATCTATTGCACCAGCTTGGTCGTTCCAAAATGAAACAGAAGATTCAGCATTGGAAATGCCGCAGAAGAAGGTTATTAGCTGACTGAATGCTAACAATTTCATACAGATGTCTGCTTATCATGCAAATAGTTTATTTAGATGCAAAGACACATTAGCCTCCTCTGATGGGAAAGTGAAAAATGGTAGTTGCTGCGTGTTGTTCCAGTGTATGTGATCCGAATTTCAGTGTGTTTTCTCTAGTACATCAGATAGCAGCATTGAAATAAGCAACGAAAACAAGGGATACACAAACTGTGTGTACAATGAGGCTTGATTTCCAAAAGAGTGGGTATTGGTGGTAGATGATGGGCTGCAGAGGAACAGATGCCTTTAAATCAGCAGACCATTATGCAAACAGCTGTTAACAAGACAAAGCATCTAATTTCACCTACTGTACTCTTAATTTTACTCCTACCATGCTGATCACATGCTGATTTCAGTATGACATTTAAAAGGAGGTCTCAGCTGGTTTATATAGTACTTTATAACCCCTAATTTGCAAAAGGCCAACTGACTTTCAAGTTCCAGAAAATAACACAGCTTAGAGCCTTCTGTGGAACATGAATAGGTTTTCATTAAATCTCAAACCTAAACTGCTTCTTGACCTTTCTCCAATATCACACCTGTTATTTTTCTCTCTAAATGATGCTCAAACCCTAAATGTTGGTACGCCACTTTAATCTATTACTCTTCCTGAAGGTGACTTAATCATCCTAATATCTATGTAAAGGTCTTGCTTTTGCACAGAGCTGTTGATAGGACACATAATGAAGGTCCTCCATTTAAGGATGGGTCAGATAACCAAGTGTCTTATCAGCACCTAGCCCACAGCACAGCACTGTTCTCTGTGTGCTAAGCAGATGACAAAATGTTTCGGACCCTGGCAAACGCATCGTTTATTCATCCTATAGCAAGTTATTTCTGAAGGCAACAGATGAAAGCAGAAGTCTCTTCCTTGCCAAAGATGGGCTTTTGACCAGTGCAAGTACCTGCAAATAGGGGGGGAAAAAAGCAATTTAGAAAGGCCTTTCTGATATTCTTAGTGATCTTGTGCTGAAGGGAACCACTCTATGTGTCAAACCAAAGTCTCTGCTTCACTATCTTCAGTATAAGTCTCTGGTTTTGGTTTCACTTCCTCTTCCGTTATCATTTATCAAAGCTTAACAGATGATGCTGCCTTTGAGGGGTTGGACGGATGCCCTCCTCCACAGCGGCCTGAGACCATGCAGAAGGCAACTGCTCTCGGCTGCCCATCACCAGCGATTGCTGTCTCCGGGCAGCTCCACCAGCCAAAAAGGACGGCAGCATCGGGGGGTGCTTGTGGCCACATCCCAACTCTGTGCAGTGTCATATAAAATGAGGGCTTTCTCCACGTATGATGTGCCCATGTGTACCTCTGTAATGTTAAGAAGCATGTAATGTAAATCTGTAATTGCATGCTCTCTAACAAGTTGCTATTGAAAGTCTGAATATGTGAATTGATCTGCTTTGTATTTCACTGGTGCCAAAAGGGCCAGGATAACAGATGGCAATTCATCCTCTGCGTAAATGGACAATTGGAGGCTGAGCAGCAGAAAGATATCACCATTAAAAGATTTGTGTGATCATTGCTATTTTTCTGCTTTTCAGAATTGTTTTGCAGAGTCTTGGGCAGTTGCTTAAGCCTTATGGTATTAAAAGTTTATACATCACTACTGCAAATTTTTCTCATTGAGAGCAGAAGCTGCCAAGCAGAAAAAAAGAGAAAAGGTAACAGAACCGTACTTTGTGCTCAGGTTACTTTTTATGAGTCCCTGTTGTTTATTCTGCAGTGTACACCCAGTATCAGTTACAACATTGGAGACTGTGAATCCATCAGAGAGAAAGTCTATAAACGGGATAAAGCCATGTCATATTGTTCTCACTGTCAGTTTATCTCTTTTTTTATTTTACCCTTTCATAGGTGACAGTGGTGATAAAAAAAAATAAATAAATCTGAGGCAATGTGTTGTTCAAACCTTAGCTGTTGTTACAGCATATTTATGTGTTTAAGAAGTCAATGGTATCATCAAAGGGATGACTGACTGAAAAATGAAGTGATCTATCAGGGTGGAATAGAAGGATATAAATTTTTACTTAACTTTTGTGTTCTTGCATCTTATTAATGAATAAAAAAACCCCATTTAACAGACTTAAAATAAAAATATTATGTTTATCCAAGGAGTTTGTTGCATGTTACTTTATGTTTATTTACATGTATGCTTGACTACATAAACTCATCAGCAGATAAGTTTTGCATTCTTAATTTAACCCTTTAAAACAACTGTGATATATATAGAGTACTCATATTTTTCTTGATTTATGTCCACTGAAACCCTCATGGATTTTACTGGATTTGGGATTAGACTCCAAAAGTGTGGCTGTAATACCCACTACTGATAAACGTAGGAACCATGTTCCTCATCCAACTTCTCTGACAGTGCCAACACAGACAGAAACATTTTTCAGACTAAGTGGATGTTGTTCTCTTGACACAATCTCACCCTGTGCGTGAGTATAAATAATTTTCTGTATACTCTTACTGAGGAAGAGCTGTGCCTGTGACACAATGGTGTAGTTTTTGCCCTGGTGAGAATGTCTACATGCAGAAGTGAAATAACAGCAGGAGGAGCTGCCTGTAGAGACACGATTGGCTCAGCATCTTCCCAGAAACGTTAAAGTCACTGTCTTTATTTTAGCGTCATTTATGTTTTCTGTTTCTGTCTGGCTGTGCCTAGCTTGGCACTATGCACACTATGACTGATGCTCTCACCTAAGTGCCAGATTTTGCTAGGTTGGGTGTGAAAATTGTGTCCACGGGATGCTCAGTTGATTTAAGTAAAATTGTCTGGGATGCCAGACATCAGCCAGCAACAAACCTGAGAGACACTCCATGTATGTGTCTGAACCTTGTGAATCCTACCCTGACAACTGTGCAAAAAAAAAAAAAACCCTAATATTAAAAAGAGCACAGCAACCTCAGCCAGATTTTCACTACGTGGTGTTAAATATATAAAAAGGTGGCAACTAATGAGTGCCTGGGGCGAATACCCTTGGAGAGGGAATGTTTCCCTCTATCATTTCCCTACTCCTGCTGATACTTTTCATATTATACTGCACCTGCTGCTATAGTGACATTTAGAAGTTTGGAATTAGGACTCATCCTCCTGATCCAGAAAGCTTAGATTTAATTGAGTCAATGCAAACAGTCAATAAGTGAAAGGCCAGAGACAGGTTTTACGACCAGGTAGTCAGACTGGTGGAGAGGTGGTGAAGCGTGACCGCCTTCCACTGTCAACACTGCTGCTCTTTGGCAAATGCTTTTCTCTAGCAGAGACTTTTATTGCATTTGGATATCATAGATTCCTCTAGGTTGGAAAAAACCTTTAAGACCGTCGAGTCCAGCCGTTAACTTTGCACCGCCAAATCCACCACTAAACCATGTCCCTAAGCACCGCATCTTCACATCTTTTAAATATCTCCAGGAATGGTGGCTCAGTCCTCATCCAGACTTACACTTGGGTTCAGTGCATTGGAAACGTGAATGCTGTAAATTACTACAGTTTTAATTGGTGTTACAATTTACATCACATGTGCATTTATTTACTACCAGAGCCAAGCAGCTCATAAAGAACTATGTTTGTCCCGGGTGACCTGATTAGGAGGAGGGAAGATACCAACAGAGACTAACAAAAGAGCTAATATTATCAGGGAGGCTTCTCGTTAGGGCTTAGTAGAAATCAGAAGCAAATCACTGGAAGTCCTGCTACAAAGAAAAACAAAAATAACTTGGGGCTTTGCTGAGATGGCTGCTCGTGACTGGAGAAAATACATTAAAGTATGTGTTAGCAGTATTTGTTTGATATTTACTTAGAAAAGCTGGAAATGATTGGGCAGAAGAGCAGCAGCAGTGTTTGCTTAGCAATTTGTCTTCCAGTGTTGGACTGGAGGGCAGACAAAAAAAAAAAGAAAAGGCAGAAGAGGAACTCCCAGAAGGGGGAACATACATACTTCCCGTACTCAAGGTAGGGGAAAGGTACAATTCTTGAGTGAAGCAGCTAATAGAGGGCGGCTGAGGCACCTCATTTTCCTGCTAGGGCACTAGCTCTTTCCCCAGGCAATAGGAAAGATTTAGGATTTCTGGGATTCAGCAGCTTTTTGTCCTGGTCAGGTGTGACAGGAATGGTGTTTTGCAGTGATGCTGTGAGAAGTCTGAGCTAGTTTCCCCCCCGCCGCACACAGCCAAAGCTAATACAGTCAGAATCAACTCCTCAGCTGGCTGAAGATGAAAATCTTTGAGGAGCTACTTTTGGTAAAATCATGTGGTCGCACACAATGGGTGGTGGGAAAAGGACACAGCCTTGCCTCCTTTCAGACGCCATCTGCCCAACAACATGGGTTTGGAGAGGATGAATTCAAGCTATTCAAGATGGAGTCTAAACAGAGAAGTAAAAGGAAAAAAAATAAGCCACCAGCAGAGCGTGATCAATGCTGGAGGGTGAAACCTCTACTGAACTGAAGAAGATGCAAGGACAGCAAGATCAGGTATTGACCAATATGAAAACTCATTTCAAAAGGTCTCAGATTTCAGAATATAATCCCCCAAATTCCCTGAGCAATCCTGAAGTAAAAAGCTTCTTCCTCTCAGAAAATAGTCTGATAGCAACCTCCAAAGTCATGTTTTAAAGCAGAGCCAACTGTAAATCTAGTTTCCAAAATATGCAAGACAATAACTATCTTCAATATCCAAAACAGCCAAGACTTCAAAGCAAAGTCACAACTGCTTGGTGTCTCTACATTGTGGTGCAAGTGGTCAAAGTGAACAGAAATTAGGCATAGAAGCAATTTTTTTACTGATACTTACCTTATTTTATGTGGAGAGAGCAAGATTCTTGATTCTTTATAGTAGGACATCTCCCTTGAACAATACGAGCCTGGCCTGCTTTCGGTTCAAGGCGTCCACAACTCCCCTGCTCCCTCAAGTTGTACAGAACAAAAGCACTTATGGTATTTCCTCCCTCCTATGTCTTTTATTTCTCATGGACATAACAAAAATAAGGATATAAAGGAGACGGATTTTGTTCTAACTGCTCTGTGCATAAACACATGATTTCAGTCTGCAGGGGTTTTCCTTTGGTATCCATCACCCTGAGCACGCAGTGAAGGGGTGAAATGCACACAAAAGTAACCAAGCCAGCCAGTGGCTCATTTATTAAATTAAAAAATAAAATTTGAAGGTTTTTTTTTTTTTTCGTGGGAAGTATGGAGTGATGTTGGCTTCTTCCCATTGGCACTGGCTCAGCAAGTGGCAACAGAATACAGAAAAAAAACAAGCTAAGAGCAAAATGTTTACATCAGTGGTTCTTTAAATGAAAAAGTACTACAAGCTGCAGTCTTCAATGTGTTTATATTTCACCAGTGCTCAAACAACACACATCAACCAGGGCTATACACACCAAACACAACACTAAACTGTAATTTTCTATATGATAGGCTGTTTAATAAAATATTTCTACTCCATCTCCAGTCCCAATTAAGGTTGCAGTCAAAAGGACATGGAAAGTAATTTTGTTCCTGGCACATAAATAAGTTTTAAAGTGATTCGATATGCTGATTAAGTTATTCAAAACAAAAGAAATGAATCTATTTCTCATTAATTTTACCTTGAAGCACAAAAGTACATCCACTTGAGAGTATATAGTATTTTGGTTTTATTTATTGATATTGTAAAGCAGTGCTATGAATGCAGCAGTTTTGTTATGAGCCGTAAAATTCATCTGTAATAATCAAATTCCAAGCAGCTGTGGATGCAGTTTAAACTGGAAAACATACCATCTCATTATCTACTTTATTTTCTTCGGCAATTCATGCTGGATCTAATATACGGAGACAGTTTTTATCAGGATTCTAGGAATTGCATATACAGGCAAGAGTGGCCTTAGTTGTAAATATAAGTGATCAGTATCCCAGCATCTTTTCAAAGAATCTTGGAAAATTTAGGCTTGAAGAGCCCTTTGGAGGTCATCTGGTCCTGCCCAACCTGCAAAGCTAGGCCAGCGTGAAAGCTGTTTAGGTTGCTCAAAGCATTGGCCAGTTAAATTTTGAGTTTTCAAAGTGGAGATTGCACAAAGGAGAAATTTATCCTGGGAAACCTGTCTCAGCACTTGAGGAATCCTCATTATTTTGCAGATTCTTTTTGCTTCCCTAACTAGAATATCTCTTGCTGCAATTTCTAACCATTGCCTCGTGTCTTTTTTTTCCCTGCATGTTTAATGTATAATGTATAACACTTTGCATTTTCCCAGGGCATCACATCATAGGAAAAGTTCAGTTAACTAGTTCACATTCTACAGGTGAGAGTATTTAAAACTAATTTCAGGTTAGTACAGAAATTACATCTAAGGATCTCTTAGATCTATTTAGTCGGCATGACTGGAGCCATGTGGATTTTTTTTTGTTCTTAACATACTGGCTTGATAATGCTGATGGATGAATTAATTTTATTTCAGTCAGAAAATAAGATTTTATTTTCTGTCATGATAGGTACTGCAGTATGCTTTCTGCATCTTCACGTTCAAATTCATGAATATTCTTTGGGTTCTAAATGCATTGGTCTGGCTTCTGAAAGACTTTTTGCAGTGAATCTTCCATCTGTCGTAGTTCAGCCCCGATCGGGACCAGACTACGTAGTCTCTCTCTCGCTCCCCCCACCCTCCGAGAGAATAGGGGGAGATGATATAAGAAAAACGGTTCAAGGTTTGAGATAAGGACAGGGAGAAATCCTTAAAGTTACCGTCATGGGCAAAACAGACTCGACTTGGGGAAAACTATTCATTTATTTCTAAAATTAGCAGGAGAATGAGACAGGGAACAAGATAACCTCTCCCCACCCCTCCCTCTTCCCGGGCTTAACATTATCTCTACTACCTTCCCCTCCCGAGTGGCACGGGGGGGGAAAAGGGAATGGGGGTTACGTTCAGTTCATCACGCGTTGTTTTACGCCGCTGTATCATCGTCAGGGGAAGAACTCCTCGCATTCCTCCTCTGCTCCAGCGTGGGGTCCCTCCCACGGGCCACAGTCCTTTGTGAAACTGCTCCGGCGTGGGTCATCTCTTCCACGGGGTGCAGTCCCTCTAGAACAGCTGTCCCAGCAGGCCCTCCACGGGCCACAGCCTCCTTCAGGCCTCCACCTGCTCTGGCGTGGGGTCCTCCACGGGCTGCAGGTGGATCTCTGCCCCTCCGTGGACCTCCATGGGCTGCAGGGGGACAACCCGCTCCACCATGGTCTTCACCACGAGTTGCAGAGGAATCTTGGCCAGGAGCCGCATTACTCCTCCCCCTCCTTCTGAACTGACCTTGGCGTCTGCAGCCGTTCCTCACAACAGGCTGGCAGACGCCTCTCAGGATCCTTTTTACATCTTATTCACTTCTCATCTCCTCTCCACTTCTTGCAGCCGGGCCGGGCCGAGTCGGGCCCAGTCGGCTGCCCGGCGGGAGGCCAGAGGGTGAGGCCTGCAAGGCCCATGAGGCTCGCGCCTCCCCCTCTCTGCCCCCCGCTCAGCTCCTTCACATCTTCTCCTCCACTTTTTCCTGTTTTCCCCTACTTAAATACGTTATCGCAGAGGCGTTATCATGGGACATTCTGCTACCAATTGGCTCGGCCTTGGCCAGCAGCGGGTCCGCCCTAGGCCTGGCCGAGTCCACTGAACAAAGGGGAGCGACTTCTAGCAGCTTCCTACAGAAGCTACCACCTTAGGCCCCCCCCTCACTAACAAAACCAGAACACCATCTCAAATTATTCTGTACCTATAAACAAAATGAAAACTGGATACAGCATGTAGGCCAAAATAAGTTCTGTGGCTAAAATAAGTTTGCTGATGTTTTACTTCTCTCAAAAGTTGGGGTTTTTTTTGTTTCCAGTTTGCCAAGCACGCGGGTGAGTAGGTTCACTGCTGTGGAAAGACAGTGTGGTGATGGCAATGGACCCAGAAAAATCTGTGGATCCTCTTCGGACAGGTGTGGACCTGGAGCACAGCCAAGGCTGGTTGGTCCATGGCTGTAGGTGCTGCTAGGAGGGAACACGTTCCTCATTGGTGCTCCTACCCATCCCACTGCAACTCCTTTGCCTACTACCAGCCTGAGTTCAGCGCAGCTGCTAAGGATGGAGAAAAGGGAGCGGGTGAAGATGTAGTAAGAGAGCTCCCTTTTTATTGGAAAATAAAATTGTGCTCTGTGAGAGGGAACAGCTGGCAGAAGGTTATAGCCAATGGTGGGGTGCAGCCAGATTTACGGTTATGGCGAAGTTACAGAAGTACCTGTGAATTTATATTCTACAGACAAGCTTTTATTGCTCTAATGAGAATCTATGTACTCTACTGTGGAGTATTATTATTAATAAAAATTGCATTGATGGTTCTTCCTTTTGCCTTGCGGTGTGGCTCTAGTTTGTTTTTTTTTTTTTAGCCGTATACTTCGTCACTATGGTTGTTGTTGTTTGCAAGCCTGTTGCATTTCAGAGAAGAAATTACTTTTGAAGAAGAAAGCAGCTCGTTACCCATGGAATACAGAAAAATTAAAATTGTAATTTTTTTTGTCTTGATGCTCTTCATATCCTAATTCTCCAAATGGCTTGGATACCACAGTTGTATGAAATAAACCATGCTCAATACACATAGAAAAACGGTTGCAGCTACTTCTTCTAAACTATTTACTTACACATGTCCTTTAGAAAAACTGGAAGAATGCATGCTAACTTTACATGAACTTGTTTTATTTAAAATGTCATGGACATTTATAAAACTCCACTTAATTAATATAAAGCATATAAAAATGTGATCGATAAAGAAGAGTAAAATAAAGTTTAAGAACCTGGTTAAAAAAGCAGTTAGAACTGAAATGTAATTTAACCTAAGCTAGAAAATACCCACAATAACAGTGACTGGAAATCTATTAAAGTGAAAAATCTGTAAATCCATCTGGTTATTTTAGTAACCTAATAAATTTCAGCACTTCTGTCTGAGAGTTTATTATGATTTAATATATCTGCCTTACCACATTTATGGTCTAATTTAACAATGTAGCATCAATTTCTATGAATTATATGTGTTGTAAATTGAATAATTCAAGAACCGGAACACTGAAACAATAAATGTCTTAAGGTTATTGTTTTATTTTTCTTTTCATAGATTCTTTTCTTGAGACTATGGATTTCAAAACTGAAAGAAAACTTTATATACACATTTTGCACTCTTTGTATTAAAATGTTAAGATTTTTTTCTTAAGATGTAACAAGAGCTGTGACAAGCAATATCTTTTTTCTTCATGAAGGACTATCTCATAATAATATTTCTCTACCAAAAATGTGGTTTTGACACATCCTAAAAACAGACCACAAGATAGAAAAGCATAATAAATCTCTGTTTATTTATGAGCTTGTCCTTTCAGTGAGTGATGTCTGAACCTAGGTGACATTTATTTAAATTTCCTTTAATGGTGAATCGAGTAGTGCTGTCAAAACCTACTCACCTCTGTCAAAAGCACATGGTGATTTTTTTACTAGCAATCTTCTCTATAATTGTGCTAGTTTATCCACTATTTTTTTTTCTCAGAAAGTATCTTATTTTGCAGAATCTGAATCTCCAGTGACTAAAAAATAGTCATTCCACAGAATGAGTAATTATTTCATTACATTAAAACTGCAGGAATTGTTATACATCCATTACACAAGGACACGTATTCCTTCAAGAATATTTTAGGCAAAGGAATTACATGTATAGAAAAGAATTAGAATAAAGAACACTTGATTTACTGTAATATGAGATTAGTGTGGCCCAACTAAAGAATTGTTATTATCTCAACTTTTGAAGACAGTTGTATGGATTTCCCAGGGGATTACAGGGACTACCTTCTCCATTCAGAGCAGAGCGCTGCTCGAATTCTTGTGGCCATCCCAGAAAGGGCAAACAGTACTTTCAAACTTTTTTCTAATTCCTCTGTTTTTCACTTGCCACTGTAAATTTGTCAAAAAAAAATGTTACATTTGAGTGTCTTTATCTGTGAGTATTTCTACAGCATTAACCCTTAAGTAGGAGAGTCATCAAACAAAAGCATCCTAAAAAAAGATTTATCAGGACAAGAAGCCTGCTCTCAGCAGGAGGAGCAGATCTATAGCTTTTTTTCTCCTTTATTTCACAATATTTGACAAAAAAAAAAAAAAAAAAAGCTTTTCAATGAAAAAAGCCAGGCTGGTTGAGGATAAAATTTTACACATTCTATCATTAAGCTTAATTGTGATTTCATTAGCATTTGTAGTTTTATTCAGAACCTGTCTCTTCAGGCCTTAGTGAGGCTGGTTCCAGCCTTTTGTAGATGAAAATCTCATCATTTTAAAAACAATGAAATCTTAACAGACAAAAGAAGCTGAACTGTGCTTTCCTATTTTTAGCGATAAGCAGCTGAGAAGGCATCAAGGCCCAAGCAAAGTTCTGCTATGAAAAATTCATCATAGAACCCTTCTCCAGAGCTTGTTTCTGCTGCAAGTGCATTTTAATTTTATTTAATACTTGGTGAATTAGAATAGACTCTTGAGAAAGGAGGGAAGAAATAAAACACAACATACCACAAGACCAAGAGTCAGACAAAGAAATCCCTGAAAAGTAATGAAGTTCTTCTTACCAACTTTGTAGCTTAATGTTAAATTATTAACTTTGACTTATAACTGTTATTTAAAAGAATGAAAAAAAATATAAAAAACCACCAAATCTACCTGCATGCAGTTTACTTCTTAAAAGATTTTGTGTCAACTTCAGGACGCAAAACCTCTCTTTTAAGAGTAGGAACTTCTAAAGTATAGCTAAGATCAAACCGGATAGATTGTTTTAAAATATCTATACTGTCATGATATGAAGACTCAGTTCCTAGGGACTATGAAACACAAGCTCTGGGAAAATCTGAAGGAGCCAAGTAATGACTCAGTATTTAGATTGTGAGATTTTCAGCTTGTAGAAAGCTAAAGACTGACATGCTGAGAGACTGCCAGGAAACCTTAACCACAGTGGGTGGTTTATTTTTAATCACATCGCACACTGGTCTTACATGACAAGTGAGAAAAGAGAAGACTTTTTGGCATTGCATAAAATGAATTAATACGCAGTGTAAATGTATCAGGAAGCACACACTGCAGTGGGGCTAGATTTTTTTTGTTTGTGATCATAAGTGAGCAAAATTTCTGTATGGCTTGTGCATTCTGGCACACAGTCTAGAAAAAGGCATTCTGTGAGTGCCTGCTCCTGTGAACGATAAGGGAATTTTAATCCATGTATTCTTATTCATTTCTCTTCAGGTAAACAGTACGTACTGGCTACTAGTTAGCAAAGTCTTCCTTTTAAGCATTTTTGTTTAAGTATTTTATTGCTTGGAGTCACATGCTTCCAAGGGTCCTGACAATTAATTCAACCTGGACTTTTCTGAGAAGGTTCGGGCACTTGTGTTGTACTGTACCAGCCTTGTTGGTGCTGGAAGTAAGACATAAGCAGACTTCTTGTGCAAATATTGATTTGCCTTAGTTTTCTCTCTCTTTTTCTGGAACATGCGACCCCTGACTTAAAGAGAAGGGTGCGTTATGGCCCAAAGCTATGGGAGCTGTTGCGTTGAGATAGGAGGATCTGGATTCAGTCTCCCGTTCTGGCCACGACAGAATATTGCCTTGAATCCTTTCTCTCCCACTTGAGAGGAATTCTCTGTACGCTATGCCAGGCTGAGATGGCTGTCCAGCTGTGTCTTCAGTTTTGCTTTTAAATGGTTAGATGTTTCTGTTATCTGTAGTCTTGTTATGGAAACTAGTTAGAGTTTATGTTAATATTAAAACTTGCAAGATTGATACCAACATGTTAATATATGATAAATAAATAATTTCTAATAATTTGGAGAAGTAGAAATTTATCTTCTAAACCAACAAAGCAGCACCTGAAAACTTCTGTGCTGCACAGCTCTAAACAGAACCCAGTTGCACGGCTTGTGAAGGAGCAGAGCAGAAAACAGCGCAAAACATTAACTATCCCACACCCGGAAGACAATATTTGAGTTCATATTTCCCTTGTCAACATGAAGCATTTCTTAACTTTTTCTCCTTTTACATTTGCAGCACAAACCCAGGGTGAGCGCAGGCTGGTTGTCACCTGGAGCTGTGCTACCCAGGTGGGTGTGATGGTCCCTGCTGCTGCCCCTGATGCAAAGTGTCACCACCTGTGTTGCCCCCTGCCCATGAAAGGTGGAGGCTGGGGCACAGCTCAGTTTGGCTGGGGAGTGGGAGGCAGCTGAGCTGCTGGTGGGAGTCTGCAGTTTGGTCTCTGCTTTTGGAAGTGCCTTTTTTGAGCTCAGTGTTTTCAGGCTTTCCTTGTGCTGGATGGATGGAGACCATGCTTCTTCAGAGGTTCGTTTTGGCTGGTGATCTGCAAACAGGTACACCGTACTAAGGCTGGTGACGGAGTTGTTTATAGCATTTCTGCTGTTGTAAAACCATGCTGTGGTTCTTCAGTCCTGGAGAAAAGTTGGCTCTCCTGTTTCCTGGAGGCCTTTGCTGCTTTCTATTAGTTCAGTTGTGTCCAATTCCCCTGGCTTGCTTTGTTCTCCTTAATATCCCCAATGCTTGGCTTTATGTGTCCCCTTTGCTATGTTTGTCTGCCATCTTCCATCAGATCTTCTTGCTATTCATATGCAAGCTTCGCTTGTTTCATGAAAATCTTGTAGTGAATAAATTGCTTTTCTTGTAAGTGGGCAAGGGAAGGGAGGGGGAGATCTCTTTCTTTCTCTCCCTTTCTTGTTCAAAAAAGCCTTAAAGTTAGTAGATAAGTAGGTACTAAAAATCTCTAGAGGAAAAGAAGATTTAAGCTATAGAGGCTGGTATATCAGGGTGTTTTGTGTCTATATTAATTGATGTGGAATTTGTTTTCAATAGCATTGAAAATACAGATGTGAAAACGGTAATAAACTGACTGCAGTCTATCACAGATGCCTCTGGTGAGGGGGATCTGATACCTGAGAGCAGGCTGTGCTGCAGCACCTTCCCTAATACATATGGTTTTCCACCTCTGTTTTTTAACAGGTAGTTGTGATAGCAGAGATTGTGTGCTTTTCGTGCTAATTGAATTTCACTATGAACGAACATTATAAATGTGTAGCTTTGTGCGACACAGTTATATTTTGAAGCAAGACCCTCTATAGGTGTCATGCAGAAATACAGGTTTGCATTATCATTCAAAACTTTGTGTGGATAGCCTTTCACATTCATTATCTTCCAAGAATAGAAAGCAGTGGTATCTCATTTGCATTAACTGAATGCTTTCTATTTGATTTCCTCTTTAAAATAGTTTTGCCTCATTCTATGTTATCTTGAAAATTTGTGTGGATTTCCAGTAATGATTGCTGCATAGATTTAGCTGTGCTTCACCTCTCTGCTAGTGCCTGCCAATCATGATATTGCATTTAAAAATACCTCAGCTACTATCTTATCACGGGCAGCAGCATTTTACATACAACAACAGAATCTAGAAGAGTGGTTTTACATTTATTAAGTGTTGCAATTAAAATTGTAATAGCGTGAAATGCTTTTGGAATGGGAAATTGCTGCCTGTACTGAAACAGAAGTGAGGATGATCCCAGGCAGGTGGCCTGGGATGTTTCGTTGCAGGACTGGGGATGTGGCTGACAGACTGTATCCAAACGGCAGGTGGAAAAGGGTGATATTCATCTAAAAAAGTGCGTGTTTTCAGGCTACAAGCACACTCTCCTAGTCCAGAGGGAATTCTTAGCGGTTATGAGTCCTAGTTAGTGAAGATCAGAATAATTCCTTTGTTCTATTAAAAAAAAAAAACAAACACACACACACAAAAAAAACCCCCACACTTCTGTAAGCTCCAATTTTACTCTTACTCCAGGGAAGTATTTGCCTTTGATGGCAAAAGCAAATGTTTATCTGCAAAGCTTTAATTTTATAGCCTTGATTGTTCTATGTGCCAGGTCTTTGTCATTATTGTACCCAGAAGCTTTAAACACACCTGTTAGCAAATTTTGATGCAGCTCAGGCTATTGCATTCTTTTCCTTGTTCCTTATGAACTGACTATCTGAAATCACCAAATAAACAGTACTTCTAGGGGTTTTTAATGTTCAGAGGGGGAAGATAAGAGAATTTTCATTATAGATCTTAAATAATGTATTTTCACTATCATTTGCAAAGTGTCTGGAGTAGAAGCTGCGAATAAATCTCACTGGCTTTTTTTTTTTAAGTTGATTTCTTTCTGATTTGTCATGGAGCTTGTTTCTGATCATGTAGCACTTTGTGCTCACTCTTACTGGTGTACATGATGTCTCTGTCAAGCAGCAACATCAGGCTCTGTCAGCGTGGGTCTGATTTTTGGAGAGGGTCAGTGGCTGTTGATTCACAAGTGAAATTTGTGCTGCCTCTCAGAAAGTGTCCACACGTTAATGTCTGTATCTTTATTTTATATTTATGGGTGTATTAGTCTTCACTTGTGTTGCTCTGTGAATAGCTGAACTAGGGTAGCTGGTTGATTATCCTCTTTTCCATAGCTCCACTTTTCACCTTGTTTCTTTAAATAATTGCTGCCAGATTTGTTTCACTTCTAGTGACAATATACTACTAAATATGTATAGTCACACCTGCTGAGTTCTATTTGGGTCATACTGGCAATAAGTAAAACTTCCAGGTCCTTGGAAGTATCTGATCAGGTTTTTTTTTTTACATTTATAAAAGTATAGTGATTTTTATTTCATAAGTCTCAAAAAAAAAAAAAATAGTCTGGGGCTTCACACGGTGGGGAAAAACTATTTCAGAGTCCCACCACAACAAGAAATAGGAATTAATGGATGTCTTCTGAGATAGCATTTTTATCTTGGTATTATTCAAATCCCTGTTTTTATATCAGAGAGAGACAAATCAAAAGCTTACTCAGACAGGTTAATTTGGGGGAATGAGTGAGAATTAACTAACTTGAACAGTAATCACACTGAAAGTAGCATTTCTATCTGAACTAAAGCTAAGCCTTGTCTCAGGTGGCCTTCCACCAATAAAGTGTAAAAGCCTCTTCATAATTTTGGATTGACAGCCAAACAATGTTTTAGTGGAATGGACACAAGACATCAAGTCACTTAAGTGTTCAAGTGGACATTGTTATAGTGGAGATAGAAAACCCAATACTTTTCATTCTTCTGTAGGGTTCGATTGACTTCATGATAAGCTTATAATGAAGTGCACTTCTCAGGAAGATGGAAATCTGCAATTTACTCAGGAGAGAGAGAAGAAGAGCCTGTATCACAGGAGGTGCATAAGGACTGGGATTACAGTTGATGCAAGACAGCAGGTTAATATTACCATGAAAGTGTACAAAACAAAATGTTTCTCAAATTGAACTAAATGAATCATTCTAAATAAGGCTAAGAAAAATGATAGATTCTGATTTTATTCATCTGCAGTGACAATGAAAAAAATTCTTTATATTTGTCATGTAATAGTTCATGTGGAAAACATCTGACCAATTCTGCTCTTAATTTTTATGCTTTCTGTAATGTAAAAGTAAAAAAAACTACTGTATTTTCAGCTATTTGATATCCAGTTGCAATACAGGTTCCCTGCCACAATTTTTAGCAGAGTTTTTTCACTACCTGAATTCTCAGTAGCTCTCAAAGATGGAGTGATGTACTGCTCAGTTTTTCTCCAGGTGGTTTTAGTTAACAATAGACAGCAGACTGAATACATTTTATGTCTGTCTTTGTTTTTCACTTATCCTTTTAATAGGACAGAATCTACAGCAATGTATAATGAGCTATACAATTAAGTAAAGCAACTGTGATGTGTTGTCTCACTTCCAAGGATAAAGATTAATGCATTCAAGGTTCAAATCTCAAAAAATTCTCGTTTATTAGAGGGTAACACTTATATTGTGGAATTTGAAATAGTATATTTCTTCTGTGGGGAGCTTTTTCTTGTTTCTAGTTTTAGTTGTGTCTGTAACTTCATTTTTTCTTCCTAGAACATCCTTATCTTTCACTGTTTATTAGACATATGTAGTTCTTATCCTCCTTCACATTCAGGAAAGGAACTCCTTAAATGTATTAGGAGATGTATTAATTTAGTTTCCATCAGTTTATTCAATGATTGTTCTCCTTATCTTGTGAAGGGTTATCAAAGCTATCAGTTAACTTGATTTTCCTAAAGTGTTAGTTTTATCTAATACTAGTCTCCTCTCGTGCTATACAGAAAGGACTGAGGTGACTCTCTTGCATTTCTTGTGGCTTGGGTTTCATATTACCTCTAACTGGAAAATGCTACTGGAAACAACTTCAAGCTCATGGATGGCAGGAATGTTAACTGTGAACAAGAACAGTGGTAAAAGTCCATTTAGTAGCTGTTTACTACTTCTGTTTTTCTGATATATGTACTGGGGTTGATGTTGTTCAGTGGCCTTAACAATGAGTTTGCAGCCAGTGAGCTGAAAAGTGATTAAAGTGCAGATTCAGAGGAACCCTGGCAGGTTGGAGAAATGGGCTGATGTGAACCTCGTGAACCCCAACCAAGGTCAATGTGAAGTCATCCATGTGGAGTGATACAGCCCCACGTAACAACAGGCAGTGTATTGTCTGGGTAGGAAGCAGTTTTGCTGCAGAAAAGGAGCTGGAAGTTGTGGTGAACAAGTCTAGCAGGAGTCATCAACATGCTGTTGAAGGGAGGAAGTCTGGTTGTCTACTGCGCTGTGTTAGCCAGGGTAGATGGCAAGGGAGGTCATTCTTTCTCTATGTTCAGCACTTCTGCAAAAGCACCTGGAGTACTGTACCCAGTTTTGTGCTCCCAGGTGAGAGACTGACATATTGGAGCAAGACTAGTGGTGGGCAACCAAGATGTTCAGGAGGCAAGTTATGAGTAGAGGTTGGGAGAGCCAGGTGTCTTCAGCCTCAGGAAGGGAAGTATAAGGAGTGACCTTAGCATCATCTAATGCACCATAATGTGATGAGGTACAAGGAATACTATTTAAAAAATGGGAAATTGCTGTTAAGTATAAGGTTTCCTCACGAACGAGGGTGGTGAAACACAGGAACATGCTGCCAAGAGAGGCTGAATAATACTATCCTTGAAGACATTCAACACTTAACCAGGCAAGTGCTGCAACAAGCACTGGATGTCATGCTAGAAGTGACATCCAAGGACACTTTCC
Organism: Chlamydotis macqueenii; assembly: GCF_036417535.1. NCBI lineage: Eukaryota > Metazoa > Chordata > Aves > Otidiformes > Otididae > Chlamydotis > Chlamydotis macqueenii. The sequence continues at coordinate 66,464,947 of NC_141560.1, read as the reverse complement.
AACTTAAATTATTCTGTAGTCTAGAATAAGTGAAAAGAAGTCAGATGATCATAAACACCTATGAATACTGATTTTGTTATTTCTTTTTTAAGGGGGAAGTTAATAGGAAATTGTTCTTTGTCTACAGAAATGTGAGCATTAATGACCTCACCACTTCTGCAATATTTTTCATGTTGAATTTTAAAACTCAAACAGTAGATTTCTGAGGGGGGGAAATGCTACTTGACAGTTACCTGTCTTTCTCAATTCAATACTCTGCAGTAAAAAAAAAAAACCAAAAAAAACACCCCATCTTTAATTTGGATTTTATTTCAAATTTGAGATTCTACTTTGTGGCTGGAACTGTGTAGGAGAACAAATACCCTTGGATTTTGAAAGGCCTCTGGGCTAATTATTTTGTGCCTGCAAAATTTGGAGCAACTATGGAAGGTAAAGACATTTATATTCCTTCATATTTTTGATGTGGGACTGATATGTAGAACACATCCTTCTTTCTACTCAAATGAGTTTATAAAACGCAATTATGGCACGGAGAAGTATATATTTTCCAAAGCGTCTTGGGGAAATCCTGTTTGTGTTTGTCGAAATGAATTTCAGAGAGCTTTAACTGATATCTGCAACTTAATGAGTAGTTGTTTCTAGAAATTGGATTTTGAGTTGCAGTGGAAAATTACAATGTTGACAAGAAATGCAGTGCTTTGAAGCAACAATTTAGGGTTCCCTATAATGTAGATATTCTGAGAATTGGATTTTTTGGGAAATTATTTAATTATTTTCTAGGCAGTTTGAAAGAAAACAACAAAAACCACACTAGATATTTACTTTTTCTTTCTAAAACTTGATTTTTTTTTATTCCTTAGAAGTTGAAAAATCAGGGTTTTTTTTTTGTTGTTGTTGGAAAATCATTTCAAGAAAAGAGATATTGCTAATCATAGTGGATTTGTTGAGACTAAATGAACATGTGAGAAAAAATTGTTTTTAAGTACATTTTCATATTGTCTATCTCCTGAAAGTTTTTTCTTTGCTTTTATATTTATTCGTGGTGTGAAGTACCTCTAAAGACCTGAAAAATAAGCTTGACATTTCCTCAATTAGTTAGGATGCTTCATCACCATTTTGATTGGTATGAGAGTCAACATGATTTAAATAAAACTTCCTGATATTGTCCAATGTGGTAATTCTTTTTGTGCCACTTACTAAAAAAAAAAGTCTTTAAAATCCCCCTAATTTTGCAAGATATAACTGAGTAACTTGGTACCTGGAGTGTTCCTTGCTCTTCTCAACCTGGCTTCTTAAATGGACAGCAAGTGAAAAGCTTTTTGAATTGCCTGAAAGCATGTATATATGTTGTTGTTTTGACAAGTCATTAAACAGTAGTAGAGCTTTTACAAACAACTAATGTTAATCATTGCTCTGAGAGGAGAATCTCTTCTGAAACACTGTAGTTTCTTCAATGAAGCATCACTTTTTAAGAAAGTGTATACAAGCAGTGGTTTTATTCCAAGTGTATTGAGAATAATTCCCATTATACTGGATGTTGACTGATCTAGTTTTATGAAAACTGTTTTTAAAAGTTCTATTGTGTTATTCTGCTCCTGGAAAAGTTCATAGTGAAGCAATATTTTACTTGAGAAGCTGTTCCATGGCTCTAGAGCCATGTGAGTTTAATGCTTTAAGAATGCCTGAGAGAGATTATTTCCTCTAATCATGTTTGATTCCCATTCACTCTTAACCAGTAGATGCAGAGGACAAGACATGAGTGCTTAGGAGTGAGGAAGCTTCTCAGGGTAGGAAGAAGGGACTTTGCTGTCCCACCTTGGGGGGCAGAAAAAAGCAGAGTGAACTACCTTGCCATTTCTTCATTTATTCTGGAAAGGGAGGAGCACACTATTGATATTCTGGTGACCAAGCTGGCATGCAAAAGCTTCTGACTGCCTCAACACAGACCTTATTTTATATATGCATTCAGAACGTCCATTAAATCCATTTCATTACCCTAAGCACATCATAAATATTGCATGCTCTGAACTAAGGATATAAGATGCTTTTACTCTAGCCTCATAAAACATTTGAGAGTAGTGAGGACTGTGAATATTAAGTCAGAGTAATCTGCCTAAAGTGTACCTGACTGTCAGAACCTTGTGGTATAATTCCCTTACAAACCGAAAGCAGACTTTTGAGGAATGTGAGGATCTGAATTATTTTACTTCTCCCTTAATTTTTTACACTCCCTCCCCTCAATCAGCCCTGTCACTTTGATTTCACAGGAGCTGTCAAAGTGACTGTCTTAGTGTTAACAATTGGTTCACTTGCTTCTCTGGCAGATAGCTGCTAAATAGATATTTTCCAAAATATTTCTTGCTTTTTCTCAGTAGAAGATCAAGTACTCCAGAAATTAAATTATCTATATTGTGTTTTATGTCTCTGAAATCTGGAGACATCTTTAAAAACCTAAGTGAGAAATATTTTTTGTGCAGCAGCGATTTTAGTAGACAAAGCTTCCTGCAAGCTTTCCTTTTCTCTAACATTGGTTTTGACAAATTAGTCAGATGTGAGTGACATTCAGTTTTCCAAAGATGACTTGTAGAGCACTTAGTAGGTTGTTATCATACACAAGTGCTTTTATCACATTACTGTGCTTGAAACCATTACCAGAGGGGTGACAAGATGGCATGTGAAAAGCTAAGTATACAAGCTCTGACTACTTGAAATAAACTTTTTGAATTCATTAAAAAATCTGTGTGATTGGCTGCAAAAAAAAAAGAGCTGTGTTGTGAATGAGTAATTGGAGGAGTCTGTTACTGTACCAGTTTCTTAAAGCTCTTCCTCTGCCCTTTGGTACAAATATTTATCCACATATTTCCTCACTAGAAAAGTGACGTCTAGCTTTACAAAAATAAACCTCACCTCTGCAAGAGTTGATCTTTAGCTTTCCTTTAGGAGAACGTTATTTCTGTGATTCTTCTAAACTAAGCCCCAAAAATAGGGGGATGGTGTGGTATTAATGAAACTGCTATGGCATGAGTGACAAACCAGCTGGCTTTGGTGGGCAGAGTATTCATGAAGTGGGTCACCTTCAGGCAAGAATGGCCTTTTGCAGGTGTCCATCCTAGCCCTGCTTCTGCTGAATGGTAATGGATGAAATGGGTGGAGCGCCAGGATTTTTTTGCCTATGAAATGCAAAGGCAACACAAAATCAGAAGTCGCACAAAATTCAAAACTATCTTAAAAGTGAGAGACATGGCCTTAAAATTACTTATAATGCTATTTAAAATTACCTATAATGCTACTTAAAATGTAGAACTGCAAGATACTTTCCATTTCATGCTGAGAACAGGTTCCAATAGTACCTGCAAAAGAGTCTAAAAAGCAAGCACAGATTGGAAGTGGTGAATGCTTTCCTTTTTGCTTTGTTTAAGTTACAAAGAATGAGTTTTTAATAACAGAACTGAAAGGCAGCACATTTTTTAATGTGGAGAAATTACTGCAACATTGGCGCTGCAACAATATATTTCCTCAGACTGAAGTCTTGCATAAAAACTGCTATAATGCATTTTATAAGATGTTTATGATGAAAGAAAAGCAATTCTGCTCATTGGAGTGGAAGGAACGAAGTGAGATTAAATACTTAGCAGGCGCTTTAAGAACTTCATTCATGCTAGTGTTGTTAAGTTGAATGGGCAGAAAATAACTAACGAAGTAAGTTGTATTTTTAAACTCTCAAATCAGCATAAGGTTATGGACTCTTCAGAGGAGTGGCACTGAGGACAAATAACTGTATTACCAGAATATCATGCTTTGCACAAAATATATCTGGGTAGTCTTGAAACTGCATTCGAAGAGTTAATTTGCAATTAATGTGAATGGAAATTTGTGCTTAATTAATTGTGCTTAATTTTGGGGGAAAATTGGAGTGTGACAACCTGTCTAATAGATACAGATGTAATGAGTTCTGGGTTTAACTGCTAGACTAATGGGAAATGTGAGAGAAGACACTGGGTTGCTCTTCAAACTTTAGCCCATTTATTTAAACTCTAGATTGTTTTCAAGCAAGATAATATGTCATAGGGTGATTAGGTGCTACTCCCACTGAACTGTTTTCTACTGATACAGTCTAGTTTGCTTGTAGACTTTGTTATTGCCAGAATTATCTTAAGTATACAAATCCAATCATTCACATTTTTTATTAGAACTATTTCAATAAGAGTATTGAAAAATCGTGCAAGTTATAAATACTGAAAATACTTTCATTTTTTCATTACTGCAATATAGCACCTTCTAAAAAACAGCTACCACAATTTATTTCAAATGGTAGTAATTTAACATGTAAAATAAGCCAAGGTCAGAGTCCAGGTCCCAGTGAGGAAAAGGTATTGTGCTTCTATTGGAGACATGGATTAAAATAATGTAAATATTGGAGGGAGACACAAAGGACACATCCTAATGCCTCTCTACTAATTTTAAACTTTATCTGGGGAGTCTCCAGAATTTTTATTATAAAGCTCTGTTTTCCTTTTCACAATGTTTCTTCAAGTCACATGTAAGTTATCTCTGGAAAGTATCACATTATTTACTTTAGTTACTTTGTTGCTTTATTACATCAATATTTATATATTAAATTGAATTATTTTGTGGTATGTTCTTCCCCTGTAAGATGAGGGCTTAGGCAATATGAGCAATAATGAGGTTTTCCTCTTAATCTAGATATACAGATCAGATACATGTAATCAATGTACAGACTGTAACCTGAACAGGTTTTGGCTATTTCTATTTGGGGATATTGAGAATAAATCCATATTCCCTAGGCATTCCACATTTGCAATGTCAAATGGTAAATGCTGGATGGATTAAAGGGAAAAATCTAAAAGCTGTGTAATAGGAGTTAGATTTAGCAGGGAAGTATGGATAACAGTCAGATCAAGGAGAAAGAGTGCAATAAACTTGTTTTTACCCTTTAAACATCTTTATTTTTCCTTTTAGGTAGTAAGATGAAGTTAATTGGGTAATGAAGTTCAAGTTTTGAACTTTTTACTATTTCTTGTGCCTCTCCTTATAACAGAGAAACTTATTTTTAATTAAGAATTTAGAACCTTGCTGCAACCTACACAACATTATTTTATATTCACAGGAGCTAAGATAGGATATACACCAAAACTACTTAGATCTTTGGAAAATAAATAGGAAAGGTATCATAGTGCGTTCCCACAAAACATTGTAATTCTAGCTAAGCACCCAATAAATTTCACCAATTTCTTACCATCTATCTTCGGGGGGGGGGGGGGGGGGGAATTGCTGTTCCACAATAATTATCCTTTGATTGCTGTATTCTAATTGGGATATTTTGCCAATGTAAGAAGTTGTATGATTGACATACAGCTAATTTCTGCCTAGAACATTTTTTCCTGCTTCCCTGTGAGCAGCTGTATTAATGAGACGTGTCTGGCTTATTAGAATTGGTGTTTAGGAAACTGAACAAAATATTATTCTTTTGCATGTAACTACTAAAAGTTTGTCGAAAAGCCTGGATAGAAGTCACTGTGGTCTTAACTGAGGAAGAAAAAAAAAAAAAAAAAAATTAAAAAAAAAAAACCTTTAGAAATAAGAGACTTGGAAAAATATTGTAATATTTTTCTAGCACAGAGACTTAAATTCTTGTGGACTTAAGGAACATGTGAAACAAAGCACTCGCTATATAGGTGTGATGACTTTTGTACACACATGCATGCATAATCCTCATCAAGATGCAAGCTGATTAGACAAATGTGCAACTAGGTTTAAAATGAATTTATTTAATTAACAGCAATTTAGTCGCACTCATTAAGAGCAATTGCTGACAGCCTGAATGTCAAGCCAGCATGAGGCAATGATAACTGGGGGAGAATACTTTGAGTGGGTAAAGGAAATCCTCCTGGAGAAACCAAGAAAGGAGACTTCAGTGGGAGGCAACCAAGGTACAGTGAAGTAAAACATAATGGAAGGGGAAATTCCAGTAGAAATGGGTAAGGCATTATTCTAGAAGCATTATCCGTTGTGCTAATATTGATGCAGCAGTATGGAAGATGAGAATTTTTTGAGTAGCAGAGAGGAGACGGGTCTAACCGGTGAGTTGGAACTACAACAACCATTCATGTAAATAAGTGGTTTCCTCTTCTACAATGTGTGTTTCATACTTACTGTTCTATTCTGTATGGAACTAATAGATGTACTGAGATAGTAATTCTGCTTCATCTTAGCTCCGTATTTTGAGAGATTGTAATTCATTTGAAGAGCCTTCAACCATACCTGCAAGCTAGGAAAATCTTTACCAGTTCACTTGGGAATTTAGGCTGATTCAACTGTGTTCCTCTAGAATTCTTTATCTTCTCAGTTTTCATCTTTAAAAGGAAGTTAGTCTATTAATCTTATGGTTGAAGAGAGTTCTGCTAAAGAGTGACAGTAATGAACTTAGCTAATAAACTGGTCACAACAAAAAATATTTTTCCTTTAAAATCAGCTCAGATGAGCACTTGCACTTTGCAGGTGAAACAGTGAAATATGAATCTCTTACGCTAACTCTCACTGAATCAGCATGTGCTGGAGTAATCCTTTTGATGTTATATACAGGGATGAAGATCAATGGGACTTTGTCTACTCTCAATGGTATGAATCCCTCTCACTTTGTCTTATACTGGTCTTGTTTATTACTATATACAGAGCACTGTTCTGGGGTTCTTTCTAGTAGGGGACTGTCTTGCCTGTCATACGTTAACTGTCACAGTTTAATGAAATTTGTATGCGGTGTGTTCATTTTGTTCATTCATTGTGTTCATTTGTGTATCATCTGCGTGTGATATACAGGAACTGCTGACAGGGCAGTCCCCACTTTAAATCCATATGCAGGTGGAATGAAGAATGTTTATGGTCAAATCAACATAAAGTCAAACTCAAACACTAGTGAAAAAATCAAAATTAAGTGATTTAAGTTCTTCTCCATTGGATGTCTTGAGCTTTCAGCACTCTTGATCCTTTTTCTCCCAATTAAAATTTTGTAGTTGTACACATACTTTAAATAAACCTCAGCATCATCTCTTAGATGCAAAAGAAGGAAAAACTAGACTGTTTGTTCAAAACTTCACAAACTAATTGTTATGGCTAAGAAAACCAACTCTGTTCAGCATGCTGTTCTTGAATTGTGCTGTATGGCTAATGTCTTGTTCCAGGTGCTGCCATGTCATCTTGTTCTTACTGATGGCATGGTTATCCCTCTGTTCCTGAAATGTGATTTTGTTGCTGTACTTTCCAATAGAATGTAGAAAAAGCAAAAAAACAGCTTGTGTTTGGACTCAGTTTGTGATGAGTTTCACTAGCTCTTCACTCACTTTGTCCTTAACCCTCTAAGTCCTGACACTCAGACTTAAGGATTTTAGGAGTATTTGTACATGTTGAGGTGTGTGTATTAAGTGAGATCTAAGCCTCACTTCATCTTGAATGAGTTCTTCAGTGTCGTACCCACAGTTGTGCTTTCTCTGAGTGCAGCTTAATTTCGTTGTTCATGCTTTGGCTTCTGCCTGGCTGCATTGGAAGGAATAGTTTTTCCTATTTTGCTTTCAGTCTGGGTAGTTCTGATTTTTTTTTTCCCTCCCTGAAAACACATCCCAAATCAGCTGCTCTCTTGAAAGGCACTTTAACTACTGAAGGAGCAGATGAGAGATGACTAGCCTTTTGTCCTCTAACCTTATCTGAGAAAGACAGGACCTTATGTCGAAGGCACTGACGTGTAGGTTCAAGGCTGTGAATGTCAGACTGAGCCGTCTGTAGTCAGGCATCTCTTCTACAAACTTGAAGTGCTTTGTTCTCCAAGCTTTTTTTTTGTTGTTGCTTTCTTCTATACTGATGCACAGCCTACTCATGGTTATCACTCACAATAGGGTGGTTTAGGATATATAATGACCAAAACAAAGTATGGTGTAAGAATAGTGAAAAACAAAAGCTGTTTTCCTTGGAGCAGGAGCTGAGCTTGATGGTTTTAAACTCAATCACTTCACAGCTGCTTCTGCTTGGGGAGGGGAAAAAGTCTGCCTGCAATGCAGTCATTGACTTTAAAAGCTTGACTTGTCAGCTCTTTCTGCAATGTCTTTAAGGATTGGAATAATTAACGCAATGTTTTTAAGTCTCACTTTGTAGAGAAAATGAATTTGTATCCAACTGAATGTGTGATGATTAGATAGGATTTTGAAAGTTATTAACACATCAGGCAAACTATATTTCCACATTCTGCATGTACTGCAGTGCACACTGATAAGTGTGTTAGCCTGGAGGAACAACTAAGATTAAAGAAAAATATAGCATCTCTTCCATAAAGTATTGATGCTACAGTGAAGGGGAGAAACTATAACACAGACAGTGAGGGACAACCGAAGATCCAAGTTCTTCCTTACTGTTGCAAGGACAGGAGAGATTTCTGGTTTTGTTAATTATGAAATTGCCCAGTGTATTATCTCCAGGATAAAATACTAAATATTAATATTTGCTGTATCTTTTGTACTGGCCAATAACTACTCTTTTTGTCAGTTGATAGAATTGAGAAAAACTCTTGACAAATACTTAAGATCTAGCTGTCTTCCGACAAGTGTATCACGTTGGGGGGGTTGTAGGTAATGAAGATGCAGACTGTCAAATGATTCTTGCAATAATGAGTCCATGTTTCATACTGGAAAGTTTATTTTTTTTAAATCTTTATTCTTCTCCCAATCAATTCTGGATGCACAAAATGGTTTTAACATCAGCACTGCAACATTAGCTGAGTTTACGTTGTACTTCCAGTGTTATGGGCTTCACAGGAGTCGTGCTGCGATTTGTTTTTGAAATCTTTCATTGTGCTTTTTATTTTCTGTGTCTTAGGCCCAATGTGTTTCAGAGGAATTGTACTCAATTGCTTGGGGGCTAATGAAGTGTTGAGCAATACAACTGCAGACAAATCCGAAGTGAGAGACTGATAGGAGTGGCTTTCTATAGATGCTGGTTATACGAAGATGCTGTCTGCTGTACGTACCTCTTGGCAGACTTGTCTTGCTCGTTCTCTATTTCTTTCTAGTCTGTTCTGTTCTCCTTTTTAATTTTTATCCTCTCTTCTGCTCATTTTTTCAAAATCTTAAATCAAGGAACTTGACTTTCTGGGGGGAGAAGAAACATAAAATGTTAATATTCAAATCATAAAGCTATGTCTAAAAAAAAAATTCTTTCATTAGTTACTCATTATTGTAACAGAAGGAATGTTTCACTTGCCTTAGAGGAAGGCAATTTATCCTTCTTCCATTATTTTTTCATCAAGTCACATGCTTTATCTGAAAAGTTATAAATTGATTTAAAATGTTCTCTAATTTAGTTAATTATTAGCTAATGATAACATTTGTTATCTATTGGGTATCTAAAGGCAATTTCTGTTGCTAAATTTGATCCCATTGATTCTGCCCTCATTAAAAATAAAACCACAAAATGGAAACACCAGCTCTCAGGAAGGTCAAATGTTAAGGTGATTTGAGCTCTATAGTATTGACTGTTGAAAAAATGTGGTGGGCAGGTAGCTTTAGCACATTCTTGTAGCCTTTATGTAATGTTTCTTTCCCTCTGGTGTCTATGATTATTTCTTAATTTTATAATCCAGACACTTGCTACTCAGCTGACTTCTGCCCAGTAATTCTCACTCTACCTTTTGCTTTTTCTACCCTTCTTTCTGTTCATCTCCATGTTAGATTTTGATGGCACAAAGCTCTGTGCTCCCCAGTCTGCTCACTTTGATTTTTCACAATGAGCTTCCAGCCTCTGCCTGCAGTTCTGAGATGGGGATCTTGCCTCACACAAAAAGGGAGATGGACAAGATGATACACAGCTCATAGCCTCCCTTGGTCAGTGTGGAGATAACAGATGGGGTGAAATGAGCAGCCTGAGATGCCAGTTGAATGATCTGTTCACTCTTCTGCTGCTGGAGAGTTGGTTTGTTCCTCTTCTGCTATGTGTGATAGCCTTTTTCAATTTCCTCAATGTTGTTATTTTATCTTCCCTTGGTTTCTCTTGCACATGCAGCTCATAACACTGCCCTGCAATTAGCAGCTATTCCCCTAATGAATTAGACCTTTGCGTTAATGAATAAACTCATGTGAAAATTTATAAATAGTGACAACATTATCAATACAACTCTTCTGAAAATGAACATTCCACTACCTGATTCCTGTAACCATACCAGAGAGGAGGAAAACAAGTATTTAAACACTGAGATATTTAAAGGTTCCTTCCAACCCAAACTCTCCTATGATTCAAAGCCTATAGGACTTTTGACATTCCTAGATTGCTTTTTTTCGGAAAGCTTCCAAATATTTCTGTTCCAGCCAGGAGGTCTAACACAAGTATTGTTAGTGGCCAGCGGTGTAACTCCTCAGCATTTTTAAAGCTAGCTGAAGCTTTTTGTAAGGCACAACTTTAAGATTTCATTTTTAAGGACAATGTGTAATAAGACTGTATATATGCAGCAGTGACCCCAGGAAGATATTTTGGATCAATTACTTCCCAAAGGTATTTAAAATTTAATGGGTGTTCAGAAGTATTCTGATATTGGTTTGTTTTTTTTTTTTCTTTATACCCTGTGGGTGCTTACCTTCACTCTGACTCTTCCCTGGACAGCTTTTGGGGCTTTCACTGAGCTGAGACAAAATACACCTGGAGGTATGCTGCTCCTCTGTTAGGCCTTCTGAAATGGTCATTCCTCTTGAAATGGGAAAAGGTTCCCAGTCATTACCTGGTTGAGATGTGTCACCAGCTAATAATGCACAGTCCCTTGGGAGTGGGATCCATGAACTGCTCAACTAGCTCAGTGTACCCTCTGGACATCGTCTGTAAGATTCTGGTCTGCTCTTTCTTTAAGAAGTATAAATCTGTTTCAACCTTTTGTGCCTTGATGCAAGAAAGTAGCCCATGAGCTTGAAAAAAAACCAACTTAAACATTTGTTCTTACTCTAATTTACTTTTGTTAAAAGCACATTTACTCTCTAGGAGTTGAACACATACAACAAAGTTTGAATATTTTATATTGCTAAGCACCTTTAACTTTCATTGTGTTTGGCGATAAAGTAATTCCAGCCAAGATGTGATATCAGTATTAGTCATGGTAAACTGATTTTACTTTGTCAAGGACATCCAAATGACTTAACATCAGATTTCAAATTTAGTATAAACCTTCACAAAGCAGTTCATGCTTTTCCAGATCTCTAGATATTTGTCTGAGCCTGCTTTCTATAACTTCCTTTAAACTTGCCTCCCTCATACAGAAGTGCACTAACAGTTCTTGTGAATGAGCTATGGAAGATGGTGAGAGACAAACTTTTTCAGAAGAAAAGCCTGCCTTGGTGTCTTGTACCTTCATTTTTCAATGCTGCTGTTAACTTCCGTCTGATGGGATATACATGCTTGCTATGGCTGTAATCTGTCACCTGGCAGTATGTTGTTCCTATTTGTGCTCATGTAATAAATTGCTTGGTGTTGTGGGTAAGTTGTCTCTATTTCCCTTGGTTGCTTTTTTTTTTTCCTCATTAAGATTTTGTTGGCTTCAAAGCTGGGAAAGTTTTAGCAAAATTAACATACTAATCATGCATGTTTAGAGGGATGTCTGCCAGAGTCACAGGTTGAGAGCCAAAGCCATAGCTATGCCGCTCCCGAAGCAGAGGGGATGTGGTGTTTGGGGCAGTATGAGGGATCACCTCTCAGCATCCCTAAGGATTGTGCTCAAACCTGGACTTGGCTCTATACTCAGAGTATAAATCTCTATACTAACTCATTCATTGTATTATCCCTGTATTTTCTGGAAGATATTTTCTATTCTGTCCAAGTCCCTGGCAAGCTTAGGCTCTCAAATTTTTATTTGAGACATAAGGGCAGTGTAAATATTTAACTTCAATTAGCAAAACAATATTGTGTTTATTCCTTCTTTCACTCATTAAGTTGTTCTGTTGGAGATCTGAATGTTCTTCCTTAATAAATGTGGGTTTATAATACCAATGGAACATATGAGAGGACTTAGCATATTTGGCTTCTCTGTCTCCAGCCTTATTTCAGAATACCAACTATTTATTGGGGGTTTGAACTTGCATGTTCAAATGCTCAGGAAGTTAATTCTACCTTCAAGTCAGAAAGTTGCAATGGCTGTTAAAGCGTTTATCCAGCTCGAAAACAGAAACCAAATAGCATTGTACTCAGGATTTATGATTCATCTTGAATATATGAATCTGGGAACAGGGCTTTATTGGTCCCTTTAAAGGTCTGAGACTCCAGAGCTTCCTACCTGTCATAAGGAGGAAAATTGGATTCTGCCTTTCTGGGCAAGCTGATAGCACAGTCTGACTCTTTGCTTTTTTTCTCTGGTTACGGATGTGGAGTTCTATACGTATCTTTTAAAAATGTCCGGACAAGATGTTTTCTTATCATACTTGAATCACATTTGCTTTCTGAACTATTCGTGCAGATTTGGGGTTTGAGTGAAACGGATCACTGTCACAGATATTTTTTTTTTTAAAAAAAAAAAAAGCAAAAGCAAATTAAACTTTAAAATGTTGTTGCCTTTTTCCTAGGGGTAAAGATATTTGGCAAATGCAACACGAATCCTATAATAGCTTTGGCTGCCTTAGAAATGTCTTTTTACCTCCAATGAATAAATAGTTTGCCAAATGTTTATCCCAGTTGTACCTCTGATACTTTATTAAATCTAAGAATATTCATAAAGTGCTACAGCAAAAATAGACCAGGCACAGTATTTTTTCAGTACCAACAACAAAAGAAAGGCAAGGATGAGGGGGTAACACAGGAAATTTTTTTAGGGTAAGTGGAAGTGACCTGACATGTGATTCTCATACATCAAATGATGTTATGGATACCTTGTTGTGGCTTTTCCTGAATATGTACTGAAAGAAACCTGTCTGAAATTACTTCTGTTTTACCTTTTACCCAAATAGGTACAGGTCAGATTGGGTAAGGAGTTTGTATCATTGTTGATTCTTTTTAAAGTTTCAGACCAAATTATGAATGAATGCTGATCAGGAACTTGGTGCTGCTCAGGTGCTGAGGAAGGGTCAGACAACAAATACTTTGTGTCAAATAAGCTTGGAGGAAAATGGTGGCACAAGCAAGAGGAATAGACATTTGGTAAGGTCAGGTCTATGGCAGTCTGAAAAGTAGTGTTCAGGCTATAGTGTTGGGTTTGTGTAGCAGGGGGCTACAGTGACAGCTTCTGTCAGAAGTTGCTAGAAGTTTCTCCTTGGTCTGGTGGACCTGACTGGGTCTACAGCAGACCTGCCGCTGGCCAGGGCTGAGCCAATTGGTGACAGTGGTGATGCCTCTGATAAATAAAACAGAAGTGTGGGCAGGCCGTGGGCTTTGCAGGCCTCTCCCTCTAGTCTCCCACTGGGCAGCTGTCTGGTCCTGGCCTGACAAAAAGGAGAGAAGAGAGGAGATGTGAGAGAATGAGGTGTCTGCCTGAGCCTGACTGAAGAATTTCTTGAGAGGAATGATTGCAGATGTCAAGGTCAGTGAAGAAGGAGGGGGAAGGGTAAAGTTGCTCCTGCAGTTCACCTGCAGCCCATGGTGAAGCAGGTTGTACCCCTGCAGCCCATGGGAGGTCCACAGAGGAGCAGAGATCCACCTGCAGCCCAGGGAGGACCCCATCTTGGGGCAGGCGGATGCCTGAAGGAGGCTGTGGCCCGTGGAGGGCCTGCTGGGGCAGCCATTCCAGAGGGACTGCACCCCGTGGAAAAATGACCCACGCTGGAGCAGTTCATGAAGCCTGTGGGAGGGACCCCATGCTGGAGCAGGGGAGGAATGTGAGTCCTCCTCCTCCAAGGAGGAAGGAACCATAGAAAATAGTGTGTGATGAACTGACTGCAACCCCCTTTCCCACTGTGCCACATGGGGAGTGGGAGAGGTTGGAGATAGTTGGGAACAAAGTTGAGCCCAGGGAGAAGGGGAGGCATGGAGGGAAGTTGTTCTTAAGATCTGGGTTTTTTTCTACTTTAGTTTTATTGTTAATGAATTGAATTGTTTTCCTCAAGTCTAGTCTTTTTTTTTGCCTGTAACAGTGACCTGAATGATCTTTCCCTGTCCTTATCTCCACCCTTGAGTCTTTTGCTATATTATATCTCCCTGACTCCCTCAGAGTGGGGAGAGTGAGTGTGAGCGACTGCGTAGGGCTTAATCTTGAGTGGGGCTAAACTATGACAACGATGCAACTTCTTTCTCCATGATTTAATCTCTGCTTGCATAATACATAAGAGGGGAATAAATAATGGAAGTGTTGAAGATTTAGTGAAAGAACAGTTCCTGATCTTCACGTTCATAATTTGCTGCAGGATGTTGTATGCTAATTTTTTTTAAAATGATGGTTACAAGATGATCTTTTCTGGATGCTTGCACTGCTGCTGAGGGAAGACACCGAAATCTGACTGCAGTCCCAGTTTCTCTCTAAACCCATATCTAAAGCTTCTAGATAGAAATTAAAATTTCATTCCTCTGTGCAAAATAGGTATAAAGAACAATTGGTTATGCTCCAGGAAAGCACTGCAGATGAAGGAAGAGCCGGACATAGTTGTTTTACTTGCCTTTCATCTCAAGTAGTATGCCTTCTAAGGGAATTTGGAAAACAAAACTCCCAAAAACCACCAAAACTGTAAGAAAACTATTAAGAAACCCCAAGCGTGTATTAGCTATGGATCAGTGGGATCACAGCTTGCTTGGAAAGAATATGAAAAACTCATTCCAAAAAATGCTGGTGGAAGGATGAAGTCAGTGTAAGACTAATTCTAAAATCACTCAAATCAGGGGAAGCTATGCTTTTTTCACTGGAAACAAGACTGAATCTTCAGCAATTTCAGTGCAAAAAGAAAAAGTTTAAGCCTATGTTACATAATTCTATTATGAAATTTATATTTTGTTCTCTAAGAAAATAGTTTGCATAGGGGCCTTTGGGTATTATTGCTAATTATCTCCCCAGTCCTTCCTCAAGCAAAATTAATATTCTGAGTTTGCTACAGTAATTGAAATTTTAAAGGGAAGATTTTCAATAGCCTTCTGAGAATATTGGATAGGTGTTTAAACAGCAGAAGTGATTTAAGATTTGGATTGTAATAGCATCTTCTAGTTTCTTCAGTACATTAAAAAAGTAAAGGCACAAATGATTGCATGTTGACTGTTGCACTAAGTATAGAAATTAAGTAATACACAAATGAATGCTTGCCTACAGGGGTAACAATAAAACTAACGATAAAAACACTTTCAATATTGGTTTTACATATTGGAAGTTTAAAGTTGTTTGTGGGTTATAATATAAAAATCGTAAATGTCTTGGAGAAACAGTTCAACAAACTTTATTGAATTACTACTTAATGTTTTCTTTTTCTTGTTGATAATGGAGAAGAAAAAAAGGAAAAAATGTTTTATTTTATGCTGGTGTAGCTAAGTACTGTAGCTCAGAGAAGAAATGTATAGGCCAACTGAACCTGATAGCTGCAATACTAAAAAAAAAAGTGTGAAAACTGAAAGCACTGTTCTCAGCATCTGTGCAACAAGCAAATTCCAGAGAATCCTGACTTCAAGCAAGCTTCTAAAAAATGAAACTGCTGTCTGTGCCTGGCTTTTATTTCTATTGCTAATAGCTGGCTTTTTTTCATTTTTTAAAAATAATTTCAAGGAGGATTGATCTGACCGAAAGATACAAAGATAGTCTGAATAATGAGAACTTAACGTTTTCACTTAGATGTTTATCTGGCAATCACAGTCTGGTGACAGCTGCTGCAGATGTTACATTTGTGAAAATTTGCTCCTTAATTTAAGACAAGAAAAATGCTCATAATTCTCATGTGACTTTTGTATGGTGTGGGAGATCCTAATTTTCTAAAATTCAAATGCAAAGCTGTAGTTTTATTGCTGCAATTCTGTCTTGACAGTTTTTTTTGCTAATCTGTTAAGCACCATACCTGGAAAAGTGGTCAACCATTGCTGTTGTAATAGAACCAATATCATCTGTCCCTGTGAACACAGTTCAATTTCCTTGTTTTGTGGGAGTTTTTGTCTAAACAAATTCTCAATTTTAAAATCTGGCATACCTGTATGGACACACAAGAAGAAACTTGCACCTGCTACATGAATTCAGTACTAGTTAGGAACAGAGAGCAGTAAGATTAATTTGCAATATGACTATTTGTATATTTACTTGCATGTTTTCCTCCAGAGATACCTGGTTTTAGGGCAGATGAAAAAGAATTTACTGCAAAAATAAAGCTGTAGTTTTGTGTAGCTCTTAATTTACTGGGTTTTTTTTTTTTATTATTGTGAGGAAGAAATTTAATTCCACAAGTCAAAAAATGTTTTTTTCATTTTGTAAAGAAATTAAACTGTAGAGACTGTCTTATGAAGAATTATAAGTACTGTAGCAAATATACACACTCGTGAACATTATGAACTCCATCTCATGCGAAACACATTAGAGGTAATAAAGCATACATGAGCACTTCAAAAGCAAATCCAAAAGAAGCCATCATGTCCATAAGCCTGAAATCTTCTCTGATTACAAAACAATTTTTTAAAAAGAAGTGTGCCTCAGCAGGATGTTTGCAGTGAAGTGTATGAAAAGCCACCCTGATGAACTAATGTGCCAAAAAAACAACCTCATGTTCTGCATTCAATGCCAACGTTTCGAACACACATCTTACTCTTGAGCTTATCACTGCTTGGTTCATTTTAGTTATTTATGAAATAATTTTATTCAGCTTTGAGTGTATAAAGCAACAAATTGCTCCCATAGCTCTAATAACTTCTGTTTTGCTGCAGTTTAGCAATCCTATGCATAGAATGCTTGCTATCTAAGGTAGTATGTTTGTTTGTATCAAATAGTTTTATGACCAGACCATAAAAAGGTGGTGTAATATTCATAAATCTCTAGCTTATTTAGTCAGTTCATGAATAGTTGATGTTGTTTTGCTTATGGCTGCATCACTGTGTCATGGCTGAAATGGCAGCACAAAGCATTAAACAGATTTACCCAGAGAGGTTGTGGATTCTCAGTCTTTGGAGATATTTAAAAGCCATCCAGACATGATCTTGGGTAACTGGCTCTGGATGGCTCTGCTAGAGTCAGAGGATTGGACCAGATAACCTTTCAGCCTCAAACATTCTGTGGTTTGGTGAAACCCAACTATTCCAAACTGACAGATGAAGGCTGGCAGCTTGGAGTAGGGAAGAGACTTCCCAGAGCTGTTCTGTCCCACTGAGAGCAAAATGGGGGCAAGGTAACCACTGGTGCTGCAGCTGTGCCTTGGCACTGGATGGGATCTGGGAAAAGTGGGGTGTGCTGGGAGAAGGGTACAGATTCAGCTGCAGACCCTCTCCCAGCTCACTGATGGGAAATGGGAAACACAAGCAGGGTGTGGGGCTTGAGTGTTCAGTAGGGTGCCAGCATATCCTACACTCTGTGCCAAGACTAAACCCATCCCTATCCACCACGATAAACTGTCATGATACAAAAGGCATAGCTACCTGTTTACCTCAGACTATGTGGTGATGTTTGTCCTCCCTCTAGCCAGGGATATAAAAAGAGGAAAAATTGTGTATTATCCACTTTCTTAGTCTGACAACCCTCCATCTGCCTGAAAAAAAACCCTGACACACAGGTATATAACTTCATGAGGAATATTCAACACTAGAAGAGAATTTGCTACAGGGTATTGAATCTGAGACACTTAATTGCTTTTGTGTATTGAATCTAGAGTGCGAAGTCTAAATCAGGCTTTAATCTAAATAGTTAATCAGTTTAATCTAATAATCTAAATGGGATTATTTGATTGTCTGTTGTCATTATTTTCTGAAACAATTCAGCCAAGCATGAGAAATACTACAAGCTTTGAGGCAGCAGAGAGGGTAAAAACACCTAAAATATATAGGTATTAAATTCTTATGTATTAGGCACTACGTGTTTTCTGTTAGATCTAGTCTAATGTAGTTTCATAGAATTTGCCTGAAGTATTTTAAACCCTTTCCTAACCCTTATGTGGAAGACTTTTAGGGTAGAAGTGCTTTAGTGGACTAGTAAATATTTATAAAGTAATTAAAGAGTCCGTTCAAAGTGTTCATGCACAGCACTTCCTATTGCTGAAAACTTGTTCTACCTTCTTTTGCTGCTTTTTCCTCTTCCTTCTCTTCTCATGCCTTCTCCTGGCATGATTGACTACTGTTATAAGGTCATTATACACAGAACTTGGAAATGGTGCATCTAGGCCTTCATCGGTATCACTGGCTAGCATATGTATTACTGTTTCAAGAGACCTCCCTTGGACATGAGACTAATCTAAGAATTTAGATGTCCACTGAGAAGAAATAATGTGACCATCTTGGGATAGAAAAGCATGCCACAGGTTGGTGACTTTTGAAATGAAAATTGTGGTGATTTCTTGATGAAACATTTATGTTCATTTTTTGAAAAATCTCTGATACAGGTTAATAAATAATATACAACATAATGTGTCTACTAGAATTATGAAACAGCATTTTCTTGTCTTGGTGAGTTTACCAAGAATTGTACACCAAATTCTCACAGTGGAATTTGTTGTCAAATCTCACAAGAGGTCTATTAGGACTTGGAGTATAATTATAACTTTAAATATAATTAAGAGCTGTCATTTTGCTACTTGCTGTCTAAAAAAGTAGGTCTCTATGTTCTTGCTGAAACTACTATTTTTTCTAGTAAGAATTGTTTTGTTTGTCTTGCAGTGCACTAGTATTATCTTTGCATGGGACTCTCTCAAGCCCTACTTCACAAAAAGTAAATATTTTGCATGGGGAATCTATCTCTAAGAAAACTATAAGAACTTTAATACACTGAACTAAGACTGATAAATAGCACCTGCAAAGAAATTTTCCATTTTCAGAAAATATTGATGGAGTGTTTTCACAAAATAGTCTTGTGGTAAAAGAAATGTTGAGCTTCAGCATTAATTTTTCTGTCAAAACAATTTCAGTGATGCGTCTTTGTCTCTTGGTACATCCATAATGTCTGCAGATGAGGTGTAAAAGGAAGCTTTTAGATACCATGGTGATGAGTGTAATACAAAATGATAGACTTTCTAAAGCAAGGGTTGTCTCATGTATTGTTCTGAGCTAACAGAACCTCCAGAAATACTTGTAAATGTTTTGGATTTATTTTCATTGAATGTCTAATGAAGAAAAATAATGCATTTCAAAGTAAAATTACTTGCTAATAGAAGAAATGTGAATAAGATTTTATGATGAGAGTATGACGATGATAATGACAAAGGGATTATTAGACAAAGGCTATGAAAAAAGAAAGTCAGGATGAGTAAGAGAGGCAGGGGTGAGAACCTCATTAAAAGTCTGTGTTGAATCCTTGTGACAGCAGGTAAGATGAGAGAGAACTGAAGTATGTGAGAGTGGAGACCAAAGTAGCAGCAAGCCTCTTCAAATGAAGACATTATCATGCTGAGTCTTTTAATATTATTTTAAGAGGTGTTGTGAAGGAGAATATTCCTTGAATATTACTGAAGATTAATGTCAAACTCTTTTTAATGGAGGGACCGCATTGCGCAAGAAAGACCTGTGGTCTGAGGTAATTATGCTGCGATGGATAATACTGAGAAAAATAGAATATGCTAAATTTTGTAAAGTGGTGCGTGGAATGAGCGAGACATGAAATCTAAGCATATTAGTACAATATACTCTCTTGGTACACCTCAAACAAGTACAAATTAAAGAATGTGTAATGTAAACTAGAAGATTTTTTCTGCAATTTTTCTGTGCTTATATTGTACTGGGAAATGATGCAGGCAAATTAAAGTTGTTTATATGGAAAAACCATCCCATCTGCAGAGAAATGAAAACCAGTATAAATTGGTTTCAGTTTTCTTTCCAAGAAATATCTTCACCTGAGTATACTTTGAGTATAGATACCACAGTAAACAGAAACAACTTGAGACATCACTTTTACTTAACTTCTTAAAATTGTAACCAAGGGCATCTTCAATTCCCTCCTATTTACTTCCCAGTCCAAATATGGCAGTTTGTTTCAGTGATCATGGGGAGCCAGAAACCAGGCATTCCTTAGGATCAAGTGCCTTAATTTAAATCACTCTTTCAGGAAAGCTTAGATTTTAGGAATATGCACTATAACGATTAACTGTGGAGGAAGCTTGCAGAATTTACTGATCCTTAGTATCTAGTTGTGCTGGTTTTGTGTAGCAAGGAGGCTACGGCGACAGGTTCTGGGAGAAGCTGCTAGAAGTTTCCACTTTATCTGGTGGACTCAGCCGGGTCTAGGGTGGACCTGCTGCTGGCCAGGGCCGAGCCAATTGGTGACAGTGATGATGCCTCTCTAATAACATAGTTAAGAAGGGGAAAATTAAAAAAAAAAGTGAAGAAGCAGAAGCATGGGCAGAGAGAGGGACGTGTGGGCCTTGTGGCTGTCACCTTCTGTCCTCCCACTGGGCAGCTGTCTGAGTCTGACTCAGCCTGATGGAGAGAAGTGAAGAGAGGAGATGTGAAGAGAATGTGAGGCATCTGCCTGCTAATTGTGAAGAATTTTTGTGAGAGGAAGAGCTGCAGAAGCCAAGGTCTGTGAAGGATGAGGAGGAGTAATGCTGCTGCTGGCCAAGGTTCTGCTGCAGTCCATGGTGAAGTAGGATGTCCCTCTGCACTTCATGGAGGTCCACAGAGGAGCAGAGATCCACCTGCAGCCCAGGGAGGACCCGCTGGGGCAGCTGTTCTGGAGGGACTGCACCCGATGGAAAAATGACCCACACTGGAGCAGTTTCACGAAGGACTGGAGCCCGTGGGTGGGACCCCACAACGGAGCAGGGGAGGAATGTGAGGAGTTCTTTTCCTGAGGAGGAAGGAGTGGTGTAAGGTGATGTTTGAACTGACCACAACCCTCATTCCCTCTTTCCCCATGTGCCACTTGGAAGAAGGTAGAGATAATTTGAAATAAAGTTAAGTGCGCAAGAGGGAAGGGTGGAGGGAATTTTTTAGTCCTCTCTCATTATCCTGCTGTGGTTTTATTATTAATCAATTGAAAGTGTTCCCTAATTTGAGTCTGTTTTGCTTGTAACAGTAACTTGAATGATCTCTCTTTATCTCACACCTCAGCTTCTTGTTATATTCTCTCTCCCATTCCCTCAGAGTGGGGAGAGTGAGTGAAAAACTGTGTAGCTTGGTCCTGAATGGGGCTAAACTACAACTGCAGCATGTACTGGTAGCAATGGATTGACTCTATCAAGCCTTGAAGGAAACAAAAGATTTAGTAAGAAGGGGAACAGAATGCAATCATACACTCAGATTTTACTGCAATTGTCTTGTTTATACACAAAATAAGGAAAAAAAAGTGAAATATTTTCTACCCTATTGCTTGCACAATGTACAAATAATTCTTTAAAAAAAAGTCTGTCCTTGATGTTCTGACTTAACAGTCAGAATAATTGATATATTCAGTTATGACTAGAATTCAGAGCAAGCTAAACTACTAAAGCAATATAAGGGATTGCAAAAAATCTCATATTTGTTTTTCTACTGCCTGTGTTGAAAGTGTAGTGTGTGCATGTACGTGTTCATCTTGTCTTGGTATGCATCTTTCTTCAGTGTAAAAATTAAACTCTACAGCTTAAAAAAAGTAATTATTAATGAGAAAGTAATAATAAGGTTTCTGTATGCTATGGACTAAGTAACCTAAGGATTAGTTTTAGAGAAAAAAAATGCACCCACCACATACTAGGGGCAGATTTCTGGGCCTGTACTCGGTGTTTTAACACAGTGATGGGTACTAGTAAATGTGGTACTAGTAAACGTTAATGGCTGCAAAGCCAATAACTCCTACTATTTTTTTTATACAAGTAGTCATTGTCCATTAGGATGAGTCAGGGTGATTATTTTTTTTCTGCATTGATATTAGAAACATCCTACTTAATAATTTTAGTATAAAATTATGGCTGTTTTGTAGATTCAGATGAGTCACAAATGACAAGCTATTCAAAATGTTTTTCAAGTATTAACTATTTCTCAGTTCAAATTTAGAAAATTGAGTTGTTTTGCCCTGTGTTTTCTATGTGAAACTTTTCAGACTTATTGAAAGTGGCGTATAATGGTGACAGATAGCCAAAGATATTTGTAAAGCAAATGATTAAAGATGAACAATTTAACCTTTAAAAGAGGGAACAAACTGAAGATGAATTAAACAAAAAATATCTACAAAGAGGGAAACAAAAGAAAGGGAGAAGCAGCAGCATGATAATCTGTTTCTATTTGCTTAAATGACTAGGTTAAACAGCAAGGTTAACTTTGGACTAAGACCTACCTTACTAATTTTTTTATTTGGTTTGTATATCTCCAGTAATAATGGTTGCTTCTGAAAAAAAATTGTAGGCTGACTTCATCTTTCATTCTTCTAAGAACTAAACAGTATGGAATTCTCTAATTTCTCTGCAGATGCTTCACTGTGTTTCTTTGCTCTGGAAGTTACTATCAGACAATATATATAGTCACTGGTGTGCTCCACAAACTCCTTAAACAAAATGTAGCATATTCTCAAGGAAGAACAGATATAATAAACCGATATGCTGTCTGATACAGCTTCCTGGGGAGAAAAATCCAGAATAGGTGAACTTCTGAAGAAAATTAAATTGGAATATGATTCCTTCACATCTTCGGAAGGCTGTGAAAGGATCAGGCTGTACTTGCTCATTCCATGATGGTTTCTTGCCCTGTAGGAGTCAAGAAAAGCTTATCCTTTGATATCTGATGTAATATATAGGATCATAGAATGGTTTGGGTTGGAAGGGACCTCTAAAGACCATCTACTCCAACCCCCCTGCAAGGAGCAGGGGCCTCTCCAACCAGATCAGGTTGCTCAGAGCCCCGTCCAGCCTGGCCTGGAATGTTTCCAGGGATGGGGCTTCCACCACCTCTCTGGGTGGGCAACCTGTGCCAGTGTTCCACCACCCTCACTGTAAAAAAACTTTTTTTTTTCTTTATATCAACTCTGAATTTACCTCCTATTTTAAAACCATTATCCCTCATCCTGTCACAATAGGCCCTACTGAAGAGTGTCTCCCAGTCTTTCCTGTAGGCCCCCTTTAGCTACTGGAAGGCTGCTATAAGGTCTCCCCAGAGTCTTCTTGTCTCCAGGCTGAACAGCCCCAAGTCTCTCAGACTGTACTCATAGGAAAGGTGCTCCAGCCCTTTCATCATTTTTGTGGCCCTCCTCTGGACCTTGTCCAGCAGGTCCACGCCCTTCTTATTTTGGTGGCTCCAGAGCTGGACACAATGCTGCAGGTGGGGGTCTCACCAGAGCTGAGTAGAGGGGCAGAATCCCCTCCCTCAACCTGCTGGCCAACATTGCTTTTGATGCAGCCCAGGATGCAGTTGGCTTTCTGGGCTGCAAGTGCATGTTGCTGGCTCGTGCTGAGCTTCTCCATCCACCAGCACTCCAAGTCCTTCTCCTCAGGGCTGCTCTCAATCCAGTCTCCCTTTCAGCCTGTATTTGTGCCTGGGATTGCCTTGACACATGTGCAGGACCTTGCACTTGGCCTGGTTGACCTTCATGAGGTTTGCATAGGCCCACCTCTCCAGCCTGTCAAGGTCCCTCTGGATGGCATCCCTCTCTTCTAGCATGCTGATGGCACCACACAGCTTGGTGTCACTGGTGAACTTGCTGAGGGTGCACTCTATCCTACTGTCCATGTTGCTGACAAAGATGTTAAACAGGGCTGGTCCTTATGGGTATTCAATTGTTATTTCACCCTGTCTTTCTCTGAAAACTGGGAATTGAATGAATTGATTGTCTGCCCGTGACTACAGGGGACAAGACTTGGTGACTTGGGTGGTTCATAACATTCCTGTTTGCTGACACTAAACTGTCAAACTCCACTTTCCATTCCTTTGGCTGCACAGGTAAGATGTAGCTCTGAAACAGTTTTCAGTGACAGCAATGATTGTCTTGAGAGGCAACTTCGGTGTCTAGGTTTCAAAAACTGAAACTTGAGTTCCATAGGCATTGGCTAGGTTTTTGAAGTCTCTGTTTCAACAGAAAGCCCTGGAGGCTGTTACCACTGAGTGGAGTTAGCTAGGTCAGCTAAGCACGTATGAAATGCCTTGGGCAGTTTTCAATAAATATGACATGATTCATAGTGGTTAGATTTGTTTTGAGTCTTTCCCAAGCTGTTAATTTTTGTGTTCCTGAAAGCCTTTTCCTTTCTCAGGCAAATTAATAATCCTTTTTTTTTTTTTTTTTTTGCTTTATAACCTTATCTTCCTCTATAGCTCTTTGTCTCTGCCATGAAAAATCTTCTATTCTCTTCACTGACATTGACAATGAGGGTTGGCACTGTTTGTAGGTGTCTTTCTGCTTCCTGAAATGCTTAGCCTTTTCTCTTAAATTTCTTCAGAAAATATCTCCTTTATTTAATGAAGATCTCAGGTACACTGAACTTCTAAATCTGTATGTCTTACTGTTTGATTTTTTTCTTGTACCCAAGCACCTCTTCTCTTCTCTGATTAGGTACTTTATCTCCCTTATGAGAGGAAAAAGCATTGTATTGAAAGGGAGTAATCAAGATGGTGATTTCCTGATAAGAGCACACCCTCAATTGTCTCAATTTTCTTCTGTAATTCATTTTTAATATCCCCTAGTAGTTTGTTGAATATGAGTGAGAATGGAGGTATCTGGCGTTTTTTTTTTTTTTTTGCAGTGTGTGATCTGCCTGTGGTCAAAGGAATGCTTATAAAAACTATAGAGACTGTAATGCAAAGGGAGAGGCTTTTTGACCAGACTTTAGAATATCAGTGCATGCTACTAGAATGATGTTGAAAATGTTAGTCTAATCACTTTCACTTTTTAACTTCAAAAGAACATTACTATTACATTAATTCCTGAGGCTAGTATTTAAAAAAAAAAACAAAACAAAACAAACAAAGGAATGTGTGATGAGGAAGTAATAAAGGTGATTAGATCTGGCAGTTTTTCTGAGGCTTTTAATCTTTCCATCACACCTTTCCATGAAGCTATTGAGCTCTTGAGCTCTAGCTGCCTGTCCAAAGTGACTGTTACAGCATCATCTCATGATGAGAGAGAGAGAAAGCACCAGGCCCAGGGAAACCCTGGGACATGGGTTGTCCCATCTCTTTTCAAGATGGAACTTGATTCTACAGTTGCAGCTGTGCTGTGGGCTCTGGAGGTGCTGCCCAGACCTGTCTCCTGTGTCGATGCGTGCTCTGGTGTTGTTCCCCAGCCCATGCCTGTGGCCACTTCCCAGGCGCAAGTATCAAGTACGGGCAGGCAACACACGTGGACTCGCAGGTCTGTGAGGGTTACAAACGAACTAGTTTTGAAAGTAAACTTGCTATAAAACTTCAGATTTGGGCTCAAGCACTTCTGAAAACCATATCTTGACCTCAGGGTTTATTTTATCAGTTATCTAGGACACGTTTAATTCAAAACAACTTTTGTCCTAAAACAGCTTTTGAAAACAGAAATCCACAGAATATGAGAAAACACTGAAATTCTTGAGATGCTCTCTCACCTATCCCTTTTCAAGATTAGTTCAGTTACATCTAAATTTGATAGCTGTTATACCAAACCAAATTAACAAGTTACCTTATTAGAAGTCTTTCTTTAAGAGAATTTCAGTATGATTTACATTTCGTCAGTTAACTCTGAAGATTTAAAATATTAAAACTATAGAAGATAATCTTGAACTGTTTTCACCCGTGCTGGAACTGCCCTGGACTCTTAGTGACACCTCTGAAGGAAAAATTACACCAGTCATGTACAACATAGGTGTTTTATGTGAGGGGGGAAAAAAAACTTATCAATTTATGTATATACAGTAATATTTGTCAGAGCTAAACTTGCAACTTAATCACCTATTGTGATTAAGTTTGAAGTCATAAAACTGTGGGAAAAAGATTTGTTATAATCCTCATTTTCTCTTTATTTCAATCAGCTAATCTTGTGGAGACATGAAAGTAGATGTTTGCCCTTTTCTTTAGAGTAGGCATGCTATGTTTTACTGCAATTACTGAATAATGCCACATTCAGGTAATTAACCAGTCATTAAATACTTTCAGGAGAACCTGCTGTTGGGGGGACTGTTGTACCATTTGTTTTGTATGCTTTCATTTACAGAAGGCTATCAACAGCAGAGGTAGGTAGGCTAATGAAGCATGAAAGAATGGGACAAAAAAAAAGACAACTGCTGGCACTGTAATAGCTCTTTCAATACAAGGATTATGAAAAAAGGCTAATATGACATTGCTTTTCCTGTGCTTTGGGACTTGTGAGAACATCCCTGAAATGCCAGGCCTGACTCTGACATTTACTTTTGGCTAGCACTAAGATCTCTGTAGAGGGGCAAATATAACCATTGATATAAAGAGCCGAGCCACAAAATTGCATGGTTTCTTTCCCCATCCCCTTTGTGTTGCCCAAAAGGATTCAGATGCATGCTGTGCTGTTACTATGAGATAAAGCCACATGGTATATGTTTTCATGTATACCAAAAATTTATTTTCTTGCAAAAAAAAAAAAAAAATCTCTGATCATTCTGATTTACTTTCTATTTAGCAACAAGCATAATCTATCATGAAGCGAGTCAGACACCTAGTGTCTAGTTCAAATTATTTCTCTGAGTCTATAATTCATACACTAAACATGCTCAGTGTTGTTGCCTGGCACTGAGGAAATACTGTGCATCTAAAAGACTTTTTACACAGGAATTTTTAAAGGATTAAAAGTGGCTTCTAGTAATCTGATAGTAAATACTAATCTGAATCTTGCAAGAATATACTGATTTAAAATAAATGTTGCATGACTGTTAATGTTTTGAATAATATTTGCTATAATTTACTGTAAGGAAAAAGTATTGCATCTTAAATTGTGATATATTAATTTTTAGAAGTAATGCAAAATTCTCAAACCTTTAATTATTCTTAATTTCCTGTTGCCTAGGGAATACTTAGTGTGTTTTACTTCTGTGTGTCAAATTCCTTAAGAGGTGGTTTTTCTAGAATTTTCTAAATGAATCTAGGCAGCTGTATATTTTCTCAAATACAGCATCTTGTATATATAAAATAAGAACTATAATCAGGAAGTATCTTTCTATGACAAATGACATTATAGAAATAGTATTATTCCTGATGCTCTGCTTTGCTTTTGAGGAGGTCATGTGCTGAATCACAAGAAAATTCTTGTGTGCAATCTCAAAAAAAACCTCAGGTGAAGTTCCTGTGTGGTTGTTTTATACTCTTTTCATGAAAGAAAAAGGCATCAGGTAAAAAAAAATTACTTAATCCTCCTTCATTGGAGCTTTTTTAATACTAGCCAAGCTTCTGGTTTTTTGAGATACGTGTATGAGGATCCTAACAAAATATCTCTTGCCCAGAACTGTTGAAATGCCAGACTAGTAGAAAACTTGTAATTCATGAAAACCCTATTGTTTATCCTTGGAGGTCTTGCCAGGTTTGTATGTACGAATAAATGGGAATCCAGATGACTGATTTGACCCTTCTACCTTGAAATTTCTATGAAATGCAAACAAGTAGAACTTGTTCGTATTAAATTTAGTCAAGTCTCAGTTTCATTGTCAGTATGATTTCAAACCTGACAGATTAGTCTTAGTCAACCTGCTGCTCTTCTACATTTCTGTCTTTATATGACTGAATTGCTCTGTATTGATTAAATTATTACAGAGGTTGGGTTGGATTATATCTGCATTAGTCTGACACTAGTGTGGGTGAGGTTTGAACTATCACAGCAGTATCTTGAAACTCCAAAGCATTTCACTGTACATGTCAAAATCTTTAATGGTACTTAAATTTCCAACTCTACATTAAAAAAATTTTAGCAGAATTTAATAATTATAATAACGCATTGAGTTTAAATTTGGTTTTATTAGAATCTATGTTGAAGTAGCTCAGTACTGGGGAAAACCCCACACATATGTAAGTCTGCAAGGACTTAGCCTGTCAAGTGTTATAGAGGAAATTTGAGAGAAGTAATTGCCTTGTAACTAAGATGCGTTTTGGTCTTGGACTTTGCTACAGGTTTCTCCAAGGTTAATCTTTTTCTGTTGCATTTCTTCATTTTTCAGTAACAGTGGTTACAGGTGTATGGAGAAAGCTGTTGTAATGTGTCATCAAGGTCAAAAATAATCTTGTTATGGGGTTAGGGAATGGCTGGAAGAGGAACTGCCTTTTTGAATTGGGCAAGACCTTTTGCCTTTACTATTAGCTTTCTAGCCTTTACTTTAGGGTATGAGCAACACTTTGTTGGCAGAAATAGCAGATTGCTTTAGCCACATCAAGGTTTTTATATATATATATATATATGTTAGTAACTTCAAATGGACTTCATGCCTAACAAAGCAAAAGCCTTCCATCAGGGAAACAGTCTCTTATCTATGTAAGTATCTGATATCACAGTAAATTCCTCTATATACACAGGGAGAGCTGGTGATTATGCGCTGCCCTACTCATGTTCCTGGTTCTGAGAAATATTTTTTCATATAGCCCTGAAAAACACTTATCAGACAAATATTGGTGGACCAAAAGGGGCTGTTCCGTGCATACATTTAGCTTTCTGATGTCAGTAGGTCTTAAGTAGTGGTGCCCTCTTGCCCTTCTGAAAAAAAAAAAAATAAAATTATTGGAATGTATTTCTTCTGAATAAAATAATAATATGGAATGGTGACTTTCTTATTGGTAATTCTGAAATGTCAAGTACCTAATGTTAAACTTCACTGTTATTAACAAACTACTTATTCATTTTGCTGGATTGATTCAGCACATTAAAAAGAAAAATTAAATATAATTTGAAAAGTATAGATCTTACTGGAGGATAAAATAAATGGCAATAGTTGACTCCTAAGTCAAAGTACATGGTTTAGAGACTTAAGAATATAAGCTGTGTTTGTTTGGACTGCAATGACAGAGTATGCTCTGGATTAATTTTGTGTATCTGTGTATATATGTTGGTAAGATATCTATTTAGAAAAGTTAGATTGGTTTAAATTATCTTTAGATAAAGTATTCATACAACTAAGAAGTCTAAAGATTAAACAGATTTTTGGACTGCAGCCCATTAAGCCTGCCTTTATTAATGGAACTTCACAAATTATTTTCCTGTTACACAGGGTAAAGTGTTTGCTGTCTGGTTACTTAATTGTTTTGATTTTTTTCTTCCCTGGAGAGAATAATTGTCACTGGGTTGGTTTAGGATAGAACTTTATTGAATCCTGCAAGTAATGTTAAAAAAGGGAACAATCTGCAGTAAATTCTAAAGGGAATTTTAAATAGTTATGGGACAGTTAATTCAAAACTTAAAATTATTTCCTCCCAACAACACTAAATAAGAAAATGAAAGGTATAAAACTATGTTTTCAAGATTGATTATTCAATATTGCTCTGAAAGCTATTTGCAAAACAGATTCAAATGTGTGAATTCATCAGCAGAATGTAGCCAAAATTGCCTCCCTTTTCTACCAGCTCAAAAATGATAGAGATTATATAGTAAAATAATCAAATTGCTGTTGTGCCTGTGTTGATTTAGCAGACAGTCTGAGGTGTTCCTGGGTTGCTTACAGAAGATAAATGGCATTTTCTTCCCTACCTCTTTCTATAATATGAGTAGCTGCTTTGTGGAAATCTAAATGGGTAACTCTTCAGTTAATATAAAAGATACCATCAAAAAGTGTGCTAGAGAAGTATAAACATTTACTATTTAGAAACTATGTTGGTTTGTTACAGCATAACGTCCTTATGGTCTCTCTTTTTCTATTAGGTAAGACAGGAACTGTTCATTTCTTGTGTGTAAATCAAATCCCTTCTGTATGCATTGAAGCTGTCTTCAGTATGGTTTTTTACTTCTTGCTTGCAGAATAATGCCAAAGTTTCTGAAATCACAGATATTCCTTAGGATTTGTGCTAGAGACCCAATGTTTTGCTCTGAAGCACGGAAATCCTAAATTTTTACATGGTAACTGTGTTATTTAGGTGGCCTTTCTGAATTTATATATGCTAATTAGACTTGAAGATGAAAACAATTCAATTTGGGTAGATTTCTCTGTGTGAATGAAGGAATTTTCCTTTGACCTATACTCTTCTGAAACTGTCACTATTTTACTAAGTAAGAATAAAAACTCTAATTACTGTTGGAGCCCTTTTGGGTAGCTGGGTGTTCAGGAAAATCCTGGTTTAGATATCCAACCAGTAATAGCTGGCTTTGTCCTAACTGCTATGAAAAAGCAACCCTGGAAAGACTCTTTCATAACCTTTGCTACACATGAAATTTTGTCTATTGTGAGGGGGAACCTATTCACACAAAGCTAACACACATCATAAAGTCCAGTTAGGTTCACCCTGGGTGATTACACAGTTTCTTCACTAAACATGTAGGCCAGCTATTTCTGTCTCTCCCTTACCTGTTTTCATTCAGCTTTCTGCTTCTCCTGAAGGTCTTAACAAGAGCTCTAGGAAGGAGACAACTAGGCAAAGACATTTGGGGTTGGCTCTTTTCCTCTTGTCCAGAGTGAAGGATCCAGTAATTCAATCTTGACCCTTGGTGTGGTGGTTCATTGTCTATGTGACTGAAACAGTTGATGAGGATGATGGATACCAAAACTAGGAATAAGGTCTCGACCTTTTTTTATACTTCGTCTATTTCGATTCTTTTAGTAGGAGTTCAGGAGATTTTTTCTTCTCTCCTTTTCACAGTTCCCAGTTGTGTCAACAACTATGTCTAGAAATGAGACAGAAATTCATGGGCCTTATAATATATGTATGTCTTAATATTTCTTTCATTTTTTCTTCCTTCCTGAAATTATGCGGCCAGATCCAGCTCTTACCTTTGAGTGTGCTGAAGCCCCTGCTCTTTTGTCTGTTGACCTAAATCAAGTTTGTCCCCACTGTTAATGCCTTGCAAAATGCAGTTCAAGTAGAGTGTGTGCTCAAAAATATAGTCAGTTATGATTAACAGTTTTATATAAGAGATGAGAAACCCTACATTTATATTTACTTCCTGGTGGTGAAGATGTATCAAATTAAGATACTGCACTTCTGGGCAGATGCCATGCAACAAAATTTGTAAGCTGTTTTCCTATGTTTCTAAATGGTGGAGCATTTCCACTTTAACATAAGCAAATACTAATTGGATCACAGCAGAAGAGAATAAATTTAATTCTGTGTTAGTTTCATCCCTGTTCTGGGCAGGTGCTCTCTCTTGCTGTTGTAGTGTTTTCAACATTTGTTTACCTGTAGTTCAAATGGTTATGACAAGAGAGGTTGATTGCCACACCCATTTCTCAACAAGAATATAAAATTTCAGAGCAATCACTAGGACACAACTCAGTCCAAGCAGAGGAGGTCATTAAGCTTGGGCCTTCCATTACATGAGTTCCTTAGCATTGATCTGCTGGACAAAGGGAAAAAGCTATTAACACTTCCTACTCACAGTGTAAACATTCACTTCTCTTGTATTAAAACAATTCACAAAAGTCCCCCAAAAACCTGAAAATGAGATTCTACTTTTTCATACAAGTTAAAAAATTCAATTTGATATCAAGCTTTTTTTTTCTTTTGAGAAAAAAAGTATTTGTAAATGGATTCTATGAACTAAAGGTTAACTTAATTTAGTGTACTAAAAGCTGAATGATTTCAAATCCTTACATGTCTTACATCTGAAAAAAAAATTCAGTGATAAAATGCTACTTTCAGGCACATTTCACAATGTTCAAATATTGATACTTTGGGGACACAGCCATGCCTGCAAATATGGCAGATAGAAGCATGAGACAACTGAAAAGCATTTTAAAATGTACATAAGTGTCTAATGACCAGATTTATTACAAGTAATTATTGTTTATAGAGCAGCTTTGTAGTAGTAGTCAAATCGTTTAGACAGAGTTTGGAGGAATAACAGGTTCTGGTGCTTTTGGTTCTGTTAGGTACCTATATGTGTGTCTTTAGGCACCTAAATAAAGTTCTGAAAATTACTTAGGTTCCCATGATACTCTCAAAGATTTTGTTCAGATATCTTGCCAAAAGCAACAGTCTTTGAAGAGCCAGGGAGGAAGAAACAGAAAAACTCAAAAACGCTTGACAAATAAAAAGGTACTAAAGCCACAAAATAGCTCAGGTTCCAAGTTTTGACATCTGCTATTGATGATGTTGAGAGAGGAATGAGAGTGCAGAAAGAAAAGGCAGAGTTGCCAAATGAAACAGGGCTTCTGCTGCTCCCAGGCTGGCTTAGCTCTGCTAGATCAAAGCAGATGCAGTGTTAGGAAATTAAAAGCAAATAAAAATTAATATAATTATTTACAATACATTATCTTCTCCATCTCAAAGGGTGGCTCTTACCCTTCAGCAGAGCTGGCTGGTATTTCAGGATTTTTGCACACACTACATCATGCATATAGAGAATAGAACAGTTTGGGGATTGCCTAAATTGCCAAGGAACAGTGCTCGCTCTTTTGTCATATGTGTAAATGCATAAAATCAAGGAGGAACAAATCCCCTTTTACAAATGAAGAAATAGTCACAGACGGCTAAAGACTTCATGTGCACTCGACTGATTTAAATATTCAGGGTTACATGGGAAACTTAGCGGCAGCGATAGTAATGTGGTACTTCATTTTAAATTTAAACCTAATTTTTAAATTAAATCCCATTGAGATGAATGTCACTGGAGAAAAAGAAAACCTTCAGATAAAGATTTGTGCAGGAGGTGAAATTGCTCATGTATCCAGGAAAAGTTACAAGAATGCAGCTAAGGATAGTGTGAAGTTCTTAGGGCACTGAAGGTTGGAAGAATGATTCTCCCTCTGGGCATTTGTGATGCTTGGTCATTAGAGGGTTAAGGTTCTGCTTTCTTGAAGTTGTGATACACTGGACTTATTTGTGGAACAACTCCATGTAAAATACTACTTTTGCATATTTATAAACAGGGATGTGCAACTTAAGCTATGAATTTTGTGTAGGATATATTGATAGGATTGTTACCTCATGTAAAAACTTCTGACAAATTTAGCAGCCAGTATTTTCATTTGGGGGAAGTTTGGTTCAGAAAACAATCAGATTATTTCAGTCAACAATAACGGCATACCTAGACTTTATTTAAGAGGAACTGAAATAAAGGGCTATTTAGAAAAGAATGCATTAGAGAAGAATGCAATGCAAGTTTGTTTTGCTGATATTTCCTTTCTCTTTCATTGTGTGCGCTGTGCTGAATTTGCCTTCCAACGGACATAATGTTTGTTTGTTTGCCCGTTTTCCCTGTTATGTAACCTTTTCTAAAGTTTTGTTAAGTGCTGTGACACTTTCACCAAGCTGTCTTTTTACTACCCCTCATGTGTATTAATTGAACTGAAATGAAAAACAGAACTGCCACATTTTTTTTTGACTGGCCTTCTTGAAAAGCTTCCCTTGTGATTGATTTCTTTTTTTTTTTTTCTTCAATCCCATTTCCATGTTACTCCACTTGTTAGTATTAGCCTCGTTACCTCACTTGGGTTCCTTGTTTTGATCAGAGCCTATCTAGAAATTACTTCCTGCAGATTCCCTTAACTTAGGGAAATGTCCCACTGGTACACAGTTCGGTGTTTTTTGCAATTATTTTTTGTTTTAATTCATTTTTTTTTTTTAAGCTCGGCCCTGGTTGAGGATATGTTTCCTGTGCAAGCGCATGGGAGCTCCACCTGCTCCCTGCTTGCACAGAGACCGAGAGGATCACCAGCAGCTCCATTTAAACCTGGCTTACGTTAGCAGGGGCAGCCCTGAGAATTCACTTCTCTCAAGCTGATTTCAGAGATTTTGGATTTGTCCTGTAGTTGCAGGACAAGAGACTGCTTGGTAAAAGCTGCATAGATTTTTTTTTTTCCCCTTGTATTATTTACTTATCTTTCCCACTGAGCAAAGACAAGGAAGCTAAGAAAGCGATGGGGAGCTGACAGCTGACCGTATCACCTTTTCTCTAGCTAAGGCTTGGTCATTCTCTCACTACAAACTCCTGTGTGATCCCTTTTCACAAACGACAATTCATCCTTTATCAGCTCTGTTGCTCTTAAGGAAATTCAGAGTTGGCAGTGCATTTACCGGCCTCCCACCCCCGGTGCCCCTGCTTCGAGCATCCCCTGCCCAGCTCCGCTCCGGGCGTTTCGTGGCTGTGTCGTTTCCCACCATCGCCAGTGGGTGACTCTCTCGGCACTGCTCATCCCACTCGGGCTGGCTGGTGGGACAGGCTGGGGAAAAAAAAACCAGATCGTTTTCTTATCTTGAGTTCTGTTGAGGTTTACTTGCATCTAAAGAAAGGAAAACTTAATAATTCTTTAAAGCTTAAATCCCTTTCCTTAATATTTCTAGCACTGTTTTCCCTAGAAAGAAACTTTTTAGACTCAAGGCTCTAAGAAATGGTTCTCAGATTCTTAATTCACTTGTTTTCAAGGAACAATGCAGCCTGTGGTCATTTATCTTGCTGCACACAAAGACCTGAGTGTTCCCCGAGGAAACACAACGGTGGCACGCGTACCTTGCGCAGCTGGCAGGCTCACACTGGGCTGGCCTGCGGGATGCACTTGTTTCCATTGGTATTCCTTAGCCCCTCCCAGCTGGACCAGTGGGTAACAAAATGTGAATTAGACTCTTCAAACAAAGTTAGTAAGTCCAAAACTTAGCAGACATATAGATGTCTCTACTTCTCCTTGCTCTTTTTGTAGCAGCTACACAGAAATACCATAATACTGCTGTCACTACAAGAACAGAAGAAATTTTTAAAGCAGTGGTTTTCTAACTTAGAGAAGAGCTGCAATATTTAACAAATGCTGCAAAGCTGGAAGAACAGCTTCATGGAAATAGAGTTTCTCAGTCATTGATTTATACCTTTTGCACTGTTACAGTTTGGGGATTTATTTTTTTTTGTGATAGGAAGTTATTTTTCCCCAGACTGGAAGTTTGGGGAAGCCAAACTTAAAGTGGCTGCTTCTTTTGTTTTTATTTTGAGTTATACTGAGACTATCTTACAATGTCAGCTGTGATAATTGAACTGGATAAGCTTTCTTCAGATGCAGTTGAGAGCAAAGAGGATTCCAAGTCAGATTTTAAGGAAGGCAAATTCAGTAAATCGTATGCAGATTATCACGGTTTTCAACTTCACTGCTCGCATTCTGCACCAGCCGGTAAGCATGTGTTTATTTAAACTATTTCCTAAAATCTGCGTCTTGTTACTCATGTAACACTCTACAAGTAAACTATAAGACCCAATAAGTAAAACACAGGGTTTGATTCATTGCCATCACATGCATACAATATATGAAGTCATTTTTACTTTAGATAAAGGGCAGAACATAAATGTTAAAAAAAAAAAAATTGGTGTCTCCTGAACACTCTAGCACACAGCATACTGCTGAAGAAGAGCCCAAGAGGCTGTTACCTTTGCACTACCTGGAAGATGAGCTTTCTGTAGGAGGTGACATAGCTTTTGTGTAAGTTAGAGCAGCCCTAGCAGCTGCTCTGGCATTAGGCTTTGCAAGGTGTGTACGTAAGCTGTGCTGTCTGGTGTCTAGCACTGTGACTCCTCTTCTGCTTTTCTCATGTATCTTTTATCACATCAGGGCTTGTAAAGAGGGAACTACATATGCTGTAAGGTGTTTTGTGTGTGTGTGTGTCTTGGTTTTTTTTTGACCACTGTGGCTCACTTATTGATTTTATTTTGTGGCAGATGCTACATATAGCTAGAATGGGTCCCCAAAAATGTCAAATAAGCATCATGAAACTTGAATTTTGCTGAAAATTCATAGCCATGAAAAATAATGAATGTGTCTGCCTTGGATTGTCTAATATAACCAAGAGGACACATTTACAGTTAATGAACAGAATGTCAGTTATGCCCTTAAAGCTTTGTGAAGTATTGGATGGTCATTCATCTAGGAAATACCCATTAAGAATGACTACCCTGATTTCTTGTGAATTACACATGTACCTTGACTTGCACAACTCCCAAGGGATAGTTTGATTTTGATTGTGTTATCACTTGCGCCTGACCCCTGGAACAAAGCATAGACGAGAGAAACGGAGAATATCTGAATGTAAGGGACAATTTATCCTGTGACAGGACAACCTACCTGCGGTGGAAGATTGCAACTTTCACTTAGCTAAAGTAGGTGAATATTTAAAAAAAAACCTTTTGATATTTTTAACTCTATAACAAAATTTGGGAACCTCTTAAACTTGTAAACTCACTTCTTACACTTCGAAATGGTCAAATGGTTGGGATGTCATGCTGCCTATTCTTTTGCAGGAAAACCAGGTAACTTTGTGCCATGCTCAGTATAAACTTTCTATTTTTACTTTCTGTAAAGCTTTCACTAAATTTTGTAAACCAGAATTTTCTTCTAAATGCACTTTTAAAAGTTTGTCTTGTATGCTAGCATGCTTTTGCGTGGTCAGAAATCAAGTGTCTGTCAGTTCCCCTGGGATCCTATAAAATAACTTCAAAACTACCTCTCCTACCCCAGAAAAGTGCCACTAAAGAACTTATGCATGTGCTAGCTGATATACTTTGCTGTGTTCGCTAAATATCAGAGTAATCTGTTCTAGCCTACCCCGTTGATCAAGAGTAAAACAAACTTTCAGCATGAGCAGCATATTGTTTGAGGAATTATACCATTCAGAGTTTTGCAGGAAAGAAGGAAAGAGAGAGGAAAAAAAAAAAAATCTCCTTGTTGGTATTCTTTTGGAAAAAAAAAAATAACTTTTTTCTTCTTAAAATAATTACACCCTGCAAATATTTGTTGCAAACACTAAAGCAATTTTATTCTACTATTCCTAAAGCAGAAACATTGCTAGCAAGCATCTTTGCAAGATGTGTTGCTAGGGTTTGAAGATTTCTTTTTTGGTGTTTTTGCACCATGGGAAGAATTTTAAAAATGCTGATATATTGTCTTAGTAATTCCAGGTTTTATGAATAGTGACTTAAGGCAAATGCAATCTCATCTTTTCCCTTCTAAAAGTTTCTGATATGTTTATTTTAGCAATGTTTAAAGTAAGCAAGCCCTTTTGTAGTTTCCAGTGTTGGGTTGCGTTGACTGAAGTCTGAATGGAACAGTGTAAACAAGTCCTGTTTGGCTTCCACATGTCACTTCCTAAAAGGAACTTCTACTTGTGCAGCTATGGCTATTCATAAAAATAAACCGCTTTTGCTTATACTAAAATGATGAAACTTATTTCTCCATGGGTAGACTATTTCCCAGAAATGACGTTTCATAGGCAAAATGAAAACTTAAAGCTATGGAAAGTAACTGAAATTTTGCTCTTAGAATTTAGATTTTGGGTTGGTTTTTGTTTTGTGTGGGTTTTTTTTTTTTTTTTCTGATAGCAATAGTAGTATGAAAACCTTCAAAATCAATATCCTACATCAGGATGATGCACTGAGGTTTGTGAGTGCTGACTCCTTTGCCCCACAGGACTTCACCTCTTGCAGTTGCAGCCTTAGGAATCTTACATTTAGGTTCAATGTTTTTGTACATTTTCCTTTTTTTATAGGAGGATTTAAAGAACTCTCCTCCAAAATCACTCAAATCACAAATAAGTGGTAGTATAAGGTACCTATGCTATGAAAACAGAAATACTTACTGTTAACTTACATTAAAAAAAGCTGTAGAGAACATGTCCTTTCTTCTGTTCGATCTGCTGTCCATGTCCTCCATTGCATTATGAGAGGTTTATTGTTTAAAATTTATTATACTGTGCTTGTACTATGATATTTTTATATATAAAGCAGATGATTCAAGAATCATAAGAAAAAACTTTTCTTATGAAAACATCACACCTCACAGTGGAAATACAGAAAAGTGATTACTCTGACAAAGTCATATCCTGAAATTCAGTCTGAAGTTCTTGAAATGGAAAATGGAAATGTTATTAGAAAACTTGATGTATAGTCAAAGTTGCTGAGATAGGAAAATATTAACTATATTTTTTGTACCTATTTTAACCAAATGCATTCCAATGGGATATAAATGTTTAAATTACTTTGCTAAATCTCTCCTGTTAGATAAGGAACAATGTTGTTATAAATTAGATTAAGTTTCTGCATATCACTCCATTTTCAAGTCTTATGCAAGTACCAATCCTGAAGCATATTTATTTGGCATCTGCAGTTACATCAGAATACATTGCAGAGAGTGATAACACTAGAATAAGAACAGCAGCAATGTTAAATGGATATTTTTCTGTACAGAATACAGACGTTTTCCATGCAGAGCGTTACTGAGATCTTTGGGAGTTTATCACTTGCGGTGTAATACTGAGACGTTGTTTCAAAAGATTAAATTCAGAGATGCATGACCAAGCTCGGTTGATGAACGCTCAATGACCAACCTTGCGTTACCTGGACTCTGGGTGACAGTTGGCATGGAGCAGTGACCCTTGTAGACACAGCAGGTAATGTGGTGTTGATGGATTTTTAGAGATGCCATGCTATCTTTAATAACATAAAGCTTATTCTGATTTATATGCTACTTATCCTGCAAAGAATTTTTAATACAATATGATAACATGAATGCCAGTGTCACAGCTACAGCAATTTGTCTACACCATGGACAGCAGAAGGCTACTTGTGACACAGAAATATAGGACCAGAGCTCTGTTGCATTTGCCAGGGCAGAATTTCCTCCAGGGCCCCCGGTGTGTTTGCTGTTCAGACTTCTCACAGGAGTCAAAGCTAATCTGAATATTCCAGCTGTAAATATTTGTGCAGATTTAAACCTTATTACCCTGACAGATGCTGTTCTGTTTCCCTTCTTATTAGCATGGAAATGACTGAAAACACTCAACCTACAATAATGGTCTTTATCTCCTAATTTTTGTTTTACAGCTATAAGACAAACCATACTCAAACATTTCTCCACATAAATTCTACAGTATGTTCCTTGAGATGGTTTGGTCCAAATAACTCTTGATCTAGAATAAAAAAAAAAAATCTTAAAAAAAAAAAAATATATATATATATAAAAGTATGAACTGTAAGTAAGGTTTTTAGTAGCATAACTGGTAGTGGTGGGGTCAGAGTAGAGCACTCAAACTCTCCTGAAGTGAAACATGCAGTAAATCATAGATTTGACTCTGACTTTTGGTAGAATGGTACAAGGCTAGTGAAACATTTTTTTTTTCCTGCCTTTGTTGTGATTCTCTTACTGATTAGTTTTTGGGGGAAGGGATGTGAAAGTTATTTTCCAGAGAATAGTTGCTGTGTTTCAGAAGTTATTTTTACCGCTGGTCTATTTATGTACTACAAATCACCCTTACGCTGTATGAGGGTATAAATGGGACAAAGCGAAGTATTAAACTTGCAGCACCTAAAAAGGGTTAAATTAAGGACACATTGCGGAAAAATGCTTTAATCCATGCAGCACTACAGCACAGCTAGGCTAACACTCTTCAGGGAGAGGGAAAGGGGACTTATTGGGTAAAGATGATGGAACTAAGTAAATGCTTCCAAGTGTTTAGTATTTTGTGTTTAAAACCATCAGTGTGGTAGGTGTCTATACAGAGAGAGATAAGAAATGTATTTTTCTACTTTAGCAGATTTTGAAGTGTAGAAGAGCCTTTGGGAGGCAGAAGAGCAGTGGGGGTGGTTTGAGTTTCACCAACATAAAACCAAGTTCCGTTCTAGACAACAGAACATCTGGGGATGAAGAAAAAAGGATGAGCAAAGCTTGTCCTCATTTGCCACCAGGATGAATATGATGAAAAGGACAATAATTTAGCAAATTTCTGTATGGGTGTCTGCCCCTCTTTTCCTTTCCAAGATGGTAAAAAGGGAGGCAGCATCAGACTGAGCTCTGAGTGCTTGCTGTCATCCCTCTCAGCAACCTGTCTAGACACCTTGCTACATCACCCCCTCCGAAACACTTTTCACAATGCATATATCACAGCTTTATGGGAGTGTTGCATTGCGGAGGAGTAAAAGTACATACTTTAGTTTCATCTGATATCACAAAATGCAAAGTGGTGTATAATTGTCTTCAAAAAATAGCATTTCCTTTATTGAAGTGGAAGTACTTCGCAAAAATTTTACACGGCAGAAGGAATAAAAAATAATCTATAGCTTTTATTTGAAGTTTCTTTATTGTAAAGCTGTATATGAACATCCCTTATTTGAATGTATTTGTCATTCCTGAAACACCAAAATACTTTGCTTACTGAAAATCTGCTAAACCCGTGTTTCTTATTTATAAGTTTTAGAAGGTAGTTTAATTGCTGAAAGGAATTTTTTTTGCTCTCTTTATTTAAACTTTGAGAAGTGCTTCAATCAAGGTTGCATCCCAATGTCCAGGGAAGTGAATAAATACTGGCTTTGTGCATAAATCTGTACCACACCACCAATTTGCCTTAATTACTCACACTGGGATTCTAGAGTAAAAACAAGAAGGGATCACATACAGTGCACAGAAAATTGTCTAGTGGTTACAACCCAACTGAAGCTCCTGGCTTCTCTGTAGAAAGCTGCAGTGTAATGCAGAATCAGGACTTGAAACACCTACAGGAACCTAATTTTTGTTTACTTGAACAAATCTAACAAAGTAATCTTTACACAAAGATTAGGGGCTATTTTTCTTCTTTTCTATTTCCTCTTATAAAACACAAGGTCAAGAAATGCATTTTTCCATCATTTCAAGAAGCAATTTTAGAAACTCCTGTCAGGAAGATCAATATTCAGAAATAATCCTCCTACTTGTTATGCCATGTCAAGCCAACATTTAGTTGAAAGCCACCAAGAAACAGAATTAATTCAGCAGTAGAGCAGAAATATAAGTTATTAGCAGTCTCCTAACCTCAGTGCAGCCAAATGTATTTCATTATTTCTGACAGATAACATTATTTTTAATTCTAACTTTACCTTGGAGGCAGACTTTTCTATGTCCAAATCACTATAAGTAAAATGCTGCCAATTTTGAAATGAAGTGGGCATCTTGTGTGGGGATTGCAGGTGGAGGGAAAGCGGGGAGAAAACTATTTGTTCACACATGCATGGAGGCTGCGACTAAAAGTTAGGTAGTACATCTTCAGTTGAGTGAGACTTTAGTACTAGCCTGAGTCAGTCTTTTTGGTATTCAGCCTACAGATGTGCTGCGAGTTACAACTTCAAGAACTTTCTCTTTGGTGCTACACTTGGTACCAAAATTTCATTAATAATACACAAAATAAGCCTGTAGCTAATGCATAATTCAGAGATTGCAGAGAGGCCTAACGTACTGAGGCGTTCACCTCTGCCCCTGGGGGTCATGACTGCTATCCTCACACGGCTACAATAAATGGAAACTAAGCTGGATATAGAAATTTAATTTTTCCCAGAGGCATCGTTTCTCTTCTGTGCTCTTCCTTCCTCTAATGAGCTGTTTACTTTCTATGCGAGAGTGGGGTAGGTCAACTAACTCTGAGTAAAGATGCTCTAATGATTTATAATCGTGGATTTTATTTCCCAAATTCCCTCAGTAACAAGAGGCGAAGCATGTCTTCACAAAGAATATGTTACCCGCAGACATTACTAAAACTTTCCCTGATTTGAAAGGTAAAGTCCATACTTGAAAAATGGAGCAGTACGGATTTGCTAACAAAGGTCAAAAAACGAGAGTGAGAGTCAAGCCTGAACAGCCTTCCTGTAGCACAGTGTATCTTACACCTGCAAAGCCTGAATACAGCAACAAAACACTTGTATTTCAGTTGTTAGAAGTACTGAGTCTGTATGCTTAAGTTGTTTCTCCTTGTACAATGAGCATAAGTTGGCAAGTAGGCTTCCAGTAAAATATAGGATGCAAGATGACTTGAGTGTGGACCTCAGAGATGTCACTGAGGCATTCAGGCTTTATTAAAAAAATTTAGAATCTGAGGATATGTCACTAATATGCTATTACATCAACATGTTTTAAAAGAACAAGTCTGAAGGTCATGAGTGTTATAAGTAGAGTGGAC
Organism: Chlamydotis macqueenii; assembly: GCF_036417535.1. NCBI lineage: Eukaryota > Metazoa > Chordata > Aves > Otidiformes > Otididae > Chlamydotis > Chlamydotis macqueenii. The sequence goes on along the minus strand of NC_141560.1, from coordinate 66,422,923 downwards.
AGGTGGCCACATAACGATAACCTTGGTAAGTAAAGAATGCTCCTCTGGTGATGCAGAATATGTTTATATTCCATGTTTGAACACAGACTTTACTATAAGATTTAATAGCTGTGTCTAGACAGTATGCAATGAGGAAAAAAAATGATGTAATTTAGTGCATGGTCTATAAGCTATTGCTTACATCCAATTTCTTTTTTTTGTCTTGATAAAACAACTTATTAGGCTTTCTGTTACACCATCATAAACATATAGAAACTCTAGCAGATTTTCTAGACCTTGATATTTGTATCAGTATTGTAATATGACCTAAGTTAATCTGATGTAAAAAAAAAAAAAAAACCCAAACAAAAAAAAAAAAACAAACCTTCCTGAAAACATAAGTTTAGTAATATTTAGAAGGGACATCATGGGAGAGGGAGAATTATATGGAGTTATCTGTGCAGGCAGCTGAATGTTATAAATAGAAAGAGTTTTGAGTGGTGCTGGAAGAGACAAGTGTGTTTTTTCCAAAAGCACATGGTGAGAAAGAATTTGGCTGCCTGTTAGTCTCAGTCCCAAAATGTACTGGTTCGCTGGTAAGATAGTAAATTGAGATGGTATGCATATGCAAAAGTATTAGTAATTATTCAGATCTTTATCAAATTTGTCCTCCCGCCTTTCGGGTCATGGGGAAGTCACTTAGATCAAAACACTTCAGTCTCTTGATTTTAAGCAAAAACTGTGCCAAACCTCTCTGATTGTATATATTTTATAAATAGAATTAACCTGAAGTTTCTGTTTTAACACTTTGAACATTTACGGTGACTACTTCTAAATTACGCATGGTCTTTTCTGTATTAAAATGAAATACACTTCAAAACAGCATGTTAAATTGCATTGTGTATCATAAATCTTTTAAATAAGCAATAAGCTTCCTTATTTTGCTGCTATATTACTGTTTTGCTCTGTAATGCAGTTTGCTTTATGAAAATTCGTATTGTAGTCAGCTACTAACATTAATAATTTTAGAATGTTACTAACCCGAGTTGGTAAAATGTTTAGCAAATCTCATTTGAAGGAACCGAATTATGTGTGTTGAAGATAAACTATATCGGTCTTACCTGAAGTGCAAGACTCATTTCTACAGTGCCTTTTTTCTTACACATTTTGAAACCAAGAATTTTCTTGTCCTTCCTTTTAGAAAGGAAATTTGCTTGCTTACATTGATCAGCAAGGCTTTCTTCTTCTGGTTTAAATACTCTTTTCCTTAATTTCTTTTTTTTTTCTTCCGTTCTTTTCCTTATAGATAAAAAGAATAATAGGTCAATTCATTGTTAGTCATTATAGATACAAAGATTGCTAGCAGTTATCACACTGGGACTGTGAATAAGAGGTTAAAACCGATTTCTGCTTTCCCTACCTAGGCACCAAAAAAAAGACTTAAATACCAGAATACTTGAGTCAATCCATACTGCAAGCTTTTTCTCATCTCATTTTGGGATTTGCCTTCTGTATTCCAAACATTTTGATTTTGACACTCCAAAACTGCTCCCACATCTCTTTCACTTCTGAAGTTTTCATTTCTGCAAGTTTATAAAATATTCAATGAAAACACTCTTGTAGGGGTATTCGATTACTCAGTTTTTCCTTCACCTCAACAACACTCTGCTGAACCCAAACAAGGAAACTAATGAATTATTTAAGTGAACCAACATCAAAATCCCATGTTGCTACGTCATAGACTTGTGCTCCAGGTTCCTGCTGTCTGATTCTATTTTGTCAAAGGAAGAGACACTCAAAGTCTGCACGGTTTCTCTTCCAGGATCCTCACTAAGGCAAGCTCTATTAGTGTAGCTTTAAATAAATAAAAAAGAATGAATAGAGGATCTTGCCCTGTAGGCTTTGCCAAGCCAAAAAGACTTTTTTTACTCAATGGCACTTTGACAGACTAAAGACTAGATTACAAGTAGTCTTTCAGAAAGGTAATTTCTGATGTACGTCAATCAAGAGCTCAACTATATTCATTTGTGGGTTTTCTAAAATGACTATTTGGAAAAATGTTTGGACTCTGGAATTTTCCTCTGAGAAAACAAAGGACTGTGGAAGGAGGAGTCTGGTTTTGCTATGATGCTTGAGTTGGCCGCTCATTGTGGCTTTGTGGAATGCCTGGTGCGAGGTGCCGATTGTTGCTGCTCACTTCTATTGACTAAACTTAATGTTATTTTAGAAATAAAACAGTAGTAAAAATAGCAAGTGTATTCTGGGTAGCACTGATAGACTTTCTGTCAAAAAAAAGACAAAAGATGAGTCATTTGGGATTAAGGAACCCTGTGACAGTATATATTTATGTGCCCTTTTAATTTTTGTTTATAAAAACTCAAGGAGAACATAAATCTTCAGAATTCAAGGATGATCAAAACTAAGTTGAATTAAGTTTATTCCAAATGTTGACATCTTATTCTTCTTGAGAGTGACTTGGCCTTGTTCTCTGATTAATTTAACTAGATGTACCTAATACAGGTTTTTTATATCTTTTTTTTTTTTCCTTCATTTCTGGAAGAACAGTTTTGTATGCGCTTTTCACACAGGATGTGCTACTGGCTTGTCCACTTACCTCAGGAAGGAAATAGAGAAGGGCAATTCAAAAGAAATTGAAATAAATGTCCCATTTATAGACACTTTGTCCTACTCAAAGTTCACAAAGTGTAATACAATGCATTTTTGTTGTGTTCTAATCTTTCTCTTAAAAGTATCTGTTATAGTAGAATTAAATGTGATAACTTTTACTTTTAGAAAATCTTGACTCCTAATGTTATTTTGATCTCCATATGCTTTCCTTCTTTGTTTAGCTGGGAAGAGCAAAGCACAGAAGATTTGGGAACTCTGGGAGGGAACTGTTATGCTTTCCTGTCCTTCACAGGGCATACAGGAATACTATACTAACTTGGGTCAAAATCTACCTTGTTTGGTAACCTGTTTCTGGCAGCAATCAGTATCTGCTATTTCAGAGGAAAGGAGAACAGGAAAGCATCTTGTTGGCCACATTTCCAGTAGCTCCTCAAGGATATCCCACCACTTGATCTCCTGAAGCAGCACTGAAGTCTTGCAGGAGGTATGGCACTCAGCTTGAGAAAAATCAATCCTAGTTTCACAAATGCAGAGTTTAGTCACTTGAGACAGAGGTTCCCAAACCACTGCTTTTAGTTAGTTCAAAACTCACATAAAGTGTACTTAAATGAGTCTGGGGCGGGGGGGGGGAACCCAAGACCCTCTAGAACTGATCATATGACTTTCACTGAAAACCCTCATAACAAACTTTAGGAATTTGACTTGTAATCTTGTACTCACGTTTTTGGCTCCAGTGCTGATTCCTTTCTTTCTATGTAGCTCATATTTTTGAGTTTTACAAGGTACGTTACTCTCATTCTTCTTCATGACCAGAACATACTCTCCTCTCCTTTTTGGTTTACTCAACATAGAGCACTTGAAACAGTCTTCCTCTCTGCTCAAATTCATTCCTAACTTTTTTTCCTGACCTTTGCACAAAGGTAACTTTTCTCATCTGTCCATCAGCATTTTTGATTCAGTTTCATCTCACTTGTGATTTCACATTGCATGTGTATTTTTTAAATTTTTTTTTTTACATCTGTTTTCTCACTCATTACTTTACACCTCTCACTTCTGGAGTGATAACTTTTTCCAAGTATATCACACACTTCAACCATCCATCTTCAGTTCATTTCTTAAAACCAATTGTTTAACTTTCAGGTACTTTCAGTACCTTAACTTTTCTTACCCTACTTTTTTAGACTAACTTATCTCTCATTAATAAGATACTTTGACTTTCTCTGATGGTGCCAATGACATGATCGTACTGACACTGCTTCCATTTCTTTCATGCTTTCCTTTTCTGTCTTAATCTTTAAAAAAAAAAAAGAGAGAGAGAAAGGAAACTGTTACTCCCTCCTTTTTAAAAAAGTATATGAAATTGTATTTTAAATATATACTTTCTGTGAAGAAAACTAAAATAAGGAGAGGAGTTTGAAGCTGATATTTCTAGGCTTTTTTTTTTTTGGTGAGTGCAGTTGACAAAACTACACAAGATCTGATATGATGTCCACCATCTATGTCTCCAGTAATAAAGAACTTTCTCTGTTATTATTCAAGCAATTTTTTGAAAATTGAGATGTGAAGAGATTGAGGACCCTCAATTAAAAAGAATCAAATACTAAAACTCCTCATTTTGCATAGCTGTGGGTCCATTTAGCATTTCTGGAAAAATGGGTCCTGACTGACGTGCCCAAGACCATGAAGGAGTTGGTGAGCCATAAACTTTAGGGAGCTGCTTGGCAGATTTAAAAAAAAAAAAAAAAATGTATTTTACAATTTTTTTTAATTATATCATTAATTTGGCATGCTTTATGAAGCTTACTGGATGTATACTTCAGCAAGAATAAAATATAATGCTCTACTTAGAGATAGAAAAGGTATTTTTAAGGTATTGGTAATATCTCTTCATAAAATGGCAAACATATACACGGAATCAGGATATGCTCTGTTAAATCCAAAGAGAACACAGACACGTAATTTTTAATCCTGTAGAATATTACCACAGGGAAGTTAAACTGTGAGCATAAAAATCATCTTACCTGAATAATGCAGTGATACTCTTGTGAGAAGTTATTTGGAGGAAGTGAGGATGTATATGAAGACAATTCCACCAATTTCACAGTTTCTCCTTCATCAGAGAAAGCTTTTGGTGCAATAAAGTGGCCATTGACTCATATTGCTATACTTTAAACATTAAGTAAGTAATGACTTACTTAAGTAAGTTTGCAGATGACACCAAGTTGGGTGGTGGTGTTGATCTGCCTGAGGGTAGGGAGGCCCTTTAGAGGGATCTGGATAGGCTGGATCGCTGGGATGAGGTTCAACAAGGCCAAGTCTTGGGTCCTGCACTTTGGCCACAATAACCCCATGCAGCACTATAGATTCGGAGCTGAGTGGCTGGAGGACTGTGAAGAGGAAAGGGACCTGGTGTTGGTTGATGCTCAGCTGAACATGAGCTGACAGTGTGCCCAGGTGGCCAAGAGGGCCAACGGCATCCTGGCCTGCATTAGAAATAGTGTGGCCAGCAGGAGCAGGGAGGTAATCATCCCCCTGTATTCGGTGCTGGTGAGGCCGCACCTCGAGTATTGTGTTCAGTTTTGGGCCCCTCACTACAAGAAAGACATTGAAGCCCTGGAACGTGTCCAGAGAAGGGCAACAAAGCTGGTGAGGGGTCTGGAGCACAGGACTTATGAGGAGCGGCTGAGAGAGTTGGGATTGTTTAGTCTGAAGAAGAGGAGGCTCAGGGGAGACCTCATTGCACTCTATAGCTTCCTGAAGGCAGGCTGTGATGAGCAGGGGTTTGGCCTCTTCTCCCAGGCAACAAGCAGGACCCGAGGAAATGGCCACAAGTTGTACCAGAGGAAGTTTAGATTGGACGCGAGGAAAAACTTTTTCTCCCAAAGAGTGGTCAGGCACTGGAACGGCCTGCCCAGGGAGGTGGTGGAGTCGCTGTCCCTGGCAGTGTTCAAGAAGCGGCTTGATGAGAAGCTACAAGATATAGTTTAGTAGCTGTGGCAGCAATGGTAATGGGAAGACTGTTGGACTAGATGATCTTATAGGTCCCATCCAACCATGTGATTCTATGATTAATATTTCTGTTGGAAAAAAAAAGGAAAATTTAGCTATTGTGAAGGAGTAGTTGAAATAAGTTTCAAAGGAAGATTTTTACTTTATGGGTTTTTTAATAGAAATGCAAATAGATTTGTTTGGTGTAATGCTTGCAGAAAGCTCTGCAGAAACGAATTTGTAACCAACAATTTAGAGTGACAAAACAGTTAAGCTGTTTCTCCTGAAAAGATGAGGGGGAGAACCAAGGAATCTCTTGGATGTGCCAAGCTTGACGCAATGTGCTTTTTGAAGCATTTTATGTGGTGATTTGAGATCTTGCTAAAACCTGAAACAACTCACAGTGCATATGTACATATGTTGGCTTCTTTGGGAACAGATTGGGAAGGCAACCACTTGGCGTTGTCAGTGTCCTTTGTTCACTGCCACCTGTGTTGTGCGAGTGAAACAAAGGTGGGGGTACGATCCAGGCTTTGGATTTGTAACAGCAAGATGTAATCATATGTCCTAATGTTCTCTCTCACTTTTGAGAAGCTATTTAAAAATAAGGGATATAAAAACCAGATGAGCGTTACAAATATGAAGCTACCACACATTCCAAGTTGGCTTGTTAGCTTTGTTCAAACTGCCCTCCAAAAATAGTTCTGATGATAGTGCCATGAGTTTAATGACACCGTAGGACTATTTCTCTCTGCTGCCACACAGGGCAGCAGGGCAAAAGTTTCCTTACTCATCTTTTTTTTCTAGATTAGGAGAAAAAGCCCTAAATACACTGTTCAAACACATAAAAGAACACACTATCTTAACTAATTAGCAAGGGTTATGCAGGCTCATTCTGTAACACCAACTTTTATTAGTGAAGCACTGGGATTTTTTTATAACAAATTAGAGCAACTATTTGCTGTGAGGGTACCTGAGTTACAGCCCTGACCAGAACTTTCCTTTCATTACAAGTACAACTAATATTAGGAAATGTGATCCCAATAATGTTTAAAAAACTGAAATAACTGTCATGAACCTGCAACGTTTTTAAAGACTTTCCATTCAATAGTATATTTTCCTTACAAAGCAACTACCAAAAGCCAAATCCTTTCCTCTATTCTCTAACAAAGCTCCCAGTGCCCAAATAAGCTCCAAATGTACTTTCCTTCCTCACATTGAAGATGATGATCAGACATGAACAAAAGCTACTGTGTAGAGGTCTCTCAAGAAATTCAAACAGGTTTTGGAAGAACTGTTTATAACAAATCAAGAGTTTGAGTGTCCAGAGATAAATTTGATCCTAAAAGTGGAATCCTGCTATGTCTCATATTTTCCTCTTGCCATTACAATATGAATTACGTTTTGACACATAACTTCAGAAAAAATCTCCAATGGACCAAGACTCCAAGTAGGAATACAAATAACTCCTATTGATACTTGCATGTTATGGGAGAAGACTTGGCTCCTGAAATTGCTGCTGTGTGAGTAGTCATCTTGGGCAGCACATTGCTAACACCACAGTGTAGTACCCAGCACTGTCTAAAGCCCTTGCACTTGTCTTTGGCACCGTGTCGCGTATCTAAATTTTCCAATGAAAGGGATACTGAGCGGCCTGACTGCACAAAGTTCTTTGTTTCCTCCCTGTGCACTGGCACGCACCAGCACCGGCTCTGAGGCTGCTTGTTTAAGAAACCCTGGGCCTCGGTCTGCATTCTTCAGTGTAGAACCACAGTATCAGGATCCTGAATATGCAGGAACTATGCAGTAATGCTGCAGAATATGTCAGCAAATCTTTGGAAAAAAAAAAACCCTAGAAATTAAATAGTACAGCAAAACAAAGGTCTTTGTGCTCCACAGAATTCACTCAGATGGCATTTACCGCAGAAACTGGACACTGTGTCCAAATAACAGAATTAATGACTAAGATATGACATGATATTTCTTTGTCTTTACTATTTCTAGTATGTTTAATACATTTATTTATCTTGGGCATATCTTAGTACTTAAAAGGAAAATACTAAGACTTCACTGTTGATGTAAGAGTATCAGCGAATTAAACATTAAAAGGTAATTTAAAAATCATATTCATTTGTGAAAGCTGTTTTTCATGGTATCTGATTTGTCATATAGCATAGTTATTTACATGATCTATGTTAAAAACTACTACATTAAAAGGTGCCCTTCTATAGATAACTCTGCTTTTGAAGAACCTTGGAGAACCAGGTGTAGTATGTAAAAGCTGACAACTTGGTCTGAAGGTGGCTTAGCTAATAAATCCTCCAACTTTCACCTATTTTTTTTTTTTTTTAAATTCTGCAACCATATGCTGAAATGACTAGTGCTCTGTGTGAGCACAACTTTCCTTTTACATAGTGCTCTGAATCAAGGCTGCTGTGATAGTACTGTTATTTGTAGAAACCACTAATAGGTGTGACTGCAGCTTTTCTCAGGATGATTAAATTTGACACAGCATTCAAATAGGACAGCTTCCACAGAAACTGGGAGGCTTCATTCTGACTTAGGCTAGGAAAGAACTGGACCTTGACTTTTGACTTCCTTGTTTACTCTTCAGTTTTTCCCATTTGGCCTCTCTGTTTCTGGGCTACTGACAAACTACATTTGTTTCTATTTTTGCGTATATAACAGGAAAGACATGATTGTGGAGGCATTGCATTCAGCTTGCAATCCTCTGTCGACATTTGAAATGCTGAAATTCCTTCTATTTTGTGTTGATGCCTTCAAGGTTTGCGTCTTCAATCTGTAGGCACTGATGTGTCACAAGTTGTTTTCTCACTATGTGTTCTTTGGCATGATTTTACTTCCCAAAATTGAACAGGCAGAATAATTGGTAGTGTTTGGAATGGAGTACAAAACCAATATTGTTTGAATAATTTTTAGGAATCAAATTATCAGAAGTGTCTAATATTGAGACTATCGGATTTCTAGTATTTTCTTAACATGGAAATAGTGGTCTTATGGTTGCGCTGTAGATGAAGTTATAGAGGCGGTCTCTTCTCTGTATTTTTATAAAAATAAGAGTCAGGTCAAAAATTAACTTTTTCCCCTTTATTCTTTTCATCTCTTTTTTTTTTCTTATCAAACCGTTGCAAATTTACTCAGAACGCAGAATTTTCCCCTGACTGTATTTGGTAGCTCAATATGGACTTTTTAGAACAAAGGCTGGAGAGTGGTGGGAAAGCTACTGTTGATTGAAGATGAGGAAGCACATCTTCAGCACTGAAAATGTGAATCCATAGTCTGCATAAAGAAATGACCCTGTGATGTGTATATCATTGATGGACTCTGGAATCAGTCATTCAAAATAAATCAGCATTTTGTCACCTAGCTAATGAAACATTAGCATAAATTTTCTTTTTTTTTTTTCTTTTTTTTTTAATTTGGATGGTAGGAGTTGTTTTTAATTTACTTTACCAGAAATGGCTGTGCTAATACGGTGGTTCTGAGACATCCAGCCTCTGTTCTTAGCATGCGGTCTTTCTGCAGAACATGAAAATTACCAATGGAGGCACAGCTTCACAGTTACTTTTTCATCTTGTGTATTCCTCTACCAATAACCTTTCTGAATCTTTCTAGTTAATTTTCATGATGGAAGATTTGTACCTTGCAATATGACAGTACAGATCAATAAGTACTGGGTAAAATATGCTTTGCCTGGTTTTATTCCTGTGTTTGCAGTACCATCGATTCATTTCTTTTTATGAAAAGAGTGTTGTTGCAAGAAACAAAAGCTCAGCCTTTGCTTCCGTGCAATCTTGGAACAGTGAGTTTCGTACTCAGCTTATCTGTCGTACAAACATGGCATTTTCCAGCAGGCCAAGTCTAGACTAGCTAGTTATGCAATGTCCAAGTCAAGCAGGGTCTAAGAGGGAGAAATGAAACTGGTATCTGCACTCATGCAAGGGATTTGCTTGTGAGTACTGTTGGCCATGCAGCGTGCTGGAGACTGTTGTAATAACTTACTATGTTCCACACTGTTAACAACATCATAGCAGAGGCCATCATGTGCTTCTGCCCACAATTGTTTAATTTACTGGTAGAGACGTGGCCTCAGAACCTCGGCATGTTGAAGCTACACAGAAGTATGTTCATTCAACCAAGATGCCATTGACAAATATTTTTCCTTGTTGAGTTCCTAATCTAGGAAGGATAGAGAAAGCAATTAGAATAACTGAGTTTTGCACTCAGCAAGGTTGCTAATGGGTCTTTGCACTTTTTGTCTCATATGCTAAACATTCATTTTGTACCACCTAATAGTTTGAAGAGGGGAGAGGTTTTGGGTTTTTTTACAGTAATAGTGTATCCTATGAAAGTAACGTGCTTATTGTTTATCTACAGCATTTATGACAAAACAAGAAGACCTTGTAGAAATAGATCTTCAAACTGTACTTTTCATGCCAGATCTGTTCTCCGAGAAATTGTCAGATGGGATTTTTTCTGGGGGTATTAACTACTTCTTCCTCTTTCCTGTCCTCTTCTCTTAAACCAAGTGCTTAAATAGTCTAGGAAGTTTGACTGCTAGACCCAAATTCTTACCGAGTAATGTTATGGTCTGTATTATACTAAAATCTTACTTAGGGATGGCTCCATAGCATCAGATTAAGTTTAGACTTTTCATTACCAGAATTTTAAATATAATGTTTGTGTTAATACATTTCTGCTTCACAATGGGTCAGGCACACAAGGGACTGAGTTAGAACTCCTGTTCAAATAATCTTTTCCAGATTAAAGTGGATTTGCTTGTTTTCTCACTACTGTCCCAGTTTTTTTTTTTTAAAGTGATCTGGCAGTTCCCACTCCATGAACAGATTGCCCAGAGAGGTGGTGGATGCCCCATCCCTGGAAACATTCAAGGCCAGGTTGGATGAGGCTCTGAGCAACCTGATCTGGTTGAGATGTCCCTGCTCCTTGCAGGGGGGTTGGACTAGATGGCATATAAAGGTCCCTTCCAGCCCTAACTATTCTATGATACTATAACCTGAAGGACTTGCTTGTTTAACATGAAGGTAGAATCTGTTGAAGGGTAAAAATGTAAATGTGCTAGTTGAATAGCAATTGAATATTTAAATGTTTTCATTACTCCACTTTTGTGCTCAGTTTTGGGACCCGAATAACTTGAATTAATCTCACTCTTGCGATTAAAGATGTAGCTGCACTATTCACTGCTTCAGGGAAAAGCACAGGGCGAGTATATACCGCATTACTTGCTCTGGTAGCTGCTTATCTACACATTCTTCCTCTGCACTACAGCTAAAAATTAATCATCTTTGTGATCTGACTGTGGACATGAGCAGTTACCACTGCTCTGCATCGTACTGTTTTCTCAATGCTTCTCATGTTGATTTTTTTTTCTTAACATCAAAAAGTTCCAAAATCCTGTCCCTGCTTTCTGTCTCTATCTTTAATTTGAGTAGCAAATTGGAATAACTTCTATTTATAAAACCTGGAGATTAAGGTTTCAGAGAGATTTATTTTTATCATTTAACTGCTCTGCAGAAGGATTTTTCTTGTTTCTTTTGTTTGGTTTGTGTGGAAAGTTTTCTGTTTGATTTTGAAACTATGTAATTATTTGATAGTATAAATATTAGCCTAAGTAGTCTCACATATCTGCTGCATAGAAATTATTTGTTTTTACAGTATTACCTTTGGCTTATGTCCTTTAAAACTCAGCTTTTGGCTTGCTTTACAATGATCGCAGACTTTCATGCAAGTCTGAGTCTTCTGGTAAAATTGCTTATAAAAATGTGAGCACATAATCTATGAAGTTGCTCACATCTACTTGAAATGTGTCCCCAGTTGGTAAACCCCCAAATCCCTCTCCCTCAGAAAAAGTTGTCTAAACGTTTCATAAGCCTTAATCTTTTCTGAATCATTCCTTGTTAAAAGTATTGATACATTTCAATGGCCATAACTTATAAACAAAGCAAAATGGCTAATTAGTATAAGTTACTAAGTTTGATTAAAAGAAAACTTAAGGCTAAAAGGCAAGCAAAGAATTAAATGCCAGGTATAGTTTCAGAAAGGTAGATCATATCAGGCAGAACTCTTGGCTTCTACTGATTAAAATAAATTTCCCAGATTTAAGTAAAACACAATGTGAACCGACCTGGGAAATTAGAACTTAAATGAGACAGGCAATCTCATTTAGTAGAAGAATTGTAAATGCTAAGATATGGTTAGAAAGAACGAATGTTGCCAAAATGTTATGTACTGTTGCAGGTAGATGTTATAGCATACTCTCCATTGAACTTAAGCAACATGCAGGAAAGTAATGGAGGAGTCTTGCATTTGGGATCGCTAATGTTTGGAAAACAAGAAAAAAGGGACTGTTATATTTTCTTTATTCTTTTGAAGCTCTCAAAAAAAATCCAAAGTATGTCTTAACATGAAAAATTTTTAATTAGTTTTTTGTCTAAGAAGCAAAATTAGGTTTTTTTATACTTTTCTAAGTCATATATTGGGAAGATAGGAAGCTTGTTAACAAGTGGAAAGACTTTTATTGAATCCATGTAGTACTACTGCTTAACAGAGCAAAAATTTGTATTTGTGACTGAAGTGAATGAGTCTGAACAAATACAACCACTATGATAACACTTCATTGTATTATTTTTATCCTACATTAGTCCTTTTCCCAGGCTAACATGTTTATTTGAAGCATGTATGTCTGTTCTTGACTGTGCTATTGCCTCCAGATATATGTGATTGTAGGCTGTGAGTGGCTAGTGACAGTCCCTGCATAAAGGAAAAGACATTTTATAATGTGTTTTGTCTAGCTCACTATCAGCGGATCTTGATCATTGGTCCCTGGAGTCTCTTGTGGTTGCCCATAAAAACATTACTGGTAAAGACAAATAAAGTGATGCCAAGAATTAAGATGCTGAAGAGACACTGGTCCAAGAAGCACAGGTTCAAACTTAAATGTATTTATATCATTTATGTCAATTTTTCATTGACTTCAATTTGGCCTGCAGTTCTTTAAGTCACAGAGATGTCTTTATCTCACAGAATTTTTCTGTCTCCCTATCAATACTAGAGAGTAGTACTTTGCACTGCAGGATCTCCATCAGCCTTGACCATGTTGTATTCATTTACTTTATAGTATTAGATACTAAGTATTGACTAAAACTTTATTTTAGTCAGGTTTTAACAGTTTTGTTGTTAATGATCCTGAATGGTGGCTTCCAGCATTTTGATATGTGCAAATGAGAACTGAAGAAGGGAACAGATTTTAATTTTATGGTAATAAACCCTTACTAGTTTTTTAAACTTGAATATTCTTCCTATGGAAACTTGGAATAAAATGTGGAAGCCATTTATCTGGTGGGAAAAACAAAAACCCCAAGCCCACCAAAAAAAAACAAGCTCTTCCTCAGCTGACTTTTTTTTTATCTTCTGTTTTGAAGGTGAAACAGAAAAAAAAATAAAATAAATATAATTTTTGGCAGAAAAAGTTGTGCTGTATTTACTAACAGGTTCCATGTTGTTAGATTTTGTTTTCCAATTACTTTTTGGGAGAAAGTCAGAATATGGTTATATATGTAAGTCTAATCTAAATGGACCTTTCTTCATGACAAAAGGATTTTTTTTTTCTTTCTTACGGCTAAATAATTATGTACTTCTAGATTCTTACCCACTATAGTGGGGTTTTTTTGTAAGTGACTGGCATTCCTATGTGTAGCCCACCTTTGTGTGATACAATTCTGGCCATTTAAGCCAGCACTAAACTCCGCTGTGGCTGAGCAAATAGCAATTTTGCAGAAGACGGAATCTCATCTGTAGTGCTCTTTTTGGCTCAAGTTTGCCTGGGTTCAAGTAGTTAGGTTTCTAAAAAGGACATGAGAGTGCTTTATCAAGTCATTTCCATATTGAAGTAATTGTTTTCCTGGTTGTAAAATCTTGTAAACTGATTTTAAAATGCTGTCTTTTATGTTTTATGCTATCTTTTGTCTTTCAAATGCTATCTTAGTGACAATTATGGTATTTTAGGATGTCTGTGCATCAAGACGACTCAGTTTTATCATTCAGAAAAAGATACAACTTTAAAATGTGGCCTTTGTTATATTTTTTTAAGTATTTTCGTATTATTATTCTGCAGTGTACATTTCTGTAACTTAATATTCCATTTGCTATACGGAAGTAAATTTCATTAATTGTTCCTGTAGCAGCAACCTTCCTCAACAAAAGGGATTTCAAAGATATAATTTCACAAATATCTTTGCAAATAAATTTTATTTGATACAAGTATCTCTAATGAAGTAATACAAAGATATTTTCACAATTTTAAAAGGTATTTGAAAACTTTTTGTGGTGCAGGGCTGATATTCTTGCTTGAAAGCTAGCTTTTCTTTGGGAATATTTTGGATGTCAGAAAAGAACTTCTCACTATTTTTAATAGTACAAATTTAAGTTTGTTTTTATTCCAGTGAGATTCATAGCAGTTAATTGAGTACTCTTTTGAACCTATGCCTTTAAATTCTATCTCTCGTGCACACAGTATGAATTATCATTATTTCTATTACTTGTTGGTTTTTGGTTGTTTGTTTTTTTTTTTTTTTTTTCAATAATAGTTGTCTTTTCAAAAGAGGAGTTCAACACTAGGGGACTTAAGGTTGAAAACTGGTGCTTTAATTGACTAACTTGAGACTGTTCATGTGGCTTTCTCTCTTGTGTTGCTTTGAAAACATGAAACTCACCTAAGGAAGGATGGGAAGAATTCAGAAGGCTGGCTGGATGTCACCTCAGCTACTACAGGATGGACCTGATGTTTTTCTACCACCCCTGCTCTTATGCCTTACCACAGGACTTGATCTGCCTTGACCAGACATCACCGGCCTTTGCTTATTTTCAGACCTTTGGAGACAATGTGACAGTAGCCTGAGGGAACAAAGAGTGGAACTGGTTAAAAACCTGTCCTTCACAAGTTCTTCCTGCCTCAGATGCCAGAATGAAACAACTAAGAACTTCTTGCTAGGGTGTAACTGAACTTGGCTTGATAGATGTCATATTTCAAAAACCCCCGCGTCTGTCAGCGGTTGATAAAATGCTGTCTCTGCCTTTAAAATAAACAGACACTCTTCTGTGTTTAGTTCTTGAAGAGAAGAATTGAATACAATTAACAGTTTACGCGTTATGTAAACCACATGTTAACCTTTTAAACCTAAGGTTTGCAGACTTTAAACAGTGTAGAAAATTTCACAATAAAATTATCTGCTTTCCTTCACAGTATGTAGACTGCAGCAAGATAATTTTCTGAAGGGCACTGTTCTCCTTTTCTTGCACGCTGAGCTCACCGAACCGAGCTCTTCTGCGGCTGCAAACACGCAGGACCTTCGCCTGCTTGTCGAAGCTGCTGTCCCCACACCGCTCATTGCTCCAGCAGCATTGTGTCCCAGGGACAGTGTCTTCAGATGTGCTGGAGCTTCCCTTCTGTGTGCTCTTGGTAGCATTAGAAGGGTTGGGGTGAAAGTACGATCTGCTCCAAACAATGCCCAAGTGAATTCAGACCCTTCAATGGATTTTGGATGAGACTTAACATTTGTATATAATGCAGCCAGAAATGATTAATGATGGGATAGAAAACATTAAAGAAATCCCCTGCCATCTGGTATTGTTGATAGTTTGCTGGTATGATGGTTTGCAGATTCCTTTACGTGCTGCCTTTGAGAATAGGTGTAAATATTGGTCTCTGCAATCATATCATTAAAATATGTAAATATGTTTGGGACGAAGTGTGTAATAATAATCTGACCAATTCAGTTATGTGCAGAGAAAAAGAAAGCAAGCTCTACTTTGAAGTAACCTGTAGCTGTTATCTATTACCAATTACAGCTTCAACAGTCAGCTGTTGACAATACTTGGTATGTGGTACTTCTTACTGCTATTTTCCAAATGGCTGATCCAAGCATAACTCTCTATAGCATGGAGTAACCCTGGGTAAGAGTTTTATAGGCCAGGATGCAGGTCTTCTGCTTTTGAATGTGTGAGCCTTTATTATTACTTTACTACTTAATCAAAAATTAAAATAAACAAAGATCTCTGAATCAGATGGAAAACATATTTCCAAAGTCTGTTTTTATGAAGATTGATTGCTGATTCGTGCCTAGCCTTTTGTCTCAGTGTTTATAGCAAGAGACTCATGCATACAGAGGAATTTCAAATTCAGAATAACATGACAGTTCCTAAAGTCAGAATTACTTCATAAATTGAGTGGTTGCATTACTGCTGACAGCAAGCTTAAAATGCTCATTATTGTAGTAGAGATGTATGGTGTGGAGCAGTTAACGTGACTAATACAATTTGTACCAAACCTACCTGACGAATACCAAGTGCCAAGTTCAGTGGCAAAAAACTTTTAATCATTTCACCACGCTACATGCTTTGAAAGTACGTATAATTTATGTTGCAGGTGCCTTTTCCTCAATGAAGCGCTTTTGAGGAAGGTAAAAGGTGTAGTACAGTTAGGACAGACTAGAGGTTTAAATTTTACCTTCACTGAAACCGCCTGAGGAATGATGTGTCTGTCACGCATGAACGGTAGTTGTTGAGTTCAGATGACTCTGCATGTGTGGATGGCAGTGAAATACTTTAAAGGACACAATTAACTTTTGTCAAAATACATCTACTCAGGGTACCCAAACAGACTGAACATGCTGTCAAGTGCCTCAAGTTCATGGAAGCAAGTTTCCCGGGGCGGGGAATCTAGTGTATGCAAAACTAGTACAACAAAGTAGGCAATGAAATGTTGGAGGTCTGTTTATTTTGCATTTATTTTGTACTTGGTATTTTCCATTTATTCGATAGGAATGGAGGTATGCATTGGTGCTTATGTACCTGTTTATATCTGGTTATGCCATCAGTTATTAATTGGGGGAGAAAAATTAGTCTCCTTTATGGCTCTGTAACACAGCTGTCACTGGCATAGTGAAGCTGGGTAGAACACAGTTTTTCTTTCTAGGAAAATAAATATTCAAAAGACACAGGTGGATGCCTTCTGAATGTTTAGTTCACAAAAAATAATGTGATTTATTTTGGTTGCAGAAATGTGCAGTTAATATTTTCATGACACTATTAGTCTATTTTCACTTTTCAAAATAAGTTGCACACAACTTTACTACGGAATTGAGTAGGTCACTCTATATGGTATTTCTTTTAGTAACTGATGAACTGTAGCATCTTGTAAATAGTATCTGTGTGCTTGAATTGTATGTGCAAGAGTATTAGCGGTGATATGTACTCTTTGAAACTTTTTGCGAAGCCTTTGGATTAATCTGCATTCAACTGTGTCATCAACTGTAGTATGTAAAATGACTGTAATGCGACTCTACAGGAATATTTGCTGTAATTTTTAGAGTTTGGCCGAAATGTCTGTTTGCTTCTCTGAACTGACTTTATGGAACAGAGATAAGAGTTCACTTAAAAAAAACCATACAAACAAACAAACAAAAAAACCCTCCACAAACAAAAAACCCCAAATTCCTTAACATGAAGTTCGTGGCATGTTCAACTCTTTTATGATCGCTGTGGTCACACAGCTGTACTGTCCCCTTATTAGTATTTTTAGGTGAACTCTTGTATTCTTGGATAGGAAGATAATTTGAAACATCAACTCAGATGATCCAGAGATATGTAAGGAAAATGGTACAATATGTTCTCCCACAATAATTTGCTGGTATTCGTGATTCAACAGATTTATCGGGAATGAAACAAAATTTATGGGAGCTTAAAGATTGCTATTGCAAATAGCACTGTAAAAAATCTTTATTGATTTTAGTTGTGCTTGAAAGCACTGAAGCCTCTAAACTTGGTATTTCCTCTTAGAATATTATGACCTCAGGGTAATGTCACTAGAACTATTCCCATTTCTTTTCAATCCCGTATAAGGGAAACAAAGGAAAACTAAGACCAGTAGTATTATATAAGCTATCCAGACTAAAATTCATTCCAAATACTTTTCAATACAGTAAAGCATTTCTTTCATCTATTCAGTGATAATTAGAAGTGAAAGCTGTGTCCTGTATTTGAAAACCATCTAACCCATGTCTGAAAATATAAGCAATGACAGAAAAAAAGGTGGTTTGTTTTTTTTTTTTTTTTCCTGTCACCAGCTACCCTAGTGTTCTGCCTGCTTCGTGTTACTCTAATTTAACAACTCAGATGCTTCAGGTACATTTACTGTGAAAAGGAGTAAAAACAACACTGTAAGATCCTGTGTAGTAAGATTTATTTTATTATTTTTAAGAAATGTGTGAAAATACGATACCTATTTAAGTAATGGCTTTGGGATGAAGACTCTGATAAAACAGGAAGATTTCCTCAGATAAGGAGCATTATTACTCTGCATCCTTAATTCAAGCATAAAATGCCTGAGGCATATTGAAGAGTATTAGAAATGTTAGTCAAATTGAGCCTTGCTCCGTGTCTGGATAATAGCGGTTCACTGAATACAGAGCTAGGGTTTTGCATAACATCGCAGAATAAGATGGTGATGATAAGGACAGCTCTACTCTTTTGATGGCTCAATTCATTCAGGTTTAGCAGTGGCGATGTTAACAAAAATGTGAGAATAATGAAAGCTCGGTATTTGCTCATCTGCTAAGATGCCAGTGCCTTTATAGAGAAGAACAACTGTGCTGTATCTTGTTAAACATTCTGGGCCAAATTTTCCAACATGAAGGGTTTAGATTTACTGTTATCATTTTAAAATAGCACCACCAAAATCATATACATAGCTCAATTCTATTTCCCTCTCTTTATAACCTCAGCTTTGCAGTGTCCAGTCCTTCGGGACTTTTTAGATTACTGAGTCGAACTGCAGTGCTGTTACATTTCCGATGCCTGGATGAAGATACTGGGAAACCATGTCGTCTGAGTCAGAGAGAATATCTCCAAAAACTTTTAACGCACACAGAAATACAGTAGAAGGTATTAAGAATGATCCTAAGACATTGCAAAGCTACCAGGTGGAAAAATCTTTTACTTTTTGATATCCATAAATACTTATCCCTGTCTTTGAACAGACAAGGACCTACACTTACTTTAGTATTATTTTTTCCATAGCTTCAGAAACAGCTGGTAGCATAGCTGCCAGGTCCCTCCGTGAGGTCATCTGAGACTCTCTTGCTGCCTTGTCACATTCTGCTTCCTGAAATGAGAGAGACATTGGTCTGTGGCCAAAGGGGACACCCAGGTCTCCTCCTTTGTGGTTATTAAACTCTATCTTTGAATACATGACACCTTGGGGGCGGTATACTTGTAGTATTTTGGATTTCCTGTTGTATTCACATCCTAATCTGTCACCATAAGGTACCGTCTGATCACCTGATTTCCTTTTTGCTTAAAAAATTCCAATTCTCTTGTCCAAAGGTGGCACAGGCTCACTGCCACGAACTGTCCCCAGCACAACTGTTTGCAAGCTGGATGGAACCAGGGAGATGAGAGATGGCTGCAAGCCCCATTTCCATGACGAATGTTCCTGTTTTCCTAGGCTGCTATTTAGTTTATATTAAATTCTCTGATTTTTTTTTTTTTTTTCAAGAGAACCATACCTTTTCCCAGGATTAAATGTTGGTGTTTAAATTAATGTTAGTGTCCTCTCTCTAATCTGCACAGCTGTATCACTTTCATGTACCATACTAATTTAAGCCACTAAAGGAAGAGGATGATTTGAAATAGGAATTAATGACTCCATTTTTCAGTGCTTGTTGGGTCTTATTTGTGTAACGTGTGCTGTTTCTGCTATAGCAAACTCTTCAGAGGAAAATGTAGTGAGAGTTCGTGACACTAGAATTATTTTATGAAAATTGGTAAACACTGATGCCAGGAGGTTGCACAAACTTGTTGAACTGTAGCAGTGTCAATGGCTTTGAGCATAACGGCGTATTACAAAAGGCATGTAGTCTGGTGATCAGACCAGGGCACTGGGTTTTTTTTTATTCTCTTTTCAACTGTTCTGCAGTCTTGTTTGGGTGGCTTTGAGTAAATCAGCTGAGCTTTTTGAAGATCAGTTTACTCATTCATGAAACTGCTTTAATACCTCTGGTCGAAGGTTGCTGTGTGCCTCCTGCTATTAAAGTTACATACATATACAGTGATTACATTTTTATTGCATTTTATTGCTGTTGTTAATTATCAGTGTGTTCAAAAATGAGAGAGGGAATCAAATTATAAAAACGGGCAATCGGTATCAGAAAATAACCCAAACTGTAATTGCAACTACAGATAATTTAGACAATGAATGAAGTATGGTGCTAACTGCCAGTAGTACAGAACTGAAGGTCCAAATCAAGAGAAACTATGGGGCTAACTAGAAAACAAATTGTTAATAGCTATTTATTCTCGTTTTCTTTGCACCAGTAAAACTGGCATTGACTTTATAACTTTTGGAAGTTTATTGTCATTCTATATAAGTATAAGTTGTCCATTTCAAGGGGTATGGCAGAATTTGCTGTCATGAAATACGTTTGGCTTTTATTGTTGAAGCAAAAAGCTGTTGACATTATTTGCAGCTACTCAGCAAAAGTTAAACTCAACCTGAGAAGCACAGCAAACCATGCAAAATAATTTTGCTTTTGCAAATACATCTTCTTGTAGTATTTTTCTGACATTGCACAGGGATCTTTTGGTGTTCTCTGGTTTAATACATCAGGAGTATGGATTTTACAATCACGTCAACGTTATGAGATGACTTGTCCATAGGACTTGGAACTTGGTGATGCTGGTGGGTACCACTGAAGTGAGCAGCAGCCCAGGCACAGCATTCCCGTTCCTCTTCCCTCCTGTTCCCTCTGCTTGCTCCCAGGCACAGCGCATGCTACGCAGCAGCTCTCACGTGCATTGAGCTCTTTGGTGAGCTGCTTCAACTTTGCAAACCCTGCAGACAACTGGGTGGGTGTTTTTGTGGGGTTTTTTTTTTTTTTTGTTCCTGCTGATTTAATCTTCTGTTATGCTAGCTAACTGAAACAGCCTGGGGAGGAATTTGATGGATGCCAGAGCGAGAGCAAAGGAACAGGCAGGAGTATGTGTCTGGAGGAGGGGGGAACAAGTTTTGGTGGGGTGCAGAAGCAAAATGCTTTTGCGACCAGCTGGAATGACTTACTGCTGCCAGAACTGTATATAGCTGGTTCTCTTCCGATCAGCAGTTTCTCGTTCTGTGGCAGATTTCAGTGTTGACAGATTTTGGAGTCACTTTCCTTAAGTTTGCAAAGAATATTTTTCCTTCTTTCTTTCATTTTCTCTTCCTTATTTGTTTTATTTCCATCTTTCTACTGTGACTATTAAGTAAAATGATGATGCAGGTATAAGAGAGCTTACTTAATAATCCCTTGTCTGTATACAAAGGCACTCCTCTCCTCCCACTCTCCTCATACCGTCCGTAATCTCCAGAGGGAACCCTGTGGTACATCACTCAAGTGGGTGGTCAGCCTGCGCATATTTGAGCACTCTCAGATTTGCCTGTGGAAGCCGGAATGTCTGCAGTGTGGGCTCTATTGTTCTCTCCACTTTTTAGAGGCTTGTTGGGTGACTGCATGACACAATATTAGAAATATTCCCAACCATCGAACGCTTCTTCTCTTTTCTTACTCCATTGGATTTAGAACTATTTTTACTTCTTAAGAATTTTCGACATAAATGGCAGGCTAGATAATCCCTTCAGCACTGGGCTATACTTGGCCCCTTTTGCTGTCTCTTTCCCTAAATGTGGATTAATCAGGTGTGGCTTGCAAGGAGTTGCAGAATCTGAAAGATACAACAGCAAGGAGGCAAGTTTCCTCATAGAAATGCGTGAGCTTACATGAAAAGGTAGCTGTTTTCATTAGAACAGCACTTAAATCAGTGTATTATAATTATTTTTTTTATGGGGAAAACTGTAATGCAGCAGTTAGCCACATTTTTCTGTTACCCTGTTATCAGTTTTAGACTTTAATGACACTTCAAAACGTGTTTTCTCATTACCCTTGTACAAGCCAAGGGTGAGCCCAGTACTGTGTAAATCCAGTTTGTTGTAAACTGAATCCAGTACTATGTAAAGTTTCTTACTCAGTGTTTCTTCATATCTCAGGTTGTGTTAAAAGTATTTTCTTCCTGACAGCCTGAAAGAAGCAGAAGGAGCCATTATCTTCCTGCACTTTGACCATTAACAAAATGCTCACCATCACTGAACTTTTCTTGTCGATACACCCAAGCACAGAGATTAAGAATTTCATTAACTTGTGCTGTACGGTTGACTCTGCTCAATCTAGGATGTAGGAAAAGCCCTGGTGACACCTATCTGCTTTGTGCGCCTCTTACAAAATACCACGCTTGCTTTGTATGAATAAGAAAGCTGAGATTTTACTCTGCTTCTGCCAAATCAGGAAAAATTGAACAGTTTAATCTAGGGGAACGTCCATTGTTTGCAGTTTTAAAACGTGTAAGGATTTTAGATATGCACCTTTTTTAAAAAAAGATATTGCTAGTATTGTTCTGTCCTTCATTCAACAGGAGTTATGTGCTTTTTGTATGAACATTTTTTTTCAAATGTTAAACTACCCTTTTGTAGAGCATTAAGATTTTCCTTCAGCGCTGTGACTTACGAGGTCACAGCAGTTTATTGTAAAAACTGAAACTCTCGGTAATGGTGAGAGGATGTAATACTTGTGGAACTCCCACTTTTCTGGCAGGATGTTTAAAGTATGTTCTCCTAACCAAGCAATAGCAGTGTCCATAAACTTGCTTGAGAGCTTAATCCAGCTCGCACTGGCAAACTTGGTGTCATTCGTCTGCTCCCTGAGAGGAGATGTGCCAATAAGGATTTTTTTTTTTTTTTTAAAACCTGTGCTGACATTAGTCTTAAAACCTTGCATTTTCACTCAAGTTACATTGGACTGTCATCTATCAATTTTGAATATATTAATTAAGGGCATTATTACACACGCTTGGAGTTTGAGTAATGTGGGCTGGCCAGGCCATAGGGAGGTCTCTGGCCCAAGCTGATGGTGCCAGTGGGGCTGCCTGCCAGGATGGACTTGGCATGTCCTGAAATCCCCCAAGGACGAGAGTCCCTTTGGGCAACCTGAGCCATCACCTGACTGTCCTCATGGGGAAAACATTTCTTCTTATACCCAGCCTAAAGTTCTCTCTTGGAAACTTGCCTTTTGTCCTACTTCCACGCACCTCCACGAAAAGCTTGGCTCTATCTTCTGCGTAACCTCACCACAGATGCCCAGGGCTGCTGTTAGGTGTCTCCAAAGCCAGCTCTTCTCCAGATTGAGCAAGCCCAGCTCTCCTGAAGCCCAACTCACAGGACATGTGTTCCAGCAATCTCACATGCTGGTCCAATTGCTGCAATCAGTCTTTTGTTTAGTAAAATTTTCCTGATTTTTGGTATATACTTGCTATGCGTCTACTCTGTAACTATTAATGTCTAATAGTTGTTGTGCAATGTTGTTGCTGTTCAACGCAATAGATGAATAGCAAAAACTATTGGATTACTTATGGATTCCCTCAAACTACTTCAGCTTCTATGGTGACAAACTGTGCCCACCCATATTATGCAATTCC
Organism: Chlamydotis macqueenii; assembly: GCF_036417535.1. Lineage (NCBI taxonomy): Eukaryota > Metazoa > Chordata > Aves > Otidiformes > Otididae > Chlamydotis > Chlamydotis macqueenii. The sequence goes on along the minus strand of NC_141560.1, from coordinate 66,399,730 downwards.
TGTGGAAAAAAAAGCATCTTCTGTACGATGCTATATTCTCTGTGTGGGTTCAGGGCAAACACTTGGCTAATAGAAAGTTTTGTGTGGTTTCTTGAGAATACAGTATCCTATGTATTCCCTATGTTATTATATAGTGACAGGATTTTTTTAATTTTCATTACTCTATTTCATCTTAAATTGTTTCAAAATAGACTCTGAAAGGTAAAGTTTATGAATTTTTTACACAGTAAAATCTGCATTAATATTTTCCAGGGTATTTTTTTTCCTCCATTTTATATGAAATCTGAAAAGTAATAGCAGTGATTTTGTGTTTTGCTTTTCTGCCTGAACTGGTTATGGACAATATTTAAGTATTCATTAGAAGTACACTAAAGAAAGCGAGAATTAGCCTGCCTGCATTCACCCTAACATAACTGTGCATTTAACCAAAAAGTTATGTACAAATCAGATTATTTGGTTACTTAAACTTAGTCTTAAAACTATTGTACAAGTACTAGCTCCACACGTGGATAATGGTCAAACATGTGGATAGTTTGGATTTGGTACTGGAAGGGAGTCCAACCATTTGCATCATTCGACATAGAATCATAGAATGGGTTGGGCTGGAAGGAACCTTTAAAGGCCATCTAGTCCAACCCTCCCCCCCCCGCCCCCCTGCAAGGAGCAGGGACATTTTGAACTACATCAGGTTGCTCAGAGCCCCGTTAGACGTCTATTTGGACATGCATTTGTATTAACTAATGTATCATTTTCAGTCTCTTTTATTTGGAATTTATTGTCAAGAACAAAACAGAAAACTGAAGTAATAATCACATATATACTGAAGTGAAAGAAAAGGTAAAACAGCTAATTTGACCAGTGTTTCAAACTCATGCTCTCTGATGAAAAATACAAGATCAGCATAAATATATTATCAAACACACACTTGTAATGAAAAAATGCTTTTATCCCTATCAAAAATATCTAGCCATGAAGCTACATGAGGTTTTGATGTATACACCTAAACATTTTAAGAGAGTTATTTTGTATGCTTTAGATGCTGAGATGTAAAAGTATATTTATTCTACAGCTAGAATGTGCTTCTACTGGAAGGAAAAAGGAGTAAGAATTTTGGTTGTTGAAATACATTTTTTTTTTTTCTTTTCCCTTTAATTCACATGTCTTACTGGAGCTTTTTATGTCCTTTTAAAGCCAATGAATTTTCTGGGGAATAATACCTCTTGCTTTGAACTGTCCAAATGAAATATAGGACTTAAGATAAAAAAGCTTGAGTCTGCCAGAAAAGAAATCAATAGAATCTTGCAGCTTTAGAGTACAATACATGCATGGGATGAGATGGGTTGGAAATAAAAGAAGGTGAGGTGGACTTGAGTATTTCAAGAAATACCACGCAATTGATGGTATCGAACAGCAGGTGTGAGCTTTACTGTTTTCCTACATCACCTATATCTCCCATATTTAGCTGTGCATGCACTAAACACTATTTTTTTCATCATGTTGTTCAACATAAGATCAAGTTGGTTGCACTCTCTGAAGTGACTAATTTAGCTGGTGAATCAAGGGCTTCCTGCTGACCAGCACTTAAGAGTTTACCATATAAGGAAATCTTTCATCTGGTTTAATGATGTTTCATGCAGCCTAGTAGCCTTGGACCTATGACATCATCCACTACACCATATAAGTCTTCCTTGGGTAGAATTGCTCACTGCCATTTTGTTCTGTTATTGCTTTGTGGTGTTATTGAGTACTCAAAGATTTTGAGCTAATTATTTGTCTTCTAGTTCAGCTGCAACAGAACTGTAGTCATTGGGATAAAGAAAAGCTGCATTTCTTATGATGATGCTGAATTGCTTATCTGACATGGTGAACACTTTAAAAATAAGAATTCAGTAACCTAATTATAAAGGATGGTTGAGCTAGTTCTACTTTGGATAAGTTCAGTTATCACTTTTTTTTTTTTTTGTGTTGCTTGGTAGTTTTCATTCTCTTAAAAAAAAAAAAAAGGGGGAATTTGTCTACGGTATTAACTGTATTTTTTTTTTGTTCCCCCCGTTTTTATTTTCTATTCTCCAAAAATTATTTTTAACTTCTCTGCACTCTTTAGATCCTGTCAGAAGCACAGCAATTGCCTTGCATCACAAGTCTTACAGACTTTATTCCATGCATTAGAAGGACCCCAGCATTGTTATCTACCTAACTCCTTCCCAAAACCTCACTTGAGCAAAATACATAAGTTCACTTTATAATGTTAACACAGTTGTGCCAACCAGTTTCACAGCATATGAAAGTTTATTTTCACAGCTTTGTATGAAAATGGTTTTCTTTGATTTACACCTATTTTTGTGAAATAGGTGGAGGAAGAAAAATATTTTCCATGTCATAATGCATTGTTTGGATCAAAGTGGAAATTGAACACTGAATTTTATCTCACATTTTTTCACCCAGAGACTCAGCACCATGACATCTTTGTGCAGTTCTTCCTTCTTTGACCTTGAATTCCATGAATAACTTATTATCAGCAACAAATGCTATTACATTACTATTCATTCTTTTTTTTTTTTTTTTGGTGTCATCATGTACAAGTATCTTGAGGAGCTTAGTTCTCAGTACATTATCCACTAATAAATTTTCTGTCGTGATGAAATCTATCCATTTATCTTTTGTTCCTATCTTTTAAATAGCTATTAATTTATTTTACAAAAACAATCACTCTATGTTACAGGACCTTATTTATTGGGGGATTTTAAGAAACTTTGGCGAGAGACATTTTTGAAAGGTGTTCTGGAAACAACTATACATTTCATTCTTGGTCATTCTTTGTTTTGTTTTTAACTATCTACGTGTCTATGAAGTCTACATTTTGTCTCATTGGCAATATATCCTGCTAGGAATTCATACCTATTGCTTTGTATTTTCAGGGGGTACCAGGCAGATGTGTTTAAATAGCAGTCACCTTTGGTATCTTCATACCTGTTGTACACTGGCCATTTAATTCTATTAGTGTTTTTTTTTTTAAATAAAACAAATTATCATCAAAATATATTTGAGGTTTTTTAAGGTTGCAATTATTTTGATGCTTCAAATGGCTCTATTCCTGAACACTACTCTTAGCTCTGCTTCATTGAATCAAAGGCTTAGAAATAAGGGCTTACTTTTTAAATATTAAATATTAGTATTTATATTTTTTTGTAATTAGATGAATAAAAAAATAAGATTGTAAGGGCACTGTCTCATCTGAAGCATGCAAATAATTAAAATTCAGTGAGTGCCCTTAGAGATATGTTTGTGCACTTTTTGCATGTGAATTTTGACAAATAAGATTGGTACTCTCCCCACACTTCCAGTGATTTTATGGTATAAAATGTGCATCATGGGTTATCTACCTCCTCAAACTATGAACTGAAGAGCTCTGCAGGACTTAAAGTACTCTGAAATGAAAATTTGCTTAGCATCCTGACTTAGCTGGGGACCTCAGTTTGGTATTCTGTTATACGCTACCCCTTACGTTGCTCCAAAATTTTTCCTGCATGGGCTCCTTGTTACCAATTGGATTTGGTCAAATGAATACTGTTTCAAAAATCAGACAACTTTCAGAGAACAAATTTCTGAACAATTCTGGCATGCAGCAGAGAGTTCTGTTTTTTCCTCAATTGTATTTATACAGAATGGTCACATACCCCATAAAAAAGGATGGTGTTTTTAGGAGAGAGTGATTTCTCCCTTTTAAAACACATAAATCTCTGAATCTTCCCAATTCTACAAAACCCTCTGTGTACTGCAGTACAATTGGAGCCGTAGGGGAGTTAATTTTGTAAGCAGCAGGCGGACAGTGCAAGGGAACGGCTGTGTGCTCTGCATTCTGCTGCTGTTCCGGCACAACGTTCTTTGCAAAGCGCCGCTCAAATGTCACTTCAGTTCACCAAGGAGAGTGAGACATCATGTTAAACCAGATTTCATTCTTAGCTAACCTGGTGTTTTACTTGTAGGTTAAAAAATGTTCATTCAGGTTTGAATCACTATAAGATAGAAAAGGAGGGTCATAAAAAAAATAAACCAAAAATCCTGCCCCAACTCTGTGGTCAAATACCATAAGCAACAAATTGACAGATTCATGAAAGAATATGATTTCATTACGGCATGCTATTTTGGGATTTTTTTTACAAGTACTTTCCGTACTGTGTTGTGAAATGTATCTGTAGCATGTCAAAAAATAAGCTCGATATGAAATACAAATGAGCAGCACATGGCGTCGGGACTTAAAGTTTTTATCACAGGTTACCTTGAATTATGGAAATACTCAAGCCATACATCATATGTGTGTCCATACAGGTAATTTCATGCCAAAATTAAAAAGTAATGTACTTTGCCCAGTAAATTTGTAAATTAGATACTACATTTTTGGTAGGGACAACTAAAATCCTAATTACAAGGCTTAAAAGATGGGGATATTTTGGAAAATCCTCACAAAAATAAGGTGGTGGGTTTTTTTTTTTAATCATACATAATACATAATATGAATGTGAACACCTCTGACAGCAACATGTAGATCTGGTGGGTTGTATTTCGATGTGGTTAGACCTACCAAGTTAGAGTTAGTTACTAGCAGCTAGCTGGCAGAATTTTGCTTTCATAATAGATAAATTTGTGATTGACATGAAACCTGATAGGACCAATATTATGTTATTGTTAATGTGCCAGTGGAACTATGCCCGTTTTTAATCAGCCAAGGATTATCCTGGTCATTTTTTGTTGTTCAATGTTTTTCTGATGCAGTTTAGAATTCACAGATTTTGAAGAACAAATGGCTAAGGTTTTAAACACATTCAACAGGAGAAAAAGGATTTGTTGTATCCTCCTGATTAGTCAGATGCCTGCATTTGTAACTTTGGCTCCATATCCTAAAAAGCCATTATTTATTGTCTTCCTGTATTTATCAAGTGCAGTGATATCTGGAGTACTTCTCGGGGTGTGGGACACCTCCTGCCACCACTGGGAAAGGTGATCAAAGAAACAAGACAACTGAAATGAAAAGGGATAATTAAGATAACATTTGGTGGTACATAAAAGTTTATATGGAAGGTGAAAACACCTAAATCTAACAAGCTAAAAAAATAAGTTAAGCTTAGCTAAGATATGGAAAAAGAAATATCAAAGACTAGACGAAAAGGAATATTCTACTTTAACTGGCAATCTTTTCTTGCATTGATCTTGTCAGTCAGAGTTAAGACTGAAAACCAAGCTGACACATGACTATTACAAAAACAATTTCTGTTTATTCAGTGTTGTGTGTTTGAATTCATTTGGTTTGTAGCTACTGATTTTATTGGTACTATGATTTGAGATTTATCTGTAACTGGGCATCTTTTAAAATGCTGATGAATACCATGGGACAAAAATGATAACACAATCTTTCTGGAGCAAGATACAGATTAGTCTGCTCAGTCCGCTGCTAGCAGTCTGACTGCTTAACATTCATCTACGAATCCATCACTTGATAAAAAGCAAAGCAGTGCCGGGGGAAAAGCAAATGCAGCCTAAATACAGTGAGGAATTTCATATTTTCTGTTAGCACCAGAAACCTTACCTGTCAAACCAAAGTCATGCCCAGAAAACAAAATGAGAATTATTGCAGAAAAAAAAAAAATTGAGAGCGAAACAGAAAGCACAACTAAGCCATAACATAAAGCACTCTGTACAGCATCCTCAGGGTGATGTATGGCCGTGGACTCCTCACCTGAAATAGAAAACAGCCCAGCTAGAAGTACCTGAGAAAGGGCCAGAGCCAGAGAACGGCCTCTGTCCCAGGGAGAAAGAAAATGGATAAAAGTGGTCAGACCGGGAAAGGGTCTTCAAACTAAGACTAGAAAGAAGACGGCAAGCAGGGATGCATTATTTACAAACCCAGAGATTGGAAGATACTCCATTACAGGATCAGATGAGCAGAAATAAGGTAAAATTAAACAGAGAAGGACATGCTTTGCCTTGCTCTCTTGTTGGAGAGTTTAAGAGATTTGAAAGGGGGTTAGAGAAATATCGGGGGACAACAGAAAACCTGGCTGTGATGCTGGAGCTCTCCAGGCCACACACCGCAGGAAGCTGGCAGGCCTTGCTAGCAGAATAATCATTTTCTATCTGACATTTTTCCTCTTACTTTTTCTGGCAGCCTTATACTGATATCCCTCAGAAATGTGCTATTAGGCTAGACAGGCATTTTCAAGAACCAGGATGGCAATGGCTGTTTCTGTAAGTTCCACGGTATCTCACTGCCTGCCCAAAAGCTTTCAGGTGTCACCAGTGGTCACTGGAAGGCATTGGCTGTCCCATTGCTTCTGTGTGACCAGTTGCCCCTATGTTGATCTAGAAAAAATGGGGGTCCGTGCCATTGCCTTCTTCGTACAATGCAGGACAGGTGATGGGTGCTTGGTTTGGAGACATACTATGCTTAAACGAGGAATACTTTTTATCTTAAATCACAGTTATGGCAGGTTAAGGTAAAGTGCTAGCAAAGATCCTCCCTCATAGGGAAGTCTGCTATCTTTATGGAAGTTTTGCTGTTCAGCTGCAGCATAGCCAGGATACCACATTGCCCTGCTGCAGAGGACAGGAAAGGTTGGTCAACTGTTCCTCACTAATGAGGTATTTCTGAGAAAAATGGTGCGATGGAACTCTACACTTGCGTCTTAGGGAACTCAGAGCAAGTGAGCAAATGTGCCTGAAAAGGGGAGGGAGCTTGTACTACATCTTAAGTTGCGTGCTCTTCTCTACAACATCTTCACTATCACAGTGTTCTTCAGGGCTGATCCTGAGCAGCTCCACCAACAGTTTCTGGTTTTTTCTTCTCACTAGAAGGACGAAGGAAGTGTAGATTCAGAATAACAGAACACGAGTTTTTTACTTACAAGTATGACAGAGGACTGGACTTAAAGGTCTTGCTCAAAGATTTCTTGAAATCAATGCAAAAAAAAATGACACAAATTTAAATAAGCTTTTAGCTAGAGTCAACACCTCTGCATCCTAAATTCATGTGTCGTACTGGAGACAAATACCAGCAACTGGGAGTCAAGACAATTCCCCTAGACATCTTCCATATATAAGGAAAGATTCTTTTTCAAAGGTGTATTGATATAATTAATGTATATAAAAATCAGTCGTATTACAGAGTTTTTGTACCAGCTCTTTAAGCTTTTGTTCTGGGTTTGACTGTAGAAATGAGATGGACACATCTCCAGAGTTCTAAGTTAATTTCAGTTGTCAGCATGGATATCTGTGGTTTGAAGGACTAAGAATCTGCATTTCCCATAGGAAAAATCTTGCTTTGGAAAAGCTAAGTGGGCTTGGCCCAAGTGAGCTTTCTGACTTATGTTGTTGCTTACCCAGTCTTCTGATATTGATACTTGTCTTACAGAACCATAGGAAGTCCCCCTACTCCATTCCTCTTTGTTTTCTGTCTTTTATACAGGATATGAACAAAAAGAGGCTACCCACTTAAATGGTAGTGTATAGTTCTTAGCAGGCTAGACGTTAGCACAAGGTATGTGTTCGTGTTAAACCAATGTAAACACTAAGCACAGATCTTTAACCAGATATGGCAAATCTTCGTTGATAATCAAAATAATCAATTGGTAATCAACTGATTTAGTTTGGCTATATCAATACTCAAGACACTTTGTATAAACGTTTGTTATATACCTGTTCCCTTTCTTACGAGATGAGTCACGCTTCATATTCACAAATACAGGGACTGGAAAAGGTTAAATAATTTGCTTTATTGTGCAGCATGTCTATTGCAGAATGAGGAGAGAAGCTCAGGCCGCCCATCTTTCAGAGTCACAGTAGAACTAGTCCCTGCCTTGTAATTCAAGGATTATAAAAAATTCTTTATGAGAAAATAAAATGTAATGTCAAGCACATCTATCAATTTAATCTTCTGCTACATGAGTTTTCATTGTTAGAATGAAGCACCTTCTCTGTGTTTACTGTAAATCACATTTCTGCATTCCTTTCTAGCCCCTCAAATGCCATAATTGACCTTTAGAGGAACTGAAAGGCTCCTTATTTGTTAAAGCACCAGCTTGCACAACTGGTTTCTGCTGCCTCAGCTGACAGTGGTTGTAGTATTAAACATGTTCACAGACCTTCATTTTTCATGTTGGTGAAGCTGTTTAAGATATCATTACCACATTAAACTTTATCTACTGTTTGTTGAATAAATGAGAGAAGAACTCATCTTTATGAATAAATTTAACTCTGCATTCATTTTATTAATTATCTGAGAATTTAAGTAGTTCATATACCACTACAGTTCACTGTGCTGGAATAAATTTTCAGTCTGTCCTACAGACTGAATAAATTTTGTTTGACCTATAAAGCAATATATATTAAAAAAATTATAGTGGTCATCAGCGTTTTCAACAGTGAAGACAACTCATACCACTATCTCATATTTTTTCATTGCTTGGAGAGGAAAACAGAAGGAGTAGTCTCCAGTGTAGTTTCTTCATTCCCAAGCTTTCAGGTACTGGTTTTCCAAATACAATAATGTTGCTCAGTAAAGTTTTTGTAATAAGGATGTGCAACTCTAAATTTTGTGAGATTTTAAATGAAGGTAAACTGCACAAATGGGTTGTAAAAAGAATCAAAAAGACAAGTGCAGGTATAGTCCTAACATGCATCAAGGGTTCAGAAGTACAGCAGCATCTGCTGCTTCTTGTGGTACTTCATTTGAACACTCTCATTCATTCAGCATGGGAAGATAACTCAGGAACTGGTGCATTTTTTAAAATCTGAAATATGGTCACGGACCACTCTAGAGCTGAATCTGGGTTGTTCTCTCTATCTATTTATCTATATATCTGTCACATTTGAAATTATTTTTCTATATTTTTCAGCTTCAGAGATTACTAGCAGGACTGTAAACCTTTAGCACTGTTGTGTTGAAAGATTCTCTCCTTCCAGTTTTTAAGATGATGTGACAAATATAATGGGAACTGCTGGAGCTATGTGGTGAAGTAGGATCATGCTGTCAGAGCCTACTGCTAAGAAACAGAAGGGAAGGAAATGATAAGAAAATGAGCTGTGGGGAAATTCAGCATTCATGATTTTTACGTTTTTTTTTTTTTTTCCTATATTTTTATCTTTAGTGTTCTGGAGGGCCACTGAGTTTTGTATTAATTTGCTGACCACTTCTAGGTGGGCAGATGGTACTGTCACTGGAGGACATAAAAATAACTAGGTCTTATCAGTAGCAAAAACCAAGCTGAAACACAAGTAGAGGTTCAATTTTTAGCTTAATGTACAGGTTTGCTGAAGTGCAGAACTGAAAAAATTGAATATTAGCAGAGTTTATGGCTACAAAAAGGAAGAAAAATATATCAAATGCACCTGGTAGGTCATTTTTATGTTCTCCAATCCTTAGTTTACAAGTGTTGACAGACTTAAAACCTTTGCAGTACAGGGGAACGCTGAACTAGGATTTTATTTTTTTTAGCTGGATTTAGTCAATAGAGAAAATAGCTTTGTATGATACACTCAAAGATGTTAAGCTTAAGATATTAACTGATTCTATGAGAGAGTATATTACTGTCTGTGATGAAATTCATATGTGAGGTCAAAAAAAACCTGGTCATTTCAAAATCAGTTTGATCTGGTTGTGGTTTTTTTTTTTTTTTTCCCTGAAATACCCTAGGGTGTGGATTTTGCAGTCTGGTCACGATCTGTAGCTATTTATTAATACATGAGAATAAGAGATAGAGATGCTTTAAAAAACCTGAAAATGAATCCTTTGACAGTTAAAACGCCGTGTTTCTGAGTCTTCAAAGAACAGCGCTCAGATGGGTGTCACTGGGAAACAGCCACCAAAAAGCATTGATACGAAAGCGTGAAAGCCGTAATCATAAACGTCTGTGGTCACACACGTGGTTGCATGGGTTCATCTCCTGAAAATGACACAGTTAAACTTCTCTTGAAGCCAAATAACCTGGACTAAGGTCTATATTTCAGAAAGGTATTCAGACCATGTCAACCAGGCTCTCCTAACAGATTTCAAGGACTAGAAATTTCTGTTAATTCAGTGTCGCATGATGAGGAGCAGGAGCTCTGATGAGATGGTAAGTGAAGTGATCTTTGGGCATTCAGCAGCTATTGGAACATATGGTCATTTCTTTCAGGTTCCGTTTCTCAGAGAATACAGTGAAAATCTGCTTTTTCCAGAAATGAGGATGAAGATGGGTAGTGATGGGCAGTCTTTTATTGACTGATGGACAGTTCTTCTAAAAATGTGTTCATCATCAATCCTTAATATAAAAATGTAAAGCCTAAACATTAAACTTCATTCAAATTAATCTAGTTTATAAAAAAATACATTGATTTTTGTAGTTAGAATTACAATACTTCCTTAGCCCTGAATCTTTTCACATAGACTCCTACTTCTCTGAAGTACCTGCTCTGGGTGATATAAGGAGTAGCAATTTCTTCTTTTTTAAATTTTTTATTTTAATCAGTGGGCTTTGTTCAGACATGTTACAGCCTTTCATCCCTTTGCCCAAATGTTCTGCAGGGATCCCCTCTTACCTGTCAGCAGCGCAGGCTGCTCAGGAACTCAGGCAAGTTTTGGACTATAACCTGAAGATGACAAGGCACAGATTTTTTTTGGTGTGTATTCTAGAAAAATGATCTTCAGTCCCAGAGGAGCCCTGCTTGGGAACTCAGGACTCTGGGATATACCCAGGGATGGAGGGACAGGCCATGCTAAAGCAGCTTAGCTACAGAGCAGTGTACCCCTGAGATAAGTAACTTTTGTTTCTTCTTTCTTATCTCTCTGCAATTTCAATATCTCTGATGAAAAGATGGCAATTGGAAAGAAGCAGCAGCTTTTGCACTGTAAGAGGCTGTGCAAACCACTTTTAGTTTTGAGAATTTTAGGGAGTCTGAATATTCCTCCCCAGGGAAGCCCTGCAGCTGCTCTGAGCACATCAAGGATGAACTTAAAGCTACGTTAGTCCCTCTTTTCCCATAAATCATGTCTTCTGTAATAATTGTTACCCAAGGTGTAGCACAGAAAAAAGTGTTGTGTAAACACAAAGATGTGTGTGGTAGGACTGGGGAACAAGTACTGGTCTTATGCAACTTCCTATTACATTCTGCAGATGATGGTAGAAAATCTGTGTAATAGTTGAAATACGAATTCATTGGAATTCAGATTATTCAATTACTTAGCTTTTTGTGAATATTTAAGTAGAGGACAGCATATATATATATATATATATATTAAAAAAACCCCACCTCTATCAGGAATAATCAAATACATAATCCTATAACACACTGTATTGTCTGTGAGTGCCTATGAGATATCTTTGGTAAATCTGGGATACTCTCCCACAGCAAAATTATGTGTTATGGTGGCTATAAAATGTCGTGTCTTCTGACAGAGGCAGTGTAAAAATGAAATGAGGGGCCTTGTCTTTGAATTACAGCGGGGGAAAAAAAAGAATAAAATATCCATTAAAAACAGCAAGATCCTTGTAATCTTTCACAGCACCCCATGAATACTGGAATGAATCTGTGGGTCAGTTGTTTTTTTTTTTTCCCAGTCGATTTGCTTAGTAAAGTAATTGGATAAAGAGGAAAATATTCACTCAAGCTGGTAAAACTGTTAAGAGAGATGTGATCCCATACATGCATACTTTTCTAGTTATAAATAAATTCAGAGCTCCCTCTAGTGAGATTTCAAAATACAATGATATGCTTTTTCTGTGAGTAAATTTTAAAGTAAAATCAAACATTTCATTAGTCCATCAAGCAAAAATAATTAAACAAATCTGGATAATTAATTTAAATAATTTAGGAAATGTGGAGACATTTCCTCTGCAGTTTCCTGTTTCTCACCCCCCCAAAATGTTGTAACTGATTTCCAGTCAGTGTGTCTCCCTGTTTCTTCTCTCTTTGCTTTCATGGACTATTTATAAATGAGTTCCATAGTTCAGGTTCAGCTTGAGAATCATAAGCCTTTTTAGCCTTTTTTTTTTTTTTTTTCTCCATTCTTCGGAAGTACAGTATCTCAATGATTTGAGCCTGTACACTTGCCAGATGTGTTTTCTCTTGAGTTTTCCATGATTTCCTGCTCCCAGTCATTCGCGTGTGAAATGCCTTTCCTGTGATATTTTGGTGCTTCAAGGCCTGATTTCAGTAGGAATACAAAGAAGCGTTGACAACTGTGAAGATGAAGAATTGCCAGGGAGTCCTTCAATTAAGTTAATTTTGTCTGTTTTGAGAAATGGGGCTGGGGGGGAAGAGAAGGCTCAGATCATCAGTTGACATAAATAAACTCTATTTTAGGCCCAAACAGATCTGTCACAAGCCACTTAGGGGAGAGCAGTATCCGGTCTGCCTATATCTAGTATTTTTTTTTTTTTTTTTTTCACTCTGTCAATGCCCAGAGAGCCCAAACAAAATCAGACGCTCACTATAATAGGAAAGGCTTGTCCATTTTGTATGAGAAATAACCCAGTGCTCCGAAGTCATCATGAGCTAAATATAATACAGATAAGACCTAGGGGAAAGGGAAGCGGTATTATCCCATTTGATATGGAAAAAATGTTGGTACTGCTTCCATAAGGGAATCAGGGGTTTGTCCTCACTGTTGGGTAGAGGTACATTTGGGCTTACTCTACCTAGCCCTGAGCTTCCTTGACACTTCTCTCAGAGAGGTGGTTGATGCCCTGTCCCTGGAAACACTCAAGGCCAGGTTGGATGGGGCTCTGAGCAACCTGATCTGGTTGGAGATGTCCCTGCTTCTTGCAGAGGGGTTGGACTGGATGATCTTTAAAAGTCCCTTCCAACCCTAACTATTCTGTGATTCTAAATAATAAAACCTACTGGGAGAAAGGGTATCTCCATCTGGGTACAGTCCTCTCTGTGTGTTTAGAAGTCTCCTAGACCACAGCAGATTCTTGTTTTGCCGCTTCAGAAACAAATGAACCAAGGTGTTTATTGACTGCATCTGACTTAGATGCCACTCTCTGCTAATAGGAATTCTTCAGTTTTTATGCTGCCAACAACTTGTAGCCCCAGTTTAAGGCTAAATCCGGACAATTTCTAGCTGTCCTGACTGTAGGCTTTGATTCTGCTGGCAGTCATTAAGCGTGCTTCACCTACTCAAAAACCTCAGTTCAGACTTTGTTAGGAAAGTTCGGAATTTAACTGCAGCTAGTAAATGCCATTCAGCACTGAAACTGCATAAGCAAACACCTTCTAGAGTTCACTTTTAAAACAAAATACCAAAAAAGTTTGGATTGACTGTGTCCCTGTGCCAAATTAACTGTTTAAGGGGGATAGGAGGTATCAAGAAGAGGTTCTGTGTTTTTTTTTTTTTTAATAAGATTTTTTTTTAAATAAAAGAAATATATTAATTTATTCTCTACAGGATGTTCTCTCTTAAGTTATCTACCCCTAGTTCGCGTCACGAAGGTAGTCTGCGTTGACAGTATTGCTATCTGGTGCTGCAAAAGAGTCATTTCGACTTGAACTGATTTATGTGACTCCCTAATCATCATCACATCTCTGCAGGACAAGCAGAGCAGTGCATGCTGATCTTTGACCCTGGTGTATCTGTATGTCAGAGAAGCAGAAATCTGATTTCTAGTAGCTGTTTCTGCTGGATATGTTGCAGTACCAGATTTCTTCTTTTAGGGAGTTTTTGTTTGGATACCTGAAGGAAGACTGGAAGACTTTGGCACTCCTTTTTTCCCTATGTGATCAGGAGATATATCTGAGTGAATCAATGTTATTTGGGCTTCAGTATGTGATGATTTATAGGCTCCTTTTTTCTTCCATTTTTTAGTCTGTATACACTTTTGGAAGAACATCTGTGAAGCTGATAGTTTTAGGATATGTTTTCCTTAGGAAACATACAACACTTATAATGAAATGTGGCCTTAGTCTTACGTTCTTTGTCTTAAGTTAATTTTTAAGGCTGTTTCTTGCATGAGAATTTGAGATGAAATCTTTCTTAGTGGGCATTTCCCAAATGCTGTTAGTGAAGAACTGGTGCAGACTGGGGAAATAAACAATTGTATTGGGAATAGTTGTCAGCACCTTATCCTACTGATTTGTTTCCAAAGGTCTCTCTGAGGACCCTTTCTATAAGGTCATGCCACTTAAATGTTCATATTTCTGACTATCATTCCGGTGTCCTCTCCAAAGAATCTGTAGGAAATGGGCTGCTGCAAGCTATCTCTTTAATTTATTCTATAAGGAATAAATAAACCTGTGTTAATTCAAACATAAAAATTTAGAGACATTTTGAGAAAAAGATTCTCAGCAGTTTTTTTTCTTGCTATAATGCTATCTCTTGGATAATGAAACAACAGTATGTTGCTTAGGATGGTAGAAAGATGACAAAGATTTAAATGTGTTTTGCAAGCTATTTTAATATATGTAAAATAATAACATATCTTTCAAAAAACTTCTGGACAAAACCAAATTTCTGGCAGGTTTCCCAAGAGACTGGCCTTTGGGTTATTTTAGGTAAAATAGATCAGTTTACCTAATGTTGAAAAAAGATTTAGAAAATACAGAGAGGTGATGTTTGTTGCTTATATGTGGAGTGATGCTTTCGTACATTTTACAATGACAGAGTTAATCTTTTGATTCCTGAGAATCCAAATTAAAATTATTGACATTAAGACTTTTTTTTCTTTCTACATATTGTACGATGAGGAAAAATATTGTTGTTACTGAGCCAAATATACTGCTCACCAGAGGCAGCAATTTTATCCATGGTAACACAAAACCATGAAGAGGACCTGATGCTTTCCGTTAGCACCAGTGAAGGTTAGAACTGTTAATTTCATTTGATGTTTTGATCTGCTGCTGTAAATTTTGCGACAGAAGGTTGCTCTAATACTTTCCTTATGTGCTTATTGGCTAAATAAATCAGAGGCTAGTAAAATTTTGATCAGATTATCGTGCAATCAAAAAAGAACATGTATTTTTAAGTGCAATGAACTTATACATAAAGTGAAATTAAAATGTGCTTCTATTTCCAATTAATACAGTAAGGAGAGAATTTATGTTGATACTGTTGAAGTGACACTAAACATGAGAAAAACACAAGAGCATGCTGAAGAGCCATTCATTCCCCCTGAAGTTAGAGTCACAATTTTCCATCTAGCTGACCGGGACAGCAGTAGAAATCACTTGGCCTTGAGGCAAGGTAACTCTCAAATAGTAATAGTTCAGCTATTCAAGCCAGTCTTGTTCATTTCTAACAATTACTGTCTTGAGTGAGAGAGTTTTTAAATTTACACTGTTCCCTGGAAATTCGTCCTGAAATAACCATTATATTCCCATTTTACTTAAATATTTTTTCTTTTAATAGAATAGTGTTTCATATTTCTTCATTTTCATACCACTTAGTCTACATGTGGAGAATAGATTGAATTATCCTTTTGGGTGTCTCCTTTTAGATTTACGTTTTCATCGTGATAATGGATATTAGCAATCTCTTCAATTAGTTTCAATGCTCCTAAAAAATATCCAAATGAACGTATGGGAAGATTTACTGAAAACTAAAGGGTAATGTATCCAGATCAAGAATGGTACACATGACAGTAAACAACATCGTTTACTTTTCTGTTCTTTGACATCACCACTTTTCACCATATCACCTGGGCACACCCTCAAAACTCAGTAGATTCACACTTAGAAGTTAAACTTCGATGGCTGAAAAGAATCTTATGCGATTCAGCATATTGTAGTTTCTTATTTTACTTCATGTCACAGGCTTTCTGGTTTGCCAGGGCACCAGCAGGCCCATTGATGTTGTGCTCCCCTAGATAGAATTATTTAAATTTGATGATCTTTATATCGCCACTGCAGAAATTATTTTCTTTTTTATTATTTACAGAACCATCCAAGGGGAACATGCAATTTTTAAAGGAACGAAAATTTCATTCATTGGAGATTGATTATTTGCTCTAATAAAGTATGCTAAGGTAGTATCTTTGATTCCAGCCTTTATCACCTAGAATAACAATGTGTTTCATAAACTTCTAGGCACATAAAGGAGCACGTGCTTTTAATAAGCCTGTCTGCTTCCACTAAGAGTCCACCTAAGCTTCTGCAGGTTTTTCCAAAGTCCCAGATTTGCTGATGTGGCCTTATGATTTTCATTTACTTACTTAATGGAATTTAAGTTCTTTGAGAATCCTGATTTTATCCAGATATGCTCTTCTTCGGGTTATGAATGCTCTCTGCTAAAAGTGAACAATTAATAATTATGAATGCTGGACATACCTGTGATATGGTCCTTTTCCAAAATGTTTATCTAAATAGACATTTCGGTTTCGCAGGGCAGGGAAAGCTGAAGCAAAGAAAGAAGGAAATGTCATACAAACAGTAGGAACACAAGTTTGAAGGCTGCTGGTAAGCTGCTGTACGAGGAGGTATTGCTGGCTACATTCAGAGAGCACTTACTGGTACTGGTGGGGCTGCCAAGGTGACGTAGACCTTGGGTCTGAGCTGTTAAGACTCTTTGCCACCATGCAGTCAACCTGCATGAGCATAATTTTCTCCTGTTGGTGCTGCAAAGAAATACGAAACCTTTAGCTCTGCCACAGGCATTAAAAAGAGTCCTAACAACTGATCTCTATGTTAGCAGGGGAAAACTCTTTGGTTTTTCATTTTCACTAGTACTGTGACAGAATTATTTCTCATCTCACACTCCAGCGCAACGTGTGTTTGATTTGTCAGTGGGAACCATTTTGGCCAACCAGACTAACCCACACGACACAGCTGAATTCTGTAGTTGCCTGTGCTGAAGGGCCTGAAAAGAAATTCTGGACTTTTACCTGTCTGCCAAAAATGACCTTTCAGTAAGGACCACAGGAGCGTGGAAGATGTCTATGAAATCTTGCACAAAATTAATGCATAAATTTGCCCAAATGCAAATAAAAACACATACTGTTTGTTATAAGCAGCAGGAATTTTGAAGTACATGACAAGTGCATGTTTGTATAGACAGGTAAAATTCTGTAAGTCCACGTTTCTGTCAACCACAGTAGGCCTGAGATGGCATCCTTGTTTCTCATGGCATTGGGTGGGACCACTGCTATGTCTGCAGCAGCTATGCTATAAGGATATCACAGACCACTGGCAAGTAACAAGTAAGGGCTGCATGCTTGGCAAGTCATGCAGCTGTATCAGTCCGCTCAGCCTGCCTATTTCTACAGAAGAACCAGAACTCTCCATCGCCCCATCTTTTGCACTCAGCCTCTCCACCCATGTGGCTGTTCGGAGTGTTCAAACAGGGAGTGTGTTGTGCCAGGGACAGACAGATGATCTTACCTGCAGTGGAATGAAGGCAGTTCTTTAACAGCTGTCTTTGGTATTAACATAGTCCCTAAATAAAATATGGTACACAGAAATGCTGTGCGTTGGCTCTCGGGTGTCGTAGAGGCACAGTGGGGATTCCTAGGGAAGACCTGGTCAGAGAGAAGGGTCAAACTACTGACGTAGTTAAAAGAGAAAAATAGCATTGAGAGAGTCCAGAATGTGTTGAAACAAAACCAAAATAAATTTGGGCTTACGAAATTATTGAAAAATAAATACACCCCTTATAAAACAGTGTGAGTATTCAGTATGTTTTTTATATTTTCTCTCTTCCTTAACTATGAATTAATTTTTGCAGTAGTAATTCTTTGTCAAGTTTGTAGAAAACAAGCACTGTAAACATCACGCTACAGTTATAACCTGGAGAAACAACCAGTCCAAACAAAATGTAAAGAGCTCTGGAAGGCAGACACTCATTGAACAGGAAACCCCATCTGAGTGTGCAGGGCAAGATGCTCCCTTTTTTCAAACGCACTGAAGATCCAGGTGATCCAGATTCCTGGTGATCCAGGAATATGGCTGGTCTATAGCGGTTACACATAGATGTTAAATGAAGATCTGCATGGATTCAAATGAGCTGTTCTAGTACTTCCCAAGTCCCAGGCTAATCGTAGAATGGGGGTATTAGAGAGATACAAGTGAGATTTTTGCAAAGATCTTGCAGATAACTTCATTGAAAATGGAAGTTAACCTCCTTTCAGACTTTGCTGATCTTCTCAGTGCCACCGCTAGCCTGAATCCAGCCGAGTTCCTGCCCCAGTTTCCATTCCCGAGAGCAGACGTACCCAGCTCAACCCCAGCCCTGCGAGCGGGCAACCCCGCGCCTGTTTTGCTGCTGGAGCCCGGTGCTGTCAGCGTGTTTACACAGCCCCTCCACCAAACCTAACTCACACCAGGCACAGCTCCTCAGGAAATGATTTTTAATGCATTTAGCGTGTACTCACCAGCATTCCCGCTTCAGTAAAGCAGCTGGGTAGCTCACGGGCCAGGAAAAGAAAAATGTCAATCCTGTCGTAGCTGTCTATGATAGCAAGGGCACAACACTGTGATCTTAAAAGACTGAGTGCTGCATCGCAGAGTAAACCTCCCAAATTCCAAGTGTCTCCTATCTACCAGATGTTTTCTTTTTATCTTACTGAAGCTGTTCTAGGAGGCACTACTTCCTGTAAATTATTAAGTATTTATCACAGCAACAATTTTCACCCAGCTGAAACCGCATGCCATCAAATATTTTTTCCTGTGGTCACATAAATATTTAATTGGTGTGAAGTGGGCTTGGGGAGAGCAGAGATTTGAATTCTTTCTTACACTTTCTAGAAGAACATTTGTCATGAGACTCGTAGCTGCTGGTAGATGCAGCTCCATTAATAACCAGGGAACACAGAAAGAAAACCTAGGACGGAATGTCCAGGTGTGGGTAGGGTCCAGATGGATGGGTCCAAGGCAAGGAAGGAATTGAAATGAAAAATAGAAATGAAAAATTTAAGTTTCTTTGAAAATTGTAATATTCTTAATATCTTGTCTCTCCCTTACTCCATTGCATGTTAAAATAGGGATAGCCTTAGCACTCATGGATCATGACAGTATGAATTTTTAAGCGGTTCCTTGCAAGTACTTGTAACTGGATTGTTTTCATCACTCTTGGTTGTGATTTCTGGTTTCAGCAGCTTCTGAAGGAGAAAAAAAAAAAAAAAAGATATTTTAACCAACTGGTACAACCGGTATATCTTTCAAAATACAAAGCTATGGTTGAAAAACAAGAATCAATAACAGGTGGGGACTATTTGTCTGAGGCTCTCCAGGAAGTTGCAGCTTGCTTCCTCTTCCTGATGCCTCTCCTAAAATCTGCATCTTGGATAAAAGCAGTGGTAGAAAAATGACAAGTGCCTCATATTCAAACAAACAGCTGCTGCAGGGAGGTATCAGTGACCATTTTCCTCCCACCGTACTTGAGCATTGTTTTGCACATTTCATTTCTCCAATACTGACAGAAGAACAAAAATGAAAGCCAGAAAAAAGTTCAAAGCCCACATTCCTCGGTCACCTTCCGTTCTCATCTTCTGCTCTTTTCCGTGAACGCAGGCTCCTTTTCGCAGAGTAAACAGTTTCCCCATTGCGAGTCCTCTCCTGCAGAACAATTCATCATCACCAAGATTAACAGATTTATATTATCATCATTTCTCCTGCCACATGTCACCAGGGTGGTCCTCCCTTCTAAGTCTAGGGAAGAGGTCCAGATACTCAATGTTTGTACCAGTAGGGATTCTCTTTATTTGTGTACATTCTGAAGAGGGTAGACAGTTTATAGAGAGTATGCTGTGATTTTTCTTTGAGGGGGAAGGGGAAAAAAAAAAGCTGCTAGAGACATAATTTTTAAAGAGACAGTGAAAAACTTTAAGTTTGTTTAACCACTCTTGACAATGCTAGTTGTGAAGTTAGATTAGTTTTCTTGGGCTTATTAAGTTTTTGCAATATTTTGTTCAGAAGGTGAATACATCTATATATTGGGTTTCATGGACTTTTTTTTTTTTCTCCTTCTTCATTGAATTCTTCCATGAGCAAACAGGGAATGGATTTATAATCTTTCCTTTATCTAAATTTATTTGATTTCTCAATCAATATAGATCTGACTTTCTTGGAGGGTGCTTATCTTGCAACTTCCTAAGCTAAAGCATCAGCTGATCTTTAACAGGGTGTATTTCCTCTGCTCCTTGCTCTCTCTACTACAGAGGCATGATTTATTCTTGCTGTTGCTTATTGTGCTAGTATGATTATATTGTTACGATACTAGCTTTATCACTGGTATAAATTTGCTCTTGTAAAAAGGGAATCTCTTTTTTGCAGTATCTAGAATTTAGTCCAATTCTAACAAGCCAAGAAATTATATGTTGTTATTTTCTTGGCTACTGAATGATGGAAAAGCAGATGTCCTCAGAATAAATAAATATCTGCTCATCATTACTATTTTTGTAATGAATATTTATTTTCAGACTATTTTTCTTTTCTGCTATGTTTGATTTAATTTTACTTTTTAGTTTTATTTATTTTAGTTACATCTCCTTACCTGAAAAGACTAGACTTAAAAGTAAAATATTTGGTACTACAGTACCATAATCTCTAAAATATTCTATGTTTTACTGGCCATTAACTATTTTATTTACTTTAACCCTAAATGAATCTGTTTAGGTATTTAAAGTCCCTATCAGTTTGACAACAAAGTCCTATTCAGCGGAAAATAACTTGGTGCTATTTACATTGGCCAGTGGATGTCACTGTTACAATGCAAATATAACTAAAAATAGCCATGGAGAACTTTGAATAATGATATCACTGAAATGAAAAAAAAAAAATAAGGCTCATGTTTCTTAATAAGCCATTATTGCTGTGATTCACTAAAGTTGGGAATGACAAAAAAAAAAATATAGGCAATTAACCTATTCCACCTGTTGGATGGGATGGGATGGGATTACTGACTCTGTGCGGACCTTTGGTGGGCAGCACTGCATCTCCTGCATCCTGCTGCTCCAGGCTGCTAGACATCAGGGGGAACAGGCTGTGGCTGAGGAAGCAGCTCTGGCAGTCTTCTCCTTGCAGCTCCATCATCGTGATGTGACTGGAAGCACTGTTGTCATCTACACCTAGTCATGCGATGGGAACTATCTTTTATCCAGAAGCTACATTTACATTTGAAAGATATGGCATTGGATGCTGTTATAAATTCTGTTCCATAAACACTGGGCAATAAATTTGTTGGTTAGGGTACAGTGTACTAAAAAGCAATATCAACATGGGGTATCAGGTTTGCATATTTTCTTGACATCTTTTTTGGTGCCTTTTGCCAATCAACTACTAATCACAACGTGATGGCTTCATTGTTTATTGCTGTTACACCACCAGTCAGTATAAACTTGGACTGCTTGGAGTGATGACAAATCTCTCATACACACACAAAATTTTTATATATATATATACATGCATATGTATATATCTATAAAAGTATGTTTTTGTCTCAGTTACCACTACATGACTCAAAAAGTGGTATACTTGGAGATGGAGAACTGGCAAAGAGTAGTCAGGAAAAAAAAGCATAATTTTCAAGGGACTCTATTTTTCACCCTTCTCCTTTCCCCACCTCCACCTGCCTTTCTCAGAACCTTCGCTCCCTACGCAACCACCTGCAGCATTCCATAGCATGGTGTGCTGAGGCCTGCTGTGTTAACGTGATTCTATCCCTGGAAAAAGTAGTGAGAAATCATAGAATCATAAAATCATTTGGGTTGGAAGGGACATTTAAAGGTCATCTACTCCAACCTCCCTGCCAGGAGCAGGGACATCTCAACCAGATCAGGTTGCTCAGAGCCCCAACCAACCTGGCCTTGAACGTTTCCAGGGATGTGGGGCATCCACCACCTCTCTGAGCAACCTGTGCCAGTGTTCTGCCACCCTCAGTGTAAAAAAATTATTCCTAATATCTAATCTAAATCTATCTCCCTCTATTTTAAAACCATTACCCCGTGTCCCATCACAACAGGATCTGCTGAAGAGTTTCTCCCTGTCTTTCCTATCAGCCCCCTTTAGGTACTGGAAGGCCGCTATGAGGTCTCCCCGGAGCCTCCTCTTCTCCAGGCCGAACAGCCCCAGCTCTCTCAGCCTGTCCTCATAGGAGAGGTGCCCTCTGATCATCTCTATGTGTATTTGTATGTATATATTTGTGTAAATACGTGTATACATACAGATACAGACATACAGAGCTCAACTTGCTGCCAGTTTGCAGAGGCAGCCTGAGCTCTCCTACCTAAGCCAAGGTGACAGCTTTAAGACCCCCATGGACTCCTCCAGGTAAAATTCTCACTTGGTATCAAATTGAGCTTTGTTTGATTTGTAAAGCCGTTAACAGCAGAAATGAGGAAAAACATGAGGCTTTTCATTTAGGATAATATTTTCTTAAAGCTAAAACTGCCAATAACACACCATACCTCTCTATTTCTAGCGATCGTGTTTCCTCTCCTTAAGCACCTCACCATCTTAGGTTCTAGCATGTCTTGCTTCAGTCACACCAGTTTACCTATCTTAACTGAGCTAGAAACTTAGGTTTTGCCAGTGATCTGGCAAAACATTTTCCTGAAGAAGATAAAAATATGACGCTGCTTCTCTGAAGCTTAAAATAGACGGTGGAATGGCTGAATCCTACCTACCTCCTGGCTTCTCCCAGGAGCGTGCGTGCTGGGGGAAGTGGTATATTTGCCAAGTTACTCCCTTTTTCTCTACAAGTGCTGATTTGGGGACCTATCCTTGAGTCTTCTGCTATACTGCTTTGAGGAACTGAGGGATCTGGTTCTAGTGACACAGTGTGTGCTTGCAACTTACACAATCTCACTGGAATATGATTTCTTTACACTTCTAAAGGAATAAAGAAGAGAAGAATACTTCAATAATAATTTGAAATAAACCTTCCTCTGAGTGCACATTATGAAGCCACCAAGCTCTTCTGCAGCACCGACACTGAGATAAACAGTGAAACAAGAGGCGTGTGACAGACTGAGGTGAGCTGGCATTTGCATTTTTGAGAAACTGCAACCCTCGGATTTGGACAACGGCATACAAAAGCACTATATACCTCTTGTTTTCAGTTTGTAGAGGGAAATGATATATGTTGATTTCAAGTGCAAAGCTTCTCAATATATTTTAAAAACAAGAAATTAAAACGAGCATGTGAAAAGAATTAGCAGACTTTGCCTTGGGTGCATCGAGAATGAAATATTTTGCTGCTCTTGACAGCTTACTTCATCTGTACAGTTCTAAAGGATGCTGAAAGAGGATACAGTGCAGTCAGTCAGTTCAAGTTACTTCTGCAGCAGTAGTAGTCAGGAGCAGCACTCTCTTAAAGAGTAGTACAAACCCTTGAACACCACCGAACGGGCTATTGAGATGTAGCACTCTAGAGCATGTGAAATCAAAACACTAGATACAAGCAAGGAGTAGGTACGTACTGGTTTTCTTTTCTATGTTCTTTTTTTGGTGATCACAGAAATAGAACTGATTACTAATGTCTCTTCAAGCCAAATATATGTTTTTCAATAAATAAAATGCATGTAAATAAATTGAGAGATCAAAACTGCTTATGTCTTACAGATGAGCATTTTTTAAAAGTTTTTAATTTACAAGAGTACATTTTCAGAGTAACTAGCATGGATAACTTACTAAAAACAATGAAGCATTGTGTAATTAATCAGTGTAATTCCATACTAACACAACTATAATGAATATTTACATTAGAAAAAACCCTGTTATTTCTAAGGATTTTGAATTGCTAGAATCGTACCTAACACAAACAGAAAAAGTAGACTTGGAAACCTGTGTCTGCATATGCTATTATCACCTTAATTTACAGTGATCTTATTAAGTAAAATAAACGCAATTCCATAGTGTGCAATTCCACTTTGACTGAAAATAACCAGCCCTTTTTTCAGGTTGTTTAGAATCAGGTATCGACCAGCTGTTAAATTTGTTTCACATGAAAGACTTTTAAAAATGGATTTGGAAATAGAGTCCTAAATTGTTCTACCAACTTGAAGGTAAACAACCTGTTATATTTAAATGAAAGATATTATATGCAATGCTTCCAGCTTGCTGTTAATTCAAGCCTGCAAGGTAGCATAAATGAATGTAGCTGGCAAGACGAAGCAAGATGGAAAACTGGCCTGAATTCAAACAGATGACAGATTCAGTTATTCAGTAGCTCTGTTTATGTATATCATTCTGTCATCTGTGTTAAATGAATTGTTCCTAATGAAGGAAAGACAAAAGCCTTAGAGCTTTTATCTTGATCTTGAACTCCAAGCATCTTAGACACTCTTACACTTCTCCATGAACCCAATCCCACCTCAAAAGATAGTAACCACAAAATATAGTAACAAATTTTTCAATAGGTTTAGCAATCCATTATCCCTGTGGTGGAATCTGAAAGTCTCTCTTCCCCTCTCTCTGCTGCCCTGGCAGCAAGCTGGTCCCCTTACCAGCCCCCAGGAGCCTGTGGGAATGCCTTCTTCTACTTTATGTCCTATAAAAAGTCTATAGACTATATATGTATATATAGATATATAGCTAGTACCTGTATGTATTCCTTCATATTCTCACCCCACAGTGAAATGGAAGTAAGTCATGTCTTTTGCATAGATGCCTTATAGGGAAAAAGTGAGAGAGTGAGAGGAAGGGAAACAGAACAAATTATTTGCTTTGTCTACAGAACATCATGTTAAAATTCTCTATGCCCTTCCATCTACTGTAACAGCTAAAAGAATAATGCCGTGCTTCTCTCAGGGGAAAAAAAAAAATCCTTTGCACTGATACATGTACACTTTCACAGTTTCTCCAATTTCCATTTAAAAGAAGAGGAAAAAAGATAAATTTAAGCTAGAAATGCCCTCTTCAGAGAATAAAACTCTTATTTCAATGTAATAGCTTAGAAAATTATACCTAAAGGTATACGAAGCTGATTGCGTTTTTGTCTTGTTTCTGTGGCCACATAAGTAATTTTTTCAATGTGTGACATCTTTTAAATGCAAAAGAATCAGGATAGGAAACCTAGAGAAATGCAACACTGAAAGAAGAATTTAAATTGGAAAATGAGGAGGAGGAGTAGGAGAAAAAGGGAAAATAAATCTGTTTTTTGGTTAACCCTGATTTTCACTCTGGTTTGGCAGGTGTGTCTGGTGAGTAGTCCACAAGCCCCAGCATTCATGCTCCTGTTTATTCTTTTTAACAGTACATACTATGTGTTCCAAAATATTTAATTTTTTTTACAACATTTAGCATGTAATTACTATTTGTTTAGGATACAAGTAAGGTGTAGAAATACCCTGTCTGCAGTGAATTCACTTGCCTGATACAAGAGGCGTAGAAATAAATATATCTTCTGAGGGTAAGCCATGTTTTTACAGACTAATAGACTATCTGTGTGTACATAGGAACAAAGCGTAATCTAGATATCTCTTAAAATAAATCCTTGAGAACATGCACAGCTGATTTGACTCAAGTCCTTTTAGCTCATAGGGAACCTGACAGTGCCATTAAATTAGTGTGCTGTTTTTAGAGAAGGAACGTGCTCCTCTCCCATCATCTACTTCCTGATGTCTAATTCTTGCGTTACATTGACTTTCTGGGTTGCAAATTCAACAAGACAGTATTTAAATACTGAAACATTTTTTTTCTTCATTACTTTTTAAAACAGAAATACATATTTTTTATTATTTTAATTTTTCAGGTGCGTTGATAAACCATGACCAAATCAAAAGCAAATTGTGATCACAAATATTTGAAAATTGAAAGTCTTACCACACTTTTCCACCTGTTTTAGGTACTTTGAAAATCTACATAAAATACTCAGTTATGGAACGGAGCACTGTACTTTTGCCCTATAATAAAAAGAAAAAAAAAGCTTTTTTTTTTTTTTTTCTAAAGCCCACGTTATTGGATGTGTTGTTAAGGACACTCCGATCAATTTTATAAAAAAGCATCTGCAACATTACTATTGCTTATCTTCTTGTTGTGTAATAGTGTATAGTTCTTCCTAGGTCAGGATATAGGATTGCCAGGCCATATGGCACCACGCTAACTTCTCTGCAAAACATTGTCTTGTAGCATCAATGCTCAGAAGCAGGAGTCTCGAGGGAGTTCACCTGGTATAGCCAAGCAGGCAAGATCTGTGGTGGTGGAATGCAGAAGTCTGTGGGATGGGGTAACCCACCTCAGTATGTTTCTTCAAAAATGATGGGGAGGTGATTGATGAGTGATAAATATGTGTGTGGGCTTGCAGCTCACACGTTTGGCATCGATCCACTCTCAGATGCGGCTATTAAGAGAAAATAACATGTCATACTTCTAGTGGAGAACTGGAATGAGGACCTAGTAACCGGCATGGGGTTTTGCAGCCATGAAGGAGTCTAGTGATGCAACAGGAAACAAGGCCAAAGCTGCATGTGAGCATGTTACTGAAGAGAGAAACTTCTGTGAGGATGCTAGTTGAAACACTCTGCTATGATTTCATTGACGATGCTGCAATGAAAAAATAGTCATCTTTGAAGAAATTCTCAGTAGTTTCTTTTGCTTTGGAAGGTGGCAGGTTGGTCAGCAAGGAATGCAGGCACGCTGTGCGATAAATTTAAAATTACCATACCTGAACTTCAGTATTTTACACAAGTTAGAAAGGAAAAGTGTCATACTGCTATGCAACAACATTACACCACTGTGCTAGCTGCTGCAAGAGGGTATCCTCATGTTTTTGTTGAACTATTTTGTTTGCATTACTGTAATCCCAGGACTTTCAGCTGTGGACTTGGACTTTGCTGTTCTGAGTTCTGTAAAGAAATGTAGAGCAGGAAAGACTGTCTTTCCTGAACAAACAGTATGTCCAGGTAACATGGCAAGCTCGCATACTGTTGCCATACTGTTTCCATCTCGATGTGCATGGAAATAGCCAAATGAGGGCAGGCAGAGGTTTTACCTACAAAGTGGCTGGCCGTACTCATCAGACGTGCTCATTCCTCCTCCATGTTGCCTTTTCTTGCTGTTCCTTTTAATAGTTCGTCAGGTGCCTTTTCTTGGCTTTTTTTTTTTTTTTTTTTGGGGGGTGGGTAAAAAAAATGCAGTTGGGAAAAAAGAGCAGGTATGTGTCCAAAGAAATAAAGAAATCTAAATAGTAAGAAGTAAGAGTTTCTAAACAGTTAGCTTGGAGGTGAGACTTGGCAGTGAGAAATGCACTAACCAGTAATAGAGGGTTCACTTCTAAACGGAGGAGCTGATGACCCAGGAAACAATAGTAAATCCAGGAATAAATGCTTAAATGATGACTTTTTATTTTTTTTTTTTACTGTAAATTTAGATTATACAGTTAAGGATGATGTTAAAGTCTTGTTTCTAAAAGTTTCTACTACTATCACTCTTGAAGCTCCTGTGCTGAGAACGTGGTACTAAAGAAAAGATTTGCAGAATAGGTCTATACAGTGGAAAGATAAATTAGATTATAGATAATCTCATCGATTGTGATTTTTCTTTTAGTCTATCTGATTATTTTCTTCTTTACTTGATGAATTGGGCTGCTAATAAGAAAGAAAATTCTACTGCAGTTCGGTAGCTGGTACTGCAGAGCTGGATAACAATAATATTTCTTGCTCTTTGCTTCATTCAAAATGTGAAATAAGAAAAGTGAGCTGTAGGATAAAAAAGAAAAATATGACTATTTAGAAGGTTGCCTACCTGAAAAATTTGGACAGGCGTGTATGTTGGATGCTGCTATTGTAATTCTGGTTTTCTTTCTTCACTTGTTTCTTGACAGTAGTGCTTTGTTTATAATGTCTTTTCATTATCATAGAATAATTTTTTAGCAAACTGATATTTCACCATCTTTTCACTTCTGTATAGGTCTGTTCCAAGGATTCCATTGTATACCAGGCACAAGAATATGGAACTCCTTAGAATTCTAGGTTGGCATTTTAACCTAAATATTTTAGAACAAAATAAGCTCCTTTGCTGAGGGAAATTAAATTTTCCTAAATATATGAACCGTAAGTTTCTTTCTGTTTCTCGTGTTAGCTGGGTAAGTTAAGGCCAAAACTGAAAATGTAACTCTATTCAGGGAAATTATTAGAATGTAAACGTGAATCTATAAAACACAAGCTTAAAAATAAGCATGCAGTTACAGTGAGCTACAGAATCAAGGCCCAAACGCTTTCTATCAGTCAGAAAACAGTTTCATGGATATAAGAAAATTCTGTTTAGCCAGAGAGAAAATGTCTCCTAAATTACCATAGAAATGAAATATTAAAATATGGAAATCAGTGAGATTTCGAGTGTAAGTCTTAGCAACGCAAAGTAAAATCTTTATATAGGAATGTTCGATTTTTTAATTCATCTACTACACACTTTAGCGTGCTCCGTAATCTGCTTTCAAGACCTTCCCTATAGTGACTGACCAGTTTATTAGAGCTAATGAAGGGCCTCCTCATTGTGCTAGTGTCTATGGCAAAATGCCCATTGTTTTTGGTAAGATGAGAACATATGCAAAGTTCTACTGCAAATATTGAACAAGATGAATTTTGCATTGCAAAGCTTTACAGAGTACAGAACTGCCCTCCTTGAAAATGATGGACTCAACAATTCTGTAAACATAAATTTTTCATACTATTTAAATTTATTACATAAAAATTGATAGAAAATCAATAATTTTAAGTGCTGCTGTAAACATTTAGTGCCCTCACTCAGACAACATTTTAGACTAAAGTATCACTTTGATCTCAAAAATCTTCTTCCAAATTGTTTAGAAATTGTACTTTGCAAGAATTTTAGAAATTGGTATGTTTGAGAAGGGACATTTTATTTTAAATGTGTATTATAGACCATTTAATATTATCTTGCTATTTTGCTCTTTGACAAGCTACATAAGCATATATTCAACAAAAACCTTCATTACAGATATGAAAAAACAGCCTGATTTTATAGTTTGTTTTAATAACAATTCAAAATGTTGTGTCTGTCTCTCGGTTTGAATTAGTCTGGTTCCAACATTTGCCTTTTATTGTATCCCCTATTTCTCACCTTTGAGGGTCATCTAATCCAGCCTCCTGTTCTGATGCTTTACCATTGCCATCAGCAAACTGGGTCAGACATTTCTTGGTCAAGGCAAATTTCGAAAACCATCAAGGATAGATATTTCACTGCTTTGTGGGTAAGCTGTTCTGATGGTGCCTTACTAGTGCTGTAAAAACTTATTTTTAGTGTCCAATCTGAACCTCACGTGCCATCATGTGTGGCTGTTATCACTAATCAGACCATTTAGCACTAAGAAGTGTTTGGTACTGTTATCTTTGTAAGTGGTTTTCAAGTAGTTGTAGGCTGCTGGATCTCCTTGTTCTATCTTTCAGATTAAATAAACCCAGTTTCTTCAACTTCTCACAGTTCATATATTGTAGATTCCTGACCATCTTGGGTAGCCTTTTGATGGACCTTCTCCAGTTTTCCAACACCTTTCCTGAAATGAGAGGATGTGAGGTGGGAAAGCTAGACACAAAACTGCAGGTGCAGCTATAGTCAAGCCAAGTAAAGGGGACTAATAACCCTTTGATCTGCTGGCTACGTTTCTCCTAAGGTTTGCCTTATTTGTGATGCAAGTGCACAGTTGGCTGGTATTCAAGATGGTGTTTCCCATAACCTTCAGGTCCTTCCCATCAGAGCTGCTGCTCAGCCTGAACTGATGTATGGGTTTTTTTCAGGTGTGTAACTTGGCACTCACTGAACCTCATGAGTTTCTTTTGGAGTAAATCCAATTTTCTTTCTGGGCAATAGTAAGCAGCTGGCTACAATTCACTCTTGAGGTGGCTATATTTCTTAAGGAAATAAGGCATATGCCACTTATCACAGACTAATTAGGTTTTAATTTAAGGTTCTAGTTCATGTGGCTTTCTGAGAAGCACTATGGAATTACAAAATTTAATTTAAAACATATCTCTCTCATAGCCCGTTTTAGTAGCAAAACAACTTCCTGATAAAAAGTAAGTCTAGAGACTCAGTCCTCCTACTCTTATCAACCAAAATTTTTACAGATCACTAGCAATACAGATATGCATAGAGCTACACATATTACGATGAAGTGAGACCAAAATAGCAAATCTTACTTTCCAATCTCTCCTGACAAAGACTCTATCTCATGAAAAAGGCATGTCTATATCAGAGTTAATCTTTATGTCAAAACTGAATACTTCAAAGTTGAGCAAAAACTCAGTAAGATGCGCAGGTACAGCAACCTTAAGCTTTCGAGCCATGATGTTGGTTCTGTTGACTTGTAGAGATGTCAGGTTTAAGTCTAGTTCTGTTTGAGCCTGACCTCTTCACTAAGTCCTGAGTTTTGGTCTA
This sequence comes from Chlamydotis macqueenii, assembly GCF_036417535.1. Lineage (NCBI taxonomy): Eukaryota > Metazoa > Chordata > Aves > Otidiformes > Otididae > Chlamydotis > Chlamydotis macqueenii. The sequence goes on along the minus strand of NC_141560.1, from coordinate 66,369,436 downwards.
TTTTAGGAAAGGTTTATAAAATGTTAGAGGGATAACGTGAGACTTAGCTTAATATAACTAATGATTTCAAAATATATTCATTAGACAGTGAGTGTGAGGGTAGATTTTTTTTAATAAGCTTCAGAGCCAATGTAACTTGTTCATATGAAGCTTAAGAACGTATGCATTTCCTACATTTCTAAGCCATCAATTCATTATTGTTCTGTTGTCTGCACTCTAAAAATACTGTTAAACTGGACCAATCTCTTCTTATTTATAAAAAAATTATTTCCAGATTCTCATATACTTATATTTTAGCATTATCAAGCTTAGTCAGTTGCCAGTGTGAATGATTTAATTTAAAACACCTTTGTAGAGATAGTTTTTCTTCTCTTTTCAGACATTAAGCCCAGTTGTCATATCTGTAGTCTCATGCATACGTGCTATAGACTGCTAAAAATAGTGCTTTGTTATTAAGAAACAAGTAGAAAAATAACTTATTTCTGTCCTCAGAATTTAATTTTTAATCTGGGTTTCTGAGCACTACCTTAGCCTGGGTTTCTCTCCCCATCATTCTGTGCACTAATAGGGCCAAATTAATCTGTTTGAATTCAGGAGTTCTGTAATTCTCTGTGGAGGACTGTGGACCAGAAATTAGATGGATGGCCCTGAGTACCAGGCAGCTGACAGCCTCTTTTCCAAGAGTGTGTGAGATAACCTCTTTAGGCTGTAATTGTACTTATCAGCCCCTTTTTTTTTCTCTGCATTTTGTAGATTATCATCATACAAGAGCAGATAATGGTCCTCTCTTGTTTTCCTCTGGTAAGAAGGAGCAGAGTGTATGCTGCTTTTGTAGTTTACCTGCAAGTCAAAGGTGTCAGCCAAAGTATCTCAGAGAAATAGTTCTGGGCTAGAACCTCACCAAGGTTTAGACCATTACAGTGAAATAACTACACTTGTTGTTTACAGACTACATGTGATTACTAAGTTTATTGTTTGTATTATACTTTTTTTTTTTTTCTCTGGTGACTCTCAGCTGCTGGGTATAAATTTGGCTTTATTCCCTACTTACCCATTCTAATGTCTACATTAAAATTTGAAAGCAAACAATAAGGACTTAATTCTACCTCTTCTTTTGGCTTGCTCCTGGTTTTCCAGCATTTGTTGATCAACGAGAGCCAGCCTGGCTGGTCTCCATTCGCCTCATTCTGCTGTGCAATATCTATAGTGCTGACTCTCAGCAGGAAAGAGTTGTTCCCAGCAGTTTTCCTGAAATTGCAGGAGTGCAAAAGAATGCCTCATCTATTACCTTCAGTGTGCAGAAAGCCACTGGAGACTGACAAATGAGTAGGATAACGTCTTCACAGCACCATAGCTTCTGCATCTTTGCCTAAACTAACTGACAACAAACTTTCTCTAAACGTTCCAAACAAAACCAAAATTTGGTCAGCTATCCTGAGGAGGTAAGTAAGATTTTTTTTTTTTTTTCCCCTGATGGTAACAGTTGGATGTGTCAGCTGCACCTTACATAAGATCTACCTACCTATAACAGCTCTTGTATGGATGTATTGTTTTATATATGGCTGTTTAATTTCTTTTCATAGTGGAAAAACATCCTTATACTAAAAAAAAAAAAAAAAGCATGTATCCATTGCAGTTGTTTTAACTAAACTGCTACAGAAAAGTAGTACAACTTTATAGCACAGGCTGGCCTGTAGTAGGGGGTGGCAATCAAGTAATTTTTTAAGCAGATGGTGTACTACAAGCCCCAGTCAACCATGGGAAAGCTCTACCTTTGCTTTACTGTTGGAGGAAATCTCTAGTACATCTTCTAGCATACAAATGGAGGCACAAACTTTGAAGGAATGATACAGTTTTTGCCACTAGCTGCAGAGGTTGCAATAGATGGTTTAATTAACTTCTGTCGAGTAAATAACGTGCATAACCCTAAATGGAGAAGAGGGGATAGATACTGCCAGATGCAGAGTATTGGACTGACTGAATTTAGGAGGATGGGAGAAAGATATTGTTGAGGAAAAATTAAAAACAAAACATTTGATGGGAGTTGAATGATCCTATTGTGAAACTTATTTAGAATCCAGAGAGAATAATGTGAGTCGAGGGAGACAGGGAAAGAAACTGAAGTTATATACATTTGAATATTTTATTATCTGGAATGAGCCTCTTGGCATACACTGTGGAGAAAAGGGAAATTGTAACACAAATAGCACAGAAATGGGCCACATCGGGTCTTGAATGTGCCATTTACTGCCTTTTTGTAAGAAGCTATCTCCAGTAAGACTAAGACTGTAAATTTTGTAACGTATATGAAAAGAAGGGTGGTGATGTAACACAGGTTTATGGTGTGGCGACAGGGACGGAGAGGCTGACACACAAACTTAACTCACAAGACGGAGGTGTGAATCACTACCGTGTAAAGGAGCTGCAGTTGATACTAGGCTGGGCTTTAGCTCACTAGACACACCTGATGTTTTTTAAAGAGGGACAAGGGTTACAGGAAGGCAACGGGAACAATAAAACCGGCCCGATGAGGGATTTTCGGGTGATGCCGAGGCCGGCACTGCCCCGCAGCGGGGAGCCACGCAGATTTTCCCGCCCAAAGGGCCGGCGCTGACCGCACCGGTTCCCCCTCCGCCGGAGCAGCGCGGACGGGCGGAGCTGACCGAGTTCTCCTTCACCGGGGGGTGGGGGAAGCCGCCGGCTCCGAGCCCGCCCCTCGCCATCCCGGGGCCCCGCGTTACCTCCTCTCCTTGCCAGGCTGCTGCCGGCGCCATTCCCTCGGCCTCCGCTGCGCGGCGGGCAGGGCTGGGCCGGGCCGCTCCGCCCGTTGCCAGAGCAACGGCGGCGCTGGGGGCTGCGGGGCGGGCCGAGCTGGGCCGGGGCGGGCCAGGCCGCACAGCTGGGTTCCCGCCCCCCGCTGCCACCGCCGCCGCCCCGCAGCCGGCGGGCTGGCAGCTGGTGAGCTGCCGTCTGCCAAGATGGTTCACCATTCGGGCTCCATCCAGTCCTTTCGGCAGCAGAAAGGTCAGTAGAAAGCCGAGGCAGGGACACACACGCACGGTGTCCCCGCGAGTAACGCGCCGGGGGTGGGGTGCCAGGTGCGTTGTGTCTGCGTGCCTACACACATGGCCGTGCGCGCCCGCATGCCGGGGTTGTGCTCGGAGAGGGGGTGTCGATGCTTTCGGGTGTTTTACCGGTTTTTCAGGTGATGAGGGCGAGGCGCCCTCCCGTGCCGCAGCGGCCGGCGGGGCCCCGGTCGGGTCCGGTCCGGTCCGGCCCGGCCTCGCCAGCCGGTCCCTCGGCGGGAAAGTTTTCCTCCCCGCGAACCGGTGTTTTGCTCTTGTCAGTTGCTGCACAGGTGATTTTACAGATGTGGGCAGGTCGTCCACCCTCTGGAGTTTGCTGCTGTTGTTTCTGTGTTTGTTCCTGGTTTTAGTCTTCCTATCATGCTGTTATCCCAATTAAATGGTGAGAAAGAACAAAAGCTGTAATTGTCAGGGCGTCTCTGGCGTTACAAGTGCAAGTGCTACTTCGGTTCAATCCTTTTATCTGGTTGTTTGTTTATTTGGGGGTTTTAATTGCAAAACAAAAGCTTTTGTTGGCCAGCAAATACAAAGGTAAATGTTCAGATGTAACTGCAGTCATTATAAAACCTTTATTATGTTTGTGATAGGGGAAAAAAAACCCAAGATAATTACCATGTTTTTTTTTTCTTTGATCCTGGAACTGATACTTTTACTATTTTTTTTTCTCCATTTCTACTTTGACACATAAGATATAACCAAGGTATCTTTCATTATGAGCATCCCTTTGCACTCTTCCTGCTGTTCTAGTTCTTAACAAACTCTTTTTTTCTTAGCGTACAGTATGCCGTAAATAATTATTTAATATGCTGTGCTTCATACATAAATTATGTGTTCACTTATTGGATTTTGCCTCATTCAAGTTCTTCTCTTTGAATGGTTAGTGGAGAATAAATAATTCAAAGCACTTATTCCATTCTGGTAATTCCATAATAAATTTAGTTCCTTGCCATAAATGTTTTGCATTTAATGCCCATCTTGTGTGCAGTAATGAGTGGTGCTGTTACAAACTGTAAAGTGTCTACTTTAGTCAGGTTCAAAGTTAATTAGTTAGTATTTTTTAAAAAAAAATCTTTTTTTCATATGTTATAGATGTGTTTATAAAAGCATCAGGTGACTTGCAGCCACAGTGTTAATCCTTAGGTTTTTTTTATAAGAAAACATTTATTATATTACAGCAGTGATGAGCAAGCTCCAGAGTCCCTATCAAGGCCCTTCAGGAGCTTGTTCCGTTGTTCTGTAACAATCTTTAAAAAACAAAACAAAACAAAACAAAACACATAAAACCACCATTGAACACCATTGTGTTCAAGTTCAGGGATGAAGTTTATTTGGTTGAAACCAAGGTTTCATCATGTGGTTTAAGAAATGGTATGTTTGTGGTAGTCATAAAACTTCATAATAACCTAGTGCTTTTTACTAGTTACTTTTTGAGAGGTAGTTTGTTGTTCTCTCCTTATTTCTGAAAAAATCCTGATTAAGCTGCCTTGCCAGTCATATGGCTTTGGAAAAGAGAGAGGATGCTCTTCGGGAGCTGTGGAGCCTGTACGGCATTGACGAGTATGTGTATTGCTTTCCCAGATATCTCATGTGCAATGTTATGAACGGGTTTGGTCTCTGTTTTTCTCAACTTACAGCTTTTAGGGATGGTGGAGGACAGCATGAAATCTTGGGTAAAAGGCAACAGAAAAACTAGGCAAACATAAATCACAATCAAAAACTCATCATCTAATCATGAGACATTTAAAGGAAGCTGAGAATGTGGTACTCTGAAGTTCATAAGCACTGATCTCTCAGCAGCAGAGAGCATAATGTAATTTTCTTTATTTTTTTTTTAATTTGGTGTTTCATATCATTCTCCTACTTTAAGATTTCAGTTACTATCATTTCTAGCTTACTGTGTCTGAAGATTTTTACTAAATGCTCTATTTGTTTCCTAGCTGCTCACGAAACAGTGCCCTAAATTCCCTTTTTTTTCAGGGAATCAGTGGTAATCCTCATGAAATGGCCAACTGCCCATCACAGCTGTGCCTTGTATGCTTCACTTGCACTAAGACCATTTCTTTGGGGGGACTGAAAGGGCATTATTTTTATGTGGATTCTGAATCATACAGGAAAGATACAAATTAAAAAAGAAAATAGTTTGTGAAAACAAATAAAAGATAATTTTAACCTTTTTAGCAGCAGAGCCTGTATCTACTGCCAGGTAACATAATATTCAGACTCACTTGCTGAAGGGAGGTAACTTTTAAGATTAGGGATGGGGTGGGTTAGAGAGCATGTGTTTCCTTACTGGCTTTGAGCACTTTGTTCTAGCTGAGAAGAGAAGTAGTGATTTTGGTACCAAAGCTGTCTTTACAAGGCTTGAAAGAATAGAATGAAGTTCTTGAGTCTCTTGGGTGCCTAGGAATGTAGACAGGGAGGAAAAAAAAAAAGGCATTTATATTGCAAGGAATTGTCTCTGGTTACAGTTTGGAGGGTTTTTTTTTTTTCTTTCTTTCTTTTTTCCTTGACAGAGTGAGGAGGTGTTCGCAGTAGGAGGCTGCAATTCTAATGTGCCACCGTGGTTTTGTCTTGCTCTTTGTTCAGATTGTGTATGCAGAGCAGTTTGCAAAAGCTGCAGTAGAGCTCGACATAGTGTTAAAAAAAGACATGGAGAGTTTTGACAAAAAGAATCTCCTTCTTCTTGACTCCCACAATTTCTGTTCTTCTACTTGTAGCTGAAGGTATGCCTATCAAAAAGAGCAGTGCCCTAAACGTAGTCTAATCTGTGTCTCTGCACAGGAGTGTGTTAGATCTGTTGAGCCATCTGTATAGTATTTTGTGGCTATTTTTAACCTCTGCTGTGACAGAAACTGCTTTTTCTGAAATTACTTTCTTTGGTAATAGTCTCAAAGATAAAAAATTTGTTATTGAGTATATACCTTTATACTTTTTACCCCTTCAAAAGGTGAAGCAAGCTATAGCCTCTTAAGAGTTATGTCAGTGGAAAAAATAAAGAAATATTTCTTATTTACTAGGGTTTTTTCCCATTCATCCTTTAGAAAAGAAAAATCTCCATCCTCAGACATTAATATACAGTTTTGCTTAAAGCTGCTAAATAATAAATATTCAGGAAGGAGAAATAATGAGATAATGCTGATGAAGACAAAGATAATCTCCATAGATAATTTGTAGCTTAATAATTCCAGGGCAAGATAGCTCGTAGGGTTTGGTATTTGATCTCAATCACAATTGAATAACAATCTTTTAAATACAAGACATAAAAGTATACAGTAGCCTTACAGCAGACTTTGTGTTTTCCGTAATGGGTACGGGACTGGTGCAAAGCAATTGCTTGTTTTATTAGGAAGCTTTATTGAAAAATTTTGTCCTTCGGAAGGAAAGGCAACTTAATTTGCAAGACGCTCCTGTTTTAACAGATACTTAATGGTGAGTGGGTTTGAATATTTCTGACCTAACAGTACGTAAAACCGGCATTTAGGGTGCAGGTCAAGAAAGTTATGATGCTTAAAATTTTAAATATCTAGGATTTTAGTCCTAATACACAGACTGCAATTTCTTGCATACTCTGCTGGGTGCTTTGATTGACTGTTATTGTTCTCTTTAATACCTCTGTCAAATCTCTTTAATGAGAGAGTTCAAGACTGGGAAAAAGAAAATAAAATATGTTCATGACTTAAAATTGTGTTGCTTTTAACATGGTGTATGAGTTTTGGGAACATGTACTGCAGATGAAAATCCAGTGGCTACCTTGGGGTGGTTCTCATGCTTCCTTCTCAAGGTGTATGACGGGACAGGAAGGAACTCAGCAACTTCAGTACTCGTTACGTATTTGATCAGAGTGCTGATTTATCTTCTCAAGGGATTTATCTTGAAATTGCCTGACTTTTGAACAAATCGTGTATCTCCTTAAAAGACACATTCCTAGATCTGAACTTCTGATCAGCGCCAAATATTTTGTTTAATTTTATGTATTAGCCACCTGAAGCTGTGGCACGTTTTAGATGGATTAAGGGTTGGGTTGAGGATTTCCTAAAAAAGTTTCAGTCATGGAGGCACTTGTTACTTCATTAACTGGTCTTGTTAAACCACGTTGAACTACTTGGAGCACTGCTGTTGTAGAGTAGAGCTTTTCTGTTACTGTTGTTTTGCTCTAATTTAAAGATCTTAATGACCTGCATTCTTTATAAAACAACTTGTGAATTTAATTTGCATTTAACTTGTGAATGTAAATGAAGGCTTGTAAATATCACATCTTTTATATTGCTCCAGAGTTTTCAGTATTCAGAAACTTGGACTTGTAATTAAGATTCTCATGGTGAATTCTCCAAGGATGTTTGATACTTCAGTGGCACCAGTGGACCTAGTTTAGTAATCCAAAGAGACTGCTGAAATTACTAGAAGATGCGATTTTGTCACACACAAATTTATGAGCTATTGTAACTCTTAGCTGCTCTTCTCCAGAGCAGAAAGGTCAAGTTTCCGTGTCAGTGTGAGTAAAGGAATTTTTAGGGCTCAGCTCTTTCATTTGCATTCCAGGGAGCACTAACGTGTACAGAAAATTGCAGAGCTCTCCTCTTCTTGACTCTGAAAGCTGAGAGCAACACAGCTATTAATACACTCCCTTGAAATGATACCGTATTCGAACAGTGCTGTTTAGAATGCTCTTTCAGGGCACTGAAAAGCAGGACCTGATGGTTAATAAGATTTACCTGCCTATATTGGCTCTTACTTTTGTTGCCTGGTACAGCTGCATAACTGTGCACTTCTCCTTTTTCAGTCACATACCTTAGAAGGGCCCATAATATGTCCTTTTATTCTGGATTTTACTGTTGTGGGTTGTAATGTCAATAAAATATAGAGCTTCATTGAAAATAATCATTAAATATGACTTATTAAACCTTCTATTACGCAGATGCGTGAGTGCTGAAGAAATAAGTTACATATTGTTTCTATTTTTTTTCACTGAATATTTTATATGAGAAAGCTAAGGAAATCTGAAATTTTTGATTTGTCGCGTTACTCTGCTGTCTGGCTACAGACGATGATGCCGTGGTAAGATGTCTGGGCACCAGCTTCCTACGTTCTGATTTAAGTACAGCTCAATATAGTATTATCTGTGGAAAAACCTTGTACCTATTCCAGAGCTTTTCAAAACTTCCTCAGTAAGGACCTGTTAAAATAGGCAACCCCCACCAACGCTGATTTTCTTTAGAAGTCTCATTTTACCATTTATATTTCATTGAGTATAACCATAAAATTGCAAGTTCCAGTTCTGCCTTCATATTTTGGTTGATTTATGCAGCTTTTTGTCATTTTTGATGTCTGCTAAATGAGGATGATAAATGAAACAACTCAGCCAGTGTGAGTTCTGTTGAAGATTTGTAATAGTAGTTTCAATATACTAGATTTTGTTAAAACATTTTACAAAGAAAAAAGCAATAGTCAACATATTTTACGATTAAGGATATTTTACAGCTCCAACATCATCTTAACCAACAGTACCAAGAGCCCTGCGTTCCAAGCAATGCAGCCAGCTAGATAGCAACTATAAAAGTAATGATGCCTTTTCTCTCACTGAGAAATGAGGAAAAAAATAGCCATTTACATTTCCAACATACTGTAATAGCAGAAATTAACTATGCTAAATTCACAAGCTTGCAGCTCTTGTTGTCTGCTTGGACCTGTCTAAGCTGAAGAGAGTGTCTGTGCTGTCTTCAGTTGGACATGCAATGAGGTTTTCAGAAAGCATCATAGATAGGGTTACCCAGGATTGAAATTGCCTTTACCAAGCTCGTTTTATTATATACCCTAAAGCATATGTTATGGTAGATTATTTATCAGAGACGAGTCTAACTCAAAACTAAGCTCCAGTGTACAGCAATATGTTTTAACAACTCTGAGTCTCAATGAATGCAAATTCATCACTGTTTTCTCGGAATGAGATTCCGAGTCTGCCTCAATTTGGGTTATCATCTGGCTTGTGAGGGCTTGAAGCCAGTGTGATTACTTAAGTGAGGAATTGTTCATTTGTCTGACTGGTGAGGTCACAGTTTGATTCATGATCCATTTGATTATTTTAAGTGGAATTTTGAAGAAGCTGATACCTTAGTTATCCTTTTTGGGTCACTATCATTTGATCTGGTTACAGCTAGAGTCTCTTAAGGAAAAAAAAAAAGAAACTGTGAAAGCATGCTGAATTAGATTCCATCTCTGCAACTCAAGAAAAGAAGTGTAGTTTGAAGAGTATCTGCAGAAATCCCTTTTGAACAACAGATTGCCAGTGTTCATATGATTTTTTGTTTATTTCGTTAGTAACAACATAGGACAAGGAGATGCATGGATTTTCTCGCTTCTTGGCTGTGATTCTTACTGCATTTCTGTGTAGCACTGGTAGCTCAAGAAGGATACACAAACAAAGGAAACTAGAGCTCTCTCAAATCTGCATTGAAAAATTCATAAGTACATCACAGTTACTGAAGAGCTATAAGCTAGTCACGTATGCTCCACGTAACTGCTGTGATGATGGCAAGCTTTGGAGTTAGGGAATGTTTGAGATGTCATATTCTATTCACTGTCTGATTCAGTAGAATTACTCCTGCTCAAAAATTTCCTTACTCCTTACTGTTTGTTTGTTTAGTAACTTCACCTGTCTTTCTAAGACAGGTCTGATGTATGTACTATTTGCATTGTTATCTTCCTGCTTCATTAAACTGGTGGAGTTTAGTACATTTAAATAAATTTTGTTTTCTTCAACAGTTAATCAAATGGTTTTTGGGGGGGGGGGGAAAGTCCCTTTTTATCTTCTGGCTATTTTGCGGCAGTCCATTAGCTTCCTTTCCTGTGTGGTTGTTCTAAAAGTAATTTAATAGTGGGAGAAAATAGGAACAAAAGAGCAAAGGAGATTAAACAGTGAAAATGCTGGGAGAAGCAGGCAATCCTAAGAATTTCTGAAATTTATGAATGAGTTGAGAGATTATAAAGAGGAGCTTTTAAAGCACAAACAAGTAAATAAAGACAAATATAGAAAGGTGAGTATTGACGCAGAGACACAGAAATGATAGGTTGGTGGGTAAATAGATAGGTAAAACAATACCAGGTAGTGAAAGCAGGCTGAGCATACCGAACAGTCTGCTGTGTGTGAGCAGTGCTCCTTAACTGCTAATGCTGCAGCAGGACTTCACACCACGGGTTTGCAGGTATCTCAACAGAACCCTCCTCACCCTCCTCACCATGTCAGCAGCACCAGCTTCGACACCGAGTATTGATTTTGAAGTCACTTGCTAAAAGAAAGGGCACAAAGTAACTTTCAGAGACAGATGGTATTCAAATTTCAAAGAAGAGTGTGTGAAAAGTAATGGATGTAAGTGTGCATAGAGCTAAACACTTCAGAGAGAGAAATTCAGGTGCTACCTGAATGCAAAATTTGTATGTCTGAGTGCTCTGCAGAGGGTGGATCTTTCAGCTGAGAGAAAAATACAAGACCTATACTTTACCATTTACTCTCACATAAAACGTTCCTGCTTTTGTATTGGTATCGTACCTAAAATTGAAACGTGGTAAAATGTATTGCTGGATTTTGACTAGTCTCAGTGGAGAGACCTGGGGGCCTAGATTTCTTTTATGTGGAAAGCTACCATTTTATTGATACAATTAAAGATAAGTATGATATATATATTTATGTATTTTAAAAATTTACTTTTGATGTATATTAAGCATTCAATAAAGACCTCCGTATGTCTGAGGACTGACCCTTTGCAGAGGATGGTTGTAATTTCAAAGCGATTCAGGTGAAATTCTGCTGAACACTGTCACACTTGAGGACCTTTGAGTCACTCGCAGTCAATTTTTTTTTTTAAGATTTTTTCAAAGATACAGATGAGCACTCTGTCAGGGTTTTTGATAACGCTTAGGTATCTAATAATGCAGTAATTGTGAGGAGTTACGCACCTAACACTGTTTGCAAGGTGTTGGATTTCAGTGCACTCCAATACTGTAAAACACTGACCCTAAATATCTAAAACTTTTTTTAAAACAAGTTGTTGTTAATGAGAAAGTTCAATTCTTTCTTAAAAATATTAATTTAGACCTGAATAACTGTTCCTGGTTACCTCTCTTATAGATGCATTCATTATGGTGTAGTTGTGGCTGCACCCAGAGTTAGGCCAGAATTCTGACTTAGGCAAGCTGCAAGCTCCATCGTAACTCATCTAGCCTCCTGAGCACAATTGGTAGGTTGTGTGTGTATATCACTGCAGCCAGTGCAAACTAAAGAAGTTATAAAAGCCACGGATCCCTGGTAGCAGCTCGCTGCGGCACATCACAGGCTGAGGAGCACCTGCCTAGGGACATGGGAGACATCATGGGATGCAGGGGAAGAGCATCTGAGGACTGTACAAGACTTGTTAGGGGGGGAACCAAATCAGGGAAAGAGGAATGGATGTGCTTTAGGATCAGCGTATTACAATCACTTAAAAGCCTTTTTCTAGTATGCAGAAGCAAGGACTTTTTCAGATAAAATATTTTGCACTGCAACTTGTTTATGTTACAGTATTATAAGCAGGTGCTGTTGTCTATTCAGCAGCCACCAGTGCATTGCTCCTGCTGTTGTGAAGCGCCTTGGCATACAGGGTTCAGTAAAAAACGAGGAGAAGGATTTTCAAAAGCACAAATAGTTGGTAGGACTAAATGAATAATGCACAGGAGCTTAACCGTGTTGCTATTAATAATTCACAGTTTTAAGGAACACAAGACTTTGATGTTGCTGTTGTGGAAATCCAGGATCTAAATAAAATGGAAAAACGGAGTGGAAAAACAGCTTGTCATAAGAAAGCACTTATCATTGCTGCTCTCCTTCCTGAAATGTGGTTGGACTCAAAGGTATTTCTTGGTGATTGATTTGGTAATTATCTTGAGTATACTTGAACATAAATAATACTTTGCCGTAAAGATTTTAAGGATGTAGTCTGCACAGAAGCCCCACGTACTCTCACTGATAACAGCAGGATTTCAGTGACTGTACCCGAGATGTTGATTGAATTTGCTTTTATGAGGTTTAGCAATGAATAAGAAATGATGCGTCCTGTATCTCATTATCAAATGTAAGTAGCGGATGAAGAGGAATTAAAAAGATTATATTAGTCACGCTCCAAAATGATAATGAGAACAGGCTAATGAGATGAGAACAATACTTCAAATTTTGGACTCATGTAAAGAGAAGTTCCCTGATCTTTATCTCCTGGAGTGTCAGAGGTTTTCGCACGGCTGATGCATGTAGCAACTACTTTTTACGATACTACTCTGAGTTAAATATGATATGTTGTTAGGGATCAATCAGAACTTTCTATTTAGTACTGTAGGAAAGGAACGTCTCCAACTTTCTATTGTTTTATATTGTGGGAAATCTAGAAATAAACATGAGATTGACTTGTATTCAATCTGAGGAATAAATTTGAAATTTGCATTCATGAGTGCTTGTACTTCAATGGAAAAAAAATTATTCAGAAAGAAAAATGATGCTTCATATCCTAATGACAAGGCTTTAGATCTGTCTGTCGGTCTTACTGGTCTGTTTTCCGTCTTGGTCACCACTTGTAACTTTATGTCCAATTCCAGTGCGTTGGTTCTGGAGTGAGTTGTCTGAGGGGCCACAGATTTAGTTTCTGAGGTGTTTGGGATTTAGTTGTACTGAAGGTAAGTCTAGTGCCTAGCATCCAGCTCTAGTAGTATTGTAGTCACTGTGATTACTTAGTGATAGAAACAATCTTTTACTGTTCTACCTTTTATTAGACTTAATGATCGGTTTGACGAGGTTTGGAAATTACAGCTGCTCTTCAGATCAAATGGGACTTCCCTGGAGCTTTCTGATGCTTGTTTCTCACAAGTATATTAGTGGTCAGGTAAAGAGCCTCCTTCACATCTTGCGTGACTTCTGTATTATTGCTAGGAGAGAACTGCTAGCTCTTGGAAGATCTGAGCACAAGGGAGATGTTCTTGTGATCACATAAAAACAAAGGACGCTCTTCTTACCTACTAGTGCCATTATCTACTTAACATATAATCTCTTAGAAATTATTAATTTAATACCTATGGCCAGCCACAGGTATGTGCTGTCTTTTTTGCCTAGACAGGAGGAATCCAAGTTTCTTGACAGGCTAGAATGAAAACAAGGCAAGGCAAGGAATCAAGAAATTGATTAAACTGGCTATTCAGCAATTTTTTCCCTTTAACAAGGAAAAAAGAGAAAGAGATGAATGCCTTCAAAGCAGGTATTCCTTTAACTTAGAAAAGCACTTTTACCAGTGCTAAATTCTATCTGAGGTTAACAGTCACCGCTCCAGTCCTGCAGTTATTTTATATTTTTTTGAGAGTAACCTTGGACTGCTCCAAAGGCCTTGTAATATAAGGAAAAAAGAATCAATGTCTTTGGTATGGATGGTTAGTGAAAACGACAATCAGTAAAAGTATTAGGCATGACTTCTTGGCCAAATACTGTGTTAAGTTCCAGGAAAAAGCTAGATCTGGGAAAAGGGAGAGAAACACCTGGAAACTTGTTGGGGTTTTTTTGTTTGGTTTTTTTTTGTTTGTTTGGTTGGTTGGGTTTTTTTTTAAGATTAATATTAAAACTAGTTTGTGCTCTCTCCTTACCAAATTTCATATTACAAATATATGATGGCTGTGTCTCTTTAAAATGAACAGTCTTCTTTATAATAACACCGAGCAGTATAGAAAATATTTTTTTCAAAACAGTGAATGTTTTTTATGGGACTGTTCTTTTTTGTTCAGGTCTTTGCTATCTTCCAGGCAGGTATTCCTGCATGCTACATAAGCTTCAAAATTCAGGCAATTCAACCATAAAAAAAAAAGGGCATTGAGGATGTTCTTCAGAATCTTTCTTTTTTTTAGCACGTAGAACAATTAGTTCAAAAATACCAAAATCATTAGGTTAAAAAGGTAATAGAAGAAATAGTAGTGTGATACTTGTCTGTGAATTAAGAAAAAAAAAAAAAAAGATAAAGCTGAGTTTTATAGTTTAGAGTACATCAGTGGGACATACTCCCCCACTGCCTCCCTAAACGCTGAAGCTGTGGCTTTTTTTAAAGCTGCTGTAGAAAAAAAAAATAAGAAGAAATAATACTTTTTTTATTTTCCAGCTTTTAACTGTGAACACTTTTCTTGTTCACACAGAGGCTCCCAGGAGAAATGAATTTTAAGACATTAACTCAAAGTACTATGCAGAGGTGGAATAATTAGTGTGTCATGATTTAAATTTCCTTTCTGTTTTTTGATAATTATTCACTTGTTTCTGCTGCCAGTCACTTTCTTTTTACTGGAATTTTAACTGGCTGTTTTGAAAGCTGCGTTAGTGTGACTGGTTGGAAGAGTTGATCAAGTTTCAAGAAAATTCTGGTTTTGTGAAAATTTGGACTTATTACTGCAGAGTCCCCATTTTGAGCATTTCTGACTGGTTCTGTTGGGGGTATTACCAATTCATGACAAGGTAGCTGAAAAGAGTAAAGTTATAGAAGGACTGCAAAGCTACTTCACGTGGTGTCTGGTGAACTGGGAAATGCAGTGAAGAAAATATCTGAAGGTTTAAGATAGATCCTCCCTCTTTTGCTCTCTGAATGCTCAGATAATCTAATCTTGTAATGCTGGAAGTGTTGAAAAAAAAAATTAACACCAGATAGACTATATAGAGACGAACCAAGAGAAAATGAGTGGTTTTATTCTGTTATCTCTATTGAGGCCTGAAACAGTAGTTGTTTGAAGAGATGAAGTGACAGAATTTGCCCACCGCTCGACCAAGGACAAGACTTCATTGCTAGATTTCCCCGCTGTATTGGAGATGTCCCTGCTCCTTGCAGGGGGGTTTGACCAGATGACCTTTAAAAGTCCCTTCCAACCCTAACTGTTCTATGATTCTAAATACCTATTTTTGTTGGTTTTTTTTTTTCATAATTAGGTCATTCTTTGTGACCACAGTATTTATATAATTTATTCTTTTGGAAGAGATCGAGCTATGCCCTTTCTCCTTTCCCATCCCAGCTTTCAGGTAGTAGAGGACAAAAAGCTTTTCGATTTTCCTTTCAACTTCCCAGTACTTTGCGTAGAAGGCTATGCTATTAGGAAGAGCGTATGAGAGATACCTGTTACTTTGTGCTTATTGGAGCCCTTTCATGACTTCTGGAGAGACAGGGAGAGAATAAGCATCTGGAAAGAGGGTCAAAGCTTTGGTAGCTCTCTCTTGCTGTTGAATATGCGAGCTATTTCTTCCTCTGCAGTCATCTGGGGATCCTTGAATGACACTGGGGCCTTGAAATAGCCCATTTCTACATGGTTATGAGATTCTGCTTCATTTGCAGCACGCTTGTTAACCTGCCAAATGTACATTTATGTTTTATATGGCCAGTGTATATGTCCATACCTCAGAGAAAGGAAGCAACTACCAGTGAAAAGATGCTAGCCTCTTAAACCATCCCTCTTACATTAATTGTGTGAGTGTTAATACATCATGAGGAAGCAAATGATGACAGCTGATTCAAACCAGCAGGGGCGTTCTCCAGAACATTTCATAGATTCCACCAAGAATATCCTCAAGATGTATGCTGTCATGAAAAATACACTTTAGTTTAGCAATTTTAACCTTTTACTTTACTTTACCTTATTTTAGATTCATTAGGGCATTTTCCTCTTCTTTTTTTCCTCTCTTCATTTGACATTCACTGTTTTCAGGAGGTGAAGGGCTGGAGGAGAGAAGGGGCAACGCTCCATTTTGTTGTTGCTGCTGCTTTTATTCATTTTTTACTCCTTGTGTTTATTAGATGATTATTTAATACAGTTTCCACTCAAAAGTGTGTATTATTGTGGTTTTGGTTATGTGCTTGCTTTCCCATGCTGTTTTGCTTTTCATTTCATATGTTCATTTTTTTTTCTGGTAATGGTCTGTCTCTTGTAAACACAAGGCTTTCCTCACTGATTCTGTTGAAATTTCATTTTATACTTGCTGAGTACTTTAGTGCTGAAGTCACTGTAAAATACTCTAGCCTAAAATTAAATTGACTGTATCTATTGGATGAAGATGTATTTTATGCTACACAATAATTGTTGGGTTACCAATTCTTTTCTGTTTGATTGTTGGTTTGTTGTTTTTTTTTTTTTTTTTTTTTTTTTTTTAACACTTACTACAACTAGTCAGGTAGCAGATGCAAATCTCCATTACTATTGCAATATTTCTCACAAGTAATTCTGGATTTTGTGGGACACGTGAGCTTCTAGATGTGAGCAAGTGGTTCATTATGTTGCTAGTAAGACTTCACTCTTTATAGTTTGAATTTTTTTTTGTCTTGTCTTTTCTCCTGAGAACTGGCTTCATGACACAGCACTGATGGTCCAATTCTCTTCAGATTTGTGAAATATGCTTTTATTTTTCATTTTCTTACAAGAAAACGTAGCTAAGAACCTGACCAAAAATTACAGATCATTCATGGTAAAAAAAAAGATCTGAAGATATTGATTAATCTCTCTCTCCTTGTTTGTTTTTTTCCTTGGTTTTTTTTTTTAATAATCCAGTAATCTTAGTGTCCAGTAGGTAGATATTCTATCGCATTGCATTATGGAAGCAGATAGAGACTGAAATACTCATGGTTCTCATCCAAGAGCCTGCACTGAGAGAGAGTAACGGTGGTGGGGAAGAGAGACTTGAGAGACTGGGAAAGGGGAGGAGATCCTAACCATGCTAGTTACATCTATGGTAATATTTTTTTCTCATGCAGGAAAAAATACTACTTGTCAGAATAGGAAATGACACTTTTTGATAAATGTCTTATGAGAAGTTAATCTAATCAAGAGATTATAGATTCATGAGCCTCTTCTCTTCCTGTTTTGTGAATTTTTCTCAGTTTAATGTAAGTCTGCTTGGTAAACTTCTCACAAAATCATACCGGGGCTTAGGTTTTGAATGAATTTTAGTTCATGAAAAAGAGGGTCTTGAGGACAGTACCAGGAAATATGTGAGGAATAGAGCCATTTCACAGTCACACAGTTATAGGTGTTGAATGAATATATGATGTGAAGTCGATTTTCCACAAATAGTATTTTTTCCAATGCAGGAAGTCGTGCAAAAACTCAAATCTGTAATAGTGGGAAATGGACTGTCATAAATACAGCATAGTTTCTCTTTCTTGGCAAGCAGATGGATTTTGCACAGAATTGTCATCTTGCTCTATTTGCAAGCTGTTGTTTCACTGAGAATAGTTGCAACTGGAGTATTGCATGCTCCTGTAACTACAGAGTTTAGGCAACTTAGTCTGTGCCAAGCTCTCCAAAATGAACATCCATTTTTTAATGAAAAAGTGCAGGAAAAACACCACATCTGAACAGATCTCTTAGGTAAAACTAAGATTGCGGAGAAAGGACTCAGAATTTCCATTTCTTCCATTTTATAAAACCTTTACGTTTTTGGCAGTACTCAAGAAACTAAACTAAACTACCACACTGTAAAAATTGCATACTTATCTTTAAAATAAATATGCATAAATATTATAAAACTCAACAATGAGGTACTAGAACAGTAAAATATCCCTTACAAATGCTGTGAATATAGAAAGAGATGTAGTTTAGTGGAACCATCTGCCATATTGACTTGCAGTATTAATCTTGCAGGTACAGAAAGTAAAGCTTATCTTTTAATAGGTGTGACTTCCAATAACAGCTGCTTTTAATTTGCTGGATGTCTGTTTCCTTTCAGGAAACTCTTCGAAATTTAGTATGATTGTGTCAAAAAACATCTCTGCTCCTCTGCATCCTTTTATTTCCTTATTTCTTTTCCTTGTTAGTTTGCAGAACTCGAGGGATTCTTCTTAATCAGCTGGTTTTGACTTCTCATTGCCCCTTCTGTTTCCATATTTTGAACCTTCTGAACCTTCATCAATTCCACTTTTTTAAAAAAAAGTTTCTTTTGTCTTCATTCTGCTGTCGTTGCTCTGTTAGCTTAACTCTTTCTGCAGGATTTTTGTTTTATTTTTCTTGCTGTGAGGAAAAGCTTCCAGAACTGTACAAGAATTTAGGTCAGAAGGTGTCTCTGGAGGCATCTAGTCTAAAACTCTGCTCCAAGCAGCCAAACTTCAAAGCTAGGTCAGGTTGTTCAGAGCCTTATTCAGTCAGGTTTTGAAAATCTCCTGTTCCACAGCCCACTCCGTCCCCATGCTTTACCACTCTCACTGGGATGAATTGTTTCCTTATGACCAATTGAAATTTTCCAAGTTGCATCTTGTGACTATTGTCTCTTGTCTTTTTGCTGGGCATCTATAGCTGAGTAGTTAAGAAACTGAGTTCTTAGAGAAAGTGTTCTACCCTCCTGGAGTGAAATATACAGAGTTTACAGACAGAGCTTTGGAAAAAAGTTGAAGGTGACTAAATGCACTGAAGAGAAGTAGTCACATCTAACAAAAGTAACTGATGACCCTCAAGAGATGTGAGATACTTATCTGTAACCGTTGTTATTTACCTTGGTGTGCAAACCAGGATGATGTACATGTCTTTTGATGTAAGGCCAAATTACTTGCCACAAATTTCCAGCAAGAAATCCGAGCTTATTTTTTTGCAAAATCTTTTTACTTGCCATTTTTGCATTCTTAAATTTTATTATTAATAATTAATTAATTACCCCCCGCAAACAAAACCAGAACAGCTTTAAAGCACTAGTAAATCATTCCATTAATGTCTACTAATCACACCTAGGATTTAAATCACTTACAAAAATATTCTTTTATTAACTATGTTTGAAAGAAAAGGAAAACTTTGCACTCAAACTGTTTTTGCTGATTAATGTTAGCACTGACTCTATTGAATAGACATAGCTTTATTGGAGTTTTACAAGAATTTTAATTTCATATTTATTTTTCAATCAGATCAGGATTTCACTTCCACTTGACAATTTCTTTGAATAATTCCAACGTTTCATGTATGGGATGACTTTTCAAATCATGTAAATAACATCCATTGTTAGAACAGTGATTCAGTGAAGGCAGGGAATATTTTATATCTAGTTTGAAGTTCCATTTAATAAGCATTCAAAAGTTAATTTACTAATCGGAGTTCAGTAACCATTCTGTCCTCCACATCTGATTGAGGATCTCCAAAAAAAAAAAAGTCAGTTCTTTAAATGTGACCTTTCTCGGCACTGCTTCTTCCAATCTTGCTTGACAATTCTAAAGCATAAGGAAGTGCAAGCAATTTTTCATTCAACCTTTTTTTTCTAACAGAAAAGAGAAGCCTTGAAGAAGTTTACATTTTAGAGTAGTGTAAGACTGAAGACTTTTTCTGAAGTTTTCACTTTAGAAGTTCTTTTTCTTTAACTTAAAAATGTAAACAAAATATTTTTTTCTATTTAAATAAAATGTTTTTGAAACAAAAATGAATTATTTTCATCCTTCAGGTGTTACAAGAAAGAAACTGAAATAATTACATAAATTTGGGTTTTTTTAGGCTAGTTGCTTATGTACCCCGTGTAACATCTTTACCATTATGCAGAAGCTAGTTCTATATGGCATTGTCAGAGCTTTAGAACAGAAAGCTGGTCTTTTGCATCTCTCTTACTAAAATTTTGTATGAATATTGTAGGAAAGCATGGTGCTTTTAGTTTGTTTTAAGATAGTCCTTTAAGTTTTATTTTTCAGATAAAGTAGGTAATGTTTATTTTCATTGTCATCAGTATCTCTGTTTCAGTAACTACTTCAGCAAGAATGTAATCAAAATGAGCAACTATACTGATAAAGTATTTCCAATGATAATATGCAAAGGTTTTCTATCAGCAAAATGTGTTTCCCTTAGTATCTGGAAACAACTTTTGAAATCAAAGGCTGAAAGATGGAGGAGACAGACAGCTGGAATCTCTGCAGCAGAAAACGTTTAATTTTTTTGCTTCCCCGCAAATACCAAGTAAGATTAATTTTTACATTATCTGAAATTCGATCTAAGCAGTTGGTTGGATTTAGTATTATGGTATTAATTCAGCAGGAGGACTGAAAATCCATTTGGTGAATTTTGTTCATTTGGGAAGTTTCGGATTTCTTTTTAAGGTAGAAGTAGAAATGTAGTTCTCATTTGGAAGCCAGTTCTATTTACATAAGCACTGGCCAAACTTCATGTAATAAGGCAAAACAAAAAGAATAGAGCTGAGATTCCCCTTCTTTTCTATAATGGATTCTTATTTCTTTTGCTATTTTCCATGAAGGAATATAAAAGCAGAATAGTGAGTACGGCTGAAGAGCTTTCAGTTGAAGCCAAGGAAGAATAGAGAAATTTTACTGTGTCGAAGGAATGATTCTTTGAATCACTTCCTAACAAACACTTTATAAGAAGTTGATTTTCCCTTTGTTTATGCCAGTCAAGCTCCAAAACTCTTTTTAAAACAGTTAATACATAAAAGTTATTCCCCAAACTCCTGTCTTTCCCTCATATAATAGCATCATTTTACTTTCCTTTTTTCCCCATCTTTTCCCTGTTATTTTTCAGGCAAGGAAAACTTACCCAAATGTCTTAGGCATAAAATATAATCATTCCTTAAAACCAATTGCTGATTGATTTTTTTTTTTCTTTTTTTTTTTTTTTTAATTGTTTACCATTTGATTTTGGCTTTTTGGTATTTAGCTCTCCTTATTCTTTATGATAAGGATTTCCCTTGCATCCTTTGCATCCTTTTATTCAAGAAATATAATGTATTGAAACTATTTCTTACAATTCAAACCCTGAAATCATCATTATGTATCCTTTTCTACCCCTTCACTGTTTGGAAACAGAGTAAAATCTTTACCGTGTTTAGAGAAGTTGTATTCCATTTGTGTTTAGGAAGTCATTAATACCATTTCAAGTGCAAGAGGATTTTGTTTCCACTAGTTTATAGTGTGGGGTTTTTTTGTTAGAGCAAATAAATAAAAAAAGGATTTGTTATCTCACTTTTCCTCACACTGTTCCCGAATTTTATGACTGTGGTTCAAAATGTTAGTTTTGGACAATGTGTGTCAAAATGAAAGAAAAATTTAAGCAGATTAAGATTTTTTTAATTTGTTTATGAGAAGGAGCTGCTTTCTTCCCTGGCACTTTCATTATCAGAAACAGTAAACAATTTCATGTTGGCTTAATTCACGGATACTCCTTCCTAGTGAATTCTACTTTATAGGTTACTTCTAGAATATACAAATCCCCATCCCTCACCCAAGTAGTTCCATTTTTATACTTCTACATACCAAGAAAAAAAGCATGCCTTAGCATAACCTGAAATCATGATTATCCTGACCCAAGACATACCTTTTTGCTTCCACATAAACTTACTCGTATTGAGGTGGTACAAAGATGCCTCGCACAAACGGAAGGGCTGAATTTAATTGAAGGTGAATCTGTGCTTTGCCCCAGTAATGAAATCTGTATGCCGTGCCTAAACCACACTAGGTAACATGACTCTTCTGTACCTTCCTCTAAGGTTTTTTATTTAAGAGAAACATTTGGAATTACTGACGATTATAAAATTTTGTAAGTGTAATGTTAAGCGTTTCATTTGATACCTTAAATAAGTGGGATCAGTAGGGATGTCCATCTTAAAATTTTCAGGTCAAACAGGAGGATGACGAATGTCTTTACTGAGAGGGTCATCAAACACTGCAATGGGCTTCCTAGAGAGGTGGTCGATGCCCCAAGCCTGTCAGTGTTTAAGAGACATTTGGACAGTGCACTCAATAACATGCTTTAACTTCAACCCTGAAGCGGTCAGGAAGTTGGACTAAATGATTGTTGTAGGTACCTTCCAACTGAAATTCTTCTATCCTATCCTATTCTAAATTTTTTTTTCTTCTGGTGAAACTAGGCAGCTCTTCCCTGCCTGTTTCTCTCTGGCAGTGTCAGTTTTCTAGATGTTGAAGCTTCTAATATGAACCAAGAAGTTTTACACTCTTTCATAGTGCCCAAGGCATTTCATTTTCTCCTAATACAGAAGCAGAGTGTACAAATGAGCTGTCATCTTTAAACTACTTTTACTTCACTGGAGTCCTGGGCAGCCCCAGGGTTGGAGGTTCCCACGTGATACTTAAGACAGCCTTGGAAATGTGCTAGCTTGTGAAAAGACCCAGCTCTGCAGCTGCCTTCTCATTAGTCTTCATTATGCCTTTGTCTCCCTGAAAATGCCTCTGTCCTCTCTGAACAGCCTTGGAAGGATATGGACTTGCTGTCTTCTCAAATGACCCAACTGGGACAATCTCTCAGCGGTTAGAATGGGACATTTTAAGTTTGTTGAAAAGGCAGCCTGCTGCTTCTGTGGGTGGGAGGACAGGAAAAGCAGGAAGCTCCATAGCTACGTTCTTGGCAGCCTAGCCAAGACTGTGTCATTACAAATAATTTAAAAAACCTTCCAGGTATGAAAAAAAAATTGAAGGTGACTTTGCAGTTTTATTTGGAAGACACTTATTTTCATAGGATTATAGAGTCTTTAAGGTTGGAAAAGTCCCCCAAGATCATCAAGTCCAACCATCAACCTAACACTGCCGGGCCTACTAAACCACGTCCCGAAGTGCCACGTCTACGTGTTCTTTGAACACCTCCAGGGATGGTGACTCCACCACTTCCTTTGGCAACCTGTTCCAGTAGTTGACCACGCTTTTAGTAAAGAAAAGTTTCCTAATATCCAGTGTAATATTTTCCTACATTTGAAGTGTTCCGCATGGCTTATGAAGTGAACGGAGGGATCTATAAATATAAATTATTACAAAATAATTTTCAGGTTTTGTATGTTGTGGTTTGTCATTGCTTTGTGTGCTGATGCTTAGAAATGGTTGTCAACTGAACATTGCTGTCTTTAGAATTAATATAGCATAAGGCTTTTTGTTGAAGTGTACTTGAAAAGAGTCTTTGTACATTTTCACTCTTTTTCTCTGTTTAGAAATATGTTTATTTCAAATAGATTATCAGCCCTGACAAGATATTTAAAGTTCTACTCCTGTTCTTCTTATTTTCTTTATTAGACACAAATCTATTGTTTGTGATGGGAAACAAGATAGCACAGAAAGAGCAAGCACTGGGACACAGTCTTTCTACTTATGCTAATTTCATATTAATTACAATTCTTTACATATCTAACTATAAACAATATTATGCAACCTCTAGAAGAACGAGAGGTTTTTTTAAGTGAACCTCAAATGCCAAGTAAATTTTGCCTGTGTCTATATATAATTAATTTCATGTTTTACATAAAGTTTTGTGAAAGTATTTCTGACAAAAGACACTTAACTTCATAAGTGTTCAGCCCCATTATCTTCAACCAAAGAAACAAATTATTTGTGAGTGATGTCAGGAACAGCTATCAGTATTTGCCTAGCTGGGAACCTAAACAATATAAATCCAGAAGAGTCCTATAAAATTTTGTCACAGGACTGGTTAAAATATTGGACCCGTTTTTGTTGTCTTGGGAAGTTGTGATAGAAAGGCAGATGTTGGTAGTCAGCTCAATGTGATTTGCCATTGTGATGGCCTGAAGAAAAGAGCGGACAGTGAGCAACTGTTTGGAGTCCTGTTGGCAACTGGTCTCTTGGTGTCTTTTTCAGCATGGCCCTTTCTTAAGAATAGCTGTCAGGATGACAGTGTGTTGACTGTGATGGCTAGGACTACATAGACATGAAGTAGAGTTCTTTACTGGGCATTATGGCTGAGGAACAGAATTCAGGGAGAAAAAAAAAACAGCCAAAAAAACCCAAACAGACTTTAGGCTAGCGAATCTCCAGGACTGAAGCATCCTTACTTCCAAAGTCCGAACATGGTTGATCCATCTACTCCACATTAAAATTTTGATAGATGTGTTCATTAGGTGGTAGCCTGGTGTTTAATCAATGTTTTCCCAAGTCAGCATCATTCTTGCATCTCTTCATATTTTGATTTTGGTCCTTGGTCCACACACTGAGCTGCGTGGTTAGAATGGGCTTTGTAGTGAAGTTTCGCTCTTCTGAACTCTGCTTCAGACAAACTGGATCGTATTCAAGTTGGCTTATGCTAATGCTGATAAACTTGGAAAATCTCAAAGATGGTGTCAGTTATTTTCCCTTTTACTGCAAGAATCCAAATCTTCTGGCACGATCCCTCACTGCATGTGTGTCAGTGAAATTGCTGGATTGTTTGCCGGGAGCACATTACGTGTTCTTTTGGATTGGCTCAGAATGATTCTTCCTTGCAGGTCTGAGCTGCGAATATCACTGCCTATGATACCACTGCATCGCCTGTTTCTAAGTCTATCTGTAACAGAAGTATGAAAAATTGAAAAAATAAACTCAGATATAGCCTTGATGTTGAGTGAAATGGGGTAATTGCAAAATGTGAATTTTGCAGTCTCACTAGTACCAGCTGTTCACACTAATCACCTTTTTTCCACTCTGTTAAAAATTAAAGCATTTTTCTCCCCCTCCCCTTTTTTGCACTAAGATATACAGAAATAGTTTCCAAATGCTAAAAGAGTAGTAGCAATTTTAAAAAGACCAATAATTATCTGTAGAAAAGCTTTCCATGGATTTCACTTAGACTCTAATTTTGTGTTGGATATAACTCCTCTACATTTAATTACAGAGAATATGTAACAGTAAGAATTCTAAAGGCAATACTCTAAGAGCAAAAGTGAGGCAAGTTTTGTAGTGGTAGAGATAATATCTTTTATTAGCAAGCATAATTAGAAAAGTTAGACAGGCTTCTAAGGACGCAAGAACTTTTTGTAAATCTGAAATAAAAGCTGCAAACTTCAAATGTAAAATAAGAAATTGTTGTGAGATCAATAACCTCTATTAAACAAGGTCCGCTATCTTGTCTTCCAGATGGTCTAATTGATGTAACTGAATTTTAAATTAATCAGGGGCTTCTTGGTATTTGATAACACTTATTACACTGTATTTGGAAATAGTTACTATTTTATGCTGTGATATTACAAAGCTATGTACACCTACTTGTTTTATTATAGGAAACTTTGATGTTAATGAACATAATGTACAAAATACTGGATACTTCTTGAATGTCTCTTAACTTTGAGCACATGAGTAGGTCCTCTCAGATAACACAGGGACTACATCTCATTGAATTGATGGTATTTACATTGCACTGTAGTACTGTGATAAATGCTAACATAAAGGTTAGGCTGAAACTTTTTCAGGTTGCCTGTCTCCATTTCTAGGTATGAAATCAAGCAATTGTGGGTTAATAAAAGTAATGACTTATGATTTGAACAGTTTCAAAGTACGTTTGGCTTTCAGAAAACTTTGCATTGAATTTTATGTATCTCCCACCGCAGTGTCTGCTGAGAGCTGTTCCTTGAACAGTATTCAGAAACTACTTTTTGAGGCATATTTGAATTCAATATCTGTGAATTGTTCTGCCTATCCTGTACTCCAGGCTCATCCTCACAGGCAACTTCTCTTTCTTGTGTTAAATGGATTTTTTTCCCCTCTCTGCCCTATCATCATCTTCACTTTTTGTAAATGAATGCATTCTCTGTTTATTGAATATTCTAACTAGCAGCTAAAGTGTATCAGCTGTGATTAGTTTTTTTTTCTTTTAGTGTTAGATAACTGTATCGCAGCAGCAAAAAAAACCCCAAGCATATTTCCCTTGTATTTGACATGGTGTGACATTCCAGCCATTTTGCTCTGCTGTTGTTATAAACTAACTCTATTTGATGTGACAGCAATATACTGTATGAAAATGTGTTGAATTCAAAAATGGCCAAGCAAAGAGAGGAACATAAACTTTTATTTTTAGACTGTACTCAAATTCTTTCTGGAGTCAAATGGATTTTCTTGGGCTTTCTAATGTCTTCAGTATACACAGGCTTTAGACCATGAAGCTACCCTGATGTTCCACTGTTAAATTACTTTTTGCAGGATGCTAAAAATACAGAACTTTGAAAATATTTTGAGACAAAATTCTGAGTGCTTTCCTAGTTCCCAGTTGGTGTATGATTCTGTATTAATAAGATAAGTAAACACAATCTGTGATACGGATTCTTGTGAGATCCTGCAGTCTACTTAAAAAAAATACTTATTTGTACCTCCAAGTTAAAAAAAAAAAAAAAATTGCAAGTTCTCCAGGTATTTTAACTTAGGTAGTGAGACAATTCCTTATTTAAACATCAAGTTTAATAAGAAAAAATGCACGCTTATTTTAAATTTATACTTTGCAGTGGCTATGATTTTATTTTATATAATGCAAAATCAGTGAAGCTAATACTCTTCAGCCTGTAGTGATTGCAGAAAACATATTTTAGGAGACATTTTCAGTCCTCCTACCTGTAATAGCTGAGCTTGTGACAGTAACACGTACTTAAAACCAGCCTTGTCTCCATGTAGACCATGGTGGCTACTGCCTCCAGATGGCCCTGGATCTTCCTTGCTACCCAGGAAGAGTGGAATTAATTTATGGGAAAGGTTATATGCTCTGTGCTGAGTGGGAGGTTAGACTGTGGTCTTTTCTAAGAAAGAACATAAAATCTGTGTCTTACTCTTAAATGACAGAGTAATATGCTTGATAGGTTCAGGAGAATGCTTCGTTTGTGGTTAAATTATCGGACAAAGATAAGAGTCTCTGTGGCTGGATCCTGTTACGCTGGCATTATAAGGAAAGACCTTTTGTCACTAATTTCTCTCTTGTGTGGGGGGGGAGGTGTGTGTGTATACTAAGACACGTATCTTGCAGGACGCATAGTTCTGCAGCCTCTCCTGAACTTTTGCAAATTACATCTTTTTCTACGACAGGCACAGAAGGAATAACATCAGTTGGAAGGATATTCCAGCTTTCCTTGAGGTGCAGTGAATGTTAAGAGAAGTGACAAAATAATAGTTCAAGTGTATTTGCATTTGAGTTTGAAATAAAGAAATAAAAATTATGTTCTCTGTGAGCTATTCTGTAATTTCATAAAATTATATAACATTAATCTAACACATTATTCTTGATCTGTTGAAAGACATTATTAGTGAGCAGAAAAAACATCTTACAGTAATATTGAAATCTAAATCAGGTGCAAAGATGGATAGAGAAGATTTGCACAGTTCTGTACATCTTGCTTAATTGTGTTTATTGAAAGGATCTCATTTTCTCTTTAAATCATATACTTTGAAAGAGCACTGGTAATTTCTTTTTTTTGGGATATTTAACCTTTGGAGTTTTTAAGTGCTTTGATAATGATCTCAACTTTCCCCTGTAATTTAGGAAAATTATAAAATTACAGATTTTTAAAATAGCTCTGCACACCTCCACAGGATGTCTCAAGACACTGAGCTGTCTACGTGGGCCTGATGTTTCAGGTAGCTGACTTGAGTTTGGTACAAAGGTTGCTGAAGGAGGCTGAAGAAAACCATCGAATTAACAAACTTTTCACTGTATCTTGCTCTAAGCAGCCTTTGTCACATGCTAAATTTCATCAGTCACTGAGAGCTAACAGGGAGCTACACTGCAGTTGCTAAAGAAAAAAATCACTCGGTTCTTCAGCATCACCAACTAGTGATCTGCAGACAAATTCCCAGGTGAGCAATAATTGCACAGCAGCAAACTGCTGATCATCAGATGAACGCATAGTTAATATGGATTTTGTATATGGCCTATGAGCAACAAAATAGCATCTGGCTTTGTTTCAAACAAATGCGTGGGAAGGAAAACTGAATTTCACTTTCATAGAGGCAAACTAATACCTGGGGTTAAGGAGCATCTTCTGTTCTTCTCGGTGTCACAACTCGTTGATGCTTCTGGTTCTCGTATCGACGTAGCGTGTGTCTCTTGGTCAGCCTCTGTGTGTTTGTCTGTCTGTAACCTCAGACATTGTAATCCATTTCTGTGTCTTACCGAAAAGCATTTAGGAGATAAATGTATGTACCTCTGCTTCTAAATAGTGCTATGTGATACTCAGGTTTGATTCTATCACCAACATTGACTTTTTGTGACAAACAAGATGTCAGTTGCAAAGCTTCCATTTTAAAAAGCTTGGGAGTTATACTATATTTTCATAGTGAAAAGAAGACCTATTTAATAAGCAGATTTAAAAATTATCATCTTAGCTTGCTTCATCATGCAAAGATTTAGAACAACCTGCATCTTTATCTTGGTCCAGGTGGAGCTGCAGTCTGTCCAATGGAACATGAACATAGTATGTTTAGCAGTATTTAGCAGGAATTTCTGTTCCTTGTTTTTACAAAGCAGTTCATGCACAACGGGAGTTGCTTTACCCATATTGAACAGAGGATACTGGCATCTTTGGTTCAGAAAAATGGAAGTCTTGTCTGGCTGAGGCTTCTGCACTTGCCTGTGCAGCAAGCGTTTCTAACATTCTCCTTGTGCACTGCATTTTTCAGTAATGGGACGACTGTGAAAGGAATATCTCTTTTAATTACAGACATTAATAATTAAGAGAAATAAGTCTTTTCATGAGCTAGTTAACTGATGTAGCCATAAGTTATGCCAGATGTTAAGGTTCGTTTAGGGCTTCAGATCCTTCATACTTCCTTATAGGCAACATTTTTGAAGTAGTAGTAAAATACATACACCTTTTCTGCAAACATTTGTTAAGACTTAAAAATATAACCTAAGCATTCCAGATAACCCTGTGATAGAGAAAAAAAATATCACCATAGCAGCTGAAAAAGAAACTACCAATATATGGAGTTCTTAAATTAAAAAAAATAAAAATATGCTGGATTGAATTCCCTCAAGACTAAACTTGGTTGTTTATCTGCAGTGTAGGTGACGCATACGTAGTAGTAGGTTCAGCTGCCTACCAGCACATCCACTCTGCGATCTCACGGATGTCATTCTGGGGAATCTGTACTACTTACACGTGACCAGTTGTTGCAACTCAGTCTGTTTGCATCTTTTGGGGTTTTTTAGTCCAAAAAGTTGTATACTGTGATAGGAATAGCTCAGCAAGCTCAAGCAAAATTGTTACTTGGATAATAAAATCAATGGATGAATGGTATCTTTGAGGCCGTATGCAATCTCAAGAGATAGATGATTCTGAAACACAGGATCTGAAATATTTTGAAATTAAACTTCTATATACTGAAATGGATCACTGGTGAATATAGGACATAGCTCAGGAAATAATTAAAAACAGTTTTGCTTTTGTTCTATCTGCTAGATTCAGGCAGGAAACGTGCTAGAAGCAGGTAGGAAAGGACCTGAAAATTATTTCCTGTTAATATGACACTTAACTGGAATACATACAATTTGCTGGTCCTTTCCTGGTCACATCTTATAGTAGAAATAAGACTTCAGTATAGGTTTTATTTCTTAACTGGGAACAGGTAAATACAGTTTTAAGCCTTCTCTTGAAAGTTAAAAAAAAAAAAGTCCATAACGTTCTCGTTCACCCAGGTGCTAAAGACAGTGATTCTGTACAAACAGAAGATAGCATCAATAAGCTATTAAACCTTGTAAAGTGATCCGTTGAAAGCTTGAAGTATCTGCTGACTTAATCAGCTAAAACATTATATTTAAAGTGTTCATAAAAATTGAAAGTGTTTGAGGTCATCCTGCTGGTTGTGCATAAAGTCACAATTCCAGTAACTCAATGCAAATTACCGTGGGCAAAACTCCATCAGGGGAAAAGGGAACCATGGGAGCAGTGCCGAAACACACACGGGCTGTGCAGATGCAGATGGCTGTAAGGCAGCTCATGTCGTACCAGTGGTCAGTAGGGTTTAAAGGCAGCAAGGCAGCATTATAAAGATCAGTTACAAATGAATTAAAGTGAATGATACGATGCCACAGGGGAAAGAGTCCTTACTTGTTACAGACTGAGATCATGAAAGGCTATATCACAAAAGCTGAAATATTAAATATTTCTGTGTTTGGAATTAAGCAGAAATCTTATATGGACTTATGTGATGCTGTGCAAGGAATAGAAAGTTTAACTTTTGTAAAAAGGATTTTGTCAGAGGGCTGTTAAAATATTTTAAAATCATCCAATGTGGAAAATTTAGACTGAAGACTTAATTTAGACCAATTAATTTCATTAATTTAGACTTGGTTCATTTAGACTCTAGGCAATGAGTGCAGATAGTTGCACACTGGCTTTATCTTGTGGCCTAAACCAGTGGGATGCAAACCAGCTCCAGTCTGAAATCTAGACAGATACATCATGCTTGTGGTGAGCCTTTTGCAGTGCTTAATGTTTTGGGATACACATAATGCTACCAGAAGAACTTTTGCAATAAAGATTTTGGGCTGCCAAGGGCGGGCAAGGCAGCGCCTGAGTTAGCACGCTTGGAGGTACAGCACGTTGCGTTTGGCAATGTGGTCATACGCACAGCTGTGGGAAACACTGTTTGGAGGAGGACTTAGAGAAAGTTATTGTCTCATCTTGAGATCTATGTTTGATAGGAAGAAAAAAAATACTAATGTGACCAAGGGATGGATTTAAATATACAACTGGAATGATTTGGAATGATTTTTGCTTCTGTAGGTTAGGGAGCTGGGGGGGTACCTTTTGGAGTATGTGGCAGTAACTAGTTGTCTCAAGCAGAAATAAGGTGACAGCTACTCTTGCGCTTTCACTTTTTTTTTTTTTTTCCCCCTCCCCTCTCCCACTGTGTTATGGAAGATGAATTTTCTGACAGGATACTTGGAAACACCCTATTTAATGAAGCACTTGTGATGGGTGCTACCAGTGCTGACTGGAACATGGTCTGCTTTGGCTTGGTGGCATGTATAAGAATGGACACCTTTAGTTACACCATACTTTCAGGCTTAACCTAACCTAAGGCAGTAAAATTCAGGAACTTGTACAGTCTAGTGGCTTAGACTATGTGATTTCAGTCTTTTGAAATTGTACCTACACAGTGGGAAAGGCCAGACACACTAATCACCTCCCTGCTTTTCTGGATTGGTCTCCGCACAGAGGTGCTTGAGTCTCCCCATGTTTCGAGTGCTGCTGACCTTCCCAGTAGCCTCTGTACGCACCTCCTTTCCATTCCACCTTTTGGGGTAACATTATCATCTTTTCTATGGTAATTTCACAGAACAGAAGGTGGATATTTTAAGTGTGTAGACAGCTATTTTGATATATCTTTTATATATAGTTTGCCCTATCTTAATGCACAGGACTTTAAGATAAAGCAAAAAATAATGCAATAACCTATATATATTTCAGTATATTTCTACCTGCTTGGCATAATTAAAATAGGTAAATTAAAATATATGTGTGTTTACCATTGCACTGTACTTTATTGCATCAGTCTCAAACAGACTGGGCATTAGGAAATAACTCTCCAACCTGAATTTGTTATATTTGAACTTTCCTATGCCCTGAGTCCATGGATACCTATCTGAACAGCAAAGCATATTTTCTAAAGTCTAAAGGCTTGAAGAGCTTTGACAGTGAAAGGCTTGAAGAGCTTTGACAGTATTGTGCTACACATACTCTGTAGCTAATCCAGGGAACTACTGTTGAGAATAAACAGCAGGCTTCATTTTGGTTTAGATAATTTTTCAGTTTTCACTGAAAAGTTTTCCAAATATATAACAGATATTAATAAAGACCATAGTAAAGTCTTCAGTAAATAAAATAAAATTTATCAGTAAACGTGTACCTAGAGTTTAGAAGAAATTTTTCTTCTGACTGCAGGAATTGAGATAAGTTTTGCACTTAAGACATGGGAATTGGAGTCAGAATCTTCCTGCAATGCCAAATATTGTAACTTTTTTCTAGAATTTCTAAAACTTTTCATGATTTTGAGCATTCAGGAATGCCTATGCCATGTAAATATCGGCAGTGCAGTGTCAAAGCATGATATTCTATTGAAAAATAATGTTAGTAGTCCAATATCCCTCTGGTTTAAATGCTTGCGAAATTAAACTCTGATGGTCCTGTAATGCAAAAGGGCTGTATTGTGGGTGTTGCTAGCTCAGAGAAGGGTGCTGTACAGTGCTCTGTTTGTTTCTTGTTTTATTATGCTACGGTGTAGATTATTATCACAGCTCCCAGGATGCAGAGAGTGAATTTCAGAATGATGCTATGATAACGCTGCAGGGATCCATGGCTATTTTCTGTAAGCGGAATGTGAGAGGGTGGGGCTGTTCCTTGCAAACATATGGGCAAGTTTCCTTATTTCTCCACTGCCTCATAGTATTCTGAAGTCATCGCTGCAGTTCTGCAGCTTTTCCTTCCTTCTTGGAGAGTATAACCAGGCAGTAATTTTCACGTGAGCCTCAGGTTAATTACCAGAGTACCACCTTACATAACATGGTTAAAATGATAACAGAAAAGCAGAAAAACAGTAGGATTCAAAGCTGTAAGTGAAAGTGGTAAGTTCTTGCAATGAGTACTTAGAAGTTTTGAGACCTTGTCAGGATGTCAGGGCTCTCTGCCTGTTTGTATTCCCTGTGACAGGCTCAGCAAATTCACTGCAGTGCCTGATGCAGAGCTCAGGAGTGTCTGGTTGGTGCTCGGGTCTCCTGACTTGTCCACAGAGATTCATGTTATGTTATCTAGGCAGTGTCGCAAATGACTGTCAAAAGAGGGATAGCGTCAATAGTTTTTTAATCTTTTTTTTTCCACCCCCCCAGTACAATGCAAGGGGTTTCTGGACTAGTTTAAGAGGACCTTTTTAAAACAAATTTAAAAGATGGCTAAGACTTATGCCAGATTCAAAACACGAGGAGAGCAATGTGTATGTGGTGTTTAAGACACCAAATTCAAGTTGCAGTCATTCAAATATGTTTATGTTAAAATTCTCCTTCCAATCTAGATGATTAATGAAAAGTTGAAGAATTACTGTATCCCCTAACCAGATAATATTAATAGCAATCATTTATAATACCTCATTACCCCTCTCATCCATGACATGTTTTAGCAAACTTCTTGCAAAAGCAGCATACCGGTAAAGTAGGAAGTGTCAGTTTAGTTCTGAGCACCGTCTAATACTGCATCTGAAACAGGTATATCTTACGTCACTCAGAAGTGTGCTTAGCATACAGGGTGTTCCTTCCCAGCCATCAGGCAGCAGTCTGTCACTGCTTGAACCCTAAGTGCATAAAAGAGTTATACAGGAGGGTGAGTAAAATCTTTTGTACAGGTACTAGGGAATCTGAACAGAAGTGCTTCACTCTCCGTTATAGGAGGATGCGAGAGGAGAATGAGTTATGTAAGAGCAGCTATAAGTCAGAGTAAAGGGAAAGTCTCCTCAGGGGCGATGTGAACGTTTACAGGAGTAAGAACAGACTTTAAAGACAGCCTGGTGAAGTGCCAAACACCAGGTCCCATTGTCTTTTTCAAAAGCATGGGCACTGACCTGTCTTCCAAACAAAAGAACTTGAAAAATGCATGCATAATCGATTTTAAAAGCCATCCGGAGTATATTTCCTTTCCATGTGGAAATGGAGACGTCAGAGAGTGAATGGGGTAGAAGGATATATCCAGCCTTTCAAATTTAACCCAGGCATTTCTCCTTTCTGAGTATTCCTCTGGGCATACTCTTCCTCCTCCTATCACCCCAGCAATAATAAAACAAAAATACTGGAACTCACTGAACCTGGAAATTCACGTGTAATAAGAAATCTTGTCTTAAACAACTCTGCATTGGCTTCATTTGTGACTGTGTTTTCTCCCAATGAGCACACCATTATATTGTAGTCTTCACCCTCCGTGCTAATACCTGAAGACAGATATATGCTGAGACTTCCTCAGATTTTGAATTCCTTTTTCCAGTCCTCTCCTGACGGCACAATGAAGTTTTAATGCTGTCATGCCTTCAGCGTGCGTTTGGCTGAGCAGAGTGACGGTGGCACTGGACTGCAAATATAACCAGTATCTGGCACTTCGCTATTGACTTGCAGAAATGGTCAGAAAATGAGCAGAACTCAAACTGTGAAAGGTCATCACTTTCTGGAGCATGTAAATTTTGAGTTTTGTCAAAAATTGTTTGAAATC
Organism: Chlamydotis macqueenii; assembly: GCF_036417535.1. Taxonomy (NCBI): domain Eukaryota; kingdom Metazoa; phylum Chordata; class Aves; order Otidiformes; family Otididae; genus Chlamydotis; species Chlamydotis macqueenii. The sequence goes on along the minus strand of NC_141560.1, from coordinate 66,335,416 downwards.
TGTTTCAATGGTCCACAATGTGGATTGAGTAGTCTTAAGTGGTCCAGAAAAATCCAGCTAATTTCTAATAAGAGAGCTTAGTTTTCTGTCTACCTAGATTTTGCTGGAATAGCTTGCCTTTGTGTGACAACTTTTTTTTAAGGCTACATTCCAACATTATCTCTAGTACTAGAGGCCTCAATATTTCTCTCCTTTCACTGTGTTGAATGCTCTGATATTGTAGAAGTCATGCTCAAATGGACATAAAAATTTTGCACACGCGTAAGTATTTTTCAGAGGACATTTATTGTCTTGGTCTGTGCCACCAGCTGATTCACAGTCAGAGAGAACAGCCATGTGTCTCAGGGCGATGGCTCATGGGCAGTCTTGCTTTTAAGGGGAAAAGTGACTGCTGGAGGTTGAAGTCTCAGGAGAGCCAAAAACAGGAGCACATTCACGCTGCTGTGGCTGCTGCATCGCACAGCCAAGTAGTTTTCCTGGGGCAGACGAGGAAGGTGGGCTGGACAGCCAGCAGTGGTTTTGAACTGGACTGTGGTCCAGTTTAGTGCTGCTGTGTTCAGTCTTTGCAGTGGGGTCTGTAGCCCTCAGCCGAGGGGCATGACAGACACCTGGGAGCAGAGGGGTTTGCAAGTGATGCTGGTTTCCCTTCAGTTTGGAAAGGCACACTTGTGTATTAAACTGTTTGTGTATTAAACCTCTCAGCACAGGGTGAATTAAGCTTAACATGTACCAATAATAATCCATTTCTAAAATTGCTGGTTTAGCTTTTAATTCAGTTTTAAAAGACAGCACAAGCAATAACAATTGCAGGGACATGAAGAGCAAAAAAAAAAAAACCCCAGCAGTTTTCTCTAGTTTTTTTTTTTTCTTTCTTTTTCCAAATGTGAACCATGTTGCTAAGTATATGCTCTAGCTGTCTTTAACAGGTTTTACCTCTAAATATTTTATGAAGGTCATTGCAGATTGCCTTCCTCCTGCACAGCACTTAGATTCTGAATTATCTTATGATAAATTGCTTGTTGTGTATCTAGGACTGAAGAGTACTAATTCCAACCAGAACTAAATTCAAACATCGTATGTTAAGATAACATTAATCATAAATTCTGAAGGCAAAATTGACAGCTTTAAGTATATGTGCCTTAAGCAACAAAAAAGACATACTATATGGACATGGGAGTAGGATTGTAGTATTTCACTAGTGTTATCTACTCTGATCCTGGCTGGTTTTCAGACAATGAGCTAAGCCCTCCTATACACAGAGAAAAATAGTGAAAGTTTAACCCTTACTTCTGTGAGCACACAACGAAATTCACAGTGACCTTTATTTTTCCCCAGTAAATACTCTCAGTGTATGTACACTTGGAATCAATTTTTCATGCAAGATGACTGTAAGATTTCTCCATTCAACAGGGATTGTCTGTCAAGCCAGTGACAGACATGCAAGAAAACTGGATTTTCTGATCCTGAACCCTTATATTTACATATCTGTGCATATCTAATGGATAATATAATTTCAGTTTGTGTTTGTTTAAAGTGTTAGGAGTGATTTCAATATGATTCACTGCTTTTGTCCTCCTTTAAGAGATTTGAATTGATTTCCTTTAATTGAGTTTACTCTTCATACACTTGAGGAGTTTTTCTTGCATCACTACATAAATCATGGTGGTTCTTGGTCTCAGCTCGGTGTACACTTTGTGTACTATTATTATGTGTTTGTTATCTTAGAAGTATTTAGATGCATTCTGAAATGCATATGACCATATAAATACATATTCAACTCTACACAAAGAGCTTTGAAGCCATTAGTGTCACTTTTGTAGATAAGTACTTAAGGATTCTTAAATCCAGAGATTATTTGACTGCCTCACTGTTGAGCCATTAAATCCTCATGTGAAACGTAGTATGAAATTTTGGGCAATTACGGATTAGCTTATCACAGAGTTCAGCAGCAAATTCATTTGTCTTCTTTAAAAGTAGAAGAGAAATATTAAGTTAAGCAAACAGGAGGACTGGCTGATCCTCGGCTGTGGAAGCACACAAGAAAATGAAGAACAAACCCCTCCAGACACTTATTTTCTATCATGTCTCAAAGTTCTTCTGAAAGTTTGGTCCACAGCTTCCTTCTGAAAGAGTTAAAGCCTCTAGCACTGTTTTGGTTGCTCAGATAAAGCCTGTGAGGCTGTGAGTCCTAATGGAACTATTGTAAAAACTAGGCCATCTGCAGGAATGACTCTGCTTGCATCAAACCCTTAAAAGCACCATGTGAGCACATCTGCAGGGATGGTTTCCTCTGGTTTCTCTAGCCTTTTGTATTTCTTCAAAACTTATTGACTAATGTATTTTATGTAGTTTTGAGTACCAGAGGCTGGAGAAGAATTTTGAGTCATCTGTTGAAGGCAACTTAAAAATAATGCTATGGTTTTAGCTTAACATAGAAGGTAAAGGGAAACTAGAAGATGTGATCTTAGTGTGTTGAATTGAAAACAAGGAGTTTGTGGCCATAACTCAGAAACAGTTCCTAAAAGATTATAAAAGTTGATAGGGAAATCACTATGAACATAAACTGTAACTATAATCATAGAACGGTTAGGGTTGGAAGGGACCTTCAAACGTCATCTCGCCCAACCCCCTTGCGAGGAGCAGGAACATCTTTAACCAGATCAGGTTGCCCAGGGCCCCGTCCAATCTGGCCTTGATTGTTTCCATGAATGTTTCTAAATCTACACTCTTTTAGTTTAAAACCTTTTCCCCTCATTCTATCACAACAGGCCCTGCTAAAAAATTTCTCCCTGTCATTCTTGTAAGCCCCATTTAGGTACTGGAAGACCACTATAAAGTCTCCCCAGAGCCTCCTCTTCTCCAGGCTGAACAGCCCCAGCTCTCTCAGCCTGTCCTCGTAGGAGAGGTGCTTCAGCCCTCTGATCGTCTTTGTGGCCTCCTCTGGACCCTCTCCAACTGGTCCATGTCCTCCTTATGTTGAGGGCTCCAGAACTGGATGCAGTACTGCAGGTGGGGTCTCACAAGAGCAGAGTAGAGGGGAAGAATCACCTCCCTCAATCTGCTGGCCATGCTGCTCGTGATGCAGCCCAGGATGCAGCTGGCTTTCTGGGCTGCAAGCACACGTTGCCGGCTCATGTTGAGTTTCTCATCTACCATCACTCCCAAGTCCTTCTCCTCAGGGCTGGTCTTGATCCATTCCCCGCCCAGCCTGTATTTGTGCCTGGGATTGCCACGACCCACGTGCAGGACCTTGCACCTGGCCTGGTTGAACTTGATGAGGTTTGCACAGGCCCACCTCTCCAGCCTGTCAAGGCCCCTCTGGATGGCATCCCTCCCCTCCAGTGTGTTGACCACATGCTGTAAATAGCCGGTTAGCCAGCTGATATTTTTCATACTCTATTTGATATAATGCTGTGTTAAGTCTTATTTTTACTGTTATTGCTGGATTTTGTTTCACATGCCATTACTGGTATTTTTTTTTGTTGACTGTACAGTGCTACTCAGTGCAGAAAAGCCAGAACATAAAAGGCTTGTGCAGCTTTAATTGCAGATATCATATAGCACGTCCTGTTGCATTTAATAACTCTCTTGCAGTTGCCTGCAAAAGAACCTGCAACCTTAGAGGAGCGTGGTTCAGACACTCCTGAAGGATGCTGAAGCCTGACCCCTGCCCGCACACCTAAGCAGGGAAGCCTCAAGCCTCTTAACCGAACCGCAGCATCTCCTGAGCGTAGGGCTGAAAGGATGTTCTTGGGATCAGCAGGCCGTTCCTCATCCACAAGTTAGGATTACTGTGTTATTTCTAACAGATTTTTTAACCTTTTCTAAACAGGGAAAAAAAGAAGTTTTTATAAAAGTGTTATTATGCTCTCCGTTTTAGGGATAGCTAACCTTATCTGTGAAGTTTTTCCAAGTGTGTAACTCAGTTGGTTTTCTTGTGATTTGAACTCATTGCTGTTTTCCTGCACTGCTGTGGACAGGGAGAACAATTGGCTTCCCTTTCAAATACAGAACTGCTGAGGTATTTGAAGACTGTTACCACGTCTGTCTTCGTTCATCTAGTGACTGAACGACCCCTGTTTGTTCAATGCAGCTTCATCGGACATGTGTGCTACTGCTAATTCCATCCCGTTTGCTCCTTTGTACACTAAGTGATCCATTTTTTCTTTCAGAAATGAAATGCTAAGAATTTAAATATATTAATTGTGCCATACTTTTCCAATGAAAAAAATACTATTTTTTAAATCTTTCAGAGTAAGGGCCAACTGTTTTTTCATCCATGCTGTGACACTTTTGCATGGTCTCTGAATTCTGTATGAAGTATAATCAAAAGCCTTACTAAATCAAGGTAGCTGATATACAATATGCCTCTCCCCATCCCTGAGGCCTGTTGTTCTAGTTTAGAAAGAAATAGGGGTAGTATGATCAGATTTGTCCCTGGGAAATGCATACTGGTGTCTACTGGTCTTGTGTTCTTTCTTGCCAGCAGTGTGCAACCAGCCATCTACCCATCCCTGCCATTTGAAGACCTCATGAAAAATAATTAATGTGAGCAAGCCTTCTCTCAGAGAATTGTATTCTCTTTGTGACTGGTGTTTATATTTGCAATGGTCATGATATTTCCAGGACATTTTAACCAGGATTCCTTTTTCAATCTCTTTTATATGACTGCAATCATGCCTTTCCCCCCTGCATTCTTCCTGGATGCCAGCAATGTGTTTTCAGCTTCTTATCACGGAGTTCCCCAGTGCGTACATCAATAAAGCTGGACAGAAGGGCTGCAGTGTGCCTGAATTAGGAGTGTGCAAGGTTAAAAATGTGGAGGGTGGAGTGGATGAAGCACATGGCTCTTGAACAAATTATCTAACATATACTAGAGATTTTTGGGAGTTCGTACTTTGACCAGATGTGAGTGTATTTTTCTACGCATTTAAAAAGCAAGGCTTTTGCAAATTCAGCTATACTAGTCTAAAACATGGGGGCAAGATAACTATTCATTGAAAATGTCAGAATTCCTTTTAGCATTAGCAAATGTATTTTTTTCCAATGTTTTTGAAACAGCTAAGTCATTTTTTAAAATGGAAACTGGTATTCAGTAGCACAACTCTCAGTGCTTTCTGCAAGACAGGGCAGAGGTGCAAGTGGTGTGGGATGGTGTCGCACCATCTCAGGAAGTGGGTTGTGACCTTCAGCTTCCACTTGCTGTTACAGTAAAGCTTAGATTTCTTGGAGGGGCCTGTAAGGTCCTACCTAGCAAAGAATATCTATTTTATTTTCAGTATAAGAGTAATGCATTTAAAACCTGGTTGCATTTCGTTGCCTGCAGCTGATGTTGGTGAGCATCTTTCAGTTTATGTAACTGGGTTCTGGCCCTAAAGTCTTGACTAAGAGCAGCACTTGCACCATAACTACACACATGGTTGTGCAGCAAAAACAGATGCTTATTTAGTTCCTACAATTTCAAAGTGTTTATAACGGAGTAGTGATGTGCTTAAATAAAATCACATGGCTGAGCTCTTTGCAGGGTCGTGTTCTGTGAGCAGTGCCCCTGCCGTGGTGGCCAGGTCCCTGGGCGTGCGAGAAGAGATGGATAAGGTGCAGCACCTTCTCCCTGGTGAATAGTTATTAGGTCAGTGCACCGTCCAGAAAACACATAGACCCTTTCATTTGCCTACGCAGTGTAAATCATAGATCAGTGTAAAGGTGCCAGAGGAGTTCCTTCTCTTTTTCCTCTTACTAGACAGATGACCAGAAAAAAATACAAGTTACAAAAAAAAAAAGTTATTTAGAAAAGCAGCAAGGTAATTAATATAAAAGATTGGAAAAGGGTGAACCCTCTTTATTGTATTAATACAGTGTTCAAATAATGGATTTTAGTTTCAGTATCTTTAAAACTAACTTGTTCTGTCCTTGTTCATGCTCACTAGGCTAACTTTTTGTTCAGGAATAGCTACGTGTGTTACTATCTCTTGGATATCCCTGTTTAAACAGTGTGTTTATTTGAAACTTGATTTAACATGTAATTAGACTTAACTGTATTTTAGTAATTCTGTTGCCTTAATATGACCACAGGGATGAAATTAGAAGCAGAAAATGTGGATGATTTGGGTTGTTGTTTTTTTTTTGAACTGCGACAAATACCTATTAGACTGTAGATATTTGTACAGTTTTATTGACAGGCACCTATACTGCAGCACACAATGTAGAAAATAGTATGTATGTTCTTTCATTACCCCTTAGAAAAATTAAAATTCCCATTATTTTTTTTTCCTTATACTAAGAAATAATTTAGCCTTTCTCCTATTTGCTGACAGAAGAAAAGGTATGGTGGGAGGAGAAGTTGAAATGGTAATAAGTAGTTTATAACTGAGGTAATAGCTATAAGTTAAGTTTAGAATGATTTCTGGAATTAGAAACAGAATTTTAAAAAAGGATGAAGAAGGAATTAAAAGGGTGAGGCTTCAAAGATTTGACAGGAAAAAGCGACTAATTACACAGTTGTACGGTACACTTTCTGTCAAACCTAGGAACTTTGGCATTGGTTATTTATGTTGTCTTTTACCTTGAATTTATACTCTTTCTTATACTCTTTCAGTACGACATTGCCATACTGGCTTGGAGATTTTTTTTTCAGTCATATGGATTTGTTATTTTCTGTGGGGGTAGTTTTGGATTTTTATTTATTTATTTTTTTTTTTTTAACTTGGCTGAATTTTTTGATGAGGAGTTCCACCTGAATGAAATGGCTCCTTCGGAGAAGGAAGGAAGGCAGATAAACCTCTCCAGATTATTTCCTCAGTACCATTGGTTTGTCTTACCATTGTTAAATTACTTTTTTTTTTTAATTACCTCAACCTAAACAGCATATTAATGCTATTAAATGCTTTCTTCTGAATATCTCAGGTTTTTTTTTACTTTTACTACTTGTATATCTATTTTGAATTATTTAATCTCCACAAAAGTGAGAATGCTTTTTTCACATTAATTACACCTTTATGATATATAGTACTGTCTCATTCCAAATTTCATCTTTCCTTCAGTAAATGTTTATATATATTTTATTCCCTGCAGCTATTCAGATTGTATTTATACTTGCATTTAAAAATAGATAGTTTATTTTACGTTGCACTGCTTTATTCTCCGTCTTGTGTATTCTGTAAACTGCCTGGCCACAAGCAACGCTACCATGCTAAGCTTTGAAGGTTACAGGACCGCGTTACGTGCAAAAGGACCATCCATCCTGCACAGCGCACAAAAGTCTCTCTTTAGCAATGTGTGATGCTTTTAACTTCTGCTACGTTGTCCGTCCATGCAAAACTGTCACTTACTGTCTGCTTTGATCTCTCTTCATCTTATCATTTTGAAAAATGTGAAAATGTTAAGAGCTTTTTTTTTATTTCACACCAAAAGAAATGTTAAACCTGATGTTTTTTTTACTCATTTGTTTTCAAAATTTATCTTACTTGTGTTTTTCCACCATCTCTTTCCTTGCACCAGTCCATCTACTGAGTATTCACTAATCCTCCTCAAAAATATTTGGATTTTTCTCTTAGAATACTAGTTTTATGATTATTTTTCAGTACATTCAGGTATAATCCATAGCAGAATATTATCCCAAAACATATCTCTTCTGTCTACTGGCGTGAATTCAGGTTTTTAATCAGTTTCATTGCACCACTTTTCGCTGGAAATACTGCAAGCCTCAGGTTGTTGTCCTGAGTGCCTGACTGCATCAGTTTTTCAACTGAATGTGATCAACCTCCTCGCAGGTTTCCTTTCAATTGGAATTGCAGAACCAAGAGCTTGGCATTTGTTACAAACTGCAACCGAGTCTGTCTCGGTAAATGAAATCTGAGGAGGGGAAAAAAAAAAAAAGGTTTTCCAGATATGACTGAAAATATGATGACCAAAATAAACTACTTCTTTTATTGTAGGTTGGTAAATGCTTAAACACTGCTCAGGGCAAGACTTGAAGCAGCCCTGTGCACCCGATGTATGTGTAGTTACCCTGCCATTCCTACTTTTGGAACAATTTCTGGAATTTAAATAAAAACTCTAGTAATCTGCAAGGTTTTTTTTGTTTGTTTGTTGTTTTTTTTTTTTTTTTGTGGTTTCTTACAGAACTAAATTCCAGAGAGATTTGTGCCAAAGTCTGAGGAATATTGGGTTATTAGCAGTCTACTGACTGAACAGCTCTTTTGAACTCTGATTTGCTCTGTACAGTGAATTACCCTTTTTGCCAAAGGCAGATCTCATACAGCTTTTATATATTGTTCTGCAAAGATAGATGCAGAAAGCTGAGCCAAACCAGAACTTTGTAATCATATTCCCATTGACTTTTTAGTTAAGTACACACGATAACATGGCTTGGTAATATACTCTGCCTTTTGTTTTACCTGAACAGCTTTGTTGTTGCATGACTTGTAATTTCAGTTAAATCATAGGACCTTACTTCTGAATTGTTAGCTTCTAATTTGACCAACTGTGACAGAACACAGAAGATAAATAAAGACGTTTCATACTCATCTTGCCTATAAAGGAGCTGGTTGCTGTCAGACCCTTCATCTCCTAAAGCGAAAGGGAAGTGGAGCCACGTTTTTATGCAAGTGGGAGAAAGCACCAGCACCTTGAGTTTCATACCTTCTTGGGCTGTTCACTCCATTTCTTTGCAGTTTTGTAAGTAAATTCTATAACCTGGCTCAAAACCCTTGATACCTGTTCATTTTATGCCTGGTGCGTTTAAGCTCTATCTTGCTCTGTTAAAAGGCAATTATGCACTTTCTTCTTTTTCCTTTACCTCATTATGTTGTTGCTAAGTCAACTCAGTTGTACCAGTGCCGGTCTCCTGAGGCTGCTTTGAGAAAGCCTTTTCTGAAAAATTCCAAGAATGAGACCCAGGGAATAGGCTAATTTGATGAGGAACATCCAGTGATTTACTAGGTTATTGGGTTTGGGGGAGAAAATACAAGTTTTTGTTGGACTTTTAATATTTTCTGGCAGATATGTTTATAACAACTTTGGAGATCTTCCAGACTAGTCAGCAGCCTTCTGAAGCCTTTTAATTCACATGTTCACTTAAGCACAAAAATATTTTGCTTTATTCGCATGCAAGTATTGTTGATTAGTCAGACACTAATTTCATTCTGTAAAACTTCAAATTAGGTAAGACCAGATATTAATGGAGGTAAACTTTATAAAAGGTATTGCATAAAGCTTTAGAATGAAATGGCTATTTAAAACTATTTACTTTTCTTAACTGTGCTTTTAACGGCAAGCAGACCCTCGTGGCAAAAAAAAATCCATTCTGCCTCTCTGAACTGTTCCTCACTTTAAAACTGTGTTTCTTCTGCCTTTTATGAGGAAAGATCAAATGTATTGGCTATTATCTGCAAACCAGACACTTAAAAATGCTTAAAGTACATCTTACTAACATGGGTGATGTCAGGAAAGTATATAATCTTGTTTGTAATGGTGATCATGAGACAATCTGCAAGTTTTGTATCAAATGAACAGTGTCCTGTATCGTGTTAAATTTGGATGAGTCCCGCCTTACTGATGCGGTACTAAACCCAACATTTTGTATTTAACTTGCATACAGTTTTTGTAGACCAAAAAATTTCCATTTTTCATTTCAATTTTGACACTCTCAAAATCCATGAACTAAAATGTGTTTAATTGAAAGTCATTTCCTTGTGGAAAAGGTGAGAAAATGGTCTTAAAGCAGTTCTCAATCAAATACAAAGAAAGAATAGATTTGGGGCCTGTATTAGATAATCAAGAAAACAGCATGAAGAAGTAAAGGGTGAGAATGTGGAAAAACAGGTGTTTTGTGTATACGTGGCAACCCACACCATACAGGGGCTTAAAAGACTTCAAGTAAGAGCTGTTGGGGCTGACACACAGTTGTCTAACTTCTTCCTAATTCTGTAAGCATTAAGGTATAATGGGACTGCTTAGAGATTTCATGAGAGATTTCTAAGCATGTTTCAATACAGTGACCCTTAACTATTGGCATTTTATTGGGTTCTTCTACAAATCTTGCAATTTGGAACAACTTTTCTGCATTTTGTAGATACGTACTTTCAAATCACAAATGAAAACATGTCTGTACTACTTTTTTTTTCTTTTTTTTTTTTTTCTCTGAATCTGTGAGTTAATTATGTAATTTTTATCAAGGTAAAGCTGTTTAGAGTAATAGACCTCATTTCAGTTTTACAGGTGCTCATTACAGGAATTATCCTGGTAGTCACGGTGTGGAAGCAAGGCCAACCTCCTGCTATATTTAGGAGGAGAGGTTTGTGTAGCTTGCAAGCAATTCTTTGATTCTGGCAGTTGAATTTCCTCCTGCTTCCACAAGGAAATAGGTCTTTGCTTCAGTGGCCTGAATGCAAAAGGTATATAAAGGAAGAAATGTAATTTTTTTTTTTTTTTTTTTTTATTATCTGTGAAAGCACGGCAGTAGATCTGTACTTGGGGGATTTTTTTGTTCGTGTCGTTAGGCCCCCCCTCAGTAAACAAAACCACAACACTTTGTTTATTTGTTGTTCACTCTGCATTTGTTATAGTTATGAGAAAAATAAGACCACAACTGTTTGAAAAGAGTTTGCAATCAAAGTTACGGGAAACAGAGAATCATAGAATGGTTAGGGTTGGAAGGGACCTTCCAAGGTCATCTAGTCCAACATCCCTGCAAGAAGCAGGGACTTCTTCGACTAGATCAGGTTGCTCAGAGCCTCATCCAACCTGGCCTTGAACGTTTCCAGGGATCCTGTTTGCAAACATAACTTAAATGGGAGGAATGCCATGAACATTCTTTAAATCCTTTGGTTTTGTGGCACTATTGGCTTGCTTCCCCTGGCAGAAAGGGAAGATGCCTAGGTGAAGATGTGAAGATGATGTTGCTAGGGAGTAAAGAGAATTCCGTATTAATGGGCATATCAAATGCCAACCCAAGCGTGAATATAAAGCTTAAAAATAGTTAAATAGTTATTGAAGAGTTTTCTTCCCAGTGGAGTCCTCTAGGGACCATTTTTAAACCTAGCTGGTATTTTTAGTAGTGACCTGGAAGCATATGTAAAATCATCGCTGCGCTAGCGTGCAGGGGTTATGAGGACTGACTCTCTTACTAAGTTGAGGGCTGGCCAACAGTAAGCATTTCAGTACAGAAGTTCAAGACTTTTCCTGGGAAACAGTGTCTCAGAAAGGGATTTTTATTTTTGCAAGGGGCAGCTATTTATAAAAGAAGATCACTCTCTGTGGAAGGCTTGTAGCCAAAAGGGCTAATGTGACTTCTAAGCCTTTGTGTTTGCTGTTATTACAGTGCTGTTGGAAAGTTGAGTGCTGCTCTGTTGTCTAGTCAGGAAAAAAAAGCTGAAATATTGATAGGGTTCCTTAGCCTTCCTTATAGTGCTGTACTTAGTAGTTCTTTCTAAATAGCTTGTCAATTTTTTTTTTTAAAGGTGATCTGGTATCAAAATCTGTGACTATTTAAGTAAATACAGTAATAGCTTTCTATTTCTTAATTTAATAGATAAAGTGCTATAAATAAAAAAATAGAAACTGAGGCTTGCACAAAAGGTTGATGCTATTTCCAAGATCTGTGGGGAAAAATTCACCATCTCTGAAAACTGTTATACCAGGATTCAGTGTGTTTTAAATAATCATTAATTGAACGCACTATCTGTTTTTTAAGTCCTGTTGTGTGTATTGGAGAACTTTCAGATAATTTCACCAGTTCCTTTCCCTTTCATTTGTTGTTCTTCTGGATTTAAAGTTATTTCTCATGTGCCTAACTTGAGAGAAGACAAAAGCTAGCACGAGTATAGGCATTTACAATTTACTTAATTGTTTATGCTCCTCTTTTCGCAATACTCAAAACTGCAAAAGGTTGAGGTAAAATCATAGTATTTAATGGAAGAAGTCTTCAAAGGCATGATTGATGATACCATTAAACCTCATATTATTTAATAAACATCTTCATAAATCAGTGTTATTTGTGTAGTGGGAGGAAACTGAAAAATATAATCACCATGATTTGCTGTCACTCAGGATGTACTTATTGGCTAGCCTAGGAGTTATACTCACCCAGCAGCTACATTTGAAACATTTAATCGGAATAACGTTGGACTTGCTGATCTTGTCCATGTAAAGGTCTTCTTGACTCAATGATCTTTTTCTATGGAAACTGCATCTGTCCAAGTCTCAGGCTGCGGGGAGTGCCAGAGCCTTTCACTGGTGATGTGTGGCAGTAGTGAGAACAGCGGTGTGAGGTGCGACCAGGTGGACGATCTACTCAGCCTGGTTTCAGAGCTACAAGAGGAAGTAGAAAGGTTAAGGAGCATCAGGGAGTCTGTGAAAGAGATAGACTGGTGGAACCATAATCTGGCCTCCCTGAGACAGGAACAACCATCAGTAAAAACCCTAGTTCAAGGGAATCCTGTATCCTCCTCCTGCCTGGCAGAAGGTAGTAGCTTAGAGGAGAAGAATGAATGGAGACAAGTTCATGCTTGGGGCAGCAGGTGAACTCCCTCCTTGCCCACCCAGCCTTCCTAGGTGCCTCTGTACAACAGGTATGAGGCTCTGGATGCAGAGGACCACCCCATGGATGATGTAGATGACACTCCATCTACACCAGAGGAGTTGCCAGGGTCAGAAAGGCATACCCCCCTGTCACAACCACCTCAAGGGAAAAAAAAAAGATGGGTTATCGTTGTAGGACACTCCTTTCTGAGGGGAACAGAGGGTCCAATATGCAGGACAGACCCTCCTCCTAGGGAAGCCTGCTGCCTCCCTGGGGCCCAGGTTAAGAATGTCACTAGGAAACTTCCTAGCTTGGTACGGCCCTCGGACTCCTACCCATTACTGCTCTCCCATGTGGGTGGCGATGAGGCTGCAATGCCTAGTCCAGGGGTGATCAAAAGAGACTTCAGGGCCTTGAGGGTTGGTAGGGGGACCTGGGGCACAGGTTATTTTTTCCTCTCTCCTCCCACTTGTGGATGGTAACACTGGAAAAAGAACACGTGCGCTCAGTCTATGAACACCTGGCCCTGTGGCTGGTGTCACTGCCACAATTTTGGGTTTTTCCATAATGGGATGACATACATGGCATCAGGCTTGCTGGCGTCAGATGAGATTCACCTTTTCTCAAAGAGGGAAGAGGACCTTTGCTCACGAGTTAGCGGGGCTCATTGACAGAGCTTTAAACTAGGCTTGAAGCTGGAGGGGGATAATATCAGACTGGCCTGTGACAAGCTGTGGGATGGCATGCCAAGGTTAGAGGAACGGGATGGCTCTGAGGTTTGCTGGGTACGATGCAGCACACTTGAAGTCTTATGAAGATGAACCAGGGATCCCTGAGGCAATAGGAGCCAACAGGGAAACACTGGTGAAATGCCTCGGAGGAATTAAGGGCTGTTCCTCTAAGGATGTAACACGGCCAAAAGCCCAGCTGAAGTCCCTCTACACCAATGCATGCAGTGTGGGCAACAAACAGGAGGAGTTGGAAGCCACTGTGCTGCTAGAAAGCTGCGACCTAGTTGCCGTTATGGAAACCTGGTGGGATGAATCCCATGGATGGTGTGTGGCTGTCGATGGCTACAGGCTGTTCAGAAGGGACAGGCAAGGCAGGAGAGGTGGAGGTGTTGCCCCTTATATCAAGAAATGGATGGAGTATGAAGAGCTGTCTCTGAAGAAGAAGAATAGGCACAAGCAGGTTGAAAGCTTATGGGTGAGAATTAGAGACCGAGGTGACACAGGGAACCTTGTGGTTGGTGTTTGCTACAGGCCGGCCGCCTGAGCAAGGGGAGCCTATTGACGAACCCACCTTACTCCGGCTACAGGATGCATCACACTCACAGGCTCTACTGGGAGACTTCAACCACCCCAACCACAGCGAGCTGTAGGCAGTCCAGGAGACTCATGGAATGCATTGAGGATAACTTCTTGAATCAGGTGACAGACAGCCGTACCAGAGGGGATGCCATGCTGGACCTGTTGGTCACCGATGCAAGTGAGCTGATCATCAAGGCTGGAGGCAGCCCCGGCTGCAGTGATCATGCACTGGTGGAGTTTGCAGTCCTGAGGGAAATGGGTCAGGCAAAGAGTAAAGTCAAGACCTGGAATTTTAGGAAGGCAATCTTCCAGCTCTTCAGGAGTTAGTCAATAGGACTCCCTGGGAAACTGCCTTCAGGGACAAGGGAGGGGAACAGAGCTGGCAGGTCTTTAAGGATGTCTTCCAGAGAGCATAAGAGCTCTCAATCTCCAGGTGTAAGATAGCAGGCAAGGAAGTCAAGAGACAAGCATGGCTGCATCATGACCTGCTGGTCAAACTAGAGGGCAGGAAGGAAGTGCACAGGTGGTGGAAGCAAGGACCAGTATCCTGGGAAGAGTATAGGGACGCTCCCCTGCTCCTTGCAGGGGAGCTGGAGTAGACGACCTTTAAAAGTCCCTTCCAACCCAAACTATTCTATGATTTTCCAGCTTAAATGATTCTATGTTGACCTGTTCACTTCATGATGGAAAAGGCAGTTAAGCTGATCTGAAAAAATACCTTTAGAAAATTGAGATTCATAAGCTTTCATGATATACTGATAATATTGAAGCGAAATAGAATTCATTATTGAGGACTGTTTTCTCCCATGTTTAGTGTGTCGTGGTGTTGGTTTTTTTTTCTTCTCACAAGAAAAGGATTGCTTAATTTTCTCCAATTTTGATGAGGCTTTTAAAGTGTGTTTGTTAGTCTAATAAGAATACTTGATGCTGGTTTGTTTTTTTGTTTGGTTTTTTTTTATTCTACCTTTTATATAGAAAATGAACGTATGGGTACATTCCTGACTTACTCAAATATGGGTCTAATATGTGACACTGACTACACTTTGTATTTTTTAAGGTATTACAAACAGATAAGAATACTTCTGTTACTGAAATAATTTATTATTTCCTCATTATTAAGTATCTTTTGGTTATTGTTTCTCAGAATTTAGGAGTAATTATCCTACATTAAGTTTTCTTTTGTAGCTAACACCTGCCAGTCAGGGTAAGCTTATTCTTTAGCCGTAAGTACCTGTTACATCCATTGAGCTGTTTTACACTTAATATTGTAGAAATATGTTTTCACATTAAACTTAAATGTCATGAAAACTGCTGCAAGTTTTTCTTCGTATTTTATGTGATTAAAGATTTTAATTATGATGATGGCGTTGACAGAAACATTTGAGATGTATCAAGTTCTCAGTCTGTTTAACGTGTTTTATGAATGACATTTCATTTTAATTAGTGATGTATGGTATGTGAAGCCAAAGGCTTCACAGGAGTTTTTTTACAATTAAGAAGTTGTTTTTACCAAGCAAACTTGTGATGACATGAGTTGGTAGGAACTGCATGTTGTTGATACTGTGTGTGGACATTATTATCTACTGCATCTCTATAAAACTGATGCTATTGATTGGACTTATGTGGTTGCTACTTCTATTTTATGCTAAGGTTTATGCTGGATTGAATGGGCAATAGCTACTGGGCTGTTCTTTTTGAAATTAACACTGGTCCAGCCTTGCTAAGGGTGCTGCCAGCATTGGGTTAACCTTGCACATGGACTAGCTGTCAAACTTCCCTCATATAAAATAAGAAACAAATAAAATATTTTTTCTCTTAATAATAAAGAAATTATTAACTATATCTATATTTCACAAAATGAGGCACAGGAGAATTTTTCCCTTTTTGTTTCTACTGGCCAAACCTGGAGGCGTCTGAGAGCTGGCTTCATTTAGACTCTTCCTAGATTGGCACGATGTTGAGCATGCAGTAAATTGTGCATATTGATTTAGCGATCAGAAAAGCTCGTCGTACTCTAACTCCATCTTTCCTGCCTGCTTTGCCAGGGAGCTATGAGAAGATGTAGTACAGCTGGCTATTCTGGCTTTGAGCCATGCAGGGATTTGCCTACATAACAGGAATCCCCAGCTTCCCCTCGGAAGGAACACTTTCCAAGGCAGAAGAGCTAAAATAAAAGGCAGGATCTGCTTAAACCATAATCTTAAAGCACCTTTTTCTCCAATGTGAGAAATTTCTGTACTCATGCTGTACTCATTTCCATACTCATGCTAAGTGCCAGAGGAATGTTTTGTAGGGAAAGAACCAATAAATGCAATTTGAATAGAGAGAAAAACAAGTGTCCTTTTTTTTTTTTTTTCCCCTACCCTAAGTGTATATATGCCTTTTATTGCAGATCCAAATGTCCCTCAACAAGCAAGGTCTGTGTAGCAAAGTTCTAGTTGGAAAGGTACAGATTCTAGAAAACACCCCTACGGAGTAAAGGGGAAGGAATAAAAATAATTTCAGTGAATCAATTTAGTGACCCAGTTGATGATGTCAGCCGTAAGCTGTTTGTCTGCCACAGCTGGGTCAGCATTGGCATGCAAGAGCAAATGCCACCAAAACTGGCATATGACAGAACTGGACTCTGACACACTTGCAGAGAATGAATTAACTTGTTAAATTTTAATTGTGAAGGTAGCTCGTACTACTGATATAACAGTGCACGTGCTCTGAGGTTACTGGGCTGTGATTCACTCTCTCCAAGCAGAAGCAGCGTGGTATTAAGGAATCAGTTAGAGGAATGTACAGTGAGAGAGAGAAAGGGGAGTAATTTTCTTTTAAATTGAGCCAGTGCCTCATAAAAGCATTATACTTCTTTTTTTTTATATGTATCGCTTAAGTTGTTGTTAAAATTGAATGACAGCGTGTGTGATTTGCATTACCATAAAGTTCTTTGGTGATAAAGTGATTCATCTTGCTACACACAGTGACTCCAATACAGGTGCAAGAAACATTCTTTTTTTGGCAACGGTAATAATTATGTGGTAGGGTCCGTAATTAATGACACTGCTTAAGAAATTGATCGTTAAAGCCATCCAGAACAATTACGAAATACAGCTTTTAAAATATTCTTCTTTATTACCCATTGCTGTGTCTAACTACTGTAGGCTTTGGTCTGATAAACACACCTATTTAGGAAGAGCTCCAAAGAATGCTTCTCGGAAGCCTTGCAGGTAGCACAGCAGAGGTGTTGGGCAGCATCACTCTGTTCTGAACGCAGCACGGTCAGCGCTGTAGCCCAGCACCGCTGCCTGCGCTTCTGGTACGGAGGCTGTTTCAGAATAATTAAGCAGCGGAGTCCTTTCTGCTTATAGCTATTTAAAGACTTCTGGTACCTTCTGAGGCACCAGAAGCTTCCCTCTGCCTGCCTTAACCTCCTGTTAAATTAATACTTCATCTGTCTGACCAGGAACAGTTGCGCTGTGCTGCAGATCTGGAAGAACTGTCCTCCATGGGCTAATGCAGCTCTGCATTTCTTGAGAGAGCAACACTCACACTGAAGCAAAGGACGTTGTGTGAGCTCAGGGAAGTTTTTAAATGAAAGGCTCTTTTGAACCTTAGCTATTATAGTTAAATGTGGAGAGTATCCTGCCAATCGAAGGACCTTCTTTGTGGACTGGTATGTTGAGATTTAGATACGAGAGAGACTTACTGAGTGTGACATCTTTCTCCGACTGGCACAGATTTTGATGGGGAAAACTCCTTAGACATTCGTGGCACTCCAAGCAGCAGCAATGTTTAGATTGCTTATTTCTTTCTAGCACAGTCAGTGAGAGGTAATATATATCACAAAGAGACTAAGATTTATAAGAACATGCTGCAGAGTAAATTGTGCTGTCAAGCAGAGGAATAGTGTAGTAAAACAGGCGCTCTACACTAATCTTCTGAGGATCGTTGACACTGTGTACAGCAATCACAGAGGATCTGCTGATCCTGTACAGACAGGAGGCTTTAGCACTCTTCATAGCAAACCCCATGTATTTAATTTTCCTTGGCATTGAAACCATGGATGTTTTGTGAGGTTTTTTTTTTTTTAGCCTTGTATTTTTGGTAGAGGTGAATACTAATATATGTTTGTAATCTTTGTTTATGTGAATATCCTTGTTCAGAAAGATTTCCCAGGTATTTTGGGGACTATATTTTTTCTTCTGTGGTGTGTTTCTGCATAGTTCACTTCGACAGGAAAGGCAGCAGTCTCTCAGAGGCCACGTTGTATTGCTCTTGGTGGAACAGCTTGAGGCGTTTGAACAAGAGAGCAGCAAAAATTTCTGGCGTTAACTTCTGAATGTGTCTACTGGATCTGGCTGAGATGGAGTTAGTTTTCTTCATAGCAGCTCGTATGGTGCTGTGTTTTGGATCTGCAACTAAAACAGTGTTGATAACACCCCGGTGTTTTGGTTGTTTGCTGAGCAGTGCTTGCACGGCACCGCGGCCTGCTCCGCTCTGCAGCGAGCAGACTGGGGGTGGGCAGGAGGCTGGGAGGGGACACAGCCGGGACAGCTGTCCCCAGCTGACCGGAGGGATGTCCCGTGCTGTAGAGCATCATGCTCAGCAATAAAATCTGAGGGACAGGGAGGCAGTCATTGCTCGGAGACTGGCTGGGCATCAGTCTGCTTGTGGGAGGTAGTGAGTGATTGCCATTGCATCATTGTTTTGTTTAGTTTTTTCTTCTTCTTTTCTTCACTTACTAAGCTATCTTTACATCAACCGATGAGTTTTCTCACTCTTGCTCTTCCCATTCTCTCTCCCCTCCTGCTGTGGGGGGCCAGCAAGTGGCTGTATGGTGCTTAGCTGGCGGCCAGGGCCAACCCACCCCAACATACAATGCGTTTGTCATTGAAAATGTGTTTCTAATTTTGTAAGCAATTTTAAAGCTTCATGAAAAATTAAGAATTCCTGTGAATCATGAACTACTGAACTAGTGAGGGCATTATGAGACTTTGGCTGACGTGTAAATATGTTTGCTTTTTTTTAAAAAAAAATATTTTTAAGTTGTAACAAGCAATTGCCCAGTGGCAAAGATCGACTTGCCCAGCTGCCTCTTGTCATTCACAAGCTCCTTCAGCTCTACCTGCGGCATGGTTGCTTGCTCCCTGCTTTACGCCATGGTTCCTCGTCTGCACGAACAGCGTGGCCCCGATGTGATGTGGCTCTTTTGCTCCCCAGCTTTCAGGAACACTACAGTAGTTACCCGGCTTGCAGGATGCCACCATGCCCCTTACTGCCTCACCTGCCAGTTCCTGGGGTACTGCGTAAGCAAATGCCGGAGAAACAAACTCTGTCCATCACAGAGCTGAGTACAGTAGATTAGCTCAGTAATGCACTTAGATTTTGCTCAGTGTTGAATTACTCAATTTTTACAAGGACAGTGTGAATCAAGGTCCTAGGCTGAGTCAGAAGGCGTAGAATAATGAGTTTGTCTTCCATGGAAACTTAGGAAAGCTACTTGATTTCCTTGTATCTTAGAAACAACTGTAAGAGTTGATCTTTTTCCAAATCATTGTCCCAACTGTTTTGTTCTAACTGACTTTGAAATGTGGGGGGTTTTGCCACCATGTGCTTCTACAGTGTTTTTTCACAAAGGTTGCCCAATAGGTAAAAGAATTGAGAGCATTAATATAATTCATTAATGACGAAGGGGAAATTAATTTTGTAGCTTTGAAAAGGAAGTGTAAATATTTTACAAAATGGAATGCCCTTAGCATCTGTATTTTAGCTTCTTTGGTTTTTTACTAAATTCACACCTTATAGTATCCAAGAGTCTTTCAGGAATAGACTTATTTTAAGTTTTCATAGTGCCTCTAAGCTATCCTTTGAGCTCAATGTGGAAATACAACATAAGACATAATTATTGCAGAGTCACAGTCATAAATTCATATTATTGTTCTATAAGCATTATTAAATAGTTATTTGCTAAAGCTGAATATTTAGAATCATAGAATCATAGAATGGTTAGGGTTGGAAGGGACCTTCAAAGGTCATCTAGTCCAACCCCCCTGCAAGGAGCAGGGACATCCCCAACCAGATCAGGTTGCTCAGAGCCTCATCCAGCCTGGCCTTGAACGTTTCCAGGGATGGGGCTATCTAATATATATATATATTAGAAATATATCTAATTATAATGACTAAAGTGGAATCATGACCATGTTTGTGGGTAATGGTAATTTAGTGTTTACCTGTGAATTTGTAGTAAAAATAGAAATTTTATAAATTACTATTACATTATTCCCTGCTCCTTGCAGGGGGATTGGACTAGATGGCCCTTAAAGATCCCTTCTAACCCGTACTATTCTATGATTCTGCTCTACAATTTTTGCAGTTTAGTATTAGTGAGGATCACAGTTAACATAAAGTGAAACTTGTTTCAGAATTCAGAGAGTTGAAAATGAGTTCCATACGTTCAAATGACAGATAACATTCTTAGTCCCTGCTAATGTAAGTATAAGTTTAGGAAAGGTAGCCAGTCTCCTGTTTGTGGACAGACAATGTAAGCAGTTACTACATTAAGTTTGCTCTGTCACCAATGAGGAAATATAATAGAGACCATGCTAATTATAAAAAAAAAAAATTGAGATATATATTTTGGAAACATGGAGTTGTAATGTTAAGATGGGAGAAACTCATGTTTGTAATGTTAAGATGGGATGAGTTTTGCATAGTTTTTAAAATATACATTGGAAACAGGGATCCCCAAATCACATTTTTCACTTAAATTAACAATTTTGTTTTTCAAATGTTTTCACTGATACCACACAGTTGACTGGTGCATCTGTCTGTAGGTAGGCACCTGAATCGAAAGCCAGGCAACACATGTGAAAACCCCAGTTGGGCATGTGTCCCAGAAGAAAAACTAAGAGCAGCTAGCAGAGTCATCAGAACTCTCAAAGAGCTGCGTTTGAAAGGAGAAGGTGTTCATGAGTCCGTCAGGAAGCTTTCGAACAGCTTTTGCTTGCTTGTTTGTTTGCTTATTTGAGGAGTTTTATTGATTTCTACCAGCAAATTAAAATTTTGTTCAGCAGTCATAGTGTGGATGATGCTAGGTGCTGTCGTTTGCTTCCAAATAACTGTGTGACATGCCTACCACAGAATCATCTGATTTAGAATATTGTGAATTCAAATCTTGGGGGTTTGATGGTAGGGTAGGTGAAGAATTCCTATATTTTGTTCCCAGCTCTGTATTCTTCTTTGAACTTCAAATATTTTAAACATTTTTGTTTAGTTGGAGAGTTACTTAGTAAGTGGATGAATAGCCTTGAGTTTTCATAATCAGCTGTCTTTTTTGTCATTGCCTAATATCACAGAGCTTATGTTCTTTTTCTTTTGGCTTTTTCAGGTATGAATACAAGCAAGAGTGAGACAGTGAAAGAGCATCCATTAAAACCCTCTAGAAGATCTATGCCATGCCTAGCCCAGAGCCAAACACATCCTCAGAGTCTGAGCAAGCATTCCTCATTTCTGCAGCCAAATCGTGCGCAGCCACAGCCCCGGCCTCAGCCTTTAAGTGCAGGGACATCAACAGCTACAGTGGATGTAGTGTCAGAACGAGGTAAGAGAGTTTTTTTTTTCTTTCAGGATCTTGTTCCAACACTGGGAATGGAAGGGATCTATGGGAACATCGTTTGAAGTCCTGTAGGGTCTTAGGTATAATTCTTGAGCATCTTTAAATTACAGGGGCATCTGATAAGCTTTGATTTGTTTAGGTAGCTTCAGTTTCTTGGGAGATGTTTTTGCACAAAATGGCTAGAAGAACCATAGTACCAAGTTCTTGAGTTAATCTCTATAATGTTTGAAGTGAAGCATAAACTAATTATTCTTTTATTTTTCTGAATTATGAGATTATTTCTTTCTCAGTGAAAACAAGACAAGGAAGTGCTCTTGTAAGCTGGGAAAGAGCACTAAGGTTTCTGTAGTCTGTCCTGGAGGATTTCAGCAAGAAATATCTTTAAGTATGAACACGTAGGAGCAGATGTATTCATTCATCAATAGCAGAGTCAGGGAAGAGTCATATGGAGGGAATGAGAGAAAAATCCCTATTAATTTTAGTTTATGTTAGAAAAAGGAACTACTTCTCTTTTAGGGTTTCTATTTTAACAGAGAGACTAGTCTAGTTGGAGATCTCAATCACGGGGTGTGTTAACTGTTACAAACTATTGCCAGCTGTGTGTGAACCTTTATAGAATAAATATACTCAACTGGCATCTGCTACTAAATTTTGATAAGTCCTTCCTTAATGTTGTTAGGCACTAATTATTAATCTAGTAAGTTACTTCAGTGAGTTAAATGTCTCTCATGGATAGAGTGAAAGTCTTCACTAAAGTGATCTTGTTCTTGTTCTTTTTTCCACCAGTACAAAGTGCTCTTCAAAATTTCAGCCTAATGTTTTTCTTTTTGAGTCGCTGACAGCTTTAAAAAAATGTATCTTTTACTTACAAAGTACACGTGGATGCTGATATGAATATTGCATTTATTCCAGCTAAAGTAATGGAGACTTTGGAAAACAACTTACTTAAGCTGTCTAATACAGAATACAGTGATCCATTTTTAGGTAAGTTTATGTCTGAATTGAAATAATAATAAATTAATGATTCTTCAGTTACACTTGCAGTATTTAAGTGTGGAAAGGCTGTACTCACCCTGAACTGCCAGGTTTTTTTTGAAAGAGAAGACTAAATGTGACTAAAGAAATACATGCTGTCATAAAATCCTGGTACTTTCTCACCTTTTAGACTAACAGTAAGTAGAGACTAAAGACAGAGAAGTATTTTTTCATACATTCAGTATAACCTTTTCCCATAACAATCCTTCATAATACAATCACTTGGAAGCATGTCTTTTAAACTTCTTTGAAATATTATTCAGTTATTATTCCTGTACAGTCATGTTATTCAGTATTGTCACGGCTGTAGTTGTTATGTTGTTGGTATTGCTTTAGATATTCATGTTTAAAAACTGTTCCAATCTCGCAAAAAACCCTCCCCTCAAAATGTGGAAAAATAGCTATAATTGGGGCAATTTGTGCCTGCATTAATGTCATTTGATACTTTAATTAAAGTCAAAGAAAGTAGGAAAAGACTTACTCTTAGAATAATTCCATCCTTGCAACTGCAAAATGAATCTGTATATACACACATGAGTAGTAATTTGCAAGTTCCAAAATTAATTAATTTTTTAATTCCCTGGCTGTGTATTACCCATCTGAAGTACACACAGATATTAGTGGACCTTGCATAACTACTGTGAAAGATCTTTTTGCTTACAGTCAATGTAGCATCGAACTAGAAATCATAACTTCGTGCTGAAGGAAAGAGACCTGCTTTCAGAAAGCTGTTTCTGCTCACCTCTCACATGTTTTAGCATTGATTTTTCCTGATGCTCAAAATATGTGATAGATGAGAGGCTCTTCCAGATCTTCTGAGAGATAGCTGCTGGGAATGTGAGTGAAATTGATAGTTCTTCCAAAACAATATCGAAGTGTTCCAAAATCATACTACAGACCAAAAATTTGACATGAAAATCGTGTAAGAAAATCGTGTGTCTCAGTAAGGTTCCAGTTGAAGCTACTGTACTCTCTCAGTGTAATTGGTCTCGTTGCATAGGCAAGCATGGGATTTCACTGTTATAACTTGCTTCACTTTTTTTTTAAGATTTTTTTTTTTTTTTTTACTAATTGTTTACACATACATGTGCTGATATTATTGCACATTTGTGTATGACAGCAGTAACTTTCTCAGTGTAAGAGATGTGCTGGTTTTCATTCACGTCACCTCGGTTTAAACTGAGAAGAAACATGGAGGGCTCAGTGTAAATAATTGTATTTATTAATACAATTTAATAAATTGTATTAAACTTTGGCATGGATGTTTCACCAGTTCTGACAACAGCTATGCTCTTTGAAGAGACAGAAAAAATATTTAAATGGTAGCCCTTTGCTTAATTCATTAATATGCCTGTGTTAGTTGCGTCAACCCCAAATTAGATCACTGAAATCTAATCCCAAATTAGATCAGTGAAGGTATTCTGTGTTTACAGAAGTGTAATTGATTAGGATGTTCAGCTACACGCAAGAAAGGAAACAGTCTTTATAAATAAGTCCCAGAAGTCAGTGGTAAGAATTGCCTTAGGTAAAAATCAGTGTTACCAGTTAGGTTCATGAAGAGAAATCAGGGACAGTTAAAGGTGCATTTTAAAAAATGGCTTTTCTGTAAACCTTCAAAATACAGTTTGTTTGTGCATGAGGATTCTACTTATGTGGGTTAGAATTTGTTTCCCAGACTAAAACTTTCCTCTTTAGCCTTAATCTGAGGGTTAAAAAAAAAGAAAGAGAGAGACTATTGCTGCTTGAACTTTGATCACCAAATAGGTGAGAATGATGCAGTGCTGCTACGTGCTTTAGTCAGTAGTCTGGCACTTTGATGGAGTTTGCAAAATAGGCCGATTAATGGATATCAGCTTCTTAGTGAACCTTTTCAAACTGCTCTCCTGAGAATGTGAAAGAAAGCTGAATTAAGTGAATGTGGTGAATTTTTAAATAGGCAGCATCATGGAAGTGTACAAAAATAGGCCAAATCGCTTTCTCCCCTTTCAGAATTGTGTCCATAGGCAAACTTATCTTCTTGTGGAAAGTGGATTAATAGAAGAATTAATAGAATTAAAAGACGATTTCTACTTCAGTGGAAAGATTCTCTTTTATTTCAGTTGACTACAGATGAGGCCATAAATGTGTTGGACTTGTTTAGGCAGTGATGTCAATAGATTTATAAAGTAAGCAGCTAATGTGTTACGTCTTTGTCAGTGCTAACACAGACAAACGAGATTGAGGGCATTATGGATTTGTGGGCTTTCACCTCTGTCAGTTTGAGGTGGTAAGTAGTGGTTTTAGTTTGAGGAATCAGTAAATTCAAGCAAAGTAACAGGCGCTGAGCTTCCGTAACATAAGGTTTCAGATGCGCTGGAATACTCAGTGTTTAGCCAAAGCGTCGTGAACTAAGCTTCCCACTGAGTGGAGGTTATGATCAGGGCTTTTGGATCTTACCTAGGTGGAAAGAACCTGTTGCTTGGATCTGGACATTAAATAAAACATTACGCCTTGCATTTCTCAAAGTGTGGTTGTGGAATTTGGTACTCAGTCCAGAGCAAAATCATGTTACTGCTTTTACTTCCTGGAAAAACTGTTTTCTTTTCCTGTATGTTTGCATTGTAGAAGAGTATAAAGTTCTGGTTTAACTGACCTTTGTCTCTTACTGTGACTTGAGTTCACAAAAGATAAAACTAAGATCAGAGTTCCCAGTCCACCAAAGAATGTTAATCTCTCCAGCTCCGCTGCAGCTTCTTTTAAGATTTTTACTCGTCAAATGAGTGAAAGATTCCTGCTTTTTGACTGTTCAGAAAAGGCCTTTTTACCTAAGAACTTCTGCAAGAGACCAATATGCCTGCTAACCCATATAATGTAGTTAGTGAAAAACTAATGGCAGTGAATTTATTCTTGACAAGACAGATTCATTTTTGTCGACTCATTTAGCTACAAGTAGCTAGTCAAATCCTATAACCACACACATGGGGTGTGATAAGAACATTCCAAGTTGTCAAGACTTCTTCAGAACTATTTACACAAGATTAGAAGAGGGTAGGATTTCTCGCCATGGTGGAGACGACCGCAGAGTAACCAGTACCCTGCTGCTGAAGCTGTGTCTCAGGGAAGTGGAAGACTGAGCTTCCAGTTACTGAATCGTACAGGAAAGACCAATTTTGTAAGATTAAGTTACAGATTCTCTTGAGGTAATACATTACTTTTTTTTTTCCTGAAAGATGCGTGAAGTTTTTGTTCTAGTATAAAATGGGAAGACTTCAGAGCAGCTTTTATAGGGGCAGTAAAAGTATTTACTGCCTAGGTGTATACTCTTTGGTGCCAGACGCAGAAAGATGCTTATGTGAGATGGCAGGGACAGTCAGACGAAGTCTCAGTGTGGTATTTTGGGTAACATGAACAGTATACCTGTGGTCCAGGACTTACCTGGACTGCTGTCTCCTGTTAATGGAATAGTCACAAATACCTAAAAGGCATAGATTTGGCAGAACAGGAAAAATCTTTTCCATATTTTTTGAGAATTGAGTGTTGGAATCTTTAAGAGGTAAATACAAGAAAAAATTAAAATACTTGTGTTATATTTGTAAATACATGTAAATTTGTGTTATACAAGAACTTGGATGTTAAAGTCAGAACTCATTGCTGTAACACTATAATTCCAGCATCATCCATTTTTTAATACATTTAAAAGTTACACTGATGATACACAGACATTTGATATTCATTCAACATTATGCTTTTGTTTCAAAGTCTTCTCTCTGTGGATACTTGCTTAAAGATGTAGTGTATATTTATATTCCATTGTGTTTTACTGTGTTTTATTTTTCTTCTGAAAGATATGCTCAGTAATTAGTTTATTCGAGCTGGATTTAAATGACATAGCTTTAACTTCAATTACTAAATTTCTGGCTTTACTGCAGCTACCAATAATAGCTTGTGGCTTTAGTTGGAGCTGGAAAAAAAAAAAGTGGGGAATGGGTAGTTCCTAGTAGCTACATAATGACTACATACAGAAAGTTGCATTAGTAAAAATCTGTTTCCTCTAGAATTTTTTAAGCTCTAGAAACAGCAGAACTGCAGCCACGTTAAGGTTAAGTAATGAGTTAGTTAATCCAGGAGCTGCTCCACTAGTGTGGGGCTACGTCTGTGTGTGCATGCATGTAACAGTAATTGGTAAAGTTTTAAATAACACTTTTCTTTTTCCTTAAAGGCCATTATATGCATAAAGAGAATGACCCTTATCTTTGAATGATCACTAGTTTGGCTGGCCATCTTTTCTAAAATAAATTTGAATTTTGATTAAGGCTATTTGTACTAAAATTTTATCTCCATGAACAGTTGAAAGATCTTCAGTAATCTCTGTTAAAATTATAGGAGGTGCTTACTTAGTACCTATCTGGAGTTCTGAGTTTACTTTAGAAATCAATTGACTGAATGTAAGAGAAGTTAGCTGTTCTTTATTACT
This sequence comes from Chlamydotis macqueenii, assembly GCF_036417535.1. NCBI lineage: Eukaryota > Metazoa > Chordata > Aves > Otidiformes > Otididae > Chlamydotis > Chlamydotis macqueenii. The sequence continues at coordinate 66,308,495 of NC_141560.1, read as the reverse complement.
GACTGAAAAGTGCTCTTGCATTAAGCTGGAGAGAATTTACATGATTTGCAGGAGAATGTTTTACTTTAGTTCAGTAATAACTTCCTTTTTCAAAGAAGAATCGATTTTTTTTTTCTTGATGTAACTAAGAGGAACACTCTTTTAATGCATGGTACAAGTGAAAAAGAACAGTGTAAGGTGTAAAGGCTTACAAGACCAGGAGATAATATTCCACTGGATAGTCTGATCGTTTCTCAAATTGCCCTTTGGCTTTAGTAAAATTAATAGCAGCACAGCAGCAGTATTTGGACTGAGAGGTGACTTGTTTTTCCGTTTGCTAGGTCCCTTTCCATTGTTAAAATTACTGTCATTGGTGTTGCAAGATTTGACTTCCTTTTTTGATGTTCACTTTCCAATGCTGTGAGCCAGAAGTACAAAAGGTATTTCTTAATGCACCACAGATAAATGCCTTTAACGATCCTCTTTATCACATACATAGCTAAGGCATCAAAATTTTCAGGAGTTAGGCCATAGTGGAAATCCAATTAGACTAGGAGAAAAACTTGTGGATCTGATAGTCTGCTTGTTAACTTAAAAATCCAATTATCTCATTCTAACACAAATAAGCATGTAAGTACCTTTCTGCAGATCCTCCCGTCAGAAATGGTGGAGAATCATCCGAGGATCTGCCCTCCATTCTTAGGTTGAAATACTTCATTTCAAATAAGATGTGAAAAATGACTAATGGATAATATAATCAACAGAAATTGGCATTCAGGATTTAAATATAACGATTGTGTAATCTTAAGTTATGTGGCAAATAAAGCCAAGGCTCATTAGCAAATAAAACAACACTAATTAATTTCTTCTTTTTTAATTTTTTTTTCTGAATTAGGTTAATTATGAGGGATTTATGCATAGTAAGTCATCTTCCTTAGCATGACATGAAATCATTCTTAGATAGGAACTTAATCATGAATAAAGCAACTAATAATTTTGCTGTAACGGTTACCTTGTATTCTGAATGTACCCTAAATCCTGTTACTACAAAACTTATATATAAGAACCTCCCTTATTTATATTGCGTGCTGCAATGTAGAGAACTGAGAAATGAAGACCTAACCAAAATTAACAATCCAACAAGCTATCAAAGTAACTGCCTGATAAAAGCTTTTTTTGGTGCTCGATTATGGAAGCGCTTTTTAGTGAATTTTGATTAAGTGATGGTGTGATAAGTTGAAATGGACAGAATAACCTGTGCAATGTATACAATGTTAACATCTAAGGAGGGACTGAAAGATCATAGAAGCTGTGACTCAAGAAAACAGAGTTCACATTCTGCTTTAACAGAAACGTGGCGTTTCCGTTGTGACTTCTAGAATTATTTTTTCAAAAGCTTATGGTCCTTGGGCAATGCCTTCATAGGTAAGGGCCATTATACCTCTGCTGACTGTGTTGCGAGACAGCTGAAAAGCTGCATTAGGACAGTTTTTCCTGCACCTGATGTGTGAGGGAGTTGTCTTGTATTAGAGTTGGTTCACGCCTGGAGAGCTGGCAGCATGGATGAGGAAGCTGTGTGATCCGTTATGAGCATAATTCTCGCTGACATGTAATAAGGATTAGTCTTCAGAAAGCTTAATATTGCGGTTCAAAATATCAAAGTGCTTGAGGCATTTAATGTGCCTGTACCAATTTTGTACACCATCTTAACTCCTCCAAACAGCACTAATACCTTCCTGACTCCATTTTTAAAAAGGAGAAACCTTCTGTGTAACGGTTACCACTGTCTGAAAGCTCATGAGAAAATGTACGTTAAGAAAAGCCTGTGCTTGTCTGTTATGGTAATTTTTTTATATATAAATACACATACACAGGTAGCTGAACGCCTTCTGTGTTACATACACAATATAGTATTCCAGGTACACAGCACAGTAAAATAAGACCTAAATCCATCACAGTGCCACTTATCCAGGTGTCTAATGATATCCTTCTCCAGGTTATTTGTTATTAGGACAATAGAGGATTAATTTCTTGACCAATAATCTTATTCTTACTAAAGCTTTACAAGGCCTGTCCCTAAATGTGTAAAGGCTCAAAGGGTGGAGTCGAGAGTCATATCGAAGTTTGTGAAACAGAAACTATTTAGGAATAATTTTTGTATTAATTTTCCTTTCCATAACTGTGTCACATTTCAATTGAAAAATATTTGCTATCATATACTACAGTTATCTAAAATATATTAGTGGATTGCACATTACAGAGAAATTGAAACAAATGCTTTTTATCCTGTAACTGTCATAAAATGAACATCTGCTCTTGGCCCTTCAGAAAAATAGGGTAGCAAGGAAGGTAGCCAAGCAGTTAAAAAAGCCCCAAAAAGAAGATGCAAGGTGTGGACCTAGAAATCAATTTCTAAACTAAATGCTTCTGTATTGTTAGGTAAAAAAACCTCCCAGAAAGAAAAGCCTCTCCAACATTTTGTCATGTAAGTGTCCTTGGGGCAAATCTCACTGTCATGCATCAAGCAGAGCAAAACTGTATGTCAGGAAGCATAGATAGGTTTTTGTGATGTCTGAAGACTGAATTGAGTCATCATGGCTCTGTATTACAAGATAGCAAAACAAAGCAACTACCAGGATGAAGAGATCTGTCATCCGCTTGATTAATGCTTGTTGAATCTCTTTTAAAACACTTTATACTTGAGGGTGGATCCAAGCTGACAGTACGCATTACTTAGTTGTATGTTCAGGTGTGCCAACGATTATAAGTATATACCTAATTAAATATAAGTATGTACCTAGTTAAAGTCCTTGGCTTACTGAATAGTGAAATTCCCATTGACTGCATTGAAATATGACTTGTTCTCAGCTTCTAGAATTACAAGCTGTCACCATTTTCTCTGATTCAATATCCTCAAAGTTATTTAAAATTCAGCCTTTTTTTTTTTCTGTCTTATTTGTGCAGTGTTAGGGAAAGCTAAACAGTTTAATACAGAAACCTTCCTTTTCCTGACTTGAAGTCATAATACCATATTAATTTTCCTTTCTGTAACAGGTCACTTGCGGCTTGCAAACTGTATATATAACTTTAATGATTTTTTTTTTTTAACAAAACTTTTTATGTGACAGCAGTTCAAAAATATCCCAACTACCACACAAGTTTTAATTGATGTAATTGAATAAGTGAAATACATCAGCATGGTGTTGTTACTGGCTATAGTAATTGCTTAAAAATGCATTACAGTTACTTTGTATAGTTGTTCACTCAGTATTGCAAGCATGTAGTGTTTTAAATATAAGATTTTGTAGAATTACTATTTAAATCTTTCTCTTTCTTTATAGTAGGTACTCTGAAAACTCACATAAAGAGGTTGTGTAAAGTCATGTACATTCTGTTTGCATTAGCAATAATATTTTACCTGAACAGCCATGAAAAACGGCGATTCTGCCAGGAGCTCAAAAAAAAAGGGAGGGGTTAAGAATGAAGGAAGATGTCCTTTAGATGTCCTTGTTGCTTTGAGGACATGGACATGAGCATACACCAGTCCCATCCTCCCATTTGCAGTTCTCCCACTGCAGCTCTTTTCTTTTTTACACCAATCATGGGGTTTTTTCTCTCTATTTTTTCTTTTTTCTTTACATCTCTTAAGGTTTGGCAGAGTTTCAAAGTTGTTCAGATAACTCTAGATCTGCCGTTTACTTTAATATTAATCTAGGAGAGCTGTTTTTAGGCAAGACTCTCCCCAGTAGGACGGAAACTATTTTATGTTTTGGTTGGTGTTTGTTTGGTTTTTTTGTTGTTTTTTTTTCCTTTTATTTTATTCTGCAGTAAAGGAGAAATGGAACAATCTTTCATAAGCAACTATTACAGTCTTTGCCAACTTTGCCAGATTTTTACATTGACAAAAAGGTTTTTAGACATTTTTGGAAATCACTGTTCAATCTGGTACCTTACTGAAGTGTAAGTGTAGATTAACTGAAAGCTAATACACTGTGTCTGCTCAGCTGATGTGCTTCAACATACAAACATTGATCACTGGCCATTGTAGAGCAGCATTTTAGTGATTAGATTTACACAGCTGAGAATCCGATCAAATTTTTAGCTCTGCAAAGAGGAAAAAAAATTTAAAAAAAAAAGCCACATTTAGTAAAAAACTTATGAGTGCTTTGAAGTCCCCTGGCATACAGGAATGGGTCTCCTAGCTCATGTCTTTCAGATGTGGCCAGTGAAGCACAGGTGGGACAGCACTTACTGACAGTGGGGAGGAGAACATACGCCTGGGGACGTGAGCAACGATCTCTAGTCTGTTAAGGAGCCATCTTTCTGTTAGTTGGTGTAAAAGCCTGAGCTTCTAGAGTAATATGAACTGGATTTGTTGGGGTTTTTTTTAATCTCCTTTGGCTTCTTGCCTACCCCCTCCGGAAGCCAAGCAGGCTAGTTGTGGTGGTTGGCATTAGAGCCCATCCAAGAACTAGAAGAGCAGGGAGCACTGGCAGTTCTTCTCACCAGTAACAAGTAAATGAGTTGTCATAGGCCAGGGAAGGCATGATGGGAAATAAAAAAGGAAGTAAACAGTAGCTTGCCCCCACAGTACAGAAGGAAAGAGCTTGAGGCAGCCAAGCTTTTCTCATGACGTTTTGTGGAGCCGCAGCCAAATAAAGACTCCATGTTTGAATTTAAAGATGCATACTTATAATGGAAGTCAAATAGCAAGACTGTTAGTCTATGTCATTGTTTTTGGGGTATGTTGCACTGAAAATGTCCTTGGGCAGTACAGCTCCAGCCGTGACATTCAGGGATGCTATCTTGATTTGGCTTGCAGTAATCCCAAATGGCATTTAAAACACAAAACAAAATAATAATAGAGACTGTGGAGGAAAGAATGGCAGAAAATAGTGTTACCTTATAGACAAACACTATGTTGTGGTAATTCAGAAACTGCAGTTATTGAAGAAAGGCTTAAGGAGTTAAATCACTATATTGTAGTACACATTGGTGACACTAGGAATTGTCAAGCTCAAGTTACTTTAGATCGTGTAAGTTTATCTTTCAGGGAACATAATTTTGGCTTAGTGGGTGGGAAAATTACAGAAGAGAGACTTTCTCTTTTAATAAAAGTGGTGGGTACCTTATTACAGAAAAAGCACCTGATCCTAGAAGCATACAAAAACATAGTCAATGCTATTAGTGGCAAAGGTTCATTTCTGTCACCTTCTCTCAAGATCTTTTTCTAAATCCAACAAATTTTGTTGTCTATTATTTAAAAATTTTAAAATTAATCAAAAGAAATTTACAAAAAGTTCAACTTAAGAAACAAAATGAGCCTCACAAAACGAGCCTCACAAAACACACACACACGTTGCAGTTGTTCTTTCTAATCTTTTCTGGTGTAGAAATATGATACAATCCATTGAACTTCTTTGAGTATAATTATTTATAGTAAAGATTTTGGTTTAATATGTGCTGCAGAAGCATAATTTAGGTGTTTTGTTGACATTCATGTCTAAAACTACATGAATGCTAAGAAAAATGCACACTTGTGAATATACTTTTAAAATATGGATTGTATGCCATGTCTCTCAATCTGACATTTTTTTCAGACAGCTATAACAAATGCTTATTCAAGTGCAATTTTTAGATGCTTTATTTTAATCTTAATTCCTCCCCTTTTTACTGTATTGATAACCATCACTTTGTAGGACAGTGTGCTGTAGGTGCATAAAATAAGTCATCAGCTGCTGAAAGGTAGAATAGTATTCTTAAATTTTTTTATAAGAAATGTACCTTTTTAATTCTAAATTTCTTTGGTTTTTTTTCTGTTGCTAAAACCTTTTTTGACTACATTTCAGACAAGATAGCAAGTATCTCTAAATGGAAGGTAATTTTTTTTTTTTTTTTTTTTACAGAAAATACATGCTACAATTTAAAAGCTGTGTCCTTGAAAACATAAAAATGTTTAGCAGGTAGAAGTATGTTGAGCACTAAAGGAAAACTCATTTCATAACTTTAAATAGAACATTATGTACCTTTGCAAAGGTTTTTTTTTTATGGAGTATTAGGTGTACTCATAATGTCTAATCCTCTAAAACTTCCCTCATAAAAATAGACTTTTAAATGTATGTAAAGTCTTTCTTTGAGCTTAAACAGCCTATGTAGATGCAAACGTTTAGGTTTCGTAGGCCTGTCTCTTTTCATTTTCCTGGGTTCTGTTACAAGACCTTGATCTTCAGTAGAGCTGAGGGCTCATCACACCTGGGCTTGAGTCAAATCTGCAAAGCTGCTTAACTGTCCTGTTTCCTACTTTGTGTACCTACTACTTGAAACCTTCATAGTCTTTTTACTACATTCACTATATTACACAGAGTAACCTGTATATTAGGTTAAAACATTGTTTAAAATAAATAAAGTCTCTGAGTTTGGTGCTCTGACAATTAAAATGAGTTATTACACACATTAAGAAATCCCTTCACAGATTTACTGAGTTTAATATCAGTCTCTGAAATTACCGAGGGCTCGTTTTGTGTAATCATTATGTAAGCTGCTAAATTGCAGAAAAAACAGCTCTTGGTAAATATTGCAGTTTAATATTCCATCTCAGAAATGCCTAGGCTACATGAGATAATTGTGGGTTGTTTTTTTTTTTTTTCTGTACTGCTTTCTGTGGAGAATTTAACTGAACAACTTAATGAAAAATACTTTGTTGTTGTAGATGAGCTTTTATGAATATAAAATTCAGGAAATTCAAGATTGTGGTTCCCACAGCAACCATGACTTGTTTCTTGGCTTCTATTTAGGGTTTAGAATTACTGGGCTAAATGCTGTTCCCAGTTCCCCTGACTTTTCCCATGTTGATGTGAAAGCTGGGATGAGAACTTGGCTCAGGATTTGTGGGTAACTTTTTTGTCTGAATATGTTTCTATTTCCTATTTGTCCAAGATATAATTGTGTGGGAATAATTATTCCATCTTTTTCATCTCTAAAATGTTTTTTTTTCAAGACTAACAGTTTTCCAACATGGTCCAATGTGGTACAGGCATTACCCCTCATTTTACTCCTACTGGGTGTATAGGTTAGGAATTGTCATGATTTTTTGATGGAGAATGTGCAAGGAAATTAAATGTCTGGGAAAAAAAGTCTCCCTTCTGATAGAGGATGTAGAGTGACTCAGAGACTGAAGTCCTTCTAACTTGCTTGCAGTGATGATGCAGGAGGAATTTTAATCTGAGACAGTGGCTCAGTCACCTGCAGCTATCTTAGGATACTCAACTAAGTTTTAAATAGAAACTTTTGTTGAAGAATTAAAAACAAATCAAATGAAAAAGGAAAACACTTTCTTCATGGTGTCAGCTATCTTCTACCACCATCTTTTTCCACCTCTTAAAATGTGTTCTGAAGTGGTCACTGCAATACTTTAATATACAAATTTTCAAATATCTCATGATGAGCGGCGTATGTGTAGGGGAGTCAGGCATTTTGACTACTTATTTACATTTAAGATGTTACTCTGGTCTCCAGGATGCACCTGCCTGTTTGATAACACATTTTGAATCTCGACAGTTGTGATTCAAGCACAAAAGCATTTGAATATTCAGTTTATATTGCTTTATGTTTAGTTGTTTTTGTTTTTTTTTTTAAAGTACTGTGAAGAATGTTGTGGGCTATTTTGATTCTCATGTTAACAGAAAAAAAAAAGTTTATATAGGACTTCTACTAAAAATAGAAGTCACTTGTAGCTTAAGACAAACATTACAACATTTCAAATAAGACTTTTGCAGGAAAGGGCAGAATATAAGTTATTGAAAAGTGGACACTTAAAAGGAATATTCGACAATACTGTAACAATACTGTCAGTTTCTCTCCACTATAACCTACAGTTGCCCCACTGTTTTCTTCTGTTTTTCCTTCAGACACGGGAAAGGACAAAGATGCATACACAGATGATTCAGAACATGGAAATTATGATGCTCGTACAGATCAGTCATTGCTTATTCAAAACAAGCTTACCAGACAGAAAACAGAGCCTCGGACTAAATCATCCTTGAAGGTAATGGACACAGAACTTTATTAATAAAGTGTCAATTGTCAGAATATACTTAAATATTTTTAAAATATATTTTTAAGGGATTAGATAAGTTGCAGCTTAAATAAATAGGCATCTCATGGTAAGAAATTTAGGTGGCTCCCATATTATAGTTTGACCTACAAGGGATTCTCTGTACCAAAAGCAACTGAAATTATATAGAATCAAGGGTTCTAATGATTCATATTGACTCATCTTCTTTCAGAAACTTTATACTGCACAGAATTTAGGATGTAGGATTCCCCGCATAGAGTGAAAATCGTATCAGCTGGGAGGCCTCAAGAAGTTAGGAGAGTTTAGAAGAACTCAATTCGTGTAGCAAATGTAGTGGTTGAGAGTGCTCTAAAGTGTAGGATTCTCCTTCTAAGCAAAATCCAAATGATAGCTAGACACATCGAATGAAAGGTAAAATTCACTTAATGTATAGGAGAGTGTAGGAGTATTTTCAGGAACCTCAACTAAAACATGGGGAAAGCCGTCTCACCAGATAAAACTGACATGTTATCTTGCTTAGTAATTACCTAATCACAGTATTCATCACAATGCATTTTCCACAGCAGTTCATCCACTATAATGCTAAAGAATTAGGACTGAGTTTTACTTCAAAACATGTATTTTTTTGAGTCTCACTCTGGACGGGGAAATCCTTAATTCTTCTTTCCATTAAGCATTCTTTAAGGTTCTGTGCTTTACATAGAGGATACCCTTCGGCAGGCCGTTACGCAATTCTCTCACCCATTATGCCTGTGGCACTTTGTAATTCTAGCATTGAACGCGTGTTTCACAGGAGTTATGTAATTGTTGTAAAGCTTATTCTCTCAGTCGCACTGATCATCATTACTGCAGGGTTCCGGAACACAGGTAGCATATTGATGTGACCCGAGACTTCATTGCATGGGATACTTTTAGAAAAAAAAACTGTTACAATAATACCTGTCTAATAATTTTGGTTTACAGGTAATCATATTTACAGATCAGAAAGCTGTGACCTGAAAATGAAACATCAGTAATGACAGAGAAGGATTGTTTGTTGATCTAAACCATTGCAGTGAGAACTTTTTGCTTTCACAGACTTTTTTTTTTTTGGTCTGTTTCTACATGGCTAGCTGAATTAAGACAGAAATAGTGATGAATGCTCTTCTTTGATTTTATTGATTAGGTAGACAAAGCCTTTTATGTCAAATGTGGCCTAAAAGACAGGAAAAATAATGCAGAATTTGCAGAATTTAGACTGTATTATAGAGAACGAAATATTTTTAACAACAAGTAAGACTGCTACCAAAAAATGTAGTAACAGATAATGTCTATTTAGTAACAGGCATTTCATTGTACTAAAGCAAAATGTTTTTTCTATTTTCTTGTAAAATAGAAAATTACCACTAGCTGTGTCTTCTCCAAGCCCTGCATTCAGGACTGATACAAAGTTTATAGGCAGCCAGTAAGCTAACTTTCTTTCAAAGTTTATAGAGGAGCCTTGTATTTGTTTTAAGTTTAAACAAAAATGCACTTTTTATGTCTCAAACTTCCTATGTCCTGACCTACTGAACAAAGTGCTTCAGAGTTTAAAAACAGTTTTCTGAAGCCACATCTGGCTCTTAGCCTTGACAACTCCTTTTATCACAGCAATTACTTTGGAAACTTCCTTCTGGTTTTATAGTGGTTTTACAAATGAGGCAACCAAGCAGGATTCTCCTCCTGTTTACTGTGTGTGCCTGCCTCCACAGGAAAAAGGCAGAGGGGATTTGGATTAGTATTATATTAGAAAAGAAGGTTACTGTTTTGCCTTTGGGTTACTGTACAAGTCTTTGTGGCAATTAGTGGGAGATGTCTAAGGGAAACTTCTTCCGGAAATGGATGTAAAACTAGCATAAGGAGGCTTATTGTTTTTGAGACTGTTCAAAGCACAGAAGACAACTCTACGGCTTTAGAGCTGGTAAGTACTCTCATATATTTGGAAAATAAACTGATCTATCATGATTAAGAAAGTCTCTTCAAACTGACCAGAGAATGAAAATGAGGAACACTGCACTGGCAAAGCATGCAAGGATGAAAGCTTATTCTTATTCTCTGCTTGTTAATGATTTTAATTTGGGCTTGGTTTGGAAGAGTTGCTTTACACCTGAGAGACTAAGGGAAAAATTGCTAAAAAAGTTATCTGCAATTAATGCTTGGTACTATTATCTGTCTCAGTGATGAGCTACTTGAATACTTCAGCAATAATGAACTTGTCTTGCTGACATGATGAAAGCCATACATGTTTTTTTTCAGGAATTGTTTAGTGTTTCAGATCACATACACGATGTGACGCTTCCGTAAATCTGATATGTATTGCTGCAGTTTTAAAGCTTTGGAAACATCAGATAATTTTTTATAGCATCTGGATACCAACATTCATCTTGATAGTCATCTGCTTTTCTCGTTTCCTTGAATATGATTTATACCTCATAATTGCCCTTAGATTATGTTGGTATCATTTCAGAATCCACAGATTTCGTATTGAAAAAATGTTCAGACCCATTAAAAAGCTGTCTTCGCTATCCATCTCTGCCATCTTTTCATCATCAACTGCTGTTGAAATTGTGTAGAAAGTAGGACTTCCTGTATGTGATTCTGCCAAGGGATCTCATGCCGAAGAATGATGCCAACAAGGGGCTGCTGAGCAAAGTGTGGAATGAGTAGTGTCTGCTATTGCGAGGGAAATGTAGGAAATGAGAAGGTCCCTGTCTGGAAAGTTTATATTGGAAATGTTCTAGTTTCACTAAGAAAGGAAAGCAGGCTAAACAGACTTTATCACTTTAATGAAAGGCAACGTTTGTGCAGAGAAGCAGGGAAGTCAGTAGCAGTGAGTTCTTTTCTGTACCAATTGCTATCACGTGTATAGTGGCAAGCTAGGAATGTTTGGGAAGTTACGCTTCCATCTCTTTTCATTCACTACATTACTGTTACTCTCTATGATCCAATTAATTTTTAATCACGTATTTTTTTTTCCTCTTAAGTGGTGTATTTTGCTATCTGGCAAGGTAAAGAAAGGATTTATAGAACAAGGTTCACTTATTATCACTATGGGTTCAGGAACGATAAAGAAATGCTGTCTATACAGTAGCCCAGTTCACTGCCTTTTTCTGATATCCACTAATATCAACTATAGTATTGCATGTCCAGACTGGCTTTGTGTTGGGTAGGATCTGAAATGATTTCTTTTTCAGTCTCCGGAAATGTTACATAACTTCTAAGGAATTTTAAATAAGATCTTAAATAAGTAATTGGCCAAAACATATGGGAAATTATATCTAATCAGCTGGACATACTGCTGAAAATTCATTATAAGTTGAGCAAAACTCGGTATGTTCAATGTAGGTTATTACAGTGGTTATTAAAGGATAAATCTACCCAAGGAAACCTGAAATACGTTGTTTAGGCATTTTATTGGATTCTTTGTGATTTTGAAAATAACTGTTCCTCTCTTCTGCAAAACAAATAGTTCACTTGGAAAATTTAATGTAGGTGGTTTTGAAAAATGGAATGAATTAAATGTAATACCTGCAGAATAAAACTCTTCTTCAATCTTAATATTTTATGTTCCACACTTCTGCAGGAATTATTTTCCGGTTTCTTTTTTTTTTCGTGTTTAAGTCTGTAACTTTCAGAGTTGCACAGATTTGTGCTATATGTTCTAATCCTGTCAGTTTATCACTAGTTTCACATACATTATTTCACTCATAATCCTGCTCCTGTGTTCAGTGGAAGTCAGGCATGCATGCTGAAAGAGATGGTTTGACAATAAAAATGTTTTAGTGTATAAATGAGAACAAGATGTTGTCAGTCGACAACAATGTACTGGAAAGGAGAATAGCAAAGGGAGCCTGATAGAAAATGCAGTCTAATAACACAAAAGTAAATAAAGCTTAAAAGGAATGATAACAGATAAAATCATTATCCCGGAATAGAATGACATGGTAAAGTGCAACAAAAGTTAACTTTATGCTTCTAGTGCATGGCTGTCCTCTGCTGTGAGGCTTTGTTTAAAAAGGGGGAAAAAAAAAAAAGATCAGAAAATATTTCAGGAAATGCAGGGAAAGTAGTAATTTTATCATAAAGATGAAAGTTTTAAAAAATTAACGAAAAAATAAACATGTAAAGACAAATTTTCAGTGCTTAAGTCAATATGCTTCTTAAGGCCTTCCTATTAGACTTAAAGAGCAAATAGAAATGGTTAAGTATGAAAAATGGGAAGCCTCCTCCTGTCTCCCAACATTGACTACCACTTACTCATAAGTAACATTAAAGACACTTCCTTTCAAAATTTTTCATAAGGTTACCTAAACCTGCTCCTTTCCTGAAGCAAAATGTATATTTCATATTATATACAAAGATATTTTTTGTGCTTACTCTGAATAGAAGGAAAACGGGGGAAAAAATGTCCTTTGAAGAACCTAAAATAATTACTAATTCTTTAGTTTGCTCCTAAAAAGTTAAACAGCGGTTTTATCAGGAAAGTCAGAAATTTCTGGAAGTCTTCCTCTTTGTTCAGAAAACAGGTAGGTGCAGCCCAGTACAGTGTGGTATACGCAGAAATACGTTAGCATGGGTAATTACAGCAGCCTGTCATCTTAGCCAGGCTGTGTTGTCTCTGGTGCCCAAGATAGTTTGGATATCTTTGCATGTGCAAATATGTCCCCAGTTTTCTTGCCTAGGTTATTATGCTCATGGTTATTTGCAAAAGGAAAAAAAAACAAACCAAAACAAAGCATTATACACTCAAAATCAATCAGTCTGTATTTTTAAGAATTGAAAGGATTAACATAATTTCTGACCCTTCAGACAAAAAAGATGATTACTAACTTAGTCATGTGCTTAGAAAATGTCTAATAAAGCACACCTTAGAGTATTCTTAATCAAAGTATGATTTTTCAGATGTAAAAAATTAGTACTATTTTAAAATCTTTTAAAACATTTTCATGGCTAATTTCATGTAACTTAAGAAGTCTGTAAACTTTTTCAGGTCCCAGGTTTGATTTTTAAATATCCTGAAACAAAGCAAGCATTAATTAGGAATCTCACTTTTGTTTCTGAAATAAACCCATTGCAGTTAGCATCAGAAATGTATTTATTTCCAGAAAATAGTTAAGGGTAGGAGTTGAGTCATAAGCTCTGAATGTAGACACCAATGGCTGGAATGGTGGCATCCTTCTGTGTGAATATTACTGAGGATGGTAATGCAGAGTTCATGGTAACAGTAGTAGGAAAAATTAGTAATCAAAATAAGCGAGGTGGTTTTCGTGAATCAGCCGGTAATCACTCAACTTAATAGCGCCTTATGAAGTTCTAAGAACAATAACAAATTATATTGGAAGAAAGTTTTCTTTTGTGAGAAATAACCATTCTACTCAGAACGGGAAAGCTGTTCATGTAGATTTTGCAGGTTTAGGTAGTTGCCATGCCCAAGGATTTCACACATCAGACTTTACCTCTGTCAGAATTCCTGCCCTAGTTCCTCAAATTGTTTCCATGGCTACTTCTGTCTGATACATGATTTAATAGCCCTGAACTCATCCATCATTATATCTAAAACACCTCTTAAAAACCAAGTCATGAAGAGATAACAGAATACTGCTGTTTCTTGCCCCACCTCTGATAACCAGTGTGTTTTGCCTTCTAAGCTCCATTTTCCCCTTCTTACTCTTCCATTCCAACCTGATTTTCCTTGCAAGTGTGCAAAGTGATTATACGTATATATATCTATATCTATATGTGTCGTTCCATACGGTCCTTTTTGAACTGTAAGACTTCATGCCAATGAACTTTATGGTGTTGTTCACAAAAGCTTTGTGTGTCAGGAGTAGGTTGATGAACATGATGTTGTTTCCATGAGGAAACAAATACATTTCAAAGTCTCTTTATTTGTCTTTCATTCTTCCTCCGATGTTTTCTGGTTCTACAACCTTTCCCTACGTCTTTGTCTCTAAAAACCGCTGCTGGCGAGGTGGTGCTACTGCAGAGTGGTGATGCTGAGACTCAGGGCTTCCATATCCAGTAGTAACATCACTTTTTCTACTGCTGGATTCTTCCTTTCCCTTCTATTTTTATAGTTTCCCTGGGAAAAAAAAACCCAGGACATTTGAGTAAGTCTCTCTTTAATATGTTGCTTCATTATTGGTAAGAGTTTATCAAAATGATTTTTCTCTAGCACATTCAGCTGGCAGAATTCACAAGCTGCCTTAGGGAGGAAATTAATTTTGTTCTAAACATAATCACCTTGAAATAAAAAGATTTTGGGGAGAGAAATTTAGTAAATTTGGGGTAGAGATTGTAAAAGAAGAATCCTGAGGCCCAGCTGTGTGCATCCATCTATCTTTTGGATCCCAGATACTAGTCTGTTGGTATATTTACTTTACATAATTTTAATCATAAAATATAACTATTAAAAGTCTTGTTCCCTGCTCTTCACTTGGCAATTATATGTTAAATAACGGTAATGAAAATCTTGAAACAAGATGAAACAAACAAGTTAGGCAATTTCTTTCATATCTTTTTTCTCACCTCGCTAGTATATATTATTCATTAACTTAAACTTTTCACTATTGTAAAGTGGGGGGAGAGGGAAAGAAAGTATACTGATATATTACAGTGTATTTTTCAGTAATTTTCAACAAGTTTCAAAATTTGCTGGTGGTTTTGCTGTTAATACAATACCGCAAAACTGAAGCCTACCATAACAAGTGATTTACTCTCACCTGAACCTGGAATTTGCTTACTGCTTTGGGAGTGGTTCCAACTCACTCTTCTAGATTTTTTGTTTCTATGTATGGTGTGAAAAATTGGCAAAAGTTTAATCTACAGAGCAGAACAGTAAGCTGAAATCAGTGGAGATGAAATAGTTATAATCTCTGTTAATTGTACTATTTAAATTAATTGGGGAGAGAAAGAGCCTGTAAAACAGCTGTTCCCGCTTTGTAAAGAAGGCATTGCTTATTAATTAGAATCTGAAAAATAATTTATTGAAAAGTCCCTTCAGGATGGCTAAATTCAAGGAAATTCTTCTTGTACAAAATCTGAATAGAAATGTAAATTTTTTATTTTGTAACTTTGCTAAATATTTGTGTAATACTTTTGTTTCGCTTTTTTTCTTGAGCAAAAGCTGCTTTTTCTCAGTTAACTTGATCAACTTGTTTTGTCTAGTGTAAACTGTAAGCTTCAGTTGAATGGTAACGTCAGTATTTTGAATTTTACACTCTTTCAGACTTTGAAGCAGTGTGCCATGTTATTCATTGTAATAATCACAAGCTATGAATCAACCAAAAAATAATGGCAAATAATAAAGAAAACCCAGGAATTGCAAAAGATCTCTAGTGGCAAAGCTTTAGGTAATATTTCACTCTGATACAAACCAGTGTAGTATGATTTTTGCATTGTGAACAAGTTTACTGTTGAGTGGGGAGGTGCTTCACAGCCTCAGTACACAAATAAATAAGGTTTAAAGTTTTTGTATTTAGAGATTCGGGAAGAACAAGGTGAAGCTAAAACTTGGGTTTACAAGCTGAACTATAGAGTCGAAAAGGAGTTTCTCCAATCAAACTTAAATAAGGTTTCGTATGTGTGTAAATGTCAGAGAGCTGATCAGATGGATACTGTTTCAGAAAATCTAGAAAACTGAGAGATCAGTCCTTTTCATACACGTTTTCCAAGTGAAACAGAAAATCTTTGAAACAGTACACAAAATATTTCTCCTGATGCTTTTCTTCTGCAGCATGTTGAAACAAAGGTGAAAGAGTGAATCAGAGATTTATTGGTCTGAAACAGCAGATAAATGTGGTTTTGCCTGAATGCCCATTGTACAAAAAGGCTGAGTCACTGTGCTAGGTGTGGGCAATAGACCTTGACTCGTATGTTTAATTGAAATTGCTTCTCCCTGTTCTGCTTACACGTTATGGAGCTCCTTCAGGTCAACTGAGAAAACACCTAAATCACCAGGTAAATTTTTACCAGTGCAGATATTCCTGCTAATATAGGTGGACAGCCTTGCTTGAGAATTACCCTGAAGTGAAACTAGCAGAATGAAAGTAGCAATAAAGTGAATCAGTCCTGAAATTGATAGGGTATAGGTTGGGTTCACTGCACGATTTGGTAAGTGCCTTCAGTATTGCGCATCTCAACCTGTGGCAGTACTCCTTTGAAAGCGGTCCGAGATGAGTAGATGGAAAATGTATCAGCGCAGCTCATTATTTATTGAACATTACCCCCAAATAATTCTATTTGGTGCGGATGAGTCCGAGTGCTTATTTCCATACTGTTGTTAATCTGTGAAAGAAAACATGTTTTCCCAAGACTGAAGAAAAGCAGATGTTTCAGAAATGCAGTAAGAAGGGCTAGAAATAATAATTCAAAGAAAGGTAGAAGTATATTACAAAAATATAGATTTAATTTGCATAATGTCTGTACAGTAATTGCACAAGCAGAAATTGTGTAAGAGAAGTTCCAGATTTCCCCTTTGGAGGAGTTTTCACCAGGCTTTTTATATGTGGTTTTATCTGCTTTGTGGAGCACAGAAGCTTGCTCTTGTCTGCTTTTGTGAAATACTTGTGCTGGAACTCTTCATTGTTAAAGAGCAGGTTCATTGCTCGTGTCATGTACCTGAAAAAAGTTTGGGTATTCAAAAACTGGCATATTCAAATTTGCCTTTTCAGATCTTTCGTCTACTACCTCACCTTCAAACCTCTGTGTCTTCTATCTTTAGATCATTACATCTATGACATTTAAAAAAAAAGAATAAAAATTAATGCTTACTTTTGAAAAGTGTCATCTGGAAAAGAAAGACAGTTGATGCTATCACCAGCTGCTGAGAGGAAAAATAAGCTTAACTGTACTTAAATTGAAGCTTAGTGTACTTAAACAATGCTCCTCGATGTGTGATGATGCGCTTTTTTGTAATGCTAGCTGGTCTGAGGATGACTGTTCCTTAGTTTTTGCTTTGGGGAAAAAAAAAAAGCCAGAGGAAGAGGAAGAATCTTGTTAGAAAACCAGTTTTTGCGGATGGTGGTGTTCTCAGAACCACTAAATATGTAGAGAGTTGGCAGTGTGGTATGTGGGAGTAAGAAAAAACCTGAATGTAGAGACAAGTGAGCCGGTGTCCGGTATTTATACTGCAGATATCACACACTAACACTTGATTCTGTTTATCAACACAGAGTGTAACTATTGGATGTAGCTCTGAGTATTATATATTTCATAGCAAACAGTGCAAATAGGATGAATTTCCAAGACTAGCATCCTGTTGCTAATAGATGTTGTATTCATAGGCTTGTGGTCCCGTAGAAGTGAGTGTAACGTATCTTACTTCAAACTGGCATACTTGTTCTGGACCGTTTGTGTTGAAATGACTGCTGCCTTCTCCAGAAGATGATCATAGTTTCTCAGTTTACCTTGTCAAAGTCTTCATAGTCTGACACCAGTTGATATAGTCACTATCTGTTCTGAATCATGCAAAACACAGAATGCAAAAATAGCTTTCAGGGGCAGCATGTAAAGCAGGGTTTTCCATATCAAGGTCAGAAAATCCCTGATGTTTGCAAGCATGGTGGGAAGGAACTAGACAAGATTTAAACGTTACTAACATGACATTGAGAAAGCACTTCAGCAGGAATATCCAGGAAAAGGTTGCAATCAATAGCAATAGTCTTTTTTAATTTTTTATATTTATTTCTCTTTTGGAGAAAATATAACTATGTTTGTTCTATAAAATTTGACCAGGTACAAAGCTGGGAAACTTGGTTTAATCTACTTGTCTTTAAATTTTATTAATTCCTTCTGGAAGGTGCGGATTAGCAGAAGTTTATTATTATATATCCCATACAATAATTTTTAAATTTTTTCCACATCTGAAACAAATAACTCAAATATAGGGTTTGTGGAGCTATTTTATTTTGGTTTGCTCTAGTTACTTTGAAGTCCTGAGCAACCGATGAGTATGAACTTGCCTGTTCTTGTGACTTGTTCTTTATATATTCATCCTGTGAATATGCTTTAGAAAAGTCTGTGTTACACAGAATTTGTGATGGCGCACTTCATCTTTATGAATGCCACATTTAGTGTATTTTTATTTTATCTTCTCCAGAGTGATGCCATGGCGTCATCAGGCCTCTTCTTCAAAGACGGCAAAAAGCGCATTGACTACATCTTGGTCTACAAAAAGTCAAGTCCACAGGTAGAAAAAAGAAGCACGTTTGAGAAGAATTTGAGAGCAGAAGGGTTGATGTTAGAACGAGAGGTGAGTCTTGTAGCTTATGTGGTATAAAAACCCCTTTATAATACTTTATTGGATTTATAAATGATACCTGACAATCTTACAAGCCTTTCCAGTCAGGCTTTGTTTAATGCTGTATTAAATTAATAATAACAATTGTTTGATAGGGTGTGTTTTATGTGTCTTGGAGATGTGTGCTTGTACACATATACACACACGCATGTACCTCCAAAGTATAATCACTTTGAAATTGGAGCAGGTGTAGTACTGTTAAAAAGGAAAACTTCCAGCTTCGGTGACTCATGGTGTTGCTTTAATATATAATCTCTGTGTCTTTCAGCAGAATGTATTATACTAAATGTCTCTGGTTTTAAAGGGGTAAAGATTTTTCAATGTCAAGTTAATCCATCTCTACTTTACATGACCTAATCTGCGTTGGGTTCTTTGACCTAGACTGGTTTACAATTTAAGTGCTACTGTTCAGAATTCTGATTTTTCTTGAATATATTTTATAAAAACCTGATTTTCTAATAGTGTTAAAAATTAAATTCATCTTTTACACAGAGTGCAACATTTCACTGTTAGATCCCTCCTCCCTTTTTTTTAAATACTGAAACTTTTAAAAACTTTGAGTATTAGAAGGATTTTTTTAAGCTTTTTTTTTTTAGTTGCATGGGTGTGATTTTTGTCATCTTGACTCCAACCTGTTATAGTTTGCTTTCCCAAAACTCCAAGTTAATATCTCTTCAAGACTCCTCATACAGTTGCTGACATCATAGAGGTGATTTAATGTTTGTGTCTAGGTGCTCACAATCAATATTCTAAATAAATATTAAAAACAAGGTGTTCTTTGCATTGTCAAAAATAACTTCTAGAGAATTGTGGGTTTGCTTGCTTTTTGGTTTTTTCCTTCTCTGCTATGTGGTAGTGGAGTGTGGGGGATATTGAGGAATTTTCACTTTCCTTCTGTGAACTGATGACATGAAGGCTTTTGTCCGTCTAGAACCATTTCACAAGCATGTTAAATTGTTACTGCTCTGACTGGGGTATCAGTAATGACAGTACTAATATAAAAAGGAAGGAAAACAGTCTTGGATTTTTGCTGTTTCATGACTTATAAACATGCATATGTTTAGTCTGTCCTGAAGTACGCTCCTATACTTCATGTGTCTTTCATCCTGATCTATACTTTTCAACTCAAAAGAATTAGCTTACATTTTCTATGTTAGAGCAACGAGCTTTTAACTGTTTGGAAGTCCTTGAAAGTTCTAGCTGACGATGTAGCATGTTGAATATTCATAAATAACCAACCTGACAGTAGTTTAAAAACTGGGTTTAAAGCTTTTGAAAACTATTTGGAGCCTAAGCAGAAACAAATTATTCGATTTTGAAATATTTGTTGAAATTAGAACAAGCCCAGTTAGAGTCAAGTGTAGGAACCTCTAATGCTGAAACTTTTGTTTTAGGTACAAACAAATCAGTGATGAAAAACATTTGAGTAGAGTATTCCTTGTAATTTTACAAAAAACCTCAATTCATACAGAGATCCCATTTATAAGTTCATAGCAGATACAGCAATTCCTTCACCGTTCCCTTGAGTTGCCATTTTGGCAGAGTGGGACCTGCAGCCTTCTCTCAGCTGTTCTTATGTCTCTGGCAGCTGAGCACTGTTCTCCTTAAGTGGGAGAGACACAGAATGGTCTTCAGACTGGTCATCTAAGATGATTTTGAGGGGATTTAAAATTAATTCATTTTCATTTATTCTATGTCAAAAAATGCTGCATTCTGCTGTGCTAATAGGCAAACATCTGTCTTATAGATTCCTTTTGACAGTTACTAGTTTACTCATATTAGAAGATTTAGGAGGAAAAAAAAATTATTAATTTTCCTTTGTCTAGCTCAGAGCAGTTACAGTGTTTTCAAACTTAAATGGCCACTTCAGGCTGAAAACCCGATTTTTATCCTGAAGAATGCTTTTAGAAAGATGAATACCATAGAGGTTTGAATTATTAATATCTATTTATTTGTTATCACCCTTTACAGCCAGCTGTTACAAACAGTGATATCATGTTTGTTAAAATTCACTGTCCATGGGAGACATTGTGCAAATATGCAGAAAGAATGAACATCAGGATGCCTTTCAGGTATTGTAGAAACTATTTTAAGAAACTTTTGATTTAATGCTTAATATTAAAACTTCATTACTTACCTTAATGCTAAAATGCAGGTTTTGCTGCACTGTGGCTAGGCATGCTTGTGTTTAATTTAGTGAGATGATGCGGAGAGAGGAGAAAAATAATAGGCACTGTTCTTTCCGCATTTACCTGTGGTGCTTGTTTTCCAGCTTACCTTCCAAGTCAAATTGAGCATATGTCTTTAGAAATTAGTGTTAATAGTTCACGCATTGTTTTGGATGTCCATGACAGAGTTTCAGGTATTCTCCATCTGAGCTGAAGTATTCTCTGTAATTTTAGGATATTTCTGAAGTCTTACTCAAAGGCAAGTGAAATGATGGAAATGACTGATATCTTCTGTGTCTCCAACACACATTGGCATACTTTGGAGAAAATGGGATACCTTTATTTCTTGGTCCTCTAGCTTTCCTTTGCAGAATAATGAGTTAAACTGAGTTCTTTCTTGATGTGCTAAACAAATTCTATCATATCTTTTTGCAATAAATATTTGTTATTTATTTGTGGGACAAGTTAATCTCTCCTGCAGTAATACAGAAGTTTTTAAAGGAGAAATGTCCCTTTTCAAATCAACTGGTAATGTTCTTCCAAAGAGAGAAGAGCATGTAGTATGCTGTAAACCTCATCAGGAGTTACAGTGGTAACCAGATGCCAAAGCTGCATGACTCACGGAAAATACCCTTGCAGCACTCCTTTCTCACTTGAATTGCCAAGTGCTCTATCTTTCAAGTCCCTGCTGATTTCAGCTATCGCAGTGTGGCTCTCTTGCGTTGATCCTAAGACAGAAACAGTCATTGTGAGGCATTCTTTGCATAAAACTTAATTCAGCCGGTTCTATACTGAGGTGCCTTATCATCCCAGTAAGCCTTCAAAGTCCTTTACATTAAAAAAAAAAAAATGTTCTGTGTTGTGTAACAGTCATCTTCCATATGTTTCAGAATATTGTTATAGTGCCCTTTGAGCTTCTCTAGTTTGAATAATACTTGTCAACATTTTAAATATAGAAATGTTTGCATATGTGTATATGCACACACAGTGTAAACTCCAATTAAAAAAAATAGTTCTTTCTTGCTTTTGATACTTGAAGTCACAAAATTAAGTTCGGATTTAGCAATGGTTTGAATTCTTCATCATTTTAGTAATTTCACAGATCAGTAGTGCTCTTCAGGGGAAAAAAAAAGGCTACTTTTGCAATACTACTTTGTTTAGAAGGCATTCAAAGTCGTGTTTGTTTAGTATATTATTAACTGGCATGTTAATATATTCTTTTTTATTTTTTTTCAAAAATGTCTGATCCATCTTTCTTTGTTTCTGGGCTGTTGCTTTAGCTTCCTTTTATCCCACCCAGTTCAGTACACCAAAAGTACATAAAATGCTGCATTTGGCTGCTTCACTTTGTTGGCAGTTTTCCTGTCGAATGAAACATATTTTTTTTGTAAGAAAAAAACCCGCTGTCCACCTCAACCTCTATAATAGCATTCTGAGAAATAGTAAATTCATCTCCATTTCTTTTCTCTTGAAATATATTTTAATAGGAATTTAAATGAAGTTGCAGTCTAAAACTTAGGTGCATATTTTAAATAGGCTATTTCTTTAATTTCCGTACTTTTTAAAAAATAAGTGAGTAATTTTATTGTGAACAAAGTGGACGTAGCAGAATAGAACAGAGGTCTGTTTTGCTCTGCCAGCAGCCAGTCTAAAGTGTCCAATACAGAAGCCCAGCAAATGTAAAGCAGTGTTTCATGATGCCTTCTCTTTCCAGAAGTTGTGGTTTAGAGACTTTCTGAGGCAGAGTTTGTGTCTTCATCTTTACTTATATTAGCCCCTGATGGCTTTTCATGGATGCAGAAATGGCCATCTACACTTCCTTAACAACATCCTGTGACCACACATTTTAAATTTAATTACATGTTCTCTCAAAAGCACTTTTGTTTGTTGTAAGTCTTGAGCTTGCTTATTTAAATTGAAATTTTCTTAACTGGATGGCATATATTATTTTCCTGAGGTAACTATTTTCTCCATTCAGTGGACAGAAGAAGCTCAAATCTCCCAGAATTACAATTAACTATTGTAGTTCCCTCCCAAGAAATTTTAGGTAGTCCTTAGGTAGTTTTAGGTAGTCCTGGAAAGAGCAGAAAGTTGGACTCGATGATCCCTATAGGTTTCCAACTTAAGATATTCTATGATTCTAAGAACAGATAATTTCTCTTAACCTTTATGCGATTTATCAGTGGCTTCTGACTGTCCCTTTTCAATACATAACTGAAGAAGAGAGCTAATCTTCCCTGCAGTACTTTAATGCAGTACATTCTTGTTCTCTGGCACAGCATTGCAAAATTTTGGCTGTCGTTTATGGTCACTAAAATATACCGTATGTTGGTATCATATATGAATAATACATAAAGAATTAAGCCCATACTTTTTGGGTTCATTTTGGCTCAGTCCAGGAACCTAAACAAAATCAGTAGAATTATTACACAGCTTAAGAAGTATTTCTCTCTCTTGATGAAAAGTAAAAATGCTTTTTTTTCTGACCCAAGGGACCATCCAGCAGCCCAGAACAGTTTTAGCATGGTATTATACCTAAATGTGTTGGCACATCTATATGTAATATAGATAGAATCTCAGTTTTTCAATTACAAAAGGAAATTTTTCTAACATTTAAAAAGACCAATCTGTGGTAGTCACTGTTGTCTTGTAAATGGTTTCAAACAGAATTTATGTTACCACGAAGATTAGATCATGACTGAATTGTACTTTTTAAAAAATTTATAGGTATTTTTCTAAGTATATGGTCTGTCAGTAGAAATGAAACTGTTATATATTTCTAGAACTCAGACAAAAGTTCAATTTTATCTGTATCTACAAGTATCTCATATGACACATAATTATTACTGTGTGTAATGAATAAATTAGATCTATCTGTAGCTTAGCTGGACTCCATCTGTGCAAAACAGCTAAGGGCAATTTTTTTTAATTTTTTTTTTTTTTAAATGTAACATCTGAAAATCCTTTAATAATTCTTCATTTCTTCATTTACAGTTCTGCCTAGTAGTACCATGTGCCAGGCTGCCAACAGCCTGCAGATTGGTAGATATGTGTTTTTCCAATGGCCACATATTTTCCAGGCAGCATTTCCTTCTCACTCCTTTTAATATATTCATTTCATTGTTGCTTTAATGTAAGTCATGGACTTTAATCAAATGCTGCCCAGATGGGCAGTTGCAGATCTTGCTAACTGTGTATGGTTCTAGGCTGAGAAGTGATGGAGAAGCATCCAGAGTGAAAGTACTATTTTTGTGTGTGTTAGAGTAGGTGGAGAGGATAAAATATCAATTGAAAATAATATTAAGATTTTATATTAGTGTATCCCAATAAACTTGTTTTAATTCCTCCTAAAATATAAGCCTTGCAGACGTAGAAAGGATTTAGGCAGATATTAAGTAGAAGATGAAAACTAAGCGAGGAGCCAAGTCCCTGGTGCTGAACTTCACTGTCCTCAGATGAGTGCTGTGGTAAAGATACGGGTACCCTGAGGAATCTGTGGGATCGAGGCCTTCGACTAGTTGAAACGTGGTATGAAATGATAGGAGATGGCCAGAAAACAAAACCTGAAAAAATGAGATTAGATGTGTAAAGTATTACATTGCAGCAAATATGTCTCTGTATGGTTTCACAGTAACTGTTGTCAGGAGACTTTACTGGGAAATTCTGGTCTTGTTTCTCTTAAGTTTCTGTGAGAAGTGAAGGGTGGAGAGAAAAGAACTGTTAACATAAAAGTTGTTTGTTGCACTTAAGAGTATTAAGATTTTTAGGGCCGTGTATTGTTCTTCAGTTGGATGCAAAATGTCAAGGGAAGGTGATGGTATACCACTTCAGAGAAGGAAGGTAGATCTAATGGCCCTATAATGCTTAGAGTATTTAAACCGTAGAGTGGGTAAAGCATTTAATAGCATGGAAGCCCTGGTGGTTCTTCCAAAATGAGTTTTATGAAATAAAAGCTGAGAAAGATAACATGAAATGAATACTAGCATGACACCATTGAACCCTGTCTGATGAGTGTCTTATGAATGAATTATTGATTAGCTATTATTATTATTAGCTGCAAATCTAAAATTTAATTTTGACTCAGGAACAAATTTTGAACTTGAAAATATATGAAATCACAGCATTTTAATGACTTACTCAATTTCAGTTGCCTTTTTCAAGTGTTTTTCTCCTTTCTGCCTATGAAAATGCATGTTTTAAATGTCCAGTGTTGTTTTTAATGTATATGTCCTTTTCAACTGTCTCCTACTTGATTATTCTCAGCTGATTTTTGCTGTTCTTTCAGGAAAAAATGTTATTACACTGACTGGAGGAGCAAAACCATGGGCAGGTTGGTGGGTGATGTGTAGCTTCTAATTTTGTCAGATAGTCACCCTGCTAAAGAAAATCCATTCGCAGTTGTAAATTTATCCAGGAAACTTAGAAAATGAGATTATTTTCTTGAAAACTCAAAATATGTTAGCTCAAAGTGTTAAAATATTCATCTGTAACAAGATGCAGTACTTTAAAGCTTTGCCGTTTCTCATTTTAGAAACGCAAAAGTGTTTACATCAGGAAAATAAAATGGCCTTATCCTGGCAGCAAAGATTTAATACCGGAGCCGTCTCTACAGTTATGTCTGTTGTTACTAAGGCATATTTCTTTAGCATGGAAGATGCTTTTGAGTGTATGCGTCAAATTCTGATAGTCAGCTGTTTCCTTAGGCGTGCAAATGTAACTTCTCTCCTGTGTGTCCTGCTGATCAGGACTAAATCAGTGCTGCACACAGAAGGCTGTTGTGAATTTTTATTTGATAGCTGACAGATTAACTTGTGCGCTGCAGTAAAAGCTGTGTAACTCTCTAGGAGGCAGACACATGCAAACCTCACCTGCAGCTACCGCCGTTGTTTCTGCTTCTGTCAGCCAGGAGGAAGGAACAAGAGGGCACAGTCGCGGGTGAAAGGAGCCTGGGGGCACTGGGCAGCAAGAATGGCAACGCAGTGAGCTGTAATCACCCCTCGTTGCTCTAGTCGGACATAATGATGTCTTGTAAATCCTAATTACCTGCAGGGGAAAAAAAAAAAGAAAAATTTTCCGTGAGAGAAATCTCCTGAAAGAGTTTTCTATCATGGGTTTTCTCAAGATGGATCTTGAGATGAGATTGCATTTGATTTAGGTTCTCCTGTTGTTACTTTAGATGATGAAGAGCTCTCATTATTGCTCAGGAAGAATTTAAGTAGTCTCATGAAATCGGTTTGCAAAATAATCAGCTAACAAAAATAGACAAAGCAATAAAGTGAAAAAACTTTAAACACATAAGCAGATAAAATATATTGAAATAAAACAATCTGTAACATAAATTTACAACTGCGTTTTTTCCTCTTCCCAGTCATTCACATGCTTGTTCCATTTTAGTGTGCGTTATGAAAAATGTAAGTGATATGCTTTGTAATGCAAAGGCAAAATCAATAAGCTTTACTGGAAAATTGTCTCATTTCATCAGTAATCCATCTGGTGAGTCCTAGATTTTAAATAAATTTATTTTCCTTATTTAGAAGGACAGATGTCTGAAACACGCAGTTGAAGTTGCACAGTACCTGTGAACCAAGTAATAAACAATTTTCATGCCAGATTGATTTTTCATTTGAGATAAATGTTTTTACTTGTGAGAATTTGGGGATTAATATTTCCCTGAATATTTTCTCCACCACTTTATACAATCCAGTGCACAAAGGACTAGTGTGAAGAAGAAGAAGAAAAAGAAACTGTCTTTAAAAATGAAAGCTAACTCTAAAATTGCTGTCATACACATCTCACCATTTTAATTTCTGCTACTGTCATTGTTTCTTTGCATCTTACATCTCTTCACAATTAACTGCTTCTCTGTAATTTATCAAATCTCTCAATATTTCTAAGTTGCTAAGTGGAGTTTACAAGAGCTATGATGAAGAACTATACTAAAATCTTTGTATATCAAGGGTAAAATTTTAAGCCTATAGAGTTTCTGTAATTATATGAATATGAGGTAGCACTCTAGTATATTAGACCCTGCTGAGGCATGCACACTTCTCTGAAGTTGTTGACATGGTTATATGGTAGATGTATATATCTATAAGTGTCCTTTAAAAAGTCTGCAAAAGACTATTAGGAGCATGAATGAAAGGACAGAAGATAAATGTAATGCTTAATGATATACTGTCTGTCTTGTATGTCATATCTATGTGGTATCTCTTTATTTCTTTACTTCCAAACCTTAGAAAAACCCTTAACACTGTACTTAATCCTATGAAGCTTGAATTCTACGGCTACGCTATAGAAATAATTTTATCATACTCCTTAAGAGCAGTAAAAGCCTTCAGCAAATCTTTTCAAAGGAAAGGAAGTTGCTAGAAGTGGGACATGCGAGTAGATAATGTAAGGATCAAAAATTGTCTGAACTCTCAGATTTAAGACTGAATAATCTAATGGATCGGTCATGTATCTGCCGTATCAGACACTCCGATTTCATGCTGGTTAAGAATGACATTGAGGAAAAGAAAATTAAAAGACAGTTGCCCTAGTATGCATCTCCACTCTGCCCACTAAAATGTTGAAATAAATTTATACTTCTAAGGATAGAGAACCAAAAATGACTTTATTTAGCAACTGAGCTGCAATAAGCCTTTTGCGAAAGGACTTTTAAAACCTTTAGAATTTCAATCTACACACTGAAGTGAAATTGTTAATATAATTGCATCAAAAAAAAAATAGTTATCCTTTAGTTTACCTTTTTTTGGTGATCATTGTGTCCATATATTGAATTTTTCACCATGATATATTTCTCATTACAAAACGTAGTACCATGCTCAGTAGTTTGGTGGCATATGGCTGACAGTTCTGGACACAGTCCTGTGTACTTTTGTCAGTATGTGAGAGGCACAAGCACCGAGCAAAATTCTGAGTGGTGATTGCTGTCAAAAATACTTAACGTACCCGAATTCAGCAGCTGCCACTGGTCATCTCATTCCATGAGTCTGACCAGGTAATTCCAAATTCACCTATACGTTGTTTCTTTGCATTTCAGTTTGCTGAGTACACATAATCTGCAAGGACTTTTTTAATGTCATTGCATGAACTCCTGACTTTGAGTGACTTCACCAGACCAACTCTGTCTACTTTCACTCTTATTAGATAGACTACACTGGATCGATTAATTCAAGAATCCATTTAAGTTGCTACCTTTGACCTAGAAAGTCACTCTGAATAAGAACGCTAGTATTTAGTCCTATGATTCAGACAAGGATTTTTCTGAAATTTGTAATCACTTTGAATGAAAGCTCCATGAAACTTCAGTTTCTTCTTTAGTTGTAAAATAACAGAAGCCAAGAAAAGAAGTCTTTCTTGCTGGGTTATTTTTGTAGATGGGAGGATGAACTTTTCAGCTGTAATATTCTGTGCTATCTGAAGGCACTAAGTTTTGGAGTGATCACACATAAATGACATAATGAAAAGGCAATCACACCTTAGATAGAAAGCCTTTTTGCCTCAGAAAAGAAATTGCAAATGTAATGTGGACATAATTTTTAAATTATTCCAGTACTCTTCTTCATTACTTTGCATGTTAAAAGGAGCAGACAGGAATTTTAGAAGGGAGCTAATTTCTTTAAGATAATAATTATCTACTAGCTTTTTAGATTTTTGAAGGGGGAAAATGATCAAGGCTTTTCATGTAACCAATTTTAAAAGAATTTCATAATTAAAAAACCTCAAGTCGGGTGCATTGTTTTTCTGTTCTTCCTGATGCATCTGCTTATTTTCCTCATGAAAGAAAAGAAGTTTGAGTGCCGTACCAGTTACATACAGAGTGTGCACAATACATATATAGCAAGAAGAAAATTTTGAGAATTTTAAATGTAAATGTAAAATTCTGGTCCCACCTTTGGCTTAGATTTCTATCTGGCACAATGTCGAAGGGGGTAGAGCTGTTTTTGGCTGATGTTGATAATAAGAGGTGCCATTTCACAAAGGTCGCTTTGCTGCCTGCGAGCAACTTACTGTGTCATCACTTATTACTTTTAATTATGAAATGGGTAGCTGTGCTACTGCTTAACACAGGCAATTAAGTGTTCACCTCAGATTAAAAAATCTGACACTTAGCTTTACACTTTTGGTGGATAGGAGATGTATACACTTTATATATCATGCATACATGTTCTCTGAGTAAGACCCAAATCCCACTGAAAAAAGATTATTTAGGGAATGATGCTCTAAAATTTAGACTTTTTCTAAATCTCTGTGCTTGTAGTGTCATAACATAGACTCATTTAATACTAAAAGTGCTCCTTAAATAATATTTCATTGTAATTGAATATGAAAAATGTATAGGTCATCAAGGAGGGCGAAATTGAAGTGATAAGGAGGTGACTTCTAGCATTTGCTTGAAAATTAACTGTGCTTCACTAGATACACCCTTGTATAAGCAATGTCCTTGGATACTATTTAGGCAAGTTGCCAGTAGAATAAAGCCCTTTATGTTACCAGTGTATAATCTAAATGAGGATACAAAAATGATGTTCTATTTGTGTTTTATATTGTTAATTTTTAGAAAACTGCAGGAAGCTATAGTTTTGTTTTGGTTTGGTTTTGTCTGAGTACTGTATTACCATATCTGTGTAATGTATCCTTTACTTTGTTTGATGTTGAGGTATAATGTTTGGTAAGGCAATATCAGCCCTTGGATTCTGAGGAAAATTTTGCAGGGGAAGGCTTTAGTGAAATCAGAAAACCATACAGATTTGATCCTGAGCAGTCTTGTATTTACTTTCAAATTTTACAAAATTTAGTATCTGAGTGTCCAGGCAAGGGAGGGAGGAGGAGTTTCACTTGCCTTGTCCAGGGGGGCTGGAGAAAGTGGTTAGAGATGTTCTTAAGTAAAGCATTCTATGTGCATCCACAGTTCTGCCAGATGAAGTACCGTAGAAAATTATTTTCCCCAGACTCAATACTGCAGTCCCGTCTTAAACCATAATCTCACTAATTTTAGGATTAATTGTGCTCAAGTAAAGTGTGCAAGATAGATCACAAATACATACTGTTAATTTTGCTCTTTAACTCCTTATTTTCTTTCCTTTATTAATGTGGAAATTTCCTGCTTTCATTTCATTTCCATTGTGATATGTCACTAAATATGCAATGTTGGAGATAGAAATAACAAGCAGATAGATGAGAGCATGCAAATCTGATTTCTTATTGTCTCAGTTTGCAGAGGAATATGAGAGAGCTGAAGAGCTGGTTGCCCAGGAATCCAATGAAGCTTGATAAGGAGGCCCTACCTGATCTGGAAGAAACAGATTGCTACACAGCACCCTTTAGCCGTGCACGCATACACCAGTAAGTGCTGGAACTGGAAAGGCAGCACCAGAGACCACAAGGATTTTTGATTTTTCTCGCTTTTTCTAAGCAAGTGCTGTAGAGGCAGCCGTTAACAGATGGTCACTGGCAAATACCCAGTATCATATTTGATATTTTCTATGAGTTTTCTTTTAAAGCCAAAAATCTACTCTCAGTTACTTGCTATGTGACGGTCAGTCAGTAATATAGGCAGAAATTTGACTGAAAAATGAACACTGCCTTTATGGTTTGGAATTTTTTCTTTCAATTACATTACAAAATTACATATTTTACTTAGGCAAAACCTGAGACAGCTGTTGAAATTGGGAACACCTGGAGGCAGGCTAAAACCAATGATGATTTTATTTTTTTTCTTATCAGATCTACATTTTAAAAATGCTTTTGTCTCTGAAAATGTAATTATATATAGCACCAAATAAAAACTGTATGTATTCAGATCAGCATGGTGATGGAGTTAAACTGTGCCGTAATTTTTTTCAGGACCCAAAAAGATTGATTTTAAAATTATGGCTGTTTATTAATTTTTAAAGTATTTTGTGATAATGCTTTTAGGAGAGAAATGTACATTTAAAGTAGAAGTATAAATTAGGTTAAGTAGGGATTTTTTTCTTCTCAGTAAAGAAGCTATATGCTAGTGGAATGACTTTAACCTGGAAAGACAGAGTAATTGCATTATAATCTCAATTTTTTTTTCAGTGATTGTATTGCATTGGATCAATCACTTGGTTGTGATGTTATTTCTCAACCACCTCAGCTGATGTTATCAACTGTAATTTTGGCACAGCTGAGTAGGCAAAAGCTTCTGCATGTCAGATTTCTGGCATCCAAAATCCAGAGCTGTCTGGGAAAAGATGCTTTATTTGGCTCCATCCTAGGATTCTGTAAGGGAAAGTGTTTGCGGAGCTGCTCCTTGAGTGTCTAGTGCATGGAGATAATTTTTTTTTTTTTTTTTTTCCTGTATAGTAGTTCTGGTAGTTCTATGACACAGACATCTGCCAACTCTTAAGTAACTTGAATTTGAGAACAACCACTGCTTCTGAAGATCTTTTTTTAATTATATCCAGAACAGAAATGACCTAGATAGTAGGATATTTTAGAATTTAGTTTTAGTTGCTCTGTTTTGCCAGCAATAATCTGTGATGATGATAAATTTATTGGTCTTGAGAAGATGCTCTAGGGATGTAAAATCTTATATTGTGTGCAGTAACCAGGGAGGGTAAAGATCCAATAAGTCACTGTAAGAAGAAAACACTTGAGCAGCTATGTTTCAACACCCGTGTATTGTTTTGAATATTAAAAGACATTCATTATTTTAATAGTTTTACGATAAACAACAAAGACAGCTTCTTCAGCAATTCCACAAGAAGTAGAATCGTGCATCACATGCTACAGAGAACTAAGTATGAAGATGGAAAATCCAAAATGGGTGAGAATGCTAGATTTTTTTTTTCTAACCTGAAGCTATAAAAATTGTGTATCTTTACTTCCCTGCAAAAGTATCATTTTAGTAAACTCAATTATTTTGCCATTCCTTTAAATCTTATTTGCTCAGTAATAGTGTTGATGGAATGTCAGATCAATTGTTTTCTTAAATAACTCAGGAAAAACCAGCAATATTTTTCACCTAATTAATCATTTTTAAAAATAAATACATATACCTCAGAAACACATACCTCAGAAAACTGTTGTGTGTTTTCATGGAGTGATGCTAGTCGTTCTGCTACTACCCAGCACTTCCAGTCCAGCAGAATCAATGCGAGCTACACCTAACTTATTTGAGGTCTCCGTGCAGCTCAGAGACAGGTGACCTGAACACTAAATTCAGTTTATATCAACATTCCTTTTCCGGGGCTAAACTAGTTCTGCAAAAAAGAACAGTCAGCCAAACAAAACGTAGCAGTGCAGTTGAGCATGAAAGTTGAGCAAAGCTGAGCGTCTTCATAAAATATTAATTTTTATATCTAAGAATAAAATATAGATGTGTTTCAGAATAATATTCGATAGTCCAAGATGCAGACGTTATAATAGCACCAGCTGGAGTGGTTTCAATAAGAGTGTACCTGAAGTGCTGCCCATATCTTTGCAGCACCGTTCCACTGGGACATTTTTGATCTCATTGCTTTTGATCTCAGAGACAGTTGACCTGAAGACTAAATTCAGTTTATGTCAACACTCCTATTACAGTATTATTTTTTAGAAGGTCTAGCTATTCATTTTCATTTGCAATGAACAGGGGATGTGCGTATGGTTTTCTATTTTTCTTTGCAGGAATTAAATTAAGAAATATATATAGACATACTTAAAACCTTATACGTATGAGGATGATAGAAATTACAGAAAGTTGTTGCTTGAGTTTCTGAAGAAAAATGGTAGTAAGAAAAATGTAGAAAATAAAGATTCAAATCTAATGCCTTTGAAGTTGATGGTGGCAAATTTCATCATGAGATTACTTTAGCATAATACGTATGTTGAATGGACAAATCTGAAATCCATCATAAATGCTTTATTTCTTGGGAAAACTGTTGGCTGTGGATGAGCTCTTACAGAGTACTGAATCTTTTTATTATAATTATTGATGGTTATTTAATTTTTATAATGTGCTTTGATTATAAAACAAATCTGGTTTTAGGAAGACTCTAGGAACTGATCCAAAATGCTGTAGCCAGCGTAGTGCAGGGCTCTGCTCTGATACGAACTCCTTTTGCTGGCTTATACTTAAAAATAACAACAGGTTAGCTTTTCACCCCGCAGGGGTTTTTCTGCCTCAGGGATTGTCTGTCCGTACCAGTCTCTGTGTATGTCAGATCATCTGGTCACCCATAAAATCTGTATCATATGCTCTGATTAGTACAACATGAATCTAACTCTCTTCTCACACTTGATCTGGTATGAGTACCAGACCCTGAGAGAAAAGTTGCAGACACTGGCCTTCAGAAAGTTGCTGTAGTTTGACAGAGCCAGAGCAAGACCTGCACAAATGGTTGGTGGGATTATTGACTGCTGTCATGTTTAGCAGCATCCTGAGCATTTATTATATGTTATGTTGTCAATAGGTAACTTGAAAATTCACATGGCTTGAAATTAAATGTGTAAAAAAAAAATTGATACCAGAACTCATACTTTTTTTCTTTTTAGGTATTAATAGATTACTAAATAATGGAACATATGAAGCAGCATTTCCACCACATGAGGTAACCTGGTTAATTTTGTATTTGTATTTATATTTGGGTTAAAGCTTGCATTAATGTTTTGAGATCCTACTTTATTTTTAATTTTGTCCTGCAGCTTTTAATTTCACTATGTAATCTGTTAAGACTTTTTTTTTATTTATAGCTCTTACTTTAATATTGGCTTTTAAAATTTGTCTTATGTAATGCATTATAAAAACTTCCTGGAGCATTTTCTTACTGATCTAGAATATTATAATCCTTTTTTATCTTTATGAACCGGACATTGTCTGTAGAGTTCTTAATGAGAATATCAAATTGTTCCAATTAGTTGTATTAAATTATTTTTTGCCTGCCACCTACAAAATGTTCTGTTTTTCTAATAGCTTGTGCAGTTGATCAAAGTTAGGGAGACTGGTTAATTATTTTCCAAATAGTCTTTTCTGAAGAGTTTTGGATAACTTCTACTTGACAACGTCTTTGTCAGCAGGTTAAAGTCTGCTGAAGACTGTAAACCCAGAAAGTAAATGAAAAACTTGTGTTTGACTTCAGAGGGTTTTCAGTCTTTGTGTATTGAAAAGGAAGATGCAAGCCACGCATCTCCAATCATTGAAATGCCAGTCAGCAGCATGGTGATTGCAGCTGTGAGCTCTGTGGTTGCTTGGGCAGAATATTGTTACTGGATGTCATATTTCAAATGACTGACCTGTGCTTTACAAATTGCTGAGAGTAATTTTTTATATGATATTAGGAGGAGTATTTTAGATAAATAATTGGACATTATTGTTAACACTTCAGCTGTGCATTGCTGACTTCAGGGAAATGCTAGCCATACTGCCAGAAGAACCTGTGAAGCTTTCTCTGGCTGTCAAAACCATGCTGTCACATCCATTTTATGTATATGTTCCTTTGTTATGGCATAAGCTACTGGTTCAAAGCTTCAGTTAAGGTTAATTAAGTCATATTTTTAAACCACTCTTAGCTTAATTGCTGCTTGACTGGTGCTGAGGGCTAGTGGTTGAACACTCAGTTTTAATTTTGTTTTTATTTTTTCTTTATCACGAGAGCAAATGAGAGTGATAATTTCGTCCCAGTGGGAATGGTGAGACTTGGTCTCTCTTATGGATAAACAGTGCAGAAAGAAGCAGGGGAAAAAAAAAAGATTTAAAAATATTAAATACTGGGTAATGTTTTATGCATTGCAGTCATTCATCCAGGTAACTGTGGGAATAAGTTGATGTTCTGTTCCTAGGTGTTCCTAGACATTGCAAAGGTCACAGTCTTTGTTGAAATTTTTTGTATGCTGCTTTGCTGACTTTAATGGGAAATGAGTAGAATCGAACTCTTTGCTACGTTTAACTTTGGTTTTAACTCGTTCTTAAACTAGAGGGTCAGCAGATTGAGACAAGTGTATGGTGTCCTTTCAGTTGCAGGGAATGCTCAAGATTTCAAATAAATGATAAAAATCTGAATGGCTAAATTATGTGGATCTACCAGGGTCCAAGAATCTGTCTGACTGCTGACTCTGAAGTACTGCTCTGGAGAACTCTCCTCTCCTCCCAGTAAATTATTTGGCTCACTTGCAGTTATTTAAAGAGATATTTTCTTTACTGTACTGAGTGGTGGGGATTTTTGGGGAGAAAAAAAATTGACGAAAGATGTCCTGCTTCAGAGCCGGAGTAAAACTACAAATACGGGTGATTCTGCTTAGGATGGTTCTAGTGAATCTGTGTGTTGCCTTTCGACTGTTGAGCATGAGGCTATTCTGTTAGGCTATCAGACAGTCTGTAAATGTCAGGCACAGCCTAGAGGGACTTCTTTTGGATCAGACAGATTCTGTGTTTTGCTTTTAATGCCTTTGAGAGTCTTGTGTAGTTTTAAAGTAATGCCAGTTCTGTTGTTTCCATCATCTTAGAAAATGCATACCACAGACTATATTTTTCTGTACTTTTAAAAAGGAGTTACATATAGACGTAGAAAATATCTAGGAGAGGAGAACTGAGCTGATATAGCAGAAATTTCTAAAATTTTATAGGAGAGAAAAGAGATACAGCAACCGTCTCATTAAAAATTTTGTAAAACTGAAGTAGCTGAAAGCATGCAAACAAGCATGTATTAGTGAAATAGCAACACTGTATTTGAAGCCATATAAAGAGTTGAGTAGTTCTTCGTAGCCTTGTACTAGTATGGTTCTATCATTAATTTTTAGAGGTGATGGCCTTTCAGAACCATTTGTAACCATCTCTCTTCTGTCAGGCTTACGTCAGGCTCCAGATGACATGTACTAGAGGTGTCCATAATATGAGAGCTATTTATTAGAAATAGTGAACACCTCATCTAAAGTTATATTCAATGACCTAAGAAATTTCTATATGTTCCTTAGTGCCTAGTAATATACTTTTGTTTCTTTATGTTTTTCAGGGAAGTCACAAAAGCAGGCATCCTATCAAAACACACGGAGCTCAGAATCACAGACACCTCTTATATGAGCGCTGGGCACGGTGGGGAATGTGGTACAAATACCAACCTCTCGATTTAATCAGGTATTAGTACTTTGAAGAGTAGCTTGTTTCTGTGATACAGCCAGCCTGGTAACAGTGCATTAACCATACTGGTAAATGCCTTGTCCTTATGCTTTCCTGTAAAATTTAGCTATTTGGTATGTTCAGGTAAGACTGGAATTCTCTATTTGCTTCTTTTGGGTGATCTTTTGTGCAGAGCTGTTAATTTTAAATGAAGGTGCATAAAAGGCTATGTAATCAAAAGCTTTTGAGCTGCTTGACAGTTTGCAGTGTGAAACTTAAAATACAAACCCATGAAGGGGTCTGTAGGTCAGGGACACTTGCTCCCCATGTGAGCACCTTTGAGAGCAAAGACTGTTACCGACGTGGACAGTCAGAGTTACTAGGTCCAGTGGAGGGAAAAAGCAGCATAATTGTTATGTCCTAGTACATCTACATAGTTATTGCAAGGACATGAAAATTACAGGGCACTTCAGTTATATGTTTATAAAATGTATTTTCTAGTTAGTCTGCAATTAGTGAATGTTAGGTTACTCTGAAATAAAACTTTTTGGTAAACTGATTTTTTACCATAAACATTTAATAGTAGTTCCTCATTAGAATTATTCTACTACTCTGAAGTTAGATAGAGGTCACCATAAGTTTTAACTTTAACAATATCTGTGTTTCCTTTTCATGTAGGCGATATTTTGGTGAAAAAATTGGACTGTATTTTGCCTGGTTGGGGTGGTATACTGGAATGCTTATTCCTGCTGCCCTGGTTGGACTCTTTGTTTTCCTTTATGGATTATTTACGATGGATTCCAGCCAAGTAAGGTAAAATCTCATTTAAAAATGTAATAGCCTCTTGAAAATTCGGAACAATGTGGCACAACTTAGATCATTATTGTACTTACAAATGCTTTCTAGATTTAGTAATCTTGTAAAAATAACCAAATACAACACTTAGGTTCTTCAGTCAAGTGTATCCACTTTGTATCTGTTTTGCATCAAGCTGGATGTGTACCATTCACAGCAAGTGCCCTTACTACTGCATAGCAGTGATTCCTATTCTGCCTGTAAGGAAAACCAACAAGTATGAATCCTAATGTCATAGGTACTGCGATGGTTATCATTCTAGTCAAGGCTAACAGGTGAAAAAACAGACATCATCCCTCTTTACCTCCATCTTTTCTGTAACTTCCAGAGTGTAATACCATTGCTGAACTTTAACTTACTTTTGTTTCTCCCAGTGTTAATAATGGCAAACTTTGAATCTAACAAAATTCCTAACTACATCAGCATAAACTGCAGCCAGGAGACCCAGCTTCAGGGACATTACAACTGTGTGAAATGAACCTTGTTTTCAAGTTTCCCACTGTTGTGATTTTGCTCTGAGAGGGATTTATGTCAATTCAGAAATAGTTATGAGGATGTTCGAGTTAAGTGCTGACTGTATTTTTAGGAACTGTTTCAGAGGACACAGCCATATTACAAAGTTTTCCATTAGATGTCATCAGACACAACAGTATCAGTGCTCTTACAATTGCAACTCTTCCTCCAAGCAGTTTGGATGCTTGGGCTGTGAATGTATACTTGGGAGTCAGATTTCCTAGGAAATGTTGTTTCTTGGTCTTCTAGCAGGACTATTTTACGTTTTCTTGATGGAATTGTCTTTTCCTTCTGTTTCACAGTGAGTTGTTATATTCTGAAGTGCTGTAATTGAGGCTTTTTTAGGCTTACTTTTGTATAGCAGACTCCTGAGAGACTTTACAACTTCAAACTGCATTAAATGTAATAAACTTATCATCCAGGAAACAATCTTTAGGATATTGTTCTCTCTATTAGCATTGTTTTGCCCGATAAATGTCTGTCAAATGCAATGGATGTAATGTAAAGTAGAGGACCAGTGTATTCTTAGATCACAAGGACTAGGACTGTTGAATTGAGAATCTGGTATTTTTCACATGTACAATGGCACAGATTCAACAAGAGGAGAACAAAGGGCCATTATCTACTGTTATTGTGGTATAGCTTAATATTTTAGGCACTCCTTGTGGAAGAGAAAGATGTGACATTGAGAGAGAGAGACAGCACTCCCCAAGAGAAAGAACAGAATTTCTAAGAATTTAATTTTTTCAAAATGTTATCTCTTATGTGCTTGTATGTGTGTCCTATGCTTCTCCCGAGAAGACTGGAGGTACGACTCCTGCTTCGCTCTCTTAATAGAGAGACGCAGTTACCTTGCTTGCAGAAGGTTGCAGGGTGTAAATTGCAGGAGGGCAGAGGTAGGCTAGGTTTCATCTTTTCCTATCCTAAGGTTTTCCCCTTGGCTGCTGTTGAGCAGCTGCAGACAGAACGTGCAGATTTTAGTTTGCTCCACGTGGAGGCTGGTTGAGTCACGTCCCGTCCTGAGGTGCCTGAGTGTCATGCTGTGCTGCACAGAGCACCAGGGTGCCTCCCAGGGGCTCTGGACTCTGTTCCAGAAGCAAGAGCCTGAAAGTTAGGTGATCCACCGTGTAAGCCCTAGACGCCTACAAGAGGAGGGGAGTATTTATATATTTATTATAGCTAACGTTAACCAGTGTTCACTTCAAAACACTGACAGAGGGTGGGTTAATGCAGAAGCCTTAGCCACGTGCTCTGGGGCAGCCCCACGTCTGTAATCTGAATGGGCAGAAGGTGCTCTCTGCCTTTGATGGTGTGAGTCTGTGCAGTCCTTCTGATTAGTCCTGACACAATACTGTTCTATCGGTGCATTGCCATGGCCAGCTTAGTAAGACCTGCTGTGAGACGTGGATTTAAGACCAGAGCTTAACTAACTCAAAGTGATTGTGATTGGCCTGATAAAATATACGTAGATGTTTTCTGCGTCACCTTGTGCACCTAACTAATTCTAAGGGCCAGTGATAACAGATGCTGCTCCTTGCCATGTTTGCTTCCTTAGCCTGGAAGGGTGTAGTGAGGGCTGGACAGAAACCTCCTATCTAGAGCGGACAGGAGTCATCCATTAGCAGGCAAACAGACTGCACAACCTAAATGCTCTTATTCTTGCCATATTTTGCGACTGTAAGATTATTTGTCTAGTGTTTCTGCAGCCATTTAAAGAAAACTGCTAGATAAACATCCATAACAGTTTTAAAAGATATCACTTGATTTTAAGCACTGCGGCTACTGCACTGTGCAAATGCAATGTTCAGCAGCCATCAGGAAGAAACAGTCAGGTACGTTATTCTGACAAAATCTAGACTCGGGAAACCCAGTGGCAATTAGGAGTTTAAACCTTGTGCGAGGGCATTATGGCAATGTCATAACTGCCATGTTGCCCCAGATCCAGTATTATTCAGTGTAATACTGCTTCATGTGGAACAGGTTTTACCGTATTAATACCTATTATTAGGAGTCGGTGGATGTTAGGAAGTGTTGATTTACAGTATGATTAATTCTGTCAGAAAAAAAACAAACCTATTTTTATCTGTTTTGTGTACCACCCCTCACTAACAAAACCACGACACCAACTGATCAAATTATTTTTGCAGAAGCGTGCTTTTCTCTGTGATGTCCCTTCACCTCTCCGGTGCAGGGAGCTGCCACGAGCCCCACTCTAGCAATTGTTTTCTTCTTTTTCCACTGAGGTCCAGCACAGTTTCAGCAGAGGAGGCATAAGCAGATACATGAACATACATTCCCATAGAAACAGACCTGGCTTGCGATCCCAGCCGTAGGTTTTGTGCAGCAGTAATTCCAGGGTAATGCAGAATGATGTCACACCTAAGAACTAATTTGTCTTGCTTGCGACATGTCCTGATACCAAGTGGCTCGTTTTATATATATATATATATATATATATATATATATATATATATATAAAAATTTATAAATATATATACCATCTCAGCCTGTGCTGAAACTCCATCTCAGCCTGGCATGAGGCCATCAGTCCCTGCCCCTGTGTAAAGGAAAGATGCTCTGTATGGTTCATCTGTGGCTGCCACAAGGAAGTTGGAGCATATTTAGTCCCTTTTGTTGGTACCCTTCCTTCTTTCCCAGGGCAACCGCCCCTCTCACACTGCCTTTTACTCCTTGTCATAGTCTCTCTCTCCTTTCCTGAGTTACCGTTTTAGGGAAACAATAAACTTTCAGGTCTGTTTGAATCATTCAATGATTTAAATGTATTGTACAGGGAAGAGGAAGGTAAAGTAGGATGGGAAGACAAAGCCCTGCACGCACACTGTGACATCGGGGACTAGAGACTTCTATAAGCAAATACGCATGTATGTGATATGTTTAGGAAGAGACGTTTCTCCATTCTACACGGTTAGGGACATCTTCCTTTCCTATCACAAAACAAGTGCATAAGACAAGCAGTGCTACTGAAAGCATGTTGCAGTGGAGTATATTCTTTTTCTTGCATGGGTTTGGAATAAAGCTGAATAATACTGTGGTTGTCAGGAGCCAGCACTGAGGCCCATCAGGTACTGAGATTACAGTGTCAGCAGCTCATTGCAAGATTCAGTGAGAGGAAGGTAACCAAGAGAAAAATCCAGAGAATCTCTGTTGAAGAAACTCCATAGTAGCTTCCAGAGTATTTGGATTATATTTGTACGGCTCAGATATGTAGAAATAAAAATGGAGAACGTGACTTTCTGTTTCTTGTTTTGTGCACTTTTGAATATATTTTTATCTGTTTAACCTTCCTGGACTAAACTGGGGGAAATGTGAAGTGGTTGTCGTATGGGAGAGCTTAAATAGTCCTACAGCAGCAATTCCTTCATTTGAGTTTTTCTTTCAACAAATTATGTGCCATACCTATTGCCTGTCTTTATTGTCAAGTTAGACATCAAGCTATTACCTGTTGATTAGTCTATATAAAAATAGATCTGAGGGGTTTTAAGAGTTTGGTTTTGATGGGTTTGCACATGTCACTAATTATCACTGGTTTAAGTTGTCCCTTTGTTGTCAGTCAAACAGAAAGGCCAGGAACAAACACAGCACAGCTTGAGATGTCTTTGCACCATGTGCTGCAGTCAGATTTCAGAGATATGAGTAAGGACAGTACAAAGCAGCTTATTTTGCTCTGTTATACTGAAGATTTGAGTTGCAGTAACAGTTAACGTAGCACCTGTCACAAACACTTTTGTCAGAAATGTTATTGTTATTTTGCAGAGTAGCGCTGGAGTCAGTAGCAGTGATATTGACAGTATCACTGTCAGTATAATTTTGTGAAACTTCAAATGTTATTAAAAACAAACCAACATTTTAACTCAAGATATATAATACAGAAAATCTAATATTTGTAGTGTTGAATTTAAATTCAAAGCACAGTACAGTTTGGCCTTGTATTTGACAAGAGTTTGTATTATTGCCAAGCCATTATAACATTCTGTTGAAATATGTTTTTCTGTGCTTAATCATTTGAATGAAAATGCAAGCAAGAAAATTCTCTGCTGTGAAACACTAAGATTTCTGTTACTCTGCGACTCTGAAATGACTGGCTGTGCTTATTCTGGCTTGAGGGTTACTTAGGACAGTTTCTTTGTCAGGTCCACATTCTGTTGTAGGATTTCAGTGAATTAGTGATTCTGATGTTATGTGAAGTATGACCAGAGATTACAGAAGTGACGTCTGGGTAACCAGAATCTTTTATTTGTATTTACTGTTATGTCAGACAGGATTTAATAGATGCACTCATTTGGAAATAAGCATGATCTACCATACAGCACTAGAACTGTAAATTCAGCTTTTATGAGGAGGAGAGTGAAAGTGCAATATTTATTAAAACAAATCAGTAGAGATTTCCTGGCATTTGTTTATACTGCTTCTTCCCTAGTGTGTCATAGGATCATGTCAGGCATGTCAACGTTGCAAAGGGATAGGGTAACACGATTGGTGAGGTTCTTTGGGAAGCTTACTGCAGTTAAAATTTGTCTTAAAATTCATTTTTACACTTCTGTTAATTCTGTTTAACCTTTGTCAAGACACTTCATTATATACTACTTTTTTAATGTGAATGGTCTCGGTGAAGGCAGTGGCTTCATCTTCCTGAATCTTAGGATCTTCATGCAGCAGAACGTGGTTTGAAGATATTTTTCTCCAAAGTTAGGATATTAAAGTGGTTTTATATATATTTAAGTATATACATAAGTTCTTCTGTAGGAAATAAAAAGGCAAAGACTTGAAATACTACTGCCAGAAATCCCAGTGGATTTTTATGTGTGACCAACTGATTGTGCAATCATGTGGAACAGCCTTTCAGCTGATGGAAACTGGGATAAATTGATTTAAATCAGTAGTTGTACCTGTGATGTCCATTCTCTTAACGTTTGGTATCTTTTACATCACTTACAAAAATATGCAGTAAATGAGTTAGAAGGTAGTGAACAATGTTTGGTTCTTCTGTTTGTGCTATTTGTGAGAGAATGGGATATTCACAAGCGTGAGAAGTGTAGCATGATGCCCAAAAATATTTGGTATACAAAATATTGCTTACTACTCTAGGGCCCATAGTTTTCAGGTTATTGATTTGGGATTAGGCTTTTCAAGCCAAACATTCACTTTTAATTTATTCTATTGAGCCACTTTTGTGGTGTAGGCATACTGTTAACAAATAGAGACCACAAATGACATAACCTCAGAAAATCTTAAGAATGTTAAAAGCCTTTTTATAACTCTTATTTTCTTGTCTCATACTAAAGCAAGGAGATCTGCGAGGCGAATGAAACCATCATGTGCCCTATGTGCGAACGCAATTGCACACTACAAAAACTCAATGAAAGCTGCATATATGCCAAGGTAATTACTGGCTTGTCACTATCAAGATGATTTTTGTCTAAAGATCCGCTTTCATTCTGCAATGACTCCCCTTGTTTCATCAAAGATTTCTGCAAAACATGTTGTTTCTCTGCAGAGGTTTATTCAGCCTTTGTAATTAATGTTTCTAATAAGGGAATGCTCTGAAATGATCAGAGATTTTTCTGAAACTTATTTTGACTTTCTGTGAGCCTTTCCTTCCTGAATCCTTGTTATTTTCATCAATTGAAAAAGTCCCCTGAGTAACAAGACTTTTCTTGGAAGATTTTTCTTACTTTCCCCTGTAATTAACTTCTTACTGTGTTTCCCTTGCTTACTTTGTAGTTGAATTTCTGCTCCTCCTAAAGGAATTCTCTAGCAGAATGTGTCTGTAATGTGCTTTGCTCTGTCTGCAAAGATTTTACACAACTAAATATTTTGCTAGAAGAAGCTATCATTCAAACTTAAATAATCACAAGTGCTTCTGCATATGTGCAGTGTTTTCAAGTGAGCAATATATTTTGATGTGTGATATGCTCATAATGCTGGAAAAACAGCCTTGGCATTTTTCTTGTAATTCTTTAGCCCATAAGAGAAGTCTTGCTCAGAAGCCTGTATTTATAAAATGTGATTGTGATTGTGTCTGGGCCATGACATTGCAACAACACTGCAGCAGTGTGGAAGAGAAAATAAAATTTGTGTTAGATTTTGAAATTTGGTATAGATAGGACCAATGTTGAGTAAAACTCAACCTTATTTGAATAAAACTCAACATTTCAAATCTGTCTATGAAGGAAAATTCTAAAAACATTTGACATTTATAAAAATGATTTATATTTAAGTTTTATAAACTTAGTTTTCTATTTTGTAATGCAAAAATAAAAAGTTGTTTTGCAACAACAGCAATAAATATCATTGAAAATATCATACTTAAGGCAAAACTAGGTTTTGTTTTTAAATAATTGCCATAACTTTATAGCAGAAAATAGCTCCATGAGATGTTTTCATAACTTTTTTTTACTAACTTCTTATGTTTTTAAAATGTGTACTGAAGGCCTTCTTAATTGAAATAACATTTGCAAACTATACAACCCATCCCAGAAAAGCCTCTCTTTAGAAGATGACAAGTACCTCTTCAGCAGTCCACTGCAGTTCAACGTGAAATTAATCCATTTAGCATTGTGGCACCCCTTTAACTTTAGGTCCTGTTATTTTAACATCCTCAGTTAGTAAGAAGCAGGGTTTGTCTCTCATATTTACATTGACATCCTTTGCTGAAATCATGCAAATTTCATATTTAATGTCACGTTGTGAATAATTTATTGCAGCAGAAAAAAAAATGTGGCAGTCCATCCAGACTTCCACGTATTTTTAAATCAGTCCTCTTGAAACAAATCAGGTGACAACCAGGGAAGAGAAGCAGTAACCAGCAGTA
The DNA here is from genome assembly GCF_036417535.1 of Chlamydotis macqueenii. Taxonomy (NCBI): domain Eukaryota; kingdom Metazoa; phylum Chordata; class Aves; order Otidiformes; family Otididae; genus Chlamydotis; species Chlamydotis macqueenii. The sequence goes on along the minus strand of NC_141560.1, from coordinate 66,264,695 downwards.
TTCCATCTTCACAGACACTCTTTTCTGATGTCTGTAAATATTATGGAAATTCATGTAAGCTCCCAACTTCTCCTGCCAGTGCTTTTGCTCTGAAAAACTGATCAACCTTAGATTGGAACACAGAAAACATCCAAAAATCACCTCCTTTCAAGATTTGTTTGCTCTGCATCTCCCCCAAGTGGGAGAGAGACAGATTTCTCTTTGCGAAGGAATAGGATTACCGTCTGGCTATTCAAATGGGAAAGGAAAAAAAAAAAAAAAAAAAACAAAAAAACCTCAATGAGGCTTTTTGTAACTCTGAGGTTATAACTGTAGTGCATTCACTCACCGCGTTGTCTGTAAAGAAGAGTTCACTGCAGCTCCACTCATTACCCTCTCGCTAGGAAACGTCTGGTTTCCAGCAGGGGCTGTGATCCTGCCGGGTCCCACCGCGTTCCTCAGGTTGAGCAGCACATACCCAAACGTATGTCAGCACTTCCATGGTGTCTGCACCAAAATTAGTGAATGAAAACAGTCTGTGATGTTAGAAAACTGCAATTTGATTTCAAATCGAATCTTCCTTTGTACATTCTGAAGCACTGTTAGTACTACAAGTAAGTGGAACTAAAGTATTTAAAAATAAAGCATCAGATCTGCTCTCTGGGAAAAGAAAATTATATTTCCTACTTGCTTTCTTGTTCCTGAGGTGGAGATGGTCAGCATTTCCCTCTGGTTTTGTTGTTGTGGGAACATAACTTATTTCTCTGCATTCCTTGCATACAACTGAAGAGCTGATACGTGAGGGAAGCTATTCCCGATTCACTCTGGGCACTGGCACCCTTATTCTAGAATAAGTGTTTTAATCCTTATTTATTTAAATAATTTATTGTATAAAAGTACATAAGCATTGAGTTAATTAGGAAAACTGAGTTCCTTTAAATGAGGTTTATCTCTCCAAACCTGTTTGTATTATGGGACCCACGTCATTTATCTAAGGCCTTGTGCTCATATTTCACGTTGTTAAAACTGCTGTCAGGGTTTCTTTCATTAAATATCTGCCAAGCTTCCCTTCAGAGGAGCTCTTCAGACAGAGCAAACTGATACTGGAAAAATCACATACCTCAAATATTATTTCTGCCAAGATTTTTATAAAGGTGGAGACAAAATACAATAGATGCCTTCTTCCTTCTTGTTCCTACCCTTTTCTTTCCTCCCCTCCCCCTTTAATCCATTTCCATTTGAAAATGCCACACCAAAGTGAAGTTTATAATTAAAGAGAAAGGTATGTAATACCTGAGTTGTAATCTGAATTGCCGAATGCTCAAGCTGTCATTCTTGTCTGCGTTAAATGGACTCTTTGATCCGTGGGTGATTAGCGTGGGGCACCAGGGCTCTTTGGGCTGATCCGGAGCCCAGCACGCCTTGCCCTCAGGCCCCGTGAGAGGGTGTTGGTTCAGGGTGGGTTCAAAGTTCATGAAGCCTCATACCATGACGCCAACATCAGTCAGGTATGCTGATGGACTGGCACTGACTCCTGTAGTATTTCACCTCTGCTCAGAGGCCTGTGGTCAACACGGAGTCTCAGACTACACGTTTAGCCTTTAGGAGTCAAATCTTAATTCTGAGTGTGGTGCTGAAAGCCTTTAGCTCTAACACTTTTTATAAAGACAAAGCTAGATTGGGAGCCAGACACGTATTTTCTACCTTTAGCAATGTTAATTCTGGGTTAAGTTTGGTTGGTTGGTTCATTTTATGTTTTCTTGGAAAGAAGCAGTCTTTACTGAGCAGAATATCCAAAATCACAACCTCACATAGATCTACATTCAAAACTGAAAACGTTCATCAGGTTTATTGTACTGCTTTTGTTCACCTGTTTCTGCCACCAATTATGTACTCTGGGATTCTTTGGGGCAAGAGATAAAGTGGCAATATTATTTATTCCTGATGAATTTATTTTCTATTCAGGTTACACATTTGTTTGATAATGGAGGGACTGTCTTCTTTGCCATTTTCATGGCAATCTGGGGTAAGTACATTTTTATTTGTTTTGTATTTTTAGTTCACCTGACCCTGTTATATGATTACTGAGTAAAGGGAGATTATAGCTCTTGGTAAAATTTGAAGAAGGATTATGACTTTGAAACACAATTATTTTTTTTTCTATTTTAATCAACTTCAATATCTATTCTAGTAGTGGGTGAAAATAATACTTTTTATCATTAATGTAATGACTGTCTTTAGCATCTTAAATATCTTTAAGCCTGAATTTTATATAATGCAGGCATAAGTCTTTTTAGAGGCAAACATGTAGGTTAATTTACTGATCTGGAGTCAATGTAAAAGTCGCATCTTGTAGAAGAAATTAGAATGTTTTTGTGGGAGCTATTTAAAGGGAAATATAGGAAAGATTTGATGTTAAGTGCTTACAGCACTTTAAATATTTATATTAAAAATTTCGGTCTGAATATCATTATGTTCACTCTGCCATTGCACACATCATGTCACAGGGCCCAGAGCTAAGCAGGGTGATATCCACAGAGGCCACTGTTGAACAGGAGTTACCGAGAACAGTCTTGCCTCTCTTAGAAGGTCAGTGTAATAGTGCCATACAAGAAAGATGTAATGGTTCCAGCATGAAATGTTTGGTGGATTTAGCATTCACTGAAGCTAGCAGTATTTTGCTGCTGGAAAGTAAGGAAGACCGGTATTAGAACTAGATATAGTTAATTTTACTAGTGTGAATGTTTGTCTGTGTAAACTCTGAGAAAATTAAGACCAGTTCACATGCATGCAACATGTCTGAATTAAGCCAGAGTTTTACAATTTTAAATAGAGTCAAATGGCACACAACACCTTTATTTATGTAATATATATGAATAAGCATTAGTGATTCTAACTTAAAGTGAAGGAGGAACAAATGTCACAGATTTTGGAGGCTGACCTGGTAAAAGCAAAAAACAATGTACAAACAACAGCAAAACACCAAAGAGGTACATAGACAACACAAGCACATACATGCAAAAATCGTAATTAGCTTGTTAAAAATTAACACAATATAACTGAAGGGCTCACTTTGATTGCTTCCTCAGTGATATTTCTTCATTGGCTCCTAATCTTTTTGTTATAACCTTGCAATTACTGATAATTAGTTTCATAAATTCCTAAAATACATTGCACTTGGTTCTATGGTTACCGATGTAGACAACGCTGGTAGCTTCTTAGCATCTCTTCATCTTTATCTTTGAGTTCTCCTTAGAGAGAGTTCTTTCCATTTTCAGTTGAGGCCAAGGTTCAAGTGTAGGGAGGAATTTTGCTTATGTGATACTGCTTCACCATTTTCAGGAAAGATGGTGTGATATGTGCTACGGAAGGTGAAAGATGAACATTTTGTTTTTCTTGATTTCAAGCAGCAGAGTAATCTGCAGTGTGACTGCCATTTTTTCTCTCTGGTGTGTGTGTGCATGTAATTTACATATCAAATAAAAACCTTCTTGCAACGTTCACAGCCAATTAGTGAGATAACTTCATCGACATGATCTGCATTCTCTACACTAAGTAAAGCATTTTAGCAGAGTCATAGTAACAACCACATAGCCCGTGTGAGCCGTTATTTTCTCTGCACTTTTTGTTTATTCCGTACCTTTACAGCTCTATCTTTTTCATGTTCTTTCTTTCTACTTAGACATGTCTGGTAATTGCAAGCAGAGCAATTACTTGCATTACACTGCCATAATTTTACTCTTCAGCTGCACAAAACCAGACCATGGTTTTTAGGGTATCTATATACATGGCAGAGATAATTCCTTTCCTTTCACATTAAGATAAGTATTTCTTCTATCTAACCTATACCAAAACCTTTTATATGATTTCTGCAGATCTAGCCTGCAAGGCAAAGAACAGATCAGTTTGACAGAGGAATAGAATCTTGTCCTCTTGTCTTCTTTTTTTTTCCCTTTGATAGTGATTTTAAATCTATGTCATCATAGTCAAAGGTTAAATTTAGTCCCATGTTTCTCAGTAGTTCCATTCTCCCCCGTAAACTTCAACCTCTGAATAATCCAAGTAAATCTAATTCTTCTTGTCATGTTCATTGAAGAAGATACAAATGCAGAGTGAGGAAAATAATGCAGAGTCATTTATCGGATAGAAATTATATTTGGACAGAATAGTTTCCACCTCATAGTTAATTTGGGGGGGGGGGGTTTATATTGATGCTAAAATGTCATTGCAATCATAGTCAAATTTTACTCTGTTACAATGTCTGCATTCTTGACCAAAGTAACATAAGGCAGAATTTTATCTGGGTGCTATTTGTCTTTATTATTTTTAAGACAGCAAGTGTAATATCCTTCCAGGAAAACCACAGGTTGATCATTTAATTACAAAGTAGAAGAGTGATGCTCTGCTACTGGGCCCTACCTGTTGCATATCGGTGTATCTTGTGATTTTCCCCTTGCTTTCCGAAACATTGGTTGCACAGTAATGACTGTAAGAGAACAGCTGCCAGGTCGTTTTGGAAAAAATTAAAGTGTAATATAGCTAACAGGTGAGAATATAATCTGAAGCAAACATTAGGGTGGAGGGTGGGATGGTGTCATGTCAGCCATAGGAATGCCACCGGGTGGGCACCCCGCATTGTCTTCCCCTGCCTTGTCTGCTGTGCTGCTTTTGTCATCTGACACACATCCAAAACTTGTGTCGTATGGTCCAAGTGAGTTATCTAAGTGGAGAACTGAAAGGATAATGTCATTATTTTTGATATATTGCTTGAACAATTCTTATCCTCGTACGCTGGATACCTCACAGTTTAGTTCAGCAGTCCCTCGCGGCTAAGTCCAGTTAACCTCTTTCTTACAAAGAATGCAAAAGATGAAGGCCCTGATTCATGATCTTCTGAAGATAACATGTATCCTCCCAGTAAAGCCGGTTCAGTACTACATAGGTGGTCGACTTTCAAAGCCAGTTCCTACTCAGATGTTCTGGCAGCTTTCAGCTCTTGCGTTTACGCCAGAAAGGGCATATTGCCAGATTTTTATTTTGATTTGATTTTATATGAGAAAAAAATGTGCTTAGCCTCTCAGTGTTTGTTTAAACATTTAAAAATAAAGTCCAGGAACATGATGTAAATGTTTGGAGATTGTGTGACTGCACTTTAATACAGTTTATACATATTCATGGAGAAGACAAAAGCAATCTTCTTTTTAAACCTCTTAAAAATACTTTTACTCCTAAAAACAGATATAACTTCATCCCTCATTCTGTAATGGAAGTTGGATGAGTAAGCAGTCTAGCCTTTTTCCGTTCATCAAAGTTTGGGAGAGCTTTTGAGCTATAGTTTTGAACTTGCCTGCAATTCTTTGAACAGGTTCACTGGTACTAGATACAGTATTTCCTGGTGTTTCAAAGGTTAAAAAAATAACTTTTATGGCGGAGACATAGAGTTAAGAGGAGCATTGGTTAAGCTAAAATTTAAAAATAATAAAGTACTGTCAGCTGAAAACTAGTTTCACTGGACTCAATGATAAAATTCTTAATAATTCAGTAAGACCAGATTGTTTAAGCAGCTCTGTGCAGAAATAAAAATGTTCTTACACAAAACACATGTGCTGTTCCTTACCTGGGTCATTCCTTGTGTCATCATAAAGCCGTCTGTGGGAAAATGATTCTGATCTTTTCTTACTACGTATAAAATATCCAATCAGACCGATTAATATAGATCCCAAAATGGCTCCTACAATGGTACCAACTATTACTCCTCCTTTGTTGGTTTTCTCTAGGAGAGAAAGAAAGAAAAAAGAGACAGTTGAATGAGAACAGCAAATCTGTCAGAGCAGGTATTTGGCTCTCGCTTTATAGCAGTCGAGGGCTTTGTGGAGTGAGAGTTTACACCAAGGATCTGAAACACCTTGCAGATTGTGGCTAAACCAGTCTCTCTGCAGAAACTCTCTGCCTTTGTGAAAGAAAACAGACATCTCCATCCTTGACTTTCGAGGGAATAACCGGGGTTTAAAAAAAAAAAGATGGCTAAATGAGGGGTTTTTTTAGTCAAATAAGAAGGTTCCGGGTTTAATTACAGAATCAGCCACTATCCTTTTATTTAAAGAAATAAGCAGTAATCACTCATTGAATGCAATTATTTGTAAGTATTTAAGCCAGCAATTAAAAATTGCAGCCTCTGAATTTCAAGTGATTAAGTTTTAGAGTACTGATTTTTGAGTATGCAAGGTAGGAAACCCAGTAACGCTTTCTGCACCTGTTCAGTTAGCAGAACAACTGCATTCCTCCAAGACTTTCCTCAAATTTAATAAAACTTTTCTTCAAGGTACTTTGTTTTTCTTAGAACTGAACTTGCTCTCCCACCCTCTTTCCTTTTCAGTCGTGTTATCTAAAAACCAGGTACATTGTAATTATGAGAACTATGATGGGAAGCATGAAAGTCTGATGCTCCTTCAGTTCTTTGTACAAGCTGTGCTCTGCTGGATGTGATGGATAAGCTTTTCAGTCCTATGTTAAAAGCTTGAAAGCTAATTAATGGCAAAAAATCACTATGTCTTCTAAACTTTCCTTTTCTTTTCCTGAAGACCTGATTCAGAGCAGCAGGATAGAAAAGTGCCATGACAGTTTTATGCTCCATTGTTTTCCCACGCACGCTCAAGTTGTTAATTAAATGCACAATGAGTAATTCCTTTGGAAATATTTATAAGAAGTCATCTTTGGTCACATAAGTTTCCAAACTTAAATTAGTTACACATTTTAAATGTTATTTCTACACATCTGGTTTATAGGTCCACTCTAGTGTGAATGGGCAGTGCCTTTCATTAGGTTCCCTCACTCTTGGAAGTGTTAAACAATTAAACAGCAAATAATTTTTTTAAATCTTTTTTTTATTTTGGGTGAGTTTTAGTTTTAGTCTGCGCTAGGTCACTTATAAATTCATGCATCTTATGAAGCCTCCTGGTGAATGAAAAAAAGGTTTAATTTCAGCATTATAATTTTATTAAGCCAGTTGGACTTTAGGTAGATACTTACCTTCATTGACATCTTTTGAATTAGGTGATGCAGTAGAAGAACTGCTGAAATTCTGATTCTGCTCTGTTGTCTGCTGGCTGGCATTGAAGTTTGTTGTAGGTCTGCCCTGCTTCACTGTGGGTGATGTCAGAGGGATACCGGTGGGGAAAAACATGGTGGAGTTGATTGAAGAGTTATCTCTCGGGAGCACCGCAGCCGAAGGGGTGCTGTAGGTCACTGTGGAGTTATTTGGTGTCACCGTGGAAGTTGAAGTAGCTCCAGCACTTTTGGTCGCTCCAGAAAAGTCACCCATTGTTGTAAATGTCGCTGAAGACATTGGGATTCTGCTGAAGTTTGTGGCAGAGTTATCTACTCCTTCTTTTGATACCGTGGTGACATTTGAAGGTAAAGTAGTGCCATCAGTGGATCTCGGGGGTGTGCCGTTTGGCCAGCTGCTCATCTCTATTCTTTTTGTTACATTTTCTTTGACGTTGGCAGTTGGTGCAGCATGACTGATGGTGGAAGGATTTATGGTAGTAGTCACGGGCAGAACAGATCTGTGTGAAGCTGGTTGCACTGCAGACTGATTGTTATCTCTACTTGACCTGTTGCCATTATTTATTTCCTTTACTTTTCTGTCCTCAGTATTGCTTTTGTTCCATTGCAGACTTACAAGCAGAAAAATTAAAATAATTCCACAGGAGAGTTGCATGGTGTTGACATTGAAGTTTGTTTTGTTATGTAGAGAACCTGCAAGAAATTAACTGTTGTCTGTTATTTTATTTTGCAAATCAAAGCTACTCAGTTAAGACTCAAATAAACTGGTAAAAAAAGTTGGTGTTATACTATAGAAGTCTCGGTAGTCTACCATATGTTGATGCTGAAAACTTTACATTCCTGAGTGTTAATGAGTTTAAGAATGACCTAATACAATACTGATGATCAACAAAAGCTTTTTGAGCATGAACATTCCACGTTTCTCTAAACAGGTCTCATACTCAGACGGGAATAATTCAAAACCACTTTGCTATAGAATGAGGTAATGATACATTCTTGTATAGCATGCTCCAGGCAATGTTTTCTGGGCAGGCAGCAGCTCCAAGAGGATGCTAAAGATTTATGCTCCATTATGAAGAAATATAATTGTTACAATTAGCCATGAAAGTTGATGGATAACATTTTGTGACCCTGAGCAATGACTGCCATATGAATGCTGCCAGGAGCAAATTGAAATCTAAATCAATCTAGGGGCTATGGATGATGCTGAATTTGTGTGGAAACTTCTTGTCCTGTAGGAAACTGGAAGCTATATATTAATTTTTAAAATGTTAGATTGAGAAGGTTGAAAAAAACACATCTTGAAGTCACATGACTGTAGCAGGTATGCTGTTCAGTATGTCCGTGGGGTTTTGGTGGGGGCTGTGTGTTTTTTTTTGCGTATGAGACAGGTTGAGATCGTGCCGTTTTTAACTCCCACACATAACCTCTCATGTGACAGCACAATAGAAGTATAATAAGTTAAATCTTCAGCATCCTTAATTAATCAGGTGTCCATGTATGGGGGATACTTCACTGAAGAAAGGAGAAAAAGTAACTATTTCTTTCATATTCAGCCTCCCCTCCTACTGTTGTGTGCTTTTTCCTGTGAGTCTTTTGTTGAGATTTTTTTGCAGAGGGAGGGAATGAGTGCTGATTTTGCTCTTTTGTTTGTTTTGGGGATTTTTTTAATTTAGTTTTGCATTTTCCCCAGGATAGCTTCTTTGTATGTAACACCATCAGAGAAAGGGAAAGTGTGCTTGCAGTAACAGTAGATAGCAGTCAGCTGTGGGTAATGCTATAGCAGTGGGTAGATGATGATTAAATACCATGTCAAGGTATCTCATTTTGGCTTTATTCTTATTTCTTTTGTGGTTAGAAGGTGGTAGCATTACTTGAAAAGCATGTGTATTTCTAAAATGTCATTTAATCTGCTTTTTAACATATGTTCCATTTATCCACTGCTTATTTCCCAAGTTAAGATCAGTTATATGGTGGGAAGGACCCAAGTTTGGAAAATATTTGTAACTTATTTAGCAAAAAATTCAAGAGAGAACTTCTCCTTGAATATCAGTCAAACTCAGGATAAATACTTTGATCCCAAACAAGCAAGCCAGAGAAATCCCCTTTGGAGTTCAATTATCGGCTCCAATTTTGTTTACAATTTGAATGACAGGCCTTCAGGTGACCGTTAAATGCTGTGCAACCTGAACATTAGATTTTGACTTGTAGCACTAACAATTGCAAAACCTGAAAAAAAAACCTGTTGTATTTCACAAAGTTTTCAAACACATGTTTTCATTTTAAGAGTATTATTGTTTTAATTTAGTGGCATGGTCTTTCCTTCCTTGTATTAATAGATGAGTGGACAAAGTGGGTTTGGTCATGTCACTCCTTATCCTTTCACTGTAACTAAACTACATAGGGAAATTACACTCAATTCACTTTAACTGTAATTTTAATTTGCAGGACAGTGTGCAGAGAAGTCAGTATCCTTGCTGAACAAATTTTCTGTCATTTTTTCTGATTGGCTTACTTTTGTCATCTTCATGGGGATCCATAGAGGAGAAACCTGCTTGCTTTGAAGATTGTGTTACTGCAGTTTCCAGACTGTGATAAAGTGCTTCCTGGAAATCTTTTTTTTTGTGTATAATAATTAACTTTTCTTTTTCTAGTGCAATGTGAATGTTCATACAGTTTAGAAAAACATTTAAGTTATTCAAAGATACTCGTTGCCTTTAGAACTTAATATGCAGATAGTGCTATTGCCGTAAAACAATAGCCAAAACTTGCAGAAGAGCCCAGACCTTAAATTAGCTGGTCAAGTACGTGTTTACAGAAGCTGTGAACAGATAGAAGCTATGAAAAAAAATAGATCTTGTGTTTTGATTCACTGATATTCAGGTTACTCAGCACCAACTCAGTGGAAATGAGTGCAGTGGGTGTAGCCTGAAGTGAGTAGAAATGACATCAGTATGAGATTAGGCTGCAGTTCAGTTAACCAGGTTAGCTCCACCTTTTTTCAGCATGAAGAATGAGGTTTTTACATATTATGGTCACCACCATGTTTCTTCAGTGGATGTTGCCCTCCACATTTGTTTCTGTGCTGCTTAGAGTCAAATTTCATCTGAGACCTGTGACAGCTGGGTAGAAAACTCCAGAACGGGGGAAGGCTAAATTTCCTCCTTCAGTGTATGGCTTTATGAAGGGATGTAGTGGCCCCTGTTTGAGGAATTCACCAAAACTGGAATGCGATTTCCTGTAAAAATGGCCCTGAATATACGCGGATGGTATCTGTACTGGAAAATGTGTAGCCCAGCTGCAGGAGATCTGTAAAGGTGCCGAGGAGTTCATATCCACTCTTCACATGTTTCTGGAGGGCTTTGGTGTGAAGTCACCACAACCTTTTCCTGTTGACTGAGCACCCTTTAAGAGCTGGCTGCTCCTGAAGCACATCACGTAGTCTACTGACAGGAGTGCCTGGTGCTATAAGCCAAAGGGCAGCAAGCAGACATGACCAGGAGACTTAAAAAGCACTCTCCTGGTGTGGATTAAAATGCTAATGAAGGCATGGCCACGTTGAAGAGGCTGTGCTTCTGTGTCACACAGATTTCTCTATTTTAATTGAAGTAAATTGAAAAAAGGCTACAAAAATCCTTATCACTTTGTTACGACTGAAGATTAAAGTTGCTTTACAGCAGAAGGTGTCCAGTATGAAGCTATTAGTGTACATACATGTACATCTGCACGCCTATGCTGTGGGTGAAGCCCTCGTCCCATTCAAGCCAACCACCCCTGGGTCTGTGGGCTTCACCATGAAGGTTGCTTTGATATTGCATCTAGCTTTGTGTTTTACTCAAAGTGCTCAGATTTGTGCTGAATATTTCTGCAACACAGAGAAAAACATGTCCTAATAAACTCTTATGTGGCAATTTTCCTATAAATGTATATCCAGTGGTATATTAAGTATTTAAAAATAGAATTTTTTGAAAGATAAAGTAATTGCAACCTGTATTTCCTAAACACAACCCAGCACCTCTCAGTGATAGGTGTAATGTCTGCAAAAACCTCTGCAACTGTTAAGAAAAATAATCATTTCAACTTCTTATGGGTAGATACTACAATCTTCAGAATTGTAAATTCAAAGGACATTCTTTTGCATGTCAATAAATTGAATCTTGCACCAGTTCCCAGCCTTACAGTAGTGATTAGAAAGTACTTTATGCAGTAAACAGTGGCATGATGAGCAAATTATTAATGGCACTTTATTTCTTGTGGTCTGGAGTAACGTGTTTGTATTTGCAGAGCTTTCATACTTGCTATGCTCTTAAGCCTCATAAATCAGATGATTTTTAGCTTTACATCAGTGATCCAAAAATAGACGGAACAAATAAAGCAAGATATAGAGAGTTTATTAGAATTCAGAAAGAAATAATAACAAACGATGGTGCCAGAAACATATTGAATTTTTGCTCCTCTGGCTCTTTGCTCTAAAATTCAGATTGCTCTCCAAGGATGAGATACTTCTAAATCTAATAAGCAATGAATATTAAATTTTCAAGCTTAACTGTATTTTATTTTTTTGTACTGAGAAAATAATTTGTAAGTTTTTAGTGACTTATAAAGAGGAATATAAATAAGGAGCATAAATAACCAATAAAGAAAAGTATGAATTAGAGTGAAATACTGTCATTGCTTATGGTTGCTACTTCTCTGCTCTAATGTTTGAATCACAAAACAGGATTTTTTTTTTTTTCAATTATTTTCTCAGAAATACACTCTAAGTAGAATTTGGCTACACCACCACCAACATCAGTCTTGAACACTATATAAAATAACACTGCAGTTATTAATCAGAGCCACTAATAAGTATTAAAAACACCTTAGACTTACCTTTGAGCTCTACAAAATATGTAAGAACCTGTTGAAATACTGCTGTGGCCCAGAGCGCAATTAGCCTGATGGGAAGAGGGGAGCGCAGGTACTATAAATGTGGCAGTGTGACACCGGTCAGGAACGCGCCGTACAGGCGAGGTGAGGTGGGGCAGCCCTTCGCTGCGTGCAACGGCGCGTCTGGGAACCAGCCTGACTGACTTCGCCGCTGTCATGACCGAGCTCTGTCATTACAGAGTCCACAGAAATTGCAGTATTTATGGTAAAGTGGGTAGGCAGTGCTTATTGCCCAATCCTTGGAAAGTCTTTGAACTGGTATTGCAGAAGGGCGACTGTTTTCTGTAAACTATAGAAGCTATTGTTCCATGTACTGAGCAACTATTAATTTAGCAAAAGATAGCTTTTTATTATCGCAGGGTTTCCTATGGTACACTCTGTGAGATGAGAGCTGGAAAAGGTGTGTCTTCTACAAAATAAAGCAGCAAAATGAGTTCTCTTAAGAAAAACTTGCTGCTAGAGATGGGTCTGATCCCATCTCCAAATATGTTCACAGATGTGATAATTTAAGATAACAATCTAAATCCAAATTTTGTGAATTTATCAGACATCATTAACTTTTGCTTTGGAATACATAACCAGATATGGATCTGAATGTTAAAACTCTTAGTCCTCACTTTAGGTTTTACATAAACAATACTGAGTTAAAGTAAGGATGAGGAAACCAGGCATATCATACATAACTTTTAACATGCTGATCTATTCAACCAATGATTTTTTTTATTCTTGAATTCTTGATGTTTCTTTATTCTAGGCCAGTATGTGGTGAAGACCCAGTCAGAAATGTTTCAGTATTGTGCGACTGTTTGAGTGGGATGCCATGATGTTACCTGTTTCCACTTTAAATTTTTTAATTCAAGTGGAAATACTATTTCATAACTTATCCGCAACATAAGTGTTGAGGATATGGCATATAGAGGAGGTGTTTATATGGGAGCAACTAGTGGTGTTTTCTTGAAAATACTCCAGTGGAAAAATTGAAGGTTTTCTGTACAATGGATCAAGTTCTACCCTTTCTTGTATCCCTTTTGGGGAAGGAAATTATTTGTGTGGCATGAGGTGGGGTGGTCTGTGAGGGGAGGGGGGACAGTGTGATACTGTGGTTTGGTTTTCTTAGGAATCTAGCATTCTCCTAAAGCAGATTTTCTGTGTATCAACAAGCTTCCAACTTATATTTATTGCTGTGTCTGGGTGGACATGCATCTAACAGATTGACCATGAAATCTGAAAACAGGCACCACAATTTTATGTCCAAATTTGGATCTTACCCAGCATTAACCACATGGTAAGTGATGTACTAGTGTCCGCAGTATAGGCATTGGTCTTGGGAAGGTGCACTCACTCTGTCTTATTTATTAGCAGTTTCATTCATCTGCTAGGAAAAGGAAAAACTGCTTAACCTGAGTGACTTAACGCCGAATGGAAGGTGCTCCGTTTGTGAGTCAGCTCTTGGCTGAGTGTCGTACACCTGCAGCGTGGTGCTGGGACGCTGGTGCTAAGGGCTGGCCCACTGGTGCTGAGGGCTGGCCCCAGGGTGAACAGATTCAGAGCCTGGCCCTGTGGGGACAAGGTGCTTTAGAGTGCTCCAGGAGCAGGAGATGAGACCAAGCTGCCATTCAGCTAGCTCCTGGATTTATTAAGCGGCGGTTTCAGTTCTGAAGAACGTGTCTCAGTAGTAGGTGTGGTACTGAATCTGTAGGACTCTTGCGTAGCTTTGCTGGAAAGGAATCCAACAAAATAAAGCTGAAGAAGTAATTGAGCAAGAGTATTCAGAAGTGACCTGGCTGGCCACGGCCAAACTCTGCGGAGAGGCAGTGGAGACAGTCTCCGAGCTCCTTACTGAAAATCATCTTTGCAATAATTTTTTAGGGAAATAAACACACCATTCATTTTGACATGGTGACTCTTATAAAACATTCGGAAAAGATGTGCTCACATAACAGTCTTGGGTTCTCTGGGTTCTTGGTTTTGTTTGGGTTGGTTTCTTTCTCTGGTCTTTTCTTTCATTCCATAGCATTTAACAGCGACCTTTCATCATTTCTTCTTCTTGACAATGTAAAACTTTTGTTATACTTGACATTCTGTCAACACACAACCAATCTTTCCTGTCTGAATTAACCATCAAACATCACCCTACTTGTCTTCTGAAAGATTAAGAACTCTGTGAAGCACATGCCTAGAGGTTTTACTACTTTCACTTTACTACAAGTACTGATGGCAGTGTAAGGGCAGTAAACATAACATAACTTAAAAATAAATAAGAATTGAAAGAAGCTTTTGGAAGCATACAGTGGGCAGAACTGCAGACTGTGATGCAGAGCACTGAATAACAAATCCGTAAATGAGTGGGTCTGTACCAAAAATGCTGGAGAGAAAAAGGAAGTACACCATGTATTATGGGATTTAAAATTCAGAATGGCAATTGGAGCTATAAAATGGGAAGCAACGTGCCCTGGGAAAAGCAGGGGAGGCACCGGATAATGTTTTCTGTAGGAAGCTGGAGGCTTGTGTGTGACCCTCTAAACTCTAAATTACCCAGAACACTTGAGTGACAGGATTAGGCAGTAAGAAACTTTGCCACGTCAAAGGATTGTTAGAACATCAATGTTCAAGTGGTTGGATTAGTCATTTATTGTATGTCTTGTTTTTCTACAGAAGTAATTGATAAAAGTCAAGGCTTAGCAATTTCAGAGCTGGGAGATCAGGGTAAGAGATGAGTCAGTACGAAGTGCCTAGCAACTGGGGCTGGAGGGGCTGGATTGCATGGGGACAGAGATAAATAAAGGCAAGCCAGGAGGGATCCAGGCTTTCTGCAGAACTCGACAAGTACTTGAATTTCAAAATTCTGATTTCTTTTTTTTTTTTTTTTTTTTTTTGGCTGTCATTTAGACTAGATGTTTACAGCACGAGAAGTTTTATGATTTTTTTCTTTTCCCAGCATGCTGGACTTATTTTATCTTCTTCTGTCTTTTGGCACTATTTTCTCAGTAGCCTTGTAACACAGAAAAATTACCCTGAATTCTATTCTACCGTGTGAAACAGCGTATTGCAGCAGTGTAAGAGCTCAGTTGAGTGTGAGGTGCTTTAGCTGGCAGGTATGGTTAGCAGCTGGGCCTCATGTGCTTCATCTAGATGGGTAATTTTCTTGATTGTTGCATTATCAAATGCTTCATGTACATAAGTAACATAAAAGACATCATTTATTATTATTATTATTATTATTCCTATTACACTAGAGCCTATTATTCATGCTGTACCAGAGCCTGAAAACTCTAAATTAGAGACAGATCTTGATTTAAACAATAAGCAAGTTATCCCAAATCTTAGGGGACTGACAGAAGAAATAAATAGCATTCTAAGATTAGCACACATTCAACTGAGAACACCATTTCTCCACAGTCTCGTATTACTTCTAGACCACAACTGCCTCACTTTATTTCCAAAACATCAATGGATATTTACACAAGCTAAAGTACTTCCCAGTCCAGAAAAGATGCATATACTTCAGTACCCTTCCTCATTCTTTTCTTCAGTAATGACACTGGGGAAGAAAAAAGCTTCAATTGCTTGGTTTCAGTTTCTCTAACTCAGATATTTTAAATCAGTGGGATTTAAAATTAATGGTTTTATTCCTGATAACTGGGCCACTTCCCTAATTTCTATTACCTTTGAGTGTAACTAAGTGAATTATTTCATTTCTGTGATTACAGACTTACCACTTTTGGCACAGGGCTAGTGGATACCTTGGGTGTGCTTCCTAGAGCAGCCTGATGTGCAGAGGAACACCCAACACTGCTTTGCAGAATGTGTTGTACTTCTCCTGCCTATTTGGTCACATAGCGAAAGTATTGCTGGTTTGGTGTATGTATGTGTCGTATGTATGGTGTAGTATTCACGAGCATACATTGCTCCTGAGTCCTTGCATGTCAGGAAGGGATTTCTCTTGCAAGGTGGTGTCTTCTGTAACATTTCTGAGTATCGCGCTGTGTGGGTTGTGACAGCACTTCCACTAACGGTGAGAAGAGGTTGTTTCACCCTCCCGTTACTCAAGTGCAAATCCCACTGCTTCTTGTTAGGAGCATCTGAAACTTAGTGAAATCTGTGGTGAAGACAAGATCCATGCTTGGAAGAATAAAAGAACATACTACCTAGAAATAACGATCAAGGACATGTTCCTTTCATCCAGCCATCTGTTATTTATAGGTAGTGGTATAGTGAGCTTCTGCTAACTTCCAGGCATTGTGCTTTTCTATATACATAAAAATTTAAAATCATGGAGTCATAGAATAGTTTGGGTTGGAAAGGACCTTTGAAGGTCCTCCAGTCCAGCACCCCTGCAAGGAGCAGGGATATCTCCAATCAGATCAGGTTGCTCAGAGCCCTGTCCAACCTGGCCTTGAATGTCTCCAGGGATGGGGCATCCACCACCTCTCTTGGCAACCTGTGCCAGTGTTCCACCACCCTCATTGTAAATTTTTATATATTAAATGTTATGTATAAATATTTTATATATGATGATAGCTATAAATATATATGTAAACCCAGTAAGATGTTAATCGTAATACAGAAATATAGAAAAAGGTAGGAATGTGGGAAACCTGGAGTTATTTATTGGTTGTATTTATTTTCATAAGACCTACTGAAAACATTAAATACATGGAGAATATGATCATAATCTCACACATTGACAAGAAATAGTTGTTTAAAGAAACATTTTTATAGTGAAGCTATTCCAGTATAAAGCTGGTATAGCTAGGAAAGAAGTGAGGTTATCTTGATTTAAACTGAATAAAATGAGATCATAATTTAGCTCTTTATTAATAGAAAACATTGTGTATGCATATCCTTTTTTCTTTAAGGAAAGATTTTAAACCGTATATATTTTGAATAAAATGAAAAGCAAAATGATGATCTGAAAGGGATGGCAGTGTCTCATATTGACAGCTACCTATCTCTGTACAGATATAGCAGATAGAAAAAAAAATATTCTTAGATAAACACTTTAAATAGTGTTCCAATTTGAATGGTGATTTTCCTGAAGTTCCTTACAGTTTTCAGATTCTATGGGGAAAACAGCCTGAAAGTGGCTACTGACTGTTACCATGTTAGATATTGCTGATTTGCTTGAGATCTGCATGGCCTTTTTTCTTTCTTTTCCGTAATTAAAATGCGCTTGATGATTTCCACAGCTACAGTCTTTCTAGAGTTTTGGAAAAGGCGGAGAGCTGTATTAACCTATGACTGGGACCTCATAGACTGGGAAGATGAAGAGGTAAATCTAAAATGAAGTAAACTTGTACATCTTTCCATCAGCATGATTTAAGCGTAAATATCAATACATACTGTATGCCAGTAATCTGAATTTGTCATTCAGATTATATTTGTGTTTATAACCCTAGGTGCAGAATAAACAAGTATACTTGAGGCTATCCAAGAATACTTTGCCTTCTGCAACTGGCATTATAATTCCAAATATAATTCTATGATTTATTAAAAGTAGCCTTTGAAAAAATGAGTGAAAGTAGTGCCTGTACAGAGAACAGGAGCTACTACTGATGTCAGCACAGAACCTTTCCATTCTATGGTTTCTTGTACTGAAAATTCCTAATCCTATCTAAAAATGGGACCAAGACAAGGAAAGGGACAGAAACTAGATTTTATATCCTTCTGAGAGTCATACCTTATCCTTTAACATTCTGCTATCAGCATCAGCAATAATAAAATGATTTTATTACTTTACTTCATAAATCACTGGTGAACATAGCTGTAATTTAATTATATTGGTGATTTAACTGCAGTCTAAATCAATAGAGACTGTACCATTACTTGTTTTATAGCTTTCCATAGATGCATAGATAGAAGCTAGTGGCTTTTAATAAATTGTTTCATATCACAAAAAGTACCATCATAACTGACATTAATTTATAGTTTTCTTATCAATTTGTGCAGAGAGACTACTCTTTAAGTCAGCGTTATGACCCATGCTCCTTTTAATACCCTCACACAGTGGGGAGGGGTCTTACGGTTTCTGTTCTTTGTTGGACTCTGGCACTGTTTCCAAGAATTTTCAAAAGAGCAAATTATTTGGATATTTGAATTTTAGCATTATAAAAAAATAATTTGTATCAATATAAATTTCCTACTTTATAGCACATATAGGTCTGATTTTTGATAGTTCAGTGAAATAAGCAGTACAACAAATGGAATCTACCCTGTCATTCTAGGAAGAGCTGCGTCCCCAGTTTGAAGCTAAATATTCCCAAGTGGAAAGAGTAAATCCCATCACAGGAAAACCTGAACCTTTTCAGCCTTTCCCTGATAAGCTCAGTCGACTGATGGTGTCTGTCTCGGGAATATTCTTCATGGTAATGTTTAATAATGTCAGAATTATTGTAGCTTTTAGTCTTATTTTGATGTAAATCGTAATGCAAGCCATGAGTGCATTCATTAAGATTCGTAGATTTACATAATATAGGCAAAACTAATTGTCTCAGTATTACTGCTTGTTTATGGATCTGTTTCTTTTCAAAGATGTAATATAGTTCTATTGTGAAAGAACAGTAAAGAAATGTTTTAATTCATCGATCTAGTATTTTCTTTCTCGCAAAGTCTGCTCACCAAAATAAGTAGCAGTCTTTAAAACACTTGTTAATTTATTAATTCAGTGGAAATTATTTCAGGTATGGTTTATTTTGTTCTAATATATCTATTGATAAATACTTCCCTGTAGATTTCACTGGTCCTCACTGCAGTGTTTGCAGTTGTGGTGTATCGCCTGGTAGCCATGGAACAGTTTGCTTCTTTCAAGTGGTATTTCATCAAGAAGTACTGGCAGTTTGCGACATCTGGCACTGGCGTCTGTATCAATTTTATGATCATCATGTCACTCAATGTTGTAAGTCTTCTATTCTTTTAAAAGAGGGATTAATTTAAAAGAGTAGTTTTTACAAGGTTACGGAGTTTACTGCATATCAGATACATGAATGTTCTTGCTTGTTCACATAGCAGTGCCTGAAGTTAGTATTTCAGGGAGTTTTCCTCTTCTAATACGATGTTTGTCAATGTTTTTCTCTAATGCCTACTTAATTTGTCACTACACATCTTTGCTTATATCACCAAGTCACTGGTACAGACTACTGCTTTCTACATTTGCATCTTTGTTTTTTACATAACTTTTTACAATACATCTCTCCTCTAAATGGAATGACATTGTTTTCTTGGCTGATAATTTTCTTTCTGCTTTTTTAACTGATACCTTTGAATTCTTCTCTTTCTTATTTAAAATACAGCTGTGGTATCAGTGTTGCACAGTCCTAGACTCATGGTGATATATTATTTCAGCTTTAGTTTTTCCTGTCATGCAATAACGTGGGTTTAATAATTTACTGTGGTAGCACAGTGTACATTGATATAAGCTCTATTCCTTCATCTGCAATATAATTTACCGTTTTTCTATTCCCATGCAAGCACAAACAAGTAAAGAGGAATAATAGTACTGCAAACAATGGCTTTTCATTCTGTTAAAGAGTTTGTGTACTCACTGCAATAGCAAAGCATTGTTCAAGACAGACTGTCATGTATTTATTTCTGTTATTATATATGATCATTCTAAGTCATAAAAACTACATTCAAGTCAACAAGCACACCAAAGGTATTGAAAATAACTTGCTATTAATAGTAGATACTCAAGGAAATATTTTTTGGAGTTGGTAACTACCTTAGGCTATGTGTCATTTAAAATAAAGACTGGAAATAATCAGTATATATTCAAATTAGGAAGTTTTCAATAGGAGACTGATATCCTCATGAGTATGCACATTCATGCAAAAGAAAATTGTGTTGTGTAAAGGCTTTTGCCTCCTTTTAGATCACATAGATTTCTTCCTGAAGTTGGAGGATAAGCATCTAACTGCTCATTAAGAGAACCATTGATGTCTGAACACTTCTCTTGAACTATTAGCTCTTGATTTATCTTTACTGGATATTTAATGTATATACAATGCTGATTTTCCTTCTGGATTTGACATCACAACAGGCAGGATGTGCTATACTTATATGATCTCTTATTTCTGTTTCAGGTATATGAAAAGGTTGCCTATCTCCTGACAGACCTAGGTAGGTATGGTTTACTAGTGGTACGGTTCTTGCTAGCTGTGGCGTATACCTTTATATTTCAGTAAAGTAGGGGTTTGAAAACTTCAAAAACTTCATCTATGTATGGCATTTCCCTAAGCCCAGGAGACATATCAGGGAAAGAAATTATATAGAATCATGGAATAGTTACGGCTGGGAAGGGACCTTTAAAGGTCATCTAGGCCAACCCAATCTGATTATTTCACTAAGAAAATAATAGAAAAGCAAGTAATTTATTCTACTTTAAAAAATGTTTTTTAGTGTAAATTGAAAAAACTGTCATGTCATAATGGAACAAAAGTCAAAACTTACTCTTTCTTAGCATGCTAAAACAGAATTTTTTTTTCCATTCTTCCCAAATGCTTGGTGATTTTTATTACAATTTTTTAATTTGTACTTTTGTATGGAAAAAAATGAATTAAAATAAAATTAGATTGTCCAAGATAAAAATGTTAAGTCATAAATTTTTAAACTAGCTCTAATTCTGTCATGTTAAAAAATTACACTGAAGCCTCTAGTCATTATTCAGTCATAGAGGTAAAGCTTTCTAGGTTGTAGAAAACAAGAAGGCAAAGACAGCATTTAAGATCTACTATGTGAATATATTATGCTTTAGTGTTTCTTCTCTCTCTTTTAGCCCGTGTCAAAATATGCAGTTGATCCTGTCATAGTTTAGAAGCAAGCTCGGTGCTTAAATTTAATACCTCCCTCTTCTGGTTAAAGAGTTGAAGAGCATGCATTAAATAGGGTGCTCAAAATTTTATAGTGTTTCGGATGACAGGCAATTGAACAGGTTAGAAAGATTCAGACTGTATAGTCAACTTATTCAAATTATTAAAATATTTTTTTCAGATCACACTGAATTATATTCCTGCTTAACTTTTAAAATATATTGTTATGGACCAGGGAATGGGAAAGAAAGTGATTATGTCATTTAAGTATGCAAGCTGATTTTTCCCAAAATATATGAAAGAAAAAAAAAATGACTTCTTGAATTAAGTGTGATGGAGCATCAGGTGTTTGGCCTAAGTAGCTCACTCCACTTTCTAAGGTGTTTTACGTCAAAGAGTAGGAGGACGTCTTAACTTCTGAGGAACAAGTGTCTATTATGTAAAGCTAGTATCCTGTACGTTTTTATCCTAAATTTAGTCATCATTAGACCAAAGTAATTAAGTAGTACAGATTTTAACTGAATATTAACTCATATAGGTGCTTTAAAACTTTTATTTATGCTGTGTATTCCACATCTGATATATCCATCAAAGCAATTTGAAATTTTTACAAAAAAAAAAAAATTTTAGTCATTGTTACCGAGTTCTACTGCAGACCTAAATCATGTTCTACAAACCGTAAGGAAAAACATCCAAGGCAGTGCAAACCCACAAAGAATCCTTGTAGCCCTGTGAGCCATTTCTACATTACTTCAATAGAAACAGCGGTACTCCAACCTTTCCTTGTTGCATTATAAACTGTTTAATACTTCACAAGCATTATGATAAGGAAGTCTGGATGATGGAGCAGTGGTCTTACAAAAATATTTAGAAGGTGAGAAACCAACTGGCTCTTGGTTGTCTCTTTTCCCTCTGCTTTCCATGGCAGCCCCTGTCTATTGCTCTGCAGATGCCAAGTGCTTTTGCTTTTCATTTGGGGTTTTTTTTTGTTATGGTGGTTTGTTGGTTTTGGTTTTTTTTAATCAAGCTACCTGTAGCCCTAAAATTGAAGATGCACATGGAATTCAGAACTTTCTTATGGAAATGGAACACGTATCTTCCCATAGAGCTGTGACCTGTTCTGTACCGAGAGGCTTGTATCTCCTGTGTATCTCCTCAGTGTAGTCTGGGGGAATGATTTTGCCACCTGCAGACTGAACACTTTGAGGAAAAAAAAAAAAAAATAGCAATTGCAGCCTGATGGGGCACCATGACTTGAAGCCATCACTTGTTTATTGGTTGATCTGTGAGCAGTTAGGCATACCTCAATTTCATTTTTGTTTATGTGATGTGTATTGTGTCTTTCCGCAGAGCACCCTAGAACAGAATCTGAATGGGAAAACAGCTTTGCCTTGAAAATGTTCCTCTTCCAGTTTGTCAACTTGAACAGCTCCATCTTTTACATCGCCTTTTTTCTTGGCAGGTAAGTTATCTTCACTAACTGCTCTTAAAGGAAAACTTGCGCAGAACTCATAATCCTTGCTAGTTTTAGGGGTTTGAAGAAAATACAGTGACTGTTCAAACCACAAGATTCAGATGCAATTCAGTTTCTGAGGATAATTTATAACACAAAATCAATGTTTTTAACTGTATGTGAGGCTTGGGCCCTTGAAACCTTTACTTATGAAACTAGACAGTAAAAATCTGCTTTTTAAGTAGATCTATGTACGTGATTTCCTGTTAAATGAGAATTCAGAACCTTTGAAAATACAGCCGCTTCCTAAATGAGGTTCTGCATTTAGCCCTGCACTAATAGGCTTTATTCATTTTTTCTTATTTATTCCCCTTTGGTTACATTTCCCAGGATCCATTTCTATAAATAGTAAATAGTGTCTGACAGATCTCCTACAAGAGAAGGGGAGGCAGAAATTCTGGCTCTGATTTCTGTGTGTCTTTAGCTCAGAGCATGAGATACTGGACAGGTCTAACCTTGCTTCATCTTCACTTCAGTTCCATTACAAGCAAACTTTTCACTCCTGCAGAACCTACAGACTATTGCAGAGTACCTTCTATAAAGTTTTATAATATAATTTCAGTTCCAGATTGTTTTAAAGAAAAAAAAAACCTGTCGTAAAGACTGTTGGTAATATCTGCTTGTTAACTGTGGTGATGCATTTGCCATACACTTTCTGAACTTCTTTGTGTCTTGCTGTGTCCTCTGTCTAGTAGCACGAGGCATGTTTTTTTTTCTCTCATATATAACTTTCACTGAGGTCATTAAGAATTTTGATTCAGTTTATTCTACAAGAATCTGTTTAATCCATAAAAAGCATTTACTTATGATGGGTTTGGAAGTGATTTATTCTTGTATGTCTGAGGGTGCAGTCCAGTGCACATGGGCAAGCAGGTCCCTGTGCTGCAGTAAATTACAATGTAGTGCAATGGCTTATCTTCTTCTCTAACTCCATTCAGAGGTTAGAGTCTGAATATCTAACATCTAAAACCTCAGAAGCTAGGATTTTTGTTCTAGACATAATAAAAGCTTAAGATCACTTGCAAAATGATGGTCCTTGTTTGCATTCTGAAACTACCATATCCTATCCTACAGATGCCAGATTTAAGCCTGTGTGATTTAATGTGTTTATATGTCTTGACTTTGCTCAGTGGATGTTGTGAAATAACTACCAATACAGAGTGTTCTTGGAATGTCCACTGAGAAACAGAAATCTTATTTTCCAGATTTGCAGGCCGCCCAGGAAAATACAACAAGCTTTTTAACAGATGGAGACTGGAAGAGGTAAGCAATCCTATTTTGCGTTCCTGTGACATTTCCATGAGTAAAAAGGAAATGGCTGAAGGACATGAGTTATGTCCAGTTTGAAAGATTTATTATTTCATCTAAGTGCAGTGAAAAGTAAACTCTTATTTATAGCAAAAGATAGGAAACAGGAAATGTGTTTTTCCTTCTGTGTTCTCCACTGTGCTGAGTGACTCTGCACAAGGCACACAGCTCTTTTAGCCTCTCTCTTTGGGGAGAGCAAAGAGTTATAGTCCCTTACCTCACAGGCACTCTAAGTCCTACATGATTGGTATCTCCTGAGTATGTAGCATTTTTGGATGGAGGACATAAGTATAATGCCATCAGCTCTTTTATCAGCTTCATAAGTTTCTGCCAGTGTGAAAATACTGATTTTAAAGAAGAAAAATAGAATTTTCAAAATCTATGTTGAAAATGTGTTAGAATTGCACCTCCCTTGATATCACTAGCATGCTGAAGTTCTCTCTTATCTCTGAAAATCAGTTTTCTACTGTTGAACCTTAGTAGCCATAGAGTAAAATACCATAACTTTGTGGTCTGTGGTCTAAAAAAAGATTCTGTAATTACTAAAAATTTTAATATGGCAATTTTTATAGTTAAGATACCAGTAACAGAGATTTAGCTGCTGAGTCTCTCTTCAGACTTAGGATATTACACATGAAATATTGCTCCATTCTCATTGAAATGAATGCACGTGTATTGGTCTAAGTGAAATGGACTATATAATTTATCACATATCTAGCACACATACCCTTAGCTTAGGTAATATGATCCAGTTCTCCAGGAAATACGTCTAAACGTTGTTCAACTAAACTGTGTGTTAATATTTCTGTTATTAATATTGCTTTTAATATTTCTGTAGCTGGATGTTAGCATTTTTCACCAAACATATTTGAGTATTTTCCATTCACCCTGTGAACAAATAAAAATGAAAGGAATTCTCTGATTTTAGCTACTGATCTTTTTCCATTTCATTTCAGTGTCATCCTAGTGGCTGCTTGATAGATCTGTGTTTGCAGATGGGCGTTATTATGGTTTTAAAACAAATGTGGAACAACTTCATGGAGCTAGGCTATCCGTAAGTTCAGGTGTTAAAATTTGGTTTACAAACAGTGATTACATATTTGTGTGCTTCAGTGATAGGGAAAAATATTTTTTAATTTGAGTGAAGGGCAGAATTTCACCATTAATTGAAATGCATTGTCATCATTAATTGATGAAGACAATGAACAGCTGAAATACTGATCTCTGGAAGTGTATGTTCATAAGCACAGAAAATGGGATTCTTCAGCAGGTTCAGGTTTACGTGTCTTATGTTATCACTCAAAACCTAGTCATCAGTGTTGATTTTCAACCTTCCGTGAAGGGTGAGGAGGACTTGCTACTGTTGCTTGCACAAGGCTTGTGTTCGGAACTAGCTCTGTGGCCTAAAAATACAGTTGTTAAATACATAATTGGGTCTATGTTCTTCCCCTACGTGCTGTAAGAAGCATAAACAGTCCACTTTTGCCAAAATAACTATTTAAAGTACAACACATGTTTGCAGGATGTTTCCACTTTTTGCATCTCACATACTGTAAATTTGTTCCCGAGGGAAGCATTAACTGCTGCTCTAAGATAAAGTTTCTCAGGGTATGTTAACCATCTAAATTGTTTGTTGTGATTTCATTTTCCATAATACAAACATAGCTGTTCAGCTACTGAAGAGAGTAATGGGCGAAGAGTCTTACAGCTCTCTTGAAAATGGAAGAATATGTTTCCAGTAAAAGCAAAAGGTTGCTCATCAAATATTAATTTAATCAAAAGTCTCAGCCTTGAAAATATGTCAAAAACGGTTGTGCTCACAATGTGCAGTCGTTGTGCAAATGAGTGGCAGTGTAATGTATTGTTGTAAGATGTGGATTTCTGAAAAGAAGAAACCTACGTAAAGTATCAGGCTTCCTGTCTTCTCAGCCCAGCAGAATCTTAACTCTATCTGGAATTTATTTTAGATATTCTGCTTATATTCCTTTATGGAAAGCAATGTTTTGTGTTGACGAAACCATTGTTTGCAACTGAGGTCTTTGAGTATCAAGAGAGATCAACAGCTAAACACTAAATAAGCTTGAGAAAAAATAGCAGCCTGTTAATAAAAATACATATAAGAAAATTATTTCCCTTCTTCAGTCTCTTTTCAGTAATATCTAGAAACAAATAATAGCTTTTAATTGCTACTTTTGGTAGTACAGGATAGTATTTTTCATTTATAGAACACTTTAATTTATGAGACTATTCCCTCCTTAATATTTATAACTACTGCGTGAAAGGACCTCTGCACTCTTTTATAAAAAATAGTCTTAAATATTTGCAGCTTCAGCAATACTGCTTGAGACACTTTTTCCTTCTTCAAGAAAAAAGTATTCTGTAAAGCATTTAGATTTTTAGATTGGTTCAAAGAAGAGTAGACTTGTTCTACTATTCAATATATTCTAGTATCATAGAGTTCTTACTGAGCTCTACTTATTTGGTTTGCCTTTTACAGGATTAAAAATAAAGCATTATTTACTTTTCTGATGCTCTCACTGGGCATGATTTTTTTTTCCTGTTCTTCTTTTTTTTTTTTTTTTCTTTTTTTTTTTTTTAATTTAGACAGGCAGGCAAATCCTACCAAAAAAAAAGTCTATGCAAGCAAACTCCATATTCTGAAAAGCTTATTTGTGCAATGCCTAACATGCTGCATTAAAGACATACTTAAAATAATAATGCAGAATTGAGAACTTTTGGAAGTTCTTGTATCCTACATGATATTGTGAATATTTCCAGAAAATACCTAAGTAAACATTCAGGTTCTATCTAAGTGGGCCCAATTACTTCAAAATAACACCAGCAGGTATTGTAAATCACTGAGCAAGTACAGTAAATAATGCTCTGTTTATCTAATGAAGTTTATTACAGAATTGGTGGTCACGACGCAAAATGAAGAAAAGAGGGCAATTAATGGAACATAAAATTTCTCTACCTCAGTGGGAAAAAGATTGGAATCTGCAGCCTATGAATCTCCATGGTTTAATGGACGAATACTTAGAGATGGGTGAGCAAATTTAGGGAGATGTCAATTTTATTAAAAAACTGGAACGATGTGGCACATTAAAAGATGGTTTGCATTTCCAATTTCTAACCATAGAAATGCCTCTCTAGTTTTACAGTTTGGCTTTACCACCATCTTTGTTGCTGCCTTCCCGCTGGCACCTCTCCTGGCACTGCTTAACAATATCATCGAAATAAGGTTAGATGCCTACAAATTTGTCACCCAGTGGCGAAGACCTATGCCAGCAAGAGCAACAGATATAGGTGAGAGAACCTAATGACCGTCGCTGTCAGGTACCATCTCCTTGTGTTTCCTTCTTTCATGCAGCTTAACCCTTGAAATATTTCATGCGTCAAGAGTGAAACTGGTAACATAACCTACAGATCTCAGTGACAACTCTCTTGTTAAGCAAGCAAAGCATACTCAGTTGCTTAGCTAAGAGGACTCCTCAAATTTCCTTTCCATTTCCAATGAGAGATCATAATAGTTGGAATTTTGAAAACAGGCCAATGATATTTTAGGCTTCTGATTTGTGTGGAACTCCACATCTAAAATTCTATTCAAAATGAATTTAATTTAAAAATTAAATATAAGGACTACATTCACTTTTGGTTTTAAACTGAATTAAATAAAAGTACGAAATCTCTTTCTAAAATCTTGTATTTGGCCTTTATAACCAAAGATTATGGCTATAGCTTTGTTGCTTAGCTATTTCTTCACAGCAGGGTGTGCCATCCTGTAAGACTTGGTTCCGGTGGAGCCAGTAGTGGCCGGAATGTGGGTACATGGCTTAATCTTGACTGGCTTTTCTGACTGAATAATTTTTTCTCAATAAGAAAGGAAATCTTTATGATTAATAATGACTATAACATCACTGGTATGATTTTATGTGACTTAATATGACTGTTAAAAACTGAGGACCTTGTTGTCATTTCCCTTGTTTCTAGGTATCTGGTATGGAATTCTGGAAGGAATTGGAGTTCTGGCTGTCATCACCAATGCCTTTGTTATTGCCATTACTTCCGATTACATTCCACGTTTTGTCTATGCATACAAATATGGTCCCTGTACAGATCAAGGATACAGACAAGAAAAGTAATTAAGATATTCTTTATATATACATGTATATTTTAGTGGAAGCACACTTTTGCTTCTGTGTTTCTGTGTTAACATACTTCATCAGTAACAGTTTACCTTTTACATCTGTGCAAGTCTTCACAGATCTTAAGTGCAGGTAACTCAGCCATTCCAGAGAGTTTGTGAATGTGCTCCATAGTTACCTCAGTGGCAAATCATGTCTTCCCTTCTGAATGCAAACGACAAAGTTCAGTTGCATTCACAGGCTATGCCTCAGGCGAAACCACAGGGGTCTGTCCTTCCTTCTCTCCTTGCTTCATCTATGATGATTCAAAATAAGAGATTTACTCTTCCTGTGCTGTCACAGGAAGAGAGAATTTAAGGGCGAAAAAATGAGGCAGATAGGATGAAAAGAGACAACAGAAATACAAAGCTAGTGCTTAATGTACACTACCCATTTAATAGAGAACTATGTAATTCTATTTCTTCTTTTGCCAGTAGTGATTTGAGGTGTCATAGCAAATTTGAAGGTTCAGGAGTATAATAGGATTCCTGATGCATCTCTTTTAAAATGTTCTTTGCCTTTCAAAAGGCCCTTTTGAGTTACAGAACAGATTTCCAAGAAGGTGGGATGTCTTATGTGTCTGGTTTTCCAGGAACAGACAAAAATTTAACTCCTACAGTCAAAATTCAATGTATTTATGTGATTTCTGTCATTTATACTAATATCTTGTTGCTTTTAAGATGGCTGTTTGGTATATATCCACTGTTTGTTTTACAGTTGGTGAAAATTCTTTGATTTAATTCATAAAACCTGGTATATGATGTGTGATTTTTGGCAGATTCTGCAATGATATTAAATTATTCTCCTCTCTGCCTCTCTAGCCACCTTTCTAAGTTCAGTAATTTTAGGAGACAGTGAAGAACACTATAGCAACAATTTTGGTTTATATCTGCTGGTATATGAGAAGTGAAAACATGAAACGTACTGGAAATAGATTTTGAAACAGTATTATCCCTGAAACAGATGTTATTTGTTTCTCTCCAATAAAACTTTGCTTCTGTGCTTAAAATTTTATAATTACTTTTGTCCTGATAAGCAAATAAAATAGTATGCTTACAATATGTGATAGCAGAATATTTTTACATACAGGATCCATACAGGATCTTTATGAAGAAAGTCCTGGTCATATGTCTTTTCCTTTCAGATGCTTAAAAGGATATGTCAACAGCAGTTTATCAGTGTTTGATTTGAGTGAACTTGGGATGGGATACTCAGGATACTGCCGGTATGTTTCGATGCTCTCCCTTCCTGTAATGGAGGCATAGACATTAATACAGACATTAAATTGAAAGTCAGTGCTTAAATTGCTGGCAGAATAGTTTTGGTTTGGTTTTTTTTTTTTTTGGTTGTAGAAGCATTGAAGTTCAAGTTTGTTCAACAGGGAAGTCTCAGGTGCAAACAATGTGTGATAAGATGCAATACTAACACACTGGAAACCTGTGTTCTGAGGTTTTCCAGGACTCTTGCAAGCCATATCTTTTCATGACTCTATGAATTATTTCATTTTGAAGTTTCCCCAGCTGCTAAGAAGGGTAGACATTCTCATTTCAGTTTTGCTAAGCATTCTGAGGTCTGTTAATTAAAATATACAGCTAAATTTTTTTTTGTGGCTCTAAGCCAGGTCAAGATCCCAAACAGTTATGCAAGATGAATACAAGAAATTCAGCATAAAAATTAAATACAACATGACATGAAAACACTTCTGGTTTCAGATTTCGTTCTACAGTATGAGTTAGCTTTAATTGACTAAGAACCTGCAGAATCACGTTACATTTCTGCAGACTTTGTCTGGAGAATCTCAAATGCTTATAAGCAAAGAATCAATTTAGAGTCAACAAACTTGACCTTATCACTCCAAGGTGTCAGCTTTGTTACAATAAAATAAATTGTTTGCTCTGGACTTTTGAAGCAAAAATTACCATATTATAAGAAGCCTTTTAAAATCAACTGTATTGTGGACTATTCTTGTCCTTTTCTGTTTAATTCCTCTTGAGGTACGCTTTTACTTCCATTTCTCTCCTTGTAGCCATATCTGGGATAAGCTAGAGAGCTCTTCACCCTGTTTGAGTTTTTGAACACAGGCTAGCTTACTGGATTTTTCTTTACTTTACAGGTATAGAGATTACAGAGCCCCACCATGGAGTTCAACTCCATATGAATTCACTTTGCAGTTCTGGCATGTCCTGGCGGCGCGGCTGGCGTTCATCATAGTATTTGAGGTTAGTCATGGAAAGGAACAATTCCTTTCTACTTCTTTGAAGTCCAAGTTGATTTTTTACAGTCATCCCATAAATAAATATTCAGTATCATCAACTGCTTGTTCATTACCGTCAAGAGAGAAAAAAAAAAATTGCCCTCCCCCAACTATTGTCAATCAGCTGCTTCAAACTGAATTGACAGAGCATGCACAGATTTTAGAGTGCCTCCGAAATCGTATTTCCTTAACAATCTTATTACATATCATCTTGGTTCCCAACAAATCTTTCATGTTTTATTGAAAAAGAAGAAATGCAACTTATGTGTACATTAAGCACAGTTATTACTAGTTAAAATGTGTGTCAGGAAAATGACACCTGGTTCTAGCCTAATATAAAACTAGGAAAGTGTGTACTAAACTTGAAGAACGTATTACATTCTGTCCAGGAATCTGATTACTTACTTTGATAACAAGCTCTTAACAGAGACTGCTTCTTGGTAGTGTTTGCTATTGTTATTCAAACTAGCATATCCTGCAGTCACATCTTAAATGAGGTCACTAGCTATACCCTTAGTTTTACTTTTCAGAAGACTTCAGCATTTTCATGTTTCTGATAGACCGCTTGCTTACTCCCATGTGTGTATGTATTAAAAAACAAAGGAGTTGCTTTTCAGTCATGAATTGAATCTCAGTTCTAGTTTTGCCACAGTCTTTTAGGCCCTAAAATGTGATCTTAAAAATGAGTATTTATGCATCTTTGAAGCAATTCTTTTTGTTCTTCTTTTCAGCACCTTGTTTTTGGAATAAAGTCTTTCATTGCCTACCTGATTCCAGACATGCCTAAAGACTTGTGCGACAGAATGAGGAGAGAGAAATACTTAGTCCAGGAAATGATGTATGAGGCTGAACTGGAGCATTTGCAGAGAGAAAGGAAAAAGAATGGGAAACAGTATCACCATGAATGGCCTTAGTCACTACCACGTGGCAACAAAAATACTGGAAATTGAAGAGTGCAGTTAGAAAATGAAGTCAGAGTCTGGCATCAGTGCGTGAGATTTGCAGTGTATATATCTTCTTGCTGGGCTGTACAGCTGCAGGCTTTGGTGGGAACTGGAAAACAGACATTTCTGATGAAGAAAATGAAGACCCTTACCTGTAACTGGTCTGTGGTGAGCACCAAGGAGAATTGGCACTCAGGAATGTGCAGACAGATTAAAAATTTGGACATTCTGGTTTAAAAAAAGGCAATGAGTTTTTCATGCTGTTCATGAAGATACTAACAGAGTAATGAAAATAAAAAATTACCTGTGAACTTATACAGTAAAGGCATGACTAAAACCAACTTACATAATATCCACTACTTCTACAGCTTCTGATTGCTCAGCTCCATCTGTAATGCCTCTGAAGAAAAGAGCAATTGTTGCCTTTGTGGCCATAACTTGATATAAGTGATCTTTCAGGCTTACTGTTTTGTCAGGTTTGTCCTAGTCTCTTGTTGAGATTGTGGATGTGGTCTTACCCTAAAAAAGGGGTTTATGGCTGCTTAATATATACTATGCAGTTTAAGATTTGCACATCAGTGTCATTAATTTATCCTTCTAGTTGAAAACCAAAAATTCTAAATTCAAAGAGAAAACAGCAGCACTAAGGAAGCATCGCATTGCCCGCATTGCAGCTATATTTGAAAATGACATGGCTGTTGAGTTGTCTTTCCGCTTTTGTGTGCAGAAAGGCCACCTCCACATGCTTCCAGGATGAAAGAACTGTCATTTTCATGCTCTGATGTAGCATGCTGATGTCTAACTGTGTTACTGTTCCCTTTGACCTATCTGGGCAATGATTCCATGACTTCACAAAACGCTAACTTGAGATATTCTCATACAGTGCAAATGACTTTGTCCTGAGTATACGAATGACTCTATAGTATGCAAGCTTATGCAGATATATATCAGACACACAGTACAACATTGTGACTTGCTTGGTCAGGGAAGAAGCAGAGCACTTTATAACAATGCTCTTCTTATTGTAATAGTAAATGTTCCAGTAATGTGCACTTCTTTTATTGGGCTAAATAAGTCAAAGCATGGGAATTAGATACAGGCAGATATGTATACAGATTGTATATAAATGCACACACACACAGTGGTTACTTTTAGATTTTTTTATTATTGTTTGTATGCCTTCTTACAGTTTTGGGGGGCTTTTTGGATAAAATCGCTATAAAAGGTAAATGTTCATGTAAAGAATCAAATTTCAGTTTTTATGTGCATACAGAATACAACAGTGTTGCTTATGGTTATAGTCACATTTTGGTGATGAAATTGTCTGTGACTAACATTTAATAGTGTGGGAAAAGATAAGCACTTAATTTAAACAAGTGTGTAGGGTTCACTTGCAGAAAAAGAAGTGGAGAAACAGTTACAATAATTCTGTTTCCCTTGTACAATTTTAAATAATGCTTCTGTATATTGGAAGAGAAAAATTTAAAAAACGAAGAGTCAACAAAGCACAGTAACTATAAAGGCTGCAAATTTTAAGATTATTTTTAAGGATAAAGCTGCAGCAAAATCACCGCTGACAGATATGAAAAACCTGAATTTTTACTACTCACAATACCCTGTTGAACCAAAAGGTGTGATTCCAGTATTCACTTGTATATATTAGCACAATCATTTTATTTTATTGTGCCATATAAATTTAATTTTAAGAAACAAGAGCCCATTAAGTGGATGAGTAGGATCTGTTGTATGCAGGGGACCTAGCATCAGACTTTAAGTTCTTTAGTCATTTCACCATATTCATGAGATTTTTTTGGTTAATTCTAGCTCTCTGTGACCAGACAAGGCAATGATAGGAGTATCTACAGTATTTTGCACAAAGGAGGAAGGAAATTGGAAGGTATGGTCTAATCAGATATATTACCCATTAGTTCTATGATAAAGGGCTGGTGGAACTCAGCTTCCCGTATTTTGGAAAGGCTGTTTTGTTCCTTCATATTCTGGGTTGTGCATTAAGTTCCTCAGGAGTGTTTATCAGAAATAATTAATGCACTCTCCTCAGTGCTTACAGAATCTCACACCGTTTGATTTAATTTATTGTCATTCTATTTCATTCTGTGGGTTATCAAGCACTATTTGGCAGCATTAACCACGTGCCACAGCTTCTGTTTCTGTGCCACATAGTGATAGTAATTTAGTTCTTCAGAAGATCACAGATGAGCTCTCTTTTTAATGTTTTCTCTAAAAACAAAATGCCTTGGCTGGCCCAAGGTATAAAGACACAGGATAAAATTAGGCAAAAATCAGAAATACTGATTGATTATTTTATACTTTCCTGTTTCTGCTGTGGATATCAGCATATGTCAATACATACGTAGGAAAATTCCAATTGGACTTAAAAACACATAGGAAAGAAAACCTTTTTGTATTTGAGATTTAACTATATATATTATTAATGATTTTCAGCACTGGTGTATAGGAGTATATCAAAGGCAAGTATGTAGAGATGATGTGCATTCTATGCACTGGAAAAGCACAAGAAGTTTTGGAGAAACACTGTGTGTGTTCCTTTATTTTGGAGGACATCAGCAATGTCTGAAGGTTTTGCCACTATCTAGCCATTTGCTTAAGCTGAGAAAACTTTTTGCTAGACTTTGTTTAGTATGCTGTTTGCATTGACTGCACGTTATTTTACTGAAGTATAAGGCACACACTGTCCTCAGGAATAATGTATTTTATGAATGGTGAATGATCTTTTCATAGTCTAAATATTGTCTTTCCAAACAAATGACCAGTATGAATAGACTGTGCATGCAAGCTGCATTTGTGAAATCTGATAAAGCTTTAGAACTTCAATTTGTGCAAAAATGCTTTAGATCATTGCAGATCTAATCTAGGACAACTTTGCTCTATGCATGCGCCCTTAGAGACTGCATGAGCAACTAGATATTTTTAAACGCAAACGATTAGTCCAAAATGTCTTAATTATTCCTAACCAAATTCTGTGTCTTGATTCAGACAAAAGAAATTTCCATTTCAGAAACAGCAAAAAGTCCACATACATTATACACATCTCATCTCTAATGACTTTTTCCTTCTAAATTTGTGCCTAATGTGTGAGATCTGAATTCTGGTGACTAAAAAAGGAAAAAAAAAAAAAAAAGAGTTCTGCTTCATTAGCCATCCTAATGAGAGGTTCTCTCTTAGTGCTCAAAGTCTGCCTCCATAGAGAGGGACACGTTAAGAGCTCAGTATTCCCAACTGAACGCTAACAGGGTTGCCTAAAGATTGAGCACAGGCTCTCTGTTACGCTGTAATTCCGTTTCCTTGCCAGAAAGACAGCATAGTGATCAGGCATTTGGAAACAAGGCAAACCACATGACTATTCTTTTATATTTTTTTCCTTATCCATTTTTGTTAAGGGGTTTCTAGAGAAAATTTAGATGAATGTTGAAGTTAATATTGATGATGACAAGGCCAAAATTTCCATAGTGATGATGGACGATAAGTGGGTTTTTGTTAGGTGTTTCTTTGGAAATACCTATCTTTAGAAAATGCACATCAGCTGTTGCTGTGCCATTTTCTAACAGCAGCTTGTCTTAAATTGTGTTCTGAGATCAGTTAGGCTCAATTGGGTCCTGTTGGAAGCTCAAAAGAAAAATGTCTGGATGGCCTCATGAAAACAGGTTAATAGGTACATATCTTAACGCATAAATTCATAAATCTCCTGAGGTTTCCTTTATGGAAAATTCTGCAGAAGGAAAAATACCTTGAGAAACACAGCTTTAGGGTGACTTTTAATCCAGGGAAAGGCAAGAATTTTGGTGATTGGATTGGATTTGGAGATTCTGTTCTTAATGTGCCATTAAGACCATCAGTCTAACCTAAGGAGTGCACATCTGCAGTTTCCTTGCTGCGGCTTCTCCCACTGCAGACTCCAAACAGGAGTGCTGCCAGAGAGAATTTCTGGAGCTGCGGGATCCAGTTGCGTTGCCTGTGAAAGCCTATGTGGCATCATGGGATCTCTTAATCTTTTGCATTCTGTCACAGTTCAACCAGGGACAAATTAGTATATACGTATTTAGAAGGATCATATCATTTTGATTAACTGAAAATTATCCTTGTCCATAAAATCAAAAGAAATGGTTCTTACATAGTTAACTTACAAGTGTCACAAATTTTCATTAAAACTATTATAAACTAGATTTTTTTTTTTTTTACCCACACTGGGCAATGGCCATATCAATAAAACTCATTGTATACAAACAGCTAAATTTGAAGGCAATAAAATTAATGAAAAATCAAGCAATCACACTTTCTATTAAGAAGAAAAGGGACAGCGATAAAAGTATTGGTATCAACAATTACTATTTCCAGAAGCATTTTATTTTTTGTAATCCTCATAAACTACTAATGTAGCTTATTTTGGGGGTAAAGGTTGAAACAAATATACAGCCAGCTTTTCATAATAATGTTTCTTTGGTGTTAAGGCTGACACTAGAACTCAAACAGAATTCCACATTTAGACAGACCTGTTATTTTGTTAGCTCCAATGCACACCTTGTCGGACTGCAATGCGTGCAGTGGCACTTTTTGAAAGTGTTTAAGTGACTTGCAAATCTGAATTCCTGTGGTGGAAAATTTAGCAGCTTGACAAGATCCCTAAGTCTTTTCATACTCAACCTCATGCTCGCAAAGCCCATGTTCTGCTGGGGTAAAACGCAACAAGTCAGCATCTTGAGGCTGAGGATGAGCCGAGGGAGCTAAGGGCTCCTCTTCACTTCAGAAAGCTTTTTCTCCAGAACCCCAACAGGTTCTCCAAAAGAAGAGTTTGAAGATGGATCGTGGTAACCGCCCTCCTGATCCTTTTCTCCTCTGGCTCATTCTTTACTTATCCTCAGTGTTTTATTAAATGATGACTTCTTGCTGACAGTCTTGGCATGTCCCTGCAGAAAGTGCACAATATGAGTTTGTCTGGTGCTTTTTACAAGTCTGTATGCATTAGACAGAGCGGTGCGAGGAAGCACGGGGTGCAGCTACACGTGCTGTTAGGCCACTCGTTTCTGGACCTGTCCCTTCAGCCACTTTGCCAAGCGCTACATTTTGCATTTCTTATGTCCCTCCCTACACGCACGCAGGCATCCTAAATACCCTACACAATCTTAGCATTTGTAAATTTATATGAATAGACTCATACTGACCATTTTTCTTTAATATTGACATTGCAACCACATTTACCAGGAATATGTACTGGCGTCATTTTGGCATAATCATGATAGCACAATGTTACCACAACAGCACAAAGTTATAACGGCACAACAAGGAACTGTAGAGAAATCACTTTGCTATTTCATGTTTTTAAACCAGGACTGGGATTTAGTGTTGAAATGTTAATGGTGTATTCCCTCCTCACTGCACTGGAAATTTCTTTGTGTTGGTTCTGTTGGCTTGTTAGAACTTTTTGCCATACCCTCTCTCATGTTGGACTAGATGATCTTATAGGTCCCATCCAACCATGTGATTCTATGATTCTATGTTATATGTTCTCTGTAGTTTGCATTCTTATTGCTGTGAGGTATTAGGATGCTACTAGGTGAGAAATTAGGATTACACCCAATGCAGTCTAAAGCTAGTGAGGTTCTGAACACTGAGAACATGACAATTTTTCTGTTAATAATGAAGAACAATTCAGATCACCTTTTTATTTTGTGTTCTTTTTAGATGGCTCAGAGTTTTATATTGAAAAAACTTCCGAACTGTTGGCTCTAATTTTTACCTAGAGTAAATTTCAGTTGACTAAAATTTTAGTTATTTGAAATAATCTCATGTAAAATCTAACTGAATAACATAGTTCAATCATTTTTTACTCTGATAGTCCTGGCTAACTTGCAATATCATGATACCATAAGAGATTTCTTAAAATGTCTGTATATATGAAATTTATGTAATATTTAAATACAACTTGGTTTCTAAGTAAGGAATGAGAATAAAATTTCAACTATTTTTTCTATTCATGAATCCACAGTTTGTAAGTAATATTTAAAATATAGATTACAGTACCACAGAGAGTTTCAGAAAAATTGACTTTTATGCACTACAAGCTACAAGTTCCTCTGGCCTGTCAGCTTTTGGTGTCTTTTCTGTTATAAGATTACTTTTACAAGCCGATACGTACCCCAGAACTCAAAAAATTCACCAAGGATAAAGTTGTTGATCTGATTAACTATTGTAAGACACTTTTGGCATAAATTTGTCTTTGAGATGCTGTTTACTTTATCAAGGTTTACATGTACAAATGCAACTACTTACTGTATCATACACATTTGAATATTGCATTTTTTCAGTAATAAACTTGGATATCTTTGAAAGAGACTTTGAGCTTCATTACGCCAAATATTCAAAGTTAATTAGACAAAAAAAAATGTACACTTGAAAAGTGAGTGCTCATATGCCTTCAAACTATGGTATTGTAAGGAAGTAATTTAAGGGTTAAACTTCGCTCGGACACTTGTTTGACTTTTAACAATTAAAATTAATAGTTAAACAATTGTTAACAATTAAATACTTGTGGTCTCAAGGCACATATAGACTCACTTTTCAGATTTTCAATCATTTATGGTCTACTGCTTTCACTAATTAACAACAATTTCTTAAATTTAAGAAATTCTTGGTTTAGGATTTACATATTCCTAGTTTCTTAATCTCATTTTTTCAACTCAGGTGCACAGGCTGGCTCTTCTCTGTAAGGATCAGTGGCTCAGGACATAAATGTAACACGATAAGATGATAACTGTAAACAACACTGACCTGAATATTGAATCAGAGTGATAATTTTTCTGAATTCCACTTTTGCTAGGCCACATCCTTAAATCTTGGTAGAAGACTACTGGTTGATGAATTTAGCTGTCATACATAAGTCCCACATGTTCCCTGGGGAATGCCAAGTACAGAAGACACTTGGGCTCAATGAACAGCTTCAGTTGAATCAAAACTAGTCCATAAATACAAAGAAGTTAAAGATAAATTCTTCAGGATATTCCTTCAAAGATATTTTAAAAGATTGCGATTCGAGCTGACCTAACTCACTTTTTTTGACATTAAATGGACAAATTAAGATTCTCTTTTGTGGCAAAGGACTTGAAAATATACCAATTCTGTAGGTAATCCAATGTAAAGGTGTTGCTAAACTTGTGAAAAAATACTGAAAAATACAAACTATGCATCTTCCAGCATGCCGAGCATAACAGTACTGCAACGAGTAAGCATCTCAAGAAATACTCAGAGCAGACCTGGTCATTTTCACAGTTAAATATCTCTGAATCAGATACCTTCCAACTACCAGTAGACAGACAGGTTTTTTTTTTTCATCCAACATCTAACTATGTAGCTTTACATTGGTGTTTTGAACTACTTTCACTCCGGAAATGTTTTACATCCTTAAGCATCATTTAGGCTCCCTTAATAAAACCTATGCAATAATGTGTGTGGCCATGAGATGTAGATGGTACAACAGCAGTATTTACTGAGTTTCCATCTCTGTCTTGATAATGTTATCGAGGATTGAAGTACAAAAAGAAAGCACGCCATGTGAGACAACAGGCTGCCAGCTAGACTCAGCTGTAAGCTTTTATGAGATTATAAAAGTGGTATAAAAGGGATTAACACAATTATTTCCTTAATTCTCAGTTTGTTGACAAACTGTCTCACACAAGCAAGGCAGTGTCATTTACAGACTGCTATTCCTGTTCTCTGCTTGAATATCCTGGACCCTTCCCAGAAGTAGGGTATGAATGCAGACAGGGGAAGTAACTTCAAGGACTAGGTTGACGTAGATCTACATCATAAAGATGGTCGCTGATCAAACAAAGGCAACAGCTGGGTTCTTCAATGCAATATGAGCTAAATATCAGCTAGGTCCATAACTGAGTTATCTTTTATGGTTTCATTCAGTCTATTTCATTCAATTGTGAGTTTTGTTTAAAAACAAGTATATTTGTCCAAAAAGCTACATCCAGAACTTTACCAAGATGAAAGGTGGTCGGTTGAGTTTGATTTACAACACGCAAATTTTAGAGGAAATGTGTTTCACTGAAACAGAGCGCTTAGTTGACAAGGTACCTTCCTCCACGACATTTTGCCACACAGATTATTTTGTTTAATCAAGTGTCTTTTTACAAAATTCAGCATGGATTATCAATTAGGAGGCATCGTCATCAAATGGCATTTTATTTTCTTTATTGCATAAAGGAAGTAGACGGATCTTTTCGAGCTGAAAGGACGTCTTTCCAAGACTAACACTGATAACGAGCTATCCTAAATTCAAAATAAAATTTCTTACTCTCTCCTATAGCTTTTACAATAAGGTGTTGCAAAGAACTTGAAGTTCCACAGAGGACACAAATGCGATTAACTCAGTCCTAAAAGACCAGTCTGGTCTATACAGTGTTCCCGTGAGGAGGTTTTCTGTGATGCCTCGGAATAGGCAGGGACTAGCTCATCCCAACCTCCCTCCTCTCCCCTCCATCAGAGGGCCATTTGTAGTCTCACCTCAGTGAGAGACCTCAGAACCTTCAAGTCTTGTTTTATCTCAAGCTCACCTTTGCACGTTTCCTTTCAATGACTAGTTACTGAACAAAGCATGTGACAGAGATGTATGGCAGCCACTTCCAAGTAGCAGCCTCCACAACAAAGTTCAGGAAACATTTCTTCTGAAATAGCAGTGCTTCCAAAACCCCACATCGATGATTTCACAGGTCTGTCATGAAATTCATAAATAAAAATCTGGCCTTTATTGCTATAGAGAGCAATTGTTCCCTCTTGGTCTTCTACAAGCTGGTAAATGCGATAAAAGGAGATCTTCATTTCTGAAGCTGGAGAGATAAAGTTTGATTAAATGTCCCTTGTCCCTCAGCCTCTAGAGGTGAGATTCCATGCTCACATTAGTGTAGGATTTTTCCTCAGGATTGTAACCAGGGAATTGGCATTTGTTTTCTTCATTGATTTTATTCTTGAAGGTGTCAACATCTGTTCCAGTTTCATTTGCAATATCTTTAAAGTCCCCCTGAAAAAGGAAAGAAAATATTTCAGTAGTTTAAAGCCCTGTATTCCCTGCTTTTTAATTTTGCTTGAAGGGT
Source organism: Chlamydotis macqueenii (assembly GCF_036417535.1). NCBI lineage: Eukaryota > Metazoa > Chordata > Aves > Otidiformes > Otididae > Chlamydotis > Chlamydotis macqueenii. Next base: position 66,224,584 of record NC_141560.1, on the reverse strand, counting down.
ATCTTGCTGCATTTTGAAATTTTTACATCCTGTCTTCTAAATCTGAGGAGTCTTTTCACTACATGGAATTACTTCCATACGCACAAACATGCACACTCTGGTGTGCGTCCCCTCCATATGCAGCCACAGATTTTCTCTTTCCCCCATGAAAAGTCTTTGGCAAAAGCAACAAAAATGACTTCTCACAACTCCTCTGTTCATGTAAATGTCGTGAAATGTGCCCTTGGCACATTCCCAATCACTTAAGTTTAGTTTTTCATTTGGATAGTTATATATTATCTGCATTTTAGTGGATTGGTTTTTTGTCTGGCCTACACATGCTTTAGTGATTTTACACTGCAACTACTTGATTAATGTTGTTATTCTACGTTTTAAACAAATACAAGGGGATAAATGCTTATGTGGGGTTTTTTACTGCTTTTATTGATATTTTTTTTTCTCCAGAAGAGGTCTAGATGAAGTCTGTGTTGAGCACCTAAAAGCCAGGTGAAACAGCTGAAGCAAATCTAGAGCCACAGCTGCTCTCCAGATTAAACCATCAGCTTTAATGCTGAACTTCATGCAAGCTGGGCAGAGGGACAGCTTCTACCTTATCAGCAAATACTGTGACCCTTGCAGCTGAAAGATGACTTGCAAGATTTAAAGGTACCTGCAGAGTGCTCTAAACCCGGCAGGTTCTGCTAAAACAGAGCAATCTTGTTTCTTTGCAAACTTACAGCATGCAAGAAAATGAGGTGCTGGTTTTTTATGGCTTGTTAACGAGCTGTGAAGCCCTGAGACACCTAGTCCTGTTTCTGCAGAGGGGTTGGTGGGCAGGGAGAGCCCAGGTGCGGGTGGTTGGAGCTCTGCCTGGATGGGCCGGCAGTGTTGGCCTGGAGGGGAGAAGTCCAGCCAGGCCTGGAGGTGGGGATGGCAGCAGCAGCAGGAGAGCTTCATGGAGGAGTGAGTGCTAAAGTTTTTTCTCTCTGTGCTTGGTGGGAGGAGACAGGAGCTTGGTGAACTCCTCTCTGAGGTGTAAAGTGCGGTTTTGTCCCTGCTTGAGACAAAATGTCTCTGAGCGGGGAGGGGCAGGGAGAGGGAGGTCAGCCCCTTGTTCATGGGCTGCTGGCCGTCCCAAGGGCTGTTTGTCTCCGGAGACCCCGAGTCCCCGTGTGCTGCCCGAACAGGGGAAATAGGTAACTTATTACTGACTGACACTGATCAGGGTTTGGCTGATCTCATTTCCAGTCTGCTGTGCCTACGCAGCATCCCTTGCGTAACTTTAAAAAGTGATTGTTGAAAACTAGTCTACTCTCCACGTAGTGCGTGCCCTCGCACACGTATGTGCACGTACGCCTGCCGCTCTCCGGACGCGATGGGGCTGAGCCGATGGGTTCGGGTACTCACCTCCTGGCTGTCGTGCCGCACGCCGCACCAGAAGAAAGTTTTGAGTCTTTCAGACCAAAAGCAAAACAAGTTGCAGACTGGCTTAATTAACACTGGTGGGATGTCTTCTCCTTTGCTAGGTCCTGAAAGGAGAAAATAATGATACGTATGTCTTAAGGAAAGCTTGGTGGGAGCCTCAGAGCATGAGGTGATGGGGAGTGGGATTGGAGCCCGCTGCTCTCTCCCAAGTCATTGTCTCAAAAGTCACTTACTGGACTCTTTTAAAGCTCTTTTAAGAGCTGAGTCAGGTTCTTGTGCAAAAGCATTTATACAGAGAGAGATATATTGAACACCAACCTGTTATAAAGCTTATCAACAGCCCTGCGATGGCACAGCCCAAGCAGCCGATGGCACTGAAGTACAGGTAGGACAGGGAGTACCAGGTATCTGCCAGCAAAGGCCTGTGAAGAGGTGACAAAAGGGAAAGAAGCAGCTAGCGATGACCAGCGGGTATGTTTGTATTGTCTCTTGATTGTGCAACTGATGCTGCAGTCGGTGTATGATCCATGATGTTATTTATTGCCCACTTGGCAACTACTGGCTGCAGGCTGTGCCAAAACGTAGGCTTAAGTGGTAACGAGAGGGGAAATACCTGTCTGGAGCCACTGTGGGAGCCGCCGTCGTCAGCGCCTCGGTGCCGTTCGCCAGCGTGCAGTTGAGAGTTGACAGGTGCAGAGGCATGGACTTTGCTGGTGGTGCAGGGTAAATGAAAGAGCCAATACCAACCCAAAAAGCTAAGGTGATCCCAGCTAAGAGGCCTCCGATAGCACCCTTGGCAGGTACAGAAAGATACTGTTAAAGGTGATGCGTGGGAATTGTTTTCTGCAAATGAGTTAAGCAGGAGTAGGTGGTGACTGGTTACAGTCTCTGGCTGTGTAAATCAATTCTGTTCTCTGTCAACCAAGATATGAAACGTGGTGATTTATTGCCCTCTAGTAATAAGAGTTGAAGCAAAACTGTGATGATCAAAACTGCAGTACAGAGTTAAGTTCTACTTCTGGGTAGATGTGATAGGACCACTCACAGGCAATACGAAATGAGCTCATATTGTGCCTTGCAAAGGCAGAGAAATTGAGATCATTATGAGCATCCCCAGGTGAATACAGGCTCTAATGTGGCTCTAATCACCAATTATTCCACAGCTGGGTGGAGTTAAACTCAAACAGGGTAAATTCAGACAGTGAAAAGGGACCTCTAAACAGATCTTGGACTCCTTGGGCTCTAAATCTGAAAAGCAGCCTGGAGACTAAATCTAAAAAACCTAAACTTTCAGTTTTAACCAAGCAACAGCAAGAGATTTTCTTTTAGATAAGAATATTTTTTTTTCTTTACCTTCCAGTTAGCGCAAGGAAACAAAATTCCCAGGGTAAATAATCCCAGCATGGGGCCCCCACACATCCCGTGGATGGAGAGGGAAGCCTGTGGACACAGAGAAGAGACAGGGGCTTAGTGCAGCAGCTGGAGGGAGCACACACAGTTCTGGTTTCGATCTGTAACTTTCGGTGGGAAATGGCGAGGGAGAAGGGAACAGCAGTGATTTCAGTGCACAATTAAAGAAAGAACCACACTCAGTATTGTTTCCCAGCAGTGAGTAAATTGTGAAGGAGTTGGGAGATTTATGATTTTTTTTTCCTAGTTATTCCTCTCAGCTGAGAGTCCACAGAAATTGTTCAGGTAATCTAGCAGTCCGCAGGGATGTCAGCATTATTCGGTTCATTGCATTTCTCTTCATTCACGTTCAGTTCACTGCATTTCTGAAGCATGAGATACCTGCACAACTCCTCCCAGCAGCGATGCTGCTGCAGCCATGGAAGTGCACAGGACGCCATATAGTAGACCTGGAAAAGATCAGGCAGCGAGGCTGTCAGTGGTGGTTAATGGCGTGGACAATTTCTAATTCATCTAGTGCCCGAAGTGACCAGGCAGCATGGAGGAATTTGTACTTTGGGCTTTGATGTTTAAGCAGACCATTAAGTACCCAGCAGCGTCTTGCGTGACGTTATGTTGGGTTTTTGGTTGGTTGGTTTTTCTTATGAAGCAGAACTTAGCATTGATATTAATTTAGAAGTTATGCCTCATGTAGAAATATTTCTCTCTCTGTTGCCTTTAAGTAACACTTTAAAAATAATCTGATGAATGAATTGAACAATTATAAACAACATGGCTTTCTTCCTTTGTGACCAGTTTTAACTTGGTGGTGGACAAAATTCTGTATATAGTAGTCTTGAGGAAAGCCAACCAAAATTCATCTCCTGTGTTAGCACACCTTGGTTTCAGAGGTAAAAATGATCTTTCTAGGTCCTGAGTAGTAAGTGAAAAAGCAGGAACAGAGAAGGTTAGAGACAGAGAAAGTATAGGTTTGGCTCTTTTTTGATCTTTGCCAACATCAACAAATGGTTATCATATTATTACAATACTTGTAAAGGAGTTATGATATTACTGCAATGCTTCTACAAAGTATCTTAAAAATTCAAAGTACTTTAGACGCTTGATATTTTGGCAGTCTGTTTTTCATTTCTCGTTTTTACATTATTTATTTTTCTCTGAAAAGCTGAATGACCTGCTTATGTAATAGTCGAAGTTTGAATAAAAATGTCTTATTGTACTACTATAAAATAATAAGTGTTTACTAATGCTCCTGTAGAGTAATACGGTAATAACTACATTGATATTCTTTCTATATTGTAAAGAAGATCCCAGAGTGTTCCCCAGTATTTTCAGCAAAGCTTTTCCAAGGATTTTTTTTAAGTAGTGCACATGTCTAATTTCACTGAAGCATCATGCCAACATTCATCCTGAGAGTTTATAAAGGGTTATGCTCCTGTGGAGGTTTCCGAGGCACAAGTGTGTTTCTGAAGTATCGTCTCTACACAATGCTTTTCACTACTCACAGAACTGCTCTTGGAGTCACTTGAGACTCTCAAGGCTCTGAGTATATAAAATCCTGCCCTATTTTCTCCTCTAGTGATAGCAGCTGGGGGGATGAACACCTTTGCAGTTAAACAAATGGATCCCATCTGGGCTACCTACATAAACCTTTGCTGATCCACGTGCTCATCTTCTCGGAGAGGTTTGGGAAAGCTTTCTTGACCAAGTCTTCAAAGGTAACAGTTGCTAAAGCATTGATGCTGGCAGCGACTGTGCTGTAGAAATGGAGAAGAATGTTAAGTAAGTAGAAAGCACTATAATGTGAAATAAAGTTGTATTTATAGAGGAATGCTGCCTCTTGTTCAGCATTAATATTGTAAGACGTATAGTTCTTGAAGAGTATTTTTCATGTATGCTGGTGAGGTTTCTGTTTCTTCTGCAGTTGCTAGGGTCCCTGCTTCATGCTGGCACAGAACAAGATAGAAACTCATCCTACTTGACCTTTCAGTTTTCCAAGCTACAAAGACCTTCAAAATACAGACATGTTCCAGAACAAAGATATTTCTCCCTTAAAAAGTCAAAGGATGTGCAGTGACCACTAGTGATACCGATACCTCATTCCTCCACAAAATCCCTGTTTTGTTTTCTCTCATAACTGAAAAATACAGAATAGGAATAGTCTGACTCTTTAACTAGGTGACACACATAGTTATAGTTAACACATATTTGGTGAATATGATCTCTGTGAATTTGTTGTGACGATATGACAGTGCCAATACCTACAGCACAGTCTTTGGTGCTCAGCGCCCTTAACTGTGTTCTCTTAGGCTGCTGCCAGGAGTAGCCAATGCCTTTTATGTGGGGGTTCTTTTGGTCTGGAGTTGGGTTTTTCTTTTTTTCTTTTTTCCTTTTTTTTTTTTTCTTCTGTTTCAATAGCTCTCTTGCTTTTTCTACAGATAAGTGTTTTTAGAAACAGGCTGTTGGAGATTGACTCTAAGGCATTTGAATAATATCACGGTGAACTTCAATTTTCTCTCTTTCTAATATCCTATGAAGTGTTTGGCCTGTAGAGAGTTGAAACTACAATAACTTTCAGCACCCCCCTGAAGAGCACATGGTTTCTGAAATGTATCTATGCAGACATCTGTTTTTCCTAGTCTAACTCTGTTCCATGTGGAGATAGGCTAGCTGAAAAGCTCTCTGTCCCTAGCTATGGAATTGTGGCAGTCCAGTTGAGTAAAGGCAACTTCACCATGAGCAGCTCCAAAGGTATTTCAGGAAGCTGAGCTCTTTTACAAAGCGAACTGGTATTTCCTCAGGTTTTCATACCCTTTTGACTGTGTTGGTGATGTTACTCTAAAATGTATTTGGGATAAAAAGATACTGGAGAAGTGGAGCTAGACTTTGGCATAAATATAACATAACTTGACAAAGCACTGCTGCTTCCTAGAACATGCTAAGAAAAACAGCTGGGCTTTTCCTAGGGTTTCATATTTTGACTTTGTTCTGGGCCCTCAAGAAATCAATGGTATGCAGCTAAAATGTCATTTCAGATTTACAGACCTTAATGTTCCACTGAATGCACAGGCAACAAACAGTCCCGGAACTCCTGGCATCGAAGAAAAAATGTCCAAGACAAAATACGGCATGAGCTGAAGTAGAAGGAGCACAAGAGCGACACAAGCAATTATGATTTTCCTGGGTAACAGGAGAGAAGTAGCTGCATCTGAGCATGTTGCTAAATTCTGGTTTTGTTCCAGCTAACAAGAGGGGTCAGATTTTGAGCAAAGGGGATGTCGTTTGGCACAAGTGGTCAAGCAGATCAATACTGCAGGAGTGCCCTGATTTGGCAACCACCTTAGTGCCTGAGTGCTGAAAGGTCATAAAGCATCCCACAAAACTTAAACTGTCTCTATAAGTCTTATGTCTGGGCCCAAAGCAGCTCCTAATTATGATAATGGATGTCTGTACCTGATCAGGTGCTGAAATGAAAGCAGCAGTCCAAGGGTCGCAACTCTTGTAATGCGAGTACATCACCAAACCACAAAATACTGCACACACCAGGACCGTCCAAAGTCCCAATAAATTCAGGTAAAGTGCCCTAGAACAAAGGAGAGAAACTCTGTTTAATACAAGATAAATATAGCAAAGCTGTTACAAGTTAGTTATTTCTGACTTTTTAGAGAGAGACGCTTATCAAAGCTAGCCCTACAATCTCTTAAAGGCATCACCAGGATAAGAAATTGCGTGTAATGTTGATTTTAAAAAACATGAAAAAATACAGTCTCTTTATGCTCTGGGGCAAGGTTCTGGGTAACTCTGTACAGTTGGAAGAGATTGATTGAAGACCAGTAACTTGTGGGCAGAACTGGCTGCACCAAGTGCTGGGTTTGTCCCTCCTGTCCCTGTAAAAGCAGATATAGGTCTGTCGGGAGTTGCTGTTCTCCCCATAAGCCACGCAGAGTATTATTTTACATGGATTTTGTCATGGTTGCAACACTGCTGTTGCAAAGTAGCACACTTGGGTTTCTTTCACTAGTCCATGAAATGGATGTACGTAACAGCATCTTCTGGGCAGGTCATGTGGCTGCCGTTCAGTAATCCTGTAGCTCCTGAGAGCTGCCAGGTTTCAAAGAGCCTACATCGTGTTTGGACATCACCTTACGCAAGGTCTCTCGCTGGGACCATTTCAGAGCTGTGCCACTGGGACTCAGAAATCTTTCAGGACTCATTACTAGTGACATTCTCACTGTTGTGACTTGCAAACATTTTTTTCAGAAACTGAATTTCAACAGGATAAATTCCTGTAGTCTGTCATGACCTTAAGAAAAATCAGTGTGATTGCTGCTACCAAAAAAAGCTAACTATTTGAAGAAGGAATAAATTACCACCTTTACGCTGTAGCCAAGTGGGCAAGCAAATAGTGCAAGGCATATGAAAGAAATCTGGTTATTTAGTAAAACATGTGGCTAGCTATGCACATACTAGTGCTGAACTTGAGGAAGGTAGCAGACTGGAGTCCTGTATGTTTATACTGTGAAGTTTCACTTGGTTCTCTGCCATTAATTCTAATTATTCTTATATTTTAGAATGTTAATAATTTTTTATTGGTATCATTTTATTTAGATCATGCCTTGTACTATGGTGCCCCATTACATCGATAACCACTTTTAATATAACATACAACATAAACACAATTCCAATAAATATGTTTTTCCGATAAAGCTGTAGATAGCACAACTTCTCTGTGAGCATCTTTTCCATACTCTGCTTCTGAGGATTAATTTGACAGCCTGACCCCAAATTAATAAAGAGCAAGAGGTGATAGCTATCTATTTTTCTTTCTTGATTTGTTGATGACTGTCAGCGTGAAATTAGCTTACTACCACCCAATGAGATCCTAATATTTATTTAACATAACTGACAAACTTAGTATAATTCCACATCAGTGTGTTTGATTGCTAGAATAAGTTCATTACAAGTAACTTACAGTTTGGCATGCCTTTCTGATTTGCAGGAAATGCATCTCTGTATCGTGGACTGATTAACTCCATAGATCCCTAGCCATGTAAATGTTCCCCCAATAACGACTGTCCAAAAGGTATGTCGTCTCAAAGGGTCAACATCAAAGCTAGAAGAGGGAAAGAAGCAATTCCGTTCACTTATTTAAACACACATTTATTTAGCAAGAGGTAGGTGATTTTTCAGAAATATCTGGTATGTATCCTACCCTCTGAATCAGAAGTACTGCAATGGTAATGCTGTTTTCCAGCACAGAGAACATCACAATGTGTTTAGGTTTGGAAGGGTTTTTTACTTTTATATTGAACACATTACTAGCAAGTCAGGATAAGCATATATCATGCAGACTTGCTCAGAGGACCAATTAATTGAGGTAAATCACATTCATAAGACTTTTTATGCTCAGATTTCTGATCTGTGTGGCGACAGAGCTGCAAGCCATCCTGCCTGGGACCTCATCCTCTGCAAGAAACAAAGCCACTTAGTAAATTCTCAAAATCCTCTGAACTTGTTAGTTACATCATCATGATGAGTTATTTCCTTTATAAGAAGTTGCTTCAGCTGCAGTGTTATCTTTTTTTAACAATGAAATGTTATTACTCAGTAATTCTAACCAGTGCACTTGCATCTTTCTGCCTTGCCTCTGTTGTCTTTGCAACTCTGCTCATCCTGATATGTACAGTAGATAACATTTGACCTTGCTGCTAGATTCTGTCAGTGACTTGTCTTGATCAAGGAACTTTTCAGCCAAGGCCGCAAACAGCCAAAGGAAGCTCATTGTGCTCTCCCTGTGCGCTGGTGCACCATCACTAGCGGCGTTGGTGAGTGTACTTAAAATGGAGTTTCAGTTTTATTAATAGAAAATAGATACATGGGATTGGGAGTAATAATTGGGCTGCATTTGTAGCTACACAAAGAAAAATGGCAAAGGTGCCTTTCGATTCAGCAGGGTTTTGACTTTGATTTGACAGAAAGAGGAGTTAAGCTCTCCTGGAAGGCCAGCTGTGTTCCCAAGAACTGAAGAACTAGGGAATAGACTTCTCTGAGTCACCGAGGTTGTCCACTGGTAGTATACTAACAAGTCTGAGTACTTTTGTCTTAGTGAGGCTAGGGTTTCTAAATGTTAAATATACAAAAAGAAAAGGTTTGCACCATTTGTTTCTTACTCAAATATGTTTAGTCGTGATCCTTCATAGGCATCTTCCCAGACTTTGGTTGTTCCACCGTTCAGAATAGTTCCTTGAATCAAAACTGCCAGGAAGCCAACCACCATGATGATCATTTGAAATGCATCTGTCCAGACAACAGCTTTTAATCCTCCCTGAAAAAAAAAACAGAAACTGTATGCTCTCATCTTCTTTCCTTTGTTCGAGTACAGCAAAAGGCAGAAAGACCCCTTATTTCAGGAGCTTCTGAGCTGTAAGTACATCATCTAGCAAATCAGGACTCTTCTTAAACTTTGTATTCTCCCATGAAGGTTGTATTTTTGCAGGTCAGAAAATGACACAGAGCCTAAATGGTTTTTCCACAGTCGTATCAGAATATTTGACCTCCAGTTGAATCCTTTTTTTCCTGCCTCCTTTATATGCATTTGAAGAGTATATCATGGTGTGGAATAAAAGCTTAGGGAATACGACTTCCGCTGCAATGTTTTCTTTGGTTTTTACTCTGGAGTCTCACGTTGCTTCTGCTCAGAAGCAAAACTCCCGATGACCTGTTTATCATCCTTCCTAGGTTTTATCGCTCTGCTCTTGATCTGGGAGGCACATTTTTCATTTCAGTGTTTCTCAGTCTATAACTTGCAAAAGATAAGAAGAATCATTTTCTCAAAGGATATAGTGTGGCAGAGGAAGGTTATCACCTCCTTATCTGGACTCTGCCTCAAGCTGTCTGGTGTAAACCTTGAGACTTGCAGCACAGGATTTGAGAGGAATTTTTTTTTTTTTCTCCAAATAGATTTAACTTGTACCTCAGAATCTAAAAGGAATTTATCTCTATATTCTACTACTTTAAGCTTCAGTCACTGGGACTGTATTTAGAAGCCGCCTGTCTGCGATAGCCTGTCACGTGTAAAGGATGATTGAATTAACAACCTGTGTTCTGGTTGTCCGGTTATGCCTGTTACGTACCAGAGTGCAATAGAAAGTGCAGACAATTCCTGTTGCAACTACAGAGCCCCACAGATCAAATCCAGTGACTGTGAAACAAAAAAAAAAACCAAATGGTTAGCAAAATGGGGGTAGGTCATCTGGGTAGTACCAGAAAAGCTATGATCCTTTACCCTTAGAAGGATGGCAGTAATTATTAATCTTTTGTGTCTATTAGGAGCTTTGCTGGATTGTTCAGGTTTCTTAACACTACTGGATACTGGTTTTGCATTGTTGTTTTCTTGCAAATTGGATTTAACTAACTTTCAAGCGTGCAAAAGTAATGCATAAGAAAAATAATTGCACAAAGCAAAACCATAATTCCTATGGGACACAGCTTTATAAGCAATGCTTTCCTTCTGTTCTTAGTCCAGAACTTTCTCTTGAGAAATCAAGGTCTTCAGAGATTTCCAAAGAATCCTAAGAAAAAAAACCCAACCCCAAACTAAATTGCGTTCACTGCAACTAGAAACAGTTTAATGCTAAAATGCGCTGCATTAAAACAATTTTGCATGTTCATTTTACTTTATACAAGAGGTACAAATTTTGGTTTGGCTTGTTTTGAAGTCTCTCCCACCAGGCATAGTTTGTAAGGGCAAATCTATTTGTCAAGGTTCTTTTATTAGCAAAGTTAGTATGGCCTAATAAAGAACATGAACTGTCAGATAAAATTCAGTTCAGCTCCAGAGGAAGGAAGCGCAGCACAGTGTGAGAGGTGGGATTGGGCAAACTGGATGCAACTCAGATGTCGGACAATGAAAAGAGCCTCCCAACCTCCTCCCAACTGATTTTAGTGAAATCAAGAGTTGGACCATGGTGGTTCCTTATGCCCTATGGCAGTGACGTTGCTAGTCCCATCTATCGTGATGGATGCTGTAAGCAAAGATTAATTAAAGAAGTGTGGGAAGTCAATACAGCATTCAGCTCCAACGAATGGAGTTGTGCCCATGGGAACCTGAACACGGGAGGCAAGGAAGGGGGGAATCAAAGTACAGAATACGTCTTGGATCATCAGCTTGTACTGTGAACTTTGTCAGGATGTTGAGAAATTGTTGGTTGCTAACCTCTTCGGGTGGTTACTGAGTGCAAAGGAGAGCAGAACAGCAAACACAGGGTTCCTGCTAACATACCGGTGTGGGAAAGAGATCTGGGGAGTGAGAAACACAGACCTACGAGGTGCAGGCAAAAACCTTCTTACAAAACTTCTGAGGAATTTTTTTTTTTAATTTCTGTATCTGTTTTCCTCACTTCGTTTATTCTAATTGCCTTGTGGTGTGGGTATTTGGGGCAACAATGTAGTGCAGCGTGGGAACTCACCTTGGTTGAGTGCCAGTGATGGAGCATAAACCACTATTCCTGTGTAAAGGATCTGAAGGAGAAAAAGTTTGTTAAAAAAAAAAAAAAAAAAAAGGCTGTGAATGCTCAGTGATAAGGTTTCTATTTAGAGTAGAGCTCAGAGCACAATACCAGATCAAGAGGTTTCTTTATAGATCAGCTTGTGTTGTATGTGGCTTTCTGGTTTTGCCTTTACAAAATAAAAATCTTTGATCTTGTTATTTTCTGCTGGAAGGACCGTTATCTGTCTTGGTATTACTTATTTCATCCATTGCTAAGATAACTGCCTGACAAAAATATCCCAGTCAAAGGGGAAGAGGAGTTCTCAGTAAAACACATATAGTGATGCAGAGAGAACTTGGATTGGTCTTGGAAATTCAACTTCCCTTGTTCCGTTCAATCCCTTTCAAAGTAGCTGACTCAGTGCCTCTTACGTGTGTGCTCTGACAGAACTGAGGGAGAAACAAAGCCTGGAAGTCAATAGGCATTCAAATCTATTGCAAAAGGGTTTGGAATTAATAAAATTGAATTAATGCACAAAGAAATGTCTGCCAATGTCCTAGGACTCTCCCTCAAGCACATAACTAATGTAAGCTTTTGAGAAACACAGTGAAGCTTTAAATCAAAGGGCAAAATAGCGATTTGATGTCTACAGTAGTGCCTTGGATGGCTACTTAAGTTTGGGTTCTTTTGGTAAAGTAAGTAGGTAAAATTAAGTAGTAGTGGTAGTGAAGTTTGGGGGTGTCAGTAAAGCTAGTCTCTGCTAGGAGCCAGGAGTGTTATGGATTTCATCTGCACGCACAGGGATGTGGACATGGCTAGTCAGCGGTTTACGGTAACGCCGAGCGGTGTACGAATGCGGAGTCTGCGCACGCTGGGCAGCGACTGCCCTGTGGGCTGTGAGGCTTCGTCCTGGGACCTGGCGCGGGGAGCGGCCCTTGACACGTGCCGCTGCTTTGCAATGGGATAGCCTCAGCCCCGCGTCGTAAATGGGGAACTGGGGAACTCAGTACAGCTAGTCTGGCTTCTCAAGACAGAATCTACTCATTTGGAAAGAGAGAGGCTTCAAGTGAGCATAATGAGAGCAAGAATTTGACAAAATGTGAGTGTTCAGCACAACATGCAAGTGTTAAAGACAACAAAAATGGCATTTTTAATCCTAAACAGGAGAAAGCTAGAAAGTCAGGAAAGCAGCTATTCTTTCTGTTTAACATTCCCAGTCCAAGTGAAAAAAGTAAGAAGAAAAGAGTACTCATTAAAACATCTCATTATAAAAAATGCAGTCTGAGACTAGTCCATCAAAATAACATTGACCGAAATTAGCATAAACAAAGAATCAACATCTTCCTACCGTCTGCACGATGTAGATCAATGTTCCAGCAAGACGGACAAGCTTGTTAAATCTTAACTCCAAATACTAGGAAAAAGAGAAATCTCAATAAATTGCACATGTAGCATCTGCGAGACAACTATTAACCTTCTGTTCACCCTGAGTAACAGCTTGTTGTGCAAGTAAAATTACTGGCAGCTGGCACTACTGCTGTAAGTAATAAGCAGGAGAGAATGAGTGTTACTACACGTAGCGATAATTACATTTAAGAAATCTTCTCATCAGTAGCATGTACTTGAAGTTATATGTTGGGCTGCAGTAATTAGGATCTGTTTTGTCTTGGGAATAACTGAAGAGGACAAAAGGCTACAAGGAGAAGAAATTTAAACTTCAAATGAAAGTATATTCCAAACGTATGAAGAGCAAACTTGAGAATATCTTGATATGAAGAGCAAACTTGAGAATATCTTGAGGAGAAGTAGCGTAGTTTGGCTCCTGTAATGACAAAAGTGGTGGTGGAGCAGATGGAGAAGCAGCTTGAGCTAAGCTGGCTTTCTCGCTTGCTCTGTCTCAGTCTAAAGCCGAATCATACAATAGCTTGGGTTGGAAGGGACCTTTGAAGGTCGTCTAGTCAAACCCACCCTGCAAGGAGCAGGGACATCTCCAACCAGATCAGGTTGCTGCACACATCAATATGGAGAGGAATGTGGGGTTCTTATGTACTTCCAGGTGGATGTACAGGTGTTCCCAATTACTGCAGAACTGCAGAGGTGAGTAGATCTCTAGCCCCAAAAAGCCCAGAATTTAAGCCTGACTCATCAACTGGAATCTCTCTGTAGAGCTGATCAAAAAAGTTAAATCTTCATTGCTAACCCTGTGGTAGCCTCTCCTGCAGCCTTGGGTGGGCTGGGTCTCCTTGGGCCATAGTCCTCAGCAGACACCAGGTGCAGGCTGTACAAGTCTTGTCCCGTTTACAAGTCTCTAAGCATAGTACTTCCAAAGCAGCTTCTTTCTTATTGACTTTGTTGATGTTCATCTTCCTTGTGTCTCTTGCATAATAAGCCCCACAGTCTGCCACACAAATAAATACCTACTTTACGTAGCTTGACTTGTTTCTAAAAATAATTAATGAAGTCAGCAGAGTCATCTTTCCAGCATGCTTGATGGGACTCTCTGACTTCAATGACACCTTCAGTGGTTCAGATGATAAAAGTAATTAATTCTCTGATCTTCCATCAGAACCAATGAGAAAATGCAGTTACTTGTGGCATTGGGAATAGATGGTCCATTTTACTTTTTTCCACCCTATGAGTGAAATATTTCCAAATACCCAGGCAGAGCTGTTTGACCAAATCCTCTCCTTGGGTTTGGGCTTAGAGAGGTTGAGCAGCCTTTCTGTTACCACGAAACACCTCGCAAACTAACTCCGCTTTCTTCATCCAATTCTTGCTTAGTTGAAACTGCCCACAAACAGGACCAACCAAATTTGTGGCAGGTGATTTGAAGTGATTAAACGGTTATTCCCAAATGCTCATCAGCTGCCCTGTGGGTGTGCAGTTGATAGGGGCTGCACACTGTGCTTCTAGCGATAACATCACAAGGACTAACGGATTATTTTTATTTTTTTTATTTTAACTACTGAACAGTCATAGGAAGATAACAATGTGTTCCAGGAGGCATGCCAGGCAAAAACTCTGGAAAATTCAGAGGTCATTCATTTCATTTCCTAGAGAACACCTGAATTCAATCTTCTGCCCTGATGTATGTTTGTTTATTTATTTATTTATTTATTTATTTATTTGCTTTGGAAGACACCTGCCATCATCTCCTTCTTTATCCCTTCCTCTCACTTCAACATTTTTGACATCCAGTAGTCCACTTTTACAGTAAATTGGACCAAATTGCTAGATCTAGACAAAGTTTGTATTGGATACTGTTGAATTTTGTTCTTAAAGTCCATCTTTCATACCTGCTCTCTAAACCAGAGTGGATTAGTTACTTACAACATCAAAAGCATTTGGATATGCTTTAAATGTTTTCCAGCCGTAACTTAATTTGTTGCTGGTGTCTAAACCCTTATTCAGTCTCTGCTATACGTGCATAACGGGAGCTCTGACACTCTATTTGTGCTTTCAACTTATTCAATATAAATAATTAGTTTGAATAATGCAACCTGTTTCTAAAAATAATTAATGTATCAACACACTTGTTCTGTAAAACATTGCAGAAAGTCTTCTGTCAGAGATTTTTCTCTAAAAATAGCTATATGCATGCTACTGACTTATGTTAGAATAGTGCCTTTTTGAAATAATTCTTACTTACCTCATAAGTGCTTGTAATGCCGGATCTGTAAAACACAGGTAGAAGAAGTTCGGCAGTAAAAACGATGATGAGCATGTATGAAAGAAAGAACAGAATAAAGGATGCCCCATAGCGATAAACTTCGGAGGGTGTCCCCAAAACTGTAACTGCTGACATGAAACTTGCTGTGAGAGAGAAAGCTATTGGCCCACATGTCATCTGCTTACCACCCACCAAAAATTCCTTTGAAGTTTTCTTTTTCCTCTCTTTAATTGCAAAAAAGACTCCAATGCTAGCACATACTAAAAACAGTCCTGCAAAAACAACGTAGTCCCAAGCCACAAATTTTTTTACATCTGGAGCTACGAAGTTTGACATAGCACCAGTTGGACAATTCTCTGATGGAGGATTCTGGTTTTCTGTAGCTGTTGCTCTGAACAGATTAACTCAGTTGACAGCAAAATCGATGCTTATCTGTAGCTCATCAATAACAAATAATAAACAGAAAGATTATTCCACTAGGAGACTAGTTTTTTTGTTTGTTTTGTTTTTGTTTTTTAAATCCAGTTCACTTCTAAGGAGAAAAAAAAAGTAGCAAAGGATGAGTTAGGAAAGTGCTGAATGCACTTGGACGCGAGTGCTACTCATGCTTCTGTCGGACAGGCTGGAGCGGGGGACGTAGCTGTGAGATCTGTAGTATGCTCCCTTTTTATCTGTGAGGTTTTAATTTAAGGTTAAACATTAGCCTGACACATTGACTTGATCTGACTTTTTTTCCAACCTCAGCATTTTTAAATAATAAAATGAGAGCGATAAAGAAATAGAGTGAAATGAAGGAAAGCTCAGTGTGTGGACCTATGACCACAGTGATGAGTTTGCTTGCAGAGGAGCAATTCCCTCACGTGAACATCAGCGGTAGGGTTCAAAATTGTCCTTTGGCATTCTAAGTTCGTAGACTCTGGAAGTTAAGGCTTCCTTAAAGAACTGGATCCCTTAATGGTTAAAAGTAACGTGCTGCTTTCCCCCAGCTCACTGTAACCCAGCCTTGATGTGTTTGGGAACCCAGGGGATCTCCAGATGAGCAGAAGCATGGTTTCTGCTACACTGTTTGAGGATGACTTTCAGTTGGAAACTAATTTTTCACTGGCCGCTACTTACAGCAATTTTACTTATAGCTCATATGGGTTCGTGTGAGAGGTGGTTTATTTATTCATGATTTAGTCGGGGATGTCCCTGCTCCTTGCAGGGTGGTTGGACTGGATGACCTTTGAAGGTCCCTTCCAACACCAACCATTCTATGATTCTACGTACAGTTTGGTCAGACCTGCAGGACAAGACAGCCAAAGAGAGGCAGATTAGACAACAGCAATGCTTTACTTAACTATGCTTCATTTATTGAATTCAATTAATTAGGTTTTCCTTGTATTGAGGTTGGTTTGTTTGTTTGTTTGTTTCTTTTTATCTCTATGCCATGACAATACGTTTTCCAAAGAAGCAGGCGATGACTTGTCATCCCAAAGGATTAACTTGTACAAAGAGGCAGTGTGTGCAGTTGCAGCCCTGAAGGAAGGGTGGAGGGCTCGTTTTGGAGACAATCAAGAACGATGCAGTAACCTGGTGTCATAGTTCAGCCCCGATCGGGACCAGACTACGCAGTCTCTCTCTCACTACCCCCCCACCCTCTGAGAGGACTGGGGGAGATTTGGTAAACAAAAGAAAACCAGGAAAAAAAACCAAACACGTGAGTTGAGATTGAACAAAAAGTAAATTTAACAGTAATGACAGAAGAAAACAAAACAGTGATGGAATACAAATACAGTATAATGGCTTACAACAAATCTCCACACCTAGTTTCTTCCAAGTAGCAGGGGGCCTCCCTTCAGCACCCTCCTCACTTACATACTGAGCATGGTGTCAGATGGGATGGAATAGCCCTTTGGCTAATTTGGGTAAATTAACCCCAGCTGTTAGCTAATTAGTTAACTATCCCAGCCATAGGGGCTACCAGCTTCAGTTCTCCACCCAGCTCAGGTGAATATTAACTCTATCCTAGCCAGAACCAGGACACCTGGAGTAGCCTTTAATAGTAAAAGTCCTTTCTTCAGCCTTGTCTTGGCTGGGGATGGGCCCCAACTTCTCCCTGTGTCATCAGTAAATGGGGATGGTTTTGCTGTGTCAGTTGTGCCTTGCGAATCAGCGGGTGCAATTTTGGTGGTTGATTTTGGTGAGACCGAGTGTAAAAGTGGGATCTGAAAGGCCTATTTCTGCAGCAGAAAGTGAATTAAACAAACAAAAAACCTCAAAAAAAAAAAAAACATGCAAAGATACTTCTTAAAAGGCGCTGCTTCATTTATAGCTGAAATACTTTTAGACTCCAGAAGCTGAAGAAGCGTGAAGCGCACGTTCGTGAGGTGTGATAAAGCCACGTCGGTTGCCATAGCGCTTGTTTGTGTGCTGGAACCTGCGGGTAGTGGGATGAGAGAGCACAGTAATTTCTTTATCTAAGTATATCCCCATCGCTAGTTAATGTTTCTCTTTTGTACAGAACGAATGTCTTAAGGTGTGTCCACTCTCAAAAAAACCAGCAACTTTCACTTGCTAGGCATTCCTCTGCTGTTGGGGTTGCTTTTTTATTTATTTCTATTTATTTCTTTCATCTCTCTCCTTGTAACTATAAGAACATGGATGTTTTCTGCAAGTTTGAATTAATAAATGTCTCTGACAGTGGTAAAAGCCATGCCATTACAATGGTGATGTTCTAGGGTCAACCATCAGCCCAGGCTGGCAGGAGGCTGATTTAATGGGGTATGGATGCCCCATCTAGGGCGAACGAGTCAAGCCCATGTGCCTGCTTCTTCCCACAAGCGACACTTGATGGCTAGCTCAGTCACGACGACGCCAAGTGAATTCACAAAAAGCTGCAAAGAAGCAAACTTGAGGGTGTTTCCATTTAGACTTGAGCCACTGAACTTGCACCATTTAAGCAAGACTGCATCAGTCTGGCATTGCAGAGAGGGTGGGGAACTGTTTGTGAGGGTTAAAAAGCAAAAGAAAACAAAAACATCTGGGTCAGAAGGTTTCTGTGCCAGTCATGTTAGCAGAGAAAGGCTGAAGTGGAAGATCCCTGTAACATCCATTTTAGGAAAATAAGTGTAGTGTGATATATTATCACTGGCTTGAATAAATTTTTTAAATGGTCTGTTTGCCATCAGCAAACACTGCTAATTAGCAGCTGGGCTAACTGTGCTGTCACACAGTGTCGAATAAAGCTGCCTATCAGCTCACGGGGGCTCAGTGTGTAGCAGTTTGGGTTGGATTCTGGGAAGCTTTTCTAAACAGCAAAATTCCTATTGGCACAAATGTAAGCCTACAGAATTTTTTTTTTTTAGTTATTATTATGATTCTTTTAAAATTGTGAATGATCTTTCTAGCAGAAAAATAATTTTGAATGGTAGTATTTTACACAGAAAGTAGGAAAAAACTAATGAGATAATAAACTGGAAATCAAGTTGGAGATGTAAGTTTGTGTATTACGCTATAGCCCTCTAATACATTTTCAGCATAGTTTCATGGTGGTGTTTGGGAGCCCACCTGGAGTACTACATCCAGCTCTGGATCCCCCAATATAAGGATGTGGACCTGTTGGAGACAGTTCAGAGGAGGCCAGGAAGATGAACAGAGGGCTGGAGCACCTCTCCTATGAGCACAGGCTGAGAGAGTTGGGGCTGTTCAGCCTGGAGAAGAGAAGGCTCCAGGGAGACCTGATAGCGGCCTTCCAGTGCCTAAAGGGGGCCTGCAGGAAATCTGGAGAGGGGCTTTTGACAAGGACATGTAGTGATAGGATGAGAGGTAATGGTTTTAACTGGAAGAGAGTAGATTTTAGATTAGATATGGCTGCCCCACCCCTGGAAGTGTTCCAGGCCAGGTTGGATGGGGCTTTGAGCTGCTGTGGTGTGGCGGCACGATCTCTCTGTAGTCAAAAGCTTATCTAAACACTTATATTCTTGCATCTAGGCTGATAATACTCAAGCATTCATTAGATTCCTGCATCACAGGAAATTAATTGAGCCACAATTCTATCTTCTTAATTATTGATTTTTAAATATTTTGCTTTAGAGACTTTGAATAAGTTATAAGACATAAGGAAAAGTTCTGCTATCACCTCAATGACTGCAGCGTCTCATGATAGCTCATATTTGGATAGTTACAATAATTAGATGGAGTTTCCTCATCTTCTAGGAAATTAACAACTTTCAGACCTTTAACTTGCTGAGTCCTTTTACCTTCCCTGTTAACCTATGATGCCAGTTAGATATCAATGTAATGATAAGAACAGGTTCACACGGAGAAATGTGCCAGGTTTTGCTGCTCACGTGCCATCCGTGTGGGATGGCATCACATTGCACAACTGTTGACAATGTCCTTTGGGTGTAAACTGCTCACTTCAAGGCCACATTTAACTATCCTCAATGACTAACTTAGAGCTAGCATTTCAAAAGTGGCTAGCGCTTAAACTTTTGCAGTGTAATGCTTTATAGGTAGATTTTTATATAGCCAGGGGATAACACTTGCAACTGTTCTTCATAGACCTCAATACTGCTTGCTTATGAAGCCTACTGATGACAGGACTTCAAGGCTTTTGAGCAAAGATGACCAGAGAAGAAAATAGATTAAACCATTGGAAATTTATAAAGTGAAGAATTTTCAAAGAATTATATTCTACTATTGTGTTTTAAGTTGGCAACATTCTTTACCCTAGGTTGTGGTAATTGTTTTACAGGTGAGAACATGTGAAATGAGAACATTTTTCATCGGTTATTCAGTTCTTTGCTTGGAACTATATTCTGTCTCGAATAACCTATGTGCATTACCTGCTTTTATGCATTTCAGTGAGATCTTTTAAGTACTTTAGTTATATATTCCGAGATGTATATTCTGAGAAGTGGTAGATACCCCATCCCTGGAAACACTCAAGGACAGGTTGGACCTGATGTACTTGAAGATGTCCCCGCTACTTGCAGGGGAGTTGGACTAGATGACCTTTAAAGGTCTCTTCCAACCCAAACAGTTCTATGATTCCATGGTATTTATTGAGAGGGAGGAGGGGGGAAATAAATGACTGGTTATATGTAACAGCCTTATTTGTTCAATAAGTGTAATGATGTAGGACAGTGATTTCTCAGACTTTTCTGTAGTGGCCTTTCTACTTCCATTAACCTAAATTCTAGCTCTAAGTCTTTTCAGGGAAACGGTGACTTTGTCATAAATTTCTACTGTAATATAAATATTTCAAATCTTGTCATATTACTGCTTACATAGATTCTTCAAATTTTAAAGTCATATTTCAGTTTGCATGAGGCTTTTCCAATAAAAAGTAACTCCCCTTTGGAGGGTGGACAGGGAGGTGTTGCTTATTAGAATTCAGTGTATGCAACCATGTTTAGGGATTATATCAGCTGAAACAAACTACTGAATCAAAACTTTGCATGATGGTTGGTTTTGTTTTGTTTTATTTTAATAATCTGAAATTTCCCTCTAGATCACAGTTCCTAAACTAATTTAGCAGGAGTATTTTATAACTAGTAACATATATCTCAAGTTTTGGTTTTCATATGTACTAAGGTATTGAGGATTTGATTTGAGGGGAGAGTTCTTTTCACAAAAGGCAGCTGGTTGCATTGGAAAAGACACCATGAATTTTAAGATGAGCCTTACTCTCTTAGCGAGGTAAAGACTCTTCTTCCCCAGAAATGGGAGACAAGCTACATATTAAAAAATGGTATAATGTCTTTCCTGTCAATACTGAATAATAATCTACAAAGTGTAGTAGCATTTCTGCAAGGCAGCATCTGCAGGAATGGTGAGCTCTAACTGTGGGTAGAGGGTTTGCCAAGAAAGCACTAGAATATGACTCAACTTTTAGTACTTGACTCTTTCCCGACTTTGCCCGAAGACATTTCTAACAAAATAACTTCTCGTGTCCTGTGAAAACACACTGGTTAAAGGGGTCGGTTGGGTAGCCTTCACAAGTGCACCAGAGTACTCTGTGTGAACAGTTTCAGTGAAGCTTGCTTCATCCCATCTTCAGGGCTGAGAAAGTCTTAATTCTTCTTGTCTATTTGATCCCGGTATTCCATGTCAAAAAAAAAAAAAATCAATCCTGGAGATCCCAAACAGAGGTCATAAAAAATATTCTAGGAAGTGCCTATCAAGTGTTCAGTTAATAATCAGCAGATGACAACCGGGTTTTTTGGTAATTACCCAACCAGGAGTCAGTTCTCCCAATGACTTTGGGCAATGTCATTAGATGTGATGAAAGAAGAGGGTGAAGAACGGTGAAATTGGTCTCGCGTAAGCTGGTTGAGAAGTGAAAGGATTGGAAGAACCTTTGGAAAAATTGGTGTGTGCATCTGCATTAAGATAACACATAATACAATAAATGGCAAAGTGAGGATACACACCTGCATGGTCAGATGGTCTCTTTGAGACTCCTGAATTAATGGGACCAGAAGGGGACTTGTAGACTCAAGTGTAACAGGATGGTCCCCTCTTTGAGCAGCCTCTCCCACTTACTTGCTAGTATCAGGGAGAGCCATGATAAAACATTTCTACAGATATCGAGGACCAAACACAAAGAGCAAAATGTTAATTAACCCCCAAGACACTCATGTGCTGAAGTGACTTTCGCTGTCACAGAGAATTCACTCACAAGAAAGAACACAACTTTATTCCTTACATCTATAAAGGGAAGGCAGAGAACTGTATCCTGAGTTTCTGCTATCTGGTTCTCCCTTATGATGGACAAATTTATGGCTCTGCAGATAAATTCCTTTTCTTGTATGATAATCCTGCACGTAGCATTGAAGAGTCTCAGTCCTGAGATACGCCAGCTTCTTTCAGAGCAGGAAAAGTTCTGGCACAGTGACACGCAGTGAGTGCTAAAAGGCTTCTTCCAGAGGACTCGGCTCACTCCTGGGGCTGCGGGCTCGCGCCGCTGAAAGCAAATACCACCCTTTGCCCACTCCGGCAGATAATTCCATAGGGAATTTATGAATATTTAAGAATTCCTTCCTATATGATACTAGTCAGCTTGTGTCTATTTATTATTGATAATGGAAAAACTGAAAATCTTTTGTGTAAAGTAATAGTGAGTGTGGGTCTGGGGAAGATGCTTTCCTCATATTCCAGAGATCGATAGTATTAATAATTGAGAAACTGAAATGCAAGCTACAAAAGCAACCAAGTATCTGAAGAGAACACGCAGGGAGCTTTTTAACATTCTCTCTTGAAAATGAGTATATAAAATATTCAATTTGACAGCCGCCTCTTACATATTTGCGTCTTTTTATCCTAAATGATATGCACAGTGCACTTCATGATCAAGTCAGACGGTGTCTTCCAGTTTGTACACAAGCTGGCGCACGTGCACAATCTGCTACAGCAGTATTTTGAGTATATTTCTCGGTGGTGTTATGAGTCTTTGGTATGATTCTTACTCCTATAGCAGGTTCAAAATTTCTGCTTTTCACAATCAAATACTGGTAGCTGTACGTGCATAATGCACTGTTCTGGAAGTAATAATTTTTGCTTCTAACTGTACCTTTTTTTTTTCCTTGATATGAAAGCTTTGCCTTTGGAGTAAATTCCAGTTTCAGATGACAGAAATCATCTCTTTCTGAGACCAGACCAGTGTCATGTAGTCTGATACTCAGTGATCAGACCATGAATATTTTAACTGGCTTCAGCTGAGTGAGTCTGTTGAATATTTTTGTCAGAAGTGACAGGCCCAGGACCTGACTTTTGATTACAGACTGATCATTAGTACTGACAAGATGTAAAAGTGAGTTTTGATTTCCTAAATGGCTTTAAAATTTTGTAGCTTCTGCATGCACTTTGGCACTTGAATTCACTATTTGAGTTTGAGATTTGTCCATTATTATGAACAGAAGAGTCATCCTGGAAGATAATATCAAATCACACGTAAAATGGGATATCGATTTGTTGGTGCTGCTTCAAATGCTTAGATCTATAGGTATAAAATACACCTGATTTAAGTTTCAACATTAAGAACTTCTCGTCGGTACCTACTTTGCATAGTATCCATGAAGAGCAACAGCATCTCTTAACAGTATTATAAGAAAATAATATTGCATATTTTTCTCTAAGCACTTCTTTTCTAACCCCTAGATCAGAAAGTTCCTCTATTTAGTATTTTCTGTTTTCACTGAAAAGCATTTTAACTGCAGCTGTCAGGTAATACCTGCTCAGTTCTGAAGTATTTGAAAAATACATTTTCCTCCTGATAATGCAGATAACAGAATCAAGCCTAGGAATAAACTGTTTGTTTTAGTATATAGTAGAGTGTTTTACTGCACACTGATACTGAATTATTTTTCAGCTTCCTTCTCAATATTTTTTGATATAGAGCTGTGAAAAATTAAAAGAAATAGGAACCAGAGGATTTAAGACACATAGTTAACTAGGTGGCTGAAAAAGAAATAGTAACTGGTCTATTGAGGAAAAGTAAATTTCTGGAGCTCAACATACACTGAAACTCAAAGGTATCTCGTTCAGAAGTCCCAGTTAAACTTATGGGTTATAATTGTTCCTTGACAGTGGACTTTGTAGTTTCTAAAGAGGCTTCTCTTTAATGATTACTCTTGCCTCAGAAAGACATGTTGGGTTATCTATGCAAAGATCATTATAACCCGGTAACGCAGGGAACTGGAGGTATTGCTTACAGTTTCGAAATAAAGATTATTCCCCAAGGACACGGAGTCCTCCCCACGGGATCGCTTTTCCCCGGCATCGCCAGGTCACGTCAAGCCACCCGGCAAGGACTGCGGATGGTGGTGAGGTCTCATCTCGTCCCTCTGCTTCTGTTTATTTTACCCCTTGGGATGTAAAGTTTGCAGAGTTACTCGCAAACCCAGTTGCACGCGTTGTAAGCGTGGCCGTTTGGGCTTGTACAGGGGTGGATTTTTATTGCATACCTGCTTAAGGAGAAAAATGCATGGTTGGCACTGAGAACTGGATTCTCTTCTACAAAGACAGTGAGCTGGGGAGCTGTGTGAGAAGAAAGTACTAATTTGAAATACTAGATTTCAAATAATCATACCCTTAAAAAAAAAAAAAAAAAAAACACCAAAAAACACACAAACTTAAAATCACGTGTCAGTTATCATTTACCCCTCCCAGCTTGTAGTGCAGTGAAAGGGGATCCCTTTCTACTCTGTGGCTCCAGTTTCCAAGAACCAGAGCCATCCCTGTAGCTTCCCAGCTGCCTCTCCCATGGGCTCCTGACGGGGCCACGCCAACCACCCGGCACACGGGGCAGCAGCCTGGCTTGGCAACTTCAGCTGCATTTTTTTTTTTTAGATACTAAACAATAGCACATAGGAAAGTAGTTTGCTACTTATCGACCCAGGGTAATGATTCATTTTCCAGGA
The DNA here is from genome assembly GCF_036417535.1 of Chlamydotis macqueenii. Lineage (NCBI taxonomy): Eukaryota > Metazoa > Chordata > Aves > Otidiformes > Otididae > Chlamydotis > Chlamydotis macqueenii. Next base: position 66,200,207 of record NC_141560.1, on the reverse strand, counting down.
ATGGCACAGATATGATGTAGAATGATGTTTTTATTATCAGATAAATGATTAGATATTGCAGTCAAGACCGTAAGTTGTGCAGCCCGTGCAGCAGCTCCCGTAACAGAAAGGAGCCAGGTGGAGGTGCTGAGAAGGCTGGTGCTAACCTGGTTGTGAAACAGAACAAATCAGAAAGGCTTAGTACACTTCATATGGGCACCAGGGAGATAAGACTGTCCTTTAGATCATCACTTAGACACTGCGGTAAATCTCCTTAAAAAGTGGGATTGGGAAACGTCCCATCCTGCTTTGGCGTGCTCCCCAGTTACCACATTGAGATGCTGTTACCTGTGACGAGTCTTGTGCTTGCTCCGTTCTGATATCCAGCTGCTGCTGCAAGTCCTCAGGTCTCAGAGGAAGCTTCCAGAATTAATTTCCTTCCCCACGCCTCCCCCGCCCCCCCCCCCCGGCCCCGATTTTGCCAATGTAAGCATCTGTGTGAGAGAGAGGAAGCACACACAAGGGTGAGCTCGGTAGAGAGAAGGGAAGGAGATGGACCGAGGGCAAGGCTGTGCTGGGGAAATTCATACTGCATTGGCTATTTTAGATTCTTGCAGAGAAGAGCAGAGTATTAATAATATGAGGAAACATAACTTAGAGCTGTTTGGCTTACAGGTAGGACTACTTTTGAAAACTAAGGCAGTTAATTTGGATTTTTCATTTCATTAGCTGAACCAGGTAGTAAAACTTGTGGACTGATGGGAGGATGAGCCATCTGATCTCAGCGTATCTCATCAAAAGACAGCAGTCAGGGACTGAACAAAATAGCAGTGGTACACTCTAGTTTGTTTTAAAATGAGCAGAAGGTACAGCAAAAGGCTCTTTATGTGCTGATCAAAAGCCCTTCAGGGAAGTAGGTAGCCGCAAGAAGGAAGGAGAGAGTTGAGGTCTCACTGTGGGTGGTTTAAGGATAAAGAATCTCAGAGTGCACTTTAAAAGGATGAAAAAGCATCACGTGCTTCACTATTTCTGTGCCGCTAAAAGCTGCAGAAACCAAAGTCATCTGTGTTGGTCCTCAGTTGTTAATAAGTAGTAGAAATACTGCCTCAGCCCCGCAAGAAGCGTTTGGAAACAGTCTCACAGCAAGCTTAGGGACAGAAAGATGATGTGTACTTAACAGGATTGCCGTTAATGGTCTGTACAGGAGGCCTGTGCTGTTCATGGGCAGCATCCCTACTTGAAATAAAGCTGAGGATCACAACCCTTCGCTTACCCACACGTCACCCTGCTAAAGGGAAAGGGGAAGTTCAGGTGGTCCCTGAGGAATGAAGCTGCTTAACACTAAATTGACCTGGCATTTCTCCCCAGATTAGAGGTTTCACACACTCCAATGAACTTGTGTTATAATATTACCTTTTCCCACATCATAGAAAACCCAAATCAAAGCAAGACCTTTTTTTTATTAGGACTTGGAATTTAAATGGCTTTAATAATTCTTTTTTACATATTTATTGTATCACTTTCACTTTACTTTCTTAATATACTCCATACAGTTTGGAGATCCCATACAGATCTCCATACAGTTTGGCCTATATAATTTCACTTTCCGTATGTACTCACATCCTTATTTTGATATGGATTAAAGCACAATATTTCTACACTGCAAAAAGGGTTCGGACATTTTTCTGCAAAGACAATAGCTACTCTTAGACTGAGGAACTACTTGAATACTGCTTATTATCAGTGTACTTCCCAAATTATGAGCCATTCTCTTTTTTTTTTCCTAGCTTAAAATGAATTAAAATTATCAAAGATGAAGAGCTAGTCATAGTTAAAGTAATCCAGGAAAAATTTTAATTAAATTAATACATAATTGTCTGCAGCAACACAATACATTTCTCTTGAAAGAATCGGGTGGAAGAGCTGACCTGCTCTAGCCTGGCCTCAGATGTGTGTGGTGGGGCATGGGGTAAGGAGAAAAGGAGCTGGAGTGTGGCTTCTCTGTAGGTCTTTGCCCTGATGGACCTTCTCTCCTGTCTTGCATCTGAGGACCTGAAGCTCCTACTGCTTTGCTAACATCTTGTGATTAATTTAGATTCAGGTACATGAGCTTTTGTATAGATCTTTACTTGGGCTATCTTTGAGGCTGCGGAAAGCTTCTCCTCTTATCCTTCCCAAAAGCGCAAGAAAGCAGAAAACTTCAGGAGGGTACAAAAAATAATATGACATAAAGTAAGCATTAGGAACTGGAGAAAATGTATTTGGCTTAATGGAAAAGAGACTTTGCCCCTAGACAGTAGGAGAGTTCACGTGCGACATTAGTCTGTTTTTGAAAGAGGTGAGCGTGTGTTCTTCACCTCACATGAAGCTGGATGTGTAATGTGCTACCACAGTAATTGCTTTGAAATCAGGCAAAGGGACACCGTAACAGCAAGAATAGCTGTAATAAAGCCTCTGGAATTTGCTTATGCACACAACTACTCCTACATCTGTTCATTCTTTTTGATAGATTGCTTAGCTTTTTATGTGCTGTTGACTCCAGTATAGCAGGAACACTTTTGCCTTACTTGATTTGGGAAACCGGAGGTGTAACTCAGGGGTAACTTAAGGAAACATGTGCCCTGCTTATCTGGGGGCAGACAGGGGAAGCAGATCAGTGAAAGACTTTGCATTTTGGACACAGAGTTGAGTGAGAGTCTCTGAACAGGTATCTCAGGGACTACAGCTCACAGCAGGACAGGGTGGTCTTGGCAGGATAAGCCCGAGAAATACCTTAGGGTCACCCCAACTATTGTGAACTGTAGTGAAGGAAACAAAACCTCACTTGGAGGCACATAGCAGCACTTTTTATTTCCTTTAGAAGTATATAAGTAACAGTTCACCGCTCAGAAGAGAGCATCTTCTGATGCCCAGGAGAAGCGTTTGCAGGGTACCCGGGCTACACCCACAGCCCACCCGTGCTCACCCAACCCACGGGCACTGGCACATGGGCTTTGGCTTGGGATCTCCAAATCCCACCAGTGGGGGTTTGGGCTGGGATCACGATGCAACCTGAAAACTCCTAGTTTAAATTAAAGCCAGTTACAGCAAAAAATTAGGTCTCCGTTCTGCTGCTAACTTCCCTGCTTGCTGCCTGCTGAAGGTTTTCTCTCATGAGGAATGGAACAAGGAGAGAAATTGTGTTGGCGCCTAGGTGGCAGCTTAAATCACGGAAATTTTGCTTCATTTTTTATTGGCAATAAGTTTGTATGCTGGCCAATGTCCCAAATACCATATTGTGTGTGATTGTGTCTATATCTTAGTATATAAAATGTGATTGCCTCATGACTACCTAGTTCCCCTCCTTCTGTTTTGTGCCATTGTGTGTGCACTAATGTATAATAAAATTTTATATGCATGTTTGTGAGTTAGAGAGGCCATGGAGATTTGGTGTGTGTTTCTCTTTCCATTTATCATGTTTGTTTTGTTTTGGTTTGGGTTTTTTTTTCTTGTGTATGAAAATACTTCGGTGTGGTTCTCGGCGTAAGCTGCAGGGAGTTGAAAACTATTTTTATTCAGTCTGAGTCATTTATTCATTTGAAAACTTGCCTCTGAATACACATGTTGAACAGTTTTGGAAATCTAACCCATGAAGTTAAGCAGGGAAAAGAAAAATATTATGATGATAAAATGTGGTCTATGAATGGTAGTAAATTAGACACTGAAATTAAGGATATTGAAATAAACTGAGGTACAGCAATAAATTTTGGATCTAGATGTTTGCTATATATGAAGGCCTGCGGTGGAAAAGCAGCAGTTTTAAATGCAGAATATATTGTTCAGGAGAGATGAGGTTTTTTCCTCAGGTAACACATGGAGCATTTTAAACACATGCTTTGAGAAGAAAACCTTTTCCTTTGTCTTATTTCATGTAAATGAAAACAGGACATCTGGCTGTTGCATCTTTGCACTATGGTGCTTTGATGGACAAGTAGCTGAGAAATTAGAAGTTAAATAAATCTTGCCTGTCTACTACAGGCTTGAGAATAGATCAATTGCTTTGCTTCTGTTTTCTGTTGCTCTTGAATCTGTGACAGGGTAACCGAACAATTCAGGGTGAGTCGCTTGCTGTCGGGAGTTTGGTAACTTCACTGCTGAAGAATCTGGGATGTGGGGAGGACAGGAATTGGTTTTCAGCCTTCTGGGTTTTGCAGCTCATCTTGCTACTTCTGCCTCTTGTGCCTACTGCACCCAGTACAGAGCAACAGTATGCAGATTTTTTTTTTTTAATAATCTGTTTACTATTGTTGTTTGGGTTTTTCCCTGCTCCTTTCGAAATCTGGTTGTTTTGGCTTGAGGATTTTTTGCTTTGCTTTTTTAATTAGCATTTGTGTTGTTTTGGTTTCCGTGGTGTTTTGCCCTGTAACATCTGTGGAACAGTAACTCTCTATTGCTTTTATTTGGAGGAGTGAAGGGAAAAACAAAAGAGAGGCAGCTGTCTTTTTTGGGTTTATTTTTCGAGTAGGATTTGTCTGCGGGTGATGGTTTGGAAACAGAGCTTCCGATCAGATGCCTCTCTCCTGCCGGCTGCCTGCGTGGCTCTGGATTAGTAACTCAGTCCTTTATGTTCCTTTTCCACAGGAAAATAAGAAAGACCAGATGTTTGACTTGAGATGTAGGGAAAGGCATGACCAATCAGCCTTTGAACAGGTAGCCAAAGGGGACTGCATCCAGTGATGCTGCACAGGGAAACACTTTCGGATGGGTCCAGATCCCACTCGCAATGCAAAAATGTCTGTGTCCCTGTATCCCTACTCCTTTTCTCCATCATTAGATTTCAGCAGGCGTTTGGAGTTATGACCTGAATACTCTTTACAGGCTGTAAATCTTTGGGTTATAACTGTAGGACAAGCTGTAGGACACTTTGTTCTCAAAATGTTATCTAATCTGGTAATTTAATTATGCTAATACAAATGAACACTCATAGAAGTGCCGTTCCTCTTGACTACCGTGGTCTGTGTTAAACACTTGTGAATTCATTTTGCCATGTGCATAGCTCCTTATCATTTTTCTCCAGAAGGTTTGGTGACCAGGCACAGCTCCATAACCCAGAAACAGCCAATAACTGATGTCTCTGGAGGAGAAATGAGATAGGAATAATCTGGAAATGATAATATATAAATTGGAACACAGCAGTATTGAAGGCTTGGACTAATACTGGTTTAAAACAAGTGGCTGGGAATAAGTCAGTGTTTTTCCTTTCGATCTATGAGTGAAATTTGTAAGACAGGGTTTGATCTGCTTTTCTGTTGATCTGAGACTTAGAAGGTGTGAGTAAGTGTCTTGCTGAGTAGTAAGAGTAGTAGTAAGATTCCCACTCTTGCACTTTACTTTCATACTTGCATCACAACTTTCTTGGGAGTTGGCTAATTTAGAAGAAGGGACATAAGGACTGTATATAATTTATTGAGTAAAGACCTTTAGAATTGGGGTAAAACATCTATATCGACACCATTTTGCTGTTTGTGTTCCAGTCATTATTGTTTCTGGGCTTTGCATGGGTACAGCTCAAATGCAACACAGAGGATGGAAAGACACGGTGTTGCTGAGCAGCCTCTTTGAAAGGCAAGCCATGGTCCATGTGCTGAGGTTTATTTTTGATGTAAGAGCACAGTTTGATCCTGAAGGTGAACGTCCTACGTTAGCAACGATTTGATGGCATGAATTAGGTGCAGCTGAACTCTGAAGGCAGAACATATTCAACACAACAGTAATCACCAAAATTACACACCTATGAGGTAGTAAATTTAGTACCTGTGAGAGCGTTTATCAGTACTTGTGATATTAGGAACATTATGTCCCAAACACCAATGTATCAGAGAAATTCCCAGGTCACAGGGGAAAGGTGTTAGATAAGGAATGGAGATTCTGCTAATGTAAAAAGGGGAGAGGTGAGTGGCGCTATACTGGTGTCTGGCTCTGTATCGGCGTCAGTTTAGTTCACTGATAGCTCAGGAGGCAAACTTGGGTCAGATGGTCTCCAAAATAACAATTAAGTAGAAAACAGTAAACTCAAAGCCGTACCAAGTTTTGATATTGGTTCCTCTGTTGTTCAAAATAATTCAGGGTAGGGATTTGCCATGTGATGATGTGAAACAAAAGGAAAAAAAAAATTCCTAAGACAAATTTAGGAATTTGTTTGAAGAAAAAAAATGACATATGTTTATTTTCTTTAACATCTCGGTTTGGAAAAACTGGGAGTATTTTATCCTCGAGGATAAAATGAGATACTGCTGCCCAATCTCATAAGCTCTGAATTCTTCACAGTTTTAGGTCAAACTCTGCTTTCAGTTAAGTCCTGTGTAAATCAGTTGGAAACATTTTTAAAACAATGCAATTGCTTTTTAATTCCATAGGCTGGTGTGCACACTATTCTACTCAGTGCCACAATAAGTGTCAGGATGCGTTATTTTGATCCATAGACAATGGTATTTAAATTATTGTACACTCCTCTATACATAAGAAACTATAAATTGAGTATTTATCTAAATTTTTACCAAATGAATTGCCAAAAAGCCAATGGCATTCACCACAGGAGCAAGTTGACAGTGATGGTTACTGTGCTTTGAGGACAATTTTGCAGCTGAAATACATTCATACAAATGCATATTTTTCCCATGCTCAACTTAAACCTATCACATCTGCTATTTATTAATTCTTGGTATTTTTCATAGGCTACTGTAGTATATTTTAATCCTTCCACGCATTAAAGCCCTGGTACTAAATCTCATACTGATGAGGAAAATCCAGGTATTAAACCATAATGCAAGACTTCAGGGCATATGAAGAATATTCTACACCTTCTGATGTTATTTTTGTTCTCTAACTGCTTCATCCTGTCTCCTGCTTCTCCTATTTGTCTCCAGTCTTTTTTTTTTTTTTCATCTTTGTAAAAGTTGTAAATTCACTGCGGAAAAGGACTCATGTTATTTCTTGCAGAGACAAGACTTCACTCCAGACTGTAATTTTACAGTTCTATTCAATACTATCTTAATCTAAAAAAAAAAAAAAAAAAAAAAAAACCCCAACAAAAAACTCCAAAAACCCCCACAAAACCAGCAACAAAAAACCACCAAATCCCAAAATGCACCACCCCCCCCCCCCCAAACATCTTTAAAGGTCAGTTTGATGCTTTGAATGGACATACTTAATCACTAGTGAAAAGATCAGAAAACCATCAATTATTTGGGCAAAAAAATACATCCAGTAAAGAACACTGGCCATATTTATCTCCCACCACATCTGGCAACTGCACAGAACTAACAGGTGGAAGGAAACCAGCACCTATAGAAGTATAAGGACATCCTAGAGCAAAGAACAAAGGAAGACCATCAGGAATTGAGGGAGGGTAAATGTCAAAGGGGTCTCAGAAATTAGAATAATTCAGGGTTTTTATGACTGAAAAGTAGTTTAAAAACTGCTGATGAACATGTCTAGCGAAGCTTTGCCGTAGCTGATGTGTTGAATTCATTAGAGCTCCACTGACTTCTGCCAACTTTGCGTCTACTGCTTCTGCCTTACTGTTGTTTCTTGTCTGTTTATTTTAAGGAAAACCTGAGACCGAAGCCAACACCCACTTAAATCAGTTGGAGTCTTTACATGGATACAAGTAGGTCTCAGGTCCCGCCTCAGCATGCCTGAACGAGAAACGCTATGCTAAATTATTAAAACAAAACAATCTGCAAGTCTGATTTAATCCACAATGTTATTGTTCTGTCTATACCTTTCATATCAGTAACAAAATTAGAGTGTCATTGGCCATTATCAGAAGCAGAGAAGTAAAGTAGAACCTCCAGAGTTCCTTACTTAAAAGGTTTCACACAAAAAGCCTTGAAATTCTTTCTCAGGAAACTCAGTTGTGTCCTTGATCCCGCAAAACTATTTCCATACAGGATCCCTTGTGATGGTGAGTGTGCATATATCATTTTGTGAATATACATCACTTGCCTGAAAACATTTGTAAGGCAAAACAGAAGGTGGTTCAAGGCAAGAGCAGATCCCTGAAGGGCTGTGATTAAAATCCAGCACAAGGTAGAGTATGGAGAGATAAAAAAAAAAAAGGCTTCTTGGGTGCTTATAAAATTTACAGGGTCTTGGTCTAGGTGTTTTTTCTTCTGGGAGATTAACAAGTTTGAGGGCAATGTCACTATAAAAGGAACAGTGGTGAGTTACGCTTTATGAAACTACTTTCTATAGCTTTGACTGGGATTATCTTAAATCTCTGCTGCTTCTTTAAAATTCTGAGTATTCCAGATGGTGTTGTCAGGGTCATGATAAATAACTAAAGCTGGAAAGTGTGCATACATGTGTGTAAGATGTCCCGCCAGGCAGGTTGCGATATGTTGCTTGGTGAACACTGGGTGTTTTACAATAAATAATTTTTTTTAAAAAAAAAAAGAGGAGATGGTAGAAGATTGTGATGGAGAGGTGAAATGGAGATACTTTGTTATACACTACTGCAGGCAATACCTGGTATTAATAAGTTGTAAAGCGTAATGTCTCCTGAGAAATCTTCATTGAAGGCTTTTGAAAAATGTTCATAAGTGACCACAGCAAGCCTCAGGATCTATGTTAATACACATCCCTTCAAACCAGTTCCAGCTACAAAGTCATAGCCCAGGGAAAGCAAACTGGGTGAACTGATTGTGTCAGTCAATTTTCAAGAAAAGGGAGTACGTCCACCTGGCAGGTCTATCTGTCGGTAAGGACCCGCAGGGACATGGAAAATACAGAGCATTTAATCATAGGCATGTCCAATGTTATTGCTCAAGGTCATTGGTATGATCTGTGGTCTTATTGCTCTAGAAAAATACGAGATGTAGAAAAGACTTCTAAGAGAAATATTTTTGGGGCAGATGTCTTCCCTGAGTAACCAGACAACTCTTGGTGTGCCAGGTAGATGCAGATATGTAAAATTTCAAAATATCATGCTTTCATCGGACTATCCTTTATTCTGCAGGCCATAGGACATTTGTGGCTCTGGAATTCATACTCTTTAAAGGTTGCAAGATGCCTAACTCTGGTAGATATGAATGTTGAAATCCGCTATTTTGTAATGCCTTTGGCCAAGGTACCTGACAGTCACTGTTAGACACTGATCATTTAGATGTCAGAATTTGATTCCTCCCTTGCAGCCCACTTACTTTTAATTATCAATATCAACATGGGGCTAAAAGAAATAAAGCTGACTCTTTTTAGTAGTGCCATGTAGACATACATAATATCAAAAGATGTCTTCCTGTGCTAGTCTAAACAGTTCATAATTCTTGCTTTTTCCAAATGCAATCCTAGCTACAACACTTCTTGCATGTGAACTGCTTGACTGAAAGAAGTCCAATCTTTGTGGGTTGTTTAGTTGGTTTTTTTTTGTTTAATGTGCAGGGTAACATACTACAAATGTTAGCTTCAATATTATATGAAAGAATGCGTTGCTCTTCAACTTCCAAGGTGCTCATGCAAATCTGTTACACAAAATTTTATACCAAGAATGGTTGTCATCTTAAGATCCAATCCAACTCAAACAAGATGCGTTCATACACAGGAAATGTGACTGGGTGGTCGTAGCTGTTCATGATGGTGTCGTTATTTACATATTTATCTTCTTTATGCTATTTAAACTGTTTCTTTTATGGCTCTAGCAAGGAATTTGCAAATCTTAGCAAATGTTGCAGGCAGCTATTCCTCAATGCTTCCAGTTTCTGCCTGAGAAACTAGGAGTCTTGCAAGCACATGGAAGATCTTAGGGAACTCGGCAACAGGCTGAAGCCTTCTCTTGGCACACACCCAGACATCGTGCCACAGAAAACAGGAGCTTTCCCTGATGCTGTGAACAAAATGCTCAACCCCTTGCAGCATTGTGCCATATCGTGCAGAAGTCATTCTTCATGCTCCAGATGGTCCTGGCTGCATGTGTCATCTTCAGGTACAGCAACGTAAATTCATTTTTCTGTCCTCTGTTCTAACAGCTCCTTGGGCAGACAAAATAACCCAGTAGGAAATAAGACACCATGCTGAAAAATTGTCCGCCTTTTACAGTCCTCCATCTGGAAAATAAATCAGGTAGAAAGAAAAACAATGAATCAAGAACAGTGGGGACTTTAAAAAATGAAGTTAATGTTAATTTAGTTAGGAGACAAGACTACAAAAATGATCTTTTCTTCTCCATTAATTTTTTCTGCAGTCCATTAAATGACTTTTTTTTTTTTTTTTCCTAAGTTCCATCCTTCCACTCCTCATCTGGAAAACAGAAAATCAAAAGGAATGGGAAAAAATATTACCACAGAGCTGGGAGATCTTAGCATCAGGATCATATAACCTGTTTTTCCAATTGCATGAAGCCCTTGTGTATGTGTGCTGACGCAGATACGCATGTGTGCCTTAGGTTTAGCAGCAGATCACTTTTTCAATACCCTAGCCATTTGTGTTACTGTTCTCAATCTGTCTGAGTCCTACAGATGAGAGCTGGAAATACAGTTTGTTCCTGCACACCAGGGCTTTGATTCTCCTGCTGCAGTAGACAAGTAAATCCTATTAAGGTTGATGGAGATTTATTGATGTCTTGTTGGCGGGGAAATTTGGGTTCCTGCTTGTTACGTGGGTCTTAAAGAAGGGTTGAAGATTGGACTTCACATGCAAGGAGGACTACAGGGATTATTTTTGTTTTCTTATGTACAAAAAGTAAACCTCACCATAGTAGTCCAAATTCTAGTTTCTTCAAAAGCTTGTTGAACTGCCCCTCTTGACTGCTGTCCCATTAAAGCAGCCTGCGCAAAGCCTTTGTTTTTCTTTAAGGGAGAAGATGGATCAAAGTGTTCTGTTGTCTGAAGAGGGATTGGAAACGTCAGCTGATGCTTTGTGACACAGATTTATTTAATCTAAATTCTTATTGCAGATTAGAAGCGCTACTATACTGAGTTAAAAGCAATATAATGTTTATAAAGAAGGTTCATAACGTATTTATAAAACTGGTGCTGTCAAAATAGATCAGCCAGGAGATATTTTTATCTTGCAGATGCTTCCTATAGCTGTATCACTCAACTCGTTCATCTTTCTGGTCCAAGTTTTACTAAATCTGAAACAATAAACTGAAATTCTTTTTCTCCTTCTCAAACCTAATAATAACTGAGCCTATGAGACACAATAAGTTTGTGCTTTTAATGGCTTCCAAGCCCCTGATCTCATTTCAGGAGTGATTTTGCTGGCCTTTCCCTGGGGAACACCAGGTCACCCACAGCCACACGCTTCTTGGAAACACAACTGCCCCAGCTCACTGGGGACAGCAGAATCTCAAATTAATAATTTTGACTAGTTAAGCAATGTGCTAAATTCACAGCATTTTAAATACGTCAATACAGTTGAGCAGTGGTGGTTTAATTAAAACTTGAGGCATTGTGTTCAGTGCAAAAATTTCTTATGCCCCTGTGGAAGTGCTCCTGTTCAGCAGCAGCTCCTATGTGTGTTTGGAGAACAGGATAACCTCAGAAAAAAAAATTAGGGGGGGGACGACTCTTGGATAATCAGCAAGTCTACAAGCATGTTCATCATGGGCTTTGAAAGGACATGGAGAAGGAAAAATTTGGAGCTAATGCAAACCAAGAAACTTTCCCAGTTCATACAAGGTTTCAGGACACTTAGATGGCTGTAAATGTGGTACCAATATTTCAGTAATTGCTGAGGAGTGGAGGGCCAGTTTGAAACACTTTTCAAACCATCAATTTAACATCTGTATCTTATAAAAAGCATGGAAATAATACTTAGGGCAAATCAAAAGAGTACATATGTTGTAGTAATACTGTAGCAGAAAATAAGTCTTCCTTAGGAAAGTAAAGTTTAGTGATGTTTTGTTTGAATTGGTACACGCACTATGATATGAAAGTGTTGGAATTAATATTGCATTTCAAAATGAATCCAATAAGATTTCAGCATGAGGGACTTTCTGTAGTGTGAACAGCAGATTAGGGACAGAGTTACACAGAACCAAACCACAGCTGTCTCTTGGTAGTGGTGACATCCTCATTCTCTTGGAAATTCACCCTTTAGTCATTAATGGCAAAATTTCTGTGCATGTTTGTTCAGATTAGAAAGCATATTGTAATAAGAATATGCTGTGATATTTCTGTAATCTCAATTTTAAAAATTAACAAGCTCACATATACTCTACTAGCTTATTTTTAAATAAAATAACAACTCTAGGCACAAACATTTGCATGTAGCTAGTTTAGCATTGTAAGAGTTGCGGTTTGTGCTATCATAACTAATTACATGAACTAAATGGGAAACACATCTGCTTCATCATCCCATGGCCTCCGCCATACATCAAGAAAATGCGAGTTGCTGAGTATTCTCATGCCACTGGCTTTATCCAAATCCTTTTCCAAACCACTTCACCAGAATTACAAATATCGTATGGCTTAGAAAATAATGACATGACCATGAATGGTGGATTTATTCAGAGGCCATACTTTTCTGAGACTGACTGTGAAGTATTGTATTCCTCTGTCTTTTGTGAGGGTTATAATGTATTGCAGGGAGAGCTGGACCAGCAATATTTGTTGCTCTAGCAGAAGAAGAGGGTTGGCCGAAGAAGTGTCGCTAGTGCTGACCTGCTGAAGGAAGCCAGAGAGGTGGTTTTGTTTCCCAGTGCACCTTTTCTCTCTCGTATCCATTTCAATGATACGTGGGTATCTGGTTTTCACTGTCCTTCTGTGGGGCCTCAACTAAAGAGGGCCTTTATCTCCTCTGAGGTCTTTCAGAGTTACTGCCAAACATGATTTTAATAAATCACTTTTCTTGCCATTGCAGACTTGGATGATAGAGCCTCCATGACACAATACTCTAAACATATGTGTAGTGCTCCTACAAGCTTGTTCGCAGCTGGTCCAGATTTTGATTCTATGTATAGCGCCTTGGATCTGGAGCAAGAGAATACTGTCGAGGCTTGGACAACATTTGGTCCTAATTCGAAAATAGTTCAAGCTGTATTTAAATGCTTACTTGGAATATCTCACCGCTTGGAGATTTTATGCTGGCAGTCGCATGAGTTATCTAAATTGTAGAATCATGGAAAAAGTGTATTCTTATTGAAAACTGCTCATTTTATTGTAAACTGGCTAAAACCCAGAATACGCTGGCTATGAGATGAACTTGTTCAAAATGGAAAGATATTTCTAGTTAAATTTTTATGGGGATTCATTTTTAATTTCCAATATTTTTTTTAATTTCTATAAGTGATTCTGTCCTTCAGCTGTTGTTGTTCATTGCCTGTTTCTTGCTGACCATAGCTGTTCACAAATATGACTTTAGCTAGCATTTCTTTACTGATCATTACTAGACTCCCTCTCTGTTTCGGAGCTGGCTTCTGTTCAGGCTGAAATCTCAGTTTGTCTCAGATATTTCCCTACACCTAGAAGTTGGTCTAAATTGACTACGACAAAACATGTGCTCTAAAATCTTCACTCCCAAAACAATCTCGGCTCCTGTATGCTTCTCTCCTTCCTTGTTGCTATTCCCTACGTAGGGCTGAGATGTCTCATAGGAACTTGGAAGGCAACCTTTGGCCATTGGACTCCATGTCCAGCAGCCATCTCTATTGTGACAGTTAGAAAAAGGAAAGAAAAAAAAAATTATTCACAGACAGGCAGATGCAGTGATCATTTATCGCTGCTGAATTTTCTGACTCTTGACTTGTGTTCTCCCATCTATTCCTTGCATTTACCTGTTGCCTTGTTCCTAGACAGTAAGAGATGTGGGATGGCACGCACTATTGATTATTTCTGTGCTTAGGGTGCAGCATCATAAGGCTGGAGCCCATAGGACTTGTTAAGATATAATAAGGGTAATCTGCTTTGGCTGAACTGAAGGTAAGAGAATACAACATCTATACAAACACATAATGAAGAGGGAAGGAGTGAAGTTCTCCATCCAGTGGGAATATTCTGGTTTTATTTAGCGTGGGGAGGCTACGGTGGTACCTTCTGGAAGAAGCTGCTCGAAGTTGTTTCCCCTTTGTTCAGTGGACTCGGCCAGGCCTAGGGCAGACCTGCTGCTGGCCATGGCCAAGCCAACTGGTAGCAGGATGTTCCCTGATAACACGTCTGTGATAACGTATTTAAGAAGGGGAAAAACAGGGAAAAAAAAAAAAAAAAAAAAAAAAGGAAGAAGGGAAGATGTGAAGAAGCAGAGCGGGGGCAGAGAGGAGGAGGCGTGAGCCTTGTGGGCCTTGCAGGCCTCACCGTCTGGCCTCCCACCGGGTGGCCAACTGGGCCCAACTCGGCCCAGCCCGGCTGCAAGAAGTGGAGAGGAGATGAGATGTGTAGAGAACCTGAGAGGCATCTGCCAGCCTGTTGTGAAGAATTTCTGGTGGGTGGAACGGCTGCAGATGTCAAGGTCAGTGAAGAAGGAGGGGGAGGAGTAATGCAGCTCCTGGCCAAGATTCCCCTGCAGCCCGTGGTGATGACCACGGTGAAGCAGGCTGTCCCCCCGCAGCCTATGGAGGTCCACGGAGGAGCAGAGATCCACCTGCAGCCCATGGAGGACCCCACGCCGGAGCAGGTGGATGCCTGAAGGAGGCTGTGGCCCGTGGAGGGCCCGCTGGGACAGCTGTTCTAGAGGGACTGCACCCCGTGGAAGAGATGACCCACGCCGGAGCAGTTCCACGAAAGACTGTGGCCCGTGGGAGGGACCCCACAATGGAGCAGGGGAGGAATGTGAGGAATTCTTCCCCTGACAATAAAGCAGCGGTGCAAAACAATGCGTGATGAACTGACCGCAACCCCCATTCCCTCTTCCCCTCTGTGCCACTCAGCAGGGGAAGGTGGAAAGAGGGAGGAGTTGGGGGAAGGTTATCCTGTTCACTGTCTCATTATCCTGCTTTGGTTTTAGAAATAAATCAATAGTTTTCCCCAAGTCAAGTCTGTTTTGCCCATAACAGTAACTTTAAGGGTTTCTCCCTGTCCTTATCTTAAACCTCGAGCCTTTTTTCTTATATTATCTCTCCCTATTCTCTTGGAGGGTGTGGGGAGTGAGAGAGAGAGACTGCATAGTCTGGTCCGAGCGGGGCTAAACTATGACAGGGAAGAACTATGCAATTATATATAAGTTTACATATGTTAAAGAATATTCAGTAAGCTGCATGTCAGAAAGAAAACCGAAATCAGATCTAAAATGACCTTATTGTATGTCAGAAAGAATTAGATAAAAATGTTGGAGTTTGATACCACAAATATTTGCTTATTGAAGCTCAACACTTGGCTTTTACATGGAAAAAATAGCAAAGACAAATATTTTTAATCTAACAGTAAAGCAGGTTATCCTGATTTGCGTTTCTGTTAAAAAAAGATAAACAAAGTCAAATACCCATCTATGTATCTATATACACAAATGTAATGTTATACCCTACACATTGAAGATTATATTCTGAGCACCTTAACCAGTTGCCAAGTAATAGCAAAATAAATGAATTTATTTCAGCAACTAACTAAAACTGAAGGCAGCTGGCAAATTCCTCAAAACAGCAGCAAGGGTTGGCCAGCAAGGAGGCACAATTTATCCCAGCTAAGCGTTTATTGTAGAAATTACAGTCAGTCTTTTCTTCTCCCATGCAAACTCCTAGAGCCTTTGACAGAGTTAATGCGAAAGCATTTCTCTTGAATGTTGTCAGATGGTGCTTTTTCCAGCATGTCTGAGCATTGATTTCCCCGAAGTAAACAAAAAGAACCCAATTTTGGGATCTGAAACATTTTAGATTGATGGTTGTGTTTGGAAATTAAGCGGTGGGAGGCTGTCCCCTGTGCCTTTCCACTTCCCGCTGCGCTGACAGCTACTTGGGCAATGAAAAATTTGGGGATCTTGTTTCCAGGCAAATGAGATGTTGATGACTGAAGTAATCTGGAAGTATACAGAGAGTTTTTAATAAGGAATACAGTGAGGAATATATTCATAGTTTTGAAGAAATTATCCTAAATTGCCAAATGGTAGAGAATCCATTTCAGTTGGACAGGTTTTTTGGCACTTTGCTTGAGTTTTGCAGTCAGTCTTGAGAACACTCTTAAAGCATTTTTTTTTTTTAAATACCATCATAACTAGCACAAACCAGTGAAGGACTTTGTCTGGAGGAGTCATATTCATGGAGACATGCTGCCATAGTAGTTTCACACTGATAATCTATATGAGAGCTGATTCAAAGATTCTTGGTGCTGAAGACGACGTCTGAATTCCTTGCGACCCGGACAAGTTAAATAAGAGCAAGAGAGACATTAGCCATGTGTGCTGCCTGTACTGTGCCAGAGCACTGTGATGGCAGGGATGCAGATGGGCTGTTTGAGTAGCACGCACTGTCAGATGGGGAGATGTCCACCACTGAGTACGACAACCTGTGGTGGCTGCCGCTGCCCTAGACCTGGACCCTTCCTGCTCCCCTGGGAGTGGAAAGCTGGTGAGGGGTCTGGAGAACAAGTCTTATGAGGAGCAGCTGAGGGAACTGGGGTTGTTTCAGCTGGAGAAGAGGAGGCCGAGGGGAGACCTCATTGCTCTCTACAACTGCCTGAAAGGAGGTTGTAGGGGGGTGGGTGTTGGTCTCTTCTACCAAATAACTTGTGATAGGACAAGAGGAAATGGCCTCAAGTTGCATCAGGGAGGTTTAGGTTGGATATTAGGAAACACTTCTATATTGAAAGAGTGGTCAGGCACTGGAACAGGCTGCCCAGGGAAGTGCTGGAGTCACCGTCCCTGGAGGTGTTGAAAGAATGTGTACATGTGGCGCTTTGGGATGTGGCTTAGTGGACATGGTGGTGTTAGGTTAACCATTGGACTTGATGATCTTAGAGGTCTTTTCCAACCTTAAAGATTCTATGATTCTATGAAAGAACACTGCATGTGCAGGAGGAGAGGAAGAGCTGGATGAGGGAAAGGGGTGGCGGGGGACCATGGATGGGAAAGCAACAGCATCCCTCTTTCCTAGCACTGTCCTCGAGCCCCAGCTTCTTGCTTCATGAGCTACCTCTGTGGCCTTCTGTCCAGAGATATTTGTGGCTTTCACATCTCTGGAATTGTTTCATTTAAGTCAGGATTCAGGCCCACTCATAAGAAAATAGGGAACATACATTTCTTATCTATTTTTCTACTTGCTCTACTGGCTGTTAGATAGATTAGGCTTCTAATAATCTGTTCTGCCAAGTCGGAGGATATATTTATGATCCATAGTCATAGGCTATGTCTTATGCTGTAATATGGTTCACTTCCTTGGAAAAAAAAAATGTAAAAATAAAATATTTTTTTTAAAAACCACCCAAACCCCAACCAACCAAAAAACCCCAGCTGCTTCAATAAACAAAATCGTAGCTCTCAGTCCAGGGAACGGCAGCTCTGAGGTCCGGCATGTTTTGCGTGTGGGGTTGTTCACTTCAGAAGTGACAGGTAATGAGAATCTTGAACCTGAACAGCTGGGGTGTGAGGCAAATGCTCGCTGTGCCCCTCCCTTGTTATTCAGCTCACAGGAGATATTTCAGATGCTCATTTGTACTGGGTTGTGGGAGTTTTTGTTTTTTTCAATCTCATAACCTCTCACTCTGATGTTCCTGGCTCCAAGCACCCTGTTCTCCTACTCCCCTTGCAGTCTAGCAAACCGGCAGCCAGCTCTGCTATTTTTCATCTGTGAAGGGGAATAAACAATTTGATCTGCAGAAATATTTTTCATTTCTAGTTTCAAAGCCACAGATTTGTCCCAAGATGGTAAGAAGCTCAGCGGGTTCAGCACATTGTTGGTGTTTGTCAAATGCTTCTTAGGGTTCAAAAATTGGTTGCAGTGCTAAATTGGGAAGTAAAGACAGCATGCTCTGTGTTCTCTTACTCCATTTCTGCTGTACAAGGGATTTTACAGAATATCTACTTTTATTCGAGCTCTTGCGTTTAACACCATAAAGGCAAGCAATGAGTTGATGGTTGAATTCAAGATTTAGCCTTCTGGCTGCAGTCCTGTGAGAGAGGGAATAGCCTTCCCCACTCTTCACTAGAGCTGATCCAAAAGTAGAATTTCTTCCCAATAAGGTCAAAATAGTAAAAAAAAAAAAAAAAAAAAGAAAAAGAATAAAAATTTCTAAACACTTTTAAGGTTGATTGTACCTAGGCTAGTTTTGTGGCCACTGTTTGCTCTGGCATTTTTTCACTCTTGCGTTACCTACTGTCTACCAGTAGATTTTTCTTGTCTCTGGCCCTTCGGGAGAAGCGCCAGTCAGCTGAGTCGTCATGGGCAGGTTTCAGGAGACACCTCAGTCCCTGCCCTCAGGGAGCTTCTGGGCAGTTATCTGGTAACAGATGGGTTTGTTAGTAAATATGACACATTAGAGAAGACAGTCCTAAATAAAAACAAGTAAATAAAAGTTTAAACAAACAAGGCCACTGACGTTGTATTTGTTGGTTTCTAAGGACAAGCCCCACCATACTGCTCTACTGATGATAGTCCCTGATCTCTGCTTGTGTCATAGCTGCATTAGTTACTGTGTCACCCTAAGCTACACCCCTAATTCCTGGTAAGAGAACATCTAATATCTCCAAGTGAATGTTTGCAAGTAGGTCAGGAGAATATTTTATGATCTTGATAGGAAGGGAAAGTTTATCTTAAATTTTTGTCCTGGTGACATTAATGCGGTGAACAGGATGGTTGCTGTGGCGTGACATTGTTCTTGCAGAAGGACATGCCTTGCAGAACTGGATCTTGAGTTAAAGCCAAGCCCTGCATGTGCACACGTGTATGACTTCCATGGAGTGGAAGTTTAAAATATTCCAATGTACCTGTATAAATTATGAGGTGATTTTCCATTTTCAGATTGATCAGACCAGTTACTGATTTTGATTGGCTGCAAACGAGTGGAGTATTGGATCTTTAACAGCCAAGTCATTTGAAATGGCATGTTGGTGACACCTACCCTGCAGTCACAGAAATGCAAGCATACATTTAATTTCCATGTCTGTGAAAGGCCCATAAACCCTTTTGAGAGCTTTATTAGGCAACTTCCAGTAAAGAACGGCAGAATTTTTCTCTTCTGATCTTCAGACTTCCGTAATTTAACTGTATGTACCTAACCTCTAAAATGTATTGTATGTAAACAAACACATACATACGCTCTGCAGTTTTCTGGCAACATTAGAAATGCTCTGACCTACCTAGTTGATTTTATTTCTAATTTATTGAAAAATCTTATTTTCTACTGATCCATCCAAGAGATTCTGTTAAGCAGCTCCTTTCCTCAGCTCGTATGATGCGACATACACATCCTCTCAGCAGCAGGACTGCTTGGACACCGGTTCAGAGCAGCCAAGAAACAGCTGGAGGGGGCAAGTGGAAGCATGTGATTTTTCTCATGTTGATCTTGGCATTTTTGAGCAGTTTGAGCTTTTCCAGATTTAACTATTCGTTAATACTAAAGAGAGGAAATAAGTCATTTATGATAAAACAGAGAATGAATGCAGAAATACATAATTTTTGCTAACTGTAAATTTAGCATAGCTGGGAGACTTGTATGGGTTGAACGGAAGACCATTAACAGGGAAATTTCTGCACATCATAGTATCTACCAAGTCTTTGAAAGTGAAATATGACTAGAATAAAACAGATAAGCCGTTACTTTACTTCTAAATTCTTACCCTTTCAGTCTGCTACTGCCATCTTACTAGAAAAAGTTTCAAAAAATATGTCTGAAAAAAAAAAATTGCAAAAAAAATTAGACCTGCAAATGTTTTCCCCTCCCTCTACCACTCGCCAAGCTGTTTTCTGTTTCTCGTTCACAATCAGTCAGCATGAATGAGCCGTAGGAATGTGTTCAGAAGGCATATCCAGCCTCCAGTATCCTATGGAAAAAAATATCTTCTATCGTCATGTCAGCAGGAAAGTGGCTTTGACCAAGTGCTGTCGTGACAGCTGACGCCAAATGGCCCCTTCTGTCTCCACTCCTCTCTCCTTCTCACGGGGAAGATTGGGGAGTATGGGACAAGCCAGTCTTGGCATAGCCTCCTCCAAGGAGGTGGCAGAGGGGTTTTCTGAACTTTGAATTTCTGAATGAAAAGGTCTGTAATTATTGCTCTCCAGATGGAAAATGTGGCTGAGCTACCCCGAGCCATGTGTGACCGCCATGCCTGCCCAGTTCAGATCTGGACCCATTTGTAGAATAAAAAGAACAATGGGATTCAGCATGGTCCCATGGGCCACCAACCCTTCGTGACAATGCCCGGTGCAAACTGATTACCCAGTTGACCCAAGTGAAGACAGTTTAGGACTCAGGAGATGACTAACAAGAGAGGAACACAGCCTGACTTAGCCTTGCCAGAGCTTTCAGCCTCTCCTGCAGCATGGAGGTTTGGATTGAGTGAGTTTGGGGGATCTTCTGTCTGACAGCAGGACAGGGCTTACACCATTTGCTGTTGCTGTCTGTGTCAAATTGCTTTGGTCTAGCGGATTGCTCCATGCAAGCTGTAGAACTTCTTTCTTAGTTAAATATTTGTGATTTTTTTTTTAAATTTACACTCTGATTCTAGTTTTATCAATAAATAAAATTAGAGGCCTTTGTTCAAGCAAATGCACACTGATAGCTGTAAAATAAGTCTCAGAAAGGACTGTAGAAAAAAAAAGAGCAAGGACCGGTATCTAAATCCTCATGTTTAATATTACTGTTTCTCTTTTGAATTGCCTGTTGTTGTAACAGATTGACTCCTGAAGACTTTTAGTTTACAAGCGAGCTTGAAAATCATAAGTAGTTCATGCTATTAAAGCACACTCAAACAATACCTCCTATTTTTATATGTCTGAAAGACTTGCAATTTCAAGAGTCCAAAAATATTTAACTTACTATAATTTAAAAGCAGCTTCAGGTTACTAATAACTACATCCATATGTTTTTGCATGCTAGGATGGTGAATATATGGGCTAGCAATAACATCTCAGTTGCTGAATACATCAATTTCATAAGTTCATCTGGAGGTTTTTTTTAATGAACAATGATTTCTATTGTTTTCCATTTTCTGATTCAAATTACCAGTATTTTAAATATATGAGTAGGGGCTCCTAAATCCTAAGATTTTATTTTAAAAAATTAAATATTTTAAAGTGTTTTTAAAATTATTTAAATGTTAAAAATATTTCTTCTTTAAGTTGCCACCTCCACAGTTAAGAGAGTAGTGAAACATAAGTGGTTCTAGTTTCCAGTTTAGGAACACAACCTGAATATCACAACGCTTGTAGTAAAAATGAGTTAGTGCCCACACTGGTTTATTTTTAAGTTTAAAATGCCTAGTTTAATCGATTACTAAATGTCTGAGAAGAACAGAGATGGGTCTTTTCTCTTACCTATTCCAGCGGTGCCTCAGAGAAGCTCTGGATAGCTGCGTCCTGGCCTGGGGGCCCATTCCAGCCTGAGGGAAGGAGTGCCCCTTACCTAAGGATGGGGACTGGGGGGCTTGGGGAACCATAGCCCCCAGACGCAGCCTTTGGCTTGTTAGGGGGGCCTTGGGACTAGTATTACGAGAAAGAGTGGGGCATATTTACCTCTCAGTACAGAATCGATTCTATTTCATATTTATAATACTCATTTCTTCAAGGCTTATATTTAATACAGAGATGTCTGATGCTGTGAACAGAGGTGTGATACCAGGGTGCTACCACAAAACTTCTTACAGACAAGACAAATTATAGTATGGAATACTATTAGCATCTTAGCCTAAAATTAAATCACAAATGCTGCAATAAATAGAAACAGAATACCATACATTTGATAAAAATCAAAGCTTTCCATTATCTCCCAAGTTACCTTTGGTACATTAGGTCTTTATTGTAGCAGAAACACGACATTTATCACTTTCAGGAAATGCTAATAAACTAGTTGCTCAGCCTATAGCACTAAATATAATAAATTAATCAAAATTCACTTAAAGATAATACTGAATGAATTTAATATACCATAAAATTCTGGATTGTTCCTCTGCTAGGTCTGGCAGACAACACGAGGAAACTTTATATATTTTTCATTTTCAGGTGAAGGTTTATGTCAGGCTGATTCATTTAAAACGAGCAGAAAACCATGATCTGGCTTTTAGCATCCCTGGAGGTATTTAAAAGTCGTGTCTGTGATGCTTAGGGACGTGGTTTAGTGGTGGACTTGGCACTGTTAGGTTAACTGTTGGACTCTATGATCTTAAAGGTCTTTCACCACCTAAATGATTCTATGATCTTCGGTCATTTTCTTATCAGCTTGCGCAAAGTTCCCAGAGGCTCCCTTAACGAAAGGAACTACGAAATCCCTATCAAGCTT
Source organism: Chlamydotis macqueenii (assembly GCF_036417535.1). Taxonomy (NCBI): domain Eukaryota; kingdom Metazoa; phylum Chordata; class Aves; order Otidiformes; family Otididae; genus Chlamydotis; species Chlamydotis macqueenii. The sequence continues at coordinate 66,177,894 of NC_141560.1, read as the reverse complement.
TCCTAAAAGCATCTTTTGATATTTAGATACCTCAAACCATTGAGTTTACAGCTTTTGAACTTTTCTAAAGTGATAACCTAGCCCACATACTGTGCTGTTTCTGGTATCCAAGTCTGTCCCACCACATGACACTGTAGCATAGGCTTGTTCAGCTAGCTTGAGTTTCTCCATGTGGTAATAATTTGTTGTACTGATTTTTCTAGTTCTTCCAAAGAGTTCAAGAAAGAATCTGTTTTCTCTAGAAGAAAGTCAAAATTAGCAATTGACGTTCACTTCCTTGCCACTTTTCCACTAATTGCTCAGAGCCCAAATGATTGTCCACTTGCTGTTGAATGCCAAGTCCTGTTGAATCCTGCTGGGAGTTTATATAAACTCTGAAGGACAAAGATGAACATTTGGCATGTGTAATTACGGTTTTAAAAACACATTATAAACCTAAATGGAAATCATCAATTTTTTTTTTCTTTAGAAGGAGGTAGTATCCACTGAAAATGGAAAAATAAACTTGCTGGAGTTTCCAATCTTGAAAAAAATTAGATTCTTGTTTAAAAACTCTTCAATTTGCATAACACCTTTATTTTTCTATATATTTGACTTCAGATAAACTTCCAATTACTGAGTCTTGAAAGAGCCCCCCTAAACAAGTGATTCCTACCCATAGTACTATAAGACAACATCATCGGTGGTTAAGTTGGCCAAGTCAATGTTTACCAGATGTTCATTGCATTGACACTTGCCAAAATATGTCCTGTAATTGAGACTCTTTCCTCAGCCTGCAGCTTTTCCTGCTGTTCCCAGATTGCTTCCAACAGTCAAAAGCTGGATGCTACAGAAAACCCAGCAGGACCGTTATTTATGCAGGAGTCTGGTAAGCTAGAAAGAAGATACCAGAGTAGGTTTCTTAACAGGAATAGAGATGTAAATAACATAAATACATTTTAGCTATTACCAAGGGGAGAAAAAAAAGAAAAAGAAACCTTTTATTTACTTCTGGTTTACTTGTGATCAATTTTCATGTGATTGCTTTCCCACATTTGGAAGAGTTAAGAGTCTTGAAGGGTTTGGAAAGTGATATGAGCTCATCATATAAAAATATTGTTTGATTTCCACTGTGAACTGGATAGAGATGCAGCATGTTTTCTCTGTGGGATATTCTCTCTACAATGTTTTCCTCTCCCTTTTAAGAAGAAGGTAAAGATAGAAGAGCACACAGTAATGAACATAAAATGATGGGTGAAGGCAGGCTGGTGGACCAGAGAAACTTATTTTTAGATAGGATCTGAAAAAAAAACTGGCCTGATTGAACACGGAGACACCAAACATGGTAAAAGTAAGAGGAAGATGAAGAAAAACTTCAGGGAAAACTAGGCAAGTTGCAGCATGAGCAAACCCTGCTTTTTGTTTAAAAAACAAACAAACAAACAAACAAAAAACCAACATAACTGGCTACGTATGAATTTAGAAACTCAGACTGGTGCTTCGTTAGACCTGCAAAGGGGAACTCACTCCGGAGCACCAGCCCGTGGAGCTGGGTGCAGGAAGGGAACCAGTCCCCGGCCTGTGCCCGAGTCCTGGTGTGATGTCCTCTGCAGTGAAGCAAGGGAGTAAGTGGTGCAGATTTGATTACTGAGGAAAGGACAGTGCAGGGCATGTTGAAGCATCTCTGGAAAAGATTATTTTGCCCTCTAAAATAGCACATAGATTATTTAAAAAAAAAAATTAATTAAAAACAAACAAACAAAAAAAAACCTCAACCTCTCCCAAAACCCTCCCAAAATACCCCAAATCCCATTAGTTATATGATACTTGTGTAGCTCTAAATAGAAAAACATTTGTGCTAAGAAATTTCCTTGTATTTGTTTTGGAAGGTCATCTGCTGCACAGTGCTTTTTTCAAGAGTATGATGTATTTTGAGCTCCATTTTTTCATAAGGAGAGGAGAGGAGAGAGAAAAAAAAAAAAAGATGATAGGTTTATAACTGCAAGGAAACTAGAATTTATCCTCAACCTTCTTCACAACATGGGATCAGAAATCACTCAAGCACAGATTAGCTGAAAAGGAATAAATTAAACTTAAATTGCTCCACGTAGACTAATAAATAAAATAAATGGCCACCATCCCAGATGAAATACTCAGATAAGTATTTCAAAATGCGCGTCTACTTGGGATTTGCTGCTGTGCTGCAGCTCCAAAGGAGATTCATTAGGTTGGAAACAATGCTTGGTATCTCTTTAACTTTTCATTCTCGTGCTCATAGATTAATCGGGTTCAAAATGCAGAATTTCTCTTCATTGAGACATATTAGTGTTGTCCCTCCTCAGGAAGAAAAGTTGAACCATCATGGTTTTTTGCAAAGGGAATTATGAAAATTTTGGTTTTCCAAAAGCCTGACTGAGCTTTGTAGTGTTTTCTTGGAGCTGTAATTTAGATGTGCTTTTCATGTCCACCTCTACACCAATGTTGAAGACATTCTAAGCACATAGAAATTATTTCCTTCATGAATAATATATTCTCATGAAAATTAATTGGCCAGAGAAAATTCCAGCAGAAATTGCCATTTGAGTAAATGCAAGCAAACAAGCGGGAAAAAGACTATTTGTCTCAGCCATCTGTACGGACCCCTATAAATAACACGGCTACCTGTGTGCTACACGTAGCAGGCTGTGTGTTGAAATTCACAGGTGTGGGTTTTAGTTAAGAAAATAAGTTAGTTGTTGTTGTTTTTGTTGTGCCTACAGTTACTTGTATCTGGATTTTTATCTGGAAATCTCGTAACAGTCTTAGAAACTGTCTGCATTAATTGTTTCAAAATAAAAGCAAAAGCCCACAAGATTTCTCCTCACCTCTAAAAGTCTGCACTGCTTGATGCGAAACAGCATCTACCTCCAGAAGGTGAGAACTCCCTGGGCGTCGGAGCAGGGGGTGCTGAACAGCAGATGAACTGAGATAAGCCATGCTCCCCTGAAACTCAGTGGAAAATCTTGTGAAATAAGTAGGAATTTAGTTCAGTAATTACCAGTGAGCTGTTTACAAGGTTTATGGAGGGTATAGTCTTACCAAATTAGAACAAAATACTTCAGTGAAGATACTTTTATTATTATTGTTTTGATAGAAACTGAAATAAGAATTGATATTTTGTCAAATGTATTCTTTGTAGGAAGCCCAATAATTTGCAAGAGCTAATAATTTTAAGTGTCTGAACAGACAAGCTATGAAAAAATCTAAACAGATCAGAAGGAATACACATCCTGAGCTCCAGGTAATGAAAATAATTTGTTTCTTAGATGCCCATCTAAGTGCATAGTGGCTATTCCTCTTCTAGGCTATTCTCATCTCCTCTTTGTTTAGCTGGGTAATAAGAAATGTACCCTTTTACTGTAAATTCAGTTTAATTGCCTCAATTCAATGGGTTGTGTGAGTGGGACATATGACTACACTAAAGAAAAATTCAAGATTAAACTAAGTAGTCTTTCTTAATTAATTTTCTTCTTCTCTAAATCATTCCTCAAGGAGGTGAACAACACTTACGTGGTGATCTCTTGGTACAGCATATTCTGCATACAATTCTGACAGTGATTCACTCTCACAAAACTGATTTTCCCTCCAAATTTATGTCCAGTTTAGCTACTGTGCAGTATGTTGCCCAGACCTTGCAATGGCAGGTCACAGTGAAGTTCCTGTGAAGACAATATTCTGCTGCCTAACTCTTTGCCTGCTAAAGTTGCTTATTGGGCCAAGTCCTTTGTCTTGAAATCCCTTATGCTAGGGAGGCCGTTCTAGAGTCACAAGAATTAAAAAATGTCTTTCCTTTTTCAAATCTTTAACTATTTCTCCTCGTTTCTCTTTTATAGTTTCAGTCAATAACTTCAACTTATTCCCTTTAAAATTATAGCAATGCTCTCCTTTATGAACTTAAATGATACCTAAAAAAAGAAATTCCTGACCTTGTAAAAACAAAAAAAAAAACCACACTACCCCTCTAACCAAAAAATAAAACCACAAAACCAAAAACCACACAAACCACAAATGAAAACTTTCCCCACCCTTTCCTGCTTCTTTGGAGCTGTATTGTACCCAATGACTGAACATTTTTAGTTTCATCAAGTAACTGCTTGATTGCATCACATTGCATCCTCAGAGAAGAAAATAAGGTTCTTGGTAAATGTCTCCCTTTGAAGCTGTTCCAAGTATGTGACTCTGGCTGGTTTAGTCATGGAAGTTCTTTCTACCATCCCTCAGGCGATGTGATGATCAAAGACAGGCCAGAATATCCCCAAAATTCATTTTGACTATTTTAAATACTAAAGAACAGGAAAATTAAAAGCATGACAGAACAAAATCAATGAGCGATGATTATTTCAGATACATTCTCTTTGGGAATGCCTATGAAAGGTCAGATCTGCCTGCAATATGTTAACATATCCATTCCCCAACTGATCTGAAGGTCCTGCTTCATGTATAGACCCATTATGAAGTTGGGCAATAATAATCCTTCTAATAATTAGCCTTTTGTAATAAGAACAAGATTTGTAAGAATACAAATGAGAAAAATATTGGAAAGTCTCATTAATTCCGATATAAGCAAAACCAATATTTGTCAACTAGTTAGAAAAGCTGCACTGAGGGACACAATGATCAAATTAATTCCCTATGCCTCTCTCTGCTTACAGAATGTTAACTCTAGCTTTATCTCCTGCAATAACCTCTATGTGTTTCAGTATTTCACCAGAGGAACGGCCAATATTTCTCTATGTGGTAGAACGTCCGTTGCCTAAAACTCACTGCTAGGAGAAGTCGAGCCTAATTTCCCAGACCACGCTTTGCAATCGTGCCTCACCGACGCGTGCTGAAGAGAGGTTTGGTGAGGCAACTGGCCGGTTGGGGGTGCAGGGTCTTGCACGTGGTCGCGTCTTCTGTTGTCTGTTGGTTTTCTTGGCTGGGGGCTGCGGCGGACAGGATGTTCCCTGCAAAAGAATAGGAGCAGGAGGATGAGGATTACTTGGGTTGGAGATTTCTATGCAGAAGGGAAACATTTTTCCCCTCTGACCAGACTCTAACTTTGTTCTGGTTAACTAGGCATTGGTGCAGTTTCATAATAGGCTGGTCTTGGAAATAGCTCAAAGGTCGGTTAAATGTACACTCAGCAAATTTGCACTCTGCTTTGTTGTTGAGAAAATAACAGTATTTTATCTTTAATGTTTTAATTTTAACTTCTTTAGCATTTTTTCAATAACTTATTTCCTGATCTTAAGTTCCTAAATTAAAGCTATGTTTAAATGAATCCATACAGACTTATATTTTATATGCCTGTATTTCCAACTATAAAGTTAGAATAAGTTTTTAATACATATTTAATCTTTTCAAAGCCTCTTTTAAACTTAACAGTAATTCAAGAAGTCATTATAATTTCCCTTTTAAAATACTTGGACAGAAAATTCTCCTTCTTTTAACATCAGTGATGACTGTGCATATAAATTTCCATAAATATTTTTAATTAACATAAAGAAAAATTACACTTAGCTGCATAAAACAATAAAAAGGTGAAGCATTTATGTGACCTATTAATGTCACAATTCACATAACAAAAGCATCAGGTTATTACATGGAGTCTGTATGCAATACTTCCAAATATATATATCTAAAAGAAACTACCAAAGATACATCTCCAAAAGAAACTACCAAAGTTAGCGTGAAAATATGAGTTAAAAAGAAGCAAGACAAGCAATACAAGCATGTAAAATGTTTTGCAGTTGTTAGAGTTTTTCTTCAAGTTTGAATACTTTAGAGTGCTTGGAAAAGAATCTACTTCAAATCCCAAAATTGTCTCAGCAGAAGTAGCCGCTTTTGATTGAAAAGGTGAAATGAGAAATGTCTGAAAATAGATGGAGCTTAGTGAGACACAGTTTGTGATTCTGATCTCTGCTTTTTTTTGGCACTCTTACTGTATGCGTGGATACATATAGATAATGGAGATAAGAGAGTATTATTACATTTTTATGAAGCTAGGACTCTCAACCAGCCTTGATTTTCATTTCTCTGCCAAACTTGCATCTTGTTTAGAAGGATCTTGTGCTTTGAAGACAAGGTTTCAGTGTTGACCAAAACATGATTTTCCCACCTATGAAAGAACATGTGCTACTTGTAAACAGAAGAACAGGAATTTAAAAAAAAAAAAGAACTTTGTCTAAGTCAAGGTTCTATTAGCCAGTTTTAGCATATACATTTCCAAAAATCAGGAAAAGAGAACAGTGAAGAAAATTGAAGAGAAATAGCAGTAATAAAATCCTGCTTTTTAAAGACGTCACAAACACAGCAGGAGATTACTGACAGTAGTAATTTAATTTTTTTTTCTTTCTTTATTTTGGATACTTTAGACTTTTCCTGTGGTATAAACAAAAAGGAAAATATTCCTCAAATATTTTCTATTTGTCTGGACATCTAATTTAATACAAAAGCACCACTGAACATAAACAAGTACAGTTTAATTCTTCAAAGATCATAAACACAAGCAGTGATCTATTCTAGCAATAAATTGTATGAATTTCATTATTAAACATGTTGTTGTTATAGCTACTGGGCTCAGGATTGTTTTTGGAACAGAAGCACATTGACATTTTCTGAAAATAACATAACTTCCATTTGAAATGACACAAAACTATTCATTGCCCCGTCACCATGTTAATCTCCTATTCAGTAGTACTTTATTTCAGCCAAAAATTATGATATACAATAAATTTTACATGATTTAAATCTAACCGTCACTCTTGAATAATGGCCGGAGAGCTTTTATTCTTACTGCTGAATAGGAGCAGTTAGCTGAGCTCCTAGACAGCTGGTCAGACATTACTTACCCCAAACGTATGGAATTCAGTAATTTGGGTGAAAGGAAGTTAGAGGGATGTGACATTTGTTTTATGTCACCTCCCCATCCCTATAAAGAGGTAAAGCAGGTAGTGATTTAATTACTTTTTTTTTTTAAACTAGCTTGAATAAATACTGTTACATACCATGACAGACTTCTTGTGCAGATATGTAGTCAGCAGTATTGTTCTCACATCATTCAACAGTAGGACTCTTCCAAGTGGCTTTTTCAGACCCATCCTGGGATCTTACGTGTTTGTGTATGTGTACATATGGATGTATATATTAACTATCGGATGCATCTGTGCTTTCTTAGCATGTGCTCTTCACAACTTTTAATACTTTTTTTTTCTTTCTAGTCCAGTAATGATGGCTTTAAACTCTCATCCGACTGTAAACAGTCTTTAAAATGCCAAAATGCCAATGAATGAGGAACTAGGAGAGGCAAATTTCACATGGCTTCAGATTTTGAACTGACTTACTTCCTAAACAACCAATTTATGGATAAGCCGGGGAAGGACTTAGCTTTTGGAAAAGGAAACCTGGAAACAAAAGTTTCCTTTGTGGTAAAATTGATGGTACCGAAATATATTATTATTACCCATATCTGCATCATTCTTTTTGTATCTTGTGTTTTCTGGTGATTAAGGAACCAAAGCCGGTGAGGCAAACAAAGGGAGAGCTGTTTCGGTTATTGGGAGGCTTCTTGGTAGAAGCAAAGAACTTTGCTTCTTATCCTCATGCCATGGTGTGCACTTATGCTGGGAGCAAAGCAAAGCATCTTTCTTCTTCAGGGAACTCAACTGGCTGCCAGATTGTGTAAATGCTAACTCAGAGTTGGAGAAAGGTCTTCTGATTTTGTGTTTTTCATACAGAAATACAGTGTTTTCTGAAGCACACCAGGCATGAGAACCTGCAGCACTCTTGTTTGTGGTTACTATTGCCTTCTTTCCTCTATCAGCCTGCTCTATTAAATACAAATGAACCGTCTTAGAATATTGCATTGGAGTTCATAAGTAAAGAGAATGCCATATAAAAGTTGTATAAAAACAAAATCTACATGAAGACCTCTGCTTTAGATCTAGTCAGTGGAGAAAAATAAGCCTTTCCTGTGGAGTAATTCATCCCAATGCAGAATATAAAAAAGATCAGAAGCCAGAGATACAGGAGGAGCAACCCAAGCACAAAATATTACTTTGGCTACGCAAAACTTGTTACCCATAGCCAGGTAAAATGTGTCTATGTTAATAAAGTTACTTTAATAACAATTTATCATCAGCTCAAGCTAACTACATAACAGATCTCTTTTTTTCCCTTTTACTCTTTTTTTTTTTCTGATTGTTGCACTTGATTTTTATGGCTTTTATATACTACTTGCTTCAGGCTTCTGAAATAGCTTTTCCAATGGGATCTGATAAAGCCCTAAAAAATTGCTCTAGTTCTGTTAAGGCCATTTAAATGAAGGAAAGGACGGGTGCTTAGTGGAAGGGCTGCCTGAAGACAAATCTGCCTCTAATATCCACACAGTACTTTATTGTATTTTGTTCGTAATTAGGAGATATAATGTGGAATTCAGACCACTTGGGGAGCTCCTCAATTACATCATAGCCCTCTGCTACCCTGCGTTTGCGTCGCCTTCATCGCAGTGTGAAGGGTTAATCACCTGCCCCGTAGGGATGCTGCCATCTGCACGTGTCGATGTAGTGGTTCACACAGAGTTTTGAAACCTGGAAAATTCATCTTCCACTTAACTGTATGCTTTAGCAGTCTGGTGTGACAATGAAAATAAAGATATTATGTGTGTGCAGAGAAATGTGAAGCCAGGTTTCAGAATGCGGCTTAGCCTTAGAGATTTTGCTGGCTGAGCAATGACCTAGCTTACTTTCATTTTTCTGTAAATATATTGATTTTGAGTGTCCCATCAAACAAAAAATTGTATAAGCAACCTAGCATGTTAAAAGAGCTTTACTGCTTTCTCAAAAAGATGCTAGGGGTATCATAGCAATGGAAACACAGATTAAATGCAACCCTGTGTATCTAGGCATTTATTCAATATTATCAGTGTAACTATTGTTACTAGTATCATATAAAAAAAAACCCTGCAGGATTGATCCTAAATGTTCTGGTATACCACTTATTGCAAAGATGTTTTCTTGCTAGCCATATAGCTCACGCCAAAGGGACATTTTCTAAGGCAGTGAGATAATATGGAAGAAAACTGAAAGCCAGGAAAAATTAACTTCTTGAAATCCTACATGTTATCATACCATATTACAGTGTAAACCTGCGTTTTCACTTAGCACGCTGTAGCTAACCAGGCAGACAGCTGAATGGGTGGTTTGTCTTCGGCTCATGTGCAGCTCGAGCATCCAGGCTGGACCGTTAGTTAATGCCAAGTGAAACATTTTTTGCCTTTGACTGTGCCAAGTGCTATTTGCACCCACCAGCACGCTGGGACGGCGGTGCACAATTTGCCCCTGTAGCAGTGACCTCTGAGAGCTTGGGTTAAGTTGGATTCTGATGAAGTAAGCAGTAATGAAACATGATTTTACTGGAGTGTTACTTGTTTGCTGGTTTGTACCTAAAGATCTCATAAAGTCAGGATGAAGAACATGTTTGCCTTATGGACTCTAACTGCTCTTGCAAATGTTTTTAGAAGGGTTTAAGCAACATATAAAAAAATGTCAAAAATATATGTTTAAAGCCTACACAAGATTCTCATTTGGAGTAATGCAGGGAGGAAAATGCACATGTCCTTTGTGCCACCCTGCAAGGACACGTATCCGGAGATCGGCAGTGAGGGGACCGCAGGCTGTTGATTCGCCCTGGCATTAAAAAACAGAAATGCAACCATCACAATTCAGTGCCCACCAAGTATGGGAGCATGTTCTTTTAAGTTATATAGATGTATAAATATTTTTATAGATCCAAATCTTCATGGCAAAATGAAAGAAATCCTGAAAGTAGGAGAATTATTGATGTAAGCCATTTAAGTAGGAGAATTATTGATGTAAGCCATTTCTCAGCATGCGTTCCTTTACTTGGAAACACACAGGTTAAGAATTCACATTTCTGGTCACTTTTTTTGCTGTTCCAATTGGAATTCTTCCTCTGAGTATCACTGTAATGTCATTTCTTCTGGAAGCTTTGTTATGGTTTCATGAGCCTGCCTGTGAGTTTCAGAGGTTCAAATTATTGTCGAAATATGTACCAGCATGTGCCGATATAACTTTAAAGATGTCCATAATACAAGTATTAGTCACCACTGTTGCTTATCAGAGCAAAATAAGCTCCCTCATACGCCTTTCCACAGGGATGCCATATCAGTAGATGAATTAGTTGGTGCTGAGAGGAAAAAAAAAAAAATCATTAAAAAATCATAAAAGTTTAAGAATTAGTTTACTGGCTCCTAATATATTTGCTGGAGAGTCCCTTTCGGTATCTCATTCAGTGCAATATACCCCGTCCATTCATTTTGTAGCTTATCTGAGCATCCAGAACCTTTTTCCCATCTCTATTACAAATCACCTTTCCTGTATAGCTTATGAAGAGGGATCACTGGTCCCACTATGTCCGTTTGGCAAGTAAAATGTCAAGAAGCCTTCTACTGCCAGGTCTTGTTCTTCCCCTTGCAAGGCTCTGCCATGGCCAGGTGGGTATTTTGGAGCTCCTCATCCACAGGCTCATGTTTCGTAGTTCCTCTGCTTTCTCAGAATTATACTCCTTCCAGTTCGTGGCATTTCTGTGCTGTCCTTTAATATAAGCACTCAGCTGCTAAAATTTTATCTTCTCTTTGGAAGAGCTCTTCAGCATCTGTCAATTGTTCTTTAGAACCAAATTGATTTCTTATTAGTTTTATGTGTTCAGTCCAGTTTCTCTTTGTCTAAGGCAAAGCCATGCAATGCAATGAAGCTTCTTATTTGATTATCATGTGAATTCTCCTACTTTTTGCACTTTTTCCCTTCAAAAATGAATTGAAGCTCTTCACTAATTTTTTTTTTGTGTGTGTGGCTCACATCAAGTGTATAACTAGAAATAATATAGAAAATATCTATAGCAGTTCTACATCTACTCCTTTTTCCTAGTAATCTAATTTTAGCATTCTGACTAATTTTCTTACAACTCCTTGCGTCGTTATTCAGAATACCTGTGACTACAGGCTTTCTGCCAAAGCTTCATTAGTTTATCTTAGAGTTGAATCTGCTGCTTCTACTTATGACATGAAAACTGCTCAGAGACTTGTATGACTGTCAATTGATTAGTTGTTAGACCATTAATAATTAATTCTGCTTATGCGCTTGCGTATCAGCTTCTGGTTTCATAAATATCTTTGAAATGTTACAGGCTATAAAAATAACTGGTCCATAGGAAGCTTTGTGAATGCTTTTTTCCTGGCTGCTATTTAGATATGTCAGATCAAATTGGGCACCCAAATTTCATCACCCAAGTTTGAAAATGGTGTGTATTAAGAATTTCTGCTGAGGTGGAAGGGGAGCAGATCTGCAGAGTGAGACAATGGGTGCTGAGGGCACAATGTCAAAAATGGTGTGCACTTGGCAGGGGATTTACTGTGGTCTGTTTCTGAGTTCCGCTATGGAGTTTGCCATACTATTCATTTACTCATCTAGATAATGCTCTCCTTAAGAGCCCCTGGGATTAATCTCCCAAAATCCTCATACCCTGGGCAGCTGGAGTGAGGCTGAGGGTCTGTGGAGTCGAAGGCTTTAGTGATACCTCAACTTGTGGCAGAGTTTCTGGGGGTGCATCGTCCCGTGCAACAACTCACAGCTGGGATTATTCTGGCTGTTCCCAAACCCACCAGAACAGGCACATGGCTGCTTGGGCTGAGCACAACTGCTGTGTGGGAGACAGCTGCATGGTTTACATTTTGTTTTTCAGAAGGAAAAAATCAACAGATTTTACAGTAAAGACACAAATTAAATGACATGCCAAGTGTTACCTCCTGTCATAAAGTGTAAGTGTGCACCTTCAGCAATTTTTCCGTGCCTGTATTGGAATGTCTTCACCTAAGGCAAATTGTTTCCACATACGTCTCTGTCAGTTTTACATTCATTCAGCCAGAGAAGCTTAGGTAATGAATTTTACAATATGTAGGTGAAAGGTAATACCTAAAATATCTTGAGCAAATTATTTTTTTTAAGGCACGCTGACATGAAACTGGAGTTATGCTGATATCCTAAACATCCATTTTATAGTAAATACTGTAATTAATTTTGTATATAAGTAGCTGAAATTTACTCCAGTTTTTCCTATCGTCTTACTTTAAACAGCGATGTTTATAAGTATGGTTAAAATTCCATGGATTAGAATTTTTTTTTCCCCTCCAAAGCACGGATTTCCCTTCTTCACTTTATGAAGAGTTTAGAACCAGATATTTTTCCTTTCAGCTTACCAAGGGATTAATAATATAAAACTTGGCAAGGAAATTGCCGTCTGCAAACTGGAGTGAATATTGCTTGATGTAATCCAGATATAACAGTTCCTTGTGCAAGCTCTACCTTTTGCAGCAGAAAGAACATAGGAACGGTTTAGTGGCCTCTGCAAATAAAGAGGAAGCAACTTTAATTTGTAGGCATGAAGGAGGAGTTTTTTTTCCCCCCTGCTTTAGGCAAGGTTTCTTTAGCACTGAGAAAATAGGATTTTAAAATAGTTCTAGTTGGGGGGGCGGGGGGGGGGCACCACTAAACTTGAAATAATATGAAATTTGGAGTTAGTTTGTGGTTTGGGATTTGGTTTTGGTTTGTTTGGTTTTTTTTTTCTGATATCGTCTAAATTTATGTTTGCTCTGGACTGAAATGATTCAAACCTCCGTGGTTGCCATGCCTTTTTGAATGCAGATGGAGTCAGCAGTTTTGGACTATGCCTAAAGCACAGCAGTAGCAGCCGAAATCTAGAGGTAGACGAGATCTGGAAGGATCCGCCGCATCCCTTGCTTATAAGTACTCTTGAGAGGGGAGCAGGGGGGGAAGCTGTCCCCATGCTTTATACCAAAATGTTGTCAGGGTGAAGTGTCAGTTCAGAGCACAAGTCTGAGCTTCATCGCCTTTTGTTTCCCTGGAAATGTGTCCTAAAATGGAGGTGTTCCTCCCTTGCACACGCACTCACAAGAAGCACACGTCCTTGTAGCCCCCAACACTTTCTCAGCTGGGGTACACAAGAGGGTTGCCTGTTATACTGTTATTAATCTAACACCTTTTTAATCTAAACTTTGGAGTTATTTTTCTTGTACATACTAAATCACCTTTCCAAGGCGCTTTTTTTTTTTTTCCATATACTGAGGTATCTGCACTTTCCTGTCTATACAGCAATGATGTGCAGGGTCATTTGAATTTGATCCAAGGACCTCAAGCTCTGGTTTATATATCATTCATCAAGCCAATATCTGCAAAATATCTTTCTTCATCCTCAAGAGGGGGGAAAGGGATCAGATATTCAGCTCTGGATCAAGTCTGGTGTATAAATTCATCTCCTCACAGCAAACTGCTTATCTCTGAGTGCTTGGGCAGTGGATACGAAGCACTATACAGCGCGGTTGTGATCCCAGCTCCAAAAGATGATGTTAAATCCCTGCCCCCAAACTGAAGATGTGACTCTGTCTAAAAATGGTTTGATGCCTTTCCACGCGCACGTTGCTCTAAGGCCGTTGAACAGAAGCTGCCAGCCCTGTATTTTACTGATGGAAACCAATTCTCTGAAATGCATGAGCTTGCTTGCCCAGCTAAGAACAATCTCCTTCATTCATATGCACAATATAAATTAAAAAAAAAAAAAAGAGCAGCATGAGGTAGTAAAATCAGCCAGAAAAAAAAAAAAAAAAAGGAGGCATGTTCCAGTTCTATCACTTAATAAAGCACAGAGATCCAAAAATGAAGAAAAGGGGTGCACAAGGTTTTCTACAGGCTTTGGAGAATTTTGCTGCAATTTGCCAACAGAATTTGTAGGCTTTATGTTCACAAACACTCAGCTGTTCACCGCAACACGTCTGCACTTTGGCAATGGGTGCATCACGTGATACGCACCTTCCACTGAGGTTTTGGGTGCTGTCTTTAATAAACGTTAACGGCCGCCGCATATAATGCTAATTGCTGCGCTGCCTAAAAATTATAGACGTTATAGTATACTGTTATATACTTGAGCTACTTTTTCCTACAAATAAGTCAAATATATGCATAATGTTGTAATAGAACAGAAAAAAAAATAGTCCTTGATTACACTCAGAGAAATAAATCAGAGCACATTATTCAAGATCAAGCCTGTAGGTTGTAGAACTTCATAGGGATGTCATTCATTGCCAAATACTAGAAGTTATTTTGAAATTTCTTTAATTCTCATTGATTATTATAAGCTACACGTTACTGGAACTCACAGTACATAATTTCTTGGAATGTCTTCCGTTAAATGCTACAATAAAAAACATACTTCAAGTATACTTTCTTTTCTTTCACTGATCTGGTAAAATGTTAACATGTTTAACAGGATGAAACAGGCTTTTCTTTATATATATATAAAAATAATACAGTATGTCTAGCATATACACTATTACAGTATATATACTACTATATCTATAGTATGTATTGTGTGTGTATAAATGTGTGTGTATATATAGAATTATTCAAAAAACTTTGAGTTTTGAGAGAAAACAGGATCTTTTCTGTAGGTGTTTTTAGTTATTTATACAAAAAAAAACCCAACTCTATGGTTTGGAAATGTCTTGAAGAGGACATTAGAATGAGATATTTTTAATTAGATTCTGTAGGATTTTTCTGGAACGTATTTGAACTGTTAGGATTTTTTTTTTTTTAAGGAAAAAATAGTGTTGATTTGGGGCTAAACTTCCTCCAAATGCTATGTATAGTTGCAAATTCAGCAAAACATTTTAGCACGTGTCTATCTCTATTTCTAATACCATTTCAACCAGTGTTTCACTTGGACCCCATGTATTCCTTACGCAATCAATATGCTCCGGCGCCCCGGACTCGCCCACATTCCTGTATCCATTTTGCCCTAACCATCCCTCTCCAAAAGGGAGTGCTCCACGCTTCAGGAAACGCTGAACTTGAATACTCATTTTTTGATCTGCATCAGGAAGAAGGAGGAAAAAACACATTCCTAGCAGCACGGGGGCCTGACTTCCCATCTCGGTGTCACAGGGAGTGTTCTCCTACGTAAAATTAAACATGCATCCGTCTTTGTAAAGCGTTTAAAATGCAGATGTATTGGAAGTTTTTTTGCAGAGGTGTATACAAAGCAGAAAGGCTTTGTTTGCCCAAATGTGTCCTGCAGCTGTTACACCTCGCCTTTTGAAGCATTTGCCTGGGCTGAATATTACCGGTTTCTTTCTTTGGCACTTAGGCTTAATACTTGATTCATCCATTGTTGTTATTATTTGCAAAAGTAGCCTTTTAAACTTAAATTTTATCATCATCGTAAGCAAATCAAATCCTATACATTTCCATAACTTAAAACTACTGCTTATTTTTCACTCACCGTTTGTTTAGTTTTTTTGTTGGCGTTTTGCGTGCTCAGGCCTTTTTTAGCGAGCGGGATGATAAATGTCCTGTGCACTCGGGGCAGCGGCTGGCTGAAAGCAATTTGGCAATAACCACGGAGTTGTGACTCTGGCTTAAAAACTTGACAAGAACTCTCTTTCACCCCTCAGTTACATTTTTTTAAAACGATGCAGCAGAAATACAAGGACCTGTAGTCAGATCTGGCCCCATGGGTGGCTGTCGCTTCACTTTTAAGTGCTGGCATAGTTAGAGGCACGTCAGCGACTGTGGCTACGTGACCCTGCAAGGCATTCCATGGTGGAGAGAAATGGGTGCAGACTGAAAGGCTGGTGTTATTTTGAATCTGTATGTTCATTTATTGATTTTTGCTGTAGTAAATGCAGAAAATTTTCAGTGGTGGAGAACATTTCAGGTCTAACAGCAATGAAATCAAAGGTAATGTCTTAAACTACTCATGCAAAGCTCAGGATTGCATTTTGCCAAGACTGTGAGGCTGTTTGTGTGTCATTAGAAAAATTACAGATGTGGAACCGAAGGAGGATAATCGCATGTGTGAATTTGCTTATATTGTGAAAATTGTTTTGTGTTCATGGTTTTAACTGTTCCTCAGGCATAAATCTCCACATGCTCTCTCAGACTGAAATGGCTTTGCAAGCTGAGGTTTTCCCCATACTGATGCAAAGTTTGTGAATAATAATTAAAAATATGTAAAAATCCATTTTCTTTTCCTTTGGTAAATTATCTTCTATTCCCTTTTCATGAGATTACGTCCCTATATGTAGCGCAGGGTCTTTTTAATGGAATGACAAGCGTAAGACTTCATCACACGTTAGCACAAGTACAATAACTGCCTTCCTACTCATATCAGTGGTGTTGAGTGTGATCAGAGATTTACAGGAATGAGCCTGTGTGGAACCAAAACTTGCCTTTTTGTGACTCCTTGTGTCATTTGAAAGAAATCTAGCTGGTGTCAGAAAGGGGAGGTGATATCCATTGGTTCATATACATCAAAAATTTGATTTTTTTCTTTCTGAACTGAAACATTTGTGTTGGTTAAATCTCTCCGGCCTTCTCTCCTACCCAAAAATGTAAAGCAGTATGAGCTGAAAGGGAGGACACTGCAGTCCAATGAATTCCTTTAGTGACTTTAATGAGCTTTGAATTAGGTCCTGTGGCAATTGTAATGCAAACAGCAGCAGATCTGTTGGGATGCTCACAGTTAGGTGGCAAAAATGCCGTTCACTTTCTGGTCAAAACACCAGACTCCAAACCAGTCTGCAACATGGTTTGGATAATTCGATAGTTTTTCAGATTTTTATTTTATTTGTTAAAAAACTACGCTTTTTAAGTGCATGTGCCTACATGGTTTATATAAAATAGGCTATGTCTACCTTAGTTGAGTAGTATGGTGCAACAGATGAGCAGACCGAGCAGTGTTCGGTGCAAAGGCTTCCACACCTACGCTATCGGCAATTTGTGTGTCAAGGCTTGCGCTGCTGCTTCTAACTAAAATGCTAATGGGGGTACAACCATCACAGAATTTTAATTGGATCTCCTTTAGAAACCGATTAAAAGGTTTTTATTTCAGAAGGGCTTCTGTCTTCCTTTTTTATTTGGTAGAACACTCTTCGCAAATGGAAGGAGCCATTTGGAATTAATTTTATATTATTTACAAAGAAACTGAGCATCTTGAGGATGGAATTGTGAATTTCTTTCAGTGTGGAAATGCCTAGTAATTTGTGGATCTAACAGCAAACAAATAGCAAAAAGTATTGATCATGATGGGAGCAATGTCCCCAGAGAATGCATGTGTTGTTCTGCTCCCAGAGGTCATTCAGCTGGAACAGAGGTAACAGAAAAAGTAAAACCAGATGTTTTCTAAAACTATTTAAAACCTGTGCTACTCTCCACTTCTTCATGCATGCTCGTACAATCGCATTTCTTCTTAAAATCTCTGATACTAACATTTTTATGGGGACTGTAATAGCCTTCCTGATTATCACTTTTTCCTCCTCTGCTTCAATCTGTTAAAAAGTGCCACCAATTACATCTCCCTCCCTGCTGTATACACCGTGCCCCATACTTGTGCAAACTTCTCCTTTATTAATACTCAAATTTAAACTTATAATTTTCCTGTCAGCCTAGTAAGACTGGTTTCTCGCCCTCAAGACCTTTGGTAGGTTTCTCAACTGTGCCGTTCCAGTAAGCATGACACGAATGGCTCAAAATCACCTCTCGCGTTCCCCGTCCTTGGGACCGTAGCAGTCAGCTTTGGATGTAGCTGTCTGCTTGGCACGCGGGAGAGCTTCGGCTGCTGTTGTATGGCAAATTGGTGCCAAAGGGACAGAGTGGGATGGGGCATCATCACCTCCTCGTACCGTGGCTCGTGCAGAGTGGTACAGCAGTCTCTGGACACAGAACATGCTATAGTCATTATTTTTAATTTATAATCCTTAACATCTTTCATGGGAGAGTAAGGATTCCCCTTTGTCTTCTTTTTGAAGTCTTCACTTTAAAGCATTTTTTGCCCGAGAGCAGCCTCAGACAAACCAGAGGAATGTGCTCTGGAGAGCCCAGCAGTTGCCCAACAAGTTGCCACCACAGAGCAATAACAAGACCTCAAGTTCAGAAACTTAGAAGTGAGTGTTTCCAGTTGCAGACTATTGCAGTCCTGGCACTTGGCCACCAGCCCGTGCTCGGGCTGTTCTCATTTTTGCTGAACATTAAAAGAATATGAGGATGTTTATTCCAGATTTGGGGTTGTGGGGGTTTTTTTTTGGTGGTTTTTTTTTTTTTTTCTGAGTGAGCAAGTCCTGCCTGTGGGGCTGTGTTGAGGTTAAGTACATCTTTACTTTTTATTCTGTCATTAGTGGAGAAGGGATCTGGTCATAAAAGAAGGGAAAGAAGGACTGAGCAGCGCAGTGGCCACATGGATTAGAGGTTTGCTTTGGCAAAGTTCACGAGCATGACGTGTACTTGCATCACAGGTGTTTTCCCAAAGCATCTCGGCTGCCTAGACAGGATGTCATGACAGCAACTCATCCATGTGCTCCGTCCTGCTGGAGCAGGGCCAGCGTTTTGCTTAATAACTCATATAACAAAATAACTCAATAACAAAATAACTCATTCCGGAGAAAAAAAGAAAAAGTAACCCCATTGCACTCTCAATTGTTTTCAATTACAAAAGTGATTCTTGGGGCCAGGATTATTCTGATTTAGTCTGTCAGAGTTCATTCCGTCATCGCAGAAATCATAATCCCGAAGCTCAAGTCCAAGGCAGAGGGAGAAGATCCAGGGTCTGCTCTGAGCTTTGAGCGAGTCGCTTTTATCTTTAGCTTCTCCCTTGCAGAAGGACAGCTGAGCTCCTGCCTCTCACGTCCTGTTTAGATCGGATCTGCTGGAAGCGTGACCTTCTGGGCCAGGGGACGTCTTTGATGGAGCCAGCTGTTGGCCGGTGTTCATGTTGTCTGGTCTGACTGATGGCTTCAATAGCAGTCACAGACAGAAAGATTAACAAACAGCGTGTAAAACTGAGGAGAGGAATGGGAGCAGTTGTTGAGGCTCATGTTGCTGCAAATGTGTCTGCAATCGTTGAACGCAAATTTCTGTGGAAATGTGTATTATGCTGGGAATACTGTCTCTGGTCTGTAGAAAAAATAGAAATGTACTGAGATCGTGCGGTGTAATAAGGTTGTCATCTTTTAGCTGAAACAAGCACTTTTTGATTTGCTTGTTGCTCTGGAAGCTGGAGACAAAGTCAAACTCTCTCCTCTGCTGTTGGATGAGGCCCCTTGTAAAGGCCTGACACATCAGTGACTGTTTTCTGAAGCTATTCCAGGAATTACATCAATCAACACGACGTGCTTCTGCACGAGAGTTCAATTTGATTCGTGCTGGTGCGCTGGTTTAGTGATGACAGCACAGTTTACCAATTATTTGCAACTCGTTGTCCTGGTTTCGGCAGGGATGGAGTTAACTTTTCCTCTCAGTAGCTGGTATGTTTTGGATTTCGTTTGTGAAGAATGTTGATAAACACCCTGATGATACCAGTTGTTGTGAATGAGACCAAGGACACCGTCCTGCTTTCCAAGTCTCGCTAATTTGCAGATGCAGGAAGCTGAGAGAAAGACAGACAGAATAATTGACCCAAACTGGCCAAAGAGAGTATTCCATGCGATAAACGTCATGCTCATGGGGGCAGGCAAGGGTGGGTATCTGTTTTCCTGGCATCCATTTTCCTGCTCGTTTTGCTGGCATCGTTCCCTCTACCTTGCTGGCTCCCTTTTGCTCCTTTGCTTGCTGCTCGGTTTTGTTTCCGTGATCGCTGCTCGGGACGGGCTGTATCGGTCATTGGGACATCGGGTGGTGAGAAAACACATATTGTTCACTTTGTCTATTTTTAATATCCTTATATTCTGTTATTATTGTAGTTTTCCCTTTTTATTTTAGTAAATTATCTTTATCTCAACCCACGAGTTCTCCTTCCTTCCCAATTCTCTCCCCCATCCCCCTGGGGAGCGGGAGGGTGAGCCAGAAACTGTGTGGTGATTCGGGCTAAACCATCATACTCGTAATCTGATGTTGAAATAATATTGCATGAGTACCAAGGTGGTTATTTTCTGTGACATTTTCACAGCTCAATATCTTTAATTAATACGCATTTACTGCCCAGTGAGAGATGGTTTGGGGCATAACCTTTTATGAAACAACACGGGAAGTCACAACAGCTGTTAGCAACCGAGACTGACAGACAGAAGGCTTTTTGTAGAAAGTCAATGTTATTATTTTCAAGGGCTTGGATTTTTTTATTATTATTATTATACTGTGATCCTCAAAGAGGGTATTAGACAACAAAAATGGATTACTATCAGAATCTTTATTGTTTAGTATGCATCCATCTATAATAGGCTCATCCAAATCACAGAGAGAGCAAAGGCATGATTTAGCAGAAGTTTACTTTAACACAAGTGTTCATGGCATTTTATACAGGAGGTGATGGGAAGCTGCTGACATTAGATGAAAGTTTTGATTTGCCCCATAGAAGCACTGTTGTTGCAGGTTGGCTACTCGATGTAAACGCTGCCAGCAGCGATGTGCTGCTGTAACCATCCCTGTGACCCTCGGCAGGGATGGTTGTGCCAAGCTGCTCCACCCAGGGCTCTCTCACTGCAGCACAGCCGGGGTAAGTCCAGCCAAGTAACACCAGCAGATCTTGACCACGCTTTGTGGTCTACCGGGAGCCATTGGGAGTTCCTATTCTCTGTTTTTAACGAACCTAGATGTCTGTACAATTAATTAGGACCTGAAATTGCAAATATATGTGAAATTTTACCCTGAGAAGTTGCCCTGCTGGCTTCAGGGGGATGGTTTCATTAGGAAAGATGATAGCAGCACACATGCTTGTGTTATTAGGACCTCTAGCCTTTAATGAATAATGCATGGCAGCCCTGTAGTGATACTAAATTTCATGTCATTACTTGTTCAGTGCATTACAGGTAACACATAATTGCAGTGTCAAGGGGAAACAGTGGTTTGATATTAGTTTCAGCCCTTTGAATTCTGCCTTGCAACCCTAAGAAAGTGAGGTTTGTATGTAAGCAGGAGAATAAATGACAGACTAAAAGCTCCTTCACTTGCATGTTACAATACTGTTCTGTGTGTTCCTGGGGAGTCAGGAGTCAGGTCAGTAACTTTCCCGTGCCATATTTTGCAGAACCTAAATGACACTGGTAGAAGTGCTGCTTGTGCAAGATGAAGTTGAAGAAGGGTACATTCAAAAGAAAGGGATCTGTGGGGCTGATCGGGCAGCACAACTTTGTCTTGAAATGGAGAGACAAAAGAAAAAGAAAGACATGTAAGCATGTGATTCACTTTAAAGTGACAAAGAGCAGCATCTCTGTACCAGAAAACTGTTATAAATTCCCCTGCAATATTACAGAGCGTCAATCAAAAGCATCTAGGAGGACAAGGCAGCTGTGGGAGCTCTTCTCAGCAGACATGAAACAACTGAAGAGCTGGCAGCGCAAGGCCTATGTGCAGTCATCAGCTCAGCTGCTGCTGGGGAAATCTCCTCTCCGCTTTGGCGTCAGGCCCCTGAGGTTTCTGGCCAAGTGTAAGACAATTTACCACTGGAGCGAGGCCGTTTGCCAGATGGATAAGCCCCTCCAAACTGAGCTCAGACTTTCTGACGTCTCCCAATTCTGCCCGAGCTTAGCTAAGAGCTGCGGCTGGGACCTGGTCGAAGGACTCGTTAATGGGAAGCCGAGTATGGAGAGCATAGCTGGTACCCAGGGAGAAGCATGCAATGCCCAAGCATCCGCTCGACCGGGCTCCTGCCCAGATTTGCAGCACTGTACATGCAGCACCTGCAATGCCTTCTGTTCTCCTGTGTATTTAACCCCAAACTAATTGCTGTCTTATCTGGGAGGGTATTGGGGCCACAATATATGCTCTATAATATTATTCTCATGGAGTGTTAATACAATATCATGCATGTGCATATATGTGTATACACACCTACCTATATATAGAGAGATAAAGAGTCATTTTTGGAGTCACTACATGTTTCACAATGATCATTTTGCAGAACAAGGAGGAAAGGGAAAATAAAATTAGTCTGCCTTCCTTTTAAAGAAAGTGCTTTGGAAGCAGACGCATAATCATACCTTTAACTCTTAAAGCTCTATCTTGTTTGAAAGAAGCAGGCAAAACCAATTGCATAATACTCATTTTCTCTTTCCACAAGGGAGAGTTGACACCCCTGGGGTTTCAGCCTGTGGTAAGGCTATTACAAGCCTGAGGCTTAAATCATAAAGCCACTAATATGCTTCAATCTGCTACGCAGCTTTACCATCCCAAAGGATGGCTAGCAGTTTGCAACTGAGAATTAACTTGATACGGCTTCTTTTATTATTCCTGTCACTTGTTAATGCAGTAGGGATTGCTCTCCATAGCATGAGCTAGGATTTGGATCTGGGGACGCATTTTAATTCTAAGCACTCCTAGAAGCTTGCAAGGCATGCTTTTATAAACCCCTGCTCGTTCTGTAGTGCACCTCAAGTGGCATCTCTCCTATGTTACTGTACACTGCAGACTTGTAATAGAAACATGCTGATGGTTCTTGTTTCTGGTATCCTTCTTTCCTGGGAGAAGGAAGGGACAGGTTTGGAGAGGTGAGTTGTTGAGGTGGAGTTGTTCTCCTCCTCCTCTGGAAGCAGCTGGAGATGGGACAGACCTGTCCCACAGTCCAGGGCTGGCACTGCCTCCGTGTCAGCTCACTGGCATTTTCATTTTTTTTCTACCAGATCCTCCTTTTCTGGCATGGATCTGTCCGCTGAAGGACAGCGGGCTTAGACCAGGAATAAAGCCTCATTTCTTCACTGCTGGCTGATTGCTAAATTAGATTGCTGGTGCTCTGAGTGCAAATTAAACAGGTGAACAAGCATTTTGGTACTCAACACTCCCACTTTGCCTTGAGCTGCAAGTTTTCACAGTTTGTGTGTAATTAACTTGCTTCAGAACAAGAAGTCTCGACTGAAACTGATTTTAATGGCAGCTAAAACTTGCAACGGGTCTTGAGGTTTCTGCGCATCCAGGCTCTGAGGTTCTTCCATCATCATGAGGAACAAATTATCTCTGAAGGCTAACAGCAAACAAGGGCCTCTGCTGGCATATTTCTTCTAATATTCAAACCAGGGAGAAGTGCTAGAGCCAATTTTAATATTGTACTTGTCCTTGGCTATAATGGAAAGCAAATATAAATATCTGTCAATCTGATACCAAAAGCTATAGAGCCAGGGTGGGTTGTCAGGGCGTTATACGTGAAGCACTCCATCTGTAACTGCATGAGAAAACAAGGCATATACCTGCACTTGTGTTTTTAGGATAAAAACCTAATGTTTTGGAACCTTATCTTGATGTAGCTACGTGCTGTTGTTTTCATTATTTTATAAGGAATTGAGGACCCAGGTCTAAGGAAAATTTGAGCAAAGTATTAAAATGGTCTGTGTCCTTACCCAATTAGATATTTAAAGAAGGCAAGAGACCTCATGCCAGGCATCTGATCTCCAAACACGGCAGAGTTGTGCAACAGAAGGAAACAATCTCTTAAGATTGAAGCCTGATGGAGAGGAACAAAACACAAAAATTAAAGCTCTTCCATCTGATTTCTTTATAACAAACTGTGAAATATCATTGCTCTCACTGGCAGTCACGGTCTTCTTCTAAAGCTCTTATAGGTTGAGATAAGTTATTTTAGGTAAGAATTTAGATTTGGCAGACAATACTGAACTACAATGGCTTACAGAAGGCCTTCAGGCATGTTGGCATTTCACGCCTGCTTCTGCACCTGACTTCCACAACTGACATTGCTCAGAAACATCAGTACAGAGAAGTCCAACTTCCCAGCTATTCTGTGGTAAAGTTTAATAAGTTTACATATAAACAGAGCTGTTCTTTGGGGTTTGGGTGTTGTTGTTTATTTTTTTTTTTACGTGAACATAAATCAAAGACTATTCAGTGTATTACCGTAGCTAAAGAGGAACAGCTGAGAAGAAACACTGTACCAAATTCTGTCCTTCTAACTTATGCTAGGAGAGCAGCAAGTATGGCAAAGTGAGTGGGATCTGTGAAAACAAATTCAATCTTCCTTGCAGCCACCATAAAAAGCTCTTGAAGGGTGATGAAACAAATTAAGAATGAAGAGTATCCTTTGGCACCTTTAACTGTAGAGCCAAAAGTTTGTGACTCGCTACTGTTACGCAAAGTTTTTACCCACATAGCCACCATGGCTTAGATAAGACCCATCATGTAAGCATCAACTGAAGTGCCTATTGCATAATTTAACCCAAGATACCCAGCCACAAATAAAATCATCCGTGGGTCAGACCACCCTGGGACTCCATGGGGCCTGAGCTGTGCTGTAGGTCTCGCTGCAAGACCAGGGTTTACAGGGACAGCTTTTTTTCCTCAGAGCCTTTGAAGCAACACAGCTGCTGTCGCAAAGGAGTGAGGAGAATATAAAAAGTGAGAAATCAGAGAAATGTAGGCCTTGGTGCATATGTGTTATGTGCAGCTTTGTATCACGAGCAATCAGAAGAGCACACGTGGTGCCAGCGGAGCGTAGCCCGAGAGGACAGGCAGTCCCTGAGCATCACTGCCCTCCCCTCTGCAGAAATTGGGGGTTGCTTCTCAGCACATTATTTCCACGGGCATTCTTTGGTTCATCCTGGTGAATTTTACTGCTCTGTATGTGCAGGCAATTCCTTATGCTGTGCATATTTTAAATGAGTAATTCTAAATCTACCTATCATTCATGCTTGTTACAGAAGATAGCAACATTTTAAAAATATTAACGTGCATTTTATGTAGGAGAGTTTTTATTTTTTTTTACTTAGATGGTCATATCTTACAAGTTAGCAGAAGAAACAGAAACGTTCTTATTCCTTGAAACTGTCTTCAAGTTTGAAGGCAGGCCAAGAAAGGAACTCACTCCAGTTTCTGTGACTGTCGAAGATATCTGTAAGTCTGTGTTTATATGCGTGTCTGTTAATTCTATATATGTAATTTTAATCTTTTCTACCAAAAGGCTGGTAACTCCAGACTGCTCCTAGATAAGACCTCAGGGAGGACTTAAAAATAAGAGAGGAATTGTGGAAAAGAGAGACTTGCTAATAGTGTAGCCCTTGTGTTTAGCTGGCGCTCCAGCGAGAGGGGAGAAATCTCTGTCGCTGCGTGCAGACGGTGGGATGACCCGTGTGCTAGGGGGGCCGCGAGGAAACTGCCTTCACCTTCTGCCAAAGGAATATGTTATCATTGAAACCACGGAAAATAAAGGACTCTCTTGTTCTGAACTACCTTCATTGCCCCAGAGGAGGAAGGTTTTATGGCTATTCTGGAGGGATAAGCTTTCACCCTAACGGGGAAGTGGCCATAGATCTCTCTAGCGAGGGAGATGATGCCGGAGGGTGGGTGGCTGTGGCGGAGAAAGAGCCGCGTGTTCCTGCGTGCCACACATCGGTAGCATGGAGTTTATGGTTTTAAACAATCTGTAGTGTAAACTTTTGTCTTGAGGTTTTTGAAAAGCGTTCACACTGATGTAATCACGCTGAACTAATGTGTGCTAAATTGTCTTGGGCTGTGACTGAAGCTGACCCCAGTGTGCTTTGCTTCCAAGTAGGAAAGGCATAGGAATGATTAAGTACCCAAGAGGTCTTGTGAATTATGTTTAAAATTAAAGATACTGCTTCTACATAATGACTTACATGCCTCCTTTTCAGACATATGGCTCATTCTTCATGTGTTATATCATGAAAAATGTGGCTTGTAACTGTGCTGAGAAGAAAGATGTTAGTGATTAAAAACACATATTACTTATCAGTTTTATCTTTTTAAAAAATAAAGTAAATGGGAGCTATTAGAGTATCATCTAGTTACGGACAGTGACCAGATTGTGTTTTACATATATATTTATAAATGTGTGTGTATATGTGTACATTTTTTTATATATGTGTGTGTATATATGTATGTAGCATTCTCAGTCAGCAGGATGCAGCTGGCTCTTTCTGAGTCCCAGGAGCTGGGTGTACATCCTGAAGGCAAGCAGATTTGAGGAGGAGATGATTGGTACATAGGCTTTGTAAGGCTGGAAAACCGCTCCAGCAGTACAATCGATTAGTAAAAAAATATTCATAAGAAACAGGTTGTTCAAACCACGGCAACAGCTCTGTAGGTTTCTTAGTGACAGGTATGATTTCATGGATTTTCCACATGTCACTCTGAAACCCAAACGAGCCCAGAGGGCTGCTAAGGAAACTGATCCTGTTTTCCTGGAAAAGCCTTTCCAGGAGCTGCTGACATTGGTGTCAAGAGGATCGTGAAGTAGGAAATATTTATTTCTAAGCATAATCGAGTTTGTATGCTGCAGGAGGGCTGCTTTGGGGGCTGGAAAGGACACAGTCCTTTCTCAGGTTAGCAAAAATGGGCTAATGCGACCCAGACCTCCTCAGTTTGTGAAAAGACACCAGAAATCTCACAGGAAAGACATCTGCTGTATCTCATCATCTTGAGTTGCTGGAGAAGCCCCGGAGGAGCTTCAGAGGTTTGGCAGTACAGGTAGATAAGATATAGCCAAGCACGTTAGGACCGGAATGCAGTGCTTGGCCCTGGAGATAGGGGAAGGAATCAGAAAGCAGATATATAATTTTTTCAGATATACCTCACCTCTGTTTGCGTAATGCCTCAGTGAATGTTTCACTGGAGATTGTCAGTATCTTGAGGGTTAATTGCCTTTCTCCTTCTCTTGCTGGTGAAACATGCAGTCAGAAATAAAAGGTTGGTTTTCGGATTACTCTAATAACAAGTGTTACAACCCATGCTAATGAACTCCAGTGTGAACCATTGTTTTCCAAGGAGTCCTAGCTATGTGAGCTGCAGGAGGATCCTAAATAAATACAGGCACCAGCAGGACTTATATCCTGTTTTCAAGGTTTGCAACCCAGCCAGTTAAATGCAATACGTCCATCTGAACAAAGTGCCAAGAAACACGTTAAGACCAAGCCCCAGGACTGAAGTAATTTGATGTCTTTTTCAGCTATATATTTCATCCAGAATGGTTTGGGTTGGAAGAGACCTTAAAGATCATCCAGTTCCAACCCCCTGCCCTGGGCAGGGACATCTTCCACTAGACCAGGTCGCTCAAAGCCCCATCCAGCCTGGCCTGGAACACTTCCAGGGATGGGGCATCCACAGCTTCTCTGGGAAGCCTGTGCCAGTGTCTCACCAGCCTCACAGCAAAGAATTTCTTCCTTATGTCTAATCTAAACCTACCCTCTTCCAGTTTAAAGCCATTTTGATATAAGTATTGTCCCCGTGCTGTTTAAGTGTGTCCAGGAGACTGATATAAGCAAGGTGAAATTAAAGCATACAAAGTTGCAGGCTAAAGCAAATCCTGGAAAGCAAATTCTGTTCATTTCCACAAAGCCAATTGGTTTAATATTGAAAGAAACATTTACTTTTTTTCTTTTCTTCAAATGAGGGCAAAATCTACAGGTGCAATGACATTAAAGATTAGATTTGCATTATCATCAATGCTTTATTTTAAAATAGTTTTTGTAAGTATCGTTTAAGCCTGGTTATTTTTGGCAGTACATTTAAGACTGTCTACGCAGAAACACCCGAATCAAAGATTCATCTTATGTTCCATATATTTAGGTGTAATTGTATTATGTCAACAGCCAGGAATCTCTTTGCAAGAAATCTAAAGGAAGTAAAGAACTGCTGAGAAAATAAACAGATTTTTTTTTTTGTTCTAGCACCAAGAAAATTGACAATTTAATTACTTTTAATTGCAATTTTTTTTTAAATAGAAACATGTCATTTACAGAAACAAGAACAATAAAAAGAAATATCAGATGATTTTGTTATACTTTCAATGGACAAAACATTGTCTAGCAAATTTGTGCTTGGTTCCTGTTGTTTTGTAGTAATAAGGGAATCGGTGTTAGAATCACGGCTTGACTGATCAAACAAGAACAACTGGAAAAGTTCTTTGGCAGAGATCAGTCTACACAGGAACTTGGCCTGCATACAGTGAAAATACACTACAGATGTATAAATTACGCAGGTTGCGACAGTGCTGGTCAAAGCCTTCTATACTGGAGTCATGCGGGAAAGAAAGTCTAGACATCATAGATGAACTGACTTCATCTAAAATCATGCAATCTAGAAATTGCCTTAAACCACATCTGCTCAAGTACACATGCAGCGTTTTGTAACTGGTTACGTTAACTAGATGTTCAAATAGGGAATAATCAAAGGATTTTGACCAACTGGCTCTATTGATAGAGCTGACATATCATTTTAGTTATAGTTACAGCTTTTTAAGCCACCAATGAATTAAGCCAACCAAACAGACAAAACCAGTCTACGTTTTATCACAGAAAGTAGCTTGCAATCAAGTGTAAAGTGTTACAGTCCTACATTTTTGTAGCTGTAAAGAAACTTAATCAAACAAGAATCCAGATTCTGAATTATTGGCACACAAGGCCAAATCAAAATAATTTGGTTTATTATTA
Source organism: Chlamydotis macqueenii (assembly GCF_036417535.1). Lineage (NCBI taxonomy): Eukaryota > Metazoa > Chordata > Aves > Otidiformes > Otididae > Chlamydotis > Chlamydotis macqueenii. The sequence continues at coordinate 66,149,429 of NC_141560.1, read as the reverse complement.
AATAATTTTAGCCAAGGACATAGGCTTTTCTGCTGGGGAGATAAAGTCAGGGTGGGAAAGGAGTAACACAGGAGTGGTTAGTCACTCTTGAGAAAGATAGGGAACCTTGTATGGAGCTACAGTCATTTCTGGAAGGCAGGAAGAATTTGAGATCTGATGGTAAGACGGGTTTGATACATTATATGTTACATATAAATCCCTAATATATTATCTATATGTTTCTAGGAGCTGTGGAGTTAAACTTTCTCAGCTGTGCTCCTTTTGACAGTTGTGGATAGAGAGTTTGTAAGGTTATGCCATGTCCATGCCCGTTTCAGACAGGTCGTGACTGCCCTTTTGGGCCTACATGCTCAGTCCCAACTGGAGATTTCAAGGGGTCTGAAGACATTGCCAAGGAAAAAAACTGTTCAAGCAACAGGCAGAGTACAGGGAGAACAGAGTGAGAACTCACAAATCTGCTCAAAACTCCCTCAGGTCTGTCCGTGCTCTGTGTCTGCGCAGGAAAAGACCTACTTGGCTTGCATTTGGCCATCGTAAAAGAACCACGTATGGACAACAAGGCTGAAGTGGCTTGGTCAGCAGCCAGCATGAAAGTACTGCAGATGGGAGCTGTGCCAGCATTAGCTGTATTACAGGGCAGCTGGTTAGGAAGATTACAACTTTTCCAGGTACCATCTGTTTCCTTCCTTCTGGGTCAAACTGTCTCCTCCTGGCCTCAGCACACAAACTCCTGCTCCGGCATGCTCAGCGCAGCAGCCACATTGAAGAATTCACGAGTTACATTCAAACCTTCCTTCATGGTCTCAGCTCTTGCCACAAATGGTGATGCTAGCCACTGTCATATCACCTCTTCTCAAAGCTTCCCTGGTCACTCCCTTCCTTTCCAGGCAGCACCTTTTGGCTGTGCCTTGCATGCCCTCCCCAGCTGAGCCCCCGCGAGCCACCCCTGCCAGCCCCTCCTGCCTAGGGACCCAGCATCCAGCAAGGGATGCACAGCCACCTCCTCACCTGCAACATCTTCTAAACTTGGGGTTTGAGATTAATAATAATAGCAATAAGTAGTTACCTTCTGCTTGCCGAGCTAACATCGTCTTTACCTGTTCCACTTGATGCCCAGCTGCTCCGGCTGGGATGTGTGACTGGTTGAAGGGGGCCAGGGAGAGATGTCTGTATTTACCCACTTCAGCAGCTTTCTCAAGATTGCTGTACAGTTCAGACCAGGAGACGGTATTGATACCAATCCTTCCAAATGTTTTAGTCCCTAAATGATTTTGTGCTTTAGGTATTCTATGCCATAAGACCTTTGTAATCACCGCACACACCGAGTCTCAGACACTGGACATGGCTTGGATCAAATTGTTGCAGACTATGCCAGCCCTGGACTCTGCTCCTGTTGCCCTGCAAACACAAAATCTCTCTCAGGTACACGTTCAACTTTCAAGAAACAACATGCTACATGAAAAATAATTTCTTTCACCTTAAAGTATGGTGAGGAGGGCGTTTGCCAAGCTCCTTTTGACCAGTTTCCAGCTGATCCAGCCTCCACAAATACAAATATGAAACTGTTTATATGTCTAGACTAAAGCTACATTTTCAATTGAGATGTTTTACTAGCCGTCATGATGGAAGTACCAAATTTTGACCAAATGTCTGGGAGAGAGCTACGCCAATGCCTGTCTTGGGTGGCAAATGAACATAGGAAGAAAAAAAAGTAGAAAAGGGAATGAGGTATGTAGATACAAGGGATGGCACTGTCTTTCAGAAGGCAGCAGAGAAACAGATTCCTCCAGTATTTTTTTTTTTTTTTTCAAAAAAAAAAAAAACCCCAAATCAGGACTTTCCTGAAAAGAAGCAACTTATCTCACTATACTGACCGTGCAAGTATGGATACAGGCCATTACCACCATCAGTTAAATCAGACATGGTGCATTTGTGGTATAGATACTTCAGCTGTGTTAATGTGTGCTGAGGCTCAGCATGGTTTCCTGCAAAGCCAGCCTAGGGAAAAATACACTTAAGGACACAGAGACTGTTTTACTGGCAAAATACTTTAAATGTTGCGAAGCTTTAGTGTTCAGGTTGTTAATGTATCCTTAAATGAAATGTTTGTTCAACTGGAAATGAAACTTTGTAAGAGGGTTTTTCATAGCAGATGCTGAGTGTTTACAGTTTAATTTTAATTCAATTGAACTATAAGAACACAACTTACGGAGTATATTGAAGTGTCCAGTGCAAGAAAACTTAGATCTGATTTTTCAAGTACATGCATTTTCAAGATGAAGTCCAGGTTTTCAAGTCAAGTAATTGGAAAATAAGAAATGCACAAGTGACAGACATTATTTTCCAGTTGGTCTTCTGGCCAGCTGTAACTCGCCTCCCATTCTAGGCTCCTCCTGTCCCACTGCAGCATTAACCATTGCCATTCATCCCCTGTGCCACACTGGTTTCTCCATGTGCCCTGGAGGCAGCTGCTCCTCTGCTGACCACCCACCATGAGCCATCCAGAGTCCTTGCGTTGTGCTCATCGGTTCCAGGGCTCTTCCTCTGCTCATCAAAATAAGCTGGATGAGTTCAGCAAGAACCTGGACCATGGTCTTCGTCATCCCTCTGGCTCATGGAAACCAGCTCCATATTATGAGGGATAACCATGTCAAGTAATTCTTTTCATAAGTTGCTGAACCTTTGTTTCTGAATTGTTTCAATCCTTGGCCCATGGTGAACACTGGGAGGATGTTCAAGAACTTTTCTTCTTTGATGGCTCATTTCCATCCAGTTTATATCTATTTTCTATATGCATACGTGTATATATAGTCATTTAGTTTAAATGGTTCTCATCTGTTCCCAAAGTTTAGCTCATAGTGTATTTATGGAAAGCAGCAATATTGCTTTATTTTAGTAGGCTTAATGCAGCTAGTGTCTTCCAGTCTCTGTCACAAGACAGATTTTTCTGTTTTTATGCTTTTTTTTTTAATTTGAAATAATCTTGCTTTAACTGGAAGTTCCTGTTAAATCGCTTAACGATACGATCCAACTAATACTTTAACATTCACACCAATACTTATTTCTTTCTGTCCAAAATATCTTGGTTGAAATACACTGGGCTCCACTCAGATTCTTCCACAGCTGCATTCAAGTGGTTTGGTTATCCTGTGATCAACTAATATCCAAAGCTTTTTCTCTTCTTCTGTCATTTAATTTGCTGAGTTCCAAGCTCAAGGCCAAAATTCTTGCTCTCAGTTACAGAGTACGTGTTTTTGCCAAATTTCATCCTATTTCTATTTCAATGTGCAAGTTATAAATTCTTCTTTATCCTCCTTGTATTGATTATGCCTCCCAGTTTTTGGGCACCATCGTATTTTATTAATATTCTCCAGGTCTTTTTGTCAAAATCGCTACTGAAAATATTAAATTATTTTGGTTCCAAGATAGTGCTTGAAGAACTCAGTAAGTTACCTTGTTCAAATAAGATATTTTTATTTTATTACAATACAAGCACTTGTGGATCTGCTACTGCCTCTTAACAACACTTAAGTATTTCTGGAAAGAGAGACTTATCTTGAGTTATATAAGATTTGTTGATGACTCCAACGTAAGATTTTTCCCCTTAAAATCATAAATAAGTGTTTCCTTGCAATAACAAATTGTAAAATCCTAACAATACAATGGGGGTTTTTGAGTTAGTCGAGACAGGATGACTATGCTGGAGACATAAACAAACCAAGAACAACATCAGTCATCAACAAAAATGTAATTTGTAGTTGAAATCTGCCATCCTTGTAAGTTTGTTTAGATCCTGCAATACTCAGTCTTTCCATCATGAATCTCAAAACATTTCCAGTTTTCCAACTCAGCTTAGTGCATGCAAGAGGTTTGCCAGGGATCATGAAAACTTTAAAACTTTTGATAATTTTGGTCGGGTTTGAATTTCCGTTTTCAGGTCAGTTGAAACTTCTAACTTAGCTTAAAATTTAAGGAGAATGAGTTCATGAGAATTTCAGCTGCTTGCCTGACAATGAAAGTGTGTTTTGATCCTTCTCTTTTTCATTGTGAACTGAAATGCACAGTAAAAGGAAAGAGTTTTAACCTAAGTCTTTCTTCACACATTTCATAAGTTAATGGCCATGCTACCTTCTTCTGAAATGAAGGAGTCACAGCAACGAACATTGCAAAAACTGATCCGCATCATCTTAGGAGAGGAGGGGAGTGGGCTGCCTTTTTTAGTGGATGAAGAGCGTCAGTGATTTATCTTTATAGGCAACGAAGAAATAATGAAAAAAATAAGAGGTGATTTGCTTTTTACCAGAAAATCATTAATGTGCTTTAGAGTATTAAAGACATATGTCACTTTAGCGAAATGGGTCAATACTATGTAAAAACTTAGCTCAAATCTGAAATGTTACATCTACCTATGTATTCCATCTGTCTCTAAAGGGTGAGCTCTCCTTATCAATCCTTTTCATTCCAATCCACTATGTAAATCTTGGTTATGATTTTGCTTTCTGGCAAGTGAGTATTATATAAAAATTTGCATGAACTGTATCATGTAGGGTCAAAGATGAACATACAAGATAATGTTTTCTGAAAACGTACATTGTTTTGATGGCAACTGGCAACCATTCCTGTAACACCTTCGGGATTGTGGAATAGTCATTACTGGCAAGAGAAGATGCATCTGTAAACCACAAGACCTTTGGATCATAGTTTCTCTAACTCATTTTTCAATGTTCTAGATGGCTATTGGAACAGCTGTAATCAAAGAACGAAATACAGGGTAGCAGTCTTATCTGCTTATCAAGTGTAAAAGCACTTGATAGCAGAGCAAATTGACCTGGCTGCTGTATTCATCAGTTTAATGTGACACTCTGAGTTTAATTTTCACTTGTTTGTAAGATAATGGTATTTTTTTCTAAACCATTTTTTTTCCCTGCACTGTCTGAAGAAAACTAACAAACAAAATGGCCCAGTCAGAAATTGGAAGCATCAGAATTTCATAAGCAGAATTTTCCAAGTATTTTATCACAAAAGCCCTAAACAAGGCCTAATGCTCCTCAGGGTAGAAATGTTGGAAATGGAAAACCAATGTACCTGAGATGCACATGGGTTTAGTTCAGCTCTAAGCCCAACACTGTGTTAACTAATGATATCCTTGTCTCTAATCCAAAGTCTTTTACCATTACATATGGGTATGTTCTGATACTCAAGAAACAATTGTTTTTTGTATGAGTATTGGATTCTTAAAATGAAATTTGCCCTACAAAGACCAACATAAGCATTAGGCAAGACTTAAGTGCCTTTATGGCCTTTGAAAAGGAAACTGAGTTGGTGCCCAATCCTCAGGTACCCAGGGAGAGGTCTGGGCAGTGGGAGCAGAGCCAGCACGTGGATGTGCTTTAACCAGCAACTCTAGGAACTGACCAAAAACCAGGTTGCCTTTGAAGGGTGGTCTGTTAAAAGATGGTTTTTTACTATGAACGATTATTTAATAAAATCTGAACTCCCGTAAAATTGTTCATAAGCCACTTCAAGGTGTCAATCTTTGATAGCTGTATCCTGCAAAATAAGGCATGCAGTCAGGTTACGGAAAGGATTACACACCTCGGTCCCTCCAGCAGCCAAGGACCAGCCTCAGGGATCCAAAATTCCCTTCTGGAGCTCCCTGAGAAGCCAGGTTTCAAGCCTTCAGGAAATTATATTTTCCTCAAGTTTAGCTTGAGTTAAATCAAAACAAATCCAAATCTTTTTTTTTTAGCAAACAGGTCTCCCAGCTGCTCACTGGAGTAGTCATTTTTATACTATTTTGTTGCTAATGAGTAATGTTTTCAGTAGTGTCTGCATCTCAACTGGGAATTAATTGCCATAGCACCAGGGAACCACTTTTCCAAGGAGCCACAAACCTCTGTCTTGGTTTCAGGCCCAGGCTTTTTTTTAGGTATTTTTGTCTGATTCTGTTCCTGTGTTCACATTTGTGCTTGAATTCCCATCTGAATTACCCTGTGGCTAGTATAGCACAATGTTGTTTCAACTGCTATGCTTTATCTGAATCACAGTCACATCCAGAAGAATCAACGATGTCCATGAGCTGAGACAGTACTAGAGATGGTCTCTGTCTCAGAAACGGGACCCCGTAAGGTGAGACCCCTGTAGTATCTATTCAAGATATATTTCATCCCGAATGGTTTCCTCAAACCTCGATACTTATAATCTAAATTTTTACATTAGGGTGTAAGTTCCAAAATAAGACTGGTCCTATAAGGGGCTAAGAAGTGCCCCTGAGCTCTTAAAATAGAAATAGTACGCAAAATTCCTTGGTTTCTATGCAGGTATGCAGCAAACGAATGGCAGAGACAGGAAAATGTCATTAGGGAAAAGTGAGGGATTCCTGGCTCCTGCTGTCTCCACCACTTGCCCTGAGCAGGCAGAACAGGCTCTCAAACTTTTCCACCTGCAAACCCCTGCGAGGTCGAGTGAAGGAGACAACCGCTCAGCAAATTATGAATTAATGCCAGTATCAAGGAACATAAACGGTCTTTGTGCATGGGATGCTCAGCAGACCCAGCAGGGAAGGAGGTATGGGTAGAAGCGATAATGCCATGATTTTCCATTTTTTTTTAACTTGCCTGTTGGTGACTTGGAGGATCATAAGTATCTTCCTGAGCAATAAGCATTTAGGCAGATCTGCACTCAAGCTAAGCACACACATCGAGGTCAAGATGCATACTTGAGCTACCTTGATTTCATCACACCACCGCTGCTTTCTTTCCCCTCCACTGTTAATGCACTGCAGCAGGGAATGCAAAGATGAAAATGCCACTGCAATTTCAGTTATTAATAGTATATAGCAATTAATATAACAATTTGATAAAATCCCGTCAGCTGCTATTGTGCCTTTTGGTGACGTGGAAACTGTTCTGGATGAGATCTGCCAAAGGCTGGCGTGACACCGGCAGTGCCTTCGCAACCTGAAGGGCTGCCACAAAATTGCCTATCTACATTAAAAGCCATCACCATCTTTGAAATAATATTTTCCTCCCTTCCTGATTTTTCATCAAGCAAAAAGCTTAGCCATGGCATGTTAGGAATACAACGCATGCAATTTTGTTTAGACCCTGTGATTAAACTCAGTTTGCTTCAGGAAAAGCGGCTTACACTGATTAATTGCTCCAATCTGAAAAGGGAATCGATACCTTCTGGCTGAGGCAAACAAGAGCAAATCTCATGCTCTCTTCTGAGGAAGAACAAAAAAGGTTATGAACTCCATCACACCTCAGACGTGATTGCACAGCATGTGTTACTCTCACATGGCAATTGTTAATATACTTCTGTAGAAAAGTTAACAATTAAAAATTATTTTCTTATTTTGCTAAAGAAATTGATACCTTTTTTTGTGTAGTACACACAAAAAGAAAAACCACACAAGAAAAAATAATACCAAGTTTGTGCTTAACTTAGAGTGCTGTCTTGGAGTTAAACCCTCAGGTAACCAACTTGCTGAAGGATGGGCCAGCCCATAAAGAAAGAGATCATTTACAGGCTCCTGAAATTCTATTCCATTAGCAACAGATGGTAAACACAAATATATAAAAAAAATATTTTTACAAGTACATTTGATACTGCCTCTTTAACTTTTTACAGAGCTGCTTCACATGTCAGACTTTCCAGAGGAAAGAGCTAGCCTAGATCAGCAAGTTTGCTCGACAGGCGTTCTGCAACTATATATGGGTTTTAAAAGAAACTCAAGCCACGGGAGGCTTGAATAGTAATATTTCACAGCTATGAAGTAGCAAGAACTAATTGAGCTTCTTTCTATGAATTAGTCCGCCCAGAGATTCAAGGCAGAATTGCTCTATTCGAGAGGAAAATGAAGTTGAGCCGGGCGCCTTGGCTGCCCCACAGCCGGGTGCGTGGGAGCTGCCCCTTCCCTGCTCCCCGTGTTTCGGCATTCCCAGCCCCACCGAAAAGAGACCTCCTTCGGAACAGCGGTGGTTACTCTGCCAGACGCTGAAAATACATTTTAAAAGTAACAGCTCTGAAAGAGATCAGTTGCTTTCTGCAAATACCATGGACTGTTTAGACGTATAATTAATGTAGTCTTGCGCTTATGGAAACTTGGCCTTTCTGCTTGGGATGGTTTTGGCTAAGGGTGTGTTCTTGCTGCTTTTTTAAGGAAGGAATGGCTTGTTATTTATTGCGGAGCGAAACGGCAGGCACGATTAATATTGTAGTGCTGACAGAGAAAGCATTTGCCCAGTTTGCTGCTCTTTTTTCTCTTTCCCTTGAAATGCTTGTTCTCTTTCCATAAACAGATGCAAACAGACCAAGCGTTTCCTGCAAAAGAAGGCAGGGAGTAGAAAGTAGCAATAGCAGGGTTATCTTGTTGATGAAAAGACGTATTTTATTGCATGTCTGCACAGGTCAAAGCATAAAAATTGCACTGAGATGAGAAGTTTCTGTGTAAAGGTGTTTGCCTGCAGCCAATTTTATGCTGCGCTGTATAAAGATGACAGGTACTCAGGCATGAACTGATGAAGCAGAAAGGTTTTTTGAGTCCTGTCTCCCCAGCTAGGCCATATAATGCCAGTTTTTTGGCCTGAGGCTCGCAGCTACAAAGCCCTTTTGTGAAGATCAGTTGCAGTGGTGCTGCCCTGCCCTGCCCGGGGAGCGAGAGCTCTGCGGGAGACAGGGATGCTCTGAACAACATCACTGAGACTGCACGTACCAAAATTGCTATAATTTGTCAAGCTTAAGTAAAAAATAAGAGTTTGGGGAGATATGCCTTTGAAGATTCTTTTAGCCAAATGTCTGATATTAGGCAGGCTCGCCCTACCCCTGGCATACCCAACAATGCGTACCAAATTTCAGGGCAAACGGAGTTCAAGCCCCTGAAAGGGCTGACCTTTACAGCGAAAATGCTTTGCAATCCCTGACTAGTCGAAGCTGCCACGACTGAGGCAGGGAGACATGCTGGGAAAGCTGAACATGAGCATTTCTCAGTGCTATGAGAAGAATGATATGATCTCAACCTGATATTTTTTGGGTTTTTTTTTTTTGTGCTGTATGTTTATGAAAGCCCTCTCCTTCCTACCTGATGCTTTAAAGATAGGATTTTGTTGCCTAGAGTTTTTTTCCTGGGTATGAAGAACATGGCAAATAGTCTAGTCTTTATTCCTTCACTTTATCCCAGCTTCACATCCCAGGAGCAGTGGAACTGTGAAACTGCTAGTAGCTACCTGGAATCGGACAAATACAGGTATGAAAGTAACTGCAAGAAAGCCAGGAGACTCGGCTGTTACAGGAAAATGCTACCGTTAGAGCCAGCGTGTGAGCCTGTAGTGAATTATAGTATGCAACCAGAGGTCTACAGCTTTATTTCCTAATCACACAAGCTTGAAGCCACGGTACGGTAATTCAAAACATTGGTCAGAGGAAAGAAATGGAAGAAAGGATCATTTGAGGAAATATAATATTTTAGACTAAACTGTTAAACAAGATAAAGTAGTAGTTTCCTTAAAAAAAAAAAAACAACCCAAACACTAGAAAAAACAAAAAGCAGAAAGTTTCTTATTTGTTGGAGAAATAAACAAAAGAAGTCTTCATTTTTTAGGCTTAAGAAACAGTAGTAAAGATGTCTGGAGCCTATTTTAAAAAAAAAGAGCTCTTTTAGAGCTTATCATTTAATTTATGTGTTCTGCTGGGGAGAGACTGTCATTTTTTGTTGTTTGTCCAGAATTTATTGCTGCAGGGTATTTTTCATAAATAGAGCTTGCTGGCGAAAAATAAATAAGAAACAGCATCAGGAGATGGTAAGAACGGCAACCAACAGCCCAATGGAACATCAGTCTCATTTCCCACATTTCACATTCCCTGCACTTACATGTACACAGGGCTTAAAGTGGTTTGGACTTCTTGCTCTTTTCTTGGGCTGGGTAACAGTCAGTTATGCCCATACAAAAAGACAAGCAGCGTAATAGGTAAAGTAGAAATGGCTAGCTCCTAAGAGAAATAAATCCCAGTGAGTTATATGTACGGGTTTCCCAGACACCATTCTTTCCAAATCCAGCAAATCCACTGTGAATGAGTCACCTTATTCCAATGCACAGGATTACGCTAACCCAATAGACCTCTTAAACCCTTGTATTCATAGTGCTTAATGATTCTCTTCTCATTTTCCCTACATGCATAAGTGAAGTACCAGAGAAATAACCCCGTTCAGCCTCCTCTGCGATGTCGTGCCTGTCTTTAGAAATGGTCTCAGCCAGTTTAAAGCAGAGAGGGATGTTTTTTTCAGTTGTTACCTGCTAGAGCTGTTTTTAACAATTGCCTTGTTCCTCACAGGTATTTTGTTTTAAGGAGCTTAGAAGACAAAAGCACTGGGGTTTTGACTGAAAGGGGTTTTGGGGGGGGCTATCAGGTTTTCAGTAGCATGATTCTGGCTCAGTGAGTTATGTGGGGATTTAATTTTCCTCTGGGTTCCTTGGAAACCTTCTATAAACAGTTTAAATTTACTAGGCTGGTTTCTTTAGTCTGCCTGGTTCCTCAGTGTGTGCTCTCCATAAAGGCTGCCTTGGGTTTTTATCACCTCATCATTGCTCCTGGTTCACTGATAACAGCTGGTGAGAAAGGAAATCTCCTTGTAGGCTGAAGTTCCCCTGCTCCCTCAGTGCCACTGTGATACAAACTGTTCAGGTTTTTTTTTCTTCCATAGTGGCTCTCATTAAAAAAAAAAAAAAAACAGATGGAAGACGAAATGCTTAACCTTGCTCTTGTTATCATCCCCATGGGGTATTTCCGTGGAAGATGCTTTCAGTGATTTCAGGCTAGCTTTATACTTTTTTGCCCCATATTAGGACAGAACTTTGCTTTAGGTTTGAAAAGGCATCTCCAGTTGTGTTGATGCAAGCACAGCTGTGGTGGCTGGTGCAGCTGCAGGAGCTAGCTGTGAGCCAGCCCGATTGGTAACTATTCGCTAGCAGTGCAGCCACGGCGGTCCAGACCCCGCTGCAATCTGCGGTGTCACGAGTGACACGGGGTCAATACCTGGACATGTGTCTTGAGCTGAGATCTGGCCACGAAGAGCTGCTATCAGTATTCCCAAGATAACGCAAGTCTAGAAGCCGTGCCTGCACCCAGTACATTATGACTGCTGGCAAAGACCGGGGTGACGCCAAGGATTTGCCCAGCAAGGAGCAAGATATATCAACAAATGGCTTTCAGTCTCCAAGGTTATCATTCTGATAACTCTCCTGAGGTCTAGGATTCATACCTTCAGCAAGCAATTAGGTAGGAGGGCATGTCTAGCTGAACTCTTGATGGCAGTACTTTTTTTTTCTTTAAACTAATGTTCCTTCCCTGACACCCTTCCAGTTCCCAGAAATCGCTGGATTCATGCCACTATGATGTCCATCATTTCAAAATTCAATTACATGTTTCATTTCAGGCGGCGCTCAGGATCGCAGAGAAATTTGCCATATTTGCAGAATATATAAGCAATTTCAAGACCGCTTCCCACTGCTATCTAGGAAGAGCAAGTGTCCAAGAAAAACACAGCAAGAATAGTACAGCTTGATCTTTTTCAGCTTGCATCTTAGAAGAGTCATGTGGTTGATGTGCAGCATGCAGCTGCACCTAAATAATTATGAGGTCCATCAAGCTGAGGTCCTGTCTTTTTCTAGAGTTGTAAGCTGACTGTCCTGGAACAGATACTGTTATTAAGGGGAATTACAAAATAATCATTTAAGAAAGATAAGCAAGTGGATTTCCACTCTGGGGCAACATCTGTGCATCACGTGTTAGATGTAGTACAGGGAGAAAAGGACCTCAAAATTCAGAGGAGAAAATATAAGATGGTAAAAATAGTGACTCTCATCCCACTCTTGACTGGAAGCCACTGTGGTTTTTTTCTTGGATAAATGGAAAGGGAAAAGAACAACTGTTCAGCTTATTTCTCTGTGCCCTTTAGCAGTGAACCTCACCCTCCTGAGTGCTGACGCAGTGCTGGGAAGGACTGGAGCACTGAACCCCGCCTGCTGTGGAACAGGCATGGAGGACCAGGCTTTCTGGGCTGCATTTTTGCTCAGTTCTGAAACTACAGAATTTCAGCCCCCCTATTTTCTGCCCATTGCACAGACACATTGTGGAAAGAGTGCTTGAAAAAACCCTCTGGCAAACGCATGCGCTGTTTCTGCTGATGACCTTACACTGTGAACTGAGCATCTCCTGACTACATACCAAAGACTGTCCTATGCTAGCATCTGTCAGAGCAGTTTCTACCAGACATGTGTAGTTCCCTGTGCATGGTTTGGTCAGTTCTGCAGGTAGAAAGGCTCAGGGCAACGGCTGGGACCACCAGGTTCTCCACCTGGGCTTGTTGCTCTGCATGCTGAACATGCAGCTAGTGCCTATCAGCTGGGCTCTGCGCTGCAGGAGCCCTCCCACTTTTGGGAGGGATTTCTGGGCCTTCCTACACTTTCCCCTGGAGAAGTCCCACAGTGATGAGCAGAGTGCTGTGCTATGGGGTGACTCCCTGCCCCATGTCAGCCCAGAGAATGGGTAGAGATCTGGGGAGGTCCCGGGCCACCCCAGGGGCTGATGGCTGAAGCATGCTGAGCGTAGGCACAGGCACTGCCTAAATACCCAACTACACCTCAGTTGTAGCTATGGGATTAACATGAATTTCATGTTATAATTTATTATTATAATTTAAATTGCAGAGATTTTGCCACAATCCTTTCATGGAGTGTTACTGTGACAGTATTCATCCTACCACTGAGATTTAGTTTTGTTTGCATTTTTTTCTAAAACAGAATCTTCTTTAAGTAGCTCTGGAACTGACTGGCTGAGATTATTTACACAGGCCTCAATTTCTCCAGCAAAGCAGGGAACTAAGTGCTATAATTTACATCAGTTGGAAGAAAATTGCTCATCTTGGTACTGCGCACCTTTAAAGGCTCTCTGAGCTCCCACCTTGCTGAAACGCATCTCCCACAGAGTAACTCAGAATGGTTTGCAGCCATTCTCCGTTCTCCTTGTCCTGCTTAAGAGCAGGATGTGCCTGCTAAGGATTTGGCTTGTCTACGAAGGCATCTGAGGCTTAGGTCAGCTTGGTCCAACCAGCTGCCTTGACCACAGGCAGAGCTGGCCCACTGCCCTTCTTCTGGAGGAGACAAGGAACAGCTGCTTGTGCTGCAAATAGAAAAGGGGCTGCTGAAGGTTTCCTCCTGCACCAGACGCCGGGCAGCGGGAGCGATGGCTTCAGGCAGGCGCGGGAGCACCCAGGCAGCACCGCCAGCCCCACGGCACGCGGGCGGCAGCAGCCGGGCTGGCACAGAGGCACAAGAGTCTGCTGGTGGGGAAAAAAGGCTGTGATTAAAATATGAAACTTATTCAACTTATTAAATGTGAAGTGGAGGCCTGGGGCACGTATCTACTGAGCTGCAACGCACTCAAGTTGTCAGCCTCTGAACTGGCACTATAAGCCTGGAACTATATCTATATATAAAACTGATTTATATGTATACAGAAGAGATTCTGCTACAGAATGTTTCTAGCTGTGTGTATGGCTAAGAATTAGTACAAGGAACGGATCTGTAGCAAGTTCTGTCTGAACATTTGCTTGTCCTCAGATATTTTAGGAAAAATAAAAGGGATTGCATTCAAACAGCAGGGGAAAGTTGACTTTAAAATAAGGAGATGTGTATGGTTTAAATATTCCACAGTGCTGTCATGGCAGGAAGTAAAGTCCTTTTTTTTTTTTTTTTTTTCTGGTGTAAACTTAATGGAAAGGGGTAAGAAAATATTTCAGCTGTGCAGCTACTGCTCTGCCTCCCAGTGATGTGCTGCAGGGAGCAGCTGGGACTCTGTGTGCGCTGTAAGACACAGTTTACCTCCCCACGCAGAAGTCACAGTCCCTCTGCGGTTTCGAGGAATTACGCTGCCATGATCCCGTTGCCAAATACAGTCCACAGAAGTCAAAGAGTACACATAAAAAAAACCTCTAACTAATCCTTGCAAAATCCAGTAAGGTGAAACATATGTACCGTTATCTGTGTTCTACAAGGGGATGAGACAAAACGAGAGAACGTGTCAGTGACTACTTACAGTCTTAAAGCGCCCAAATCTATGAATTGCTGCTGCCGGTGCTTCCCTGGATGTCATGGTGTTTTCTTGAGGAGGTAACCAGCCTCATACACACTAAGGGCAAACCAAATTTCTGTGCTAAATGTCCCAAACTGCATACTGGATCAGATTGCGAAATGAAAGGTGATTCCAGAGTATAATACATTGCAGGAATCGTGCTCGGTCTGATCGAAGAAGCTGATTTACAACTGGATCTAAACGCAGAGCAAGCCCTCAAATGCCCTGCCGTGAGACGGGCTGTCCAAGCCGTCCCTCTCCCTCCGCTCTCTGCGTGCCGAACGGGGGCTGCCCGCATTACTTAGCTGAGGGGATCTGACACGGCAGCAATGATGAGAAATGGGGAGGGAGAGAAAAGAGCCATTACTGTTTCTCCTTACACCCACTTTCAACCCTGTATGTTTGTACAGGTCTTTAAGCTTTTTATAGCTGGCCCATGCACAGCAAGAACAAATCAAGCAAGCAGCTGGACAAAGCCTTGGTATTTCTGACCTCTTCCAGCACGGGAGCATCCAAGCTTGCATCCAAATGGGCCCTGGGATCCAGGAAAGCTTTCAGGAAAGATTTGAGACGTTCTTTTTCATGTCTGAGTGGTGCAAGTAGCAGCAACCCTGGATATTGGCTTGTTGGTAGATTACATTACTGAAGGGCAATGTTTTAATTATATTAAACAGCTGTCAGCCTCGGAAGTTGTTCAACAAATTGAACTGTTGATCTTTTACATGGATTTTTTTTCCCGAAAGAAAATATTTAGTTAACACTCACCATTAAATCAATGACAAAAATACACTTTCCTGAAATACATTCTCTTTGATCTTTGCTAATTCGCAAGCGTCTCTGTCCGTACTTGTCTTTATCATCTTCATAGTCATTGTGAGAAAATGCTATTTTCACATTTTTTCTGGCTTATACTTGTTTATATTTTGTTGTGACATGGTTAGCTTTTAGTATTACATGTGACTCAAATAGAAAAGATATGGTGGTAAAACAAAATTTCTATGATTATTTTATGGGTTACCCTTAAATTGACCAGCACAGCTTCAGAAGTAAAAAGCAATTAGCAGGAAGAAGAGAAAAGGCTGCGATGCCTGGAAGGGACATATGCTAACCCATTTTCCAGATCTCCTCTCAGAAGATCACCCATGATGTTTGAAACTTGCTGGCTCACCTGGGTGACCTGTTGGTGGAGATGGCGTATAGGAAACATCTGCTTCCTCAGACCCATGTCTTGTGAGGAGTTCACATATGCTTCACTTTCTGAATATAACTAGCCCTGCCGAGTCTGGTAGGACTGTGTAGGTGAACACAGGTCAGTACAGACAGGAATGTGGCCTTCAGCCTTAATTTGTCCAGAAGCACAGAAGAAAAAACAGGTCCACTTTTTTCTCCTTATGGATCTATAGGAATTATCACGTCATAGTGTGCTCCGTCACCCCATGGTATGTGGAGATCAACGTGGTTTTAACCAGGCACATGAAATACATGACCAACAAATGGAAGGTAGTGAGGACAGCTTTAGAAGAGCCCCTTGGGGCTGGGAATGTGTCTGGAGTTCTGTCCCTGTCAGTCTGGGAATCTCCAAGAAGTACTGAAAGGATTTCCTCACACAGCAATCTGCAATACTGGCCTCTCTAAAGTCAGTGCAAGCTTTCTCTTCGGTGTCAACACGACCAAGATTTAATTCTTTCTAGACTTAAATATTTCTAGTATTTCAGATAGACACTGCTCATTCTTTTGTAAAAAAAATAAGATCAGAATTCCCATAGATTCCTTCAGAAAGACTATTACCATGGTTCTCGCTGTGCCCTACATGTTCCTCTCAAAATGCATGTTGCCCAAAATGTTGCTTCCTAAGCAGAGGGACGCATTTGCCTGGCTGGGCAAGGCACAGCTCCACCTTTGAGTTGCCTGTTGGGCTTTTCTCTCCCACTCTCTCTTTTTTGGAGATCCACCTGTATTTGCTGGTTTTCACTGCCATGGCTGATTCACGGGTGATGAGTACTGAGAAACTCTTGCTTTGGGTTTGTTACAGAGTCACAAAAATGTGTGCTGGCTGCTCTTGAAAGATGTGGTTGCTAAGGCTGTCCGCTTTCAAACCCCTCCATGAACTCTGGCACAGACCGGCTCTCTCCAAAGAGTCACCTTCAAGACCCAGAGTCTTGTACTTGGCAGTGGAGCCTCCTGTCAACGTCTGGTCCAAGAGAGGAGGGGAGGTAGGACTGAAGGGTGTGCCTGTGCTGTCTCTCACAGATCCCACAGCTGCTGTTGCAGATGGTAGCGCCCAGAAGTGTGAATGTGGGCAAACCATTGAGGACTGCTGGAAGTTTGGTGCTTCTAGAGGCATCATTTTAAAGTCTTAAAGTCCTGTCTGCTTACATCAGAACTGGTATCCGCATTCAATACATTAGTACATTCTGGTTATTAGCTGTTATGTATTAGCTTCAAAAAGTGAGATATGGTTTCCTTCATACAGTCTTCACCTACGAACCCTTCTGCTTCTAATAGACATGGGGAATATGATGAAAGAGAATATTCTGTGCCATTCCAGAGAAGATTAGACACATTTTTATTTGCTAATGCATTCCATCTCCAACATATTTACTGCTATAACATCTGGACCAAAAAAGATGTTTGGTAACCAGTGAAGTAACTTGGTAAAATTGCAATGTCTGGAGGGGATTGCTCTTGTGTTACTACGTGTTAGTCACACATGATGTGACTATATATCCAGTTAGTTAGAGTCCTAGGTTTATATATTTGATGAAGAGATGAAAATGGAATTTTTTTTTATAGGAAAGCAACGGAATAAAAGGGCCTCAGTGCAGATAGTTTAGTCTCCAAGTTAGATTTTATTTACTTATTTATCATTGCGGTTGTATGTGTAAGGCAATGAAGTGTTTTATTTGCATTGGTTAAGAAAATGTTTTCATCACTCAGCTATGCCTAACCAAATCATACAGCTAAATTGTTTGAAAATGTTTGATAACCAAAACCATTTGCAAATGCCAACACTTTTGTACACCTCAGCAGAAATGAACCTCTGCTGAAAATCTGGGCCAGAAGTAGTCTTTGCCATTAGGATTTTTCTCATGCAACAACTTTGTCCCAAGGCGAGTCGTCAGGTATCAATAATTAGTACCAAATAGCTGGTGGTCAAAGACAGCTGTTAAAAAGCATTTTGTCAGTCATAATTTAATTAATAATAGTAAATTATTTTTGTAAATCATCTGGAACTAACACAATGAACAATCTGGGAATTACTACTCATATCTAGAAATGCCTAACATTTCTGGAAATGTAACTTTCCAGAAACAACTAATGGTTCCTCTATTATTCCTTGTGCTGATTCCCAGATGACTTGCAGCTAAAAAAAAAAAAAAAGAAAAGAGAAACGGCTACTGTCTGCAAGTAATTTGCAAGTAAGCCAAGTGCAAGCAAGCCAATTACAATACAGAGCAAAATATTTCCAAGGTTCGTCTTTGACTCTGCTCCACCGGAGGCACGGGTAAAGCGTCCATCACTTTCAGCAAGAGTTAGAGAAGACTTGTTTACAAAATGCAGTCCTCAATGCCTCTTTCTGAATATCTTAGTTACTCACATAGTTATTTTCTCCATTTATGCTGAAGCAGCTTTGGACTCCCTTTCTGTCACTGCAGCAAAAGCAACATCATCAAATGGCCAGAAACTCTTCTCAGAGGTGTGCTCACACTCTTGACAGTGAAAAAGGAGGGAAAAATAATACTGATAAATGGAATAAGTTAAACAAAATATTTGATAATGTGCAAATAATACAATTTAAATTATTGCCACAGAATTAGTGGTCCTAGCTGTGATTTATAACTTGCAAGTCTTCCCAAAAGCGATAGTATAATGCTCATTGCTCACTTTAACACTTTTGAAAATCCTGTGCATACATTTTCAGGAATGCGAGAAACCACCCAAAACAAGCTTGAGTTTGCAGCCCAAAGTTCCATGTGATCCCAGCTGGATGACTTCAGAAGAAAGGTAGGTTAGTTTTAACGTATGTCTGAGCATGTTTTGGTTAGCGCATCCATCTCAGCAACGAGACCTCCTTGTTCATTCCAACTCTTCAGTTTTACAAGTAATCAAAAGATTACAAACTACTGTCTATGGCTTTTCAGAAACCTACTTTGTATGTTGGATCAGATCAAATGTATAATGGTTTGTTTTTTTTTAAATCAGCAATAGGAGAAAATGAGCAAAGCATAGCTCTTTGAAGATAAATACATAAAAACATGTAAGTACATTTCATGGCAATGCCTTTTACTTGCAGCCTGAGCGGCAAATCCTCAGAACTGTCTCTGCACGGCAGCCCGACCCAGCAGCCCCTCCGAAAGCCCAGTTTCCTGGGGCAGCGAAGGTCAAGTGCATCTCAAAACGGTACTCCGCACATGGTGCTTTGGGAGGTAAGCATGAAGATAAGTAGAAAATGGGAGAACTTGTATGGTTTCATTACCCAAAGAAATCTCTGCTGCTATTCCAAGAGTTTTTATTTGTGCTAAACTACTCCCTTATCAAATTTACATTCAAATGGCTCCAGTACAAGAGGTTAAGAAAACATGGGATATGTCATCCTTTGCCATCATCCTATGTGTAGACTTTCTACAAAAAGGAAGTGATATACCACTATACCACTCCAATTGTAAATCTTTGCTTCTTGACTGTAAACATGGAAACAGGCAGTAGTGTTCCTGCAACTCTGCAGAGCACCCCGTGCGCTCTGATTCAAAGTCAGTCATAGCAAATGACCACGTTGGGGCTCCGGGTCAAGCTGCAGCAGCAAATCTTACCAGTGCCCATCGCATCCTCTGCAGAAGGGCCCACAGAGCCACAAGCATCTCTAATGCCCTGCCATTCTGAATAAAAGTCATAAATTGTAGTACGAGGTATAAATTCCCTATCGATATTCTGCCCCAGCCTCAGGCATGGGAGAATAACGCAGTGTTAGGGCTGCTGAATGAGTGCTCTGTGTGCACCGAGTCATTAAAAACCTGGGGAACAGTCAACCATGACTGCACAAAAATAAATATACGGCCAACTGTAAATAGTACCCCTTCACCTGCTTCTTCAAGTAGAATTTTATAAGAATGTTTGTTAAAAGGAATTATTTTTTTTTCTTTTTAACAGGCAGATTTTGGTATATTTCAATTGAAACCATATGCTTGGTCTTACGCTGCTCAAATACAAAGTCAGTCTAGTTTTAAATTTAATGCACTGTTAAAAACACCTAAATAAAAATCTGAGTGAATGTGTTAGAATAGAAGAAGGGCATTTTCCAACTCCTGAAAAACTGATTTTGGAATACAAGTGAATTTTTCTATAGAAGCATATTTTGTTTTATTCTTTATTTGCTACATTTGGAAAGGTATGGATGAGAGGACATTAAACCAGTTAAATCCCAGGTTTTTTTTAAATCATTTTCCATCTTGTCTCATTTTTATCTGTACAAAGGATGCTATTATAAATATTTCCATTTTATCTGAGGCAAAGAATAGAAAGGCTAAACCATTGCGGAGATGTGTTTACTAATGCTACGTACAGGGGGTTAGCCTGAACATGTAAGTTCCCACTCTAAATTCATGAGCAGAGACTTTAAAGGATCAGTGAGAAGAGGAAATTTGATGACTAATCAGTATAAAATGTGTCAGATCTAGCTTTTATTGAGGAACTCATCCCTGCTCTTAAACCATAAGACTACGTGTGTAAATCAGAACACGCCAGCCTTACAAAGGTGGCAAAACTGGAAATTTTATAGTGTAAAATCTGCTTAAATTGTTGGGGAACTGACCTAGATAATAGGCCTGATAAAATTCAGCTTTCAGAAAATTTAGATGTTTTCAATACCCTGCCTCAAATGAACACATTAGATCACAGGACTGCAAATCCTGAGCAACTGTATCGATGGATTCATCCCACTGGAAATGACATCAGCATTCCCCCATCAGACTCTCTTCGATTTCTTCCAAGGCTTTTATTTAAATCCTTTTCCAACCCTGCCTGAGCAGAACATGTCAGGTTTTAAGCTTTTTCTATTTTGTAAGAGAGGGAGAGAAGAAAAGAGAAGAAAAGTTGTGGTGTTTTTTTTTTTTAATCCTAAAATAAATCTCATTTTATTCCTAATAGGTTAGAGGCAAGGAGAATGTGTTATCATGAATGATTAGTGAACTGTGTTCCTGTAACATCTGCAAAGTATATGTTTTCACATACAGCCTTTTCCCGTTCATGTAGAGCATTAAATATAACACAGAAAGGACAGAAAATCAAATAAACATTTTAACAGCACGATGCACTGTCTCTATAACAAACCACATCTACAGTAATGGGAAAACTTCTCCATGTGCTGGCCAATGATGCTGCCTTTTAAAATGTTTTCATTTCCACTGAGGAAGTGTTATTATTTCCACTTCAGGAACCTTGCAGAAGAAATACTAGCGATATCCCTTTTGGGTTTTGAGTTTTTTCATCAACAGACAGAAACTACACTAACATAATACCAGTAAATATTCATCCCTCCTCATTTCTCTCTTAACCTCTTCCCGTCTTAGGAAGCATCCAGATGCATCACTTCTCTTTTCAGAAATAACCTGAGCGCATCCTCAATTTTCTGCTTTATGGAAATTATGTTTACATAAAGTAAACCAGCACCCACTACAGAGTGGGCCTGTGGTAAAAAACCGCTTTCTGTATTTTTCTGCCAAGGTTGAGCTCATTTTGCTGTTGGCTAAAGTTGAAGTAGATTCAATACTAATTGCATATTCTTCTGAGAAAACCAGCCTGACAGACTCTTCCTGTTACTTGTATTCATGTTAAGCCTCATAGCCAATACTTCCTATAGCTGCTTGTGTTTTTTGAATTTGGTTTTCCGAATTGCGTGCCCAAGAAGGGCCAGTGCTAGAGGACTCTGAGAACTCTATGCCCAGACACAGCTGCGGTTTCAGCCTGAAATCCATCAAGAAGAAAAGGTTTATCAGAATTCATCAGCTTTAAAAATAAGCTAACAACCAAGTTGTTTTCTCTACAAATTTATATTTGAAAAATCTCTTATTCTTGAATTAAATTTGCCTTTCTGAGAAGTTAAAAATTTCAGTGTAATCACAGATAAGCATGCTGGCCCTGGAACATGCAGGACGGTTCATGCTTCACCATATTCATTCCTAATTTCTGTTGCATTTCAAAGTTATACTGAACGAAAATTAAGTGCTTCATAAAAGCTTCATCCAACAAATCTTTTTTTTTATTCTGCAGAATTTCTGGTATATTCCTACAAAAAAAAAAAAACCTGGCATCATTCTTTCATGGGCTATTTCATGCCCACCTAAGTTGATGTCATTTGAGCATTCAGTGCTACACCCTACAATTAGAAATTACACACACATACTTGTTAGTCTCATGTTTAAACAAGGTATCTTTATGTAAAGCTATAGAACAGTTCACAGCAGGAAAACAGAAGCCAGTAGTCAGAAAACAACATTTATACCCTGAAGCCTGTGGGGCCTTTAGGACCATATAACATATATCTGTTCTCCAAATTAATGGCCATTTACATCTGAAACATTCTGATGCTGCAAAGTTTACCGTCATCTGCGACAAAAATAGCGAGCGCATGCGAGCCAAAAACCGAGGATGAAGCACTGCTTGCAGAGGAAGGTTATGCAAGCGTCACCTGAAATCCAGTGCCGGGCTGCAATTTGCCATTGGTTTACAGGCAATTTCTGGACAAAACTGGAGACTGATTTTGGTGCTGTTGCACAAGAGGTTATGCAGAATTCTTTACAGTGCTATAAACATAATGCTGTTCAGGGGAAAAACAATGGCTTTACCACAGCAGGGTATATCATGCCAAGTATTTGTAAAAAGACAGTATCAGTATGCTGCTTTATTTTTGTTTCCAGTACTTTTTCCTCGTCTTATGCAAAAGGAATTTCTAAATGCTTGAGCAGGCACAGAGGGTGAAACACTGTCATGCTGAAATCAATGGGCCTTTTGACAATGCCGGGGTTTCAATGAGGGCCTTCATGGGAGCATGCCACAAGGAGCAGCTGTTTCTTGGATGCATCCCAAGAGCTCCCCAGATATCTGATCTCATACAACTGCCCCTACGGGTTCGCAGCAGAAAATGCAACGTTCAGCAGAAAACAGCTTGCTCTCCTCCCTGGTTCTCCCCACCCCACATTTCTGGTATTCCTGAGAAATTCCCTTCTGTCCTCCCTTGGTTTTATTGCCCTCTGTGCCTTCCAGATAATGCCAGAAATTACTTTTGAAAACTCTGTGTTGACACTGATTTTTTTATGTTGTTATTTCAGCCATTGCTGTGGTGTCCTGCTGCCATTAACCGTGACGAAAATGTTTGACCCTTCAACGCAGGTCTTGATGGATAAAAGGTAATTGTCACTTTCAGTGTTTCTCTTTCAAAAAAAAAAAAAAAATCTGATTTTCATTTGTATGCACATGGTTTGGGTATTCAGATTATCGCACCGCAGTCTCAGACTTTTGTCTTTTAGATGTGATTTTGGAATGAATAATGGCTGCTCATGCACAATATTGTTCTGTCAGTGTGAGCCTCTCTCTTTTCCATTGTTTGATGATTTTCAGTTAAATCTTGGGGTTCCGTTGCTTTGTAATCCTGACCCATAAGAGCCTTGGATCAGGCTGTTGTGTATTTTTCAGCAAGTTCCAGCTTTTACCAAAGCTTTGCCCTCTGAGTCACCAAGGCTGCAGATCCCATATTGCAGACTTCCTTCAAAAGCAGACATTCCAAGTGGGTTACTTGGGGAGAGACTATTTTGATGTAAAATTTAAATAAAACTTGGATAATGCATGCTGGATTGAAAATAGCAGTGGCCGGGAGTCGGCAGCTGCAGCAGGGAGCAACAGACATCTCTCAGTCTCTTAATGTATGAAGAGACGGAGAAAAAGTATTTACGAAGGCTGAATTTCTTACCCACTGTGGCACCGGCGAAAGCATAACCATGCTGACAAAGCTATAGCTGAGTGATTTACAGCGCGGTACTTCCATGAAGAGACCTCAAAAGTGGAGTTCACCACAACCCAAGTATCGGCCAAACCAGTCAACTGGCAGTAACACCAGCCGGGGTGGAAACCTCTGTAGATAATGTACTATGGCTGGCAAAGAACTGGGAACCAAGTAAAATATTAGGTGAAACAAGAGCGTCCTGGGAATAAAATTGTTCGAAAGAGCCCCTGTTGGCAAACACAAACCAAGGACAAATGCCAAGCAGGCTCTGTTGAATAAGCTTTAAACCTTTTATAGAAGGCTGAAGCACAAAAGCTTAGCCTAATCCAACCTATTTATATGAGTGTTTTCTGAACTTAATTACAAATTTAAAATGTTTCCAAATGTGTGGAGTGTTTCTGTTTGGATAGCTTGTCTGGCCTGGGTTCTCAGCACTGCGAAAGAAGTTGTTTGGACTGTGCAAACATGGCTCACCTTGAGGTGTATGCGCACGTGGTCTTAACCGACTCCGAGGCTTGGAAAGTCTACTTAAAGCAATTCAACGTGCGAAGGGTTCAGCTACTTGCCCAGCTGTCTCTGGGTTAGGCTTTTGTTGGTGGGCTGACTGGTTGGTCTATTTTTTGCTCGTTTCTTGGTGTTTGTTAGTCTTATGACCTCCTGTGCTTATGTAAAGTGCTTCAGTAGGCTCTAAAGTCGATACTCAGGAACACTGATAGCGCATTAAGTATTAAAGGCCGCACTACCAGCGAGCACTGGCATTCCACAGTGCTGTGTCACGCCGCAAAGGGCTTGGCCACGCAATTAAGCCCATCGCTGAGCTCTCTCTCAAAGAACTGCAAGGGAAGAAAGGAGCAGGTTGTGGAGCTCAGCAGGCTTGAGCTCAAGAAGAGCAGCTGGCCTCTACAGCAGCCATTTGCTTCACGTGTGCCCAGACACAGGATAGCTTGTGATTACAGAACGAAGCCGCTGTCAGGGAAGGGGCTGGAGACTCTGCGTGTGAAACGGAGGCGTCGGAAGTTGTGGCAGCATAAGAAATGGTAGAGCCAAAGTCCCCTGAGCCCCACAAGGCTCTAATCTACGATGCCCAGTGTAACAGTGAAAAAGCAGAGATGCAACAAGTTAACTGTAAGCATCACAGTTATTTACAACATGCAGAAAGTTAAAATATTTACATTAAAGAGGCGATAGAAATATTGGTGCAGGCAAAGCCCTCAGGAACAGCAGTGGGAATTTTAACTCTGGATGGCTGTGGGATTGGGTATAATCCCTGCTAGCTGGTGATTTTTTCCATGAAAGACGATGTGAAAGGAGCTGGTAACTTTACAGACCTTTTCTTTTTGTAATTTAACAATTCAAAAATAGTAAAGACAGATTTACACTAGTTACATGCAGGGTTCCACCCTGCTGTAATGCAGCCACTGGATTCACGCAGAATATTGCTTCAGGAAAGAGAAATGCTTAAAATTTTATATAGTCAGCCCCGTAGGATGAATTGTATTTGGATTGTCCTCAAACGCATCTGGCGTTCTATTTAAGAAGGGATTTTGCGTTTCATTTTCCCCTCTTGACCCTATCAAGGTTTGTTGCACAACACCTTCTCCGTGAACCTGCATCTTTTTCACCTTTGGAGTTTTTAATCCGTGACAAACCACGCGGCCCGAGCTGTGCTGGCTGAGGGGAGCTGCCGGGAAAATCTGACTTTTGGCAAAAAAAAAAAGTAGTTATTTCTAACGGGAAAACGAGAAAAAGCTGAGCAACTGGGGATTTTTGTTTATTGGGAGGAGAAAGGTGTGTGCGCCTGGCTCCCTCCCCTCCCCGAGGGGGGCGGTGCCCGGGGGCGATGCCCGGGGCGGGGGGCGGCCCGGCCGGGCCCGGCCCTGCCCGTGGCGGCGCGGGGGGCCGCTTCCTCCTCGGCGGGGGCTGCCCGGTTTTTAAAGGCGGGTTCGCCGGCACCCGCCCCTAGAGCGCCGCCAGGCCTCGGCCCGCCCTACCGGACCCGTCCCCGTCGAGTCCTGTCCCGTCCCGCGGCGGAGCCGGCCGTAGCGGCGGGGCCCGGGGGGACCGTGATGGGGCGCGGGCCCGCCCGCCCCTAGGCCGCGGGCCGCAGCATGCCGGCGGCGCTGCGCCTGCTGTGGCTGGGCGGCCTCTGCAGCCTCTGCCGCGGGTACTTCGAGGGCCCGCTGTACCCCGAGATGTCCAACGGCACCCTGCACCACTACTTCGTCCCCGACGGCGACTACGAGGAGAACGACGACCCCGAGCGCTGCCAGCTGCTCTTCAGGGTGAGCCAGCAGCGGCGGTGCGGGGCGGCGGCAGCGGCGGCGCCGGGCGGCGGGCTGAGCCTGCGGGAGGAGCTGACGGTGCTGGGTCGGCAGGTGGAAGACGCGGGCCGGGTGCTGGAGGGCATCGGCAAGAGCATCGCCTACGACCTGGACGGGGAGGAGAGCTACAGCACCTACCTGCGCCGGGAGTCCGCCCAGATCAGCGACGCCTACTCCAGCTCGGACCGGTCGCTGAGCGAGCTGGAGGGCAAGTTCCGTCAGGGGCAGGAGCAGGGCGGGCGGGAGGAGGCCCGCCTGGGCGACAGCTTCCTGGGGCTGCTGCTGCACGCCCGCGCCCTGCTGCGGGAGACCCGCCACGTCTCCAGCGGGCTGCGGGACAAGCACGACCTCCTGGCCCTCACCGTCCGCAGCCACGGCGCCCGCCTCAGCCGCCTGAAGAACGACTATCTCCGCGCCTGAGCCCCCGCCGCGGGGCCGGGGGGCTTCGGACGGCACCCCCCGTCCCGTCCCGGACCTCCACCCCGAGGGTGCAGCAGCGGGGGCGGACTGGAAAGAAGCGCCTCTTCGCCCGCATACATCCTTCACCCCGGGGCAAAAAAAAATAAAAACCCAACAAACTTATTTATTGTTCTCCTTAAACAAATCGCGCGTTTCTGTAAGCTGGGAGGTTAGAGGTATGTTTAACTTAATATCCCGTATTTAAAAAAAAAAAAAAATTGCCTTGCCTTGCGTCGTTTGTCTTTTGGTTACGAAGCGAAGGAAGCTTGCTCCTCTCCCATTCCCTGCCGTCGGTGTTTGGAGCACCTGGTCCGCGGCGGCTCACCTGCCACCAACTTGGGTAACGCGTGGCGCTCGCCAGCCGTGTCCGGACTCGCGTGTAGCCGATGCTTAAATAGCTTTTGTTGGTACTCTCCTTCAGGGTGCAACCTCTGGCCCTCTGTTAACTTTCCTAAACTTTTTGTAATGGTATGTATCCTACGCACGTAAAACATTGCTCTACTCCATAACTTAAAAGCTGTGATTTCCATTTGTGTTTTGAAAGACAGGACTTATTCTGGCAGGATTTGTACTCTTCCAGGCTTGCTTATCTGTGACTCTGAGCTACCGTAACCTCAAGAGCCAGCCGAAAAGGCTTATGTCAGATCCTGAGAATGCTGATGCAGATTTTTATAGTAAGAAGAAGAAGGAGCCCTAACAGCAATTGTCATTTCAGATCCCAAACTGGAGAGCCGGGTTTCTCAGAGCATGTTTCTGAAGCAGACAAAAAGGTTTAGTCTGTGCCAGGACAGTGACATTTCTTGTTGGCGCCTTTGTACTTTTGCTAGCTAAGCAACTAATAAAATTATTTGTGCTCCTAGACAATAGCAAAAGTGCCTCCTGGGAAGGAGGGCGAGGATTGTTTGGGTTTTTAGACTCATTGCTGTTTACTTGTCACTTTGGGGTAACACGGCTACTAGGTTACAGATACTGCAGGCAGAATCACTGTTTGGATGAAAAAAGTTCATATGTTGATTTAATAAATATTTGAAAACAATGTTAAAGCACATTCCTTTCTTTTATTGTTCTGCTTGAGACACTCTTGATTTAAAACATGCTGTTGTAATATGTCTTTTCAGCAAAAAATTACAAGTATGTAGATCCTGCCAAATGAAATAACTTGCTTTTTAGTAAAAACAAATAAAAATTTACAGACCCGAGAGGTAAGCAAGTTTCATTAAAAGCAATGATACAGAAGGGCGCGTACGGCGGCTCTTTTGGAATTTGTAAGCCTTTTTAAGAAACTAGCAACCTCATGGCACTGGAAGAGGAGCTGTTTAATGCACATTTGAGGTCTGATTTTGTTAAGCCTACTCGCACTCAGCTACGCTTTGGTCTGCAGACCATCCCGTTGGTAAGTTACTCAGCAGTGTCATGGGTCAACGTAAGTCACCTGGGACCAGAGTGCTGAAGGCACTGGAAAATGTCTGATGAAGGTAGGTGCTTACAGAGCCTCTGGGCCATCCAGCCAGCTTGCTTTCGCTAAAGGCAGTGAGGTGTAGCTCCTAGCAGGATACTTCAGACGTGCCTTTAGATCAGTGTCTTTGAAGATCTGCCTGAAAAAAAAAATGAAACATTTTATTGATTGACCTCAGTGGAACTACTTTGTGTTATTTTCAAGCATGTTGTCAAGTTAGAAGGTATGACAAGATCTAGCTCTTAAAAATTAATTTATTTGTGATACTTTCCTTGCCACTAAGGTTAGATACAACACCACAAGAGCGAAAAGGGGCCATCTGAGTCGCTCGGTCTTGTCTGCCCACCGTCACAGCAAACCATAGAGCATTTCTGGGATGGACCAAGCCCTAGAGGTGCCTGAGGGTTTTGTTCACGTCCAGTCTCTCCTTTCTCTCTGAATCTTGCCCCTTTGGAAGTAGGTGCCAAAGATGTCATGCAGTTCCATTTGTGCCTGCATGCTTTTTAAAAGGAGTTTTAGTCTCTGCTTACCCACTTTCTGAGTCATTGCTTATACCATGAACTGTAAACATCATTAAAGAAACTAAAATGACAGGCCTTGTGAGTTTTTTTAGCCATATGAGAGCAGCATTCAAATCCTAATAGAAAAATAGTAGTAGTGGTATAAAGCACAGCTTCTTGAATATGCTTTAAGCAGGTTGGCTATTCTATTTGCAGTAGACAACTTTTAGTCAAGCTCAAACTATCCCAAAATATGCAGCATAGCAAGAGAGTAAATATTTGCAGAGCATTATTTTCATATTTATGTGAATATATAATATACAATATGAATATATAATATTAATAGACAATCTCCTTACTTTTCAAAGCAGGAGATTACATGACCTGTGGAGATTTATAGTATAACTCGTTTCACTTAATACCCTTGTCTGTAAGTTGTCATCTAATGAAACAAAACTATGGTTCTTTAAAATCCATGCTAATATTTCATATAATAAATATGAATATTTTGATCATTATCTCCATTGATTAATGTTTCAGCAGAATTTAAACATTTTTTTATTTGAAACTGAAACAAAATCACAATTCTGCTCTGTAAGATTGATTATAAAAGGCTTTAAATGTTCTCTTTTAAAAGGAAAAGGCATACATCTGAGTCTGGTCTATGTGTAAGTTCACGTGTTTAGTAAAAAGTGTCAATCTTTTGTGGATTTTGTGAAGCCATGACAAAACTCTTTTAGGACATTTGAATCTACTACAACTTGATTTACATCATTTTCGTTGGTCTAAGCAAGTGTATATATAAATGTCCATTAAAAATGTGTCAATTTTGAGTTGGAGCTGATACACTAAATGGCCTTCATAATGTGCTACAAAGTGCCTGCATGAACTAGGTGTTCAGTGATATCCAGCAGTTTAAAGTTTTAAATTCAAAATTGTTCTTTATATTGCAGTTCTTTTGGCAATCTTATAATTTTTGCTGCTTTTGCTTTTTTTTTATCTGATAAAACTTATTTTATTAGAAGAAATGAAGATCCTCTGGTATTATACAACCTATTCCAAATAGTAAAGGTCTTTTTATCATTGAAAATTTAGTGAGGATTTTTAAGCAAAGGGCCTTAAAAGGATGATTGTAGCAGCTATTTTGACCCAATAGCTCCTCCTGTTGTGTTTAAATATTGCATCAGTATTGGGTTCCTTTCCCCTTCCTTCCTTTCCCCTTCCTTCCTTTCCCCTTCCTTCCTTTCCCTTTCCTTCCTTTCCCCTTCCTTCCTTTCCCCTTCCTTCCTTTCCCCTTTTCAAAATCTGTGTTGCTTTCTTAATTAATTTAGGAGTTGATGGTACTGAAGAGCAGATGACAATGTTTTCTGGAGGAAAAAAAAATCAAGCAATGCAGCTGTAAGTCACGGAGAGCTTACTTAATATTTGAGTTTTCTTTGCCACTCGGCCTGTGATTTAACTTACTAAGGACAGCATTAAGAGACAAGCTGCCACTCCTCTCCAGGTGATTTACTTTCAAAGGCAATGCTCTGCTATAGACGTTTTTTCATGTCTGCAGATACTCATGTGGAGAGGAAGGAGCTCAGTGTGAATATGAAGCAAACTGTGCTGTCTCACATCAGCACTAATAAAAGCTTGGAAAAGAAATGGCTGCATTTGCAAATGGCAGCATTTGCAAACAGCCACATCTGTGCCAAGTCCATGGCTGGGAATTACGGGTGGTCATGGTGGAAATTGTGGCTGTCTAAATTGCAACTTCCAAAGTTTCACAGGTTGACTTACCCAGAACCATCCTGAGAAAGAGAGAAGTTGAGGGAAGCTTTCAAAAACACGGTAGAGCCTCTCAAAAATCCTGTGTGTGCCAGCTGGGTGTATGAATTGTCAAAGCTAAGCTGCAGCTGCTGTAGGATGTCACGTGCTCGGATGCAGGTTGGCAAGATGCCTGCCTCGGAAGCAAAAAAAATACATGTGCCGTAGTCAATAGAAACAACCTGGTGAGCTCCAGAGAAAGCATCAGCTCTGGTTATGATCTTTCCTTGAGAACTTCTATTTTGTGGAGAAAGTCTCTTGGCTCTGTCTTCTGCTGGTGGCGTAGCTGTTTATTTCAATGGGCTTCATGTTACTTTACAAACCTCTTGCTCACGTTTCTCAGATACCACTTTTGTGATTGGTAAAGAAATTTTCAGCTTACACTGAAGTGCTGTTGAGTGAAATGTATTTGACAGTCATTATTCCTGAAGTAATCCTACACGTTCAAAATCTGGCATTTTTCTGTCTTTTAAAGTGTATTTTTTCTTACAGCCCACTGGGGAATTTATTTTCTATTAGTTTGATTTTTGGTGAGCCATTAGCAAAAATTGAACAATTTGTGTGTCCGTATTTCATTCCTGAAGTATGTAAAGCTGGCAAAAATACTGACCCCACTACATGCTTTTTGAAAAACCTTTTATTAGAATATTAATGTATAAAAAGACTATAACTCTGCTTATTTTATTTTCTTCATAAAGTTGTCATCCTGCCTACAAGATCAGTTTACAACTGGAAAAGGCAGAATTTAATGACCAATTCTGTAACAAGGAAAACATATGGTCTCCATAATCATTACATTTTTAATGATGTGGCTTGGACAGAGTCATCCATGGCTTGTAGAGTCATTTGTCCTCGAAAACTGCCTTACCTTGGGGAGGTATCGCTGAGGATCTCCTACCTGCCATTAGCGTTCTTTCCTGAGAAAAGACCATGCCAAGTGTCTCATATTTTCTCAGATTACAACCTTCCTTAGGCTGTATGCACACATCTTTTAAGTCCTTAGAAACTGCCTATGTAGTAGTAATTGTTCATGTCTGAACTTTCTTCAGGGGGGAAAAAAAAATGTCCTTGGAGAAGGCTGGCTTAGGGACAGATTCATTATCCAGCACTAGATATTGGCAAATGCAGGATGACCGAAAAAGCTGTGTACTCGCATCGTATTTTCCATACTTTTTCCACACTGCAAACAATTCACTGTGACAGGAGTTACCAACATAAATTAGTTTTAGTGTAAATAATAGAGACTTTACTATAGACAGACTGTCCAAACTGCAAGATGTTTTTTCTTTTTACTTATTATCTCTTCTCAAAAATAACGTGACCAAGATTTTCAGTTTAGTGCTAAGCCCAAGACAATTAATTCAGTGGGCCTTTGGTCTCAGGTTCTCAGCTCTTTGACTTAAATTTATCTAAGAGCTTGTTATGCCTTTACCTAGGTAATGATAAAGAATTACTTCCCGTGCACTTTCTCTGTTGATAGCTCTTTGGTTGATCAAGAGCAGTCAACCTTTCTTAATAGCAGGCTTTGTCCTTTTCTATGAATATGAATTTGTTTCTAATGTAATGTGATTTAACTGAGATTTGTATTAAAATTCAGAGTAACGTGAGTGCATATGTTAAATACCTTGAAAGTTAGGTTTTGATGCTTTCTTACAAAGTAATATACTTACTAACTCTGGATTCTAACAGAGGCACAGCGAAACACAAGTTGGTTCATAACTGGGTCAGCAGACAAGTCAGGATGCTATTAGGTTCTTCATTTTAAATAATATCTTGCATATCCTCTAATTTCAGAAGAGTAACCCTAGAAAAAAAATGAGTGAATGAACAAGAGGTAAACCACGCTCAGTTTTTTTTTTTCCTGATATGAAAGGAGTAAAGCAGACCATGCACATGAAGAATGAACCAAAGTTCACCCTGTGCTCGTTTACCCTAGAAGCTAATTTGCAACCAGGCCCAGTTTTTATTTCTAACATTTATATTTCTGTGGCAATTAGGGTTTTCAAAAAGCCAAGCATCCCCTTGTGCCTACATATATATTGATTTATAGCTCCTATCCTAATCACCTTCCCATTGTGTCTGGTTCCATATTTACTTAGATACTCTTACTGAATTTAATATTAATTCCTCTACATTTCTAAGCTACATTTCAGTCTGCCCTGCTGCACAGACGTCTCAGGCCTGCTGTTTATATCTCCTCAGCACGCGTCTGGAGCTGAAGTTCACAGGACCAGGAAAACATTATTATTGTTGGTACGCCTGACCCAACTGGGAATACTGGTCTAGTTCATAGCCTTCTGCTGTCATGTCAGTGTAACAGATTTACTGGACAAAATTCAGAGTTTGCTTCCTACGGATGTTCTGCTGCTTATGCTCTTTGCATGTTAGCCTGTGACTTTAAATTTCACAACGCCCTTTACCTACTAATTGCTGCTGACCTTAAATTTATTTGGCAGTAACTTACTGCAAAGCCTCGCAGTGACACGGAAACCCACGGTATCGTACTGCCCCGTATGAATGATAGCGACAGAGCAGAGCCCAAAGGGAACCGGTGAACTGATCTTGCATTACAGGGTTCAGCCAAACGATGTTGTGACAGGAAAAAGGCACATAAATGTACTGTAAAATAAATTAAGGTCCAGATTTTCATTATACAGGACTTCTGACATACCTCTTTTAGACTTCTTTCTTTTATAGACACTCAGCAAATACAAGCACAACACTAATGAGTCATATTTTGCTGAGTTATGTCATCCCGAAGGCGGTTTGTTTTTATTTCCACTTGGATAGGATACTTTTCCACTTGTGTATTATGTAACACTCCTTATAAAAATAGAGACCCGGTCCTGCAAACACCTTGGAGTGCTCCTGTTACCGAATGAGACTTACGGCTGGTTCAATTCTCACGCTCTCCTTATTATGCCTCTAATACTTCAAAATGTTCCCCTTTGGGCTTGGAAAAAAAGTCTCCATTCTTGGTCTCTGTACAGCTTTTCTTCTCCTTTTTTTTTTTTTTTTTTTTTTTGATAATGAACAGTAATTAAAACTCTGGAATAAATAAAGCAAGGAATTTGTAAACAGTACAGATGAAATGAACCCAGTTACCTGCCAGACATTCAATCTGTCAAGCCTTCAAAATAATTTATAATTTTCAAGCTCCTTATTTCAAATAACATACTTAAATGGCAAGGGGAGGGAGGAGGTATACATTAGAAAGTTATTAAGAAGTAAAAAAAAAAGCAGGAAGATAGCCATGACAACCAAGAATATGTGTGTTCCTTAGGGAAAATGGGAAAAAAAGCAAGGCAAGAATGTGAAAGAAAAGTGGAAAATGGATTTGGGACCTAATTTGAAAGCAACTAATTCCTACCACTCTTTCCTTAAAAGAAAGTCATGCATCCAACTCCATGCATTACAGCACTGCTTTGGCTCATGAAGATTGTTTTTTTTATTGAAGATGGTGAATGATAACTACCAACAAAAATATTTAATTTCCTATAAGTCGCAGACTCGGTCTTAGCCCTTTCTAACTGCCAAAATGCTTAGACAGTCTCTAAACAGTCATTGAATATTTTCACTTCTGCATGTACTAGTTTCCATCCAGCTAGCCAACTTTTCCTCTTTGAGAATGCTTTCCTGTCTGTGAAAAGTGCTACTTAGGCAACATTTATGTTGAATATTTTCCTTTTATTGGTTATACAGAGGCACCAGCACTTTTTGGGGTGCTTTGCAGACCACAGTAGGGCCACGGAGTGTCCAGTGGAGCAGATGCCTCTTGCACAGCTGGGAAAAAGCTTCCCATCTGGAGGAAAGTAAAGTTTTTCCTTTTCTTTTTTAGTTCAGCTCTTCTTTTTCATGTCAGTCATGCCACCAGCTTATGCATACCAAAGAAGGTGAGGATTCCAGTCCAGTACAAGCTGAAAACTTGAAGACCAACATGGGCCACTGCAGCTGAAAACTGCTAGGTGATTGTTCCACTATTGCCTTGGTGAGCCACATTTCTGTCCGTTAGAACTTCCCTCTCTTCAACCACAAGAAACACACTGTTCAAATAAATGCAGCATTAACGTATTTGCCAGCCAGAAGGTATCAGGCACTAAATAATGAGGGTATCTTAATACTGGTTTAAAATTTATTCCCAGAAAATTCATCTGCCTGAAGCTTACTGCTCACAAGATTTGATTGACAGTAAAATCATCTCATCATAGAATCATTTAGGTTGGAAAAGACCTTTAAAGTCATTGGGTCCAACCATAAACCTGACGCTGCCAAGTCTGCCACTAAACCATGTCCCTAAGCACCACATCTACATGGTTTTTTAAATATCCTCAAGGATGGTGACTCCACCACTTCCCTGGGCAGCCTGTTCTAATGCTTGATAACCCTTTCAGTTAAGAAATTTTTTCCAGTGTCCAATCTAAACCTCCCCTGGTGTAACTTCAGGCCATTTCCTCTCATCCTATTGCTTGCTACTTGGGAGAAGAGACCAACACCCACCTCACTACAACCTCCTTTCAGACAGTTGTAGTGATAAGCTCTCCCCTCAGCCTCCTTTTCTCCAGACTAAACACCAGTTCCCTCAGCTGCTCCTCTAGGACTTGTCCTCTAGGGCCTTCTCCAGCTTTGTTGCTCTTCTCTGGACACACTCCAGTGCCTCAATGTCTTTCCCAAAATGTGCCCCAAAACTGAGCACAGTATTTGAGGTGCAGCCCCACCAGTGCCGAGAACAGGGGGATGACCTGCTGCTGGCCACACTGTTCTTGATACAAGTCTGACCTTTAACTCAGAGAAGACAGGCAAGGGCCACCCTGTCTGAAACAGCCAGGGTGTTTTATGCCACAACATCGGCTCTGTTCGGCAATAGTCCCACTAAATCTTGCCTGTAAAGGCCATCTTTTGTTTTAGGTGATGTTTACTGTAGGCTACATCTGGCATAAAAAGACCCCAGTTTGGTCTTTTCTTTCTTTCCCCCTCCCCTTTTCCCCTTTTATTTCCCTTTTTTTTTTCTTTTTCTTTCTCTTTTTCTTTCCCCTTTTCTTTTCCTTTTTCCTTTTCTTTCCTTTTTTTTTTTTTTTTTCCTTTTCTTTCTTTTTTTTCCTTCTCTGCTCCTGCTGTAAGGGCATGTGCCCCATCACACCTAGCAAGGATGGCCAGGACACCCTTCGGTGTATTTCTTCCTGGGTCCCTGCTTTGGTCCTGCGGTCCGAAGAGGGATCTTTGTACAATCTCTCTCTCTCTATATATATCCTTTCCAAAAACTGGGAGTCTGAAGTGGCTGGAAAGCATTTGTTCCACCCGATCACACTCAAATCAAGGCCAAATGCCTTTTTAAAATCCACCCCTCAGTCAAGCGCAGGGCCGGCGCGGTGCTAACACGGAACTCGCCCAGCCCGGTTCTCTCCGCTGTGTTTCGCGGCGGACTAAATCCGTGAAAGATTCCCCCTTAGCCTGAAAGAGATTCCCCCAGCCGCCTTCCCCGGCAAACGCCGCCGCCGGCTGCTGCGAGCCGACGGCTCCGGGCGCGGTGGGAGGGCGCGGCGGCGGCGGGTTCCTCCCCGGGGCCGGGCCGGGCCTACCCTGCCAGGCCGGGCCGGGCCAGGCCGCGGGCGGGCAGGTAAGGGGGGCTGGGGCGGGCCGGGCTGGGGCTGGTTCCCCGTGGGGGCGGTTCCCCGTGGGGGAGCTGCTCGGGGCGGGGGCGGCCGTAACGTTCTCCCCCGGCCCCACCCGTGAGCGGCTGTGGGCCTCGCCTCCTTCACGCCCCTCCGGGGGAAGCGCGTCCGACCCCCGCAGAGGAATCCTTCCGGCGGTGTATCTCTTCCTGGGCCTCCGTACACAGTCGTGAAGTAATATAAAAGTGCAAATTTTATTTCCTTTGCGGTACGCGCTTGCTTCTTTGTTTCTGTTGTAATCCGAGATAAGAGCATCAGGCAAATGTTTTCCCGCAGGCTTTTTGGTGCGATTGTGGCCGAAATGGTGCAACTGAGCCTTGCACCGCGTGCGCTGTGTTTATCCGGGGTTATTCTTTTTCTGAAGTTTGCACTAATTTTTCGCTGGGGCAGTGCTTACAAGATAGAAATCCTCAGTTCAAACGGAGGCCAGTTTGGGCTCTTCCTGCAGTTGTCTAAGTTTTTATGGGTCCGTGTTAAATTCTGCTACATCCTTCGTGGAGCTGGTTACGTTGACCAGCTTCTGACGCAGCAAACTGGGTAAAACTTGGTTGTGATCGGATAATTACACTCTTCATTTCTCTGCAGCTTCTCAACCTTGCGTGAAGAGAGCCTACATTATACAGAGTAGCTCAGCTGTCTTAAAGTGCCATTATTCATAATTAAATTTTAAATTAAATTTTAAAATTTCAAGTGTGAAATAGCAGCACTATTTTGGATAAGTGTCTGCCTGAAAATTCTGAGGGGGTAAGGGGATAAAATCTCCTGGAACTCTTGCTGGTAACTTAGCCTCCACTAGTTTGAGATTAACATCCTACCTCTATTGTAAAAATGAAAAAAAAAAACGAAGTAATGAGGCAAACCTCTAAGCAACTGTCAAGACTTGAAAAACGATGTGGAACATGACGAGAGAATCCATACGTTGTGTGACTGATTCCACGAAGCATCTTCAATAGCCTCCTAGAATAGGACACGTGTTTTCTGCAGCGGCCTGGCACCATCAGCACCAGGAATTTGTTTTTTTCTTACCAGCAACTCAGCTGTCTGGGACTGCAGCATTTTTTGAGACATAAAGTTGTATATTTTTTAGCATTTAGTATTGTATTTTAACATAAAAGTTTTGGGAAAATAGCAGTATAACCCAGTAGTTCTAGTTGTGCAAATCACTGATCAGGAATGGTCGTTCTGCCCAGTTGTTCTGTTTATAGGTACACTTACTAGCAAGGGGGGGAAATGTTTTCTTTGTCATCAAGTAGTAGTTGGCTTCTGTGTGGTACTTTCAAGTATGCAATTGCAGGATTTTCTGAAGATATCAGTATGAACAGTTCAGAGTTCTCCACTGCCATTTGCAGGCTCACCTGACTGTTCTTACATGTGCTCAGTGTAAAGAAAAATTACTTAATTAGAAATCAGAAGTAACAGTTTCCAGACATATCCACCCAGTCCATGGACACCTCTCCTTTCCTTACAGTGTGGTGGAAATGGGCAAAGCCATCAGACTGGCTTTTCTTGTTCACGTGGCAGCTAGGAGCTTGCTAGTGCTGCTTGAGGAATGTTTCATCCCAGCTCTATGCCTTCTGTCATCCATTGCTCCAGGAAGGAGGAACACCAGCACCGGGCTGCCCTTGTCACTCCAGCAGGAACTAGTGGTTACCCTCTTCCCCCTTGCTGGTTTGGAGGGCTGGTGGCTGGTGGTCACTGGGAAGGTCAGAGCGGCTGAATGCTGCGTCTATGACCTGCAGCTGGATAGCCTGGCCATCCAGACCTTGCACGGTGCAGCTGAGAAAGAGGGGGCTCGATGTGCCTGACAGTCACCTGGCACAGAGGCCCCACCTGTGAAGGCTGAGGGTGGTGGAACACTGGAACAGGTTGCCCAGAGAGGTGGTGGATGCCCCATCCCTGGAAACGTTCAAGGCCAGGTTGGATGGGGCTCTGAGCAACCTGATCTGGTTGAAGATGTCCCTGCTTCCTGCAGGGACATTGGACTGGATGGCCTTTGAAGGTCCCTTCCAACCCTATCAATTGTATGATTCTATGAACAAGGAGCAGAAGTTGTGAGAAATCCCCAGTTGGTGTGAAATGCCTTGCTGGAACAGTCTAGTGAAGACACATTGGGTGGCAGCCACGGAGAACTTGACCCAAAATGCTCTGCCACCTCACTGGTGGAAATTGGAAGAAAATTCTACTGAAGGGAGAAGTTTCTGCTGTGATGCTGTGTGTGTGGGACAAAAACTAGACTTACAGCTCTATTTAATTTATCTGTCTCAGAAAAAAAAAAAAACATCTAGAGGCCATGCTGTAGAAGATATTTTTAATCATTGTTGTCTAGGTTTTCATTTTTATAATGACACCGTGATATGAGTAACTCAGGGAAAACAATAAACAGCCTTTTTATTGTTACAAGATTTCTCTTGGTAGGTGGCTAGCCTGAAAAATTGCTTTAACAGCAAACTGAAGTTTAATGCAAACACTGCAGTATATTTAAAGAGTAAATGCTTAACTTTACCACGAGGGAAATCTTTTTCTATAATAATTTTCATGGCTTCCTCTTGCATAACTAGCGAACTTCAATAATACTGGAGGTGGAGGGCTCGTTCTCTCCTAATTAACAGAGGTGTTATACAGGTACAAGTTCATTGACTTCAATAAATTGACATAAATGAAAGAGCTGAATACGTCTGGAGTCTTGGGGCAGGGTAACAGTAGACAAAGTAGATCTGCATATTTTAAAAGCCACATATAATGATCTTTATTCATATTACAAAGTATCCAGTGAAGTCCCTTCCTGCCTTAAACGTATCAAAGGCTCCTGCTGTAGCCTGTGAAGGAGATCCCCCTCTCTCTCTGCGGCATGCAGTGGCTCTTTCAGATTCTGATTCTTGGGACTGGAACTATTTCAAGAGAGTGCTTTGTGATGAACATTAAGTTTGATGACACCAAAAACTGCACTCTTGTGGAACAGAGGTACCGCTGACAGCAGTGTAGGCTTTCTCTGTCCGGTGGTAAAGTTTAGGGCTGCCACCATCCATGATTTTCCCGGCAGCATCACATTTGTACATAGCAATGGTTGTCTGTAAACAGAAGCATCAGTTAATGAAATTAAGGCCATGAAAAGCAGTCTTGCTGAATGTGAGCACTGTGGTGTAACATCCGTGTTGAAGGTAGTTGCTGGGGCTCTTTTTGTAGTCAGTGGAGACAAATAAGAGTTCCACTCCTCTGGTCCTAAAGCAGGTTTCTGGCAAGGTCAGCTGAATCGTGATCCAGATGTTCCTGTTGGTTAGGAGCGTTGGGGATGGTGCGTATGATGTTCAGGTGTAGGTCACTGTGGTACATGTCTGAAGTTAGGTGAGGTAGACCCTTCTGTACAAGCTTCTCCCATCCAAGAAAAGGTGTAAATTCCCATTTGGCTGATGGCCTTTGCCATTGTAACATAAATTACATGTAACTCACATCAATAGCTTCCAGAAGCTTTATTATTCTTTTTTTTTTTTTTTTTTTTTTTTTTTTTAAATCTAGAAGTTGTGTCTAGCAGGATTGGTTGCATGTGGGTTTTTTTTTTTCAGGTTGGTGTTTTGCTCCAAACCATTTACAAAGCTTACTATCACAGATTTAGATGAGATTCTGCTTGACATGTGTTTTACGTGACTGAGTTATCCATTACCAGTTCAGCAACATCTGTGATAGGAAGACA
Source organism: Chlamydotis macqueenii (assembly GCF_036417535.1). NCBI lineage: Eukaryota > Metazoa > Chordata > Aves > Otidiformes > Otididae > Chlamydotis > Chlamydotis macqueenii. Next base: position 66,110,402 of record NC_141560.1, on the reverse strand, counting down.
AGAAACTCACCTCAGCTTCTTGCCGTAAAAGAAAATTCTGATGTGGTTTTCTATTAACACTAGGTGTTATGAGGAGTCTCTTCGAAGCAAGTTCAGGTTTCTTAATTGAATGGCAAAGTAGATGCCTCAAAGCCCTTTGAATCTGGCAAGCTTCGTGTAGGATTTTAAAGTTAGTGATGAATCTTCCCTGAGAGACAGTCAGAAAGTAAAGGCTTAAGTATTTTTTCCTGTCACTTGTTTTGCCATTTTGAAGAAAAATATTTATAGTAAGTTCATATACAGCATTCAGGTAGTTATAACCTGCATTCTAAAGTTAAAAGAAGAGCCTTTGCTTAGGTTAACCACTCCATTAAATATGTGAATAGTACTTAAATTATTTGGTGAGCCACTTAAGAAAGATGAGAAAATTGTGTACAAAACCAGTACATGAACTACTAGATGGATGGATTTAATGGATGTATGAAATATATTGTGGACAAACAATGTAAAGAACTATTTAGGTGGGTGCATTATATATATCCAGTTGTCAGAATTTCCCTTGCCCCTCTCTGCTAACCCAGAGGAGCTTTCTGGTGGCCTTAAACTTCTGTTTCTCGTGATCTTGTCTTAAGCAAATGCCTACAGGAATACCTGTATTTAGTACACAGGAAAAAGCATCTGTGTCCCCAGAGGAGCTGGGTAGTTCGTTCTGGGAAGAGTGCTCTGTGCTTGAGTTCCTTTTACACTGAAAGACGGGTGGAATAAATTCATCCAGCCGTTTATTTTGCTCATATGCTTTCTAGCAGTGTTGTTAAATTCAAGTGGATGTGAATGCCATGCTTTGTGCCGGACAATTCAGCATTGTCCAGGTGTCAGGAATTTTCTGATCTGGCATACTCTGTCGTGCCTTACAAGTTTTCTGTAAGGCACAGAAAACCCATCTTAAGTAAACTGGATAAGGGGTGTGTGGGGGAATGCTCAATTCTGTCTGCGTCATGCTGACTTTGGATGTGGGTAGTATTAGCGTTTTAGGGTTTCGGATAATTTCATATGCAGAAGGGCAAGTATCAACAGCCTCTGGGTTGCCTAAGCAATTAGGCAATGGTTGTGTGCTTTACACTCCTGCATCTTAATTGTCCTAATTCCATCTAAACTATATTTTGGTTGCTTAAATGTATCTGTGGATTTGACCTGTTACCGTCAGGTAGTCCACTGCCTTAAACAGAGGGCTATCCTGAAACTGGTACAGATGTAGCAAAAGTTTATAGTATGTTAAAATGGTCATCCTCTTATTTGTTTTTTGGGAACTAGATATTCTAGAGGGTCAGTATATTGGAAACCTTCATTGTTTTCCAGTACTTGTGTTTTGTTTCAGGGAGATTAAAATAAATATCCAGTTATCACATGTTAAAATTCCTAAAGCATACCATATCTTTGCAGTCAAAGGTAATAAAACTTTGTCCAAGAAATCTCAGAAGGAAACTGCAGCCAGTCTTCCTGTGTAAATATTTTTACAGTCAGGAGGAAAATTGCAGTACTTGAATAATACTTTAGAATTAAGGTGGAGATACACACACACACATATATATTTATATATTTACATATGTGTGTTTGTGTACATATTTGTATATAAATACATAAAAGAAAAGATATTCCGTCTGGATATGAATCAATTTTTTTTATAGAAGAGGTTTTAGTCTGTAAGTACGTCTCTGTAGCTGTGGCTTGGACTGCATTTCAAGTGAAGGTTGACAATTACTGTGTTCCAGTAGGACTACTGCATGCAAACAACAGAAAGTAGAAATCAATATTCTGCTTTGCTATACTCAGTTAAATTAAATTATATTAAAAAAAAAAAAGGAGACCCAAGGATCCAGGATAACCTAGTTCTAACCTGTAGCAAAGGAGAGAAAAAAACCAAAAAAAACCAAAAAAAACCAAAACCAAACCTTCCGGCAACTCCAATATGTTTTAGTGAGAAAAAAGACTGAAGCTAATGAGGTTTCCCTGTATGAAGACAACTGTCAAGACTTTGGCCCTGGCAGAGCATCAATATTTTGCCCTGTGAGTTTAAGAACAAAAACAACAGAAAATGACTCTCAACAAATATGCAGACTTTGAAATGGTGAAACTGTCTATTAAAAATATATGTAATGATTTATTGATTCAGGGGGAGGCCTAGTATTTTTTAGACTTAAAAAAAAAAACATTAGACCAGATCTTATTTTCTAATTTAAGGTTTGGATGCATCATCTTTCTGCAGTATGGTATGCAGCTGCCTTTAAATAAAAGTGTATCTATAGAAAGCAGTCCGGCTGTGAAAGGAGAAAGGAGCTTTGCAGAACTCCGTTGCTGTAGCTAAAGTTGTGTTTACAAGAGGTGGATTCTGTGTTCTCTTTTCCATAGTAGCCACAGTAGGAATTAAGGTGTGTGTATGTACTTTAAACCTTTATCTTTTGAACGTAGTTGGTAGTAGCTCTTACTGTTGGTTTGTGGAGCTCATCTTGAGGTGTTTTTTAAAAAGAGACTGTTGGTGTGGTATGTATTGAATGGACTACAGAAACAAAAGACAGTGAAGATGATGATTAATCAAATTGGAGTCCTGCTAAACAAAGAGATTTTTTTAATTTGTGAGTCTGAATACACCCTCTACGCCTCAAAAAATGTAAGCAACAGATAATGAATGTTCCTAAAGGTTTAGGCTGGAGGAAGGGAGAGGAGAATCATCTTAAAATGGTCTTTCTGCTATACTGACTCCTTCAGTAATAAAATGCTCTTCGTGGTGTTTTAGGAACTCCAGGAAGGCATTCTCCCTCCGACGATTTCATTAAAGAAGCCAAAATGTGGAGGGCGGTTGCTAACGTCCTGCTGAGGGCCAAAGTCCCCGGAGGCAGGGCGTGCTGCCTGCCGCCAGCGCAGAAGGGCAGGAGCTTGCTCACCGGGACCACTCAGCATCGCTGGCACGGCACCGCACCAGGGGTCCGCACCGCCCGGCTGCTCAGCATGGACCTGGGGATACAGAAGGTGGAAGCTCTGGACGCGGGACATTTTGTCCGTGTGGAGTGGGAGGACGGGAGCGAGAGCCGCTACCCCTGCGTCTGGCTGAGGGACAACTGCCAGTGTCCCCACTGCTTCCTGCGCTCGGCTAGGGCACGCAAGCTGGTCTTCGAGGACCTGGACGTGAACATCGTGGTGAAGGAAGTCGCTCTGGCAGATAGAAAAAAGGTATTTGAAGCAAATCTTCATTCATCTTCTCATGAAACTTGTCTAACAATGCTTGTTAATCTGTAAATTAGAGGCAATCCCAGGATGTACTGTAGTTGAAAATCGTTTATCCACAAACTCTACTGTGTATTGGCAAAGCTTTTAGGAATAATTGCAATTTTGGGGAACTCGGATCTTCCCACCTTTATATCAAACTTCACTTTATAGGTGTTATGTAGAGAGCACAGAAAGCCAGGCTTTGGGTTTTAGAATGTAACTGTGCTTTTGAAAATTCTGCTATATGTTTCTTCATCACCATACGTTGAAAGTATAGGCATTCCCCACACTTCAATTACATTTTGACATATGTCTTTTTTTGCTTTATTCTGTAAGCAAATATCCTGCGAATCAGAAAAACAAATGGAAAAGTGATGATGACCTTAACCCTTAACAAAAATATCAGTTTATTAGCTGGTTTCCACTGTGCAAAAGCCTTCATCTCAGAGCAAGCACTCAAGCCAAAGTTTGACACAATATTCAGAGTTGGCCTGTCTGTGTCTGTATCTGTATCTTCCTGTTCTACATTAATATTTGTTCATGAAAAAGAGAGGTTATTGGGCGAGAGAGGACAGGAACTGCCCTCCCTATGAATGCTAATCTTTCCTGCCGTATAAAAACCTTAATATGTCATTTAGATTTTATAAGTTTTATTAAAAGCAGTACATGGCTCCTTTGATACGCAAACTCACTTCCTTCATTTTACAGTTAAAGAAGTTTTAAACATGTTAAAGATGCAGCGGTCAGCCCTTTAGCAGCTGGGGGAGCCCCGCTGGAGGGTGAGTTTTCCGATGCTGACCCATGCAGGAGCATAGCTCGGCTGCAGGGTAAGGGTCTGTATTGAGGAATTCTGGGCTCCCAAGCTGATTATTTGTCAACAGAATTAATGCCGTGGAAATTCATGCTTTGAATAGCAAATGTACTGTCATAGTAGAGGGATTGTCTGCTTCCGTTTATTCTCTGGAATTGAGGGAAGCACAGCACTAATCCTAAACTGATATGAGTGTGTTACCTTGATGTGAGTGAGCAGAACTATGTGAAACGGGAATCAATATCCACTCAACAGCCCTGAGAATTCAGCTGAGGGTGTGTGCTGCGCCTGAGCTCTTTTGGTTCATGACAAGCAAAGGCATATGCTTTCTTTCCTTTTTTTTCCCTCAGGAATTAAATAAATTTTTTTAAGATTTTTTTTTTTTTTTAAAGAGGGAAGACTTTTCAGAACTAGGATTTATCTCCTAGCATTTCTTTCTTGTCCTTTTTCTTTTTTTTAACAAGCTGCCAGTGTTTTGGAAGATATTTTTGCTCTCTTCTGAGTTGTGGTGTAGCACTGTCCCCAGTGATAATGTGCCAGCTTTTGCGATTCTCCTCTTTCTGCTAAGCACAGCTCCCACAGTGAAAGCAGCCCACACAAACAGCGAATTAGGTTGTGGGTTCGTGTGAAAATGACCATTTATAAAAGGTGTCAGAATTTGGATGATGTTCAGGCTAGGTTTTCATTACATGTTTGCCATTATGCTCCAGGGAAGGCTTAACTGTGTTATTAATCTAAGTATTACTTTTGTACTTTCTAAGGATTTTTTTGGTTGTTCTGGATGATGGTTTTTTGGGAAATTTTTTTACTCTAAAATTATCTTTCATTTTGTATTGGAAGATCTCTATTACATGGCCTGATGAACATGCAAGCGAATATGAAGCTGAGTGGTTGAAGAAACGATGCTTCTCTGAAGAAGCCAGAGCAGAAATGCAAAAAGATTTATTTTTACCAGGTAGGAATTAAAACCACATCTGTCATACTTGTTTCAAATGTGAGGGATCTGATACCGACAGTCTTGCCTGGAGGTCCCTGCATGAGGACTAGGTCTACCCGGCTGGAGCAGTGGGGGGCACTCTTGGTGCTCAGTGCCAGGCTTGCTTACCCTTTCTCTCTTCTAACCTCTGGACCTGAGAGGAGTTCAGCTGCTTGGGCTGCACTGGCTTTCCTAAAAGCCTTTTCCTTCTAGAAAGGGTTAGGAGGTCTCAGAAATGAGCTTTGTGGACCTGCAGTGGTCTATGTGACAATGCAAGTGTGTGTGTGCTGTTTAAATTATTTAAATTTTTATTTTTAGAAAGATTATTTAGAATTGCAAGGGAGTTATAACTGAAATTTTAAAAATTCTGTTTCCATGGCCTTCTGTTAAAAAGTAACTGTGTAGCGTAGCAATGTCAGGTGCTGAAGTTCAGGTCGTGTTTGCCCTCTGTCCCCTATTTACTGCAGTAGTTGACTGTCTTTTGGTCATGAAGCGTTTTGTGCAACCAGTAGTGTAACATTTACGCAGTACAAATCACTCGCCCATCTGAGTGAATAATTATAAACCCTCTAGGTCTGTCACCATGCACATCATCATTTTTTTGGCAGTCTTTCAGATTGCGAGCTTGAAACGTGTGAAAGCTTGCAAGATTTCTGCTGTTGCGCTTGACAGTGTTCCTGTGAGATCTGCTGTTGCAGAAAGTTGTGGGTCTGTGTTCAGAGTTAAGGTTGTATCCATTAAAATAGGATATTACTTTAGAAGAAGGAGTCTAGAGGCAGGCTGGTGGTGTGAAACTCAGATCCAGGTATCAGTTTCCTCAGAACTCAGCAAAGGCAAATCTGCAATTGGTTAATGCTTGGGGTTTTTTTGATGTTTTTTTGTTCTAACAAATAAAAGGAAGAATGTTTGGGATTTTTTACATGAAAGATGAGAAATGGGAAAATATGTGGCTCTAGGTATCTCCAGCATCCGAGCTTTGGGACTTTAGGGACAACTAAAGCGGCCCATTATCTTTCCCAGTTTCTGCAGGTCAAATATTCCTTAGCTCCTACCACTCATTCTCCTAAGCAAAAGTTCTTAAGATTCAGCCTTTTATATAGAATCATAGAATCATAGAATCATAGAATCATAGAATGGTTAGGGTTGGAAGGGACCTTCAAAGGTCATCTAGTCCAACCCCCCTGCAAGGAGCAGGGACATCCCCAACTAGATCAGGTTGCTCAGAGCCTCATCCAGCCTGGCCTTGAACGTTTCCAGAGATGGGGCCTCCACCACCTTTCTGGGCAACCTGCTCCAGTGTTCTACAACTCGCATTGTGAAAAATTTTTTCCTAATTTCCAATCTAAATCTACCACCCCACTATTTTAAAACCATTACCCCTTGTCTTATTGCAACAGGCCCTACTGAACAGCCTCTCCCCATCTTTCTTGTAGGCCCCCTTGAGGTACTGGAAGACCGCTATCAGGTCTCCCCGGAGCCTCCTCTTCTCCAGGCTGAACAGCCCCAACTCTCTCAGCCTGTCCTCATAAGAGAGGTGCTCCAGCCCTTTTATCATCTTCGTGGCCCTCCTCTGGACCTTCTCCAACTGGTCCATGTCCTTCTTGTGTTGGGGGCTCCAGAACTGGACACAGTACTCCAGGTGGGGTCTCACCAGGGCAGAGTAGAGGGGGAGAATCCCCTCCCTCGACCTGCTGGCCACGTTCCTCTTGATGCAGCCCAGGATGCGGTTGGCCTTCTGGGCCGCAAGGGCGCATTGCCGGCTCATGGTGAGCTTCTCATCCACCAGCACTCCCAAGTCCTTCTCCTCAGGGCTGCTCTCAACCCATTCTCCGCCCAGCCTGTATTTGTGCCTGGGATTGCCATGACCCAGGTGCAGGACCTTGCACTTGGCCTGGTTGAACTTCATGAGGTTGGCATGGGCCCACCTCTCCAGCCTGTCAAGGTCCCTCTGGATGGCATCCCTCCCTTCCAGTGTGTCGACGGCACCGCACAACTTGGTGTCATCGGCAAACTTGCTGAGGGTGCACTCTATCCCACTGTCCATGTTGCCGACAAAGATGTTGAACAGGGCCGGGCCCAGCACGGACCCCTGAGGGACGCCACTCGTGACCGGTCTCCACCTGGACATTGAGCCGTTGACCACCACTCTCTGAGTGCGGCCATCCAGCCCACTCCTTATCCACCGAGTGGTCCATTCATCAAACCCATTTCTCTCCAGTTTAGAGGGAAGGATGTCGTGTGGGACAGTGTCAAAAGCTTTGCACAAGTCCAGGTAGATGATGTCAGTTGCTCGTCCCTTGTCCACCGATGCCGTTACCCCGTCATAGAAGGGCCACCAAATTGGTCAAGCACGATCTGCCCTTGGTGAAGCCATGTTGGCTGTCACCAACCACCTCCTTGCTCTCCATGTTCCTTAGCATGGTTTCCAGGAGAATCTGCTCCATGACCTTGCCAGGCACAGAGGTGAGGCTGACCGGCCTGTAGTTACCCGGGTCTTCCTTATTCCCCTTTTTAAAAATATCTGACGTACAACTTAAGTGATGAGTAATATTTCCATCCATTTCAATGGATCATATAACAGACTCTTCGTTGTTCAAAATGGAACTTCCCCCCCCCCCAGCGATATAAAAGTTCCTGTCTACTTTAGCTTTGGCAAGAGTAAACTACACTGTTTACTATTTGGGAGGGTTGGCCATGTTCACAGAATGAACGTGGTGAAGATGCAAGCCTCATTCAGGGAAACTAGACTTGATTTCTCAGGTAGCAAGAATTTTTATTTGGAAAAATGAAGGTGCTGTGGAAGCTAACAAAATGTGCAGTGGCCTTTGGGGGAGCATGTAAATGAATGTAAAGGGAATGTTGCTCTAATTAATGCCCAGACAAATTCGTCTAGATCTCTGGTTATGGTATCAATAATGGTAGCGATGGTATCAATAACTGAGATTTCAGTATTTCAGTTATGATGCTACTTTTTTTCAGTCATTATGAAGGCTAGCTGGCTGTGGTTTGCCTTCGTATGCACACGTTTACACAGTGCTTCCTCTCAGTATCTAAATGCAATGCTTGTTTTGGAGGCCAGTTGTCCCCTCTGCCACTGCTGATGTCCAGTGGTGCCATGTAGGTAAAATACACACCGAAGTTTGATTCTTTGGGCAATGCTTTTGCAAATTCTGTTTCCCATGGTAGATGTAAAGAAATATGTTTATAAAAGTTGCACTAAAAAAGGGCCTGCGTTAACTTTGACTTTGTTTAGTAGTGTCATTCTGCTCTTCCTCGTATTCTCAGAGAAGATCTGGCTCGTTATGATGCGTAGCTTCTCCCAGCTTTTCTGAGGTTTCAGTTGCAAAAAAGACTGCCATTACAAAGCGTGGGAGCTTGCTTGCTGGCTGGTTTAAGACCTGTTTCTCATTGTGTGCCGGGGTAAGTTTAGAATTCACTTCCTTCTGGTCAGTGAAGTTACACACTGCAAATTACATGCCCTTAAGTAGCTAATAATATCCCAGCAGTATAATCTTACAGACGATGATACGGAATGCCAGCCCTGCATGCTGGTTCAACAAATATAAGAGCAAGCTCATCAGACTGCTGTAGTTAGAGGTTAACCTTCACTGCTGACATTATCATAGCTGTGGCTTTTCTCATTTTTTTCTTTTTTTTTTCTTTTTTTTCAAGTGGTTATTTGCTTTTCATGTTGCTTTTGTGATGGTTTTTCATTTTAATTTCTAATTCAAAAAATTAGAAGTCGGGAGTGTGTCAAACTTGAAGAGAAGAGTAGGTCAGATTTTCACTGCATGACAGAAGTGGCTATAAATAGCTCTATGGCAACATGTCAAGTTTCCTTTTTTTTGTGAACACTGCCAGATCCTACACGTGTGGTGTGCAAAGTTCACTGTTTGTGTATACCAAGGCTCATTTCAGGCCAGCTTGAAGATACTTCAAAAAGAGCAGCAAAAGAGCCATCTTCTACTTCTCCAGTTCTGATGTCTTAAAGTTATTTTTCTTTTTCCCTCCTGTTTACTTGTATTCTCCCCAACAAACTTCACAGGAGTGATTTACCACCTTGTGCAGTCTCTCTGTAACTCAGATTTGGTGTGTGGTAGAGGAAGCTTGTGGGAGACACTGAGTATGCCAGGTGTTACCCAGCTTCTCACTGGATTACGTTTGCTGAGGCTCATTTTCCAAGACACTGGCATCCCAGCAACAGGATGTGGGCGGGAAAAAAATTGAATAATATCACAATGATATTTTTCTGTTGGGTGGAAGAAAAGAAGATTCAGCAGAGGTAGTACCTGGTGCTACTTAGTATTTTTAACTTTAGGTTAGATTAAGGTTTTAAGCTAAAGTTAAAGGTTTCAGATGATGATGGTCCTTTAAAATGTGATAATATGATATTGGATATATATCCAGCTCCACCAAAGTTTGAATTGGGATGATAACAGCATCAAGGGTGCTTTCAGTTTCTCTACTAGGTCCTGAGAGATGATAATTTTACGAGGAAGAAGTTAAAAGTTGTTTTTTTACTAAAAGAGTTTTGATCATTTGAATTATGCTGTAGTAATAATTAACAAGAGCTGCTCCCCTGAGTTAGGCTGCCCTATACATAATTCACAATACAGAAGAAAATACGTTTGGCCTTCAACAAATGTTAAAGTACACATTGTAGACAAAGTAATTTTAGATTAAGTAAAGTAATCTATGATGTCTAGACTTTCTTTCCCACATGACTCCAATATAGAAGGTTTTGACCAGTGCTGTCCCAATCTGCATAGTAAATGCTGAATAATTCCAAGTGTTTGTGGATGCACACAGACCATCTGCAGGAACTGGGCAAAGGACATCTTCTCATTTTGTACACTCTAATGTAGATGGCTTTTTGTGACTAACTTGGTGTGATCAAGAGATGGTATTCTTTTTTTTTTCCTCTGAATTATCATTCTGAAATTGAAAGAGGCAGTGACTCATTAATTCTCTCAAAAGTATTTCATTCTTCCCATTTTGAAAAGTGCGTGTATCTGGGGTTTTATTAGTCGTAATGTAAATGGTCAATAAAGACACAAAATCATTCTACAAGACCTTTGTTTTTATCCCTTGCAAATTGTTCAGCTGCATTTGTAAACATAAAGATTTTTAATTCGTCAACTGCAGCTGTGCTGTGCAAGTGAGACCTAAGGCTACCCAGGCGCTAATGGCTCACTCTTGTCTTTCTTACCCTTCAGCTTTCACAGTTTATGTTTTCAGATTTCTGCTATAGTACAATGGGAACTGTATTAACTGTGGTTACGCAGTGGGAAAAAATGTGCTATGCTGACACGATAGAATAATGAAGAACGTGAGTGGGATCGATTACGCCAAGGAAATACTGTGAAAGACTGCAGTCCCTGTTTAGTGCAGCTTCTTGATAGATTTTCAGGCTGAAGGGTCGGATAAAAATGGGCATGAAGTTCCTATTGTTTGGTATATGGGAGAATAACATACCCTGTGGGGCACACAATTTTCATATAGACTTTTTAAAAAATATTGTTACATGGAAGAACTTAAGTATCTTCACATCACAGGATCTTTCTGGTTTTATGATGTATGCTTTCCTGTCCTTTTTCCAAAGAAATAGAGACCTGCTAATTTGTCAAATTATAAATATTGGACAACATACAACATTTTTGTCTGGGGCTGAGAAGAAAATCTTTATAAATACTGCTTATTTTAGTGTAGACCTATTACTTGTCTCCTACTACTATTGTACTTACCTGGCTGTGATGGTCTCTGGGACTGGTCAGGAGAGGAAGTCTTTCACTGCTTTTTATACAAATATGAGTTGTTTAAAAATAGCTCATGCATATATCAAACCTATGTGTTAGAAGTCAGACCTTAGATCTGTTGTAGCTGCCAGGAGGATTAAAACTGGCACCAGTATATTTGAATTAAGCTCTAAGATCTCTCTGAAAAGACCCCACAATGACTAATATGCAGAGCATAAAGATTAAAAAGGCTATAGGAAATTATGTGTTAAAATGATGTGGAAACTGCCATATAATCTACTCACTGTGACTTACTGTATGCACCTGGTGTAAGTAAATATCCAGCAGTCAACTGCAGAAAGCCAGCATGATTGTTAGCCAATTTCCTCTTTGCTAATAGTAAAAACATTAATTATACATACAGCCGTGAGCTAACATTTAAATGCTGTAAGTTTCTCTCCATTTTGTGTGGCTTGCTGCAAAGGAATCACTTTATTTTAGTCATGGCTCTAAAATTTTTTTCCACTCCTTTCTATTCATGGAGGTTATGCCTTTCTAATATTTTGAAAGGTTTATGCAGTGCAACAGACAGTGGTTTGGCTTGTGCTCTAGGTATGCAAGTTTGTTGTTTGATTGTTTTTCATCCTTTTCTTTGGCGTATGTGGTGTTAAACAAAGTGGTCAGATTCATATTCTTAGCATAAAGCATTTGACCCTGTTGTACATGAAATTTTCATGGATGCGCTAACAAAATGTGTCATCTTTAAAAAATAGTCAGAGAGTAGCTGTAACGGTTTACCGTCCAGACAGAATGATGTATCAAGATGGGCTTTATGAAGGTCTGTGCTTTATGCAGTACTGTTCCTTATTTCCATCAATGACTATGATGGAAAGCAATAGCCACATTAAATGTGCAGATGACACCAACTAAGGGTTGACGGGAAGTGTGTTGAAGGACCAGGGTTGCAACTTTAAATGACCTTGACAAATAGGAGAAATGGTAAAAACAATAAAAGATGCTTAATGGGTTGAATGACTCGTTCATCTAGCCTAATAGTCTCCAGCGGCTGAGCCACTCTCTGCAGTCCATTTCCTTCATATTTTGAAATTTCTTCAGCATCCATGGTCATTGCATCAGTGTTTCCTGTAGGATACTGCAGCTCGGCAGCGGTTCGAGTGCAAGGTAGGGAAATAACCACCCAGGTTGGGTGGGGTTGGCACTGGTTACAGGCTGAATGTGAGCCTGTGCTGGCAGTCTGGTTTGGGATCAAGGCAAGAATTGCTTTCAACTGAGTCCAAAGAGAAGTCCAAGCTGCAGAGGAGATGAAGTAGTCCTGCTCCATTTGATGGAGTAAGGCTTCCGTAGCGTGTACCGTTTCTGAGCACCATACATCAAGAAAGACTACAAAGCGCTCATTGGAGAGCACTGTACGTGACTAGTGGTCTGGAAGCGTCTAAGAAATCAAGTGCTGGGGGCAGAGTGGGGAGAGAGAGAAGGAGCTGTTTGTTTTCCATGTTCATGGTGGGTACGTCACTGTACAAATGCATGTGTATATATGTGAACAGATTTTCTTAATGCTTTTCAGAAGAGAGAAAAATTTGAGCTCAGACACACTATAAGAAGTTCCAAATTAAAAGGAACATTTTAAGACAACATGAAGGCATGTTTTTAATAGCAATAACTTTACAAGCCGCACTGGATTTTTTTTCTTCCCGGTTACCAACTGCCTCTGTGTTCCATACATTTCCCAAGATTAGTAATTCTTGGAGCTATGCACAGAGCATTTTCAACTTTTGGCTTATTTACCACAGTGTCATTACAGAGTACGTTGGCAAATGTCGGGGGAGGAAAGGTTACTCCTGCAGTAGCTCAAAGACTAAGCTCTTGGCTGCATGAGGATGCTGCTGAAGGGCTGGGAACTTGGAGCCTTTCTTCTCTGAAACATGAGGTAGGATTTAGAAGCCTTTGTGTACCAGCCTGCACCTTTAAAAATAAAACCAAACTGAGTTCACTGAGGATGCTGGCTGTCCTTATTACTGAATGTGAATTCATGTGAGAGAACTGGAACTTTGAGGACAGAGTTTATAGCCGCACCAGGCAGGGTTTAACTGTATGTATCACTTTCTGTCCTTGGTTGGTTGGTTGTGGGTTTTTTTAATACAAAGTAGCTAAACACCTAAAAAAAAGCCTAGGAAACTGCTTTACTTGAATCATTTCTCAATTTTAGTTAAATGCCTGAAGAATATAAGTGAACAGTTCTGTTTCCTTGAGATTTTGCGATCGTAGCATAGGTTAAACATGTCTTCAGTCCACGGGCAGTGTTGACTCCTGAATACGCTGCGGAGTCTGGGAAGGGATAAATTCCCAGTGCCTTAGCAGGATTCACATCACTGATAGTTTTTACACAGATTGCTCTTGCAGGTTACTTACAGAAGCATTTTGTATTTAGCTTTTGTCTCCCCTGGCTCCATAGAGTTGGAGATGTGAGGCCAGATGACTGCCTCCGGTGCAGGGGCCCTGGCTGGGAGGAAGACCAAATGAGTTGGTGTTCCTTGAATATTCCCCACAGGACAGCTGTGAGGGTTGGCAAATTTGTTCTACCGAAATCAAGGAGAGTACCAGACAGGCGTGCTGAGCGTGCACTGTTTTGCAGTACTGTGGCAAAGCAGATGTTTGCAGGAAAAGCCAAAACCACCCCAGAACCTGCACCACAGCCCATGTCTGTTGGCTGCAGAAGGTGTGTCCTGTATCAGGTGGAAATTCTAGGAAGCACAGTGGAAACTGAGAATTTAAACAAGAGAACTTTACAGTCCATGTGCTCCGGGAAGCCTGGGGCTCCTGGAGCAGCAGTTAAATTCGAGGTGCATATATTTATTTCCCAAAGTGGGGAAAAATCTGTTGGTATATTCCTTGAAATACTAATACTCCTCTACGCTTTGTTTTATGTAAGGAAGATTGGGGAAATTTTCATTAGCAAGAAAAAGCAAAAAAGACGAGGAAGGAAAAGTTGAAAGTTGAATATTCCATTAGATTGTATTTACCTTCACCAACACTGAAGCTTAAATTTGTCTTTCAAAGGATATTCTTGGCAGCTTGTGAAGCATACCCAAAGCTATTTTAATTTCATAACTTTTAAGAGAGAAAAAGGAAAACATTCATATTCTATTTTTTTCCCATCTTTCAAGTGTGTGAAAGGATGTATGTTGAGTTAAACACACTGGAGCAGTGAGTTGCAGGCCATGGAGTGGTCTCAAGAAGGAATTTAATGAGGTGAGACTATATCCCTCCTCAAGGATTGCACTTTTTTTTCATTTTGTGAACATGTTGTGAAATTCAACAGCTTGTCAATCATACTACAGCTTCTTTGAAACACAGAGTGGAGTATAAAACATGGTCTGTGTGGACAGCTTATATTTGGGTACGTGGGTTGTGTTTCTTGGACAGTCTCTAACTAGCCTTAGCCAAAGCAGAGAGGGATCCTAGTGCCTGGAAATTTGCAGACTTTGCAACTGTTGAAAAATATTGTAACTATGTAGTGTCTGGGTTTGGGTTTTTTTATGAGCACATTGCATTTTGTACTTGCTACCTAGATCTAGAGAGAGGAAAATAGTCCCCAAACCTGGCCCTTTACATCTCTCTGCAGTACAGCATGTCCCTCAGTCACCAGGTGAAATCTCCCATTCTGAAAGCTGCTTGAAATATAGAATAGTTTTTATTGGTCTTGTTTGTTGAAGGGATGTTGGAATAAAGAGAGGTGTAGGTGTTTTATAAGTGATGCCGTCTACATTTTTCAAATGGTTGTGGTCTCATTTCTGGGATGTAATCCCTTTGATTGATGATTGGACAAGTTCACTGTTAGCTAAAATACCAAGTAAGCTAGATGTGATTTAAATAAAACAAATATTCTATGGAACAGATAAAATCTTTTAATGCTGTATTGTGCACTCTCTAAATAATAAGCAGCTTCAGAGGAAAATACATCAAAGCAAGGGAAAACAATTATGTCTTTACTATAAGAATAAGAGCTCTGAGTCAATATTTAAGAGAATGCTTGACTTAAACCTAAGGTGTAGAGTTTTCAAAAGATTGGAATCATTGCAAAATTTATGTGAAATGAAATGTAAGAAATGGCATCATTGCCCATTACTGTGCAACATCTTTGGTTTGAACGTGTGTGTGTGTTTATTTGTGCATACAAACTTGTAAACTGGCAAATTTATGAGATATTACAAGTGGAAATAATGAGAAGAGAGGAAGGAGGCAGTGTGTTGTATTTGGAGAGTTCAAACCTGAAATAGGTCTTTTCGTACAGGAAATAAATAAATTACCCCACATTTATTTCTGTGCATTACAGTAACTTCGAAGGGCAGGTGTATATGTCCAAATTGTCCTTTGCATCTGCCACCAGCACTGCTTTTCAGATCGAGTGAGCAGATCACACCTAATTTCCTCATTCTGCCAGTTGATGAGTACCATTATTTATACCCCCCCCCAGAAAGTCTGAAAGGTGTAAGACCCAAAGTTGCTAACAAAAAGCTTGGGGAATCGCAGTCACCAGGGTTGTTTTGTTTCTGAAATCAGCCAAGTCATGGCAGTTGACAGCAAAAGAGTCGTGAGATCGGTGGTCACGCTGCCATGTCGTAGTTCCACGGCCAGCGAGCTGAAATCAGTGGAGGGGACAGAGTGCTGTCATGGTGGGGGTTTATAAAGGCTTGTGTGCTCTCTGTTCAGCAATAAAATATTTTTTTTTCCTGTGACTCAGAATTGAATACACTGTGTGAACGTTTCAGGTGGTAGCAGGTGGTGTGAGAGGAGGTGGGAGCAGAGCAGAGGTCCATCGAGCAGCTGGTGCAGGGGGTATGGCTGTGCAGAGCCCGGGAGCTCGGCAGCTGGTAGCTCTCTGGGTCTGGGCCATCCCTCCCCTCAGCACCTTCTGCTCCAGTCACCCCTCTGGAAATGAATTGCTGTGTTCCCTGGGCAGAGTGCTGTCACCCCAGAGATTCCATAGCAATGGGAGAGGCTGCTGGTCATGCAAGTCCCGTGCTGGCAGTTTCTGGCCATTTATACAAAAGTGGAAAAAAAAAGTTTACAGTCTGATTATCCAGTTGTAAGAGCCTCTGTTTTCTGGAGCTCTGTCACTTCACTTTCAGCTCCCAAGCTGCCAGGCTGAGGTACCCCAGCTCCCCTTACTTGGCTCCAGCTTCCTCTGCAGCCAGCAGCATCTTTTATTCTGTCTCCAGACCCACCTTTGTTTCTACCACCCAGTCCCCACTTCAGTTTCCCTGAGTTTTTCCCCAGGTAATGCATGTCTTTCTCCTCCCTGACAGCTGCTCCCATCTCCAGCTTACGTATTTCCTCCTCAGGGGCCCAGGAGGGAGCCTCTAACAGACAGCACAGGAACAGCTCAGCTCACAGAATCATGGAATGGTTTGGGTTAGAAGGGACCTTTAAAGGCCATGTAGTCCAACCCCTCTGCAGTGAGCAGAAACACCTCCAACCAGATCAGGTTGCTCAGAGCCCCGTCCAACCTGGCCTTGAATGTTTCCAGGCATGGGGCATCCACTACCTCTCTGGAAAACCTGTGCCAGTGTTCCACCACCCTCATTGTGAAAAAACTTTTCCTTATCTCAGGTCTGAATCTGCTTCCCTCTATTTTAAAACCATTACCCCTTGTCCTGTCACAACAGGCCCTGGTAAAGTGTCTCTCCCCATCTTTCCTATAAGCTGCCTTTAGGTACTGGCAGGCGGCTGCAAGGTCTCTGGAGCTTTCTCTTCTCCAGGCTGAACAGCTCCAACTCTTTCAGCCTTCTTTCCTTCTCGTCTCTCGCCACAGCTCCCTGCCTCCATGGGTGACCTCCTGTAGCAGGTGGTCAGCTGCCTGGGCAGCGGAGTGGTGGAGATGCTATCGGGTGTGAAGCTGTAGGGAGGCCTGTCACCAAGTCTCCTCATGGTCTTGTACCTCAGCAAGCTTAGGAGGGTTGTCAGAGACGTCACTAAAACGTATTTCTGACATCGCCTCAGTCACCAAAATCAGAGAAATTAGAGCCTTTGTTGGAATTTTTTCAAATACAAGCAAAAAATGTACACCTGTGTTGTGTTTTGTTCTAAGAAACAGCCGATCCTTTTTACTGATTGTTCGCCTCATAAATTCAATATAAAGGAACCTTCAACATAAAAAAACCCCCACCAACCCAAAATATTATATTTTGCTACAGTTATAAGCAATTAAAAACAGGATTTTACTATAGAAAAACTATTTCTGAGGACATGTTAGTGCCCCTCATTATTAACAACTCTTCCAGTAGTATAGCTGCCGTGTGTGGAGTGTGCGTGTGCTGCCAGAAATACGTATGGGTAAGTGGTAGCGCAAGATAAGGGAGAAAACAATTAGCAATGATGCGTTCTAGCAAGGGAGCTTAATAAAAGTTGTATTGTGACCTAAGATTAATTTACACTAGTAAACCTTGTAGTCATTTCAGTTTTAATGTACTAATGATGCTTGTAAACCTAATTGTAACAGTAAAATTGCTACCAAGCCCCTGTGGCAGCTTTCTCTCAAGTGCACAGGCAACGACTTCGCTTGGCTTTAAACCCTGTACTATTTTAAACTCCTTGTACTATTTAAAAATCTCTGTGAATAAACAAAAAAAAAAAAAAAAAAAACAAAAGACCAGGATGGGTTCAGCAGTATTTTAGGACAGTCTTCTCTGGAATTCTTCCACCTGTGTTAGAGAATCACCAGTAGTTGTAAAGTACCGAATGTGACCCACGACTGTGTCTTCCACTGTCCTCTGCCAGTGGCACAGACAAGTTAAATGGAAGTTAACTGCACTAACAACTGGCAGGCTCCAGAAAATGTCCCAGTGACAAGCTGTGCTTTGGGCTCCATGATTAATTTCCTGCCTTTTCATTTTCTGTCTACATTACTGTTCCCTTGAGTTCTTGGCTGGATGCGCTGGAGCCATTAAAACTTAGGTGCTATCTGTTTCAGTTGTGTCTGGCAAAATGGGCCCTGGCAGGATTAGTCTGGGGGGAAAAAATGAGGGGAAAGAAAAAAAATCTTGATTATTTTAACGAAGTGATTTTGGCATAGGAATACTGAGGCTAAAATAAAGAATCATGGGGTTTAGTTGTTATTATGTGGTTTTGCCTGCACTAATGAACAGCTACAGCACGGCCTTTTATTGAAGGAAATGAATTTTACCAACATCTCTGAAAGTCTTAAAGTGTACCTGACTGGAGGAGTTTTAGTTGGATGGTTAACAAAGAGATTCTTCCTGAAGCATCCTGGTTCTTCCTAGCTTCCCCACATGGACAAGAGACTTCTAGCAGTTTTCTACAGAAGCTACCACCTTAGGCCCCCCCTCACTAACAAAACCACGACAAGCTCTTGTATGCTGCTGGTATGATATGAACGTGATTTGAGTTTGTTTATTATTATTATTATTATTATTATTATTATATCTCTTTTCAAACTTTGGAATATACTGAAATTGACAGGCGAGAGCAGTCCCAGGGGAATGGATGGTCGAGTTTAGAACATAATTTTGAAACACACAGTTGGTGCTAATTTTGGCCTTGTTTTCTGTGAGTCTGGTAACTTTACATGGAAATTACTTTCTTCATCTGTGTTTTGAAGTGGTCCTGCTATATTCCTCACCCAGGGTCTGGAGATTAGTTAGTGTGAAAGGAACATTTGGACAATTTTGCTGCCAAACTGACAAAAATGGCTGTGGAGCATCTACAAGGTGATACTTTCTGAAGCTGTAAGCATTGGCCAAACTTAACTAGTTTCACAGGAATGGCAAATGTATGTTCCTAACACGTGAACAACTTACTTGCCAAACTTGACACTCGAAAGAATGAAAGCACTAAAACGTCTCTGCTAAGCCAATGTAGAAATTTTAACTTGGCTGTGCTACTCATTTTTCATTGATCTAGGGTTTTGATCCATTTTCACTGTTATTGAAGCTCTCCCAAAATTATTTTCAGCGGATACTGCCATGGCAAACCTCAGCCCAAATGGGTAAACGTTGACTAAGTTACAAGCAAGTGAAACCTCCTGGAAAAAGAGGTGGGAGGCAGCTCCAGTAGAGAGCTCCTCCAGCTCTGCTGGCTGATGAAAAATGTCTCATGGACACAGGCAAGGGAAAATGAAACCACTGGCCTAAGATTATTAAGCACACTTCTTTACAGAGCTCTGACGGAAGTTTTAATTGTAGAATCATAGAATGGTTTGGGTTGGAAGGGACTTAAAGATCACCCAGTTCCACCCCCCTCCCTACCTTGGGCAGGGACACCTTCCACCAGACCATGTCGCTCAAAGCCCCATCCAGCCTGGCCTGGAACACATCTAGGGTGGTACAACACTTTCCTCTAACATACTCCATATGTCTCATGCAGATTATTTTTTTGAGCCGTACAGGTAAGGTGCAAGATCTTGCTGTGGAAAGCTGAAGGAAGAAAACTCTGGAGTTGTCCACTGAGAATGTTCTGGATATCTCCAGTCACAGCCTCAGAGGGAACTGTTTGGCACTCAGCCATGCAGAGAGCCATAACTCTCATTCTTCTCTGGATACATCTTTTTTTAGCTGCTAAAATGAAAGGGTCTTGGGTTCAGAAGGGGCAGCCTTTTGGTAAGAGTTAAAAATACGTTTCAGCAGGGAAAAAGTTTACCATCATTCAAAGCTCTCATTAAAATTATTATTTTAAACATGGCTCGTTTATTCTTCATTATCCTATATATATAGAATTTATTATCATTCTTGGCACTGGTCTGCTTTTCACCAAAATGGGTGGTTTTTCATGATCATGTTTGCCAAAGTAGTTCTGGGAGCTGAGGCTGAAAGTCAGAGTACGGCAAAAATCCCACACTTCATAGCTGAAAGGCTGACAGCATTGAATGGTTGGATGAAACTCCAGGCAGAGAAGAAACCTTCTTTAGGCTAAAAACAATGTAAATAGTAAATCATAAAAAAAAAAATCAGTGTTGTTAATAAGGGCATTCTGGGCAGCAGCAAGCAAACTACAATGGGCAGTGTGGCCAGCACTGGACTGGTCTGGTGAAAATACCTAAAATGGGGCTCGGTGGTGGTGGGGGGGTGTTTGACAGGCCTGTATCTGCTAGATTGACTTGGACGCAAGCAAGACTGCACTGCATACCGGCCATACATCATTGTGAATCACTTAACGAGTTAGACAGTTCATTGACCCAAGGTGGACCAGGGTGGTCCTCAGAGAGAACGCTTGCCATCAAGTCACCCCGCAAGCTCATTGGGATACCCCAGAGAGAGAGGGAGTTTGACCTCTAATAATCCCATGGGCTAACTGGTTGACTTCCAGTGACCCCATTGTATTTCCCCAGGGCTTGATCCTGACCTCTTTTAAGCTATACGGACTTGTTCCTGTCTTTTTTTTGGTCAGGTCAAGTATCCCATCTTTTAGCTGGGCTCTCCAAGCTGGCCTGCCCTACCCTGGCCTTTCTCCTGCGTGGCTGGAGAGTAGCTCCCACACTCACCCTGGGATACCTGGTGGCTTTGGTTTCTGGTCTCCACCATCACTTGCTCACGAGGACCTCACTTGGCCCAACCCCTTGCCCACTCCCGTCAGACTCGGCCATCCCCACGGCCCATTTGTGCCAGTGCCTCTCAGTTCATCTGCGCCGGAGCTCTGCTCTCCCACCCACCCCGTAGCGCCTGGCCCATTCAGTTTTATTTGGGGCACACGTCGAGCTGGCTTTTCTCTCCCGTACAACTGAATCTCTGTGTACGGCTGTCCATACAGCCCTTTATTTTCAGATATTGCAGTTACAGATTTGGCGACATGTTTAAAATACATCAGCACAGTCTGAAGCTTCAAGCCAATGCTCTGCTGGCTTGACAGCCATTAACAGCACCAACAGTTAGGCCTTAATTACCACCAAGGCAGGGAAGCAATTAGTGCTTACCAAGCTGGCCTTGAGTTGGCCCTGAGTATAAAAGAGCCGAGAGCGGCTGTGCTGGAGGTTGCAGTGGGACCTTGGAGTTAGTGAAGCTTTTTAGGTGAGGAGGGAAGAAAGCTTTTTGGTGAAAGGAGTCAGACCTGGGGTAGGATACCTTTTTCTTTTCTTTGTTTTTTTCTTACTGCTTGTTGATGTTTTCTTCTTCTCTTTCTTCCTGTGAAAGAATGGGGGACAGCCCAGCTCCTATGAGTTGTTTCATTTTTGCAACCAGTACTTGTTTTGTGGTGTTTTTTTCCAGCACATTTGTTGTGCTGTGGGGTTACTTTGGCTTTACCAATTATCTTCTCTACCTCCTGTACATGTGGGGATTTTTCTCTCTTTCACACTTTACTTCTTGTACTTGTTTCCTGTATTTCACGTGTGCTGGTGTCTTCTCTGTTGCACTTACCTATTCTGTGTATGGCTTTTCTTGGCTATTTCAGAAAACACCAATTTCTGATTTTGCTGTCAGAAGTGATACAGTGCTATAAAATACTTCACCCACACAGTCACTGGTTCCATTATCTTGGTGTGCTTATGTCTGTGTTTCAGACTAGTCTTATATCTTGCTTAACTCTTTTCTAGTTTTTGTGTCCCACCACCACCATTTTGGCTACCTTGCTCTGCGGCGGGCGGATATTCAGCTGCAGTAGAGTGTCCCTGTTGGAGTCCTCTTGAAGGACTGTGTGTTTATGGCAGGGAAAATGTCAAGAAAAAAAATCATCTTGGGGAGGTTGTCATGACTTACTCCAGATACATATGCCCTCAGACATGAGTAACTGCTTAGGCTTTCCCACAGCACGTTCCCAAGACTTTTTACAATGAGGGTTGTAGAGCACTGGCACAGGTTGCCCAGAGAGGTGGTGGAAGCCCCATCTCTGGAAACGTTCAAGGCCAGGCTGGATGAGGCTCTGAGCAACCTGATCTAGTCGGGGATGTCCCTGCTCCTTGCAGGGGGGTTGGACTAGATGACCTTTGCAGGTCCCTTCCAACTCTAACCATTCTGTGACTTACTCCAGTTATGTATGTCCTCAGCCTTTCCCCCGTTAGGTGCCATCTGCTGTCATGGACCACAAGAGGTGGAGAGCAGCTTTTTCCCGAGCCCTTCCCAAAAGGGGAGCTCCAGCAGCACTTGTTCACCTCAAGGCTGCCTGCTCTTCTCTCCTGGCTGCACTTCTGAACTCCTGAGGGGAGTCTTGAGTCCTGGCTCACCCTTAGGTGAGTGTGGGTGTGTTCCTTCACCATTTGCCAGGAGCTGTACAAAGTCCTGAAAATAAAGAACAGCGAGAGACAAGTACTAAATTCTTGATCTCCATATGGCTGTATCTCACCTGGAGAAAGCTCACTGTTGCCTGGAATTGGGAGGAATAAAGTGGAAGGCATGGGACTTCTGTCCTGGGACAGAAAGGAGGCAGGAAAGGAAAAGCTGGTTTTAGGTGCATGCGAAGGGGCTGCCTTGCTCTGTAAACATTTGGGCCATTCCTGTGGCTCACAGGGGAGGCTAATACAATCTTTGTATTCCCGATCTTATGATCTTGAATTCAAATTCAGATTCTTAGGAGAGAGAGAAGATACCAGTCTTGATATCTCTACTTGAGTCAAGGTCTTGAAAGCCAAGGTTGGCTCACAGAGAAGGAAGGAAATGCACAGGAAAGAGGACACAAAATAAACCAAGAAAAGTAAAAGCAAGAAATAATAAATAACTGCATGGCCCAGAATCTGAGTAGGGGTGGCCAGAATCCAAGTGCACTCATGCCTGTGCATACACAGGGTTTGTAGCAAAGCTGAACAAAAATACCCGTTCCTGGGAAGACAGGGCTAGCTAGATTCAGCTGAGTTCCTCTCCCTCTGCCTGGTGGGAGCTTGTCCTCTTCCCCTCTAGTGCAGCAGTTCAGAGGATGCTGGGTTTGGTTGCCAGCACGCACCCAAGGGACCTGCAGGGACACACCAGGAGTTAGAGGCAGTGTGTGGCTCCTGGAAGTCAGAGGGGACAACCAAAGGCTTTCCCTAAGACCTTGGCTAGAGTAGTTGAAGTTAAAATCATCACCTGGCCTTCAGTGGTGACCAGATGCCAAGACCCACGTCAGAGGAGTTGGGCGTTTTCCCCTGGAGACACCTAACTGGCTGAGGAAGAGATGTCACAAGCCTTTCCTTTTCCAGGGGCAGCCTCCAGCACTGTAATCCAGATCAAAAAATTTAAGTGTGTACAGTTTTGTTGAATGGAGAGTACTGTAGGCATAATTTTTAAATACATTCATGATGGAAGATGATATTTGGATTGTGTACCCTTCATAACATGAAAAATCTGCCTAGGTTTCATGATCATATCTAATTTTTACTTTATTTTGTCACTGTATGTTTATGCTTGCCTTTTTTGTAGAGTATCTTTAGAAATCGATATAAGGCCATCTTGTCTGAAACCAGAGTACGTTCTTCCTCAGAAAATAATACAGTCAAGAAAAAAATAATTGTTGTGGGTTTTGGTTGTGGTTTGTTGGGGTTTTTTTTGGTTTTTTGTTTTGTTTTGTTTTTTTTTTTCCCTACTTACTACAACCCAATATTTTAGCTTTATTTCCTCTCTCTCTATTAGGTGACTTATCTGTTTGGGAACTCTCCAGCTCAACCAGAATGTGATTGCTTTAGGATTTGTTATGAGATTTAAAAAAAAAAAAAACAACATTATTAAATAAAAGCCAATAACCATTACAGACCTGTGATGATAGAAAATAGTAATAAGAATTGGTCACACATTAAAGATCCATCTATAGAGATTCCAGTGTAGATATACCATTAGAGAGACACAGATTTAACAGTGCTTGGGCAGCTGTAAGTACATAAAAGGATGAGACTAAGCAGCACTTAATTTTAAAGCTGTGTAGATTTTAGCTTCTATAGCTGTGGGTGATGTGCCATGCAGCTGCCTCTGGTTTGAGGGGACAGAAAGGAAGAGGAGGGGAGCAGCAAAAGGTCTGAAGGAAAGCCAGGCTCCAGAGCCCTTTCCATTCTGCCTGCAAGTCTATACCTGCCTCTTACAAATGGCTGTGGGTTTCCACCTTTCCTACCACAAGTTCTATTCAGCAAGCAAATGTCTGATTATGGTATAGCAATTCTCACACTCTTTTTCTATTCTCATATGCTCTTATAATCAATTTTGCTTTACAATGGACATGACATAACTTCTTGCTCATCATTCAATCTTCCCATCATTTTCTTTACCTTCTGGAGTGCTTGGATTTGTTAACATCTTGGGCTTTCCTTGCATCTTCCTGAAAGAAGACAAATGCTCACAAAAAAGTCTGTAGAGGAAAAGACAAGGAATGACACCATCCTGCAGAATTTAATGTAACTGGGTATGAGTTCATTTAAGACAAATCTAAAAAAGAAAATTGATTGGTCACTTATGCAATTGATGTAGTTACTCTGCTTCTAAGCTGTTATATTGATGTGTGCCTTCTCCTGTTCCTTTATCAGGAATATAGTCTTTTCATTATTATATATCCATACAATAATACCGTTGAGGGAGATCTCAGGGTGCTCCATGTTATTTTACCCTAGACAAAAAACTTTCAAAGGAATCTTTGTTTCAAATTTTCACTCCTGTGGGTCACTGGTATAGACAGAAAAAGGAATCTGCACATTTCTGATATACTGGTAACAAAAAAAAAATAGACCTTTCAAATGGTCTTTTATTCAACTTCTAATTGAATTTTAACTGCAACATATTGTTGAATTTCATCATAAAGATTGCTTGTTATTCATGCAAACTCAGGGACCCAGTTTCAGGTGGGTGACTGCAGGATTGAGGACATATTCACAAATGCATAGAAATCCCATTAACTTCACACTGTCCTGAACTTGGATGCTAAAGCAGCTGAACTCTTGTTTCTCTATTTCTTCCCTTTCAGAACGCCAGTACTGGGGCTCAGACCTGCAACTTCCCGAAATACCTTTTGAAGAAGTCCTGTACGACGATGAAAGTGCGTACAGGTGGCTGTGCACACTAAAGAAAGTAGGAATCGTGCTACTAACAGGAGCTGCTACGAGGCAGGGAGAGTTGGTTAAACTTGGCCACAGGATTGGATTCCTGCGTCTCACGTTTTATGGGTGAGTTTGGCTTTTTAATACCCTTGCTTCACGGGCTATGTATTCACCTCTAGTGTAATTCACTTCAGCTTACTGGACTAATTTATTAAAACAAGGTGATTTTTTTCCTTCTCTGCATGTTAGAAAATGTAGTGTCAGTTAATATTCTGTATGAGAGGATTGCTTTGCTATCACAGGCGAGGTATGTAAGGAAGAGCAGCCATAATATTAACTGCTGAGAGAAGGAAAAATGCCTGAAAACAGATGATGTAAAATAAGATAGCCGTACTTATCTGTATCATGGAACAAAATAAAAAAATCCCCAATGCACTCCCCTTCTGACTAGAGGAACAGTTATCTGTACTGAAACTTTTTCTGAGCCTGATTTCAAGTCATGGAAATAGGTAAGATTTAGACCACATTCTTGTGTCTCACATCCTGGAGAAGATGGGCAGAATACCCGTTTCCCTGATTTTAACTGAGTCTGCTCTGCAAAGCCACAACCAGTCCCAGCAAGCGTTTTTTTAAGACTGCTTTTTTTGCAAAAGTAAGAGCTCAGCCTGAAGGAGTAGATCATCCTTTCGATGCCAAGAGGTGGTAAACTGAACCTCTGCCTCATCAAGCACCTACAAGGTGAGCAGACAAATCACGATGGTGGCTCACATCTTGCTGAGGTGTGTTAATGACCTCCATCTAGCTACATAAAGGAGCAGTGTTATTACGTAATATATTGCCCTGTCCCTCACCTCCAGTTGTTAGTATAACTTTTTACAATATATATAAAAACCCAATTACTTGGATGTGTACTTATTCTTTAAAAGAAAAAAAAAAAAGACAGCGTTGTTATTTCATTAGCTATGGAAAAAAAGATGTCGTTGATGCTGCTGGCTTTTGGATTTAGTGAACAACTTGTAAGAGGCAGAAAAATAGTTATTGTGATACACTAGCAACTGCTAGCAGTGTATAAGTTGCTCCTGACCCAATCTTCATGTTTTGTTTATGTTGAAACTCAACCTGTTTGTGTCGAATATTTCCCTACACGTCAAATCAGGAAAGATGACTCTAAAAACTAAAAATTAGCAGAAACAGAATTGAATTCACAATGTGTAGAAGAGCCTGTGAGAATATAATTTTTTTTTTTTATTTTTCTATTGTGTTCCAAAAAGAAAGGATGGAGAGAATAACTGCTTTAAAATGAATATTAGGAGGTTTTTGTCAGTTCCAGCAGCCATAATAAATATTTGTAAAGCTTTAAATGGAGTAATGTATAAAGGTACTAGGGTTGTTAAGACAAAGTACTTTCATTAAGGTGTGGTTTCATCTTTCTGCTTACTGTGCCAGAAGGAAAAGCAATTTTCAAAGTTAACTGGGGTTCAGTCACATTAATATTACTGAAATAAATGGGAGCAGAACCCCCTGCTTGACTCGGAAACCTCATCCATTGCTATGAGACATTTTCTACCATTAAAAGCATTCCTAATGTCAAGTCTACTATGGTCTCAATTTAAAACTTGCATCATTATGAAAATAGTACTGCTTTCTACTTCTGTTTTGATGTGATTATAATAACAGGTACTAGGAGATTCTTGGGGGTATCCAACCCTGATTATGGCCAGGGGAGGTGGGAAACACCCTCAGGTATCTGAAGGATGAAACATTCATCTTGTTTGTATCCAGACAGCTGCACAAGCATTTGGAGTTAGGAATTAATGTAGTAAGATCCAGGTAACAGCAACAAATTTTCCTTTTTTGTTAAAGCATACCACTGAAAGAAAATACATAACATCTCCACAATACCTCAGGGGAAGGGTGAGGGGAACAAAAAAATCCAAAACAACTGAAGAATGCCACGCAACCCCTTCAACATACACCATGGATTTGTGCCTGGCTTACAACAGAGCTTTTAGTCACTTCCTAAGTTTCAGGGACAGTGAACTGGATCTTGAAGAAGTTCCTAGACCCTAAAACTGGAAATTATCTTTAAATCTTCTAGACGAATGTTTTGGACATGGCAGCCCATTGTGTTTCACATCTGAGCCCTCTAACATGTTTTTCACTAAAGTATTCAAAAGTTTTTTTTATATTTAACTCAGCAGCATTGTAAGATTAAAAAATCTACCATTCTGCCCGCTACTCTGCGTCAGGTCTAAATCATTCTTGCTGCTTAAAATTATTGCCAACTATCTGCAACATCCAGCTTGTGATAACTCTGCTGTATTTAAGAGAGACTGAAAAGGCCTTTACTGTATAAATGCGCATTAACTGTTAGGACATCCTTTCCTGGTCTAAGCTCAGACTGCCCCAGGGAGACGTGCCAGTTTATCAATTGTGCCATCAGAATGTTGGGGTTTTTTTTCCAATTTAATCTTCCCTAATACAATTAAAAACAGTAATGATTATTAAATGCTTCACCTTGTTTAAAGTCAGCATGAATTAATATTTACTCTCTCTTAAAATGTTTTTTCACCTCCCACCCATTAATGTTCCATACAAGATCAAGGTTGAAATGTGACCTTGGCCCACACCATTTGAGCAACTAAAGGGTTAGAGCTCTGATCACTGTTTAAATCAGATTTACTATTGGTGTTGATTAACCCTTATTTTTGTTTCTTTAAGTATTAAGGTTTACAATAAAGGAACAATAAAAGGCTGTAGGTCTCCTTGCTTTTCCAAAACCTATTTGCTAATTAATTTATTTATTGGTCTGCAGAAAGAGGGTTTCAATGTTATGAAAAATCTCCATTTGACTAAGAGTTCTGCATTTACAAGAAGACATTCTTAGTTAGAATATTTAGTTTGAGTTTTGTTTTTTTTTTTCTTTTCTTTTTTTTTTTTTTTTTTGCTCTTTAAACACAGCTGTAGTATTTGGAAGTTTTGAGGTCTGGTTTACATCATCCCAATTGAGCCGCCATGGTTAGATTGACTCCAGGTCATTTGACAGTTGCTAATTACGATTCTGTGTATGATTAGGTTGAATTTGCAATATTGAATTAAAATCCGAAGAGCATAAGGTCAAAGAGAGCCTGACATCCAAAGACCAGTTTTGCAGACTAGTCTGGATTTCAAGTAATAAAAACCAGCTTTGCCACAGGGTGAAGTCAAGAAGCTACGTACAGACCAACATCCAACTCTGACAGAAAGAGTACGCTCCAGTGCTAAAGGAAAGGCACAGTTAAAAAAAGGGTAGGATGTGTATATACGATGTGCGTGTTAGCAGAGCCAAGACTTTCAGGGCAGAGGAAACCGAACCTGTTGAACACTTTCTTTTTCAGAGTATGTGGCCAGCTTGCAAGGAGAGAAAGTAACCCAGGCAGCCTGCTCTGGAGTTCAGGGCCAGGCTCAGTGAGCTGATTGAGGGCGAGTGTGCTATTTCTTACATCCTGGCTTTCACTTCTCCAGTTCAGAGATCAGACGCTGTTTAGCTGTCTCTGAGATGCACTGTACGGATGCTTTTGTTAAGGCTATACAATAAAAACATACCCATTCAAACCTAACACTCACAGTAATAGAAAGGTAAGCTGCCAGAACTGTACAGCACAATTATTCTGCCAAGGAGCTGTACAAGATGAGTTTGTTGCCTAAACAGATGAATCTTGGCCCAACACTTACTTGAGGCATTAGAAGGATACTGCCTGCCCTCACCATTGAGTTCTTCTGGAAAAGAGAGAGAGAAAGAGGGAGGAAATAATAAAATACTAGAAAATACAAGCAGGATCATGCATAAACTTTTGTATTGCTATTTGTAGTGGTTTAAGAAATTATCCATGAAGTGTATTTCAAAAATCAAGTCACAAAACTAATTTCAAATGTCTTAATACCGATGAGGTGGTAACATGCTAAACATATCAGAAAACAGAAAACTGTATTCAAACAGCTTAATAACCCAGTGTTTCTTGAATGTGTAATTCATCACATGAAATCTTGAAAAAGACTTTAATGGTTCTGGCTTATTTTTGGATGTTTGGAGGGGAAGGGGTAAGGAACCAGGTTTTTTTTTGTTTGTGGTTTTTGTTTGGTTGGTTGGTTTTGTTTTGTTTTTTACATCTTTCTCTATAGTATCTTTTCTCCTAACTTAACCTGTTTCATTTTCAGCTATAGTTACTGTAGTGCCTGGTGTTGTTGCTCTTACATATTTCTCACAACAGTAGAAACTCCATTGAGTTTTCAGCCTTCCTTAGAGCAGCATTTTACAGTCCATCTCTTCACCTCTGAAACAGAAGCTTATTTCTTACTGGCATCCGATTCTGAGGTGGCTTTTACAACTGTAATAAAATAATAACTTTGGGTAATTCCCTTGCTATTTCACTAGCAGCCAAATACAAGGCCTACCAAATATTACAAATAAAAGGATAAATTTGGAATTGGCAAGCTTGCCAAATAAAACATTACCTCAACAGGACCATGAATTTTAAACTGAAATGTAACAGCAGTGAATATAACCCTGACACATGGAAAAACAAAAGCCTTTTTTCTTGTCTAGATGTCTGTTTGGTCCATGCTACCTAGAATGTCATTACTGTAAAAAGTGGAAGCATTCTCTGTAACAGCCATATAACAACATCAAGGGGTTCCACACTTTTAAATTAACACTTTCTTAATGTTGTGGAGGCACAACTCTGTTAACAAGGTCTCCACTCATTTTCTCCAACTTCTCATGCCCTACGCCTTGTGGTCCTCCCCTCTTCTGAAGCCTTGTCCTTGGTGGCAGGAAGGGCCCCACACTCCCACTGAAACAGCCAAACCATCTGCACCTGCCAGGGGGCTTCAGCTGCAAGAGAAGGACAAGGGTCCCAAATCTCTTACAAATGAGACGCAGACTTTTAATAAAGCACAAACCAGAGGATTCAAGTGTGGCTTCAGTTCCTAGTGCAGTGGTTTTGCAGGACTAAGGAGGTAGCAGACAGGCCAGTTCTGTGCTCAGGGAGACTGAGCCCACCTTGCCACTTCATGCAAAAAATTACTACACCTGCCTGGTGCCAAATATCCTCCTCTGTCAGACAGCCTGAGCAATTGATGTTGAAATCTGACCCTAATTACTAAACCATAAGCCATTCCACCCCGCTCCCCCGAAGGGCCAAGAGTCCTCTGGCATTACCAGCACTGTCTTCCTTTACTTTTTGTGCACTTGCCCCACGACTGAGCTGATGCTTCAGCTCAGTTGAGGCTTTGACAAAGGAAGGTTGATTTTTCCACGTTCAGCCTGAGCTCCCCATTAGCGTCGCTGACTTCAAGTCAGTAACTTGAGCTTTGACCGAAGCTCCTTGCGTGGACGGAAGGCTCCCGGGGACCAGCTCCCCTCGCAAAGCATAACAGCACAAAAGCACTGACTGCTTTTGCAATACCTTACAACGACCATTCCAGCAATTGTATATCTGGTATATAAATGAGACAATTAAAATGTGTTAAATTGTTTTAGAACCATTAAGTAACACTGGAGCCTTTTTTAATGAAAGATATCATGAACCTAGCTACCTTCAACGCTAATGACAAGGATGAGATAACATGCTATTTTTTGGCGGTAAAATTGGGAACTACGGAAGTGTGGTTGAAGTTATCATACTTGAGTACTGAAGTCATGTACTGATGAATGTGTGCTGTAACAAATAATAAAAATGATTTTTCCCAGGCAGTTAAACACATTTGCAAATATTCAAGGGGGCTTTCCCCCTAGCAAGATCAGAAATGTAGTTTTAGCATTTTGCATAGTTCCTATACTACTTCTAGAACAAAAAGTGTTTGTGTGTGATATATAAATCATTTTGGTCTGCACATTCTTTAGCCTATTTTCTTTTTAAGCTATTATTATGAAGTAATGCTAGACACACACCATCTGAAACATAATATATTTGGTGTATAGTGTTTCACAAGGGAAAATGAGTTTCATATTTTCTTTTAAATCACTTACGGTCCTGTGATTACATGGACCGCGTATGGTGACTTACACTTTTCCAGACAAATGTCTGGATCTACATCATGCCTTTGTTGAGGGCTGTCTTCAATCATGTGAACTCTCTGCAAACAAAACGCGTGGTTCTTGGTCTTAAATTCTCCTGCGTGGTGTGTCACTCAAAACATATTTTGATCGTGCTGCAATGCAATGTATTAATGTCTTTGTAATATAACTAAGGGGGTTTTTTTTGCGGTTATCAGTAACCTTTCCTGCTGAATTTTGTGACATTTCAAGACAGAAACTGTGTAACAATAATAAATGGGGATGGTTCCCTGGAAGAGCATCAGAGAAAGGGAAGAAATTACAGTCTTTCATCAAGACATTTCCTTTAGTGGCATGCCTTTAAGTTAATGGCAAGATCCCCCTGCAAAGCATGCTCTATGTTTTCCAAGATCATAAAGCTTTAAAAATAATAGGAAAGTTACATAGCCTTTCACAATTTCATATTTCATTGATAAAGTGCTCCACCTGGCAGGGAAAAAATGGAAGGTTGATAAAAAGAAATGAGACAACTTCCACTCTCTTATTTCTGAAGCCTCAGTGTTTAGATGATGATTTATCCTAGCAGATACCTCTTAGTTAATGCCTTCAACTGATCTTATCTTTCCATTCAGCTGGAAAGTCATTGTTCTTCTAGATACTACGCTGGGGTCAGATGTCCCTCAGCACACTGAAGTTTCTAGCTTGAATCTAGGACTGCTGAAATAAGCCTTCTTTGCTGGGGGCACACTGCTAAATCATTATTTCCTTGTAATTTTACAATATTTTCATGTTCAAAAATGGAATTACTCTTTTGTTCTGTGATTTCAGAGCTTCAATGTGTACTGTCCAGCATGCTGGCTGGCTGGTTTAACATGTTTTCTCTTTTCCCTTTCATTATAAAGACCAACTTGGCAAGTGCAAGACAAAGCAGATGCTAACAATGTGGCTTATACAACCGGGAAACTATGTTTTCACACCGATTACCCTGTTCTGCAGCATCCACCTGGGGTAAGGTGAATCTACTGACTTTTTCACAGCACAAAAGGGAGATGTTTCTACAGCATGGACTCTGATTAGCATTCAGTGACTCTGAATTTTGTCTTAAAGGAGCAGTGTGAAAATAACAATATATTAATCTGTATATAGCAGTCTATATACACAGGTATGACATATAAACTATAATGTAAGTTATGCATAACAAGGGCATGTATGCCATCATTTTTAAATCGAAACTCACAGAGTATTGAGAATATTACCATATGAGAAAGCATTAGGGTCCTGTATGTGTGTTTGATGCTTTTTCATTATATAGAAGTTGGGTGTTTACATACTGTAGTGAAGTTGTGACATCTTCGGACACGTCTGTTCACCTCAGGAGGAAAACATATTAGAAGAAATATGATTAAGATGTTATATTCTGTTTTCTATTAATTGATTGAAATGAGACCCTTGTTCATGCTTTCATAATAGGCAAAAAAGGGGCATTCTGTAAAGCTGGACGGCAAACACAGAAAATACGTTTTCACCTGGTTCCTGTCCTATCAAAGCCTAATGCACATTCACCAGAGAACTGAAAAGTAGTAGGAACAGGTACAAAGGAACAAAGATAATCCTGGAAAAGTTTCCATTTATAAGCTTCATACCAGCACTTCCCCTTCTCATGTTGTGGAGTACTTTGTATCATGTATTTTTACAATTAAACAAAAAGCCAACATGATTTATCCACAAGTAAGCGCCAGAAACTTCATACTGACATCACCTATTAAAATACTTTAGATGCTCTTCATTAATGTGGAGTAAGAATGGAACAGGGCTTCATTAATAGAGAGCAGATGTGAATTAGCTCACTGTCCTGTCTATGCCAAAGCTCACACCCTGCTATGAAACATTAGAAAAAGAGCGTAACCTTTTTCATTCAAATGTGCTTGTAAGAAATAAAAGTATTAAAATACATTTAATTATTTTGGAATATTGTCCTGAATGTGCAGTTTTCTTTATTTATCTAGTTATTACACAATATTTGAACTCTGAAGATGTATTTGCTACTCTATTTGAAGAAAAGTTTTTAAACGGATGATGATTAGTTTCAGAGCTGTCCTGTAAAAATAGTTTTAGGATTTCCTAGGTTTTATTCTGGCAACTATTTTTCCAGGAGATATCCTGATTTAAAAAAAAACAAACCAAACATTATTAGATCTAGCAGAAACATTAGCTCTCTAAAACATTAAGCTATATTCTCATTTTAAATACTCATTTTGAACATTTTCAGAGTCATTTACCATGAAGTACATTACTGCAGGCCACCTTGGCAGTGCCAAGCCTTGCTCACCCTATATATGCAAGGGCAGCAGTGACCACAAAAGAAAGAGCTGGTTGCCTTATGCTCCCTTCAGCAGGAGCCCTGAGTCCTCCCAGAGCTTGTTGGCCAAGAGGAGCATGGCAGGAGGGTGGAAAGCCACTTCATCAAATCAATAAACTAACTTACATCCTTTCCAAACAAGTCCCCCTTCGGTGCTGTTGGTTATTTCAGTTTCCCTTTTTGTCACCATCAAGGAGCATGGGTCCAGCTTGTGAGGAGATTCTGGACAAGCCCTGTTCTCTGCTCCTCTTTTTTGTTGTTTTTGTTTGTTTGTTTGTTTCTTGTTTTTTTTTCTCCTAGCAGTCTCAGAAAGTAACTCACCATCATGGAAGGGAAAGGCGAATGCTGCTACCATTGGTATGACAGATGTATGTTGTGTAGTTGGGCTGAGATGAACGTTTACACTTTGTGTGATGCTGGGCTCTCTAATGCCACAGGCAGTTTTACTGCCTGTGTCAGTAGCTCAGATTTACACTGGTGTAATCAAGAGCCCAATTTAGACTTTCTGCTCCGTCTTACGCCTTGGAATTTCACTGTGAGGTGAAATGAAACTGTCTTAATTCTACCTTATGACAAAGACACTGGGCCTGTTGCCTTCTGCGAGAGCCACCTTTTCCCCTCTGTGAGCAAGTAATTCACACTGTATTTTGCTTCTGCAAGAGAAAACTAATCCTCTTTGCTGAGATAAGACTTCAGTGCATTTAAAACTATGACTGCCGCGAAGAGAGACTCAAAGGAAAGCAAAACCAGAGCTTTGCAGCTGACTCACAGGTTGCAAGCACTGGAAGATATCTCAAATGGGACGGATTTATGAACATACTACTTAAATTTTCAGACTGTGTGATAGTGGTGGCAGAGCACTGTGAAGCTGCAGTAATGGGAACTCAGTCTTTTGCTGGAGAAAGAAAAAAAAAACAACAAAAAAAACCCCCAGAACTACAGATATGAGGGAAGTGGTACTAATGCGCCGTTAAATTTGCAAACTAATTCTTCTTGTAATGAGATGTTTTCATTCCAGGTTCAGTTTCTCCATTGTATAAAGCAAACAGCTGCAGGAGGTGAAAGTGAAGTTGTAGATGGATTTCACGTATCCAACAAGCTGAAGGAACAGAATCCTCAGGCGTATCAGATCCTGTCCTCTACTGCTGTGGACTATACAGATGTTGGGGTGGACTACTGTGATTTTGCTGTGCAATGTAAACAAAGGATTATAGAGTGAGTCATTTCAACAACATCGACAAATAAAATCCCTGCTGTATGGTGGATGACATGTTGGTAGGAGAAGTCTGCTCCTGCCACCTTGTGGGGAAACACTGGTTTAACTTGGTCTGTAGTTATTTAAGGGGACCTTTTTTTGTCTGGTTGGTTGAAGGGGTTTTTTTGCCAATTTATTACTTGTTCTGTGCTTTGTTTTCCTTGTTTGGTTTTGCCACGCATCAGCAAGAACTGGTGGTCATTAGAGCAACTCCTAGGTAAAGACACACGTTAACAGAAGCTGGGTCTGTTACCATATTCCAGCCAATTTCATGTATCGTGCCAAAGAGAGGTCATAATCAGAAGCATTTAGATTAAGAACTATATACTATAAAAAGATGAAATGCAAATGCTCATAATCTCTTCTGAGTTTAAAAGTTTATGATTCTACAACTAAAGTGTATAGAAGACAGATTTTTGAGCAAATTATGTGTCTACACTTTCTCCTGATTATCCCTTTTCGTAGTTAGGCTTAATTATCAAAATCCAACCCATTAACAAACTGAATTTCACTGTAGAAACACACTGAAGTGCCAGCAGGAGAGTTAAGTTGTTGTTTAACCATGATAAAGTGTTCTCGTAACAACATATTACATTCCTTTTCCTTTCCTTCTCTGTTTCACAGTGTGGATTCCAGAGGCCAAGCAGTTCGCATCAATTATAATAACGCAACAAGAGACACAGTGTTTGACATACCGGCTGAAAAAGTGAGGCCATTTTATGCAGCTCTAAAGGAATTTAATGATTTATTAAACAGCGCAGAACACAAGTTTACTTACAAGCTGAGGCCAGGTCAGTAAGTTGCTTCTCCTTGCAATGATTTTTCACGTTTTTCCTAACAGTCAAAACACTTGAGCATTGTTAGCACTGGCATGGAGAGGAAATTTCAGTCCTTCTATCACCTAGTTTATTTTATACTGCATCCTTACATTAATTTCACAGACTTCTTTTGCCATTGT
The DNA here is from genome assembly GCF_036417535.1 of Chlamydotis macqueenii. Lineage (NCBI taxonomy): Eukaryota > Metazoa > Chordata > Aves > Otidiformes > Otididae > Chlamydotis > Chlamydotis macqueenii. Next base: position 66,075,074 of record NC_141560.1, on the reverse strand, counting down.
TGCACCATAAAGGAAAAAAAAAAAAGGCAGGGGAGGAATAGGCTGTCTATTCATTAGTCCAGTGCATCTTTATATCACATCAAAACCCCATACCAGATAGGAAATAGCAGCTGTCATATCGATAGCACCACAGCTGAGACATGCCACGTGCAAGACTGCTCTGCCATCCCAGTTCAGTGTCAGGTCATTAAATGATACACGATCACGTACTTTTTTCCCTCTGCTTCATTTGGTGCTTTGGACTTTGTACCAGCATTAGTGGAGCACCTTCCCAATGGATGCAGGACTGGCAGAACATCTAGAAGATGGTGCAGATGCATACTGTGCGTAATGCTGAAGGAGGCTGAACAGCACCACAGGAATTCAGTTATTATCTTTGCTTAGACACTGAATGCCAGCGTGATCATGGAATCGTTTATGTTGGAAGGAATACTTAAGATCATAGAGTCCAAACGTAAACCTAATGCTGCCAAGTTCACCACTAAACCCTGTCCCTAAGCACCACATCTACGCATCTTTTAAATACCTCCGGGGATGGTGACTCAACCACTTCCCTGGGCAGCCTTTCCAATGCTTGATAACCCTTTTGGTGAAGAAATTTTTCCCAGTGTCAAATCTAAACCTCCCCTGGCGCAACCTGAGGCCGTTTCCTCTCATCCTATCTCTTGTTCCTTGGGAGAAGAGACCAACACCCACCTCACTACAACCTCCTTTCAGGTAGTTGTAGAGTGTGATAAGGTCTCTCCTCAGCCTTTTCTTCTCCAGACTAAACAAGCCCAGCCACTCCTCATAACACTTGCTCTCCAGACACTTCACCAGCTTTGTTGCCCTGCTCTGGACATGCTCCAGCAACTCACTGTTTTTCTTGTGGTGAGGGGCCCAAAACTGCACACAGGATTCAAGATGCCACCTCACCAGTGCTGAGTACAGAGGGATGATCATTTCCCTACTCCTTCTGGACACACTATTTCTGATACAAGCCAGGATGCTGTTGGCCTTCTTGGCCACCCGGGCACACTGCTGGCTCATGTTCAGCCGGCTTTTGGCCAACACCCCCAGGTCCTTTTCTGCCAGGCAGCTTTCCAGCCACCCTTCCCCAAGCCTGCAGTGTTGCGTGGGGTTGTTGTAACCTAAGTGCAGGACCCGACAATGAGCCTTCTTGAAACTCATACAATTCACCTCAGCCCATCAATCCAGCCTGTCCAGATCCCTCTGTAGAGCCTTCCTACCCTGAAGCAGATCAACGCTCCCGCCCAACATAATGCCGGACAAATGACAAAAGGCCAATGCTGCTGTGCTGCTTTTTCTGAGTGGCCTGTGCGAGACATCTGGAGGCAGATTTGCAGAAGCACCAAGTACTCTAAATTTTACCTAGAGTTGCATAAAGCTGTGTTTTGAACAGAAAATGTGCTGCAAAAATGCCCTTTACTCTTTTAAAAGTCAGTCCATGCATACCTTTAACTACTTTGGCCTTAATATCTGCTCTTTTATTCCCCAGCTATAAAATAAAGATATGAATAGTCCCTCATCTCTCAAGAGATGTTTAAAAAGTAAATTAATTAGTATATCTGACTGCCTCGTGTACTGTGATGCTAGTGTTTTTATAATGTCTATGAGGAAATTAATCTTTCTCTACTGGGAACATGCAATAAAATAATTTATAAGATAAGATCACATAATAAATGGTAAAAAAAGTACTTCAGATTACATTAGTACCATCCATCCCATCAATTAATGCACCAAGGTGGTGGTGGAGGGGAGAGGGAGAAGGCAAGAAAGTGTATAAGGTTATTTAATTAGAGATTTATCATAATGGTGGCACACAAGGGAGAAGAATTAAAATGGCATGCTAGCCTTAATTATGTGATTTCCCAACTTTCGATGGCTTGACTTTGTTCTTATAAAATTCCCTTAACAGGGATATAGTAGTGCAGGGTGTGTACAGTACAAATAGACTGATCAAATAAAAATCTTCCTAGTGGCTTTCACCCCTTTTATCTTTCCTGTAGACTTGCTGCAGTCACCTTAACACTCAGTGCTTCCTTTCCTCAGTGTGGATTCCCCTGTCACTCTGCATTTTAACACCTGGTTTTACAAGTATAGAAGCAGAGGTCGAAAAGGACCTGCCCTCTCTGGTTGAGCATGACCAGCTAAATTAAAATTACTGTGTTGTTGCTGTGTATCTCCAGCTGAGCTACTTGAAATTATTTCTCCCTAACTGTCGATATAAATCTACCTCCACGTTATCCGTTTGACGGAATCAGCTCTAACACACCAAATATTAAACTTTGTACAATCTCTTTCTAGGAGACATAGTGACATTTGATAACTGGCGCGTGCTCCACGGTCGCCAAAGCTACCCGTCAGGATCGGAAATGACTCGTCACCTGGAAGGTGCCTATGCAGACTGGGATGTGGTCATGTCAAGGCTCCGGCTCCTCAGGAGGAGGGTCCTGAACAGGGACTGAGCTTTCTTCTAACTAGAGTGAGCAAAACCTAGATTGTCTAACCTAAAAAAAAAAAGAAAAAAGAAAAAAGAAAGAAAGAAAAAGAAAAAGAAAGAAAAAAAGAAAGAAAGAAAGAAAAAAGAAAGAAAGAAAGAAAAAAGAAAAAGAAAGAAAAAAGAAAAAAGAAAGAAAGAAAAAAAGAAAAAAGAAAGAAAGAAAGAAAAAAGAAAGAAAGAAAAAAAGAAAAAAGAAAGAAAGAAAGAAAAAAGAAAAAAAGAAAGAGAAAAAAGAAAAAAGAAAAAAGAAAGAAAGAAAAAAGAAAGAAAGAAAAAAGAAAGAAAGAAAAAAGAAAGAAAGAAAAAAGAAAGAAAGAAAGAAAAAAGAAAGAAAGAAAGAAAAAAGAAAGAAAAAAGAAAGAAAGAAAGAAAAAAGAAAGAAAAAAAGAAAAAAAGAAAAAAGAAAAAAAGAAAGAGAAAAAAAGAAAAAAGAGAGAAAAAAAAGAAAAAAGAAAGAAAGAAAAAAGAAAGAAAGAGAAAAAAGAAAAAAGAGAAAAAAGAAAAAAGAGAGAAAGAGAAAAAAGAAAAAAGAGAGAAAGATAAAAAAGAAAAAAGAGAGAAAGAGAAAAAAGAAAAAAGAGAGAAAGAGAAAAAAGAAAAAAGAGAGAAAGAGAAAAAAGAAAAAAGAAAGAAAGAGAAAAAAGAAAAAAGAAAGAGAAAAAAGAAAAAAGAAAGAAAAAGAAAAAAGAAAGAAAAAGAAAAAAGAAAGAAAGAGAAAAAAGAAAAAAGAAAGAAAGAGAAAAAAGAAAAAAGAAAAAAGAAAGAAAGAGAAAAAAGAAAAATGAAAGAAAGAGAAAAAAGAAAGAAGAAAGAGAAAAAAGAAAAAAGACAGAAAAAGAAAGAAAGAAAGAAAAAAGAAAGAAAGAAAGAGAAAAAAGAAAGAAAGAAAGAGAAAAAGAAAGAAAGAGAAAAAAGAAAGAAGAAAGAAAAAAAATAAAAAAGAGAAAAAAAGAAAAAAAAAGAAAAAAGAAAGAAACAAAGAAAGAAAATTACCTTTTCTTTAGAGAAACTAACATCATTAATATATTTTTTAGTTCCATAAGCTAAGAAACCTGTTGTTCATAACAATTTAAAATTTATCTGTGCCCTGATCTTTGAATCTATAAAATGCATTGCTACCTCTCTCAGTTTCTTTGCTGTATAAAATCAATGTGCAAAGTAGCTTGAAAGAGTATCACTTTACTGGGCTGACTGGGTATCAAAATGCCTTCATTTGCCTCTACAAATATACCTGCCCTCCCTAGAAAGCTTGGAAGGGAGCATCAAAAAAGAGCTAGTAAGTATTACTTACTAAAGGTTTGTTATGAACAGCACCTTTCTCTATTTTCAGAGACATCTTTATTGCATAAATCATCACTAAAATCCATTGTCAAAATAAGCAACCACTGCTGTGGAGTTATTTTTATATAGACATCTTTCTAGGTAGACCTCCATTTCAATACAAGACCTTATGCAAGAGGTGCTGTGTTCTGTATATCCCGCTGTACATGTGATGACTGTCACAGCCACAAATAACTTTTACTACATTTCTGAGTCCATAAACTCAGAAACCATAGAGCTACCAGATGAATATGTGTCATATTCATTTCCCTCTGCATTAGGAATAGAAATAAATCTCAGCGAAGAGGTCGCAGACAGGGTCAGAAATCCCATCAGATGCTGTGCACAGATGTAATGAAGATCTGCAGCGCAGACAGACTTTAGAGAAAAGTCAGGGAGAGGAACGCTGATGCCGCTTGGCAGCTAGAAATCACAAAGCGCAAGAGGCTGTTATTGACTCTGCACCTGACAGAGAAGTGGCGGCTGAGCTCCGATCCATTTCTGTTACACCAAATACAAGAGCACACCTCCGATAGACTCGGACTGCAGGCTATTTTTATCTAGGTTGCATTTTGAATAGAGATCAAACTCTGAAAATTACTGCAGCTGAAGTAGTGGGTTTTTTTTCTGGTACCAAACTGAAAGAGAAAAGATTTTAAAATACTTGGGTTTATACCCAACAGTACATCTACTGAGTTTATTTTTCACTGTCCTTATAGCTGCAGAGTCAACAGGACGCCCTCCCACCTGTGCTGCAAGCCTGGCAAAACAGCCTCACCTCCACCCTCAGATCTGCTCTGTTCCAATGCTTATTTTCAAACTATTGCTGGAAAATCAGATAAATCCTAGTCTCTTCCTACTAGGCTAAAACAATGGAACTGTAACTGCAGAATTAAATACCTGTAGAATTAAATTTGTTGACACAAAAACCCCCTAGAATAAGTGAGACCCCAACATCAGCTGGCAAACACTTCCATCACTTCTACTCATTTACAGTCAACAGATATCTCAGGTGAATAATCAAATAAAAATAAATTAGGATTTGGTCATGACCTAGCATAGTGTGGTTTGAATCCATTCCTCTTTAGTAAATAGTGAAATAGTTTTGTCTAAGTTGTGACATTAAGCCATAGAGTAACAAAACTGAATTTTAGTGATAATCTCATTTCTCAGTGCCTCCTTTAATAATTAATTTTGGAAACATGAGAAAACTATTTTTCACCTTTGCTATAAAAGGGAGAAATGATGAGGAAAGGTTAATACCTATGTTCTGTAAGACACCAGCAGTACTGTGCTTTAACTGTGACATTTTCCATATAACAATGTAGTGAAGATTGTAATTTATAACTTTAAAACAAGACATCTTGGGATTTATACCAGTGGTTAACAGGGAAGAGATCTTTTCTGCTTTTACTCTGTACTTTTCTAAAAACTGTTTTATTCAAATTTCTGTTTATTGAAAGTTATTATGGAACTGATTCCTGTTTTGGGCTCGCATCTAATCTCACATATAAAGTCTTGCACGCAGGTATGAAGTCATTATTGTTATTTACAAGAATTTGTAAATGTGATTAGACCTGGATCCATTCAGGTTTGTCCTGTATACTTAACGTACTGTTAAAACACAACTAAACCCATAGCTTCGAACAACTGTGGGGAAAACAAAAATCAAAGGAACAAAATGAAAATTAGTCAAGGCTCTCAATGGCTCTAATTTTGCATTGCTGGGATTTTTTTTCCCTCAGTGAAGTACGCCCTGCTGAAAACTCACACAGGAGATCCCTGAAGTTCATACTTTATGCCTGAGATTTGTTGTACTTCTTATACCTGCACCTCCTTGAACCGTCCCCATTTTCTCAAAAAATATCGTGTCAATGCTAAATAAATAAAATACTTTTTTTTTTTTTTAAAGGGCAGCTTTGTAGGTCCCAGGCATATGGCACATACACAGGCAAGATGGGCGGGGTGTAGGAGTGCCATGGCTTCAGGTTCCCAGCCACACGTTCGCTCTGCTTGCGTGCTAAATCCTTCAGTATTACACAGAAACACCATTCAAGCTACTACATATCCAAGTATTTCATCCAGAATAGAGTACCAACAATGATAAAAATTGTCCATCAGTGGAAATGGGAAGTCCTGCACAAAGTCTAATCCCTGCAATGCCCCTGTGAGCTATGGCATGATACACAGTTTAACTGGGAAAGGGTCAGACTGCCTGCCCAAACCTGATGTGCAATCCAGACTTGTGTTTGGGGCTGCAAACTCTCTGCTCAACTTCTAGGATCCAGCTACTATCTGTATAATAAATTTTAATTCTAAACATATTTGCATATTACTATCATTGTACTGGGAAAAGAGAGTATTTCTGTGTAACCATCTGCAAAGCAGACCTCCTGATGATATACTGGTACCTGGTCAGGCTAAATAATGGGTAAACAACTTCAAGCAGCTTCTTACAGAAGCTGCCATCGTAGTCCTCCCTCACTGAACAAAACCAGTACAAGCACGTGCCAACATCTTTTGGCTGGGTGGACAGTAAACCTGAGTCCAGAGAGATTCCCAGATGCCTATTGTGGGAAGAAAGCTGGATTTGCAAGCTGATATACATTGCTTTATATATGTCCAGCAAATTAAATGCAGCCTTTCACCACATGTGCAATATATTACTCCTGAAAAAATAGGTATTTATTCTGTACTATGTTTTTCTCTGACACAAATCAGAGAAAGTACTTAGTGATCCTGTCTCAGGTTCTCCCTAATGCAAACGAGTTTTTATTCCAATCTACACATTCATAAAGCTAACCATCGGTTTAGGGCAAGTCTGTATTTGAAAGTTTCATGCTGGAAATTTGAAGTCACTTTTGGTAAAAGCTAACATAATATTTATACACACGTTTTAAACTTAGAGCAAAAGATCCTCCCCACCGTGTTATGCCAGTCCAGTAGCAAAACAAAAACATGGCAAAGACTGAGATGCAGAAAGAGTACAAAAATTGCTTCTAAAAAACAAAAAATACTCAACCAAACAAAAAATCCACCCCACACCAAAACAAAAAGGAAAATAAATCAGAACTGCTCATAAGAAACCTGTCTTTCTACACAACATCTGATTAGAGTCTAGAAAAGGAAACTGTCAAAGCCAGAGAACTAACTACATCACCTCGCGAAAATAGCCATAGTATCAAGCTTCAGCTTGATACTTCATCACCCTTGGACACGGGATGAGATATAAGAGAAGGGAGTGAGGGCATTTAGCAGCCACCCTCTCCACCCTGGTGCTGGTGCGGTGGGGACTGAAGTGTGGGCAGGAGGGAGTGGAAAGCCGCATCTCCCAGTCTCCTGCAACATCTCCTGCAGGACGGCGCTGGGGAACGAGAAAAGCAGACAGAGCAACAAGACACTCTACTGTTTTCCCTGGCTACTTAAAAGGATCATCAGCAGGGCCACGGCGACTCAGAGCGGCCCTGAGCCTGCTCTGCATTTCGTCACGGGCATCTGGTCAACCAACGTATTAGGAGCTGCTTTTGGGGTGTTTTGTAAGATATGAGATGGTTTAGTAAGCAAAATATATTTAAATTGAAATGTTTTCTGTATTCTGAATTACTTTTTCTTAATATGTGAGAGTGCCAAATAACTTTATATAGGCAGAGGGTTTTCTTCGTTGCCATGCCACGATACATGTCTTTCCCCGTTAGCTCAAGTGAAATAAGGCAGGAGGTCTAAACATGTGGATAGCAGAGCGCAGTTTCTCTATCATCCTTCCTTTCCGAGCAGTCACACAGATCAATAACTACTCGTGTTGGCAATAATCGAGCTGTGCATCTCTTTCAAGTTATTTTTGGAAGCATTCAAAGCAGCAGAGATCACAGAGCAACAGACACAGAGAAGATACAGCAATTTTCAGAGTCTGTCTTACTCAATTCCTGAAATCTTGGCCTGCTTTTTTTCTTTAATCAAACAGGAATGTTGTTACGAAAATGTACGAAGGGCCATACAATGCCCTTGAAAGGAAGCGGGCGAGGAGCGGGCTGCTGCGGCCAGCTCCGGGGCTGCATACCTCTGCAACGCTGCTCGCGACGGAGGAGCTGCTCGCCTCCCCGCAGCACGTCTGGAGGGCAGCAGGGCACAACGCTCTCCCTTCTAACCACCCAAGCCCGTAGCTGTCTCCAGCCTCAATACTGTGTTTTCACAGTTAAGTCTTCCCACTCTGCTGCCATGGAACTTCGCTTTCACTTCGACGAGTAAACACACTAGACCAGGGTGGGAAGGCGGAAAACTCTACCCATTCATTTTCTTGGCTCCTCTACAAAACTGCCAAGAAAAACAAACACTACACAGCCAGATCATGTGATTTTACTTTTTTTTTTGGCAACTGCAAAGACTTAGAAAGAGCCTTTCCTCGTCCTTTCGCGTCCCCCCAGCACCACGTGGCGGCTGGTCTCTTACAGACATGCCCTGCAAGGAGATGGAGGCAGCTTTCTGCGTCGCGTTTGCAGCTGCTCCTGGAGTTCATCACCCCACTGCCCTCACACTCCGTCCCTTTGCCCAGAGACACGCAATCCACTAGATTCTTTAACTCTGAATATTGTTATTTCTGAGTAATATGCTTTATGTACTATTTACTTTTATCCATTGCCATTATTTCCATTGTTATTGTTTTAAAAAGCATAATTTAATCATTTTTTCATAATGAGTAGCTATCAAAGCTAAAAGAATCATGGGTGTCAGAGGACAAAACATTGTCTCCTCTAGTGCACTTCACTCATCTCCAGACCTAAGGATTTTCTTCTGACTTTCTTGGGTTTTTTTCAGTCAGATCAATTCATTTTTTAGTAAGGTGTAACCCCACATATTTCAGAGTCCACTTCTGGCTATGCCTGCTCCAGGAAGAGCTCCTTTCCCACTCTGTGGGATTTAGCCAGCCTGCAGCCTTCCACTTGATCCTTTGAATTTCTTTCCCTGGACCTCGTAGTAGCAGCGATACAAACATAAGCTGAAGCACAAAGCCATCTTCTTCTTTGAATGGGAAATAAACGAAGACAAAAAGCCAATGTGCAGGACTACGCCTGCGGTTAAACTGAGGCCTGGAGTATCAGGTGTTCAGTTGCTTTTATGGGAATTCAGATGAAATTTATGGAAATGTAGCGAGATCAACATCCAGTGAGAAGTCCACTAAGGTCCAGCCAGAATAAGCACGGTGGGTGAGGTCACAGCCTTACCCTAGCTAGATGAAGCCATTAAGCCCCATTTCTCTTTTGGATGCAGCCCACAACCCAATTCAAGTCGAGCCAAGTTACATTCTCCTAACTGAAGTTTAATCTTCAAACCCCCCCAAAGCTGGAAGCCATGCGCCAGTCCTGTCTCCCCTTGGCCAGTGGCCACAGTGGCCCTTGGTCCGCTTGCCGTCCCTGCTGTGGTGTACGGGACAGGGAAGCACAGCAGCCAAGGGGAAGGCAAGGCTCAGGGGAACTTCATCTCTATCAGATGAGTACGGTAAACTGATATGATAGGAAAAACAGACCACGCAGCCCAGACAGATGTTTGCTGTCAGATGCATCACACATTGTACAGCCACATCTGCTGGAAAAGCACTTTACGGGTGATTTATCACATCGCTCTGCCAAGGAGCTGAAAAGCCCCCTGAAACTTTTCCATTCAATGCTAACGTTCCCCGCTCAGTGATTCTCCCTGACATTTTCTGCGTTACTGTTCAAAGCCGTCCATGCAGGTGGGGAAAACCTTCGCTATCCCCCAGCTTGCCAGCAGCATCCTTTCAGACGGACTCAGGACGTCTGAGGGAGCCAGAACACTCAGCAAAATTTAGGACAGATTTGTTGTGTTCGCCCCAGGTTTTTTCCATTTATGGCCACACCACTGGGGAAGGGACGGTTTATCCTTTATCCTGCCCGCCAACGTATGGAACCTCCACAGAACCTTAGAGCTGGACACCTTGGGGGCGAGGGGCTGGCCAGGCAGTGCCCAGGAGCATGGGCAGCAACGCGGCTCCCAGGATTCCCGCAGGACCCTGCCTTCTGCGGGCGAGTGAGTCTCCCAGCATCAGCTGCCATCGCAAGGACAGGCTTAAGGCAGGAGAAATTGCAAAATGCAAAAATGCTTAAAAATAGCTAAAAGAGAATAAAAAGGCTACAGACACTTAGGAATATACATACTTTCAGTAGGCTGGACTTTTTCTTCCTGAAAAGTGCAGCACTGTGACCTGTTGTGACTGATAGGAAGAACTGCTCAGAGCACTGGAAGTATTTTCTTTCCCCAGCACAGGTGTTTAAAGACCATCAGGGACCAGAGCACCAGGAAAAAAGGAAAGCGCAACCAGCACCCTTGGACCTCCGCTGTGCAGGGCTGAACCCAAAGCCACCAGTGCCAGTGGAGAAGGCTCTCGTTAATATTATGTACCGCTTGGACCACGCGCCAAGATCTGAGTACCTGTTTTGTTTCATTTCTCCTATACTAAGGTGGCAGTCTCGGTTTTAGCTGCAACTGATGAGACAGGACCTCCTTCTAGTGAGTCCAGGGAAAGCCCACAGCCTCTGCAACCTAGGTGCATTTGAGTTAAGAACCTCCATTACCCCACTGCAGGAAATTTCAGCCCTTAATATTTTAAGAAACCTGTGGTTGGAAGGAGCCAACCAAATCGCAGTATCATGAAGGATGCAGTTTCTGTTGTGGAGTCAAGCTCTTCAGGCCAGTTTTGGTCATACTTGCTGCATTAGCAGCAAAGTTATCTTCCTGGTCTGGTAGTGATTTGAGGTGTGCACCAAGCTTGGTCAATGCCCCTCTTAGTCTGAACATGGGTAGGAATATGAATTTCCCCTTGAGATAATTCCTGAGCATGAATTCTAGGGAGGTTGGGCCCATATGTGGTGGCACCACGCTCCCAACCTGATGCTTCATTTTGCAGTCCTTGATTTCCTGGAGCTCCTACACTCGGAGCTCCACCAGCAATTTACCCTGGAGAGTAAGGTAATGGCTGGGCATGGTGCTCCTCACTCCCCAGGAGAACCAGATACAGCACTAGCCTCAGCAAAAAGCATGGCCTTCCTTCACATCTGACATCAGAGGATATTTGGAAACAGCAAGTTCAGTGACTTGTTTCCAGCTTGTCCATGTATCCAGGAATCCCATGTTCCCACTGGGCTCTTTATCCTGGCTATGCCCTCATTTCAATATCACAGCAAACGCCTGCTTACAGTATTTCTCTTCCCACACATGGCACAGGTCATAGCAGAGGAGCTGGGAGCATATTCCACTGCTCCCACGTTATCCTGCTGTCCGTATAGCAAGCGGTTCATTTGCAACTGGATTTTTGTAAGCTAGAGGAAGAAGAGAAACTTCAGCTAGACTACACCTCTGTAGCCCAGCACCCAGAGCAGTGCAGCCCTGTGCGTGCGGAGTTGCAGGAAACACGCACCAGGGAACAGACTGCAAGATGTCACCCAGAGCTGGATCCACCAGAGAGACCTTCAGCATCTCGCTCCAGAGCTCTGGTTAACAACCTCCTCGCCTCTGCCGAAACAGGAGGGCACCCACACTCACAACGTGCCCATCCCACTGCTCCCAAAGCACCTACTCCCGAGCCATGCAGACGTTTGAAGCACCATCCACACCCACTGCTGCCTCCGCAGCCTGGAGAAGAAACCATAGTGTAGGCTAAGGATTAGTAAGCGTTGCCACAGTCTTCTCCGACCTTTTTTTACCTTCTACAGGAGGCTTTGCTGGGATCATGGACTGCCTGATGGGTTGGATCTGCAGCCCAGATCTCCTGGAGATTAGATGGCACGTAGGCCAAGTTTGGCTCTGCAACTGCCTCTCCCTATCAGATCAAATGTCTCATCTAAGTAAACACATTTCTATTCTCTTTTTACCCGTAGGTTTATTCGTCCAGAATAAGGCAAAGAATCAATAATCCTTGAAAGCCTCCTTTTTTTTCTTCCAAGTATTTAGTTTAGGCCACACGGCCTATAAATCTGAAAGCATTTTGAACGGAGGCATAGCTCCAGTCAGCTTTTACGTGGCCAAGGAGCTGTATCCTATGTTTTGCAGCAAGTGATTTTGGCAGCATTTTTAGGCTCTTGTTTAGGAAAGGAGAGATGGGATGAGCTCAGATTTTCTGCTGCCATGCACGACCATCCTCGCTCATAAACACATCCCTCACTGCTCCTTTCGGAGGGGGAAAAGTGCTCTCTCGAAAAGGGTTGTTGAACATAGAAGTGGCATGAGCTCATGGATTCCTTTCCTTCACAGCGTACATTTCAGAATATATAATAAAAAAATATATGGACAAGAAACATTTGAAATAGCAAGTCCTCCTCTCATGATCCTCTGGATGCCCTTGCACACAGGTGCTGACTCAAGGCCTTGTGCAGGGGCCACAACACTGCTCAGAAAAGGGCAAGGGAACATCATAAATCACAAAACTGTGCAGGAGATGGCTGTCACAGTGCTAAGAACAGACATTAAACTGGGAATGAAAAATCCTGTGTTCAAAACTCAGCGTTACTGTAGCTGCCCTAATAATTTGAATACATCAGTGAGCCGAGTGCGGAGTAGTTTGGATGGACTCCAGTTCCTTTTCTGGGTCAACATAACTTTTGGCATCAGGGTACCAGCACGATCCCGAAGCTGGCTGGATAAGCAGATAAGCGCTTGCTAAAACTTGCTTGGATTTTACTAATCCCAGCGATCACCACCTCAGGGAACAGAAGCATACACTGTACCGAGGACGGGGGCAGCTGCAGCAATTCCCTGTTGCGTGAATCTGTGAGAGGACATCCCTCTCACCAGGCCGATGCCAGAGGAGGAGCCCTTAGCTCCGGAAACAGGGGGTCAGTAGGGTTAAAGCCAAAGGGGGGTCAGCTCTTAGTCCAGCCGATGCTCAGAGCCCGCATCCTCCCTCTCGGGCTGCAGGGAGCAGAGACAGTGTTGCTAACGCTCTCAAGGGAAAACAAAGCGACCTCAGACAAAGGAGTGCCACCACCTGAAAGCTTTGCACCATGTCTCCACTGGAGCCATGTCCTGGTCAGGGTCATTGGGACCAAACAAGTCAAAGATTCCTGGTTTTACTGCTTTTACTACTTTTACTACTTCACCCAGCCCAGCTGGATCAGGGCTGGTGGCACAGCAAGACTTCACACGAGGCTACAGATCTGCTGTTTGAACAAATTGACTGCGGTGCTTGACTTCAAATGAGTACTGGTGTCTAACGCCACTTCTCTTGTTAAACACGACCCTCCCAGCAGATATGTGCCTTTTCCTCTGAGTAATGCTGTGTCAACACGAGCTCCCATTTTCCCCTCAGCCTGACACTCTGTCAATATGCACAAACACACACAAGGCAATATTGACTGATGAAGTTTGAGAACATGAGTTTTCAACAGGAAAGTCAACAAGAGTTACTTTTTGGACACTTGTATTATTTGAGTTGTGCAGAATGAACATGCTGTTAGTCGTGTTTGAAAACCGAAAACTTAATGTTCAGCTGCAACCTATAAGCATGAAATTGGCTCCGTCAGAGCATCCTGTGAAGAACATTTTTGCTTATGACTTCTAATGTGACAGCCTTCAATGGCAGACAACTATCATTTGGATGAAGGCAAAAATTGCCTTTGGAAACCAATCTGAAGAAAGAAGAAAAATGTGGCTTTTTTAACTGAGGATCTTTTCTGCTCTTGGATTGCTAATAATATTATTTGTCTTCATACACATTTATGTGTGTGTTCTAAGTGTTCAGAATACTAGCCTCTAATTAAAAAAAAAAAAAAAACCCAAACAAAAAAACCCCACCTTTTTTGCTCTGATGAGGTCTATGCAATTCTTAATATGTTTATCAACTTTGGTAAGTAATTTAAATCAAAAGAGGGATAACCAGTGCATTTAATTAACATCTCTGGTCATTCTTCTATTTAATTCAATAGATTATTGCATTTCCTAGAATAAAATAAAAAATACCTTTTTATATTTGCTTGCTGAACTGAGAAAAATACTTGAAGAACTCTAAAATCAATGGTCTGCCAAAATCAGGAAGGAAAGCAGAACTCTTAGAGCACTTGAGAACTAACGTAAATAATATGAACACTATTAGCCTCTTTCCTGTAGATATTTTAAGTGTAATCCTCATGGATTAAGCGTATCCTCATGGATAAATAGTAAACCCCTGTTGTAGTTGGTTATACAGAGGCACCCAAGGAGATGTGGGAAATGCTAAATAACTTGTCCCAAACTTTCATAGCAAACCAGCCACAGTTTACCACAGACTTGTGTGTCTTGCACTAACGCTTGCATCAGTTTCTGATCTCACTCTTTCCTGGGCCATCACCAAATGATGATGAACCCAAAGAATTCATTCTGGAAAAGCAATATTTCCAGAGACAACATCCAGGGTGATTTAAAGTACAAATGACTTCTTTTACCTGTGCTGGTATTCTCACAGCACGTGCAGCACAGCGTGATCTCTTTTCCAAAAGGGCAGCCCCTGCACCACCCCAAAATGTTACTTTAGAACTCAGGGTGTCATCTTTGTATTTGGAAGGAAGACTTACTTCAAAGGTCGTGAAAAACAAGGTAACGTTATCAAAGACAACCAAAAAGGCCTTGATCAAGACCACTGTCCTCCCACCACAGAGCAATCAAGCGTGGGTCAGACTGGGCATGGCAGAGGGCGACCGGAGAGAAGACACATTCGCAGCAGCCCCTTCTGAGGTGAGTATTTTCAGAATATTTGTGACAGCTGTGCCTTACACGGCAAACACAAATATGCACTGCTTAATTTTGGTTTTTAAAGTTGCTCATGGTAATGTGATTTCCCGATGCTTCAACTCTGGGGCAACTCAGAGCAAAAATATGCTGGGCAGAACTCTGTTCTCGATGCCAATTTTCCACGTCCAGGCTATTGGTCTATACTGGGAGTAGGCTACACACTAGATGCCTGGCTATCGAAACAAAAGCACGGAACAAGAAAAAGCCCCCAGCAACAATCAGAATGATCAGATTATTGCATTCCCACGCATGAACAACAGAGCTAACTGTTTACGGGTTCGCTTTCTGTAGTGAACCCATAAATAACTGTTTGTCCTAAGATAACACTGAAGTATTATGGGCTTTTTGATATAAACACAACTGTTTGGCCCTGCTGCACGTGCCCTGGTGCTGTGACACCAGGAGGTATCTGCAGGCTGGGGAAACCACTTCTGCAAACAGGCACATCGGGGTCAGCACTGTGGTGGTATTCAAGCTCTTCTTGGGGTTTTGGCTTATGGTTATAAAAGCTTCTTGTCTGTTTATAAACCATGAATTTGGAAAGGAGGGTGATAAAGCATGTTTCCACCCCACAATTGCCTCTTTAGTATTAGAGGATTATTCCATGACAAACATGAAAATATGCTGCAGCATATTTGATGCCCTCTAAAGGATGTTTGCACGTTATAAACAAGCAAGAAATACCTTAACCTCTCTGACCCACAAATATGCCTGGGCACATTATGACAGCATTGTTTGAAAAAACTAACACAAGACAGACAAAACTCCATTACACTTAAATAAAACCTCACTGTGCAAGAAATTCAGGCATTCAGACCCCCCATTTCCCATTCTCCCCACCTCTACCTGGCAGCTGCAGCATGCCCATGTCCTCCCTTCTGCTACGAGCTCCAGCAAGCACAGTTGTATCAACTGGCAGCTCATGGAGCTGGACAGTCTGATTATGTGACCTTCACCAGCACGAGTTTGTTAGTAAGAGCATCCTGAGGTCCATTGCCTTGTATAAAAGTAACTATCGCCAAAGGTTTCGGCCCAGGTTTAGCTCTTTGCTGTGTGCTGCTGTGAACTGCAAGACCAGAGACAAGGATGCTCGCTAACACTGCGCTGCTACACTGTAAGTGGACATGTCTATACATTGAAATTGAACTATATACACCAATTCCATAACAATTATGGAAAACAAGCTGAACCAATCCATTTCCCTATTTCCTGCCACTGGAGGGCATCCATTGCCCTTACAAAACTTCCCT
The DNA here is from genome assembly GCF_036417535.1 of Chlamydotis macqueenii. Lineage (NCBI taxonomy): Eukaryota > Metazoa > Chordata > Aves > Otidiformes > Otididae > Chlamydotis > Chlamydotis macqueenii. Next base: position 66,059,228 of record NC_141560.1, on the reverse strand, counting down.
ATTGCAGTTTTCAGGCAGCAGAACTGCTGCAGAAAGGTGAGTCTGTGTTGTTCTGTCTCACTCCACGCAACGCAAACGCGCACATGCACACGCTTTCCGGCATTTTCCCCATGGCAGCTCCCAAGGAAATCAGGATTCTTCTGCATCCCAGTATAGAAGCACGCACTTCATCTGCGTGCTCAGAACGACCTTGCTGAAGTCGGGAAGCTTGTTCAACAGTTCATAACTAGATGTCAGCCTAAGAGGCACGGCCGGGGAGCGGCGTTTGGCCGCTGTCCTGGGAGGAGATGGGCTCAGTCCCGCGGCACTTGCATTTCTGGCCCAGCAGCTGCGCGATCCCACCACTGGAACGTGTTGTTATTCCCTCGGACACGACCCAAGTCGACAGTGCCGTTGAACATCTCACATCATACATTTTATTCAGCAGGAGCGAAGCAGCGCGTTTTTTCCACTGGGGAAAGTTTAGATAAGCCCCTGCACAGCTCACATCGCCGAGGTGGCCAGGCGCCAGCACTCCCACATTTCAGGGAGCAGCAGGAACAGGATTTGTCTCCAAGTCACTCAGGCAAGTGTCACCTCTCTGAGGAGTTATTTATTATAAGAAAATTTCTTTAGGCTCAAAGCAGAGCATCTGGTCCTTTAATATTCCAGGATTACATCTAGCATGATAGAAGACTCCAGCATTGCCAAAAATTCAGGCTGTCCCTGCTCCAAGGGTCTCACCAAATCTGAAGTGAGCTTACTAGTAGCACCATGAATTTCAGGGCAACCTTTTTCTTTCTTAAACCATTTTATATTTTCACATAAGACTCATGAAAGGCTTATAGTTTCCAAGGTGAAAGTTTGATAAGGATAAAAAAAATTGGAGGGGAAGGAAGGAAGCCAACTATAAATAAACCTAGCTGGTTTCGCCCGGTGTATATATAGAAGGAAGACACTTGTGTATCAGTTAAAGATTTAAAACTGGTGTGTTGGCACCTCGGGCGGGCCTGGAGTTTCTGCAGCTAGGCGTGAGGGCGAGGACGTGTGAAACCACCGCTACAGCTTCACAGCACCACGCTGGGTCTCACATGCTTATTAGCAGCCCATCCCTCTCGTTACACTGACTGCCACGTACAATCGCTGTACGTCGTTCCACCATCGCTCTGCCCACCCTAAGCAGCTGGAGAACTTAAAGTCACTCGCTTGCTCTCAGCCTTGGTCTGTCCTGCCCACGAGCGCCTCAGCTACAGAAACACGCGCTGGTGAGGATTACGCAGGGAGCTAAATATCTTCTCAAGTAATTGCCCTATGGATGTGTGAATAATACGAGCTTTTGAGAGAGAAAAAAAAACATATTTCACAAGCACTTGTTGAGACCGTCTACAGCTCAATGTTCCCTCAGCCTTTGTATTCAGGATCACTGGAAAATCATGTTGGCATCAAATGACAGCCCTCTGTAACTGCCTTCATCCCCCCGGAGGGTTTTTTAGTATTGTGTTTTCTTCCAATAGACTTTTCTGCTTGACATATTGCATAATGTGTGTGTTTGTTTTAAATAGCTGAGGCTTAAATAGGTTCACAAATGGTAATCATTCATTCTTCTGACAGATGAATAAATTTTTAAAATTGTATTTGGACTCAAGCGCAAACTTCATTGCAGGGTAACACACGAATGTTTAGAAGCCAGCCTTGAATCCATAGTCATGCTGAGAGAGAACAAATGATTTGTGTTACCTTCAGATTTTGGGTGTAGGCAAGGAGACATAAGGATGTAAAACTCCTGACGTTACGTTAGATTTTTTGGAGATGAGAACTGAACCAAGGCCTGCAGCTTTCAAAACACTGGGCTAACCTGGAAGGCAAGAAGCACAACAGGCAGCAGAAAGAGAGCGTGGCTTACGATTTCTCTTTCTTTCATGTCCCATTCCCTACCGTTGATCACTCTGCAAACTGACCATGAATTGTATGTGACTTAACCTTTCCAGTAAATAAGTAACGTGATTTTCTTCAGCTCTTATCATCTTGTTTACAGGCAGAACGTATGAGGAGGAAGATACAGTTATACCATTTGCTTGATTCCCATCACAGACGTGCAGCTGAATTGTTTATCCAGAAACATGACCGAGAGCCTAAACCTGGGGCACCGTTTGGGTGGCTGCAAGCCACTTCTACCTCTAGGTAACTTTATCGTCAGAAAAGGAGATAGTAGTCAGCAGTACGGGCACAGATACACGTTACAGTCACGATAACTAGTTGTTATCACCATACAAAACTGTACCTGGGAGGTTACTACAGCGTGGACCGACTTGTCACCCTTCAGGAACACTTATTATGTTTTTACCAGCGGGTAATAAGTATAGATTGTAACTTTCATGTGTTAATTACTTATTAGAACTCCTCCATAAATTTAAATTATATGTGCAGATATATCTGCATATCTATATATAGATACAGCACACATATACATATTTTTATATTTATCTATGTATCTTATCTGTTGGGAAATTAAATACACCAAGAAGCAACAAACATAATTGAGTTTAATTAAATTTTATTAAAATTTATGATGGTTCCTGGTTGGATAAACATAGTTTCAAACAACTGTTGTAATAAAGTAGAATTCCAGTGAAGTTAATTTAATAACTTGTTCTTCACAACCATCAAAACTTTCTTGGGACTTAATTAACTGGCTCTCCCATGAATTATTTTTGGGGTGAATATTTGGGGGAAAGAAGTGCTTTAGTTTAAAAAAAAATTACGAAAGATTCAGTTTGTAGATTCAAGGATGTGGGGATTTCCTTCTTGGTTTTCAAGAAAATGAAGTATTTCAAGAGTGTCTTTTTCAACACTGAAACTAGTTCATTTAAAGATTCAGTTAAAGTTGTATCTTTTAAGTTTATTTTTAATCTAAATAGCTAATTCTAACAAATAAGAACCATGGAATAATTAAAAAAAAAAAAAAAACAAACAACCAACACAACCACCTTTAAGTGGGGCCTTGCTTTCCAAAGGAGAACACATATATTGAGGTTCTTTGCTGGCAGATATGCTACTTTTCACGTGTTTGACACAATGATAGTGTGAACTGATGTGTCTTAGTATTTGGAGAGATGAGAAACAGTGCTAAAGCAGGTCCTCAGAAGTTTTCAACTGCAGGTAGCATGCAGGTTTCTGTCTGAAATATGGTGTACTACTTTCTTTCACTTGATGTTAGAATTATGGGTTTGGTTTTTTTAAAAAAAAAAAAAAATGAAATGCAGTTTCAGACAATTGAACTTAGTTATTAATATCCTTGCCATGTTACACAACACAGTACAAAGAGAAGTTCAGCCATACTATGCTTTTTAATGTCCATTTTCAAAGAAGGAAAGCAGCAGAAAAACTTTGGCACATTTGATTACGCAGTGCCCAGGAGGAAGATATCACCTACAAGTATCACTGAGAAATTGTTTTTTAAAAGCATCCTGTAAAATCAAATACATCTTGCTGTTCTCCCATCTGACCCATATCATTCCAAAACACAACTATTTTCCATCTCACTATGCAGTAGCACTAATGCTCCTTCATTTCAAGAGTTAGATGTGACAATGGGGAGACCTGGGAAGGTGTGAATATAGTAAACACTTTCTGATCTTAATTAAAAGGGATCCTGCCTTCTAAAGGCACCTTTGATACTGTAATACACTACCACATAAAAACATTTAAATGTTTTATAGCCCTAGAATGACAACTGTCAATGCTCCAATACCCTGAACAGACCTGATTGTTGTACGCCTCAAAACAGTTAGAGATATCTTTAATTGAAAAGAATGTCTTCTTTTCAAACAACGCCATAGAAACTGGCAGGGTGAATGGAACACAGTTCACTTAAATACAGGAACTTGACCAAATACAAGAATTTGGCTAAGCAATCCAGAGCAAAATATTGAAAATCTTAATCTAAGACATACCAGTTAGTAAACAAAGACCCAGCAGTTGCTAAGCAATTAGTTCCTTCTGACTTGGAGAACATGGTACCTCAGAGGTGCAGATTTGGTTACGCTTGAAAGGCAATGTTACACACACACACCTCTAAATCAAGAGAATTATCAATCCCCACCCAAATAAAAATAAAGAAATAAGTTCAGTGCTAAGGAAAGTTCAAGAGAACACGAGTTCATCAACTTATTCACACAAAAACTTTATTCCAGGTTTCTTGGGCAAGTTTGTCCAAGAGTTAAAGCTTAAAAATATATTTTAATTCATTTTCATATAGTATGAAAAGAACCTTTGGTTAAGAAAAAAATCAAAAGTAATTTCAATACCTTGCCTTCAGTCCCTAAATTTTTCTTCTGTTTCAGATCCCAAGTATGTGAAACACTCTACCAAAAGCATCATATTTGCACATATGTCAACCAAACAGTCAAAGGTCAAGAGGCCATCTAAAACATGGGCCAGACTAGCAGTGCTGACAATTGACACAGTGGCAAGTAAGGGACAAACACGTAAGATAAAGGACAACGTACTTGGGCTCCCATTCCTGCCTGTGGAGGAGGCTAAATATGTTGTAAATACTGCATGCTACTCATTCCTGACTCAGGGCACAGACCAGAGTGCAAACTCCAAAAATCCCATGTACACTGGGGCAGACGCAGAGATTAACAGCTCACCAGAAACCCTCCTCTTAGCTTCAATGAGTTTTAAATGCAGCTTTGGGGGTTTAATCTGGTCTTCCAAATTGATTGCTACAAACTATTTACAGAGCTTGACATAACTGCAAGAACACCTTCATCCAAAAATCAGAGTTGCTCTGTCATACACAACATAAATTAAGATAGTTCTAGTGGCACTGTGCGTTAATTCCAGGATGAAACACAACAGCATTTTAAAAAGACAGAAGAGAAATTAGGTCAATGGTGTGTTGATCCGAATGGTAGGATAATGAGCAGCTTTGATGAAAGTGTAGTAACATAAAAGAAGTTATCGAGATTTCGGCTTGACACGTCGTCTCCAAAACAGCCAGTACAGAGTACTGACGCTTTCTGGGGAGCATTACTTCCGTTCTGACTACTTAAGAAAAATCCTGAAAAATAGATTACGCAGGATCGTATTTATGCAGATTCATATTCTCACCTCACTCAAGTTGGAGGGATGCAAATTATGAAACAAAGCTTATAAAAATCAGAAGACAGCATTTCCCAAAGACCCAAAATTTGGATTTCAACTGTGATTCCCAGTTGCTTTCAGGCACTGACCCAGCAGCCAGTATTAAAAAGGGCAGTCTGCAGACCAATCTAGTCTACATCATGTGTTATAGGGCCAAGGGGACTTTACCGTTATACAAAACAAGTGGAGCACTGGACACTTCTCCACTATCCAAAATAAGGGACCAAGAGTCAGATGGCATGGAGCTGCCATGTTTGCTCCACTCTGCCTGGGGATGCCCTGACCTGAGGCAGTTGTCCTGGTAGGCAGTAAACTAAGCTGAATCGCCCCATCCAGTGCACCAGTGCAGCAGGTCAAAACTGGTAATGCAGAGGTGGGGGGTAACCACATCCCCAGACATGAAGGGGAAGAGGAGGGAGGTGGAGGGGGAAGAGAGAAAGCTACAAAGGTACCAGTATTGAAGAACTGAGATTTGTGATGGAGACATCACTGCTCTGCTGGCTTACCGTAACAGCATTTTTGTGTGTATTTAACATTGCATTCACTAACAACAGCCTGAAACTGCCCACAAAAACACATCTTACCAAAAGCATAGGTCAGAAAATAGTAAATCTTGTATTTCTTGAGATACCTAGACAGCCAGAGTCTCATTTCCAACTTCCATCCTCTCTAACGCACTGCTAACGTATGCAAAGCAAAATTGTTTTTCATACACATCCCCCTTATTCTCATGCTTAGCTTTTCCTTGGAAAAAATCCTCACAGTGTTTTCAACGCCTGCCCCCTGACCATCAGCACACACCTTCGGCAAACAAGGTGGTGACAACCGAGAGTGCAGCTTTAGCTTCCCTTGTGCTTTCTTCTGTTATCAAACAGCATTGCTATGTCTCAGCAGGACTGGAATCCAGGTATCTGGAGGTCAGAGGTTAACGAAGGAAAGCAGAATCTGATAACTGCATTATAGACGATCTCAGGGCTTGCACCTCAATCAGTACCTGCTGCGGTTGCATCCCCATGAGACTGCTGTAGGGAAGTTACAGGGGCATCTCTTTCGGTTTTAGGCTATTCTGAAACCATACTGAGGAAAAAGGTGGTAAAGTTCTTGAATATACTCACTTTGATACCTTTTATACCTGAGATTTAAAAGTCTGCTATCTTATTAATAAGCGTTCAAAATCAAATGCATAATTTTTTGAGCATATGAACTTTTACGAAAAATATTTGGTGCAAAGTGGTTAAAAACAAGATTTTAAGTGATAAATTCTGTCCTACCACGTGGAAATCATGTTTCAGGGTGTTACACCTCCAAGCTGGAAAAAAAAAAAATTAAAGAGAGCAGTATAAAGGCAAGACGAGCAGTATGGTGCAGCCTTTAGCCAAGTTTCTCAGACCACTTTACACTAAAAGTACACTTGAAAGAGGGAATAAATTTGACTTTGTATCACAGACATGCAACTTTTTGGCTCAGCTGAAGATTATCCACTTTCTCTCACCTGTCCTACAGTTTCCTTTCCACCAGCCTTGCTTCTCAGCAATTACAAAATGACATTGCCTATAGGTCACATTCAGATCTGTGTTTAACAACAATCCAATCCTGCAATTTTGGAAACTCAGCTTCCTACCAGTCCTTCAAGCAATAAGGAATGACCAAACCGAGGAGGAGATAGTACCGGTATAACACTTACGTGTGGTTAAGCCATAGACCCTCAGATTGTTACTATAGTCTCTCATGACTGCCATTAAGTTGCATTCAAAAAGGGGAAAAAAAAAAAAAAAAAAAAAGGCATTTGATAGTTTGAGAAGTTTAGCTCTCAGATTAATTAATATCACCTTAATAAATCACAAAATTTAAAAAGGAAGAAAAACCCCCCTGAATGTGGTGACAATAGCTTACAAAAACTCATAAAAAGAAGAAAGGCAGGTAAGAATTTGGATTTGTAATAAAGGTCACTTAAGGGTTCATTGCTGTTTCGTTCATCACCAGAAGCAGCGTTGCACTGGAAGACAGAGAACTGTTTTCCAGTCCTACTGCAGATACCCTGTGTGATCCCGGGTCAGCCAGATAACCTCTTCACACTTCACATCCAAACCACAAATCACTATTTTGGGCTCCTTCTGGGAGAACAAATAAACCACATTTCACACACTGCTCCATCTCCTCCTCCATCTCACAGCAGCCTATATCAAAAGCCAGCTCTGCCACATACTCACTAAAAACACTCCTGGAGGCTCTGAGCAACCTGGAAAATCTTTAATACACAAACTTTCTTGATTAATTGAGGCTAACAAGCATTAATACTGACTTTAAATGGACAGGATCTTTCTCCATTAACTATAACAGGAATAGCCAAGCTCTCTGAGTGTCTGTTTGCAGACCAAAACCAGTCAGCAAATCTTTATTCAGATTCACAGTACAGCATAATTAAGAAACACATGGAGCAACTACTTAAAACTCTCAAATTTATAGATGCAGGTAAAGAAAGTGCACTTACTTCCTGATGATGATGATGGGATGGCTGCGGTTTCCCCAGCCATGGAACCGAGAGGGAGCACACAGCCCTGCTGCTCCCCAAGCTCCATCAGGAAGATGCCAGCACACGTCAGTGGTCTCAGCACCCATGTGCCCCAGGGAACTGCGATTAGAAATTGCAGCTGTGTGAAGAAAAATAGGTTTAATTAGAAACGCATGTGCCTGGATACATTGAAGAGATGAGAAACCAGACTTCTGTGCTTAATTTTATTTTATTCCCAGCTAGAGCACCTTCTGTTAGCAGATGCTCCTTCTGTTCCATCCAGTGGTGTGACTCAGTTGTGACTCCAGCTTCCCACAACATTGTTCATCTGCTCTCCAGTTGTGTGCATCGTCCAAAGCTACAATTTAGCGAACACTTATTCATCCAATTTAACCTCAACACATGATTCTATTGACATCAGTGTGTGAGTAAAGTTTAGGAAATTTAGATTAAAGTTAGGCTTGTCTAAACAGTCCAGCCTGAGCTGAAGCAGCAGAGGACTACACCTCCAGCAGCCGACCTGCCTTCACTCTGCCTTTTTTTTTTCTTTTTTCCTAGTAGCCTGGCCTGCACTTTAACCCAGACACTTTCCCTTAAATCCAATATGTCAATCTTGCCAAGTTTAATCATGGCAAAAATCATAAAGGCTGCACCAGTCTATGCAGCAATGGACGTTTTTTAATGTGCCTTGAAAGCCTGGAACAGAATATGGGTGTAGCTGCTGGGAGTGAATGCACCTTAGGACCATGAAGGATGACCACTAAGGCCATTCCTTCATGAAAAGAGGGTCTGGATGGCAGAAAGAGGAAAGTTCATAAATGTGATGTTCCAGAACTGCTCAGAACATACTGCTTTCTAGCTGAAACAGTAATTGCCCAATGTCTTCACTTTTGCATATATAAGGGAAGTTCTGTACAGAATTCAAAATAGCTTTCTTGTTGTAGAAACAGACTAGAAACACATGGATCAACATCTCTGGTTAAGCCTTCCAAGTAAAACCACAGGCAGATTTCAGTTTGTGTGCATTTCCTTGAGCCATTCCAAGGGGAAAAAAAATTATGGGGTAAAGGAAAACTTAAAAATATGAGTCCAGTTGTATAACTCCCAGAAATTATCAACTGGAATGAACGGACCATGTCATAGACTAACCCTCCAGAGGTGCTTAGTCACACTGAAGGATATGAAATGGAAAATACAGTAGGGCTGGAAGACAACCAAAGGAAAATGAGAAAGGAGCTGTACTCTGAAAGACTGGGGTCAAGAAGTTGATGAAGACACACTGTGCTTCACAGACAGATGCCTTTCTTTAATTGCTTGCAGTTTCATTTAAGCAAACACCCATGAAAGTCAAGACACCAGAATTCACCCCCACTTAAAGCCTGACCTTGTCTAGTTTGTGTGCCCAGCAGTATAGAGGGAGAAGTGTTCAGAAAGAAGGATATTTAACAGCAAGTTTTGCGTGAGGAAAATCCTTCACAAATGCATTTCACTGCAGAATTCAGAACACCTTGTCCTCAAAAGTCATGACATTTCATTTTGAAAATGCTGTTTTGAATGAATTTTAAATTAAAAAATGGAAAGAGACTTATTTAAAAAGGTAAAATGATACTGACAAGATACAGAAATATCTAGTATCAGGTCAAACAGACATTTCATTTATGAGAACTGAGGCTAAAGGATGAGATTGGGGCCTCCAGGACCTGTCTTTAAATGTAGCAGCCCAGTACCACCCTGGGACCAAACAGAGACCTTGGCTTCAAGGCCTGGAGACATTGTCTTGTGGAGACATCACAGTCGCTTTTCCAGGGTGTCCTCCTCTTGCTACCAGCTACAAAAAGACTGTCCTGGGGAGCTCTGAGGACCTTGTGGAGGCTGGCAGTCCCTCAGTTGGGCTCTGGAGGCCACACGGGTGGGAGTGTTGCTGGCAGAGGAGGCTCACACACCAAAGTTTCAAAGTGTGTTTTGCCAGAACACCCCACAGGGGAATATATAGGCAACCACTAACAGGAAAGAGGGAGTTTAACAAACTGGAATAGTAACTTATAAGGAAGTGGGAATCTGTTGCAAGCAAGGAGTATAGCATCACAAAAGAAGAAAGGGAAGCATTTATAGTACAGGGACGTCTGCAAAGCACAGGGTAAAAGCAAGCAAACCAAACCTGTAGAATTGCAGAGAGCCCTGAAAGCGATGATTGCGGCACAAATTCACAGAGGAACTTCTGCAGGGTGGATCTTAGCAGAGTACACCTACTGTCAGGGCTACATGGTCTTAAGGCCTTCCCCAAATTTTCCTTATCCAGTAAATCCAGAGAGATATCTGCAATTAAATTCCCTTGAAAGAGGGCAAGGGTGGGATATGTGGAGGGCACTAAGCTAGCAAGCAGAAGAGAGAAATGTGTCTAAAATAATCTTTCCTGGACTGAAAGACATAAATCATCTAGGTGTGAGACCCAGCTCTGAATGGCTTTCTGCACTGAAGTGCCTATGATCTGTAGTTGATCGATTAATTTCTTTTTATTTTTAAAACACGGTTCATATGATGGGCTGACGGTTCTCATATTCCTTCAGGTTGTGGAAAACCAAAGTTATAGACCCTCTGTTGTTCAGCTCTGCTCCCTGAAAAGTACTTCAATGGCTGAGTTGCAGGCAGGCACCCTGCTCCCTGACATCCTTCCCTCACAGGGCAGCAGACTCACGCTTGTACCTGTTTCTAGGCATGCCCTCTCCAAAGCATGACCCAGTTTGAGAAGAAGGATTGAGGAACAACTCTGCTCCCTCTTTCATTTCTTGTGTAGAAAGTACACTTCTGGGTAATGTGAATTTAAGCCCCTTAGACTAAGAAGCAGCACACCAGCGTGCTGGGTTAATGTCCTGCTCTCTCAGCTGTTATGCAGAGGGCAGGCACATTTCTGTTGTGGATTTTTTTGGCTCACACTCAAGTGTAGTTGCTTGACTTCCTAACCCCAATATAACTTGCTCCTTGTTCTTAATGTAAAACAACAAGAACAATAGAAAAGACTCTTCAGAGAAATCACTGGAGCAGCAGGGCAGAAGGCAAGTCCTCATGAGGCATAAAAGGGCACCAGAAAGACAGTTGCAGTAGCCAACAGGGAGGTCCAAAGGTGTAGACGATAAAAAGCATTCATGGCAAAAAAAAAAAAAAAAAAAAAAAGGACAGATGCTATACACAGCTCATAAGAGAGAATCAACAGAATTTCACAATATTGTTTACTTTATTCATTTAAAATACATTCTGTCCCATTTTCATGCTAAATCAGTCTTTGCCAAACCTCTGCTGGTTGGGTCAGTTTATTGTTCACTCAGATATTTGGGTTACCCAGAGCCAGTGGAGAGATCTGGAAATGGTCCTTTTTGCATTTAAAGAAAGAGCAGTAAGCTGCTCTTACTTAGTTCACATTCTGACTCCGCATTTTTATACCCAGCTTGATATGTTGAATGCTCTCGGCATGACTCATCCAGAAAAATAGCAATTTAAAGTACAAGGGCATGTTGGAGCAGGCAGAAACATTTTAGGGAAACACAGATTTAGACAGAGGATTTAAATATCAACATACAGAAAATTATCTGGCTTTGATTGGATGACGAATACTTTTACAGGCTAGGATTCTCAAAAACAGTCAAAGGCAGGTAGGCACCCAAATCCCACCAATTTTTTTCAAAGCTCTTTTAAAAATCTCATCCTGGAACATGACTCTCATGCTAGACTAATGGATCAGATCCAAACACACATAAATGAGCGTAGCCTCAAAGTGCAATCACGGCAAAAAAGGGAAAGAAAATACCTCATGAAGTCATCTGGTTTATCCCACTACCCCAGGCAGGATCATCTATACCTACATCATTCGTGACAGATGTTTGTCTAACATGTTTTTAAAGACCTCTAAAGACAGAAACTCCAATATTTTGTTATCCTTGCTGTTAGAAAGCTTTTCCCTATTGTTTAACCTACATCTTCCTTTCCATAATGTAAGATCAAAACTTCCTGTCAAACAAAACATGGGCTTTTAGGAAAGACTTTCTGTCCTTTTTACAGCTTGATTTGACCTTCTGCATACTTAAGGATTATCTCTGCATTGCCCAAAGTCTTCTCTTCTAAAAGCCGAACCATATAACTTGATTAGCTCTTACCTCTTTGGTCAGATTTGAGACCAATAATTACGCTCAACGCTCTTCTTTGGGCTCTTTCCAACTGGTCCACGTCCTCCTGAATTGTAACGCCAGAGAAGTCCAGCTGAGGTTTTTCCAAGGCTGAGAATAACAGAAAGATTACTGTCCATAGCAAGCAGGCTACATTCTTCCTCATGCATTTTTGTATTCGGCTTTGCACTCCATCTTTTTACAACAGTATGACTTTGTTGACTCGTTCAACTCCCAGAGGAAAACCTTTCCTGATTTACTAATTCCCTCCTTCCTTTTTATTTCCCACTTATCCCAGCTGTCCACCTCAAGAAGCAATTTTTCTTTTATAGCATCTCTAATTCAGATCCTAATTAGCAATTTTCAGTTGTTTACTGATGATTTAAAGCAGATTTAGCTCATATAGAGCTTGCTCATCTGCCAGTGTGATGCTGTTGAACAGAACAGTTAGCAGTTACAGAAATGAACCCCTATGTTTCCTTCCAGCCTGTGCAATTTGTTTTAAAAACAAACAAAAAAACACTAGAGCATAACAAGAACCTTAAATAGACTATATAAACATCAGCCAATCTCCCTTGTTCATGATAAGCATGATTGGCTTGTAAGGTTTCAGAGGAGATCATTTGGGAAACCAGCACAATGCTAAACACATGTACTTATTATCCTTAATTTGCAAACCTGGTCATCAGCTGTAAACACAGAAACTGTTTTTTTAGATGAAAAAGCATTACAATGAAATTCTCCTGCTAAATAGTCTGCAAAGAGGGATGTTTTCAGCAGATGATATGTTTAAGACTGCCATTCACCCTACCAGTAATTGTGCTTGCAGTGCACGCAGATCCTGTATTTATAGTGCTCTGTGAACGGCACGGTGCAGAGAGAGCAGTGCTTCTTCAGGCTGGGAACCTGGGACACGCGGGCTGCATGTTAGCATCAGCATCCCAGCGGGATCAAAACTGGCCAAGTTATTACGACTGCAACAGGTGCCGTTGCATATTCAACAGTTTCAGTTACCAGAACATAACATCTGAATTTCTGTGTGTATTTCCTAGTGTATACATCTATATGGATGCGTATATACTTTCTAAATGAAGTGCATCCCCGAAACCTATTCTAAAAGAATATAAATGTTATAAAGTCAGGCACTCAGAAAATATAAACTGTGAGAAGATTGTCTAGGAAGACTGAAGAAGGTATCCTTGTGCTCATACATAATAAAAGCGATCACTGTTTTTCTACAGAACCTCTGTCTCTTTCATGGTGGGCTTCCCTGGAGCTGTTGAATGTAAAATTTTTTTTCCCTTCAATTTTTACACTGCACAAAATAGAAATTATACGTGGAAAACATTGATTTCCTCATGGATATTTCCGCTCTGTATCCACCACAACATCACAGACTGACATTTTGAAGGCGTTCTGACACCTAGGTCACCAAGAAACCAAGAAAAGCTGGACTTCAGCATCCATGAGACCTAGGGCACACCGTGCGACTGTCCATGAGAAACCAACAGAGCCCAAAGACGCCAGATCCCTTGGGTACCAACTGCCTGCTGCCACTACCGCTGCCACTGAGCAGGGGTTGCCCTGAGTACATAAAGCACCAAGCAAAGGAGCAGGGAGACTCCAAATCCTCACTGCAGGTCTTCCTATTTTGCATTTGGAGCTTGTGAATACAAAAGCCATGAGTAGTGCTAATCAGGGTAGAGCTGGACTAGCATCGCTCTGCAGAAAGCTGAGCTCTGCCTGCACGCAGGCAGACGCTCGGTACACGTACAACCCCGGGATGGTGGCATTGCCATCAGTGGTCAGGGCGGGCGAGAAGCAGGCACAAAGGCTTTGAACACAACTTGCTAGAGACACCTCCCTTCTTTCCACCCACCAGGCCCTGCACTAACCATCGTACACCCCTGCAAAGACGGTACCACTTGGTACCCTGGGAAAGACTCAGTAACTACATCAAGGAGCAGGAATCCATACTGCCAAACATTGCCTTGCTGGAAGTCATTCTAGCAAGTGATCTCGCCATCCTAGCTGTTGTGACAGACTTCAACAACAGAGTGGAAGCTCGTGAACTTTTTTTTTTCCCCCCCTAAAGTGTGCATGTTCCCTCCCTATGAGAATATCCTCTGAGTATCCGAGTTTCCAGCTGCAGAAGCTGTACTTAACTTCCACAGCTCCAGGCTCGTTATGGAGCCTAAAACAAACCATATGCTCCAGTTAGCTCCAAGCCATCAGGCGCATTTGTTCACCTACTACTTTTCAGTAAATTCCAACTGACCTGACACTAAACTGGAATTTCAGCTCGCTTAATGCTCAAAAGCTAAGCAGGCTTTTACCGAGCCCTTACGGACACTCCCAGGCCCCAGCCCAGCGTTACGTGTGCGGCACTGCGGGAGCCCTTAGCAACACTCTCCAGGCAGGATTAGATAAGACGCAAAATTTTGCCCGCATGAGTCAATCACCTCACCCTGTTTCTTTGTTAGTGACCTTAAGACCTTGTCTCTACTTGAAAGATATACCTGTAAAACAATACCGTACATGAGATGGAGCTTAGATCACTGCCCAAAATACAGTTATAATAGGAAAATCTTTTTTCTTACCAATTCAACCATGTTTATAAGCATAGCTACAACAGCTTAAGAATCGTACCCCATTACCAGCATAATTCAAACATTTCAGTGTCAATTCGGTCAATTGTGAGCCCAAGCTGTGAAACCCAGAGAGACATTTATGCAATCATTTGTCTCATTTACATTAACAAAGGCTTGCATCCCATAAAAGAGTTTCTTACCAAGCTTGCAAGGTCACTACTGAGTTGACTGATGAGTTACGATCCAATTGAAAAACTAATCTCTATTCCTTTCTGCTCTGCCCTAACGTTACACAGTTAGGATTGAACATTGAACATTTTCCAAGTCACGCTTCCAAATTACAGTTACCAGCCTCTTCTGACTTCTTGGAGACCCATAAAAATTTAAGAAGATTAAAGGAATTTGGGGGGGGATTTTTTTCTTTTAGCATATTTCAGTAGGATTGTCATCAGATGGAGTTTCAGAAGCCCAGCTACTACAATGATTGCAATGTCTGAAGAAACTGAAAGTCCTGTACTTCATTTTTATCTGGTCGACTACTTCAAAATTAGAGAAGTCTTTTTGTGTGAGGGTTCAGGCCACCCCAGAGAGAAGAATATGAATACAGTCCTATAAATCCCTAGAGATATTCATACTCTACAAGTACTTATTACTTTATTTGATACTTATTACAATGGCATCTTGCAGCTTCAAAAAGGGCCTGGTGAAGTTTTACAAATGACAAACTAAGCCACAGGAGCCAGAGACACATAGGAAGCCTGCAGCTAATCAGAGAGGTAAACACCATCCCTGGAGTCTGGATGTCAAGGCTGCTGGGCAATATCCTCTTCTAATGCAACCAGCATTTTCCTGCTGTCTTATATTCACAGGAATATTGCCTCAGCATGGGTGAAACAGTGGACAACACTTACTGCCCATTGCGTTGCCCAGGTATACAAGAATTTTCCCGGTTTTGCTCTGCATCACCAGGTTCCTTTGCGGTATATGTATTAAAAATATGAGTACTCATATGGTTCAATTGGAAATTTGGCTTTTAAAAGGAATATCCCACTTCTTGTGGCTCTATTTTTGATTCAGAATTGATGTGCAGAGCTCTAGGTCTTCAATATGTTGCTTATGTTGCTTCTGTTGTATCTATTTTTCTTTAAGACATAGATTTCAGGAATTTGCTGCTGTCTTATTTGCTGCTGGTTATTCTGACCAGGCTCAATATAGTATAGTAAACGTATGAAACGTCTGATCTGGACTTTTTAAAGTTTGTTTTTGGGTTTTTGTTTGGGTTTTTTTTGGCCACCAGGAGGTGCAAATGATCTTCTCACCAGCACCACTTTGGTCTTCATTATAATCACCAGCTATATCCTGAGACAGAAATGGCTTTCTTTATTCTTTTATTAGTAATTTTTCCTTATTGTTATCCCTTCATCCTTCCTACTTGCTGGCCATGAGGGCTCTCAAAGCCCTTACCAGATGCCATTCGCAGCCTGCTTTCGAATCAGCTGTCTCTGTGTTGCTCCTGGCAGAAACATTTTGTAGCGCTTACACACTGGAAAACTGCTCGTACGACACCGTGGCACAACTACAGCTGATTTCTGTGGGTGCTTTGTTGTCAGCCTTTAAACAGCGTGGCTGGGCTGTACAGTCGGTCCAGGCGAGAGCTGACTGCGAGCCGTACAGTGAAGGCCAAGGACCGAATGCCTACGATCCACTTCTTAAAGGAGTTGGTCACAGCCCTGCGATTATAAAAGCAGGAGGAAGGAGAAAGAGAGCCCTGTCCTTCTCACCCTGTGCAGAAGTGAAAGCATTAAGGATGGGTGGGGTTTCTGTCCCGCTGCACGCTCAAACCCAAATGTATATTTAGCCCTCGTGAGAACTGGCATCCGAACTGAACCCAGATCTGAGAGGAGGCATTTCTTCCATGCTGGAGCAGCCAAGTATGTAAGATACAATCAGAGGGCGATGGCAGGCTCTCAAGATTAGGTGGTCTCACTGGACTTCTAGTGAAGATAGCAGAATTGTTAGCAGACTTAGCTAGTTTCCACGCTTCTGACTGCAGAATCTGATAGCAGCACTCAGATCTGAATCTGGGAAGCTCCCTAGGGCTAACATGCTTCCAAACAATTTTCTCTCTGCCCTTCACATACACAAACACGCTATCAATGGCAGCATGATGGTGCTACAGTGTGACTGTAATAAGAAGTGTGTGAGACACTCAGCACTACCGAAACAGCCAGCTCCAGCACCCTCAGGACATATGGTATCCGCAGCACCAACCCGTGCCCCGTCCCATCTGAGCAGCCTCAGAGAGAGCTCTCCAAAGCGGAACTGCTGTCCTTACACTCCCTATGAAAGAAGGGGCACCAGGAGGAGATCCAAGGGCTCAAGGTCTTGCAAACCTTGCTGCAGGCCCTAGGGTCAGATCCTGGCCTCCTCATGGGACCAGATCAGCTGCAGAGCTCTCTGTTAGACAACTCCCCTCCCGGTTACAGGCCTCACAACCCCGTTAAGCTGTTTTCAAGTGCTTATTCGCACAATGGCATCTTGCTATGTTGTGATACTTTCTTTTGTTACCAGCATGATGAAAGATACACCCATCAATAAGGCACACACTAACACCTTCAATATATAACTGCAAACACATGTAGGGGTTTTACTGATTTCCAGCGGATCGACCTTTAACATTTATTTTAAGCTTGGTCCCTTTTAGGGCCAACTGTGAGTATTCTTGCAATAAAACTACTGTGAAGCTTTTAGAAGCTTCAATCATATTTGGAAATTTAGCGAACAGGGAGTGCATGGTGGAGAAAAAAAAATAGATTAGAGAGGTCAGAAGTTTATATGTATTTCTATGGAGAACCTAGTCAGGATTAGCTTGCATTGAAAAGACTGTGGGGTTTTGGTATGTTTGGTTTGGTTTTTTTACTTTTTAAAAATTATTATTCTGCAAGTCAGGTGCATGTTCTCTCTATGGTTTAGAAACTGGCTAAGCAAGGCAACATGTCAAATTTCTCTCTTTGTCTGTCTCAAAAATACCAAACTGAAAAATCCAGGGAAGGTTCTAGGTGTAAGTGTGCAGAAGACTTGACGACCTTGGGTTAAAATTAGAGTGTTAAAGCTAGACTTCAACAGCACTTCAGCAGTGTGCTAACGGCTATGTGCCTACCAGCCCAGTCTCTACAGAGAGCAACGTACGCAGCCTTATAGTCTGCAACCTGGTCTTTGTTTTTGAACATGGCACATAATCCATGTCAAAATGTCAGCGTGTGCTCACAGTCAGCAAGAAGGCATGGAGGAAATACAGAAAACACTAAGGAGAAAATGAGGCCAGTGTATCTAAACAAGTATACCTCCAATACTTGCAACTAGCTCTATATTAACTGTCAAATGGGTCTAAAAACTGTCAGCCACTGATGACTTCCACCTTGGTCTCATCTACCATGTGTGCTTGTCCCCTCCTTCTAACACAAGAGTAAACTGCTGACACGCTGAGTGACTTGTTGTGCAGAGAGCAAGAAATAATGAGGTGGCCAACGAAGGGAGGAGTAGGTTCACAGAGATGCCTTTTAGAGAAGGCTACAACAGGCCCTAAGGCAGGGAAAGGATGAACAGCCGGAGTTACTGACGGAGAAGATGGAAGTGAAGTCAAGGTGAGATGGAAAATGAAGGTTCTCCTCAAAAGAAGGAGGAGAAAGAAGAAGGGAGAATGAGTAAAGAGGGAACAGGGGAGAAGAAAACAAAACAAACATCACCCAGGTCCTCTGGAGTGTGGCAGATGTAAAAATCACAGAGGGACCAAGCAAGGAGAAGAGAAGGATCAAGGAACTCCAAGGTGGTATGGTGTGCACAGCCCAGAGGCACGGCAACGCAGGAAATGCTGAGGGTTTATCTGCTTCACGTATGCCAATTTCCAAGGCCAAGGACAAACTAGAAAATTGCAAACTAACAATAAGCTTAATTCCCTCCTCATTAGCAGGCAAAAGCATTGGCACCAAAGCATGCCTCTCATTATCTCCACAGTTATTTTAGCAGTAAATCTTGAGTTATCAAAAGGAGAGTATGACTGCATCGTCAAGCATAAAGAAGTCTAAATTCACTTATTTGCACCCTCCAGCAGATTGCAAGTACAAAATTGCAGGTTTTTTTTTTTTCTAAATGTGACCTCTAATTAAATAAAAGATTATTTTGTAGTGCTAAAATTATTTTCTAGTGCTGAGATTATTGTCTAGTCCTCAGCTGGGAAGGAATTAAATAGGATCTGAAAAACAGTTAATTAGAAGGGCATGTTGCGGTTAGCAGTTCTGGTTCATTTTTATCCAAGTTTTACAGCCATAATATGAATCAGGAACATCAAGAACTGCTTTTGTTACCCAGTGAGCTATATTTTGAGACTTTTAAAGTCAAAAGGCTTTTTCTCACTGACTCCAAGGGTAAATCACATTAGCACACTGAGGCATTTAATGAATATACACAAGTTGCAGAACACAGGAACACTGCGAGCATCATTAAGTGGCACTCAAATAATTTAAATGGATGTCCCTTTTCTCTTTCCTTTTGCTTATTTAAAGGGCATTGTGGAAGCTTCCTAGTCAAAGGGCACAGAAGCAACACAGGAAGGCGACCAGGACACACACCACTGTAGCTGACCTGTAGCTGGGGCAGCCAGAGTAATGGAAGTGCTACAGCTAAAACATCACTGATAAAGTCTACCTGGTAGACTTCTTTCTCAGAAAGTATGAAGAGAATAATGTCTAGCAAGAATTTTGATGGTCAGTTAGGATAAATGCAGCACAAAGGTACATCATGTTTTATTGGAAGAATGAAACAATATCAAGATTCACCCTTCTAATTCTGGGATCGATTTATCCAATTGCATGTAATACCCCAGGGCCTTTTTTTAGCGTCTCAAAGGAAACCTGAACTCCTAACAAGAGCCAAAGCAAAGCCTCACCTCACAGTAGAAGAAATGAAACTGGAAGTGCCTACCTGGCCATTCTCACTTGCACCCTAACCCTGAGACAGACCTTTGTCTGTAGCTGAGCTGAGTAAGCACACCTACCCCAAAGGCCATATGCAACACTGGCAGCATTTAAAATCATGGTTTACTTGCAAGAGAAGCTCTTTTCCAGACCAGAAACCAAATAAAACCTTGTAAACTCAGCATCCATGTATTCTGGGAGGAGACAGCAGCAACTTGGTAGGTCTAACTTGAACCACTTGTAACTGTGCAGATAGAGCTAGAAAGATACTGAGAAAAATATTGTGCTGGAAAAAAAAGACCTAAATGTTTAAAGGAGTTCGTGACCACAAGGATGGGTGCAGTTAAAAACCGGAATAGAATACAATAGAGTGCATTTGGCTCTTCTCATAACAAACAGCATGTTTCTAATCACCAGCATCAGAGTCAAGCTAAACATTTCAAACCAAATCAGCAAAGACAATAAAACTGTATATGCTGATGTGTCCTACCCAGCAGGCTGTATTATTGCTTTATGCCCACCTTGTCCGTTGTCACACGAACCTTCTTTCTTGTTACCAGCTCCTTTTGCTTCTTTGCACTGTATTTTCAAAACCACTCAGCAACTCACATTCAGATAACTGCTCAGATTTCCTAAACGATTTTGTTCCCGTTACAGAACTTGGTGAAACAGTCAGTTATTCCGGAGCGCTTAACACCAAACACCACCCTCTGAAATATCATTTGGGGAAATTCAATTTGAGAACTCTGTACCAAACCCAGCTTCGTGAAAGAAGAGGCAGTTTAGCAGTTTCATGGTATTCCCACCTTTCTTTTCTTTTCTTCAATACATAGCTGGAGAGGAGCATGATAAATACCAATGGCTGGCTCTAGATGCCTGTCTGTTTTTCTCATTAAGAAAAATAGAGTAGAGTGGTTGTTAATCTGAGGAGAAGATAAAATACAAAGTTGCTGCTGTCTGACAGGCTGGCAGTCTGTCTGCCTGCAAAAGCTACTAATTCATATGACATTTACATGTTGCAATATTAGCAATTTTTGCTTTTAGTATGTAGTTATAAATAATGCCATATGTAGAGTGAACATGCAGGAAATTCTGATAGATGGCTGGCAAAGACTTGTCTTGTCAGGTCTTATTAGTGAGGGCCATAAAACCAGCAAAAAGTGAAAACGAGTCAGATTTAAAATGTATTAGAGCCTGCCATGTTTTCAGTGTTCAATTCGATGAATTTCCACTAAAGCCAGGGAGGAGACTCTGCAGACGAGGCCTCCGGAGGTCAGTCAGGAATGATTCCTGGCTCTTCCCCAAACTCCCTGTGCGATCTTGTCTAAGCGAGTTTATTCTTCCCCTCCTCAACCCTCTGTCTAGCTGGAAAATGCACCCTAAGTTTCTCTTGGCAAAACAGAAGTCCTGCACTTAGGTAGGATTAATCAGCTACACAAATTCAAAATAGGGAGTGATTAGCCAGGGTTAGACCTGTTATTTTTCATAACAGGTCTTGGAGGTTGTAATGGATCACCAGCTGAGCACGAATCAACGGTGCAATCTGTTACGAAAAAAGCAAAAGTCTCACTGGGATGCCAACAGGAGCAGAGCCTACGGGTCACGCAGGAGTCCTTCATCCGCTGGCAGTGCCCCTGCTGAAGAACGGCATCCCACTTCAGGTGCACGTTAGGGAAGACAAAGTTCTAGGAAGACTTCCGAGAAAGACAAGAGAGGGAGAACAGACGCCCAGAGTGGTGGAGACATGAGAAGAGCCTGAATTAATTGTTGTCATCTTGCCAAAAAGAAAAAGCAGACTGAGGAAGGGAGGACTAAAATAACAGTCTTCAAGGTGGAGCGAATAATCTCTTTTCCAATATTTGCAGTGGCTAGGAAAAGAAACAAAGAGCTTAAACTGCAATAAGAGAAATTTATATTAACCATGATGGAAAGAATTTCTCTAACAAGAAGGGTGGTAAAGCAGTAGAATAAATTGTCCTGGGAAGCTGTGGAGTGTCCATCCTTGGAGGCCTTCAAAAACAAGTTAGACAAACATCTTTCAGGAATAACACAAGGATAGTTAATCTTGCCTTGGGGCAGCACGATAAACTCTGATCTTTCAAAATCAATTTGGCCTGTGGTTCTGTGATAATACTCGTGTGTTTGTAAGGCACCTTGCCTGTCAGAGCCCTCTTCTTTCTTCCTGAACTACAAACAGTAATTAGTAACTATAACTAGTTCTATAAACATTGTATTTCAAAGCACACAGTTTTATGCCACATACATATTATCCAAACTATAACTTCAATTTAAAATAAAAAGACACGTTCACCAATTTCTCCGCTGAACCAGACTATCTGATAGGAGCATGTTTATTTTTCAATGCCACATTTATAAAATCAATTCACACAGCTTTCACTGATAGTGGGAAGAGAGATTACTATTGCTTTGCAGATAAAGACTTCTTCATTTTCACATGCTCTACTGAGTGGTAAAAAGGAATAACAAAAAAAAAAAGTAAACCTTCTCTCTATTCTGCCTCATAAAAACTAAAAAAATCCAAGCCCCAAAACTTCATCTTTGAATACCTTCTTGCTTTAATCTCAATTAATTTGAAAATGGTAGGACTGTAACTCTGAATTAATTTGACTGTTATTTCATGTGAGGTTTACCACAAAAAAAAAAAAAAAAAATGAAAAGAAAAACAGTTCATCCCTAATTTCAGCTACTATTTAGACTTATCTTATATATGCAGGTGACACTGCCATCAGAACTGGTCACTTCATAAATTACTTCCAAAAGTTATCTTCTCTGTTCAGGTCTGTTAATGATGTATTTGCTCTCTTTCCAGCCAAACTTTTGTGCATATAGAGGAACACCCTCTAACTGAAGCAAAAATGATTCAATAAAACAGAAGAGTGGTCATGTCGCTAACAGGAAAATTGAACAGCCCTACTACTTTCCCCTCCCAGATACTACTGGTGGTTTCTGTCTCATAGAGTGCTTCATTATTAAATCGACACAAAAGGCCCACTACACAATAATAAAATTTAACCAATGTTTCATTTGCTGTAGTCTCAGATACACCCTGATGCCCGGCAGCAAAGGATGTGATCCAGCCAATGAATTAAAAATGTCACAGCCCACCTCTGCTTCCGTGCAAATCTGACTTAGGGGAATTGAATCCCATCAGAGTGCAAAACTGCGGCACCACACAGATTTTTTACGTAACACAATTTGACACTGTGATCCATCCAATTTGACACTGGATGAAGAATAATAAGCAAGTAGTGTGTTGGCTACACAATTGTTTCCCAGATATTAAGCTGGTCTACATGTATTTAGCTACGTTCCCATATCACATAGAAAATTTTACAAATTCTCTCTTTTTTTTTCATCAATATTGATATACTTAATATTTTAAGGCTTGCATCCTAAATACATTATTAGTTTGCCTTTATTAGGAAAAAATTACTATTTTTTCCCATCCTAAAGGATGCAAAGTAGTCCCTAAAAAGCATCATCTCACGTCATATTAAGTACAGTAGTAGCCTGAGAAATTATAAGGAAAAGGCTTGTCCACTAAGCCAATAAGGATCCATTGACAGATGGTATTGAGAAGGTCAAAGTACTTAAAGCTTTTTCATACCCTAAAATTCAGAAGGTAAATCATAACTAAATAGCAATTTTAGATAATACTGAGAGGCAAAGAAATGGAAAGAGCAGGCTAGAGAGCACTGAAGTAAGTTAAATACTTTCAGCTCAGGCTAAGATATACAAAAACCTGGGGAAGGCTGGTGAAGTCTCAGAGCCCCCTGGCAATTGCTGTCCATGTAAATCTCTTGAGCATTAATAACACACCAGAAAACTGCAGAAGAGTGAAAATGGTGACTATTCTTACCAAAGGAGCAAAAAGCACAGCAGCTGGGAATTTGCAGGCCTGACAGCATACTTCATTTATCAAAAAGTACTGGTACATATAATTAAACAATCTATTTGCAAGCACTGAAAAGAAAAGAAAAGAGCTCCACGAGTGGCAGTCAGTTAACCTATGCTAAGGGCAAATAATGCCAAACTATTGCAGTTTCCTTCTATGATATGGTATCAGGTCCTGTTGGTATGCAGAAGATAATACATCACATGGTTTTACTTTAGAAAGGTTTTCATATTTTCTGCTAATCACACCAACCATGGCCTACATTAAGATGTAATAAGTCAGGTACAAAACTGGTAGGAAAAGAGATTACTTATCAACGCTTAATGCAAATGGAAGCTAGGATTCTGCCAGGGATTGCCATGGGATTTTTACTACAACAACATGATCAGGAGCAGACAGCCAGTGGTCAGGAGAGTGGAAGACTGAGGTTATTAATTGATGAACAATATGAAGATAAGGGGGGCAACCAAGAAGTTGGAAGGCAGATTTATTCCAAACCAATACGAGAAATGGTCTGTAAAGAGGAGGATGCTGTTCCATAAGGAGAAGTGCAAGGTGCTACAAGTACACAGGAATAAACAGCCTTACAAATATCAGCCAGGGAACTATGGGTTGGATGGCAATTTTGGATAAAGGGATGCAGTAATGTCGTTGGCCTGAATCAATAGATCATCCCCTGGAAAAGGTGAATGACACTGGGATGTACATCCAGCACATAACCTGGTGGGTTCAGTTGGAAAGCATTACATCCAGCCTATCAGACTGAGCTCAAATGCCTAATTTTCAGGGCGCTGCATTTCAGGAAAGAAGAGGAGCTCTTGGAACTGGATGAAAGCTGGATAAAAACCTGGAAGTAAATTAGATTGCTTAGCCTGTAGATGAAAGTACAGGAGATAGCTGAAATACTAAATAAAAGGATGCTGCAGAAAGGAAAGGAAATCTATTCTCAAGATGTGTGATGAATGAAAGTAATTCATCACAGAAGACTCAAGAATTAAGAAAAGTGTGAAAAAAAATTCTCATGTTTGGGTTAATAGAAGTCAGGAATACATCAGACTACAGTGTGTTCATCATTGCAGATGTCTAAGAGCAAGTGGGAAAACATCTGTGAGGACCCTCATAAATACAGGCTGTCTGTCCTTGCGTTGGAGAAGAAATTACAGGATCTGTTTGAGGTCTCTTTTAGCCCTATGTTTCTGTGTCATTTAACATTTAAACAAAAAAAAAAACACCACACCCCCCCCCCAAAAAAAAAACCCAAAAAACAAAGACAAAACAAGAACTCAAAACTTTTAGTTCTTTAAATCTCAAGTTAGAGGTGACACAGTGATACAATTAACTTTTTTACACTCAGATTTAGTCATCTCGCACAGTGCATGTCTAGGTATTACAAGGCAAGAAAAAGGAAGAAACGTAAAGCAATAGGACATTTCTCTGTGGGACAGTGACATTTTTTTTGTTACAGTGGTAAGGCACCACAAAAAAAAAAAAACACAGAAGAATAAAACCTGCACATCAGCCTCCTAGATTCCTGGTGACCATCCAACAGCTCAACGACCTTTTGAATATGCCCTACCTCAATTCTCCTCCAGAACTACCTCCTACATAGACAGGTCCAGCTTGCCTTGACTCCATCTGCATGTTTCAGTGGCTGGCTGTAAGCCAGAGTGGGGCTTGCTAAGGGCCAACCTAAACCATTTCTGTGACTGGTGAGCTAAACCAGTTATCCCTGGGAAACAAGCAGAAGGTATTGGCAATCTCCTTCAGTCACCTTTTAGGACAAACACAGCTGGAAAAGGGGTTTAATGGCGTCTTTCCCTCCAGATATGAATTATTCAACAACAGCGGCATGACTGGATTCTTGAAGTCTTCACTCTGAGAACAGTGTCCTGGCTGGGAAGCGGGCCTCCACCCAGACCACAAGCAGCAGAAGCAAAAAAAAAAAAAAGAAACTCAACAACAAAAAGAAGGCAGGAAAACAGTCTTGAAAGACAGGAGACACAAGGAGAGAGCAAGACAGACAAGAATGGCGACCCGAGGGAGGTAACACAGCAAGGTAACGCCAAGTGGAAAGTCAGTGGAAAGACAAACAATGTGTTTTTACTAAAGCTGTTAATTCACTCCTCACATCTCCCACTCAAGTCATCCATCACAACATAAACTAAATAGAGCTCAGAGCGCAGCTGCCTGCCTGCCACTGTAAATGAACCTTCTGTATACAGAGCACTGCTCCGGCACGCTGGCGTCCTAAGAGGAAAAAACCTCAGCTGCAAAAATAAACAAATCAGGTACCACAACCCTCTTCCCTACATTTTTTTCCCAAAGAATGTGAGCTACCAAGTTTTAACCCCTTCTTGCTTGTTAACTAAGCTCAGTATTTTTTTTTCTTTGCTTAAAACCTGAAGCATTTACATAGTTGGTGTGTTTTACCAAATGGTACAAAGCTTTACCGAGCATCAAATCTGGGCTCACGCAAACTCAGTGAGGGCCCATCAGAGAGGGCACGAGGCAAGCTCCAACTCCCACTGTCAGACATCTGTGGACACAAGATGCTCTCAATCTCAGGAAAAAAAAAAACAAACATGTTTTTCAGTCTCTCCTGCACTCTTCTTGTGACACTTCACAGCTGCGGCTTCCTATCTTTTGCTACAACCCTTGCTTTAGCGATAAAGCGATCAATGAATTTTCTGTGGTGTGTGGGTCACTGGGAGACATGGAAAAAAGTTTGATGGATCACATGATGTGTTTGGTGGTTCACAGATTCAGGTGACCAAGTAGCGGGATCTACCAGGGGTCTCAATTTTATGCCTGCAGCTAGAACGGACGTGCTAAGCAATGTTGCCAACGTAGAGAGCAGCGGCTTGGCACTCGGGATTTTGAATGGGACATGCTGGCACAGTGGCTTTTGTGAGTCATGTGAGAGAAAACAGAATAAACAAAAAGTTTTGGGGTGGCAGTTCGAGCCTGTCATTGGTTCTCCTGTGACTCAGGACAGTTTGGGTCTGTTCCTGGCTTAACGCCTGAGCAGCACTGTTCTTCAACGTTGGCTGCTCTACCTGCTCACAGGAAGGGAAGTGTCTCTCTCCCTTGTGTATACATACAAAGAAGGCTTCCAGTTGAGCTATAGCCTCCAAGAGATACTAAAGGCAGCATGAATTAACAACAGAAAAAAGAACTTCCTTCTTCTCTTATAAAATAATTGAACACCATGTAGGAACAGTATAGTTCCTAATATGCGACCACATGGCAATAATAGCGTAGAAATATGTAAACACATAGGTCTTCTGAGCTGCTGCTACAGCGAGTGAGGTTGCATCGCAGCATGGGCAGTCTGAAAAGAAAGAAACGTTACAACTTCCCCAATGTTTAACAGAACAACAAAACAACAGACAAACTAAGGAAAATATGGCAACACTGCTAGTTAGGTCACGAAGCTTGAGGAGCTGCTCTCTGTAATCTTCATAAGCAAGACAGCAACCTGTGTTTCCAGGAAAAGGACTACGGACTACAAGCAAGTACAGACGTTGTTCAAGTGGGCAACTACCATTCAGAACATGATTAATAAACTTTATCACTTACAATCATATTCCAATTACATATTTTAAAATAAGAAAAGGTGGATCATATCTAGATATCTAGCTCCTATTTTGTACAAACTGGGCATGTTCTGTAAAATTATTCTTTGTTTATTTAAAATTATTTAAATTTTAGGGTAGCTTTTAGAGATGTTCAGACAATAGCCTGCATAAAAATTTAACAAATGGTGAATCAAAAATAATTGCAGACCTTTTGTGAGAACAGACTACATTAGTGCATAAATTCCTATTCTAAACTTTGACAACATTGTAGTGAAAAGATATGGAAATTGCAACATATGATTTAAGGAAACAAAATCACAGAGAAAGAGTAAAATAAGGCTTTTGTTAGCTCTGAGTGTGGCTCAGACTGCCCTAGGAATACTGTTTTACGGCACAAGTTAATCACCTAGTCCCAAATGTGAACGCCATCGTTAGCAGTACGGTGGGTGCCATTGTAGATCTATGTAGTAAGATGCAAATGTAAATTCTGAAGAAACGCGTAGATCGGCAAAAACAATGCAGACTGCCTTCCCAGACAGAATATTTGTGGTGTTCCTTCTTTAGCCCAAGAAATGTTACAGAACAGGTAAATCACCAAGTTTCTCTATTTGTTACCTATTTCAGAGGGTGCTGTGCAAGCCGTTATTTTAGAGATTTACATAAGAAGTTTCAAAGTTGCAATATTATGGAAAGAAAAGAGGAAGATAAAAAAAAATATTTGTTGACATTGAAATGGCTAAACTTCTGGGAGCTGAAGAGTGTTAAAAGGATGAAATCCTGACTCCACTCAAGTCAGGATTAACAAAACAGATAGCATGGCATCTAATCACGTCTGTAATTAGGAAGTTACTTTTCTTACCTCTGAGAATCCCGGAACGGGTTGTTAACAAAGAGCACACTGGGACCAGATTAACTTGCAAACTCCAGTAACTTTCCTGCAGCTAACCCAGCGTTGGGCCTTTCCGCTCCTGTTATGTCACACAGCTTGCTTTGGCTAGTCTCCGTTCCACCGGCTTAATCAGAAATAGGCTTTTCCTGCTGTGTTTTTGTTTGTTTTGCTTTTCCTGCAGGTGATTAGAGTATCTTTGTAACCACCCTTATGGATTAACAAATCACCTGCAGGTGGGCTGAAGTACTCACATTCTGCTGAATGTTTGTTAAAGCAGTAATTGCTTTAATATCCCCAAAACCACAGTGCACACATCATCTACTGTATAACATTCTGTTAAAATAAGAAAGAAGTACAATCATAAAACTTTACAGGCACAGAAAGCCTTGCTTAGGCTTTAGTTCCACTCCACAGAGTAATTGTAGATGCAAACAACTTGTTATTGCAAGGACTTGTATCACTGAACAATTCCAAGCACTTCAGGTATTCTTTGCTAGTACTTTATAAACAGATGTAGCATTTGGGATGCTCAAGAAGCTGCATTTATACAAATGCTCAATTCATCTGACTAAATATTGACCTTAGGCAGGAACCGGTATCAAGCCACGAACTTGCCATGTTCAGGGAAAACACTCAGCATTTCCTCAGTCAGATCTTACTGTGTTGTTCTTTCTAATACAAGGACTGAAGAACTTCAGGAGTGAATGTCTCCTACTATGTCTTGCTGTAAACTCCTCTGATTGATGAAACCCACCCAGAGCTCTGCAGTGCCTGCACTCCATCTCCCCCCGCCTGAGACACCCTGCATCTCAAATTGCCTCTTTTTTTTTTTTTTTCCCTGCAGCCCAATGCCCTGCCTGTCAGAGATGTTATCTGGCTTATAGAAGAATGCCAAATGCTGTGAGTGCACGTAGACCTATACTCCTACAAAATTCTACTCTGATTAGAGCAAATACATTATGTTGTAGAGGCTGTGCAGTCAGAAGCTAGATGCATTACAATGGCCAGGTACTAAACGGGGTCTGCTATGTTCCCCTTGTCTGACTCTGCCCCTCATAAAGCTGAATGATGTGGTTTTGTATGTCCAGCTCCTTTGTTGAAGCAGTGGCACTATAATTGCCAACGCCTACGTTTGGTTTTGACAACATAACAGGGTCATTGTGATACCGTATTGTACCACGGCTGACTGAACTTGCTCACGTGGGAGATATCGCATACTAAGTGAAGAAAAGCTCTTAAGAACAGCATGACTGAGCAGGAATTTGCTGAAAAGCCATGTGCTGGTGGATATATGTCTTCTAATTAGGAGCTAGCTTATTCTTTGGAATCACTTCTCATGCTTTGCAAATACAGCAAAAGTCTTGTAGGCCGCTGTCACCATCAAGTGAGAAACTAGGGGTGGAAAAATGACACACACCTACATCATTTGCTCCTACGTCCTCCTAAGCTGAGGTGGAGTGTGTCTTCCTCCTCCCATCTCCATAACAAGAGGGAAATAAGCACTCGCAGCATAGTGTTCTGGAGCTGGTATGTGTGTCCATAAAGAACACCACCAGCTTTGCAAGCTCCAGCTTTGCAACTCCCGCTCTTAAGCTGCCAGCTCTGGTTTTGGAACTTCTTCCTCAAGGAAAAAAAATATTTACAAAAAAAAAAAATCATTATTGCTACTTTTGCTCTGTGTGACTACCATTCTTTCATTAGCTTGCCTGTTACTAAAACTCCCGTATTAACTAAACTATAATAGATTTACCTTGAAACAGATTTTCCAGATCATGGAGCACTCATGGGCCAACATGACAGGTAGCGTAGAAAATAATATCCCTCCTAGAAAACGGAGGGAGAGAGAAAGAGACATAGTTACTGAGAGCCAAGAGCTTCTACGTACCTTCTAACTAAAAAGTGCTTTAGACTCATTAGTCTCGAACAGATAGAAACACGCAAGCTCTTGGCTTACACAACAACATCCCCTCCAGAGAATTGCTGACACGGTGTGTGCGTGGGTGTAAGCAGGTACACAAAGGTAGTTACAATTTCAGGAAGTCATCAGAAGGGTTGAACACAGTGATATATAAGCTAAAAGTGGCATATTTGGAAACCACTGAAACCAGGCACATTCATTAAACGCAACTCCACTGTCCATTAGAAATACTAAAGTCTCCATCGAGTGATTTTAAGTGGTTTAGAAACTGATGGTTGTAAATGCCTGAAACAACTGGGTTCACTGTACAGTTCTCAAAATATGGTGTGGTTATGGTCAGTAAATACCTGCAATTTACATCACAAAACACTCAGTCTCAACTCGGGGTGAATTGTTAAAGGGAAAGGAGAGCATTTGTGTCAACAGACAACACTCCATCCCCTTCCTTTGTTCCAGGTGTTACTGTACTACTTGCAGAGTAGAGCCCTTGTATCCAGACACCTCAAAGGAGTTGCCATACACTTTTTGCCGCTGAGAGGTCTTTCTCTAGAGAAGGACTTACCCACCAGCCACCAGAGAGGCTGGGGATGATATTCTGGACCCTTTTGCAGTTCCACGAAGGCTGCGGAGGAACCATCCCCAGCCTCTGCTTGTGGTGCAGGCAGCTCCCCAGCTCGTCTGGCACTGCCGTTCACAACATCCTTGATTGCAGCTGGCTTCCCAAGTGTCTTGAAAATTACTCAAAATTAAACTAAACTGTAACGCTTGGATAAAACATTATGATTTGATTTGCCAAATTAGTCTTTTTAATGAGCCAATTACGTTCCTTGCTAATGCGAATTCTTGAAGAGCCAAGAACTGCTATTTCCCAAAATAGGCTTAGGGAAAATTAGAACCGACCTTGGTTTTTGGAAGTGAACATGGCAGGCGAGGCACTGCCATCATTATTCTGAAAACGCAGTCTGTACATAGACAGCTAACCAAGGCATTTTCTCCCAGATGAAACAGCAATGTTTGGTTTGGAATCAATTTCACAACGTGCTTGTGAATGCAGACCATACATTGATGCCAGCACATATCATGAATTCATCTCTGTGTGCTATTAGAAGAGCAGGGTATAATTTTACATAAAAGGTGTCTACATCTGGTACTGTTCATATGCTCTTTCCCCCTTTCCCATTCCAAATAAAAATAGCAACACAGGAAAAAGTTGGGAAGCTTTCAAGAATTGCTGTGAATTACATGAGAAGGAAAGTTTCAGTAAGTCTGGAGATTTGCCATGGACATTTGCAAACTGATTCCAGCGATTTTCTCCTGGTGGCATAGCAGTTTGCCAACATGTTGCACGCAGCGGTTGAGAGCCTGCTTTGTTTTTACGAACAGACCCACGGCCTCTTTTATACCCGATGAGGACAAAACCTCCCAGGAACAACTTGGAGATGGCCTCAGAGGGGTGTCAAGAGTCTTCTGCTTCCCAAAATTCCTCATAAGAGAGGAACTGCTTTAGGACACGCAGAGCAGAGAACTGGCCTTGCCTAACGACGGTCTCTGTACAACTGTGAGGAGCACAAGACTGCCCAGAGATAACTTCTTGAAGAGAAAGACCTTTGTAAGAAAAACACTTTAATATCAGTTTCTTGATATTTTGCAAAAATTGTCCTCTGGCTGTGAGAGCGCAAAGGGAAATAATTACAAACACGACAAAAATAAACTGTTACTCTCCCCAATATATATTCATTTCCACAGATACCTGGAAAGTATTAACTGTGTTTTGGCCTCTAAATAAAATGTATTGCTTCTGCCTGTATTTCCTTCAAATTACTAGCATTTTTTCTGAAGCCCACTGATGTGACAACAGCATTCCATCTCTGGGCTCAGCAGTGACAAAACAAAATAGAATCTCTTGATCCAATATTAAAACAAATCAAATGCATATCAGTATTTTCCCCAGTGAAATTCTTTGGAACTAAATTCTTCTATTTAGTTCCAAAATTCTCATTTTTTCAACTACTTTTAGTTCATGAGCCATGTAACTTAAATAATTTGACTAAATTTTCAACTAATGTTTCCTGATGTCATACATTTTTACCTTGAATGCAAATGCTCCTTACCCCTTCCCTGGCACACTGACATAGCTGTCCAGTGGGGCTTGGTAGAATTCCCTGAGCACTTTTCCACTTTCAGAAATTTTACGGATTGTACCACAGTGAAGTACTCAAAAATAAAAAATAAACCCCAGAAAGCTCATGTTCCCATACTTGTTAATGGAAATAAAGCTACTGTAAAATGTATTTTTAAGTATATGTTTTATACTAGCAAATACAATAAAGCAAAACCAAAACACAAGGTACGTCCTACCTATTTTCTTCAGTCAAGTTATTTCTGATTTACACCATACCGGGCAGCCAATATCAAAATTTGCCCCAACAAGCCTTAAGCTCCTTTGAACTTTCTGTTTTCAAAATCAGCTAGAAACAGATACTTCCTTAAAAATGTCTTGAAGCACTACATACTTAGCGGTGGTTTGGCTGAAAGCCAGACAGCAACCCTGTCTTCTATTTCTGTTGTACTTCTATTTCTGAGTTATGTTACTTCTCCTAATCAACAATTTTACAGGCGCCCATCGCTGGAGAGCTCTCTAGAAGCAGTATTCATGCTCAGCCAGCACAGGGTCTTTATCTTGTGTCCATTTATGTATTCTGCTGTTAGCAGGAAAAAAAAAAAAAAAAAAGGACAAAAAAAATGAAAGCAAAAGCCAAGCAATATTACTAGGAATATGATAACAGGAAAAAATATCCATAGCATAATAATATACGCAGCCTGTATTCCTTTATTCATTCTGTTGAATGGCAGTAGGTACTCACCTGTGGCAGCACAGCTTTTCCGAAACCTGAATTTGACCTATGCAGTCATAAAAAGTGGCCTATCAACACCATTTTTATTTGTACGTAGGGACAGATTTTAGCTAAAACATACAAATATACTGGCGTGCCCTTGTTGACTTCAAGGACCTGCGCTTACAGGCATGTCCTAAGAATGTGACCCAATGTTTATTTGTTTTTCAGACCACAAAGTAGTACTGCACAATCTACCAATGTATTTTAGTAAAGCTGACCAATGGAGACTCCCTCTGCTTTAATGCACATATTTTCATGTTTCCCACAGATTTGTTACTTTTTCAGGCTCTCGCTAAACCAAAAATGCATCTGACTTCCAAACATCTCCTGACTTGGTCGAGTTTGTTCCCATTACTTCATTTTTTCTTTTGCACATACATCAACTAACATTAAACAATGAAGACAACCAAAGCAGAGACTTTTGCACGCAGGTTATTAAATGACCATTAATCTTTTCCTTTCGTTTTGAAGTTCTCCAAATAGTGATGGAGTTGGCTTAAGTCTGGACATTACACAGTTAGAAATACAGATGTGGAAGCTGGAACGGAGAACATGGCTGAAGTAGTAACCAGGATGGTGTAGCAAAATGTTTGCATAATATCATGGCAGCCTCCTGAAAGACAAAACTATATGACTTGCCAGAGCAAACAGATGGTTACACAGCATGTGAGAATATATTTCTTTTGCACAAATTCAGCTGAAGAGATATAAAATAATGAGCTCATAGTTAAAGAACAGAAGATGAGAGAAAGGGTAAACAATGAACAGGAAAATGTGATTCATCATCTTTCATTTATTTCACTGGGTCTGATATTTTTGTTACCTAAATTATGACAAAACTACCCTTAACTGTAGGCAAAAAGAGCCTTGAGTCTACGGTGTGTGCCTTCTTATGTTGTGGGCAGCTTCCAGCTGCACCTGCCAACATGTGCTTAATTCTTACAGAATTAGCTCCGTTCGTCAGAAATAAAACTATGGGTTTGAAGAAAGAGGCATGCAAAGACAAGGTGGGGTAATTTTAGATGTCAAAATACAGCTTAATAAGATTTTAAATGTTAAACCTGAAGTTTTAAGGCCACCTATGATATTCAATACTCCATTCCTATGTTTCTCTTCATTTGTTTGTGTTACACTGCTGCAAGCTGCTGAACAGGAATAGCTGCATTTCAATGATGGATGTAGTAAGCCCATAAACATAGATTGGGGAATTTAGGGCGAGAGACAGAAAGGGAATGGGCAGATGTTAAGGAGAGAAAAAGCAAGAGGGCTTAAAGACCTCAAATGAGGACGGATTCTTGGCTCCACTGAAGATTATGGGAGTTAATCAATTATTTCAGCAGGATCAGTGTGGCGATGGTGGCTAAAGTGCACTTGGATCTTGTGCAACAAATTTCAGACAAATGTCAGGTATCATTAGTCCACATCCAATTAAAGAACAGTATTTTCTTGAAATTGTCTTTGTACTTGAAATTCATTATCAAATTGCTTAGATTATCAAATTATAAACCCTGTTCCCATAAAAAGTAGGTAAATCATCTTCTTAATAATGTCTTGAACAACTCACTAACTACAGCATACTGAGTAGAAAGCTGACTGGAAATAATGAACTTTGTGACAAAATAATTTGCTCCTTCCTTCATTAAAAGTTTAGATGACCATTCTGGAAAGAAGTTGTTGTGATTGACTAGTTATCTCTGCAAATTAAATTAAAATAAAATGGTTAATTCTTTTATATGCCCATGTGGTTCAAGAATGGAAGAGAAAGTAATACAGAGGATATGAAAATATGGAGCAGGAGTCAGGTTAGAGAGATATAAAGATAACAAAGCCCCTTTTAACTACAAAATACACAAATTCTCTGTATTCCTTACAGGAAGTAATTCTATATGGGGAATGGTCACAGAAAGTCTGGATGTAATAACAAGTTCAATGCAGCCTAGCTGCTGGCCATGTACATAGTGTCTTAACACCTTTCCCTTCAACTGCATAATGCCTGCAGACAATATACTTTCTCTTTAAGTGGCCTCCTTACAAAGCTCCATTCAAAAACCTATCCACAAAGAGAGCCTTCAGAAGCTATAAATCTGATCTCACGGATTAAGAAGATAGATTGTTTTAACTTTTCAAATAAAGGAGAAACAAAAATATTTACCACCCAAAATACTGGGAAATGTTAAAATCTTTATTTTGGAATATTTTCCACTGAGCTTTCTCAGCATCTCACGAAGACCGCCTGCATCCCATTTTTGTACTTTGTGCGAAACTTCTCCATGGACTACGCTTTCCATTGTCACAGGATTTCTGTGATGCAAGCTGTGTGGCCATAATCTAGCATGAAAGATGTGGCTCTTCCAGTGAACCCAGGCCCTGCAGCAGGAGTGAAACAAGGCACTGTGAAGGTATCGTAACAACCAAGATCAACAGATTAATAAGAAGCAGATCTAAAAGGAAAAGAATTGGCTTAGTTCTACAAACTGATGTTTTCAGAGCTAGCCTGACAAAAACAAGTGCTTTCTTCTCAACTGCAAGTTCTTTTCCGGTAGCAAATCCAAAACTTCAGCAAAATAGTTTTAAAAACACCTCGTTTCACTTTTCACAAGACGACAGAGCAATATCCCCCAGCTCACACAAAAGGGCAATGTTTTTCTCACTTGAAAATTCTGCTTGAGGGCTCCTCCAAGCGCAGAATGGGTCTGACACGAAGCTGTCAGCTTTTGTTGGAGTGGATGAGGCGAGCTATCACAGTGTTTAGACAGCGGACAGAAAAGGAAGACGGCAGGATGTGGTCGTGGTTATTCAGTAGGTGGTACTTTTCTCCATGAGGTTCCAGTCTGGCAAGACTCCAGCCAGACCCCAGACAACAGATACATTGTCCAAAGGTTCAGAAATGGAAAAATGCTGGGTTGTTTTTTTTTTCCTGTGATGCCTTTCACTTGCAGAACACAAACATATGGTAGATTTCGGCTGGACTAAAATAGAGAGGCAAGGAGCCCATCTGCACGGAGTTGCAAGCAGGACCAACTTGGCCACTACAGATTTTCCGTGGCTGAAGAGCACAGCCCCGTACCTCGCTGGAGGTGCAGGCTGCTGCCACAGGCTGGTGAATACCGCAGCGAAGCCTTGCGTTTGGTGTTTTGACCAGATTTGAATCTGGTCAACATCACCCTCCCACCTAAAGGTATCGTCAGGGTTTAATTTGGCTGACATCTTCCTCTCTGTGTGCTTCATAAACAATTCTGTCGACGGCTATTTCTGTGAGAGTGGCTGCTTTCCAGGAACAAATAAATTGATTTCTGTATGCAATTAAAAGAGAGAGAAACAGGGAGAGAGAAACAAAATTCAACTGAGTTCACGGTTCATCTGACGCTGTTATTAGAAACTCAGAGAGGGCGCGGTATGAAACTGTGGCCTCCTGAAAACGGTTAATCAGGAATTAGACAACACAATAGTTACCTTGCTTTGAAAGAAATTTCTCCAAAGGGTTAATTGTGGACCCAGAAAAAAAGACTAACAACACAAAACAAAAAAGACATGTGGAAGGCATCAAGCCTAAATTTTCAACATGAGCAACACTAATAGACCTTTTCTATAGCCAGGCACAACTCCTGTAATTCTACAAATTAGACTGAGCCCCTGGGAAGTATGTGCCTGCAGCTGCTATGCAGATGTGCAGATAGAAAATGAATCTGATTCTTCCAAATAACACTCGTTCTGAGGCTAATAAAATTACCACTGCTCCAGCGTTAACTGACAGCTTTCCTTATAAGAAAAAAAGTCAAATATTTCATCTTATAGCAAAATATGTTCAAAGCTGAAAAGTATCCTCCCATGGATGGGCAACTAATTTAATTTCTCTCACTTCAGAATGATTCCCATCTTGTAAACATTAATTTATTGTTAAATGTCTCTCTTTGGGAATACGGAAAGTCATCCTTGGTGCTTGTTTGTGAGTCAGAGCTCTTCCTCAGGAAGTGGGTTAGTATTTGTCAAGACAGACAAATGCACATACTCTCCTGGCAAGTATTTCTCCAGCATTTAAACACAACCTTTTTTTTCTGGAATAGCCCCAGACAACCTGTATGGTTGGTTGATTGTCAGCTAAGAACCAGATTGCATATACTGCCTTCCTGCTTTGCTATCATGTGACTACTTCCTTATCTGCTTTTCCTACAGTTTCTGGCCTCCATGCTAAGGCATAGCGAAGCTTGGATTTTGCAACAAACACAGAACCAGAAGTTCTCCACAGAGCTTGGAAAAACTAGGTAACCAAACTCAAATGCACTGCAACAATCACAGAACCAGAGGTTCTCCACAGAGCTTGGAAAAACTAGGTAACCAAACTCAAAAGCACTGCAACAAGCACCGAGGGAAAATTTCCACTTCAGAGATGGTCAGACAGCTAAACAGACCTTCAGAAATCTGGCCTTGAGCACTTTTGATAATCCCAGCTCTAAAAGCTAAAGGATCTGACTGTGGCAAGTACACGTTTGGCATGGAGTCCACACGGATCCTACAAAGACCTTTAACAAATACGATTTTGAGAGTCCTATGAGCTTGACCAATTAAGAACCTTTTGTACGTAAGTCACAAATGTTCAAGCACTGAACTGACCTTCAACAACCTCTACAGAAACCCTAATTAACAGGAACAGTGGCAGCACACCAAACACTTCCGAATACTACTCCTTTATGAGAGTGTACTCATTCATAGGTAGATTCAAAATGAGCGAAGTAGAAAGACTTCCCCTACATCTTGGGGAGGAGAATCAAAAATAACCAATCTGATGATGAATACAGAGGGTGAGGCAAGAAGGAACAAGAAACAGAGAAAACAGAAAGAAAAAGGAGCACAAGGACTGAAAATGGAGGAAAACAGATGAAAACTGAGAGGGAATGTCACTGCTGTGAGGAGTTCACAGGCAAGTAGCAGGGGCAAGAGATCTAACCATTGGAAAACACAAGGAAATGGGCAGGTCGGAAAGGAAGCAGAGGTATCTGACAGGAATACCTTCAGCAAGCATTTTGCCTTCCCTCTGTCACCTTCTTGCAGAATTTAAATTAATTTTAATCAGAAAGATATTTTTATATGCTGTTCTTGGAACCTGATCAAAGTGTCACCTCCTTAGTCAATGTATTTCTTAAAGTCCCCAAATGTGCCTAAAATACTCCCCTTTGCTATAATTCTAATGGCCTGCAATAACTTCAAGCTGTGGTCTCCTCAGTTAGGATAAACAATAGTGTGCCAATGTTTGGCTGATGAAAACCTCCAGAAACATACCAGGATCTTAAAAGGGAGACAATGTAATTTTGTAGAGGGCACTCCTCCCTGTGAATTACTGCTCTGTTAGCATCCCACCATGCCATTAGGAGACTCCACTCTGATACTAGTGGTAGCTGTCCTAGGGCTTGTTTACAACGAAGCGTATTTACTAAGACAGCACCACACCAACATAACTACTCCCTTTCTACTCCCCAACTACTATAAATCTCTCAAAGCTTTGCATTATGCACCACAAAAGTCCCAGAGACCCCTGCAATCTTCCATAGAAGTGAGCACTTCAACAAGAGTACCCTTGCCCAGTATAGACGCTCCTAAAATTTTCTTAGGATAAGTTCTCCCTCCACGGTTTCCTTGCAGGGCAGGGCATTTTCATCCATTTCCAGGCCAAAGCTGCTCATGTGGACTACTGGGTCAGTTGCCATCTTCTACTGTCAGAGATTGGTGGCTGGAAAGTCTTGCCCATAGCACCCTGTTTTTAAAGTTCTTTTCCGGATAAACATGTGATCATATTTTTAAGGCTGTTTTTCTGTAGCAGCTTAAAACATTACAGACTCTGACACCTACCTCATGGGAAACGCAGTTGCGGCTGACGCCCAAAGCAGCATCCATGGCAGCAACACAAGAGATGATCCCATTCCAGCCCCCGCCTCAGAGATGACCCCCAGCACGTGGCTGATTCTGCACACCCTCCACCAGAGATGCAGGTCAGGATGGACGCCCTGCTTGCACTGAAGGAAAAGACACCGGTCTGGCTGCTGGTCCCACTTCCACACCTTGGGGACCACTCTCATTAGGGGGGCTTAGGCATTCACACAATGCCAGAGCACGAGGAGCAGCTGCTACTTCTCCACATGTCCCATTCAAGAACTGAAGGGAGGAAGCTACGGCTTCACTCGTTGGCTTTTGGCACTGGCTGTTTCTTTACAGGAGAATAACTGTAAGGCTAAACCAGCCAGGCAATTGGTAATAAGAGATAAAATACATTTTAGACAGTGCACGTTCTTCTGATCAGGCTGGCCTGCACTGCTGTCCAGGGCTATCACAGTTGCAGAACAAGTTTGCTTTGGTTTTTATTTATTTTTGGTAACATGGAGGCAGCCGATAGCCCCAGCCAAAAGTCAGGACCATACTACGTTAAGTGCTGTTCTGTAAAATCATGAGTAAAAATTATTGTCCTCAAAAGCTTGTATGTGAGACAGGCAGTGGAAGGAAGGAAATGATATCTCTGTTTTGCTACAGCAACTGATGTACTGGGATGTTTGTGGAGGGTCACACAGGAAATCTGTAGCAAAGTCAGAATTTGAACCTCCATCTTCTGCCTGCAGTTACAGCATTAGTGTAACAGGTCCTTCCTTCCGCTCAAACATTTGTTGTCTGACTTCTAGCTGAGGGCTTGAACCCAAGAACACCAGCATGGAAAACAAGCCTGAAACAGTTGCATCGAGAAAGGAACTCCACCAGCAACTGACAGTCGAAAATTCCAACAGCACCTGCAGATCAGGACAGAGCAGCCGTTCCACTGGTGACTGCAGTCAGACACAGCCTAGCTCTATTTATAAGGCTCCACAACACATGTTCTACGAGGCATTTTTCCGAGCCAAGTTTGAACGCCATCCATGAGGCAAAATGGCAAAGCTTGTTTTCCTCTTGCATCTGCACTGTGGAGCTGTGAACACAGTGCCAGGGGAGGAAAACTCAGACCTACCCCCACTGGCAAGAAGAGCTGGACGTACTTCAGGATATTGTTCAACACCTCTACTGGTTCATGGTTCGCTGCTAATATCTTTGTTTCCATCAAGGAGCCCTAAATAAGGTCTTCAGAAATTATTTGTCCTTTCCCAGAACATTCATTTTGGGGAAGGTTTGCAGATACAGCATTGTCAGAGCTGATGTCTTTGGACTGATGTTGAGCTTGTACAGAGCAGGTTGCCAGTTCACTGAACAAGCGCAGTAACAGAAAAGACAAAGAGCAGAAAGGGAAACTGATAGCAGCAGATATTGTGAAATTGATAGTTCTAATTTACTGTATATCCTTCTCGGAAGCTGTGGTAATGGAATGTTTCATTTCATTTATTCACAGATTTGAATGAGAAAAAGTACATTGGTTGATTAATAGCACAAATCCTGGTATTAACCGTAAACTAGCATAGCAAATTCTACTTCAGAGACTTAAGTTAAAGCGCATCTTGCACTGTTTTTCCCCAGTTATTGCTGCATAGCTCTGAAATTAGAGACTTTCAATTTACACCATTTTTTTTTAAATTTTCCAGAAATCTGATAAAGTACATACATACGCTGAAATACCATTTGTTTTCTGAAACAAAACTGTTACTGCACATGCAGCTTTGTTGCCTGCTGGCCTAAGAACTCAGATGCTTTAACAAAATGGCACCTCAGAGCTTCTCAGTGGCCATTAGAGGTTTAAGGACCCAGCCCAGGCCACGGGTTTCTAAGCTCTTGTCTCCTGAACACCCCTGGAGACGTAGCTTCTACAGCTCCAGGTCACCTTTCAGAGAGACCTGGAGATGGAGAAGCCAGCCAGATAAAGAGAACAAGACCAGAGGCCTTTAGAAACCTGCCTGACAGGCCGTGTTTCACTGAAGTTGTGCTGATGGTTAAAAAAAAACCCCTTCATTTCTTCCAAAATCCACCTTACTCCAGAAAGTTACCAAACAGGTAGCAGTCCACATTCTTGTTTTCTCAACAGTGACTGGGAATGAGCCAAATGACAAAGGGTGTTGATCTGATTTGTTGGCCTGCCCAGTACTACAGATTTCAAAAGCTGTTTATCGTGTAAGGCACTGATTCTCCTGCACACATTTTTGGAAATTTGTAATGTGACTTGAGAAATTAAAATTTTGCTGGTTAAAAGGTGGCAGAAAGGTTTACAGGAACCATCAAGCTGCACTGTATGAAGCACCATACAGACCTTCCAGCTAGAAATTCAGATGGAACAGGGCATAACATAGTTAGCAAAAATCAAAATTAATAAATGTTAATTCTCCCTGTAGACCCACAAGATGTTGTCTGGAAGGGAAAGGAAAGGGTGTTTGAGGACAAAGGGATACATTTCTATACTACTCCCAAGAGTCTTTCCTAACATACCAGGTCATTTAGGAAGTTCTACATAACCCTTTAAAATGTCTTTTCTTCAGCTATTTTTGACATGCCTTTTCTATTAACATAAGTGGGAAATGCAAGCAAATTAAAATAGTCCCCTCGGGCTATCGTAGCGAATGTTCCTGCTGCTTCCACGATTGGTTCCACCCACCACAAAACCTGCAGTGGGAGAACTGGAGTAAAGAAAGTACCAGTGACCTTGTGCACCCTACAGGCGCCTAAACCAGAGGGTGCAAGGGTCTGCTGCTCAAGGCTAGAGAGCCCCGAGATGAAATGTTATTATTCAGAGCCTGATTTGCCACTAGTACTTCCAGCATGGTTACCTGGAGGTCAGCAAGCCTAGGAATGCAAGAAATTTTACGGAGCAAAGCAACTGGCAGCAGGAAAGGTGCACAGGCAGCATTCTCTGCATCCCCTCAGCTCTTAAGATTTAGGCCAATACCTGACCGTACAACATGCACTTACACACTGTGCTACTCATGACTTTGAAATCAAGACTGAGACTTTTTTGTCTTTGCAGTCCAATTTTTCAACAATTTTGCACTCAGTAATTGTTGAAACAGTTATTGTTACGAGCCTCATGTTGAAATGCTCACCAGTACGAACAGTCCCGCTAAAGCACACAGCCTCACTCGTGCTGTGAGGCACTGATGTTCAATGTGAGAATACAAAGCAAAACCTGCTCCTAAATCTCAAGGGTTAAAAAAAGGAGAAAAACTAAACATGATTTTTCAGTAACCATGAGACTTTTCTTTTAGAACTGTACCTCATAATTGTAATCAGTTAAGTGATTGGCTTAAAATCATTATTAAACCAAGTGACATGTTCAAGAATTTGCTATACTAATAGTCAGATTTTTATACAGCAAGCAATATTACTGCTCAGTAATTGTCCTCTTTATTGTGGGTATAAAAAAAATTACACTTTACTTTTTCACAGTAGTAGAACTACTATTAGAACTGGGAAAAGGCTTGTTAAAGCATGAACTTTTGGAACTATTTGTTTCTAAGTTAGAAAAACCAGCTGGACGGCTATAGATACAGGACACAATCTAACTAGGAGTAATCTTTAGATCCAGTAAAATTAAGCCCTAAAACCAGAGACTTCACCTGAATAATAAGGGAGATTAGGATTTGATCCCATGTCCCTGATGTTAATTTGTCACCCTATATTGCCTAGCAGTAAACAATTAAGGGTCAATCCTGGAAGGCTGACAGGAGTCCAGGGAACTTAATGCCTGGCAAAGATAAGGAAAGTATATTGTTTCCTGTTTACACTGGACATGAGCTTTATATAATTATCCTACCAGTTAGGATTAACTGGGCAATTATCCTGGCAAACAATGGGACATTGATGACAGCAAAACAAAGGCATCTCAGAGCAGCTCCTCCATCAGCGCCGCTGCCAGCTGGAGCCCCACCGAACCGCCCCAGCCCTGGCTGCCGTCCCAGCGCTATCAGCCCTCCAACAAGGGCTGCACAGTTACAGGGGGAGCAGCAAGGGAAACAGTTTTCCTAACCTGTCAGCGTTTAAGAACTCAAACATTTTTCCTTACCACGAAAGGAGTTGAAAATTTGGAGGGAAAAATGTCCATAGACTAAGCATTTGCAGAAGAACAGATTGGCTTCAGAGTTTTGCTTTCCACGCTTTTGAAATGCTTCCTTCAGATTTTGACCTCCTTTATCTGAGCAAAAGCAGCATTTCAACACTGGAATAGAAAATAAAAGAGAAAATATCAGAATGGGAATGTCAATTTTTTTTTTTTTTAACCCAAGAAAACTCTAAGCAGAAGACTCAGCTAGCTGAATCTTTCTTGGCAACAATTCCAGTTCAGTGAATTGACTCATTTTGTCAGAAAATTTCTGACCAGCAATAGTCCATGGTTCATACCAGACAAAAGAATAAAACAACAGTGCCATTCCCATGACTCTATTTCTAGCACAGGGGACTCTGTTCAGGCCTGGCACGGCAGGCACCATGCTGTGGTAGCATTTCTATGTCCTTTGCCATACCAGACCTAAACAAAGCCTAAGTGGCGGAAGGCACTCGCTCGGAGCACCCGTTCCCATGACAGAAAAACTCTTAAAGTCACTCAGCCTGAGCAGCCACACAACAGAACTTACAGAAATTAAATGAGTCACTTCAAATTTTAAAATAGAATTAGTACTTTTTCAGCATATTTCAGAGATATCTGAAGACGGCTCTCAAATGTGCTGGTGCCTGCTAGTCCCTTGTTAACCCAAGACTCCCAAGACAACAGAAGCTTAGACCTAATTCATAATATGGCCAATTATATTTAGCCCTGATGTCTTCTCTCCTGTATGGAGAAAAGGGAAAACTCTCTTCTCCTTTTCTGAACACCAATAAAAAGATGATTGTGTCTATAGAACACCTCACACTAAATCTTAATAGCTCCAATCTTAAATACTTAAAAACCTGAATCTTTAGATAGAGATATAATTGAACAGCAAAATTGAACTTTAAAATCCCCAGTATTCAAGTACTTCAAACATTCTGTTTCTATAGCAATATCTATAATCATCGTCTTGAAGGAGACCAGAGCTGAGAATATCTATTAGTTATCCAAATCGCAGGTTTTCCAAGATCAGCTGAACGACACTGTGAGAGCTGCTGCTGCTTTTTTTCAGTCTGGATAAGCTCACTGCTTTACTGAGGCGTAGGTAAAACCTCCAGCAAAAAAAACCCTTTGCACCTCAACCATATTACAAAAAGGACAAATTCTCAGTCTACGTGGTTTCTGATCAAGAACAAAGTCTAAAACTGAATGACTTCTATGAATTCAAGTTGCTTTTATTCCTCATATTTCATTCTGGAGACCCATAAT
This sequence comes from Chlamydotis macqueenii, assembly GCF_036417535.1. NCBI lineage: Eukaryota > Metazoa > Chordata > Aves > Otidiformes > Otididae > Chlamydotis > Chlamydotis macqueenii. The sequence goes on along the minus strand of NC_141560.1, from coordinate 66,015,425 downwards.
CACAGAGTACACATCCACTGCAAATATACACTAAACAAATAAAAGTCCCCTTAATTTTAAGGAGACTAGGTACATAGGTACATATTCTTCCAGAAACTGAAGAAGGCTGTGAGAAGATAGAATGGTATTTCTTTTCTGCCTTTGACTTTTTGTGTTCTATTTCTGGTAGAATTTTCCTAAGGTGAAGAAGAATCATGAGGAGAATGGAAAAAAAAATCATTTGGAAGCTGTGTGGGTTAGCAAAATACACTGGAGACAAGAAGACAAAGGCTCTTAGCACGTTCATACTGTTAAGCAGGAAGACAGCAGAGGACAGATACTTTTTTAATGAACATGATGCTACTTTTACATCCCTGTTCTCTCTGGAGACTTGTGCATAGTTTTTAGTTTTGACTGATAACAAATAGCGGTTTCCTGCCGCTAACGACAAGGTTCCCCTCTCCCCTCCCAGGTTAACTGGGTCTGTCCAAGAGATCTGGCCCTTTGCACACAATAGCCCGCCTTGCCGCAGAGCCCCTGTGGAGGCATGCTGAAAGCACACAGAAAAATATTTCTTCTGCTCTCTTCCTGAACTTCTTAAACTCTAGGTGACCCAGAGTAAAATCCATTTTAATGGGGCCTCGGTTAAAACAGTCAACGGAGCCCTTGTTGAACTAGGCAACACTATGTAGAAATTAAAAAAAAAAATAGAAAAATACATTCTTGCTTCTTTTTGGAGTCTTGGTTCTTACTTTCCTTTCCTTAGAAGGTAAGGAAATATTATTTTCCCAGTTTTAATCCTCACTTCACTGTAGAGTTTGCCAGTATTATTCAAATAGTGCAGCTACTGTTCATTAAATAGTGGTGCATTTGTTTTTATGGCAATACTCCTCCAGTGCCATAGCAGACCAAGTCCTGTTACTTCGCTAAACTATTCAACACATGTTTCTGATTTTCGCTCAATAATCCCCTCTCATGGTGACATAAGTCCAGTGAGCAACAATTAGAACTGAGAATTGCTAAGGAACACATCAACATTGTTTTTAATGTAAAAAGAAAGTAAGAATACATCTCTGTATTCCACCAGAACATCAACTTTTTAATCTCTCATTTCAGTGTGATGCTGCAATGAGTGAAGCCAGAGGTATTACAGTAGATGCATTACTTTATCTCTCACTTTGTGCTCCTCTCTGGAGCAGAAGACATATTATATTTCACTGTATGGCTACTCTAGCAGTCTTAAGACAAGGGCGTAGAAAAAAATACAGAAGTTGTGACATGCCTTCTAAAACTGACATTATTAGTATTGTAAACCTCAGTCTTCACACATCCAAACTCCTGCAAGTATGATAAACCTATATTACCAAAACTCTTGAATCAAGACTCAATCTGAATTAGCAAAAGAGACAAGCTTGCAACAAACCCAACTCTCAGCTATTGATATTGTCACGTGTTTTTAAACAAAATTAGTTACACCAAAACAGCCGAAGTAAGTTAAGAACGCACCTTTTCTGTAGCATGAGCAGTAAGTACTCTAGGAGGTGTGGGAGAGAGGGGAGATCCTTCCTATCATCTTATTCTGTGGCTTCTCTTGAAGTGTTCCAGTCTTTCATAGACCTTCAGGCACATTCCTGTGAGATACAAACCAACCAGGAGTGTTAGGGCTGCAGCACCAAACTTTTGTTGACTGGTTTGTTTGCAGAGTCTGAAAAGATTACACCAACCCCACCATGTTCACTACTCTTTCAGGACTCCACACCCACCGTTCCTTATAAAATTGCATATTCTCTGGATCTATGTGTATATAACACTATTCTTTATGACTGAAAGACCTAAGCACACATTCCTTCGGGTCTCCTTTCTCGTATTTCCACATCAGCAGCCTGAGTCTCTACCAATCCACAGCTACACAAAATGCACTTCTTTCATGCTGGCATTTCATTCTATTTTTGAAAGCATTTTTAGAAATGAGTTTGAAGCAAACAAATTTCCTAAAGTATTAAGCAGATCCTGGTTTTGAAAATCTTACCACATCGTTTAGACGGCCACTCTATAAGCCCTGAGGCAAAATTTCAGTACTGACACAACAGAGGAGACACACACTCCTTTTAATACAACTAGTATTTGATCATTTAAACAGCCACATACATTTTGAAATGCAGTTCTTGGAATTTTTACTCTACCCCCCAGGCACTTTTTAAACAAAGGGTGCCTACATTTGCTGTACTGGTCTTTACACAGAGGTTAGGAAAGACTTCTTACATTAAAAACCACAGAAACAAGAAAAACACCAGTTTAGATTATGAGCCACAGCTGGGGATCAAAGGGTCAGCATTTTGACCAGAAGGGAATCCCTCTTCCACTCCTTGTCTTATTTATCAATCTAATTACTGGACTTTATATCAACAAAGAGCACTGTTTCTCCACTTTTGGATCTGTTTGCCTCTAAATTTCAAGCAATTTAGCAACAACTGGTCTAAGAAAGAAAGCTGCTAAGGGCTACTACACCACTAATTGCCCCTATTTTCTTTTGCCTCTCTCCTACCCCACAACCCACACCAGGTTTCGCTCTCTCCATTACCCATAACTTAGACACACTATATTTAGATTAAACAGTCACAGTCCTTAGCACAAGATGCTTATCTCCTTTCAACTGCTCCAGTTTAAAAGCGATCACAGTCCTCGGCCTTTGTGAACTTTAAAACTTGTTGGATTTTTCTAGAAATGTGTCTATTCTTAAAAGCCAAACCCATGGAAAAATAACTGAAACCAAATGCCACGTGATCAGGGCCAACCATAACACATGAGAGCCCTAAAATAACAGGAGAGATACTGCGGTAATGCCTGACCTTCTGAACTGTGCATATGGGTTGAAGCAAAACAGCCCATATTCACGTCTTAAATGGTGCATACTAATAGTTTATTTGTAATGCAGAAGAACCCAGTTTACAGAGCCATGATTTTAAAGCTTCAAGGACTTGCTTTAGATGCCAGAAATGACTTCATTTTTGGAATAAGCTTAAACAAGATCACAGTTGAACTTTATTAGCTTATATGGTCAAAATCAGTTCAACAGGCAGTTTCAACGGCTGCAGACATTCCCTCTTTCTCCTATTGTGTTTCCACCTCAAAAGGGAAGATGCTCGAGCAGATTTTCCATTCTAAACATCTTTGAAATATGGAGTTAGTCCGACTGGCCTGAAACTAGCAGTTCAAAAACTTTTATTTAAAGTATACAGGCAACACAATAACTTCAGCAAGAAGTTTCTTATAGAGATGTTATCAGCATCTTCAGATCTGCACCCAGCCCTTAACTGAAGTGGTAATGTCTATCAACTACACTCAGATCATCCCTGTAGAAACTGAGCGTGTGTAATCCCAGTAATTTAAAATGCAGATTATGTTGCTGCTGGCAAAGATGACCGGAGCCCTTCATATATACCCATATGCAGACCATAATGCCACCAGGATACAAGAAATAGTAATCTTTGTGGAGAGAAACAAAGCAGCCATGCTATGTCAATATATAGTAACTTCAGGAAAAAAAAAGCTATGGCAGTGTGGGAATAACAGCCACGGCTACCCAAGTTACATACACAGTCAGTCAGGATGTTCAGTAGCTATTAATATTACAACCTGAGTTAAATCTGTACAAACTACGAGTGCAAACCTACCCTCTATCCAACCTAAATGTTCGAGATGGCCAGACACAAAACCAAACTACAGACACGTCACCTACACCCCAAAGAAAGCGTATTCAGGTTTGCTCAAGAATTAAAAGAGATATTTCCTCAGAAATATTTTTAACAGGATGAGCAACTGTGATACCAGGAAAGGAAAAAGCATGGGGGGAAAAGGACAGACGCATCCAAAACGACAGCATCTAGGCAGTGGTTGAAGTCTTGGTAGTGTGAACAAAAGGGAAAAACTTTGAGAAAGTTGCTGGGTCTGATGCTGGCTGAATGAGGGTAACAGCTGAAAGCAAGGAAACTTTTTCTTATTATTCCTATCCTGTTTTCAGGGAAACCCATTGTCCTACTTTCTTTGTAAATGAACAGGATCGTTTTAGAGACTCCCCAGTCCACAGCTACGCTTTCTTCCCTGTAGGAAAAACTTACAATGTCCTTGGCCTTCTAGACAGGCACACAGTCAGAAGAGAAAACTTTGTTGTCGATTAACCCCACTCGTACTACCTACAGCCTTTCTGCTACAGATATACAATGAAAGCCTGATCCCGTTTTAGCTGGAAGTCCTGCTGCTGGCAGCAACACAGACAAGATTTTCTTTTTAAGCATACCTTTACTTCATTTAAAAGTTTTGTATGAATAAAGAGAAAAGCTTTACAAGAACTACTTTAATCTTTCCTTCTGGGTCTTGAGTACATACATACCTGCATGCCCATGTCTACAGGACTCTTGCAGCAGAACCTACCAAAGATCCTGGCAGAGGTGGGCAAATCAATAGGTAAAGGATATCAAAACTGTGCAATTTGCCATGTTCTGCTCAATACGTAGTTATCGGAAATAAACTGTTTTGACAGTAAAGGTGAGATGTGGCAGCTAGACCACAGAGGAAAGGAGAACGGTAAAATGTCTCCGAAAGTATGAAGAATTCAAGCATAAAAATGGAAGCACTTGTTGTACACAGATAGAGTAGCATGGCCAGAGGATGAACTGTTAGAGCAGCTGATTTTGGCACAGGATCATGCTTTGCTGTACTACTTCCTTCAGGTGAACTCCTGCCAGAAATATTGCTGGGCAGAATCCAGACTTTCATCTGACCAGAATCACTGAGCACAAGCAGAGACCGTTCAAACTGAACTGCAGAGAAGGAGTTAAAAACACAAACCACCACTTCCTACATGCCTCAGAAAACAGGATCACCATAAAGACATACCTTCTTTATGGGACCTTATTTAAAACCCGTGGAAGTCAGTAAACTCAATGTTTCTAACTGTTAACAGAGGTACTTCTGTGTTTTGTTTTTGGGTTTTGGCATCATCCATCCAGAACATTGATTTCTTTCTTCTCTGTTGGTTACAACTGCAAGAGAGAAGACAAATACACAGAGCTAACAGTGGCTCACACAAGAAGGCGTGAGAGACAGCAGGCTGACTCTAGATGATGACAGTTAGTACCAATATACTGTTCCACCATCTTGTACTGTATCTTCTGCTGGCAGCATTCATAATACTTTCAGTTTAACAGTGCAAAATGTTATTTTGCCAAAATGTGACTGCAGAGAAAAATAAAGAACAGTTGCTGTAATGTCTTTCTTCTAAAGTCAGTGATTATAATGGAAAGTCCAATTATTTAAGGTGATCAGAACAGAAATCCTTCAGCTCTGACATCTACCCAGTCCTATGACATGAAGGATGATCCTGATCTTCCATCTCTTCATCTGCCTCCTGTCCCATCTCATCGAACCACTGAGCTGTTCTCAAACAGTTGTATAAACAGGAACAGGAAACTGAACTAACATCCTCATTTTAAAAAAATAAGATAGCTCCCTTGTGCTGTATCATTTGCTGTCTTTTGAGACCTGATGAAGTACAAAACAACACACAAAAGCTTTGCCTAACACGAACTCGTAACATTCAGGTTTCATTCATAGCTTGAGCAAAGGGGTCTTCCTCCAGATTTCCAATTGTTATCTATACAAGATTTTAAAAGCTGTAATTTCTGATTTCAGCAAAATATTTCAGTTGTTCTGTATACTGTGCCCTCTTTCTAAAAACAAGCTTAGTTTCCTGTCTTAAAAATCTGTCTGTCTTCAGTCACAAAAGAAGGGTGATTTGGAAAAGTTTTCCTCTATTCATCTCCTATTTCGTAAGTGCTAGAGGGCAACGAATAATAGGGCCACTCTTCATAATAATTTTGATTATATCAGTATCCTGTGAACTAAAAATTAACTTTATACATGTCCAGGATGGGACATCGCTAAGCAAGATGGGTCAGGGAAAGAAACACAACTCAGGTTTAGCATGGTCAAGAAACACTTATTGAACTTGGGCACAGTTATGCTTTTTCCTAATAGATACAGCACTACTCAGAGTGGAAATGCATGATATTGTGTCAACATTTGGCTTGGTCAACTGCATTCGAAGATGGCTTTGTGATTCCAGAAACTACCCTGAAATAACATTGGCTCATACGTATAACAGTATCTGAGTTCTCTTCTTTCACAGTTGGCTTTCTCTTGCCCTGCTAGCATGCCTGGTTTTATGTTGATGGGCAGAATTGTCTGGTTGTTCAGACCCAAATCACCCGGAATGAGGCTTTTTTTTCCCTGTAACATCTTATTTAGCTTGTCAAGAACAGGCTCAAGTAGGAACCTGCAGAGAGCATCTGGTTCCCCTAAAACACAAAATGTCCTGCAGTCTCTTACATGAATCTCTCTTTTGGTGGGGTACTTGGATCTCGGAAGTCATGCATGTTAATTCTTCCTACAGATATCAAATACAAAGATGTGCTGACAGCATAGACATTAAAGACAAAAACCCTTCCTTTTACTCAGACAATTAATCTTCTTAGTAATAGCATGTTCTTTTATGGATTTTTGTACCTAGTTCATGACAACAGCTGGAAAACAGAGTGAGAAAAGCACAAAGCAAGCCATAAGAAATGCTGAGGGCTGACAATGTCCCAAGAATTTTAGGAGGACAATAAAGGGTTGCATGTTTGTAACTTCCTCTTGCTTCTTCTATCAAATAAACAAGCACCTAAATAACATTTTCCAAAGTTTCCATTAAGCTGGGTTTTCTGAGCTTTGCAACCATTGAGCTCTTCCAGGAAACTACAACGTACGGCTACACTAGGAGAGGATGCTGCAGAACATCCGCTAACCCTAAAATGCTGAGTGGCACAGGAGTCTCCTGCCCTTTGTTACCTGAACGTGTGTGCCAGAGGTTGGATACCTAACTCCACAGCTTGGTTTTCATTCTTAGAGACAGTAAGCATCCTTCCAAGTGATGCCAATGCAAGATGAGGATGAACAATTAATGCCTATGTTAAAGTGTTCAAGATTTTACAAGCTAGAGCCTGAATATTTGTAATCTAATGACAAATGTAAAAAATTAGAGATGGAATTTGACATTTTATCTTTATCACATAGATCTAATGCATAGAATGTAAGTTCTTTTATTTCACATATATATCATAGATGTGAGATATACTTTGGAAACTGTAGCTAGATCCTTTGCCAGATATTGAACTGCTCTCCTCAGCTGCATTTAATTTTTGGAACCTCTTTAAAATGTGCAGATTAGCTCTTTTGTAAATACTTTAGCCAGGCATAAATATTCAGCATTATAAAGAACAGCAAGGTCAAATTCTTGCTTTCCATAAGTTTACTCTTTCCACAACATTTTAGCAAACACTTTGTGAAAATCAAGCATCTGACCATCTAATTAAATATCAACTCTTTCACTGCTTTTGTTAGATTAAAGCACACAGATTGAAATTTATGCAGCGAAGAAAGGAATCTCATGCAATGTTGAAGAGTTGCCTCCTTAGTCTGAAGAACTCTGGAAGTTTTGTCAAAAGCACATTGACCAACACAAAACTTTATATGTAATGTCTCAGAGAAGCATACTGCCTTCCTGAATAAATCAAAAGGAAACCCATAACTGTATTAGTTATATATGTAGTTAAGACTGTGTCAAACTAGTTCCTATCTCATGACTGACTGTACATTAATTTTGCACCCCTCCCTAACACTGGTCTGGTGATACAAGGAGAAAAGGTAAGTCTTCGTATTTCCTTACCTTCCGGTAACCTGCTTGTGCTATCAAGACTTACTAGGAGGAGGAGAAATAAGAGATAAAGTATGATTAGGAGGTTAAGAAGTCAACTCCATGAGAGAAGGCCTGGAAGGCATGCAGTGTGCTGGTCCTAAAGATAAAGCATTTGCTTTTCAAAGCAGCTGAGGAGAATGAACTTCCAACAATGACAAGAGAACCTAGAGATCCATTAGGACCTAGAGTTCAACTAGATGAAAGAAAAATCCCACTCATTTCTATCAGCATTTCCATCTAAACAGAACAGATTGAAAATGTCAAACCCTTTGCCATTTGCCTAATGCACTGATTAACTGATATTTTCTTTGAATTATTTGCTTTGCAATCTTTTTATTATTTAAATCAAGTTGAACGATTACATATTATAAAAAACTAAAGCTAATGGGAGCAGTAACACTGCTCCACTGGGTTAAGAACTGGACAAACATTGCAAACGACAGAACTGTTTTCAGATTCAAAAAGTACCCAATCCTTCTTAAAAAGCAAAATTAGTATTATGCGGTATAATTGTGTAACCATAGCCTCATCACATAGGAGGCAACGAGGAACATATATTGTAGATACTAAAATCCAGAAAAAGTTCTCAAACGGGTGGGACTTGCGGTAACAAGTACGGTTCAAAAAAATTCCAGAATCCAGTTATGTCTCAGGTTCTTTTTCAAGACTCAGTTTACCAACAATCATACCATGTCCAGAATATTACCGAGCACCAAGACATCTAGTGAGTGAAAAACATATTGCAAGTAAAGTCACTTTACATTGTGTAAAATGAACAATGTTGGGTTTAGTTACTAGATATAAGAAGTCTATGGCATCACTGCTAGAGGAGTATGATTTTTTTCACTGTACATTTACAATTCTTAGAGTTCCCAGGAAAAGAAATGAGTAGAAAGATGCTCCATCAAAATCCACCTGTGTGGGATCTCTTGACTCCCAACTGTATTCATGTACCGCATTCCACTCTCAGTAATGAAAGGAAAAACTCAGGTTCCACCAGGAAAGGCATACCTCGGCTGGTGCTTTTGCAACTGCCATGTCCCCCTTCCCCTGAAGTGGCTGAAGCAAATCCTTTAATCTGTGTCTCTGGGTGTTGTTTCAAGTTTTATTCAGTAATTTTTCTTATCTTGGGGGCTTTCAGCATTGCAATGATGCGGCCTGTTATCAGATTCTTGTTTTAGTAAAGAACTGGTACTGTAAGAACTCAGAGAAATAGTGGTTACTATGGTTTTGCCAATAGCGCAGGTCTGGCATTAAGTCCTACCCGTTAAACAGACATCTGGCATATTTATCACTATAGACCACATTTATTTAAATTAACATTCAGAAACTGTGGTGAAGCACAGTACCCTCCTTTCTTTTTAAAGGAAACACAAGGTTTCCACAAGTGCATTGACATAAAGAAGTATGACAAAAACCTGGAATTACTTAATTCCTGAATCAATAAAAAGACCAAGCTAATTATTTTCCCTATGGGCCTGGTAAACAGAGTTCAAGCAATCTACTGTCATCAGCTTCAAATACATCAGAACTGCTTCTTGGGACTCATAAAATAAAGAGCAAGCAAATTAGTTCAGAGAGCAGAACGTGTGACATTCTGCCAGGAAACCATGTGGGGAAGGATATGTAGGAAAGATGTAACGCCAACACATGAATCACATTTGAGACACAGAAACGGAATCTTTCAAAGTGAAGTTGAAATGATCAAATAATCATAACAAAAAAATGGAGGCTTAAAAAATAAATTAATTAATGTATTGTAACAGGTTCACTATAAATTGCAAAGGTTGGAAATAATGGGAAACATTCAGATTTCTTGAAATAGGAAATGAGGTCAGATTTTCTTATTTACGTCAGTGTCTCTATCAGTTCCCCTTTTTTTTTCTAATCTAGGCAAATTCATGTTCACCTTTATACACAATAAATAGCATACATTGGATATACACCACATCTATATTTTTTCCCTATGTATTTTCCATTAGGAAAAAAAATATTCTTTACAAAAGGAGCAGTAGGATAGGATTTTTTTTTTTTTTTCCCTTCAAGAACTTGAGGGAAAAAAAAAAAGTATTTTCCAACCAGACTATTACAACCCCTGTTAGGTTTGAGACTGACTATGTTAGTAGGGCAGGTTCTGTTTGTCAGAGCCCCTTGAAAACAGACCCTTCAGTATTTACTCCTACATTTTATGCAGCAGTCCACTGAGATGGAGACAGACCTCGCATTACCCATTGGCTGGCCTTTTTGCTGGGTCAGACATCCTTGACCTACTAAACTGCTTAGGTTTTAATTGCTTAGGTTTAATTGCTTACGTTTGACCTGGTATTTTCAGATTTTTTGGTATGTGAACTTTGCTTTTTGTGATGTTGTGAGAAAATTTTTGACTGAAAGAAAAGAGAATCCCATAAACCTTGAGTTCAGACTGACTTCAGTTATCTGTGAAAGTTTCTTCTTCACATTGATTAGGATTCCATCATTAGTTATGGTTACATCTCAAATTACTTTTGGCAAATCTCTTGTATCACAATCCAGTCAGAGGCTCCTAAACCAGAGTTTCTCAGAAATTTCCAATCATTTCACTAGTTGCAGCATGTTTGGATTTTTAAAGGTGTTCACACAGCTGCTGGAAAGCACTAGGAAATGGATAGTTAGGTCATCTAGAAGGACTGGTGAGTAACAGCCCTAGTGACAGCAAACACAGAATTAAGGGTTATATAATGGATATTTTACTGCTGCTGTGAAAGAATTTTTTTTTTTAAGTAGGTTAATTAGGTTTCATAAAAAACCTTATGTTTTTTCACATATCACAATTTTCAATGCTGCAATATCATTACTAAACTGCATGCCGAGAATTTATGCATATCATCAGCTAACTCCCTCGTCATTGTCACCACCACACAAGCTTCAGAAGTCTCATATAGGTTTCTTCACGAAAATGATCTTCCAGACAATTTTACAGAGTAAATAGGAATATTATTTTTTGCTTTTCTTTGTTATGTTGCTCTTCTTGGAACATATAACCTGCCAGGTACCAAATGCACAACCCACATTCTTCATTTATTTGTGATACATTTGGGTTCTGCTCAAAGTGATGCTGGAAACTCCACAAGGACTCAGGATACACAGGCTGCTAGCAACTCTCCTGTCCTACCAGAAACCTACACAACCATATAGCCAAATTATGTCTTCAGACTTCTAAGACCTCCTTCTTGGTTTTCTCCACTTGACAATGCAAATGAAGTTAGCTACAAGACACAGTAACAGCTAAAATCTGATAGACAACTGCAATTTATGTCTGGGAGGAAACTGGAACCCAAACAAACAGAAATTAAGTTTGGATTGACCAGTAGTGTTGCTCACCAAAGTGCGCAAAGAGCATGAATTGATTCTTAGTAAATTACTGGGGCATTAGCTTACAAATCACAACACTAAGCTTTCTCTCTTTTCGTAGTATTTTGAGGTTTGGGTGTTTTGTTTGTTTGTTTGTTTTTTTTTTAATGAAAGTGAGATTACAATTCAATGCAGAATTTTAATGAAAAAATACCAAATAAAAGACTCTGAATAAAGTTGTGACAGTGGCAATAATAATAGAGTTTATCTCAAAACACAGCTAATGCTACAACAGCTGTCAATAGAAATGGCACAGACAGGATAAATCTGACCAAGGGGCAGACACCTGTGCGGTACATACCCTCCAAGACAGCAGTTCCATACAACGGAAAGAAATACAGACTCCTAGGGTTTAATACACCTTTCTCAAAGAGTTTAATACACCTTTCTCAAAGACCATTGCTGCACTCTGAGCATGCCGGTATCTATTCACAGATATGAAAGAACATAGTGGGAGTAGTTTACAAGATAGGTGTCTAAAGTTAGGTGAGATAAAACTGAACGCAAGTGACTTTCACTTTTCCTTTGTCTCCAGTTGAGATAAATTTTAGGAAAGGTATATCTGATTTAAACTGATGAGCAGTTTCTCAATATTCACCCACTTTGAGGCATATCAAAAGTTGATCACCCAAGGAAAAAATAGCACTTAAAACCACTCTTGAACATACACAGCACTGTGACCAATTCTTGATGTTGCAAATCAAGTTGCATTTGAAATCCATGACACAGACTTTCATCCCTCCCCTCCCTTCTCCAGCAACAGGCAGAACTCGTCTTTCCAAAAAGCTGGATTCCAAACTATGCCTCAGGCTGCAGTGAGTCAAGGTTTCATATGGGATTGGTTGAGCAGTTCTTTCTTTTTTTTGCCTTGTGGTTTTTGTTTTTTCTTCCCCTAAAAAACTACCAAAGCGATTTGGGGTGGACTTAAAGTGTAGAAAAGTTACCATGTTTTATAACTGGTAAGAAAGAGGAAAATTTTTACTAAGCAATAACTGCTCTGTACATAGTACTTATTTGTGCAGTATTGGACATTACATTTGGCTATAATTTCCTTTACTGACAAAGGGTTTTTTCTTTTCTTTTTTTTTTTTTTTAAAGGGCAAGCACTTCTGGCTTACAATGTTAGTTCCAGACATTCTTTGAGCTTGGTTTATGCTGTACCAGTAAGCTTTTATTATATTTTTTAGCTTTTTAAATGTTCATATTGTCAAAATGCATTTAGTTGCCTAGCAGAGCATGTTTTTAACTCATAATCAAGAACAACAACGTGGCAGCACAGATAGAAGCAAAATTAAAACAAAGTCACAGAAAACATGTAGCGATGTGGTTTCTAGATAATATTTAATTGCATTTGTTTGAGACAGTGCCTCTTATAGCAATGGATCATCAGCGCAGTTAAAGTAATACTGTACACGGTAGCCATTACAAAAAAGCCAGGCAATTGAAAGTCTCCCTTATCACTCAGCTATCCCGTGTAACCAAGCCTCCTACACCCTGTTTCATAGGTGTGTTTTTACCTGGCGATCAAAAGTGCTAATTTATGAAAGCTAGTAGCTTTCAGACATGCTCTGACTTTGGCAGAGAGAAGTTACTTAGCTTGTCCTAGATCTAACAAAAGAGGCAGAGGCAGATATATAACTCAGGAGTTTTAAATCAAGTTCTTTGATTTCATCACAAGAAAACATTCTTCACCCACTATATATTGTCTCAATGTTAATTAAAGGGTATACTTTGTAATTCTACAAACTATACACAGCTAGACAAGAATTATTTTTTTAGATTGTGATTCAAATGCTTATGATTATTCATTTTACTTGCCTTTTGTGTTAAGAAACTGAAGCAACACTAAAACTTAGCCAAATGTTTTTCATATATATATATAAATACACATATTATATATATTAAGACTCCAGAAGTACATTTGAAATCTTTATGCAAATAAAAATATAATTTCATACATGTTTCTACTCTCAAAAAAAGTCCCAAGATAAAACAGAACAAAAATGCTTCATAGTACTAGAAGGAAGAAGAAAACAAACAAACCCCTGGATATACTTTGTAGATCATATCATTAACTTGTGAGGTGTGTCTTTTATTTACCAGTTACTTGGTCTAGAAAGTCTAGATTGCAAACTTGGTATAAAATAGAACTTAAACATAATTTACAATTGAGTATGTGGAAAATTAAAAGGAAACAGTAGTCCTCTACTGCAATACTTGTACTACAAAGTCAAAAAGCTAATTAATCCTCTTTCTCCTCCTAGCTAGTCTCTCTGTTGACCACACAGGGAAACCCAAGTTGTAGTGCACAAATATGCATCCATGCATTCGTATCTTGCCAGCCAGCTCTGTGCAGCAAAACCTTAACTGTAACTTAGATGCTAAGGGACACAGTTGTAAAAATAACTAGGGTTTTAGCATCAGTAGAGGAACTACATTTTCCCACCTCAACCCTTTCCCCAAAATATCATTCAAACTGCTTCCAAAACCAATTTAAAACTGTCCTTACCAAGACCAAAAGCCTGAAATATTGTTCACTCAACATTAAACTTTTGACATAAAACATTTTTTATTTCTTACTATAAATAAAATATGATTAAAACATTTTTTTCACAAAACCTCTGAAAAAAATCAAAACACTTCATTTCCCAATAATCAACACTTACAAGTGATTTCCATCCATTTCTCCTGTGGGTATTCAGATGAGTGACCTACTGCCCAAATGAGAAGATATTACCTGGAGATGTTTAATCCCTTCTGCTGGAAGTATTTTATTTTGCATATGTCAGTTCATGGATCAGAGACTCAGCCTCACATATCTTATTTTCCAGGCCAGTGGCTCTTGAATCATTATTACTTTTAAGTTATTCTATAAAACATAAAACAGTTTCAACAGCAATGTATCAGGGAGGTAAAATTCTGTAACTTTATTGGCAAGGATAGTAAATTAATGATAAATCACCATTCAAAACACTGAACTAGGCATGAATAGATTAAGATTTTGAGTGACTATACCAAACATTTGAACTGCTTTACAAGAAGATTTTTCTTGAAAAGTATAAAGGGCTTAAGGGTAAGTTGGAAAGTGCAATGCTGTTTATCAATAGTTTTAAAAGGCATAATGTTGAAGCTTAGTTGCCTTACTCCTGTTCAAGCATTTTAATCCTGAAATATTATACCTCTGAAGTAGTCTTAGAAGAACCCTAACAATTTTATGTATGAGCAACACACCCAGGCCACCTGAAATAACAAAAAAAAGTAAGGAGTTTTTTTTTCAAAGATTTGTTTGTGCTGGAATCTCATGAAACATGACCAGCACAACCACTACATTCAGGAGATTACATAAAATCTTACCAATTCTCAAAGCTCTTCAGTTTAACCAATATGGAAGTTATAATAGTTCCATGGGCAGCATGTAAGCATGAGCTTTACAAATAGTTCAATAACAACTTTGGCCTAAAAAATAAGAAAAAGAGAAAAAAAACATCAGCAGCACCTAGATCCTAGAATTTCTTCAAATCATAGTTCCTGTAACTTTTTTTTATTACTAGCAGATTAAACCAGTATGAGAATACTTTCCTTGCTAAATTCATTGGGGTCATATTACCCACTTTCCCTCCACCAAGAATCTTGGTACAGTTAAACAGACTCACCCTCCCATTTTCCTTCCTGAGGAGTATAAGAATTTGGATATGAAACAGTACTGAGTTCTGGAAAGCCATTTGAGGTTGAAGTACACACAAGGAAACAAGGAAGTTTTTTACAGTTTATGTCAGCTGCAACAGCCTGGAACATTATAAACAATTGCTAGCCAAAAGCTTTCATGTTCAATCCTGTATCAATGCAGCAGCTTTAGCACTTAGCTTAATAAATATCACACTGTCTAGATTCTACTGATACTCAAGCGGGTACTCAAGCTGGTATTCATTCACACTTGGCTTAGGATAATTTCGACACACCTTTGACAAACTGTGCATAGGGTGGCATAGAAAAAGAGCTGGATAAGCACAATAATTCACTTTTTCCAGCTCAACACTGTGTGCATTTATATGTCACGTGAAGTAAATAATGTAACATAGGTACCACATTCTGCCTGTTCACAGCCCCAGCCTCAGTTGCCATCTGCCCTTCTTTCACCTTTGTTATCAGATGGAACTGCCAGGGATGCAGGAATGGAAATTGTTTTTGAAAACTTCACGTCCTTTCATATATTTGTCATTGCCTAGCTCAACATGTTGTGAGCCTTCCTCAACTGGAAGAGACGTCTTAACAGAGAGAGAAAATGCTTCTGAACAGCGGAAATAAAAGACCTTGGTGTTAATCCTTTAAACCAGTGCACTATCTTAGCAAGAACAACACCGGAATTCCTGGGACACATCCTCTATAACTTGATCACAATTTTGTTAGCAAAGGCTGAAGTGTGGATTTGTATTGTTAGCTTTGAAGGGCTCTTTGAACTCAGGCATACTGCAGTCATCTTGCTTTCCTCCTGGGTACTGATAAATATTCTGCATAGCTTTCAGTAACTGTTATTTAAAGATGGATGCACACCTGTCAATGCAAAGGGAAAATTGAAGATCTTTCTTCTTACCCTGATCAACACCTTAACAAAAAGGATCTATACATTACGGATTTCATACCTGTACAACCGTATATGGTGGCATGGTATAATAAAACTTGTAGAGGTTTTTTGGTTTTATTCCGACTCAAGTTACAGAGAAAACATTCTAGCATCTATTAACATTTTGGTATTGCTGGGTTACTTATTAACAACTTGTTGCCTTAATCCCAAAACACACAACCTTTGCATTGTTTAAACTAATTACCTATGAAAGTCAAAGACCCATCCTTCACAGAAGCTATACACAAAAACACCTATTATGGTATTTTTCTAGCTGGGTTAACCAGTTATCATTGTTTAGTGCTAATAATACTGAAATCATTTCAGTTGTGACTTCAGTAAAAGAAACCAAAATCTGAGTCCTGTGTAACAGTATCATTATCATCATAATTGATGATAATTCATAATTAAATCCGTCATTGCATCTGGCCACAGCATAGTTCAGAAGATTTTGATATTAAGAGCTTCAAGCACCTTCTTTTCAAACCACCCACCCTGCCAATTTCCTGTATATTCAAATCTGCCTGTAAATTAAATATTTGCAATCCCTGCTTGAGTCACTGTTAGACCAAGCAAACATTTAAGTCCATAAATTAAGAAAAAAGTAGTCACATTTCACAAAAATTTACTTTCACTTAACTACAGTTTCAGAGAATTGTTTAATAGGTCATTATAAAATGAGTTACACTTGTAAAAACATGGACATAATATTATATCTGAAATGGAGGCTATACTAACTGAACAGGCTTTAGGTCCTAGGCCTCAAAAATCCAGGAGAGTGTGACCCCTTTAGGCCTGCTTTATCAATGATCTCCCTAACGCATTTCAAGCTAATCAAGTGTTTATACACTTTACCAGATCAGGGTCCTCAGATTTCCTTTTCATTACTGAGTTTAAACACAGGTCGTGATGTTGCCCAGGGGACAGCAGTCTGGAACACTCACCTTTTGACCACAGCAATAAAGTGTGAAATCTTCCATTATCTACTCACAAGAATCTCCCAGTGAGAATTACATCAGGACTACTGGCTGGTCTTCAATCTGGTTTTCAAAATTATAAATTAATAAATTAATTTTACAATTAAATATTACACTGGCAAGGATATTATTAGAATCTGACACAATTGTTGGGTTCAGGCAAAGCCTTGGCTCCACACCAGCACTGGTAACAAAACTTCCAACAGTGAAGCTGCATTATGGTTCATTAACCGGACTATTTCCTAAGAATGAAAGGTTGCCCACAATAATAGTGATCCACTTTACTGCCTGTAGACTTTCAACCCTGAAACATCTGTGTGAAGATCCACTGTCAATTACTGGAAAGTCATGCTACTTTACGGAGCACCTACGCAATATTTTTCAAAACCAGTAAAAGCTCACAGGAGATGCAATCCTTCACAGCGAGATTGAACGTGGCACTCTATTTATGACTGATGGATGGAGAGGAGGAAAGGTTGTGAATCCTAGATGGATGCAGCAGCTAGGATTTTGAAGTGGTCTATGAATTCTTACAATCAGAAGTTCTGCAAAAACAAGGGGATGAAAATAAACTGAAGTTGAGTCTCCAATTATTTTAGCAGCATAGACATCAAGATGGAAGATCAAGGATTGTTTCTAGTGCGTAATTTGAGATTCTGCAACTTGATCTACTGTGAAATTTCATGAGCAGAGAAATCCAGGAGAGAACTTAATAAGAGACTACAGAATGCTGTTTAAGCTACAACAAAGTGTTAAGATTTTATCTTTCTAACATCTGAAAAAGAATGGTGTAAATTAATTATTTGCCGCAACAGCACAAAATTATAGCTTTCTGTAGCATACAATCTTAAATCATGCTACAAGGCCAGACCATTTTTGTGTGGTTGACATCCTGTTGGAAAAAGTCCAAACAACATTTCTCTTCTTTGCTCAGCAAAACCATTATGTTGATTGAATTGGAGCCAATATGTGCACTCATGGGTTATCTTGCCTTAACCTTATTTGTAATTTAGTTAGGAGAGAACTGTATTTACAATACTATAGATAACAGCAAGGGCCTCATCTTAAAGTCGCTATTTTAGGGGTTCTAAGTCCACTTAAAGCTGGCTTTAGATATTTATTAGTATTTTCTCTAAACCAGAATTCCAGTAAGTATTCAGCTCAATTATTCTGGCTGAGGTATCTGAAAGAAAACTACTAGACTTCAGCATTTACTGCTGTATTGCCATTCCTGAACCAGATACACATTTAAGATTTACTTAGTCCTTCAGCCTGGGTGCAGACACGCAATCCTGAAGGACAACTCTATTTGGGTTAGCATAGGAACTCCTGTTAAATTGCCATTTGTCACTGGTCAAGCCAACAGAAATCTTGTCAATGATGTGTTACAGCAGATTATTTCCTACTCTGTTAACAGAAATGCTGTCAATGCCTATCTTCATGCCATTTTATTTCACTACAAGCAAATAAATGCTAAAACAAACACAAAGTCATAAACATACTCTCAGGTAATTAGGTCAACACACCTTACTGGTGGCCACATGCTATTTCAGGAAAACTATTAAAGAAAATACTCACGTGATAGTATATGGCTCTTCAACTAAATCAGAGCCCCAAGAAATCTCTGGAAGTTAATTCAAAATCAATCAATCATTTACATTACAGTAAAATGCTCTCTCTTTGTCTAAACACCAATGAGCTTCTGGTAGCTTACACAACTGTCAAACTTCTGACTCTCTTAAGACATCCCCACATGGCAAGGTCAGCTGGAGAGATTACCAACTAATCCATCAATCCACTAGTTCCATACAAATCCACCACGGAGGTCCTTATAGAAAAAGCCAAGCAGAGTTCTACATCCTGAAGATAATCTGCAGACGACTTCTGTGAAGCCTGTGTTCTCCTACTTAAGAGAAAGACAGTTTGACACTGTCCACATATTTTATGGAGTCCAGACTTCTCTTAAGTATGTATAATAAAATTAATATCAAATAAACAGACAGAAGAGAATAGTGCATGAACCATTAACCAGACTATTTTCTGTCTTTAAATAAAACCAACCTGCAGTGAGCTAAAAGCTTTACATACTTTAGGATATGGAAATAACCTATAAACAGCATTAAGAAAACATTCTAGAAAGTCATGGCAGTGGCCTTGCTAGGAATTTTCATTGTCTTTCATGAGAGCTGCATTAGGTGTCTTTGTTTCACTTACATATTAAAATAAATAGGAAAATAAACTGTTAAATAAATACAGCATTAAAAATTAAGTTTTTAAGGCATTCATTAACTAATATAATGATAACCCATGTTGTATATTACATATTCATAAATGTTTGGCATTTGATTTGCATACTTACAGAAGTAACAAGAACAGACCCATCATGGACACTGTGGAGCCTAGATGTATCTTAGTGATAGCAGACATGAAATGCATTAGATCAGCTTGTGCACCCATCATACGTGATAAACTGATGACTGAATCGTATATTTGTACTAGCTTTTGTCTATTTTGTCAGCTTAAATGACACACCTTCAAGTATTGAAATGGGTTTCCACTTGCATTTACATCTGTAGTAGACAGCAGTCCCAATTTCAGTTATTTTTAGCCACTACTATAATAATATGATAGAATCAACTTGAAGAGGATTCATACATTGCTCTTGAAAGCATTTTTTTTCTTTTTGTTCTGACGAAGAATAGTTTTATGTTCATGACTTTACAGTGTAAAATGAAAAATTAAACTTGATTGCATAATGACCTTTGCACTGCTTTAACAACAGGTGAATGTGAGGTACTTTGTGGAAGTCTAAATGCGTGAGACTTCACACTAATTCGTATCAAATTACTGACAAACACAAATCAAATAATCTATTAACAGGAACTACTGTAAGATGTCAGTCTTGCTAGCATTTGGCATTATCTAGAAAGAATAGTCATAGGCATATTGTATAAACAGATTCACTCAAAGTAACGGTACAAGTAATCTTTTAAGCATAAACTCGACGTGAAATAGTTCAGTATTTTTCACCAGTGCAGACTACAGGGGAAGGATTACTTCCCTCAACTTGCTGGCTAATGCTCTTTCTCATGCAGCCCTGGAGGCTGCTGGTCGCCTTTGCTGCCTCCATCACCTTTCTAGGTGTCTCAGGTGAGGCTGACTGGCTGTAGTTTTCCAGACCCACCTTCTTGCCCTTCTTGGAGACAGGATTGACATATGCTTTCTTCTAGTCCTCAGGAACCTCCCCTGATCGCCATGACCTCTCAAAGATAATTGAGAGTGCCCTTACAATGATATTTGTCACCTCCCTCAGCATTCACCGGTGCATCCGATCAGATCCCATAGTATGTCCAGTTTGTTTAGATATTCCTTAAACTAATCCTCCTCCACCAAGATTGTCTTCCTTGCTCCAGATTTTCCCACCGGACTCTGGGACCTGTGATTGCTGAGGTCAATCAGTAGATTGCCATGAAAACAAAACAAAACAAAAAAAAAAACAAACAAAAAAAAACCAACAACCCAAAAAACAAACGCAGTGAAGAAGGTATCGAGTACCTTGGCCTTTTCTGTGTCCAGTGTCACCAAGCCCCTGCTCCATGTGACAGTGACCCACATTTATCCTAATTTCCCTTTTGCTGATGATACACCTACAGAAGGGCTTCTTGCTGCACTTCACATCCCTTGCTAGTTTCAATTCCAGAGAGGCTTTGGCTTTCCTAATCCCACCCCTGCACACTTGGACAGCGTTTCTATATTCCAGCACGGTCACCTGTTCCTGCTTCCCCCTCCTGTATGCTCCCTTTTTACATCAAATTTTAGTCAGTGCTCCTTGTTGATCTATGCAGGCTTTCTGCCACTCCTGGTTGACTTTTTGCTCTTTGGGATGGACCATCCTTGAGCTTGGAGGAAGCAATCCTTGAAAATCACCAGCTCTCCTGGACCCCTCTTCTCTCCAGGACCATATTCCATGGGATTTTGCCAAGCAAGTTCCTGAACAGGACAAAATCTGCTCTCCTGAAGTTCAGGGCTGTGATCCTGCTATTTGTTTCCTCCTCTCAGGACCCTGAATTCCAGCATCCCATGGTCATTGCAGGCAAAGCTGTCCTCAACCTTCACATCCCCAACTAATTCTCCATTGTTTGTATATATCAGGTCCAGTAAAGAGCTTCTACTTCTCAGCTCCTCTACCAGCTCTGTCAGGAAGTTATCAATGTCTTCCAGAAACTCGCTTAACTGCTTACGCCCCGCTGTGTTGCCCTTCCAGAATGGTTCAGGACCTTCAGAATGGTTCAGGACTCCCTATGAGACCAAGGTCTGCAAGCATAAGGCTTCTTCCAACTGCCTGAGGATGTCATACACTTCTTCCTGATGAGGTGGTCTGTAGCAGATGCTCACCACAACATTGCCCACCTTGGTCTCCCTTTAATCTTAACTCATTAGGTCTCAGCTGGCTAATCATCTGTCCTCAGGCAAACCTTCACACGTTCCTCCTGCTCTCACCTCTCCTCGCTGTCCCAGTCAGTGCTTCCTAAAGAGCCTGCATCCATGCATTGCAGCACACCAGCGATGTAAGCTATCCCACCACTTCTCTGCAATCCCAATTACATCATAGTCCTGAAACTGCACACAGGCCTTGAATTCCTTCCGCATTAAGCAAAGAATTGTTTTAAAGTCTGTTATAATAAGTGTCTTTAAAATAACCCAGTAAAACTGCTCCCCAAAGAATAACAACATACACAAAAACTCTTTCAACAACAAAATAGGAGGAAAGGAAGAAACAATCCTGTGCATTTTATTGGTATTGATGTACAGCTCCATTACAATTGGATAAATATGACTTTTAAATTTTTAATTTTTTTTTAACTGAAATATAACATATAAAAACATATTAAAAAGTTGATTGGTCAGTTAGCTGTAAATACAAAACCAGTTCACAAAAAAAAAAAAAAAGCAGCCTGTTTTGGACATATAACTACATATAACTTCATATTTATGGCCCAGTTCACCCAAGCTCATAAGAATAGTTTTGTTTTCTGTACTATAACTGCTTTCTGGATCCAATACAAGAGTTGTTCTTGGGCTTATAAATTACCAGAGGCAAAGATGCATGTGACTGACAAGACACATGTCTCTTACTCTTCTTCATGGTAAGAACATTGTCTTCCTTGGGAGGAGGCACATGTACAGATTTCCAAGGAATGGGGTTACAATATGCTGGAACTGGATAGGAATTTCCATCAGCACACCCTAAAACGTTTAGAAAACACACATAACTGAAAAGGAGTATTTGAAGTACCAGCTTTACAATGCAAGTAGTTACAATAATCATCTGGACTAACAAAGACACAACAGCATCTTCAGAGGAAGACAGCACAGACATATCACATAAATTATTCAAAATAATAAATCTTCCACCTTTTTTTTTTTTTACCAATAACTGGCATATTTGTCATCTCTATTTAACAAAAGAAGCAGGTCAAATGCTGTGTAACATTCAGAATGCTCAGTCCTTTGTATACTTAAAAGCTGTAAATGACTATGAATTGGCTACTTAGTATTATTTCAAAGCATTTATAAATATAATTTCCTGTCACCACATACGCAAAGCTCATGTATTTTTCTGTCTTTGCCTAACTGTTATTCTTCATTTTATGGAGGAGAAAAATACACTAATCATCCACATATACATTAATAATCTGCAATTAATAACCTAGGGCCTGTAAAGCAATATCAGAAAACCTCAAATGCAACAGAAGGAACATGCTGCCCTATCAGTCACTTGTCTGTAGTGAAATTTCAGTGCATACACCATGTGGTTGGGTAAAACAAGGTCTGTAATATATCCTATCGCATTAACACAACCGAGCATAAAATATTTTTCAAAAATCACTTAAATTATGGCAGTTGTTGGGAAGTAATGAAGGTCCAAAACAAAACATGAAGGCAAAGTGTGTCACCATCTATCAGCGGATGTAAGCAAAAGAGCCTGTTTTATACATTTATACATTTTCTTAAACATTCAGAGCCTGAAATTTAGGTCTTAAAATACTTTCTGTTGCAAATTCAAATAATAACAATTATTTTATTTAAATGAACAAATAAAGACAAGAGTGTCTGTGTATATATATAAAAATATATATGAAGAAAATTTAATTAAGCACTCAAATGTAAAATGCAATACTATTTCTTACTGCTCTTCTGTTTTTGTACCATGTGGGATGACAAAAAAAATACAAAAATAAAGTGAGACTCACAAAGCATGACACTATCAACAGTGTTCTCTCTAATACTCCTCTTTAAAGCGAAAAAGGAATAGGATTACAGAAGCCATGAACATGCGATGCAGGTGCAAAGCTAAATGGAAATGAAACCTTAGCTCAGAACACAGGCTGATTCCCATGTCTCCTTTTTCAGATAGGACTTCTGTCAGCATCTTATTAATTGGTCTTTGCAACTCAAAAAAACACCTCTTTTCTAAGAAGGATTCAGGTGCGATAAGGTGGCACATACCTTCTGTAACAAAAACACTAAACTTTACATGCATGCTAACATAACTGATTTGCTTCACAGGAACCAGTAACTGGCTCTAGTGATTCCTATGCCTGATAAGAAAAATGAGATCAAAATCAGTTATAATTTGGTATGCCACATTATTCTCTCAAATAATATAATTTTCCTTCCAAATAACATGAAGGACTATGAAAAATGCACAAAGGGTCTCAGAGTAAAAGCTTCTCTAACTTAAACTGTATGAGATATTAATTCCCATGTGCCAAAATTACATACTGGATGAAAATCTTAAACAGGCTTCATTTTACATTAAAAGATTAGAGGGAAGGAACCACAAAACTAGTAGTGTACATATAGTAGTGTAGTGTATAGTAGGAGTACAAACCTGTCGATGTTCTGTGGGGGAAGCCATAACCGTTTAAAACAGGGCGTGGTTTACTTCTAGCATTATATAGCCATTCCTTAAAGATCTTCTCTGATCTCTCTTTCTTCTTCTGTAGCTCAGCTTCCCGTTCTTTTTCTTTTTCCTAAAAATAAAAAAATCTTATAGACAAAGCCCTGTACAATATATACAAAATGGCAAATAAATTTGACAGATTCACAGACTGTTTAATATATTTCAAATACGTTTTTAAATACAAGTACATTTTTGCAACAATGGAAAAGTCAAATTATTTCCTTTAAATCTGGGGGAAAAAAAAAAAAGGCAAGCTCTGAATTAATCCAGTATTTCTCTGAGAAAAAGCTCTCAGAAACCTTTTGGAAGACTATATATAGAAGACATTCTGAACATAATAGGCAGATGACCAGGGCCTACTGTGCTGCAGACAGTCTAAAGAGGCCATCGGATGTGGGACAGTCATCCACTCTTCTCATTTCCCACACTCATACAGCCCTGTATCAGCCATGCCTGCGTTGCCTGCAAGCCTGGAGCAGGCTTGGGGAACCATTAATCAGAAGTAAGAGTGAAAACACTATGTATAAGTACGGCATTTGGATTTAAACTGAGTTTAACTAATAAGAACCTATGTAATGAAGACATGACTGAAAGAATACATGTGGTTTAAATACATCTGATGACTTTTATTTCCTTGGGTTTCAAAGTTCTTGTTCTGTGCATTTTAGCAGCTGAGCAGAGACACAGAATCAGTTTAAGTCCTTAATAAACACCACCAATACAGACTATTTAAGTATGATTTAATTATATGGGAAATTTTGAAAGACTGCAAAATTAAGGTCATTAAGGCCTGAAAATTGAACTGATACAACTTACTGTATTCTAAAGTTAATCCAAATAAATTATTATATATCTTGTGAAATACTTACAAATGTGTTCTGCACTTTAAGAACAACTGGTGTAATTACAGAAGGAATATAGATAAATTCTTCTCACTAGAATCTTCCCCTACACTTAGCTACAACAGTAGCGTAGTATTCTTATACTGCACATTCTACTGAAAAATTATACTGTAACGTTAATTAAATTAAAATGTAACCACTTAACTTCACAGATAAGTCATCTGGTCACACATTTCCTAGTTTTCAAGCATAATTATTCCCAATATCTGATATTTCTGAGGAATTCTAGATGATTCCTGCAAGTGTAGCTTTGTTAGAGCATTTGTTCTAGTGAACTACAGGACCTCGAAGTCCGTACTTTAGGAAGCTAACAATAATTAAGAGGTTTTCTGAAGCTCACTATAAAAAATACATAGGTGATTAAGTAATATGAAATACTATTAAAATTAGAACTCTAGCATCAGATTGGTACAGACAGATAAGAAGAAAAATGCTTTTAATTAGAGATATGTGCAAGTATAATAACAATATAAGAGTGGTGCTAGGAGAAAAATGCACATAATGCCACCTAATTTCTGTCTGGGTCACTGCAACTGACTGACTAATAAAGGTACACTGTGTGGTTTGTGTTTCTCTTTCCCTTATCGTATTACAACTGGAGTGCGCTTGCAAAGACTATTAAGAAAAATGCATTAATACGCATCTTGCTTTGCTGACCATACCTCAGTGTCTTCAGTGCACTAACATGACAACTTTTAAAAGTTTTTTTTCATGTACAACATTCCCATTTGACAAACTCTAATCACTTTAATCAACCAATATATTTAATGTAAGTTACAGATTAGGTAACCTCATCCAAATAAATCATTAGTTCATCAATACCTTCTCTTTCTTCTTCTTTTCTGCCTCTTCAGCTCTCTTCTTCTTTAACCATTCTTTATACTTTACTTCGGCCTTTTCTTGTAACTGCATTTTTTCTAGTTCCCTTGTGGCTTTTTCTGCCATTTCTTTGCTCAGCTTTTGTTCTCTTTCCCTTCTTTCCTACATGAAACAGATCAAAGAAACAGAATAGAAACTTTTCTGTATATTTCAATGGGCAATTCTTTTGAGGAATACAGTTAATTTTATTACATAATTACAAAAAAAAATATCATAAGCCTGAAAAAGAAATCATATTGTAAGCTCTCGGAAGACAGAACCTATTCATCATTAGGTTCCAGATAAAATAGTTTTAAACGTATAAACTTGTCACAACATAATTAAAAATTTACTTTCAGGACTCCCTATGCTATTATGCTTACCACTCTGTTTTATTTCTTCCAAGATTTTTAAAAACCTTCAGACACTCCTCCATATTTTTGAGAAATAACTACATGTTGCAATTCTTGGCAATGGTGTGTTAGTTTTACTTTTGAGTGAATCCAGAGCAAACTACATTTCCAACAAAAAGTCAGGTAAACGGCCCCCTTCTAAGAGTCATTGAGATACGCAGATAGTTCAGCACACTTAAGCATAAGTTGATGTGAAAATAAGAAGTTCATATGATAAACCAGTTCATATTCTGTGGTATTCTCTACATTTTTTACATTCTTTAGTTCATTCACATACAGACTTCTTGTGAACCAATTTACACATTTCTCCTCTTCAAAAGATGAAAGGGAAAAGGAGAAAACATGTTCTAGGGTAGGCAAAAAGTAGTAACTGAATGTGAAGTGAAACTGCTACCTTTATAATTTGGAATATACAACACACAGAGGTGTCATTCATTTCTATGTCTTTTCAGCATGTGTGTATCTAGCAGCACACAACATTTTGGGGATCATTCTACAAGAGAACAAGCACATATGGATGGCCTTTTCTTGATCTAGAGAGGGATCTATTTTCATTTGAAGACTAACAATAGCTCTCACTTCTTTACCTTGAAACCTTTATGAAACATCTGGATTCTACTGATTCAGTATCACTCTGCTCAGCTTGCTTAGCTCTGAAGAACGTGCGTACACACATAGTCAAAATTCTTTACCAGACAAGCTGCGCACATGACTTGGAGGAGAGGCAAAATAATAGAATAATGAGATCAAACAGTTTCCACTTTATAGAAAAGAACTGTTGAATAAAAATGTTTCCTTTTAAGAATTTTTTTTCTTGTATGCTCCCTGCATGCTCCTCTTGAACAAAGGAGATGTGTAGTTTAGCAGGAACTTATGCTGACTCAGAATTTCTACAGTTGGCAGAATGGTTGTCAAATGCCTAGAACTACAACTGCAAAGCATAATAAACAAATGGAAAAGAGGAAAAATAGATTTACAAGAAGAGCAGAAATATACCTCCCATTTCATCTCTTAGAAGCACAAAAAAGCAGAAAACTATAGCTCTGCCCTGCTCCCCCATGGACCCCTCTCCTGCCTTTTTAACAGATATATTGCACTTCTACAAAATCCAGTTATGCATAATGAAGCAGAAATCACAATACTGGAGCTGGGGACAAGCACAATTCTCTCAGTCTGGTCTCAACAGGGTATCTGCTGGTTCAGTCCTTGCCCTCCATACCAAAAGTTACCAGTAATCCAACAAAGTAGCACCATACAGAATAAAAACTTTGGCTTGTGTTGCCCTGCAAAACACTAACTCATTTCCGCTGTTTATTGGATGAGATGATAAGGTACAAAACAAGGTCCTTCCTGAAACTGCTCTGGTGTGGGTCATCTCTTCCAGCGGGCCCTCCACAGGCCACAGCCACCTTCAGGCATCCACCTCCCCTGGTACGGGGTCCTTCACCGGCTCCAAGTGGATCTCTGCTCCTCCGTGGACCTCCATGGGCTGCAGGCGGACAACCTGCTCCACCATGGGCTGCACCACAGGCTGCAGGGGAATCTTGGCCAGGAGCCGCATTACTCCTCCCCCTCCTTCTTCACTGACCTTGGCGTCTGCAGCCGTTCCTCACAACAGGCTGACAGATGTCTCTCAGGATCTTTTTTTACATCTTATTCACTTCTCATCTCCTCTCCACTTCTTGCAGCCGGGCCAGACCGAGTCGGGCCCAGTCGGCCGCCTGGCGAGAGGTCAGAGGGTGAGGCCTGCAAGGCCCATGAGGCCTGCGCCTCCCCCTCTGCGCCTCTGCCCCCGCTCAGCTTCTTCACATCTTCTCTCCTCTCCTTTTTTTCTATTTTCCCCTTCTTAAATACATTATCGCAGAGGCGTTATCACGGAACATTCTGCTACCAATCGGCTCGGCCTTGGCCAGCAGCAGGTCCGCCCTAGGCCCGGCCGAGTCCACTGAACAAAGGGGAGCGACTTCTAGCAGTTTCCTGCAGAAGCTACCACCTTAGGCCCCCCCTCACTAAACAAAACCACGACAAAAGAGAAAATGCATTCCTTGCTTTCACGTTAAAACATTTGCCTTTTTTTTTTTGTACAACATAGTACTGAATAATAAATGCTTTCATGTTTGAAACCTTATCCGCACTACTTGAAATTGTCTCAATAAAGAAATCATTCTAATTATCACCTCAGTTTACTCTTGGCATTCAATTTTTTTCTGAGCATGGCATAATGATAAACTGCAGACTTCTTATCAGAATAAACCAGTTTACAGAACTGCTTGAGTTAGCATCCCTTTTTGTGTTTGCCAACACTTAGAATTACTACGATTTTAACATCGGCAGATAAATTATGCATTTACTGTGGGGTTTTTCCCCCCTTTTACAAGCTATGCCTTATTAACTGTATTTACCAAAATCTCTGAGGTGAATGGTTCTTCACCTAAACCATGATGATACTTTCAGTACCACTGTTTTCATATACTCTTGTCAAATATTCTTATCTGACAACAAAGAGTTATTTGTGTACACACTGCACACAATTTCACAAATTACTAATTATATTTTATCTTTTTGGGCTTTTTTTTCCACTTGTAATACATTCTAGTGAACATCAGCTGAATCTGTTCTGCAGTGTAGGGAAAATGGTCAGATATGAATACACTCCAATTTCAATGCATATTCTGGAATGTTAAATTCCACAGAACCACAAAATAATGCAAATCTTATTAATATGATTTGACAACATTGTTTGGAAGGCCTGTACATGTGGTAAAATTATTATTTGCAACTAAGACCAATGAAGAAAAGAATTTTGTTCTGAAAAAAAAAAAAGTTGAGATTCTGAAATGTTTGTGTACTACTTAAGAATGGAAACAAGATCTTTCTTAAGACAAAATAAACCCTTCCATGCTTAAGTATGTTAAAAAGGAAAAATAATTTATTGTTGGCAAATTATGCAGATCCTAAGTATCACCTGCCTGAAAAACAAATAACCAATTGTCTAAGCTTTTCCTCCTTCTTTGTCTAAAATTAATCTTAGTATCTTTTATTCAGAGCTGTTCCTCTGCCCCTTCATTACCAAATATTCCCCACATGCATCTCTCAGCAACTCCTGTTTTGAGACAATGGTAGCGTGGAACACATAAAGAGCATTACTATACACGAGAGATATACGCTAAAACAGTGAGCTAAAACCACCACTGAAGAAGGCTTACAAAGATTTCAAATCTTTTGCTGTTTGCTGGCTTATCTCTATTGTACATGAAAGTAAGTTACAAAACTAAGGATCTTTCAAAGCTACAGTCTTTAGCTAAGGTTCTTATCATATAAAAAGCACGAAAATAAATATAGGAGAAAACTGAAAAAAAATGGGCCCCTTCCATACTAGGACAATTGTTCAATAATGGACAACAATCACAAGCAGAGAGTAGACTAAAAACATTTCTAAAGACTGTAATTAAAAGGCAGGGAAGCATCTTAAACCATGTATCTTTAATCACAATACTTCAGATGAGTTTAGCTACTATCTAGGCTGACCCAAAGTTAAATTAGGGCCTATGTAAACAATGAGATGCCAGGCACACTATCATGAAAGCCACAACTACTGCTAAGTTTTACTTCCAGCAAGATATCCTTAAGATGGGGAGACTCCCTGCAGAACTGCAGACTCTGCAGCTGCCTAGAAATTATTCTGCAGACAAATCAGAAATGCTTCCTCTTTCTCTCACACAAAGAACAGCTTTTTGTTCATAAAGTTAGTGTACACCACATTCCCAGCTGCTTTAATAACCTGCTTCATGTCACGCTCCTGTCACCCTGACTTTCCCAGCTTCCCCCCTCCTCATTACTTTCCCTTATACAAGTCTATCAAAAATGCTAGGAATGTGCATATTAATGTACATGTTCTTCAACTCTCCTTTAACTCTTCCTTCCACGTATAAATGGGGGGAGGGAAATTACATAATTTGTTTATGCTTGGTGTTGTCAGAATGTGTTTTAAAAATTCTCTTTGATCTTGTGTTCAAAACAGACATGATCTATTCACTAAACCACTAGTAAATTAACATACACTTTAAAATATGATTACAGGTATTACATAAATTAAAGTATTGATTGTAAAACATCCAATTACTCATTGCAAGAAAGGCTTGTTCTCCCGTCACCCCACCCAAGCACATTATTAAGGAGAAAGGATACAAATCTGCCCTGCGGGGTCACTGCTCTGGGCTGTGATCCTATCAAGCCTCCAAACCTAACGAAGCCTGGTCTAAGTCAGTATTTGGAAATCCCCCACCCAAAACAAATCCAGCCATCCCACAAAGCTGTGATGGTGACTCAGTAGACAGCATGTGTCTCACATGTCAGTACCAAACCAATGTCTTATCAGCAGAACTAATAACTTTTCAAGATTAATCTTGACCTATGTATATGTGGAGAATTGTCAAAGCAATTTAAAATTTGGAGAAGCATCGCACTTTCTTCCTGACAGAAGGTGGAAATACTAAACAACATTCCAAGCAGAAAAAAGCCCAGTTGCCATTGAAACAGGGACACTGTATCCAACTGGAAGAAAATTAATAAAACATATATTTTTGTTATCATGTCAACAATTAAATGAGAAGCTGGAAAGGGTAAATTGTAGAGCTGCTTTCCGTTCTGCATTTTCTATGCAGAGTGTCACTGAATAGAAATATTTCCAGAAATTAATGTTGTGGGTTATATTTTTAAGATACTTCTCACAGAAATTCTCTCTCATCTTCTGGTTTGCAGAATGTGACAACATTTTTCTTTTTATAGATAGATAACTGATGGTTCTATTTCACAGTTGTTTGCTGTCATCTTGGCTATTATATTCTAGCATCATTTTAAGCTAACTGACGGCAAAATATAGGAAAAGTCCACACTGCCAATATCAGAACATACATCCAAATCTCCTCATTTAACCTCATAATAATCCTGAACATCAATCACATTTAGTAGCCTCAGAAATCTGGGTTGTTCTGCCAATTGTTATTATCTTTTCAATTTAGCCCTATTACATAGGTCAGTCACCAAGCCTAGCCCACAGAAAAACTTCTTTAATCTCTTCAGAACTCATATGCGAACAGAACAAGAGGCTAGAAAGGAAGTCAGTGAAACAACACTGAGCTGCAGTTGTCTATTGACAGGCAGGTTTACAATTATTTACTGCTCAAGTTCACTCAGAGTCAATGCAGATGCCACCACAGTCTAGTAACTGGAGAATTGCAAGATGGTTACGTACATGGAACTTTCTACCAAACCACGTTCCTTTCACGTGGGTGCTCAATACATGTGACAAGCAGGAAGTCTTAGAGTACTTGGTCCCTGAACACTCCCAAGGTCTTCAGAAGAAAGCAGACTCCACAAATGCTGATGAAATACACAAGCACTTGTATTTTAATCATCTGTCACCCTGAATTCCTCCTCCACAAGTCTATCTAAAACTCATTCTAACACTAACCACAAAAAATGACTTCATTCTACTTACAGAAATCTAAAGGTAAGCCTGGATAAAATTAAGATTCAGGTACAGCCTAAAATTATAACCATGGCATTGGAATCCACAACCTCACATAAAAAAAAAAGTTTTGTGTAAAGACATATCAACATTGTATAAAAAAAAAAAAGCTTATTTTGTAAAGTACTTCTGGTCTAGATGCTGAAAAACCCACAAAAAGCAGAGAAAAAAACCCTTAAGAAGTTAAGTTCAGAGTTGCAAAAAAAGTTTAAATATGCAAAGACAGACTTAGGCATGGAAACAGAAAATTTAAATTCTTAAATTCAGTTGGTTCTCAAGACTGGCAAGTATTTATGCTAGATATTTAAGCTTCCCTCACAAATACATTTCTTGAAAGGGTTCAGTCTTGAAAAAGGTGAACATCTCAGCATCTCTTTCAAGTCTAAATTGTCAGCAAAAACCATAGCACATCAGGCTCTACATAAAATTTAGCAGCAACCACTGCTTTGACTCAGAACAATAGCTCAGCTGTTAGAACATTAACCTAGGCGAGGGAAGATCCAGATTTCATTACCTCTCTGCCGGAGGGGATTCAAACTAACATGTCCCACTGTGAAGAGAAGACTCCATCTACCAGGCTGCAAGCTGGGACGACAGGATTCTCCACCCCTTCTGTTGAAGCAGTACCACTCCTCAACAAAATAATTAACAATTCATTGGATGAAAGAAAGACAGCATGAATGAGCATGACTTTTAAACTCAGAGCTGCTGAACAATCTGTGTTCTATATTAACAATGGTGAGATAAAGTATGCACTAAACAAAAAGTCTTTGGAGTAAGAGTTGAAATCTAAGTCTCTCTTCTGGGAGGAATCACGCAGCAGATCAAGACAGGGAAGTCTGCTCCAAGAACATTGTCATTCATGATTTTATAATGTGTTGGTTCTAGGCTTTCATATTTCTTACTGCTTTTTTCCTTCTTATAAAGACTATCAGCCAATAGCAAAGTAAATTGTAAGAACAAAATATTCAATGAAAAAGCACCAAAGCAGAATTTTCCCATCTTGTACCTGTTTTCCATTAAAATTCTATTTTTCAGTAAGTAATGGGGACTTACTGAACGAAAAAATGAACAAAAAAAAGCTGAACATCGAAGTCATATGATTAGCACCTGCTTTGCTGATATTTACTTCTAAGAATAAAAAATAATATCTTAATCTTTATTCAAGAATGCAGAAAGTATTGGAAATGCTACAGTCAAATTAAGATTGGTATTAGAATAATTTGTTTTTCTAATGTAAAATGTGTAACTTCACTATTTGTGCTCTTACAACTTGCCAGATATCACATTAATATAGCATGAAGTATTATATGCAAGTTAAAGACTAAAGATAAGGATGTTAACAACAAAAGTTCCAGAATTACAGTTATTTTGGGATGCAAGCATTACAGTTTCGAGATTTTAGTTATTGTTCCAGGTACATGTTACATGTGTACTGTGTCTTGGCTGAGATGGAGATAATTTTCTTCATAGCAGCTCCTGTGGTGCTATGTTCTGGATCCATGAACAAAACAGTGTTGATAACACAACAGTGTTTTCGCTATTGCTGAGCGACGCTTACACAACTTCAAGGCCTTTTCCGTTTCTCACACTGCCTCATCAGTGAGCAGGTCAGGGATGCTCAAGAAGTTAGGAGGGGACACAGCTGGGACAGTTGACCCCAACTGACCAAAGGGATATTCCACATCACGTGACATCACACTCAGCAATAAAAGTTGGGTGAAAGAAGGATGGGGAGGGATGTTAGGAGTTAGGGCATTTGTCTTTCCAAGGAACTGTTCTGGGAGATTAAGGCCTGCTTTCCTAGAGATGGCCTGCCTGATGATGGGAAGCAGTGAATGAATTCCTTGTTTTGCTTTACTTGTGTGCACAGCTCTTGCTTTACCTATTAAACTGTCTTTATCTCAGCTCACAAGTTTTCTGACTTTCACCCTTCCCATTCTCTCCCTCCTCTCACTATGAGGGAGTGAGTGAGCAGCTGTGTGGGGCTTAGCTGCATACCAGGGCTAACCCACAATATATAACATAAATATTTACATGTACACATATGCACATACGTGGAATGAATACTCTAGATATTTCTAACTTCATATTCTATTGGCATTTGAAGAATGAAGTAGCTTTGCAGACTCAGTAAAGGTGGATGAAATATGATTGGAAGATACAGTATTAAATCAAGCATAGAGGGTTGAGTGCACTCATCAATTTTTAAATATATAATTAAAAAGCTGTTGTCATCACACCTGACCTTTAAACCTAGTATTTTTTCATAAGAGGTTCTGACTATGACAAAAACGTTCTAAAGAAGTAAACGGTCACAGCAGCTTACAGACACTTCATAGTTTATACATCCACAATGTATTTCTCAAAGCCTTTGGTACTTTGATTTGAAGGCAATTTATCAGTAATTCAGCAATTACATGTACCTTACTTAAGTATTCAATCCCACAGTTGCTGATAGGAATGAAAGACACTCCACATCTCAGGATCAAAAGTTCACATAAAATAGAAAATGAAAAAAAAACCTGCTACTGTCAACAACAAGCTTTCCGATCTACGGCAAAACATTAGGAAGTCAGTCATATATACCTGGGGTTGTTTAGATACAGTCTTGTAAACACAGCATTCTTGACAGGTGGACAAGTCTTAAACCCAAATTATGCTTATAAACTATAAAGGCAGGGGCTGGGTCGCAGTTTACATGAAGACCATATTTCACATGAGACTACATAAAGGTCCATAGTCAAAACCATACTCGGTTCTTTAGAGAAATAGCACTAAGAGGACACTGAATAAAGGAAGAACGGGAGTCGGGAAAGACAAAGGTTTTATAAACCAAACTCTAGCAAGGAGTTCTTCATGCTGCACCTCATTCCTGGGAGATGAGGTTGTAAGGGTAAAGTTTTCTTCCTGGAAGAAGTCTACATATGTCTTGAATTAACTCAAGGGCAAAGGAGAAAAAAAAAAAAAAAACTGGCTTCAGACAGCAGCTTACATATTTTCCTAAAGAGAAGAGAAGCTTTTCACTAGCATCTCTAGAAACTTCCAATGAGTAGAACACAGTAAGCTATCTGGCAGTAGAACCAGTGCCTGGTCACAGTGTGAAGGAATTTGGAATTGACTCATATTGGACACATTCGCAATATTGATGGTCTTCAAAGGAAACACTACAAAAGAAAGTACGAACAAGTGATCAACTCTGAATATCTATGACCTCATCTATCACTTTTTTTTTGGCATATTTTATACTCAGCCAGAGTTTTGCCACGACATATTAATCCAACAGAATTTAGATAAGAAAAATCCTTGGAAGGAACTAGAAATGTGATTCCCAACTATTTTGAAGCGGTTAAGCAATACTTCTTATCTTCCTCTTTAAACTGTAATTTACCAAAGTCTGTAAACAGTCTACTATCACCTACAGTCTACTAAGCCAAACAGTCACAAACCTTGTACTTGTTAAGCAAGAACATATTTGACGAAACACAAGTCACAAAGATGCCACTATGGAGAGGAGATTTTCAAAATGTATCACATGTATAGGTCCCCTAATCCAAATAATTACAGGATACAGTTTGAAGGGGTGAGGTGAGGGTGTTGGTGGTGGTTGTTTGGTTTTTTTAAACTTACTCAGTACTAGAGAACAATGACTGACGTTAACTCATCTGTTCAGTACCTACAGGGAGTCAGCATATAAACATGAAATGACAGACTCCGAAGGGGTCTCTTTTTTAAAAAAAAAAAAAAAATCATAAATTGATTCTTTACCTCTTGGTTTTATTTTCAATAAAAAAAATTCATTCCACTAAGAATGGCTCGTTTCTTGCCCTCCTCCCCTCAGAAAAAGATAAAACCACAAAGTGCCAGAATGAATAGATATGGAGAAAATAAGCTTTTACAAGTATTAATTCTAACCTGAAGACCCAAGACAGCAGTTAGTTTTCAATATCTATTGAAGATTTAGTTCTATGACGAGATGGGGACTGGGGATGTCAGTTCCCTTCTTTTTAAACTTCACAGTTCAGCTCTGAGTTGCCTACACAGAGCTCCTTACCAAACTGGAGTCTAAATAGAGCAATTAGCAATCAAGAAAATATTTGAATATTCCAGAAAGATTAAGGCAGATCCTAAAAATCATGTTGGGTTCAAGCAAATGCTCTTCTGGAATCAAAAGTATATTTGGAAATATTTTAAAGTGAAAATATTTTGATTGATATTCCCGTGACTTGTTAAAAAAATAGAGCTCTATTACATCTAAAACAAAAGCAAGTTAAAGAGACAATTTACTGCTTGCCCACAAATGACTCAACCTTAGGAGAGGGAGAAAGTAAGACTATTTTTGTCCAGCAGAGAGCTGGTATCTTACTGAAAATTGTAATGGCATTAGTAGAACCACGACAGCGCCTGACAGTTGATTTTATTACGCTTTTAATTCCTAGTGAGCTGCAAAATTTTGCCATATTTGCGTAAATATATTTCACAGCTTAGAATGTTCTTTGATACCTCATATTTCAAAATATTACTTCTAGTTCATTTACGACTTTTAAAATCACAAAAGCTACTTATGTAGAAGAATATTAAATGGTTATTTTCAAAAACAGTTTATGTAAAATGATTGGAAGCATAAAAAAACTTCACAGTATATAGTTTTAAATACATATTAAATAATAAAAACCAAAACTGCCAGTGAACAAAAACAGTACTCAAGCTTTGCTTCCTAACCTGACCCTAAAGGACTATATTTAACAGTAAGAGCATCAGAACTGACATTGCCATGCAACAAAATGCAAGAAAACTGGCCTGGCATACAGAAAAACAGCAAAATTATTTCATGCACATACAAACACTCCACTCCTGATATAAATGTCTCACATTCATGGCATGAAGATTCTTCCAGCAGTGTCTCCTGATACTGGATGCTCAAGATGAAGCAAAGTTTCATGTATGCTCAACCATGCCTTACTTTCTTCGTCAGCACAGTATTCAGCAACGGGAAAGGATAGAGACATGCAGACCATAGAGGTAACACCCCGGAAAGTACTGCCTCCTGTCAAGTAAAGCATTTTCTGCAGTCTACACACAGGAGCTCAGAATCAGTAACTGGATATGAAAAAGGGGAGTGCTTAATGCATATTTCAGTGAAGAAAACTGCAAGTTTTGCCTCAAGGAGCACCTTTTGATGCTTCTAGGAGGAAATGAAGTGAGCTTTCCCAAATATGAGATGTATACACGCTCCCCAAGAAAATAGCAACTGTCAGTGCTTGTGAATCTAACCTTAAACTTCATGTGAAATCTTCACACAATTTAAAATACTTTCTTAGTCACTGAATTGACATATTTATCCTTCAGTCTGTGTACAGATCCACAGATAATCTTGTGGGAACTTGAAGTGGTAAAGTCCATGCAGCACAAATGTTAATATCCTAAAGACAGCTAAGCTTTTAAGTTCAGCTTGTTCTTGATTTGAGTGTGGTTTACAGAAAAGACTAGCCAATGAATCATCTCATTTAAATGAAAATCAGATTACTTTTGGTAAAAGTTTGGGACATGGCCTAAAGATGACCTTATCCTTCCAAAATATAATAGGGTAAAGTCCAGACACAAATATGTTTTTTCCCCTGTCCTCTGAGCTGATGTGATTACCATTAAAAAAAAGACCTCTTATTCTCACTGACAATAGAAAAGATGAAGTTAATCAGTAAATCTACAAAGACAAAAGTCTTTGGAGGACCCAAACAGGTAGAAGTTTACAGAAGTTAAAGGGGGCGGGGGAGGTGGGGAGGGAGGAGAAGGGAAAATGAGAACTGTCCCTGTTTTGAGCTGTGAACAATTTTAACAGGCAGCCCAAACTCTTTCAACCCAATTAATAGTTACAGACACCTATAATTTAATTTGCATTTTAGAAGAGGAAAATGGCCTTGTTTGTCCTGAATAATAAATATTCCACTTTTTGCTGTGTACTTTAATAGGGAGGACCATCTCTACATCATAATAGATGCTTAGAGCAGGATTGGTTTTGAGGCAGGTTTACGCCAGTCATCCAGTCAGCATTGAGACTAAGAGTAATTAGGTTAAATCCAAACACAGGTTGTTCTCATGGTTCTAGACTGAATCTGAAGGAGGAGTTCTGAAATGGTGAAGACAAATGTATGAGGTCTGGATATCTAGCCCAGCTAGTGTCACTGTGATATTTTTAATCAATTTCAATCAGATTTTACTCAGAACAAGAAGTACAGAATGGTAAGCAACTGGTATTGCTACAGATCGTAAGACAATGAATACATATACCCACAAAGTACCAGGGGCTGAACAAGCTCAAGCCTCCCAAACACTCCCATTGTTGCCACCCAGTACACGTACTTGCTTTGTGTGACACAGAGCTGCACAATGCCCCATTGAGGACAGGATTCTGTCTACTTCTGACCCTGGACTTAGGCATCCCTCTCAAAAGAGCTTAAAAAAAATTTTTGATCCCACTCAGAAATAAATTTTTGGATGAAAGAATTCCCAGTTGCTAACTGTGGTCTACTGAGAATTTCCTGAATCTGGCCTCACACCTCAACTATCCCTCTAAAATCTACCATACCATTTGCCTGTCCACAATGGTACTTAACTAAATCCAGCTACTTGGTGTGCAAGACGTCGTAGACAGTTTTACACTTTAACCAAAATACTTGGGCGTTGAACTAGGAAGTCTGAAAGAGTAGAGTATAGTGAAGATCAGAACCCCAGCTATAACTAGCAGAAGGCTACCACACCAGATGTAGACCAATTGTCAGTGACCTGACTACTCAGAAAATGAACCTCTTTATATGTTATGGAAGAAAAAAAAATTAGTCTTGGAAAAAAAAAAAATTAGTCTTGGAAAAATGTTTAACTGTGTTGGTGTGGTTTTATAATTTTCAATTAAAATAGCCATTCATTCAGCAAACTAAAAACATGGTTGTCCAAACAGTCTAAGTAAATTTTACATAGGTTTACTTAAGCATGGTATGCGCTAGAATATTTGCAGCCAAAGCAATATTTACCTCTTCTCTTTTTTTTTGTACCCATTCCTTGTGCTTTTCTTCGGCTATCCTTTTCCTCCTTTCACACTCTTGCATTTGTTTCATCTTCTCAAGCCGTATATTCATTTCCTAATTAAAGACAAAGTATACATCTTAAATCTGTGGTGACCATCTACACCAATACACTCAGTACTGGAAATGGTGCTGCAGTTGAAACAATGTACGCATTAGATTTTGAAATTCTTCCTTCATTAAGCTTTTGGAAAAGATGGATGACAGTCAACACAGAAATATTATGAAATACAATCAACAGAAATCTGTAATTTTTAGAATATGAACCGGAAATACTTATTTTAATTATGCTTTAGAAACAATTCAACATAATAAATCACTCCTCAGCTTATTTAAATGTCCTTTCAGTCAGTGGAATCTTAATTTGCAGCAGTACTTTTCTACAATACTTAAAACTTACGCTATATACTGCTCTGCATTCAGGAAGGCATCAAAAGCTAAGTGAAGTATTACTCACTTGTGATTTTTAGTATCAGAACTACAGGAACTTTAGGGCTTAACCCAAAGCTTATTAAAGAAAAATTTATTGCACATTTTAGCAAACTTAGAAACAGGAGCTTTATTTTGAAGATGACAGAAGAAATTCCAAAGTGTCTTTATAGGACATGCAGTATACATGCAATCACATCTCTCCAAGGAAATTAATTGATAAAGAAAAAACATTACTAAGATGACAATTTGAGATGTCTAGCTTCTCTTACAGTAGCTTTAGCACCAAGTGCTATTTTTCAGTTAAAAGTCGTACCTTCAAATATAGGCAGATGGAATTATTCCCATGAAACTGATTTTATGGTCCCTATGCTGCAGTCAGTTTCAGAGAACCCCCTCTTCTGACACTGAGTTTGAATTTAGTAAGACATCAAGAAAAAATAGGAGCCTTACAGAGAGCTCAACGAAAACCCTCACAATACAGATATAGTTTGAAAATACAGTTGTTGTTGTTGTACTGAGGCAAAGGCACAGCAACTAACGCCTCCTTTGAGCTCTGAGACACTTGTATTGCAGCGATCCTGGCTTCTGTAAAAGGTGATGGCACTGTAAGCACCTTAGAAGATCCTACCTACACCTACTATCCATTCCAAACATTCACCCACATTTCCGACATTCAGGGCAGACTCAGTGCTGCTGTCAGCAAAAGATCTGGAACTTCACAGTTGTTTCTTAGGATATCAGTTTAGAATACTTTTTATATGTAAATGTAGTAATAATTTATTTTTTTTTAATCACAATCACATACTTTGTTCTCTTCTGGCATATTACAAAAAGGTTGATTGTATTTTTTCCCTTAATGTAAGCTGTTTAGATGCAGTTTAACATCTAACGTTTTCAAAATCTTACAAATTAAAAATAAACATTTACCTGTTCCACCAATTTCTACACAGCTTTAAGTAATGCTTGTCCTATGGCTGCTCTTAATACATCTTTAAGGGAGACACCTTCTGGATTCTATTTAGTATTGTGTAAATGCTATTGTGTGACACACAAGCATAGATTCCCTTAGTTCCTCATCAAGACCACGTGAGAAGTCCATACACAAATCACATTTTCTACATGACAACAGAAATCACTTTGGTTCATTTTTTGTACTTGACATTCAAAACAGGGAGACATTTGCCAAACTGGAATCTGAAGGGAAAGTCATGAAATGTGTGGTGAATATTGGATCAGAACACATTCCTCAAATTTAACAAATATTTTGGTGTTATGCTGACCTCTAAAAGACTGTTCCAGAACCTTCCAGCAGTGGGTGTTTTACAAACACCATGAGGTAGCCCACATAAAACAGCTGTATGTTATATTCACTTTACAGATAAAGTGAATCAGAGAAAGGTTAGGACACTGCTCAAGGTCAAATAGTAAATCAGTAACTAAAGTGAGAAATGATCTAACTCTGATGTGATTGTTCTAACCACTATCCAATACTTCCAATTTGATTTTAAACAACAGTATCACTGAATCAACTGCAACTACAAACATATTAATCAAGAAAAGATACAGCGCTCTCACTTAATTCTGCCCTAGCCCCAGTATTCAAAAACTGCTCATTTGCAAGGGGGCAAAAGATGGAAGGAGGGAAAGAAATGCTGGGACAGGGAAACCTATCCTGGGAGAAACACCAAACAGTTGTATAATTACACACTATTTGAGTAACAACACTGTGCCTCATATCTAACCAAGTAGCTTGGCATACTTACACCCAGCACACGCCCTGTCGTGTTTTACTACCTACGTGCAGGCATACGTACCCATAATGAAAATCAAGGTACCAATTATATAAATAAGTTTTAATCCTTTAAACTCGAACCATTACCTGACAGTTGGATAAGTAAAGTAGTATAGAGCACCACTTCAATGAAGTACAACATTTAGATATGAGAATGCACATAGCATGAATCACATCAGCACTGTCAAATACAAACACTACGGAGGGCCAAGACACTAAAAAATAATGGACAAAACTACTTGTGTTTCCGCAACAAAAAGAAGAAAAAAAATCTTGTATTTTGGTACTTGCTATCTTCTGTTAGACTTAACATCAAGCTAATTGGTTGTATTCACCTCTGCAGCTCGAGCTCGTAAACGGGCACGTAGTTCCTTCTCTTTGCCTATGAACCATTCTTCCCATGGTGAAAGATTATCTTTCAAAGGTGACTCTTTTTTTCCCCCTGCTACTTCAGAATCTTCAGCCTTCCTGAATTAAAAATGAGAAATGTAAAAGAATATTATCTGTAATATATTTGATTGAAAAGTTAAGCAGTGCTACTGCCTTGAAAAATGGTATTTCTTTTATGGTATATTGTGACAACAATGACATTATTTTTCTACTTGCTTAGTAACCTCCAGAATGGATAACTGGCATTTATAGTGTACCTCTGACCACCCCCCTTACATTCTACTTATGAAATTCTAGCTTGTTAGTGATTTTTTTTTTTCCCCCTGTTCCAAACTGTGGAACAGATTCAAGCATTACCTTTTATGAACTAAACCAAAACTAACACCAAAAACATCGAAGCGTCACCTTCCTTCTCACACACGGAAACCAAAGGAAATGAGAGATTTAACACCAACATCCTGTCATTGGTCACAGAGAGGTTCCATGTATCAAGAGGCCTTTAGCATGAAAAAAGGATAATCAATAATATTTTTTCTCCTTTCAAGTCCTATAGAATTGGATTCATGACATGAAGCAACCTCAGCATTAGGAATCTATTCACTCTAATAGGTGAAGTTTTCCACCCTAAAAAGCTTTCACAGGAAACATACTGAAGAAACATGGCTTGCATACAATACTTGATGATATTATTACACAATGTTCTATTAGACTTAATAGGATACCTTGCATAATCACTCATAACTTCTTTGCTCATGAATAATGCAGCAATTCTAGCCCCAGGTCAGAAATATCTTTTATAATATTCTACACATGTACTATCTCATAAGTAAGACAGTATATTAGGCTCTATGTCAACGAAAATGGAAAACATGCCAATAGATTTCTTTATAAGATTTCTTCTATCATATACAGAATTTTTCTTAATAACTAAACAGTGAAACTAGACTTCACTTCAGTATTTTATATGGATGTACAGGCTCTGAAAATACCTACCTACATACTTCACTACAATAAGTAATTCTGTTTGTCGAATTCAAGCTACAGAAGAGGAATCCAAGCAAGCACATTATGCTCCTGAAATAAATCTTTTAAGCATGAGATATCTTTTTTTTATCAATATAAAAGCATTACATGTTCACAGGGAACAGCAATACCCTGTGATACAAAGCATTTTAGGACAACATCAGCGCTAAGAAGTTTTGTCCTAGTGTTCTCCAATGTCGTACCCACATGTGTGTGCCCTAACACGACTGTTCGCTGGTCAAGTCGTGACATGCCCAGGGGAACTGCTTCACGCTGAAACTAACCTGGAAAAGGCTTGTTTTCCCCACACATCATCAGTCTCCAACTCCCTGACACAATACTTTGTCAGCACAACAGAACTGAGAGAACCCCCTGATACACAGACAACGTATGGACAAATGCAGCACAGGCCAAGCAGTCCCAACCCCAGTGCTGTCCAACGCCTTCTGCTGCACCCTAGGGCTTTTATGCTACAGCATTACACAGACCAAACATTTAACAGAGACAGTTTTAAAACAGGTACGTGTAATAAAGGATGCAACTTAAGAACGCATAAAATGTTTTGTTACAAAATAACTCTCAGAAAGTTTATTAAAGATAAGGATAAAAGTATTATGCATTCAAATTCAGGAAACCAACACAACTTTGCCCAGACTTGACATCTTGGGCAGGGATACTTCCTCAATACATTCTTTTGCTATGCACGATTTGCATTATGGCACTTTGTACTACAATAATGCTGACATATTAGACC
Organism: Chlamydotis macqueenii; assembly: GCF_036417535.1. Classification (NCBI taxonomy): domain Eukaryota; kingdom Metazoa; phylum Chordata; class Aves; order Otidiformes; family Otididae; genus Chlamydotis; species Chlamydotis macqueenii. Next base: position 65,972,523 of record NC_141560.1, on the reverse strand, counting down.
AACCTGAGAAAAAGTACTGTAGAAGGAATGAATTAAGAAAAATAATATTTACTACGTGGTTTTTTGTATTGGTAAAGTCCAAGCTGTACTTACCAAAAAATAAATCACAGTAATAAGTTAAAAACTTACTGTATACAAATAAGAAATAACAGAAAATGAATTTTAAACAGAGGAAAACACAAGCTGAATACAAAGAACGTGTTGGGAGAAACGCTTCTCTTCTGCAGTGCTGTATCTAAAGCTCTCAAATCACACCAGAGCACGGACTGGAACCTAATCCTTCCCAGCGTGCACCCCAGACACCAGTCACAGTCTGCCTGGCACTCTGATTATGTATTTTGAGCCACATAGACTTTGCATTTCATGGGACCATTTTCTGAAATTCTAGCATGTTCACAGCTATGACCTGCCTCAGAATAATGAAAATAACAAACTTCTCAAAGTACCATATTCTCAAGTGCAAATTTGTATATAAATAAGTATTGTAAATCAAATTAGATACGTTTGGCATCAGAGCTGAAGTCTGATTAATAGAAAATACTGTGATTATAAGTTACCATATATTCATGCCACTTAAATCATCAAACATAACACTGATTCAAAATGAAAGTATGAAAATGTCTAACACCATTTCACAGGGCCTTGTTTTCAGCTCTTCTCTTTTGCAAGTATTGTATTTCCCACATTAAATGTCTGCCTCTGGCTAATTTTTGTGTAGCTTTAAGAGGACAACAACAAAAAGACTCTTTGAGAGAGCATGTGCCTACGTGGTGGGGGGGTAGTGGCTGTGTAAGAAGTGTTTTTTATTATTATACCTTTGAGATCTTGGCAGTTATATACAGAAGCTGCTATATGAACATTTGGGAGACATTTATTACAACACAGCCACAGTATTATTCAGATGCAGTGTCTGCATGAGTGAAGTATGTATTGTGCCCACAGAGTTTAATGAGGTTGTTCCAACTCAGGCCCTAACAGAGGTCGCCTTCAGTTGCATCTTACCACTGCCAGGGAATACTGCAGCAGCAGGCCCAAAAATTGAGAGCTGTTTCAAGTAGCATCTCAAGCTGCAAAGACATGTAGTTGTTTGAACCGAGTGCTACAGAACTTCAAGGTACATGAACAAAATGGCTTATTGGGAAGGAGTAAAAAGAGAGGTAACAGAAGACCTGAAACAGGAGCTAATATCCTTAGCCTATAAACAGGCTAATATCCTTTTCACTTTGACTCCATTTAAACATTTTCCCTGGTCTTTTAGCACCTTTTTCAACAAATGCTTGTAAGAAAAGTTCCTTCAGTCCATCTGGGAAATGCGCACTGCTCTCCACTGGAGTTTGAGAACCAGACTGGAACTCTGTACTCCCACAAAGCTCAGCTGTCCTTCCCTTACCCCGCTGGCCCTTTAGCTCAGTTCAGTCTTGCTAGTTACATCTACCATCAGTTAGGGCACAGATCTCCGAAGTTTCCATTGCAAAGGCAACATTCCAGGCGCTCCCTGCTCTTTCCCCTTATATTTTAAAAGGGAGGAATAAAGATTATTTATTCTCCTGTTAAGCAGAGATCCCGAGGGAAAGAAGACATATTAAGTTTGCATATAATTAAAAGGGAATGAAGTTGAGCCACAGAAACAACAACTGTGCAATGCATACACATGAAACAGACTCTGGATATAGCTATATACGCTAGGCAGAACAGCCATTCTAGCCTCTAAGAATGTTTAAAAAGACGACAGGTATGGCTGTACCTTTTTAAATCGCAAAGACCCTGAGGCTCAGGTCAACAGTTCATAAACTCATGAAAATACTCAACTATGGGCATATAGGAAAGATTGCCATAACCTGTAACTTCCCGAGATATCGTAAAAAGTGAACGAGGTGCCTAAAACGCTTCTCTATGCAACAAATCCATATTTATGTGAAATACTCTTCCATCCCCAGCAAAGGCCTGAAGCGGATGGCGGTGAGTGCGGAAGGCCGGGCAGCCCCGAACCCGGGCGCAGACGCAGGGGTTACCTATCGCCTCCCCGGCTCCGGCGGGCCGCCGCCCGCTCCTCCTCCTCCTCCTCCTCCTCCTCCTCCTCCTCCTCCTCCTCCTCCCCCCTGCTCGGGGAGCTGAGGCGGGACGCGGGGGAGAGCGGGGAGCAGCTGGAGGGAGTGAGTGGCTCCTCGCCCTCGGAGCTGGCGGAGGACGGCGGGCAGGGGCAGGGGGCCCTCCTCCTCCTGCCGCGGATCCGGGCGCCGCTGCTCATGCCGGCACCGGAGGGAGAGAGCGACCGTTGCGCGGCGGTTAACGGCCGGCGCACGCGCTCCCGGCGGCCCCCGCGCCTTCCTTCTCCCCGCCCCCCCGCCGCCATGGCAACCGGGACGCCGCGCCGCCAATGGCCTCGTCCGCCCGCGGCACGCGCCCCACCTCCCCCCCCTACGCCGCTGCCCGCCTCCCCCCCGCGGCCTGGCTCGGCGTCCGCCGCGGTCCGGTGCGGGAGGGCTGGGGCAGCGGCTGGGGAGAGGCAGCGGGGAAATACCGGCTCAGCAGCCTCGGCCGCTGGTTTGGTGGTGACCGGTAAAGTCCTCCCGCCCAGCGCACGCTCTTCTCCGGGACGGGGGAGGAACCCTGGGCCTGCAGCCGCCTGCCTGCCTGGCCCTGCTGGTCTCCACCGTGCCGACGCTCTCGGTTGCCGATTTGTATAACTCTACAGTTGTTTCTTCGTACCTAGTCAGACTTCTGCACATTTATACCAGTTCAATAAACAGAAAACAGCAACCTCATCCGCAGATTATTCCAATATGTCAGAAGAAGGTAGCTTAGGCATTTTCTAACAGCCAAGTCAAGGTCTGTAACCTGTCCTTACATTGAACTGCAACATGCCAGTTCAGTCCCTACATTTAGAATCTTGTTTCTGATTTAAAGTTCTAAAGACTTTCGGCTTTCACACACCTTTGCTAGGCTAATGGTGTCTTTTCCCTTCGCTCCTGTCAGTTAATGCTCCACTGAGTCTATAACTATTCGTTCTAAATAAAACGTTTTGTTTTTTTTTTTCTTACACACTCTTGTCCTTTCCTGTTTGCCACTAGGTACTCTGTCAATATTCCATCGCGGTTCCAAATCCTGGGAACGCAGTCCCTCTTCACTGCCAGTGTTGGGCCACCTCAATTGCTTTGTAGCCACATCCTTAAGCAGGATCACAATGATCGTTTGTATCACCAAAGCCTCTAATTGCCTTCAAATCTCATCTACCAAGGAGATAACCGCTGACTGCAGAGGGCAGCTTTTTATAACTTCATTGAGTCATTTTGCTGTGGCTGACTGAGCAGAAGTGTTACTGACATTAACATGAGATACAAAAGTTTGAAAATTATTGGAAATTTGTTTGCTATATTGATACAATTGTTCTTACTAAAAGTCTCCAGGTAGTTAGGTTAGTTTAACAAGAAATCTATTTTTATTTGGATAGGCAAGTTGAAAAATAAGCAACAGTATTAAAAATGCATTGTCTAAAACAAGAAAGTAATTTGTGACATCTGTGGCATTTGACTTGCAGAAAACCTGAATTTCATTGGCTCAATGATATAAAAAGGCCATCAACCATTATGCGTGCCTAGACACCACCTAAAATGAGTGCCACACGGCGGGAGACGTTTCAACGCCACCATTACCTCAGTCCTAAAGAATGATCATACTTGGGAATTCTGAGATGGGCTCTTTGGTGCATGGGCTGCAGATTCACAGGCACCTGAGTCCATCATTTCTCTGTCGAAAGGGCTGCATCTCTCCTGTCTCTCAGGGGCGTATACTTCCTCCTCCTTGCTCACCAGACCCTTCACCCAGCCACATTACCTTACTAACGTAGTAGAAAACCAACTCTTTGGCCAAGCAACTTGTGGTCTGAGCAAGTTAAAGCTCAGGGAGACGTCTGGCAAGTGCTGAGGCCAGACCAAAGCAAGGACCAGGAGTGCACCGCCACAAATCAGAAGGAAGGCAGAAGAAGAGGTGAGCCCTGAGGGATTTCCCCCTTTCAGTGGTGGAGGTTCTTAGTTTGGCTTACCATCTCACGGGAACTACAGTTTTGGCTGCTTGGAGAAATATCATTATGGTTCCTGTAAGGGAAAAGAAGAAAAAAAAAAAAAAAAAAAAAGGCAAATGTTATCCTATAGCTGATAATATGTGCTGATAACCAGCTGATCATCTGGAACGGTTTTCCAGCAAGCTGAAAAATACAAAAAAAAAAAAAAGGCCTGAATGCTTCTCTGATCTAAGCACTCCTATAACATTGACTACGTCGCTATGCAGCAGTTTGATAATCATTATGCTAAAATAACTCTAGCCACTTGCAGTGAATTGTTGAGCTGATCTTCAAAGAAAGATTCAAATATTACTAGCTATAGTGTTTAACAGACAACAAATTACACCTGTTAAAATAATTTAAGCTGACGATTCAGGTATGGGAAACAGCAGAATATTACTAAACTGAAATTTCAAGCCAAGTAAAGTTACAACAACAAGAAAATTTCAAATTGGACTGAATTCTTGGGATACAAGGTGCACAATGCAATGCCTCAGCTTTGTGAAACACAAACCACCTATGGTTTTACGTGAACATCTCTCTATGTGTTGCATGCAGCTAAGAAGATGTAATAAAGTTGTTTACTGCACGGCTAAACAAGAACTGTGAGCAAAGCTCCACATCATGGCGGGCACGAAAACTTCGAGGATTTCAACAGGCTGCAGACCAAGGTAATTTCCAAACATCTTAGGAAGGCTTGAAGACCACCCCCAATGAATAGGAAAAAAAAAAGAAAAAAATAAAAGAAAAAAACAAACCATCCTGTCTCACTGAATTGAGGGATTCTGGAGCTCACTGCACTGAGCATCTCCTGCTTTCTGATGAAGCCCCACAGCTCTAATCCGGGATGTCCAGAAACTACAAAATGGATGTCTCAAGGCAAGGCAGCAGCCAGCTGCACTCTCACCAAAGACACAAACATTTGAGTCCTTCTCTTCCCTCCCTGTATCATTATACAGAATAAGATAATTCCTTGGGGATTCAAGAACAGGAATTGGGCAAATTGCTTCTAATAAGAAACTTCAGTATTGCGACAAGGCACCAGAGCTTATGCATGGAGACTGCCTATGCAAAAGGTGGCAAAAGCCAGTTCACCTTTCAGGGAATTAAAGCATTGTTACTGGAATGGTAAAAGCATCCAACTTTGAAGAGAAGTCTAAAATATCACCGCTATCCCTCTTCTTACCATTCTGCCAATTTGTCAAGCCAGCTTCACGTTCACTGCACCCTAGTTAATACAGGTAAGGTAAGAACCCCATGAATGTCATTTTGTAAAATACTAATGACAGAAACAACCCTGCAGATCCAGGTACCCAACTCCTATGGCCATAGAAGGAGTGACAAGCAGACAAATGGCATGTTACAAGGACATGCTTCATGGCAAAACCTTAATTCTGTGAATTTATAGTGCCATAATAGGAATGACTGCATCTCAAAAGCATCTGCCCTGGCAGGTGCCAACACTGCAAAAGCCTACGGGCACAAAAGTTGCTGCAAACAACTGAATTTAGTGAATCAATACATATACACACACACCCCTACAGTTGTTACCGTTGTGAAAAATCAGCCTGATTTCTCACCAAATAAATGACAAAAACTACATTCAGTCTTTCAGCGCTAACTGAACCAATACCATCACAGGCTGCAGAATAAGCGCTTTGAGCTATCTAGGGAGTTAAATTCAGAGTAAGCACAGATTGATACGTTCACAGACCTATACTTTTTCTGTTCAGTCATGCTGATCAGCGTGTCTGAACATCCAAATGTTCCTGACAAATTGCTCACAAGTAATCCCTAATTACAATCCACAGTATTTGACAAACCATTTCATATGGAAAATTATGTCTAGAAAGCAATTTTATAGGTAACTAACATAGAAATTAATTCAATTCTAGGCATAAGTCAACTACCGTGAATCACTACCTACCTTGATTTGACAACTCTATGAAATACTTGAATTTGCCAACTCTTCTTTGTGAAATAGTTGAGTTTTATAAATTCAGTTGTAATCTGATCAGCTCAGTCTCTGAAAACATAAACACCATGAGAATGAAACCTCTCAGTTCAACTTGCTTAATACTAGCCCGATTTAATGAAAAGAATCAGGTAAGACGGCTTTCAGTTGTAACGTCTAGTTCCACACTTGCATTCAGGAACACAGAAAAAGCGTAAAAATAATCCTACTGGAAAAAAAAACTTACTAAATTTGTGCACAAACTAAGGCCTAGACAACATCTTACACTTCAAGAAAAGAAGGTGTATCTTAATTTTACTTGCAACTTGAAAAAAATTAGGAAATTAGAACCAAATGTAGGCAAATTTAAGAGGTCTTCCTGAGTCTTCAGATTTTCCGGAGTGGGGAAATACAGCGCAGCAGGCACGGGAGCAAGGAAGAAACCTACTTGGCTCCACGCTCGGTGTCAGAGCTGAACGAGCGCTGCCTGTACTTGTCTAGTGGCTATTTTTGTGCCTGCATGTGTAGTTCTGCTTGCTGAGAGGCTGTGGAATCTGAGGTGTCTTGGATTGCCTCATTTCTCCCTCACTTCTGCACAAAGTCTTTCTCTCCTTTAAACCATCAGTTCGGAACAGATTTACTTGCTTATTTTTGGGCTAAAGTTTTCAAGACACAGGTTATGCTTTTGTTACTGGAAACCAGTGAGACACTTCACATTTTGTTACCCTCAAATGTAAATAATTTCCCTATAGTAAATGCCACAGTGACCATTAACCAGTATTTCTTAGGTAAAATCTAAATTATGATATTTTATAGCAGTGTAGTGCCACAAAGGCAACATATGAAATGTGTCAATTTGCCATCCAAGTCCTTACAGTATACAACAGTAAAGAAAACAGTAATGTCATGTATTATCCCATTTCGGGTTTCATGTCCTTACTTAATCATCTTCAACTGAACTCTAGTGCTAAATCAGTCCAATCCTACTGTAGGATATGTGAAAAGTAATATTAAAAAAATCTCTTGCTAAAAATAAACTTATTATGCTAGCAGTAGAAGATCAAAAGCATCTATGTAATTAAAAATTATTACATTGAGAGTATATATATGAAACAAACCCTACATTGCGCTTTTAATTAAAAAATATTACCCTGTAAATTAAAACTGAAGGCTTAAAAATAGTAATCAAGGTGAAAAGAATCACTGGAGAAAAGTGTATTTGTGTAACTTTGAAATTTCTGAAGCAAATTTATGATTAAACACAGGAAATTCTACTGGAAAGAAATTAAAAAGGGTAAAAGGGATCTAGACCAAGAAGTTGTGAAGTAGATGCATTATTTTTGTAAGAGAATAAAAAGGTTCCATTTCAAATTAAGAGATCTTGCCAGCACGCTGCCACAGAGCTGGCTAACAGCTGTCTGTTTGATACCACTTTTGGAGTGCGGAGGAGAGGGAGCGAGTTCTCTGTGGATGGTTTTCCTATTGCAGCTGTGAACTTCTGAACATGACATTATGAGCGGCCACTGAGATCAGCTTGTCCAGCAAAGACACAAAGTTGTCATTAAGTACCTGGTGGCTGGGTTTCTCCAGGTTCTCCTTACATGATTGTCCATAGGTGTCGGGCACATGGTGATGCTGAGACTGGCAAGTTTAGCAGTACTGCTTCTTGACGGGTTGATTTTAGTAGCTACTGCCTGTATTCTGTCACCTCTACCAGCAGATAAAACCTGTGTTGTGTTGAATGTGCGAGACTGGGCTGACTGTATTAAAAGCAAACCATTAACATAACTCCAAAACCATACTGGTGTACAATGAAATACTGGAACTCCAAATGGATCACATCTGACTATTTTTACAGCATTTCAACAAAGACTCATTTGTAAAACAGAAGAAGAAATAAGTCCATACTCAAGAACATTGTCTGAAAATACAACAGGCTTCCTGGAAGCTTGACGGTTGGATTTCCTTCCTTCCTGATTATGAAATGGCAGGTGACATTTATTGTCCTTTTTGAGCGTTAGAAGTATTCTCGTTACCTGTGACTGGCTGGCCAACAGAGGGAGTGTGGAACAGACTGGGACTCCTACAAAACTATGGCTTAAAAAAAATTTAAAAAAAAAAAAAATAAATAAAAAAAAACCAACCCACAACTCCCAGTATAGAAGTAGTATCAAAACCAAAATAATAATCTGTACTATCTTCCAAGCCATACTAAAAACATTTCAACTCAAACACAATACACGTCTTTAATAAAGATTGATTGATTTGTCAGAGGGTAAACACTTCTCTGACGGTTTTAACCTTTTGCACGCCAAGACTCAGCATTAGTCCAAGACCATAAATCTACTTTTAAACTGGCAATTTTCTTACTTTGCTGGCAATTCTTTCCCAAAACTCTCACCACATGTAGCAGAGGGCAGATGACACATTATTTATGCTCAGTAATTTTACATGTGCACCATTTTCAGCCTTAATTTTTGAAAAACAGAGATAAATAACAGTCAATATTCATGTACCCTTTATTTGCTTTCGGTGTAAAATTCCATGCTAACTGCAGACATCATATTCATGAGTGTAAATATAAGAATCAACGACTCTGGGTTGCTCTTCTCCTCTTTTGTTTTTACATGTGAATATTTTGGCTTACAAAATTAACAGCATACAGTAAATAATCCTCCCATACTTTGTACAAACTACATGATTTTGATATACAAGGCTTCTGTTTTTATTACAGTGACAATATACAACCATGTCTATTTACAATGCAAAAAGTATATAAACCACATTTTAAACATTCTGCTACTGGCAGCCACTATTGTTTAGGAGGTAGCTTTAATTAACAAAATGAACTGAAGCCACATTTCCCATCACGTGTTCTATCAAATAATTTACAATACAAAGATAAAAATTCATTGTATGAACAGTATATACAGTTTAATTCTCAAACCAGCAATCTAGCTTTAAATCTTAACGAGAATGTCTCCAGAGTAACTGGGATGGCAGTGGATTTGCTCTTGATTTAGCGTATTGTTCAAGAAACATACATAATTACTTAATCATGCATTCATAACTTTGTATCGATCAGATTTCAAACTAAATGTAGATAAATGGATCACTGATTGTTACTTTAATCATTTGGGTCTCAGGACTTGAATGGATTAAAAATAATGCACCTATTTAGATGAAAATCATTGATTTTGCACAGTGTACTTCACTCTCAGTAAAATAATTGGAAAAATGCTTTCCTTTATTGCAAAATTGCTTTCTCTCCCTCCATTTGCTAAAGTCGCAATCTATTCGTAGATATCACTGGGGTGCTGTAACATTCAACAGGCTGCAGAGTATTAGCCAGTCTCTCTGCAAAGACATGAGCCGTACACATCGACAGCACTGCTAACACCCCCTCGATGCATCGATATTCCTTCCAACAGCGTGACCCGACTGCGTAATACTGAAGAAAGTCGCTGTGGTTCACCTGAACTAATGCATCATCACTGGGAAAAGTGTGTTCAACCCTGTTATTCCTGACAGCTGTTAATATTCTTATTTCATAGTCTACAGATAGTGTGGATTACAAGTGCTTTATTGTAACAAAACCTTTTTTAAAAATTGAACATTGGCTTGAAATACAAAATAAACATGGTATTCCTATATTGCTGTCACAGTTACGTATGGGAGAATTAGTCCCTTTTTTGGCCCTGCAGTAAAATTCATCCTGAGTTTCAATGCTGAATACACTATACAAAGCTAGCAAGAGAGTTTTTTGCTTAATTATAGAAAAGTCACATTTAAAAATAATTTCTTTAATATTAAACAGCTGTCCTTTATATTGTGCTTTGGCAGAAAAAAAAAAAAAAATCAACAGAACTTACCTCGCCAACAGCAGAAGCAAAGTACAACTGGAGTACAACGTGGAAACACACCATTAGCATGTAAAAAACTGTATTAAAAGAAACCACTATCATGTGGAAAGAGTAAAAATATTGGGTAACAAATTTGGTTTACCAATTATTTACAGCCAGGGCAACTGATTTATTTGTTTAATTATTTTTAAATGTATGGCTCAAGAAGTTACTGCCCACTTCCCTTCTTTTACAAATGACACTCAACGATGATTACAAAAGTGCTTCCTGCTTGAAAGGTCAAAACAGGCAACGGTTTACGAAGCTTTATACCTCTTTATTAGAACAGCAGATGGCAAAAAGCCATTCAGTCTTTAATTCTCGGTATGTTGTAGGCATAACGAACCAAAGGGAATCCTCGGCTTTGGTAGAAACACGCACGGCCGCAGGCCTGCACTTGGTCTGAGCTGTCCGACACGAAAGAGTCGTCCTCGTCCGCGTAGTCGGAGTGGGCTGACTGGGTGCCGCAGTCCGACCAGTAGCCATCCGGCCTTTGGCAAGGCACCACTGCCAGCGCGGGGCAGCTGTGGGATTTTATTAAATGTTTACAGGGCACGGGCTTGGATAAAAGGAGCGATTCGCAACATTCACACACGGCGATGTTACCCTGCAAATGGGTGTACACGCCACAGTCGTAGTAAAAATCCTGCGTCACGCAGCCCCCTTGAGTGTTCACGGCAATTGCTACCGCTCCATTCTTCCTGGTCATATGGCGCCTGAGCAGCTTCCAGTCTTCCTTGAACTTTGGATTGAAGAACACGTACAGAACTGGATTCAGGCAAGCGGGTAACGGGAAAAATATCAACGTAACAGACTTCATGATTTCAGGGCTGATAGAAATCGCAGTGATCAACGGTGCAAATGAGAAAAACGCAACAGGGCAGAAAAAGATGCAGTTCGTGAAGATCAGCCAAGCGACATGCTTAATCATGCTGGACTGCGAGTTTTCGGAAAGGTCCTCTTTTTCCAAGTTGCAGTACAGTTTAGTGTAGATAACAGCCATTAACAAAAATGCTAATGAATTCAGGAGCACTAAAGTTACGGTGAAGCCTAACGAAGGTGTTTCTCCAGTGGGGAAGGGCAAGCAAAGCGGTGATGCCGAGTACTCCGCTTTATAAAAAAGTGGTAAGCATCCCGCTACCACAGCGCACAGGAAAGCAAACACTGCCGCAATCTGAAATTGTTTCTGGCGATTGCTTTTCCCCTTTTTAATGATCTCCTTCGCAGAGAAGCTCCGTTCAACAGCTGCCAACATCAGGAAAAAAATGGCACTTTCGGACGAAAAGACTGCAAGAAACCCAGCAACTCTGCAACCACTGCCAGTCTCCCACCATATGCCGAACTCAGCAAATCTTCCCCAAGAGACAGCATCCAAGAAAGTTAAAATACCAGTATAGACTCCCATAAATAAGTTAGAAACAGAAATCAGGCCTATAAACAGTTTGGAAGATGGCAATGGAGTACAGGATGCAAATATTGTTAAAATCACAAGCAGGTTGAAGAACAAAGCAACCAAAAAAATAAACCAGACAGTAAGTCGAATCATCCAGCTGCCCAATAAATATTCACAAGGCTTAAAAGCACCTAGAAGAAAACAAAACAGAAGGACAACCAATTTAGGAAAAAAAAATCAGGCCTTAACAAGCAAGATTTTCAAAAGGTATTACAAGAGCACTCCTCATTAATTCATGAATAGAGTACACAGCTGAACTGCTAAATAGGTCAGCTGAAAGTAAACTATTCTGCTGAAGCTATTTACTAATCAATTATGTCTGAAATAATAATTAGTGCGATGAATGGTCACTTGAGAATACTTTGTATAAACAAGCTAGCTAAACAAACTTAATTACCTTTTAGCTACTCAAAATAGCTTTTATTAGTGCCACCTAAATACTCCTTATTTTCTTTAGATTTCATACTTCATAAAAAAAGTTGGTAACAAAGTAAGAGCAAATGTTCACAACTGACTAGTAAAGGGAAAGAATTTTTTAGAAGCAACATGTTCTCTCAAAAAATGGTTCACAAACACGCCTTCTGAAGTAACTTTTGTTCACAAGGAAACATCTGTAGAACAGCCGACAAATTCAGTTTATCGGCTTTAACAGGGACAGGAACTCACCACGAGCCCTCTCCCCCACCCTGCTCACTGAAAGGCACTGTGAGCTTGGAAAGTTATATAGGGAAGAAGAAATTTTTCTTCTTCTTCTGCCACTTTAAAAAGCTTAAATAATAAAAAACGTCCAACAAGCAAAATAATATGAGGCAAGACAAGGAAAAAAGGTCACTACTACTGCTTACCCTTCTAATCCTTCTAATTGCTATTTATTCCATGGGGAAATCCTACGGATTTTAAGTAACAATTAGAAGAGTTTAACCTCTCCTTCATCCCCATTAGGCACTGCTAATTGTCCAAAGCACAATAGCTGGGGATCTCTCCCTGCAGTCGGGCTCTCTGGGGGCTGAAGGCAGAACAGAAAAGTGCCAAACTCTGCTGCCACCTCGGGCTGGAGCATCCGAGCAGGATTCAGCCCATGATTCCCAGCTCTGCGCAGCTCATGCCCTCCCTTTAGGCAAGCGAAAGGTAAGAACAACCCATCCCGAATGCGGGCTGGAGCAACTGCAGAGAACAGCGAAACATCGGTGCAAAAATCTCCCAAGGCCTAAAACAACTTCCAGACGTTGCCAGACTGACAAGTCAAAAAAGAAGCTTTTTAATGTAGAAGTGTCAATGCTGTGCTTCCAAAGTAAATTTGAAGTCTGTTTTCTAGTAGCTGTACAGTGAGTTATCTTTAGACAAAAAAAAAAAATCCACCACACTTTCCTGTCTGTCTCCGAAGGTCTAACTATCCTCAGAGTTGAAGTTACCCTCCTCTCTCCCTAATATTCCTAGCTCACAGGGGAAAATTCACGCTCGGAAGGATGAGTTTTGCAGCTTTCAGTGCTGTGCTACTTGAGTGACATTGTCCAGCAATCCATTCCTGCCATTAGGCAAAGCGGAAAGTGGATCTACGAGATGAGCAATGATTCAGAACTTGCACGGTGGGTGGAGTGTCCTACTTATGACCAGACGACAGCATGACATAAAAACAAGTCGTTAGTATGGGAGGGACTGGTGAAAAACAAGGCAAACTGCGAACTTGTAAAACAAGCTTTTCATTCCTTTTAAAGCTACAGCATCTCTGGCATGGCCAAAAGAGAGAGCTAAAGGCTTTAAAGATTTAACCCATGTGACACACCATCTGAATTCTCTTCCTGTGAACAGGAGATCAAAAGCAAATAAGCAGCACTGGTCAAATTAATTCTCAGATCACGTACAGTTCCATTAATAATATATTTGACTTTCTGACCACAATTTTTTTTAACTATGATCAAGAAATCCTTGTGATATTCTGTATACTAAAGCTGGAGCTAGCCCAGAAGGTGAAGAGCAAACAGACTTTCATAATATATGTAAAATACCAGTTTAGGAGGAGAGAATGAAGCAAGACTTGGAAAATCCCTGCTCGTCCAGAAGAAACTTCACTGGAAGCATACTGTTCCCCCATTGTGTTTCTGTTTACGCAAACAGGAGGGTACAAGATGTATGGAAGGAATCCTCTGGAAAGTCCACGGCAAAGGTGAGGAAGTAGGAGGCACCACAGAACACTTTAGGAGCTGAGTGGAACCGTGTGTGGAAAATTTGCAGTTCGAGGAAGATAAGCAGAAGGGCAGCAACAAAGCAGCCCAGAAAGGAAATATTCGTTTGCAAGATCAAAGACTTTCAACGCTCCTGGACTGTTCAAGCCTGAATTGGAGTAGTTCTGGTATGCCAATAAGACTACTCATTGCACAAGTATCTGTAGCAGCCTAAGATGCTACTGCCTACTCCAGCTACTTGTAACAGCCCTGTTGTCAATGCTGCTACAGCAGGGCTGGGGAAGAGATCACATGAGCATTCCTCATCCTCTCTCCTGCAAAGACATCAGGCTTAGTTAAAACCACCACCGACAGCAGCTCAAATTAAGCTTTTAAAGTATAGGCTGACTTCTCACCGAAACAGATAAGCATTCAGTCTGTTCCACAGACATTTTTTTGGCAAGAGTAACAGAATTAGGGGACAGTGCATTAAACACAGCAAGCTCCAGAAGTACGACAGGCTTGTATGTTCTCCTTACGGAAACAAACTTCAGGTATCTTCCTAGCATGGTTCTCCAATATAGTGCTGTGTGTCTAAAGCTGAGTCAAATCTTTGTGATTGCTCATGCAAAACAACACTGACATCAAATGAAGTTTCACCCAAGCAATGTAGAATTTAATCTTCTGTGTACAGAATGACTACGAGGAATGAAATATATAATTCTGCAGACAGCTATTTGCATAACACCATCCCTGCAGTTCACAATGTGGCTAAAGCACATTATAAGATTTACCTGTTGCTGGTGTACAGTGAATAATAGTCTGTCCCAGTTCCTCATTTTCCTCATTTCTTAGAACATCTGCATCAGCTGTAATCAAGTAAAAATGAAAAACAGGTTAGTTGTAGAAAGAAAAAAAAAAGTGAAATGCAGTGAAGCTGCCTAGGATGGAAGTAGTCCTTTGAAAGATAAAAGGCCTAACTCTTCACCAACATTCAAGCCTTTAACAAGTGAAGCTGTTCTGGTTTGTCACCTAAGGTCAAACGCTCTGTGCGGAAATCGCTACAGCAGTTTGAGTTACTACTGCCTATCCCAGCTACTCACAATGCTTTATAACAAAGCGACAACATCTTTCATCACCTGGGAAAGATCTATGGGCCTTGAAGAAGACAGTGGAAGGACAGGCCCTTTCTGAACAGAAAGGCTGAAATACTGAGAACCATAAACCATTTTCATTCTAGCAGAAAATGACAGAAACAAAACTGGCAGTTTAGAATTTTTTTTTTAAATTTATTATTTTTTTCCTTGAACAGACAGATCTTACACATTTAGAAAGAACATGGCACATCCATAAGTAGCCGCTAAGAACTTTCAGAAACAACTTTTGTATCCTTATAAAGTTCTGCATTTTCCAAATTTCCTTATTCAAAGACAACATACACTGTTATTCAGTCTAGTGTGTCCCACAATAATACTGCCAGTTTAGTACAATGAAACACTTACCCTTCTCACGATCAATCAAGGCACCTTGATCTTGATGACTGGAATCTTCAGCGTTAGAGTTCAAATAAGAATCACAACCCCAAAATGCACAGCACTGGTAAGCATACGGTACAGAGAGTGACCTGAAACACAGGCAGAACAACAAGGAGTGTCACCCATTGTAACCTGAGGTAAGATTACCATCTATTAAAAAAAAAAAAAAAAAAAATTAAGTGGCACACTTCAGTACTAAAACTGAAAATTCTTTTTTTCCTGGTCGCTAAGAACTATTTCACATTGGATCAGTTGTAACCATTTCTGATGAACTTTTGCACTGAGATAAAGCACAGCTGATGCATCTGAGTTTTGTCTGCTGCAAGGAGTACAAAGAAAATTCTGTGATTTTAGCTCTACTACTCATTCTACTCCACATGCAAAACAAATTCTGATCAGCGTTTGCAGTGTTGCTGTAGAAATGAAACTGAAAACTAATCAAGCAAGTTAAAGAGTAACTGTTTTGTAAGAAAGTTAATTCCTAGATGACCAAAATGTTAAAAATTACACCTTTCCTCCTCTTCATTCTGCGGCCCCAAAATAAGACAATTTTTGCTGTTGTTTTTGTGTGTGTACAACAGAAATGGTACATATTAATCCTGATAGAGAAGTACAGCTACACCCAGAGTTTTAAAAATTCCACATAAACAATGAGATAATAGCAAGACCAGAAGCTAATTTTTCTGACTCAAGGCTACAATATCAACTACCTGCAGTGTTGTTCCTGAATTCTGTTTTTGTAAATATTTAGGAGAAACATCAGTCTAAAGAAGCCCACAATGCATTAGTTCTCAAACACAGATCAAAACGTAAAAATCAATCTGCTCTTTCCACATGACTGCTGAGGCCTGTCACGGATTCCTTTGCTGCCCTTACACAACTTAACAGTATCTTCATCTCCGTTTCTTCCATCAGACAGTACGCGAAACAATTTCTAACTGCTTCTTGAGGATTGAAATATTAATGTGCAGAAAGATCTCTGAAAATGCAAAGCAGTTAATCACTGTCTGGTCCACCTCCCACTGAAATCAGCACCAGTTTCCATTTGAATGATTACTGTTACTCTTATCATTTGCCTCCAAGAATAAACAGCTTATGTATAAAGTGTGGTGATTATTGAATCAGACACCTGTGTGCCTGCTCCCATCTTCCACGCTCTGAAGGACAGATGTGCTCGGTTCAATAACAAATGGAAAATGGAATCCACTCAAACCACTACTCTAAAGACAGATGATACCTGCCTGAAAAGTGATGGAGGAAAAATATGAAAGGTTCCAAGAAAATTGTCCGCAAATGGCTTCTATACCAGAAGAGTCAGATGGCCTTTCATATATGCCAACTTTAAGGCCCTATAGGACTCAGAGGGCCTGACTATTTGTCATGAGTGTTATCTAAGCTGGCTTCATTTACTGTCACATTGTTTGTTACTGTTAAATTAAACAAGGCACTTTGTAGGGTTATTCACCAACGTACCGGAGCTTTGCGAAGTTCTTTGCTGCCAAAGCTTCTTTCAACTCAGAATTGCCTGCAAGTTTAAGCTGGTTCAGTCCACTCAACCCTTCAGTTGGAACTGACGTGAGTTCGTTGAAACTTAGGTCTCTGAAACGTGAACATCAAGACAGTGTTACAACAAAGTAAGGTGGAAGATGCTACAAGCACACGCTTCATTGGAGTAGGAAGGTTTTTTAAAGTCCCACACTGAGGCTGTGGTCCGGCAAATGCCTGTCAGCGCAGCACGCATTTTCAAGAAGTCTGCTCTGCCTACGTTCAGCTAGTGAGACGTTTCGTAATCCAGAGAGATTAAATGGGCACATACCAGTTTTAAGCTAAAAACATTTACTACCTCAGCAGTTTAATGACAGAGACAGGAGGTCACTGCACAGAATAGCCTACTTACAGGTTACCAATGGCTCCAACAGTGGTGAAAGCTTCCTTGTGGATCTGATGGATCCGATTTCTACTGAGGTCGCTGCAATGAATGCCAAATGAGATTATTTTAGCAGTTTCATCAAAACTTTGTAACAGCCACTGTACTGAGAAAAAAGCTCCAGTGACAAACACATGACGCCTTTGACCGAAAAGCCAAACACCACTCCCATTTCCCCTCTCTCCCAGTCAGCCAGGTGCAGCAGCAGCCAAATCCCTTAGTAAGGCAGCTGTATCCCGCTTCACTTCATAGATTCTATCTCCCATTCCTGCCTGCTTTCTCTTCCTCCTGCTAGCAGTTCAGCCTGTGCTCTCAATGCAGAGGGAGGCTCTGGCACCACCCATTCCCAGGCTGAAGGTGCCAGGGAATCACTTCGGTGACAATTGCTCCTGCGGCAGCGCACATCAGCAGGGGTGGGGAAAGACAACAAAAGAACAAACAGAAGGGGATCTGCTTTGTTGGATTTCAAAATCCAGATCCAGGTACTGCTGGATCTCTATGACTTTTATTATGACATTCCTTTTAAAACAGCTGTCAGTTTGTGGGTTTATTTTTCTGATACTTTCAAGATTCCTATATAATCTTCATACAGCTAGAGATGTAAGGAGAGGGGATAATTTTGTGCACTGGTCTGCTCCTCTTGAGGAAAACAGATAGGATCTCTCCAATAAATACTACAATGGAATAATATAGTAATAGTATAATGCAAAATAGTGGACTACTGAAAAAAATCTCCCTTTTTAATTACACATATCTATAAAGATAAATCTTTATAGTCTATAAAAGCAAAATGGAGATCAGAAAGAATGGGAGTGAAACTGGCTGCTGCTAATATCTCTTGTATGTTTTGCTTCACCTTAGGATCCAGCATACATGGCCTTCTGCCATCAATCAGATTTGTAACACTGAACTCTGACATCAGTTTACATGGAAACATTATTTTGTTTTACTCAGTATGCAACTATGAACACTTACAGGATACGAAGGGAGGACAATCCTTGAAAGGTATCTTCTGTGATTTCATGGATTTGATTATGCTGTAAGGAACTGCAAAGTGAAGAAACAGAAACAGAACTTTGTTGACAAACTGGGCTGACTTGAAACCAAGGGATAGTTTGATGCCTGCTAATACACAGGTTTAGCCTTACCAATGGTAAGATTTTCCTTATTTCCCCTTGTAATCAAGCTGTTTAGGTATCTGCTCTGCACTTCGTGTTAACCATGCTAATACAACTGTGAAGCTCTTTCGTGGCACCTCGGCCCAATCCCAATTCACAACTCATTTTATTTAGAAGATACTTAACGGCAGACTGAATTCCTTCCAAGCCAAAAGCAACACTTTGTGAACTTTGAAGAGTCACACTGAGATTTAAAACAAATCTACTTAATTCTGCAGGGAATCTTCAGGCATAATCTGACCCTGGGTGCACTTTCATTTCTCGACATATGGCTTTATGAAAGGGAAGAGCTGAGAAACGCTTCGAAAGCTAATGGGCAAATTACACTTCAATTTCACTGGCTCCCTTTACAATGAACCACGTGTACAACAAGCCCAAAGATGCCAAATGTATAACAGGAAAGGCCTGTGAGACCACTCTGGTCAAGGGGAAAGAAGCCTGAGTGCAGTAGAGGTAGAAGTTGAAGCAGAAACTTAAGCAGGCAGAAAAACTGTGTAGGGTCTGGAAACTAAGCTTAAGAATTTTTAAAGCCATGAAGAGAGCAAAGATGAGTTCTGAATGTGACTTACAGGTAATGGAGGAAAACACATTTTACACAAGCATAGGCTGATGGTTGGAGGGAACTGAAGAGCGGAAGACAGAAGAGGCAGGAAGGAGAACACAAACACTCATTCCATCTATGCGTATAGCAATACCACTGTGAAATGCAGGATTAAGTTGTCCTTCATTTTTTTTGTGCCACAGAACAATTAAACTTTAGCTAATTGAGGAAAACACAAGTGGTTGTGTGCTGTCCAGACGGTCATATGATCTCTCTCTGGCCTTAATCTTAGAACTGTACTTATGATCAAACACAAAGCAAAACGTTTCTAGAGACTTTGACTCTGCATACTAAGGAGGTAATAAACAACATGTATTTCTACTTACATTTCTTCCAAGGCTTGGCAGCCCTTAAAACTCGGGAGGTCCTTTATATTGTTGTAAGACAAGTCCCTTCAAAACAGAAAATGGGAGAAAGATGCTTAGTTCAACTCTCTTCTACTTGCAACACCTCATCACTTGTAAACATTAAATGGATTGACAGAAAAACCTTCCTGTTAGTTTTTCCACAGAATGTTACTAAGAGCAGTTTAGAGAAAAACATGAAGGGAATCACAATTGTTATCTCTCCATAGTCATCCTAACTGGCCCCACTATGCACTTTAATTATACATATATACACCCAAAACTGCAGAAAGACATAACTGATATGTGAAGCTTGCAAGAGTCAGCAAATAGCAGAAATAAGGCTGGCTGGCTAACTCTATAAAATGTTGATTCATTGCCTTTTATTCACTCTATTCATGCAACCCTTTTAAAGACTACACTTCTGTATCTCTCTCCCTTTTTATCTCCAAATCCGATAAACAATTTTTATTTTTCTTTTTTAACTTTCCTGAAATATTCAACTAGTGATGTAAAGCATGCAAGTGTGAAAAAAAAATTAATCGCTTTTGTTCTGAATTTTCCTACATGTATCCTTTATAAACATGGCTTTTTGTCTCCCCTCCAATGGTTTCAGTTTCCAGTTTGGTTTTTTGCATTTATTTTAACACATCCTTACTGGGTTTTTTTTTGTCTTGCTTTTCTGTATTATTATCCTCTTCCTAATGCTCATCTCCATTTCTCTCTGTTCCTAATGCTCTCTCCAGTGTTCCCAAACACAAAAAGTCAAAGCATTGTAACTAAACTCTTCCTTAACCTCCAAATGTAGATATATGTTGTTGTGTTAAGAATGAACAGTGGCAGAGCGAATTTGAAGATGCAATGACTGGTCAGCAGCACCACCTTACATATCTTTTATAACACATGAAAGAAATACAGTGCATAAAGGGAACCCTATTTCAGGAATATAAGGCATTATTACATCAACTCTGCCACAATTCTTGATTTGAAAAATCAAGAAACCAGAATCAGATTTCCAACTTCGACAGGACTACTACGATGAGTAATTCTAAGCAATACTTTTGCTATAAATTAGCTTTAAATTTATTTTAAAACATTTTGATGCAGATGAAAATAGGAGCACAATGTGTATACTTACAGAGTTCGTAGGACCTTTTGCTCTTGGCATAAATTAACAGGGATACTGTTTATCTTGGTCCCTGTTAGAGTTCTGTGAAAAAAAAAAAACATATATAAACGTTTGCATTGTTGATGGTAGATGGCATAACAAGCATATGTAAGAGCACAAGGATGGTGTCTCAGCTATCAGGGTGCTAGATTCACTCATCAATTTTTGTTGTTGGTTTGGGTTTTTCTTTGAAAGAGGCCAACTTTTCTGTTTTTCAGGTGTGTGAGAGGGGGGTTAGTGTCAACAGCCTTTTCACAGGCTGCTGTCGGCTTACTATATTAAAAAAAATAATTAAGTGGCACCTAGGTATCACTGTAACAAAAGCTAGATAATTACATTTATTGACAGGAAGAGAACATATATCCAGTTCCTCTCCAAATCCATTAATCTTATTTCAATCACTTCACAAGAGGCAAAACCAAGAAATTACTGGAAAATATTTCTGTAGAAGATACTCACAAACTCTCCAGATTAACTGTTCCTGTCAAATTAGGAAACCACTGCACCATGCTGGCACCTCGAATGACCCTAAAAAAAGAAAAAAAACCAAACATCGAAAATTAGCTGGTACTATGCAAAGAGCTGTGACATTCAATCCTGCTGTCAGGTAGGTATTTTCACTAAGGAGACATTCTAACACCCTTATTGCTTTTGTTTAAATTTTACACATGAAGACAGCCTTTTTACTGCTTCTTATACCGGTAATTTGCTTAGTAAGTTCAAATAATTCAATCATTAGCAAACAACTGGAATTCATCAAGCTGGAAGGAGTTCTATCAATACACATATGAAAAGGGCATAAACTTGCAGGTAGTTTGTAGTTCCAAGTTTGAAGTCTCACTCCATTTTGCTTTCTCATCACCCCTAGAACTGATATCTTTTGAAAGCATGCATGCATTAACCCGCAAAACATTCTCACAATGTACATACATCTCTGTTCAAAAACCACCTAGGACATATCGCAGTTTGTTTAAGTAAGAACCTGAGCATTTGGCCTGAGGTTATGCATCTTATGCAAGGTAATGAATATTTAAAAAAAAACGTTGTAGAGCATATTTAGTAGAGCTTCTTAAGAAACTGCATATTCTCAACAGTAACAATGTTTATTAAAGCTTACTGCAAAAAAATTATTAGGTAAGAGGCAGTCAGAAAATTTAGTTATTTTGAGTTCTTAGCCACAACATTTCATATCCATTTACTGTACTGTATAGTTGAGATGATACTTACAGGGAATGCAGATCTGACAGATTCTGAAATGCTGAGTTCCCCACAAAAGACAAAGGATTATCATACAAATGTCTGGGAAATGAAAAAGATGTTTCAATCGCTGTTCTTACAGTCACTGTCTGCTAAAGACTAAAAATAGATGCATGAAAATTACTTACATTGTTCTTAGAAGGGGGTTTCCTGCAAATGCACCATCAGGAATTATGGAAATGTAGTTACTGTGAAATCCCCTAGAGATATTAGCAAAGAAGAAAATCAACATTTAAAAACATACTGCCAGTAGGTTCAACCAATAGCCACTTTTTCACACCTACTCAATTCCCTATCCTGCCAAAACCAGGACTGTACTTAAATAGAAGTAAACCAAACAGTAGGAATAACTTGGAAGGTATGATTCCTGTCTACTGCACATTAGCTAAACTGAAAATATTTAATTAGAAAGAAACTATTCTGCCCAAAACACGATCCTGTGTTTTCTCTCTTCTTCCTCTCTCAAGGAGGGGATAAGGAAAATATGTGTGATCAGTGAATACTTAATTCTGCTACTGGAGGCCAAAACTGGCTCATGATTAAGATCTATGTTAATCCTTCTCCTGAATAAATTGCTTGCTTATATAACTACAAAATAATTTTCAGTAGGTTCCCTCTCTAGCTGACGATTATATTTTCCTTTAATTAGAGCATCACTTAGCATAACTTAATCTGATCTAGGTTCCTGCATAATGAGACAAGCATTCTTAAATCTGGGAATTATTTTTTCTCTATTTATTTATGGAAAAGAGAAAGAAAACTGGTAAAAAGGAAGAATAAGCAATACTCACAACTCCTTTAGATTTGGGAGTGCTTTTATGGCTTCGGGGAACTCTACCATGTTATTATAATTTAAATCCCTAGAATAAACAAAGCAGGAAAATTATAACATTCTTAATAGTGATCATGGATTGTTAAAATAACTTTAACACAATTCAATGAAAGTAAAATGTTCTCAGAACATCTTTAACTAGACCACAGAATAACTTGATTTTTAACTTAGATTTAGTCTTCTGATGTTTTACATGCTTTATAACCAGCTAATAACTTCAGTAAGATATTTAATAACATCCAGAGGATTATTCATATTAAGTCAAATGACATTTCCTTATAGCGAAGCTCAGTATTTTTCGACACCTCACAGATTTTTCTTCAACAGAATTTACATGGAAATGAACTAACATTACAAATTAAAAAAAAAAATAGGAGATACAAATGACCACTCTTTATTAGGTTACTCAGAAAACTTTTCCTTCAGATTTTATAACGTAAACACTAAATAAGCCCTTAGGTAATAGCATACCTTGCAGCAAAACCAATTCTAAACACTGAACAGAAGCAGAGGGAAATCTCATCACACGTTGGTGAGAGGGATCTGTTGAAATCTCAGCTAACCTGTCACCATTCTAGCAGTAATTTCAAAACCTGCTACAGTCTTTTTTTTTCTGCAAATGAGATTCCTTATGGGAGGGAAAAAACATTTTGAGAGTCTTACATCAGCTGCGCATATTTACATAACATCTAATTCTTACTTAATTGAGGTTTTAAGAGAATGACAAGACAGTTGGAGTAAGCAGCATTCCTGGACTCATCCAAACTCCTCATGTTAACAGAGGTTGTCACTAGCTTGTCCTCGCCTCCCTTTCCTTTGTTTAGCATTCTCCTAAGCATAACAAAATGCATTGCTGAAGGAGGTACCATTTATGAGATATTCAGTGACTGAGCTGAAGGAAATGGGGAATGTAACCCAAGTGGCTGAAAGCCATTCCTTCCCAAGGAGGCACTCTGGAGGTTGAGGAGTACAATGGAGCTAGGATGTGACAACTATGACCCAGTGCTGAGAGGAGTATGAACGGCCAGTGGGGACAACAGACATGGCATGAGGCAAAGGTGATGCTTCCCGCCTCCGTCCCCTGTTTCTGTCCGAAGGCTCACTGTTTCAGATAAACTAGTCCATCATCTTAATATTTGCCAGTATCTGAAGTTATCTCAGGCAAACCTCTTGTACAAGAGGGTGGGAACCAGGAGCTGGGCTGTTCTCTGCCAGCCTGCACAGGATCAGTTCGGGAGCTGCAGACATGCATGAGTGACAGTCTCCTTGGGAGCCAGCAGTGCCCACCCAGTAAGGGAGGAGGAGTGGCGAAACAGCTCGCTGGGGCCCTCTGAGAAACCTCCTATTGTCACACAACAGTTTTGGCAGTGTATTTTAAATATGCTTAATCCTACAGTAAATCTGAGAAACAAATATTTGTCCCTTATCACCCACAGGGCCACTCAAACACTTCTGATACATCCACCTGACTCAGTGGAGTGCTATGCAAAGATACAACAGCTAGATCAGGGCTAGGAACATTAGAGCCACATCATCCAGCGTGACATTTCACCCAGGCTAATATTTACCTGCTTCTCAACATAGTTAATTAGTTTTGGTGGAGCTTTGCACTGATATTAGCCGTCAGTCCGAAATCTGAGCTGGACCTAAGTGTCAATGGTATATGTGCTGTGTGCCTTACTGGCAAAATCTTCACCATACCAGTAAGGTAACCTTGATTAAGCTAGCAATGAGACAAACACTGAACAACAAATTAAACAAGTATACTTACAAGGTTTCAAGGTTGTCTAATCCATCAAAACAGTGTTTTCCTATTGTTTTTATTTTATTATTATGAAGATGTCTAAAAAGCAAAACCAAAACAAGTAAATAATTTCATACAGGTTAACAAATTAGCAGGTATTTCTATAAAATTAAGACAGTTAAATGGCCTAGAAAAAAAAACACTGCGTGGGCTGGATTATGCAGAAGAATGTCTTTCACTTCTAAACAGAAATTTAATCCTTGTATGGTAACAGAATAGATTGCCCAGAGTCAAGACCACCTATTTTAAGCCTTTACTTGCTATTGAGAAGTGTGATAAAAATATAATTTAAACATATAAATCAAAGTAATTTTTCACATTGATCTTTGGAAATATTTAAGACTACACAGAACCAGACAATAAGATAATAAGATAATGTTTTCTTATTTTAATATTTCTGAAAGATTTTTCTGACAGCCATTGGTTCAAAATATTCATTACTAAAATGAGACGTCGGAAAAATGTACGGCCATCTCATTACCCATAGCCTATTTGACTTTTTCTTTAGGAGAAAGTCTTCAGCAAATCTTCAGTGGGTTGTCTAAGTATACATATCATCTCCTATTGGCAGTACAGGCTGATACTAGTCAACTGAGCTAAAACATAGCAAAATACCACTTTCAGTACAATCCTAGATAAATCAAGAAGGTAACTGAGGAAAGAACCAGTGACGTCTGAAATACAGTTAAAAATACTCACAGAACAACAAGACTTGAAAGGTTTGTAAATGCATAGTCAGGAATGTGAGTTATTTTGTTGAGAGCCAGCGTCAACGCCTGCAGAGAAGGGAGATTGCTGAGCGGATAGATGGGAACTTCTGTCAAACTGTTGTCATCCAACCAAAGGTGACGCAACTGCACCAGACCCTCAAAACTGTCTTCTGGTATGGCAGTAATATGGTTAGCATCTAAACGCCTGCATTAAAACAGAAAGTATTCACATGTAAATTCACAAACTAGAGATAAATAAAAGTATCAGTTAAAGCCTTATTACTCCTGAATATTTTTTAAGCTTAAACATGCTTTACTAATATAATTTAGTACCAGGAAGTTTGGTGGGTTACTGAATGACGCATGAACACCTTTTCAAGGCAAATGAAGACCCCATAAAAGAAAGCTTCATAAAAAACTTCTTCTCAGATTTCTGAATAAACCATTTTAACAAATTCATATGCTTAAAGTGAATTGGTAACTATATAGACCCATCTCCTGCACAAACCCTTCAGCTGCTAAGACTGGAATAAATCTCTAAAAATGTAGCTTGATATTGTACCAAAGATCGCAGAGGTATTTACTTGTTTGAACTAATTATCCCTAATGACTATGTTGTCAATAGCATCATATACTGTTATGTGCTTAGTTTTGTGATACTGCTATACATCTTAAGTAACTACTTTAGAGAACAGGATTATTAAAAGCAGTTCTCAAAGTCAGAGGTATGAATTATCCTGGCAAATAAAACATTGTGTCATCAACAAAAACTGAGAAATAAACTCCAGTCTTGCACCTGATCCCTTCTAACATGCTCTACAAAATAAAGGAGCACTAGCATATTAGCACTGTTGACTTGTGTATTATTGGATTTGTGATCACGTTTTCTCTCCAAATGAACTCTGATCACAAACAGCAGCAGCAGTAACACACATGGAAACCCACTTCGATACCTTTCACAAAGACTGGCAAACCACTTGTGACCATTAGTTCTCCCACAGTTACCAGCTCTCCTATGCTATGGGGTTTCACCGCTTCTTCAAGTTTCAAAGCACACACACACAAAAAAAAAAACAAACAAACAAAAAAAAAAAAAAACAAAAAAAAAAAAAAACCAAAACCACACCAAAAAACCACAAACCCCTTCACACCTGGAAACTTAGGAGGCTAAAATGCACGTCCCTCAGCTCTGGCTCCAGATGTGAAGCCCTCCCAATGAGAGGCGCAGGTGTTACTGTCAGAGTCTCACCCAGAATCCTTACCCATGACAACTGACAAACCTGATACTGCAGCTCCTTCTCTGATAGCTTTGGCAGTGAGAGTAGAAACTCTTGTGCAAAATGACATGTGCTTCTTCCTCATGCAGTACACTCTGAATCAATTTTTCATCTTCCTACACTAGCAGCATAGTTACAGGGACAGCATCACTGGCAACGAGGGCAGGCAAGAGACACAAACAGGGACTGGTTCAGGTCTGTTTACACTATACCATGTAACCACAGGCACTGGGGGCCAAAGTAGAAAACCACCCATAGCAAAAGCTCAAGCTTGGATTTACACAGACAGAAGCCCGAGGAATGGGCAGCAGCAAGGGAGGACCCAGGAAGCAGCAAAAATTTAGTAAAGTGCTATTCTTCCTAAGGCAGTAACAGGAAAGGTCAGGAGTGACACCCCACGAGATCACAAAAATGGACTGTAACAGATCTGAGCCAGCGTTGGGCTGAGAGCAACAGGCAATGTTGCTAGAGACTGACCTTCTCTGGGTCAACACACAGCCGAACTGTGGTGACTTCACTGCAGACATGGAAGAAAACACCTTGCATAATTGCTTTGAAACGACTGGTGTACCAGCCATGGTACATATGCTGCTCTCTGGAGAGACAAAACACGTATACGCTCCTCCATTAGCATCCATGTTCATTACGATATGAATCAGCACAGGTTTTGAGTTCTATTAAGCATTCACAGTGTTGCTGAAGCCATGATCAGACATGTTCTTGAAAGTCTAGCTTGGTTAGTTTAAGAAGTCGTTGCCTCCAGCCATTCATCCCAGCCCTCTCTGGGCTGGCAGAGTGGACCAAGTGACTGCACTAGTCACCACAACTTAAAGGGCAGTGAAAGAGCTTCTGGACCCCAATACTTAGAGAAATGTCAAATTCAAAGGGAGAAGACAAACCTGATCAAGAACTAATACACTTAATCTATTTAGGTGAAACAGTTTTGTTGTTGTGATGTATATGGTTTAAATATTTCAAATTATTAGGAAAAAAAAAAATCAGCAGATGAATGTCTGTGTAATAAAAAGTCAAGAAATACATCAAATTAAGCAACAAATACACCAATACAAGTGGGAACTTATAAAACTGTCTGCAGTCAAATGCTCTTTCCTAAGATGAGTGAGATGCCATTAGCTCTCAAGCTATACATCAAAGAGCTAATTCCTACGGTTCATATACTGGCATCCCCTTATCATTTGCCTCATGGTCTGACAGGTGTGTACGCTATTTTGTTTGAATGCTTTTAGGCTGCACTGAGACTGGAACGTTTCAGAGAAATTAAATGTCTGATGATAATAAAGAAAAAAAATAAGCAAGGGGGAGGGAAAAAGCCTGCGGCTCTGCTTCAGAAAAAAAAAAAAAAAAAAAAAACCAAAAAACCAAACCCTAAACTAGAAATTACCTGTCTTTCTTCTCTCTCCTAAATTCACACACCTCCCTGAAGATCAAAAGAATTATTTTCCAGGGGAATAAACATATCCGAGTCTTCTCTTCAACTAATTTCTCCCTGCCTGCTCCCTCCTCCCCTTTTTTTTTTTTTTTTAAACGGGAAGCAGCATACCTCGAGAGGCAGGCCTCAGTCCTTGTGACTACTTGTCTACACCTATTGTTTGTACTTTCACTATGCTCCTTGCTAAATTCCACTTACTCAAGCAGACTTCAGAAAACAAAAACACACACTGAAGCCCCAAGCCCTGCTCCTCCTCTCGCGCAGTTAGAGTAGAAGATGACCAGAGGAAGGATGGACAGGCACAACAAGGGAGTTGAACTCTGGGAGAACAAAGGTGGCCATGGAGAAGATGATGGACACTTCATCCCTAGCTTGCTTTGCCAAGACCTCCATCCCCCAGCACAGACGGATCAAGTATCCAAGTAACTCTGCTTCTTGACCTGATGGCTCTCCACAGCCATCCATGTGAGTCATGTCAAATCTTCTCCCGCCCACAGCAGTAAAACTGAAAGGGGAAAGAAGAACACCACCCACTGTTGTCATTAAGCAGGGAGGTTTGGAAGGTGAAGGAGGGTGCTTTTCTGGCTCTGTGACTTCTTGGCAAACACTTGGCACCATCTTAACAAATGCAATGTCTGAATAGAGCTGGAAGTAATTAGCAATGCCACATCATAAAGCCAAAGTCAAGGAGAAAGACAGGGCATTTCGCTGTGATTATCTGTCTCTCTCACACATTCCCCATTTACATAGCAACTTCCTGATCTCCAAGTCTGAAGATCACCATGCTAGCTGAAGGTTTTCCCAGAGGCCAACAGATGTATCAATAAAATAGTTGAAAAGCGTTTGCCCAGAGTTTTCATTGAGCTCCATTTACAGTTTTAAGGGGAAAATATGTGATTTGCAAATGTTATAGGAACAAGCACAGCATCAAAAGAACCAAAGTGGGTATTATTACGATTATCAAAAAAATATTTATTAGTGCTGGACTTCTGTTATCAGTTGCCATACCTCAAGACTTATTTTTAACTGATTTGGCCATTTCTGTCTCATCCACATTTTTGTGTTCCTTCATGCATCTTCGTGTAAGCCTGATGTGCCTTTTTTTTTCCCCTTCCAAACAGTCAAAGCTTATCCACATTATGTTCAATGTACGAAACAGTTGAAATAGTTCTATTTGATGTGAAGTGCACATAATGGAGTACTTTGTGCAAAAAATGAAAATCAGACCTAAAATATTTGACAACTTCCACAAAATACTACAACTAAGGATCACACCTTTTCTTTAAGACGGGATAAGGGAGTATTCAGTAGCTCCAATAACCAGCAAAGTAATACTCTTTCCTTGGACTGAACTTTTTCAAGACTGTCCTTGTCCATGAAAGTGTTAAAGATAAGACTATACTCTTTAAACCAGAGCTTGCAGCATGTACTAAATTCCTTAATCTTTCAGAAGTTGCTCCAATTCCAGCTTCCCTATAGGCACTGGCTTGTGAGACACCTTTACGTTTAGCCTATAAATTCAGAGTTCACTTGCGGAGCTGTCATCTTCACTTATTACCTGTCAGGTTCCCTCCTCACACAAACTCCTACCCTACCAGAAGGTAGAGCAGGATGATAGAAACCTGTATATTCAGCAGCTCTTCTATCAGTATTTGACTGACAGAAGTAAAGTATTTTTAAAACAAGTAAAGAACATAGCAACTTAAAGGTCTTCAAAAAATTAACTGAGCTTCAAGGAAACTAAAACTAACATGAACCTCTACTTCAATGAAAATGAGTAAGAGTTCCAAAGTCTAGCACACACACATACACAATTTTTTTTTTCTATTTATACAGAATTATAAACACACAGAAAAATAGCATTCTGACTCCAGTATGTTTCAAATTTTCATAAAGCTTTTCACTACAAGTTTCAGTCCAGGCCCGCAGCACTGCTTAGAGCAGGCCCACGTTCCTCGTGGGTAGCATCAGAGAGGCCTCCAGGACCACGCTTGCCCACCTCCTCCGGCTGCCCCATCCCTCCTGTGCTGCTTTCTGGTTTATTCTTTTCCCATCCTCTGGAAGTTGCCAGGTGCTAGGCAGTGAGCGTCCCTCCCCACCGAGACCACGGAGAGGCAAGGCAGAGCATCCCCCGGCCGTGCAGGCAGGGTCGTGCCACAGCCAGGCTGTGAAACCTGCAGCCTTGTGTGACCCACCAGTCCAGAGAGAGTGGGAATGAAATGCGGAGAGCTGGGCACAAAGCTCATTAGGGTGAGAAAACAACAACAACAAAAAAATCCTGTGTTTTGCTCTCATCCTCTCTCCAGGCAGGTCATGGTCAACCCTTGCTCTCCTGGGACAAACCACCAACAGCATGCCAGTGGCCATCGCTGCAGATGCTCCCCAAGGAGCCGGCCACGCTCCTCCCTGCAAAGCCAGCCTGGGTGTTATGGATGTGAGATGCATCTCACAAACATCATCTTAGTAATAATATTAAATATGAACATACTGTTACACATTTTGTTAACAGTATTTGCCTGGAAAGAGGAGACCATCACAGATTTGTCTGCAGCTACTATCCCACCCTCACTAGCTCTCATCTGTGACTGCACTTGGCCTCCGGGCTTCAGCAACTGGGAAATTTTAACAGCCTTGTACTAATAGTAAGAGTTTAACACTGTTGTTAATAAAATAAAAAAATCACTCCTGACTCTTGTGTTAAGCCACTTCTGCTCAATGACAATCATTAAAGAGCTTTACTCTTTAAAGTGCTCCTTCAAAAACCACAAAGAAATCACTCAAATAACACTGGAGTAGATTTCTAGGTTTTGAAGTTGAGTACTGATAAGCCTACCTAGGAAATTCTGCTACAATGCAAGGCAATAAACCCACCATGTTAACACAGGTACTTTAAAATACTCAGCGCATTTGCACACTGTATCAAGCAGCGGCTCTCTGTACCTCATGTGTTGAGAACATCAATACAAGGATTTGCTTTGTTCAAAGACAAATTTACATCAGCTCTCAGAAACTAATGATACATGCCAAAGCTATTTCAATGACTAGTACGAACATGCCAGCATATCTATTTCTTCCATTTAAACGTTTAAGATGGTACTGGTCAGAGATCACACAGACTTTGCTACAAATTACCCATAGAGGGTTCAGTTGATCTTTAGCTATATGCTGTGTACTTACACCATCCCAGTTCAGTTTCTGATCATTCTCTTTCCAAACAAGTTCCTGATTTTTGTTTAAACATCAGCAATTCCTTAAGCAAGCCCAGACAATTAAAAAAAAAAAAAAAAAAAAAAGGCCACAAAAATCCCAGAGATTCCTGAAGCTCATAAGAAATACCCATACCTCACTTTCAAGAAAAAACAAAACAGCTTCTGAAGGTGAACATTGCATAGAAAAAAAATGAGATTCTTGTCATTCAGCAGGTAAGTAAAGTTCATGAAGCAGCATATTTAAACTGCTGCTTATTTTAAGGACTTTTCAGCACAATCAAACATGCTCGGAGAGCTCTTACACATTCTTTACTCAAAAAAAAAAAAGCAAGGGAGAAAAGCATATTCAGCATATTTAGGTTTGTATTGTTTTTGTAGGTTAAAAGCCAAATGTGTGTGAACTTCTTTTCCCATTCTGGTGTCAATAGTTTAATTCTATAGTTTAAACACAGACTCACTTGAGGGCTGGTCCCCCTTAACTCTTTAGTAACAGTGAAGTGGGGAACTAAAACAACTCTGGAGAAGCCAACCCATTGAAAGTTGGTTAGCTGAAAAACCACCAGTCACTGTTAGAGGTGCATACTACACATAAGACCATAAAATGCTTCTTAGCTTCCTCTGGCTGTTGCTGTTAATGAACATCTTGTAGTCTCCCAGTCGCCTTAGACATAGACCTGTCCTTCAAAACTCTATAATCCAGAATCACAAAGCTATCAACAGAAGCCCTAAAACACACTTTAAGGGAAAAAAAAACAGCATAATTACAACAGAGCTGTGTATTTTTAGATACAAAACAGTGTTTGCATTGTCTTCTCCAAATTCAGGGATCTTCCCTTCTGACACCTTTCAGCATACTTATGGTTTACATTATTAAAATTTATGTCATCAACCTGAATTACCGCTTAAAGTCATGCGGTTCCATTACAGTACCAGCAGAATGTTTCTAGATTTGATTTAGGTTTGTCTGGGGTTGGTTTTTTTCGGGTTTTTTTTTTTCGTTGGTTGGTTGGTTTTGTTGTTTTGTTTTGTTTTTTTTTTTTTAATACAGATGTAACTTGATCTGTATAAGGAATCCTTCCTAAAATAAGAAAATGCTAGAAATCCAAGGCTATAGTAGATAATGTGTCCTGACTGACTGAAATAGGTCTCCATCCTCTGTTCTCATCCCTTTTCTGTACATTTTCACCCTGCAAAGCAAGATCCTGCAGCTCAGGCAAACAGTCACACAAAGAGCAAGGCAGGAGCTACCGGAGTCGAGCACCGCACGGGCACAGCCCCAACACCCGCAATTTGGGAATCTGGCGTAACAGTGTAGCTGCAGAACGCTCTAATATTCCCTGCATGTATGCACATCTGCAGGGACAATACCTCCGTGATTTCTGAACAAACTACAATTATAATAAATAGTCTCTGATACCTTAGCAGCTAATGACAAGCTTTTAAAAACGACTCATGGATTTGATGGCAAATGCCCACCAAAACTAGCTTTTTTAGTTCAAGTGGAACAGTTCTCTTTTTCAAAGCGTTTGAAAGTCTTTGTTTAAATAATGTAGCTCCAGTATTTGTCACACTGTGAGGACTGTACTAGAATATACTGTGCTATGACTTAAATTCGTACATAGCTGGGTCTCTGGGGTAAATTAGAGAAGTCCTAGAAGTTGCTGTGGATTATAGAACCATTTCATAAATCCCCACATTCTGGGTCAAAGCTTAGAATACGCAGTGGTACAAAAAAAAGGAAAAAAAAAAAATCATCATAGTCAAATACGCTTCTTATGCTAAGGCACCTAAAAAAGTGACTCTCTGAAATGGCGTCCCGGCCCTTTCGGGCTCTGCACACGCTGCTGGAGCAGCACACCGCTTTCCTACCTCTGGCTCTCCATGTGACCCTTGGATCACCAATAAACCTCACCGACACCATTTCCAGATCTCAAGTACAAAGTACACCGCTTCATTCCCTTGCAACAAACACAAATACACTGTTGATGCTTTGCAGCAATTGAAATGCATCAAGACTATTGTTTACGTTAGGGAAGCTCCTTATTTGTCAGGTTTTTCTGCTACCCAAAGCCACGGGCAGAAGCTGGGGAGCCAGTGCCTTCTGCCTCGGTAACACAGTCCCACGGTTCCAGATACCACGGCGTCTTGCAATGCGAGAATACATCCTGCCAGATAAACTCTTCTGGGGTGCTAGACAGCAAGTTTCCAGTCAGTAAAACTCATTCATTTTGCTAAATTTCACCTTCATAAATAAGGACTCTACTCTAACTCTCTTTTGGAGGCCAGAGCTGGGAGAATATCCAATGTAAACAGAAAATAAAGAGCTGTCGTTTAGCATTCTGAACCAGGCTGGCTCCTCGCCAGCTGGAATATAAACATTAGAGATCATGAAGCTCCTGTAACCATCTTCTTTATTTCCACCTACAGCGTGGCAACCATCTTCCTACGCAGCTAGAAACTGGAGTACATTCAGAGAGAAATCAGGTAGTTCTACAGGAGTTGCAAACCAAATGATTATCGATATACTATAAAGTTTTATGAGCAAGTAATTTGTGTCTTCACCAAGAAAAAAATCCCCCTAAAGCTTACTTGATAGCAAACTGGGAAACTGCCAAAAGAGAGTCAGTTAAGTGATGTTTGAACTTGCAGGTCTGGGTGGAGATTATCTATTAAAAAGGTAGAAGCAGGTTTCCTAACATATATTCTGCAAAGAGATATTTGTTTAGAAGAAGGTCAAAGCAGCTCAAGAGGTTTAAATCCATTTTTGACACAAATTCCTTTGGAAATAATAAAGCAGCGTCCTGACACTTACGTTTCCATGCTCACACACAAAATTCAGAGGACCAGTCCCACATTCCTTTGCCAGAAGGTGCTCCCTACATTAGTAGGGGATATGGACAATTACATTGTAATTTTATGAGTGATGCAATAAACTGAAAGTTTTCCTGAAATTGGTTAAAATGACAGAAATGCATTCTGGTGAAGTAAACAAGTTGCATAGGAAAAATGCTTTACACATCTCACAACACTTGTCTCAAGACCAATTTATTCTCAAATTGCTGCCAATTCTAACAAGTTATGGTGATCTTGCAATGCAGACAGAAATCCTTCTCAAGAACAGAGAATGGCACAACCCAAAGCCTGATCCACATCAGTTGAAGGAGAGAAAAAAAAAAAAAAAAAAAAAAAAAAAAAAAAAAAAAAAAAAAACCCCAAACACACACAAAACCAAAACTAACCAAACAAAAAATTTTCTGAGCTTCTGACACTGATGACTTCCAGACTGAATTTTCCCACCATATTTCTCACAGCTATTCTGAAATCAAAATTCGGTTTCCCACAGAAAAAGTAGTAATAAGTAGCAAGCTAATGCAATTTCCTCCTTTTTCGCCTTCCTTATTAATACAGTTTATCATTTGATTATGAACAATGAAGCAACCAAAAATGGAAATGTCACCACACTTAAAATTATAACTATCATATTTTAATTACACTGATGTTATGTCAAGTGATTAAACTGGTTATATTATACATCATTACATAATCATTCAATGATTTTTTTCAACAACTAAAATATCTGCTCTTTTTATATGGTTCTAACCATCTTCTTTCCAACCATGTTGAAAATATATGACTTTTAAAAGACAGAGATGCTGGCTTCATTTATATATTCATTATTTTTTCCTTAATTTTGTCCCTTTCCTTT
This sequence comes from Chlamydotis macqueenii, assembly GCF_036417535.1. Lineage (NCBI taxonomy): Eukaryota > Metazoa > Chordata > Aves > Otidiformes > Otididae > Chlamydotis > Chlamydotis macqueenii. Next base: position 65,937,994 of record NC_141560.1, on the reverse strand, counting down.
TGCACATAAAATTATAATCAAATCAGCAACCGGAGATTTAATATTTTAAACTTTAATTAGAGAACAAACATTACTGTAAATAAGTAGAGATAAAAAGCATGTTCACTGAAAATGAAATGGATGATCTGTAGACAACAAAAGTTTTTACTCAAGTAGTTTCTTTTTTTGGCATCACAAAAATGCTGGAAGCCAGGAAGGTGTTTTGTTTTGTTTTTTAAAAAAATAATTACTACAGAATTATTCACATCACGTAATTTGAAGGATTTTTATTACACGGCATAGTATTTGCACAAAGCAGACTGCAGCCCTCAGACCAAGGTGCTCTCTTCTACACACCCACTAAACCAAGACAGAAATATGGACATTCAATTCGCAAAATGGCCGCAAATGGAAACCTACATCTGTCCTGCTCCTGGATCTGAAAACCTCGAAAAGTCTGTGCCAGCTCATGGCATCCAAACTCGCTGCTCTCTCTTGCTACGAGCTGTGTGCTTCCCACGCTTCCCATCACGTGCAGGAGATCCTCGCTGGTGAGCAGCCCAGCAGAAGCAGGTCCATGGCTGCATTGGGAGGTGGCACGTCCCTGCGCTGCATGGGCTCCTGCTCCACAGCCGGATAATCTGCAGCCAATCTTATTCTGCCCCGTGCTGCTTACTGTGCTTTCTTCAGATGGAAAAGGTGGGAATACTCGAGCAGCTATGAGAAGGTAGTGGCCAAGATCCAAGTTTAGGGAATGCAGAAAGCACCTTTGCAAAAGTTGTGCAATAGTTTGCAAAGCCATTTTGCAAAACTTTTTTTTTTTTTTTTAAACTATTCCATAATCTGATGCAACACTGAAAGAACCAGGATCTTAGGCCAGAAACCAGAATTTTGGCACAGAAGGAATAGATAATCTGCCCTCTCTCTCTGTAGGTAAGCAGAAAGAAGGAAAAATTTTGAAGCCCTTCCCCACTCCGCCTTCTCATCACAGCGATAAGCATCTACCACCTAGAGAGCTGTAACTAACTATTAAGGTCTGATTAAGATGCTTTATAAAACATAATAAGCCATGAGATAGTATAAGCACATATGAAATATTTTATGAGCAACTAGCAATAATGGCTGAGGTGTTTGTAACTGTCTGCGTGATTTCAACACCTTCCAGTAAAACCAATACTATGCACGTCTCAAGCAATACTCCTTCCCAGAAACCCCTTTTCCTCTTCCAGATACAAAAGACTTGGGCATGATTCATTTTTGCACAATGTTTTAAAATTGCTTAAACACCTTAGGACATGCAAGAAGGATGATAAATTTTTAACTTCACCACCACTGCATTTAAACAGCAATCTTGTACCTGCGTCTGGGTTTTGAAAGAGTTTGGATTTGGGTCACCCCACCATAGACAACAAAATTCCTTATAAACTTTACTTGGGAAACATTGTTCCAGTTGGAACTGCAGCATCAGAAAGTCCAGGTACATTATTACACATACACGATTCTACTTCAAAACTCTACAGAATGAAGCAAACATGTACAAAGTGACTGGAAACTGAACTTGGAGAGCAATACAAGAACAAAAGCAAAGTAAGAAAACTTACAAGGACTGTAAACCGCTTAATCCTCTGATGGCCTCATTAGGTACAGTCTTCAGCTGATTGTTCTGTAGGGTTCTGTAAAAATCCACTGTGTTAGTAAAGGAGAATTTGACAATAATCTTTATCAACAGTAGAGGTGACAGAAGAGCCCTGTTGCAGTTTCATGGATTTCTAGTGTTCATGACAGCATGCAGAATTATCAAGACCAGGTACCCAACAAGAAAATGGTCTATTTCTGTTTTATTTACAACTCATTAACTAACTGCATTAATTTGCAGAGAACAAGCCTCTGACATAATACACTGAAATTCCCTGGGAGCTCACTGAACAACTTAGCACTAGTACAAATTTGTAACAGCGAATGATATTTTATTATTTTCTTGTGAAATCATCCTATACATGCTACAAAATATACAAACCTCTAATTTTTCTTACAGCCTCATCAATACACAATGCGTTAACAATCTAATTTACCAAGTGTGTTCACAACAAAGCACCTCTGGGCACAATATTAAAAAGACACAGAATGAAACTAGAGCCAAGCTGAATTAAGTTATACTGGGGTTCTTTTTAAAATCTTCTCTTATGGGACAACATATTATTGCATGATGAGGTCTTTTATAAAGAGAACTTAAATAACTGAGATCTTGCACATTGTAACATCTTAGAAGATGTGAGGTAAAATGCAAGTGGACGAGTTAACTGTTAATTAATATCCAAGTCCTAAATTTTTCATGAACTGGTAGAATTTCAGGCACCTCCAGTGCTGAGCACCCTGATGGAAATACCTTCAAGATACCTTGATGCTCTGCATTCCATTTACAAAACACCATATTAAGTAGTACTGCAGATGGGCAGTTTCCAAATCTGTACCCTGCTTATGCTGTCTGTTTATGTTTGTTTCTTTATAAACCTCAGGGTCCTTTCCCACTATTCTTTTTTTAAAAGATCTGTTTAATTTACTAACTATTACCCTATCAGCAATTGGAAATATTTATATCAGCATAAATGCTACAATTTCTGGATACAGGTTTTTAAAACTCCGAACAGCAGAAAGCTTTTTTATCCTTAGCTATGGAAAAACAGTTGAAATGAATACTCTTATCTCAGAAAGGAAAACAGGATATGAGAAACATATCCTAGTTTGGTTTTGTTTTTTTTTTTTAGTAAAGCTGTTTTTCTAATAGTAAGTCATTTTCACCTAAAAAAGCATCAGACTATCAAAAATATTTCTTTTATCCATAGAGGACGATTCAAAGGTCAAACAGTGTTTTAAATCTCTGTAAGTACTAGCACTACCTGAAAATGTCAGGGCACCTGATGGAGTAAGCTGAGGGGGTGGAGAACAAAAAGCTTTACATGTCCTTTTTAGGATTTTTTTCCTTCTTAGGATTCTTCTGCTACAAGATATACTTCAGAAGCAAGTGAGCGTTATAATTAAATGCAGTAATTACAGTTTAGTCAAGTTCACCACTGCTCATCACCATTTAGAACAGGCTTTGTTAAAGAAAAAAAAAAAATGTTAGGAGAGCTGTAGCTTGGTAGGGGGAGCAAAAAAATTTCCTCCAGCCTACCAGCAAACAGGCTGGTTGTGCACTAAGAACACATACAGCTAGCTATGAAACTCTAAAACCCGATTACTTACAGAACTTTGAGTTCTTTCAACCCAGACAAGGCCTTTGGATGGATAAAAGAAAGGTCATTGCCAGCCAGTCGCCTGGAAAAAAATTGCAATAATAATTTCAGTCACAAAATACAGTACTTCTACAAACATCTAACAAGGAAAATCGCCAGTACATCAAATCTTGGAAGCAATCATGCATTTTGCATTTGATTATGCCATATTCATGATCTACCAAGCAACAATTATTTTAGTCACTGCACATTTTTAACAATGAGAATGCATTACTCAGCTTCATGGATATACTTTTGCAAACATAGCAGAAAAAAACCAACACCCTAGAATGACAAAGAATCATCTTATGGTACCAGGTTTGAAAAGTGCATTTACCATTAACACAATCCTCTGGCTTTCCGCATTGCTCTGGTACCCATGTGTTTTTAATCTACACAGCAGTTTCTAAACAAAATATGCAGTTCAGTAAAAATAACTAGATGCTAGCGCAAGGCAGCGAAGAGTTCTCTGTGAGAATCCCAGATGTGAAGACAATATTTGCAAGCAGGCGGTACGTTCACAGTGCTGACAACTGACAGGATGCCTGCTGACATTATTTCACTTTTTGATCAACTATTTGGACAAACTTTTCAGGAAAGAAAACTGGCTTGGGGGAGGGAGAACAGGCTTAGGATCCTAGCCATAGTCAGTCTCTCCCAAGATGTGGCCGGTTTCAAACTTGGACTGCAGGACACTAACACAAAGTAAATTGTGAAAACCACCATGATATTAAAAGTAATAAATACTGGAGACACTGCAGAACACAAAGCAGAAAAGCAGAAACAGCAGCCAAACCAGCTGCTTTCGAATAGCTCATTCCCCCTTCCCCCGCTCCTTTTTTTCCTTCAGCCTTTTTACCTCTGTCCTGACCAGCAGACCTGTGTGGTCCAGCCTTTGTGGAGCTGCTAATGGTTGTGACACAAGGTATTTTATTGAGGGTAAAAGACAATAATGCAGAACACCTGGTAATCCACGCTGCCGAAAGATGCCATAATTTCAGCCAAAGTACTTGCTTTCAGACTTGGTTTCATACCCAAGCTAAGGAAAAGCAATGCTGGAGAAGGCTGTACCATGAAATCATCCAGTAGAAATACTATGTACAATGCAATAAGTGTCAATTACTAAAAAACAGTCAGTGTGCTTTAACAAAGGTGACAGAATATCAAAACCCTCTTCTGCTGTTACCAGGCACTGTGAGCAAGCCAGCCACACTAAGGGGAAAATGTTCTTTCAAAGAGGCAACATCTAAAGTATCAGCTTGCCAGAACATAGCAACATTATCATGTTTTTATCTCAGTCTCTATTTCTAACAACATAAAAGAGATAACACGAAGTATTTGATGCCTACATAAATTTGCTTGCAACAGAATTAATGACTTAATAAAATGCTGCCTCATAGAGAGGATGCTAGTTATGTTTATCAAATCCACTTGTACATGATTTTATTTACAAATCAAGGGACAAGAGGATGGCTTCTCATTAACAGAAAGGTGACAACAGCAGCAGATACTCATCAGTTTTAGAAAACTGTGTTACTATTGTTTGTTAAAGTAGACCTTGGTATTTAGTCCTTGTGTTCTCATGCAACCCCAGTCACCACAGCTATGGCTCTGACATCATTACAAGCATGCTCAAATCTCAGCTCCTTCTGTCTTTAAAAAAAAAAAAGAGAGACTTCTCCTGACTATTGAGACAAACTTGTCTCAATCAGCTCTGAAACCAGAAGGAAAATAAAAATAATTAATGCATACTTATTCTTGAAATCTCCTGTGTGCAAACAACCTTAGAATTTCAGAGCTGTGACATGATTTTTCAAATACTTTGAATTTTTAACATGAATGAAAAATTCCAGATAGCAAGTAAACAATTCTCTAAAATTAATTTCGTTGTCAGCAGCTGCTCAAATCAACTCTACCGACTTTAACTGGGGGGACGTGGAGGGAGGTTTGCAATACTATAGGAAATTGTTAAAAAGAAAGCCATAAGAAGTTCACTGTAAACAGAAAGAAACATTGATGAAACATGTCGAGTCTCTATAACAGAGAGCCAGTGATCCGCAAAACATATGTTTATTTTTAAAACTGTTCAGAACATCAAAATAGAAATCCTTAAATCAAGCAAAACTTAACTGAGGCTATAGCACCCAATTATTTTGGCACTCAAACACTACCAGTTGATGTTGATTACCTACCACAAGCTTCAAAAAGTGGCAGCCCTGGTAAGTATGTTGTGAGGCAGCTCTGGCCACAGCTCTGCCGAGGTTCCCCATTTAACAGGCCGCTGTGTGGCTCATCAGGCATCTGCTGTAACTTCTCCCTCCCCCTGAAGAGGCTGGGGATTCTGATTTGTTTTAAAAAAGCTAAACTAAATCCAGTTGGATAGCCTCCCCCAGTCTCACTGAATGTCACTAACACAACCTACAGAGCACTGGAAACAAAATATGGCTAAGGCAGAGCAAGGCTTGCGTGACTTCAAATAGGAAGATTTCGCTTACCTCAAGGCATCTCAGCCTTTTTTGCTACCAACCAAGAAAAAAAAAAAAAAAAAAAAAAAAACAACCTGCAATCCATTACATTTCCGTTTCTCCTCCATCTGGCAACCTTCCAGGAAACAGGATACAACTAGCCAAGTGTGCAAAGGCTTTACTAATCAGTTTGCCAAATATACATTTATCATTCACGTCCTAGCCTTGGGGAGCGTGCCTGCTCGTTAGGAGGTTCAACGGCAGCTCTCCGGCAGGCAAAGACCAACACATCGCACGCCGCTCTAAACATGCTTCTCTTTGCTGTTACATGCAGAAGCTGGGAGGATGGAAAGATTTCTCTTTACGTAATCAGGTTCATTTTAAAGAGAGAAATTAAAAATTAATAGCACATAATATAGTGCATGTACAGCATATAAAGTAAGACGTTGCTGAAATAGTTCGGTCAGGTTTTCCAGGTTACCTCCTTTCAGCATATCTCAAAAACAGTCATTCAGATTTTCAAATATAATGTTTAAAACTATTGAATACTTGAAAAGCACCTCCGTTTCTCTCTTTCCATCTCTCTCACACACACACAGTAAATCAGCTAAGGAAAATCACAGCTTTACCAAGCCCCAAACTCCAGCACAATAGAAGGGAAGGAAGCTTCATCTCCTCGCAACAAGACTCCATAACCTGCTTGGGACCAGCCCATGGTGGGACAACTCTTATGCCGCTACAAAGCGGCACCTAAGGCAGCCCTACGTCACCGCTACTGAGAGCTGGGTTTCCCCTCCCTTCATTTGGGGTAGGGAAAGAGTCTCAGAGACTTGGTCTGAAAGTCTATCTATAGTCACCAAGTCAAGGCACTTCAACATTAGAGCTCTCTTTCCGAAAGGCAGGACAATAAAACAGATTAATCCACAAAGACAGTAAAGACTTAATTTAACAGAAGACTATGAAGTGCCCTGCTATGCTGAAGGCCACAAAAAACTTAGTTTGCTGTCTTTTGCTTCTCAAGGCACACTGACACAGCAGCAGGCACCATCCAAAGTGGGGTATAAGTGTGTATCACACTGACCAAGAGTTTTCCTGCTAACTCGATCGTGACTCCCCTCGTTTGGAAACTCTGCCCAGGACTACGGACATCCTGAACTAGCCTAGTCGAGTTACACCTTGGAGGCTTCTGCAGTGGAATCAGAGTTGTAACGTGTGACCACATTAGGTACCTTTCTTCTAGGCTTGCAATCTCCTTCTAACTGCTTAGTATTGAACACTGTAACCCTCAATAGGACAAAATTTCTGCAAATTTGGACAAAATCAAATGGAGAAAATAAATTTCAGCATAGCAAGATAATAGAGTAGGACACACGGACGACAAAATACTTCTGCTATCCTGTCATATATAGGTGAGCAATACCCTCTAAGTGACACAGCAGATGATCTCCAGATGTAGAGGACACCTTGTTGTTATTACAGAAATCAGGATACCATCTGGCTGGGGAATAATCTTCCACAATAGCTCATTCCAGGAGTACACAGCAAGCATAGCTTCTTGCATTGAAACTCTTCTGAAAGCAGCAAAGGCTGTTTTCTCTCTTTTGGGAAATTAAAACTTCTGCAATTATGAGTCTGGCAACCCAGCTGCATGTTAACCAAACCAAGTTAATCACTGGTGTCACTCCAAAATCAGGCAGGATGTCCCAAGGATACATTTTTGTCTGTAACAATTAAAACCATCACTCTCATTTTGACAAGATCCAATACAAACTTCTTGGAAACCTCGCTGCTTGCCTTGCATCCCAGATGGTGGTGAACCTCAGGTTACTTGAGCAAAGAATTAGGTCTCCTTTTGTCCTTCTGAAGATCTTGTGCACATACACAAAGTGGTTTTGTTCTGTTTTTTTTTTTTATTCTTGGTGGTATTCTGGGATCCCCCTAACCTTATCTGTCCATCTGGTCTCTATTAAAAATACATTGGCTACTTTTTCCATAGATCAACTGTAATCTTACTTCCTCACTGAAAATTTAAATACTGACACAGACTGCAATCCTGATACGTCATAATAATCTGATTTATTATTTTTATTTCTACATTAGCTCTTTTCCGGTAAGACCCAAGGCTCCTAATTCAAGATCTAGTCAAGGCTGAACCTTCCACGTCCCTTACAGACCATTCATCACTGCCCCTCTGCCCACTCAACATCTCCTTTTAGCTCTCCAACTGTATCTACCTATTTTCAGGTCATTGGAAAATGTTTCGTTGCTTCCCCACTTGCACTTTGGCAATTTCTTTACTTTTTTTTGCTGTCTTGCATCAAACTACTCTGCTATCCTTACCTGCCTGTCCCTAACATCAACTTATTCAGGGTACTTTGTGCTTCCCACACAAAGTTGAACTTCACATTCTTTCCCAACAGAAGTAACCTTTGAAAACGCCTCACAGACACAGGTGCTGGGTATCATGCATTAAATTTTCTCCAATCTAAGAAAAGAGCTTCAGGTTCTACCTATTCCACAAAAGCAGTCACTTTGGAACAGAATTCAGTTTTCTTAACAGATGATGCATAATTACGTGCTCCAATTTATTCATCAAGGTTTGAAGTTTTAGCAAGAGGCACCGCCATTTGCAGGAAGATATCAGGGGCTCGCTGCTTCCCCCCAGAGATGCCCTGCCTGGCAAGGGCACGTGCCTGCGCAGAGCGCTCCCACCCAAGGAGGGCAGCTGCAGAAGGGGACAGGCTGGTAAATGGAAGCCATATCGCCCGACTAAACTTCTCTTTGCTTATCTGTGATTAGCGAATGGCCCCTTTGGGACTTTTGTCAGCTGCAGCCTGCTGCACGGCTGTGAAGCCAATCAGTAACCTACAGATTACCCCCAACTCCTCCATGCCAATTTAGCATAACTAAATGGATACTTTATTCTCCTGCTGCTAATGGAAAACGCATTTATCCCCTTCTTTTCCTGCAGCAGGTTCAGCATTATACAACCCTGAACCGCTATTTATAAAATCAGGAGTACATAAGCCAAGACACTCAGGACTGAAAAAGGAAGCCAGCACTGAAATGGCACCAACTCCATCCAGCTAAGTAGGCACTTTTCACACGGAGCCTTCCCTTTCCAGCATTTACAGCTTTCTCAAAGTTACACTGAATTTCAAGCTAATAGCTTGTTTTCAGATTGCATTCCTGGTCTAAAAATGCAAAATGTCTAGTATAAACTAAACTGATTGATTAAAAGAAGTCTAAAGCCTGTCCATAAGTTCTACTGTTAAATTGTCAGCAAGAGTCACCAGCACCCACTGTAAGACAAATATGACTCTATGATATTCCTTTTCCTGGACTATCAAAGAGTATTTTTTTAAACAGGAAAATAAGTTATGACTAATTTTGAAGAAAACAAGCATTCCCATCCGTGCAAAGTATGCTCTATCATGCAATTTGCAAGCAGTACCTGTATTTGGGCAAGACCTCCTTGAAGCAGAGCCCACAGGCTTCAACACATACGCACCGAAGGAAATACTTATAACCTGAAACAATTACTATACAATATGAGCTGTTGAAGCAAGCTGTCTTTGTAGTCCCAAATAGTATTCTCCAGCAAAAACCAGAACTTTGCACAAGTTTCTTAAAAACAAGCAACAATTGTGCTATCTTGACAATTGGTAGCATCTAGTCTACAGCACTAATGACAAGCATGCAACTTTGATTTCTCCTACCTTCAAAGCAGAAAGCAGAAGATATTTTATAAAATGCATCTTCTTCCCCTAATTGCCTTTGCATGTCTTGTACTGTTGTGATAACTGTCCTTTGCTTTACCATTCAGGCCAGGTAGATCTTTCCCTTGATGGCTATTGAGAGGCACTCAGGTAAGCCTGCATATGCTGATGTAGGTTCTGCCACTCTGGATTTCTATTTTCCTCTAATTTCTCACTGCACAAGTAGCAATCATGATAGATGCCACCGTGTTTACTCAAGAAGGAGCTCCCCAAGAGAAATATTCCACATTCCTCACCACAATGCCCAAGTTTAAACACTCCAGTGGTGGAGTATAGGGGAGCAGGGTGGTTTTCAGGATTTTTTCTTCTTTCTGTCCCCTCAAAAAGCCATGTCTAACATCAGCTTATCCTTTTCGCTGTGGATGCTGAGATACCAGAGGCACTTAGCTGTGCTATGGGAATGACTTCCATAGCAGTGGGCCAGTTGCTGAGAAAGCAGGGGGGGATTTGTGGTTGACAGCTCCAGTTCAGAGGACCCCAACATTCTCGAGAAGGATTTGTGGATTTGACACCAGCTCCATCACAGGCCAGCAGAGAACGGCACACGGGGGAGACTGGCTCTCTGCTGCCCTATGCGGATCAGCAGATGGGCTGCTATGCTGAACTGACAGGAGCTCTTCCAGCATCAACACACTCCTTCCTGGCTATAAATACGTTTCACTTACCTAGTCCGTAAAGCAGAGACGAAAGCAACTAAACTTGCTTTTGACCAACTGTGATGCAGCAATTGATGAATCAATTCAGATGGGATGAATCAACTACAGATTTGTGCTTTTAGCAGATAGTGCTATTTGGATTCTCAGAAGGTTTCCAAGCTCATGAAAGATATTGATGGTTAGACATGAGAAAATGACTATTGAGATAGTAAACTCACAGTATCTGTCCATACAGCCTGTCTCTTGCCCTGGAATTTATTAGCTTTCCATTTCCATTTCATTTCTTTTGAATGACCATGCATCTAGCAAGTGGGAACTGCTTAAATCTACATATATTTGGCAATTAAACCTCTGTTACCAGTTTTCTAATCACTTCAGATACATCCTAGGTAAATACAAGGCTCAGGTTTTGTAGACACCACCACAATGAATGACCTTAGAGAAATGGGAGTAATTTTCAAAGTGATTCTTTGTTTCCGATTCCAGTTAACTGTTAACTTTCCCCTAGCTGAAAAAAAAAAAAAAAACCCAAATATTTTATCAGAAACATCTAGAATTTTCCTTTTATACAGGGAGGGCAGGAAAAGAACTTTACATGGGTACAGTTTCTTCTATGCCAAGAAAAATCTGCCAATGCTAATTCAGCAAGAGTACCTCAGTCCTCACAAAAAAAAAAAAAAAAAAAAAAAAAAAAATCACCCAAGAGGAGCCAAAGAAAGGAGGTAAAAGAGTGATTTAATTTCTCACCATGTTTTCTTATGATAACATACAGCATCACATCAAGACACTATGATGACAGAATGCACTCAGACCAGCCAATTATTTTTGTAGAGTACAGGAATAAAGCATTTACCGGCAACATACAGGATCTGGGTTTTTTGCTTTTCTGTCTGCTTATCTAAGGTTTTTGTAACTCTTCTTGATGCTGTAGTCTGGAAACAGCTGCCTGCTCACTTGCACATGTGTGTTTTTTGTCTCATGCTCCAACTCCTGAAACCGAGAAGAGGAGGTGGACTGCATAGTACAGGCATTATTCGGGGGACTCTACCTGGAGAGACCCAGCCTGAGAGCTCCTGAGGCGGCTATCACTTGGCCTCCAGAAGTTTCTTATCTGGTTTATACATTCAGACAACCCCAACTTGGCAGCTCAGGCAGCATAATAAATTCAGGCTCGTAAGACGGGTCTTGAAGCATAACACCGCAAAGTTCAGCCTTCAGGCCATTTACCTAAGCCAGCTTCTCTGTACATGCGCATGTGAAAATAGTGCTGAACGCTGAAACTCAAAGATAACAGATAAGGAAAAAGTTTTGTTTCCTTCTAAATGTACTTGCAGCAGAATAAACAGTCTCAGGATCCTTATACACAACCATGCCAGCTTTTGAAATTAACATGTAGAAACAGAAACTGGAAAGAAACTTCCTCATCTTCTAAAAACAGTGGAATTTACTCAGCCTACTAGCATGTGTCCCCACAAACAGGAAAAATATACAACTGTAAAGCACAGCAAGAACCTTCTGAGCTACAGAAATATTACTCCTTTATCAGCAGGATTGAAACTCTTCCAGAATCAAACTGACTTAGGACTTGCATAGATAAGAAAACATTAATTAAACACAGGTTGGCTAACATGTTTTTAAACATTGTTTAGCATCTAGTGCAGACCAAGTAGGTGATGTTTAAAAATATCTTAGCTGACTGTGGTTAATTCTACTTGGGAGTCTTTGCCTGAAGGTTTGTCTTGACTAGAATTTGAAGGTGCAAGTTGCAACACGTTGACACACTTTCTAAAGCTCCGGCGCACATAAGGCAGCAAATGCTTCTAACGTATGCTAGCTGGTCAAGTCAAAGCTTAGGCTCTTAACTTGCTACCACATGTGAAACCTACACCTTGCATTTCTTCATTAGAACTTTACCTCTTGGAATTCAAGCTGGAGCAACTGAGGAAATTACCTACTCCAGCTGTTCAAATATTCAGAGCTGGCAGATGGATGAAGAGCGCTCATCGGCTTCCAACCCAACGTCAGCCAGCTATTTTTGAAATACCAACACAGGACGTCTACACTGGCTGCCTTTATCACAGAGCAGCTGAAGAAAGCTCTTGGCTTGTTCCTCAGTCTCTGCTGGTGGGGCTGAATGGACAGACATGGGGTGGTAACATCTCCAATCATATCAGCTAGTTTTCACAAGAGGACGTTTAACCAGTCTCAGTTACCACACATCAGCTAACACAAGGTATCACGACAGCTTTTCTCACTAGGATTTATCCCTACCTTTTCCGCTCAAAACAAGCCCTGTGCCTCCAGCCTCCCACTACAAGTCCCGGGACTACTCATGTTTATGAAAGGGAGAGGAACTGTACCAACTCATCAGTGTTCGCATGCTACCTTGAAAAGAGAATTTTAAAAGACCTAGCACTGAAGGACAAAAACCTCCTTCCACCAAATGCTCCACAGCAAGGTGAGGAAAGACACTGCATCCCAAACTAACAGCTCAGCCTTGGTGGCCTTGGCAGAACTCCAAGACATGTCTTATTCATAAAACTGCAGTAATAAAAAAGATAGACACTCCCTCTCCCTCCTCAAGGATAATACAACTCAGTGCTGATGCAGAAATTAAAAGGAAGGGGACCATCTCAATTACACACTGAAATAGATACTACAAAAGCAAGCAGCTGTGACATTTCAGCCAGGTGGCCATCTTCAGCCGCAGTCAAGAGGAAAAATAACTCTAGACATTTCCCTTGCAGATAGTTCCTGATTACAACCTTATGGCAAAAACACCTCATTTCCATTGCCAGTATGCATTTTAATTAATCCTTATGTTCTTAAAATACATTTTGACAATTAAAAGCCATGTTCAGAGACTCTGGCTGAGAAGGGGAGATGGGTTTGAGATGTTTAAGCAAGATCTCTTAGTGCTGTAATCAGCATGGATAAAATTCAAGCAAATTCTCAGTTGTACTATTTCTTTTCCTGAAAAGTTAGCTGCACACGTGCTGTCTCTCACTCACTGTTTATTCATCTCTCAAAAAGGAGATTACCATTGTCCTTCAGAAAAGAAAAAACTTTTATTGACCTAAATCTTCCTTTTATCACTTTATTTCCCTAACTATTTTCACTAGCTATTAAATAAAAACCTTAATAAAGTTTGTACCTGTGAATTAAAAAAAAATAATCTTAGGGTAGCATCACAGAAGAGAGACTGTTTTGTATCATATATGAACAAAGGCAGAAACACAACAGACCTCAGCACACATCTGGGAGTTAATTGAGCACCGCTGTCTCCTGATGCCTTCAGGAGTGATTACTTTCCCTGCAGTATGACTGCGCACAACACGGTCTTCAAAACCCCGACAGTCAGACGGCATCCTCCCCAACCCTTGCTGGAGAAGCTCAGAGCCCTACCCCGAGGGTGACTGGCTGGGAGGTGACCAGTGCTCCCCTTTGGAAAACCAGTGCTGGTGTCACATGCAAACTACAGGCAGAGAGCAGGACCACTCGCTGTCCTCTGCATCCCTGCTGGCTCTCACATGGACACGCAGCCAGACAGCCAAAACCTTATCATCTAAACCTTACCCACCAGAACAGGGCACAGAAGACAGCAACATTTTAAAGGGTTGAGACTGGAAATCAAAACAAAGTTAAAAGGTCATTAAGTCAAGGAAACTTTGGCTTTACTCAAGTGGCCACGAATAAAAGTCATTTTGATTTGCCTTTCTTGATGAGAGAGTGCCTTTTTAATGAACCCAGCAGATCATTCACTAATACAGTGAATGGAAATCATATAGTTTAAATCTTTCAGATCACTTTAGATAACTTTAAATATTAGAAGGAACTGCAACCATTTAAAAGAACATCAAAACATAACACAGCCTGGCTCTTCTAGTTAAAAATTCACACTGGAAAATGGTTTTTGCTTTCTAAAACCACTGCATTATCTAACTATATTTCCCTCTTCTAGCTTTCTATAAATACTTAAGGTGCGGTTAGAAAACTGTGGCCAAGTTCTTCAAGGATTTTTAGTTTCCATATCAGTTCAGGGTTGCAGCATATTTACATTAACATTTTCTGGAGAATACACTTCATTAACTGCTGTGGCAAAACCCTTGGTGGTCTGCTCCTCGCTGACTCTGACCATTGCTGTTTCAATCATTTGCAAATTACTTCCAGATGGGTATCAGTTACACAGAGACGGAGAATTTTTATAACATTTATAAATAGTGCAAGAATCCTACGGACATATGATAAGTGTGCTGTGCAGGGACATGCACGACGAGGGGCACGTGGAGCACATAACCCAATGGGCAGCTTCTGGCCATGGACAAGTTGGAATCCCCTTGCTTGTACCTGCGAGTAACACCCGGGTAGGACACTATCTCAAAGGTACAAAACTCAGATTGTACCTGTGGTGTGGTTTAGCCCCGGTCACCACATAGTTTCTTACTCTCCCTCCCCCTCCCCAGTGGGATAAGGAAAAGAACTGGGAAGAAAGGAAAACTCTTGGGTTGAGGTGAAGACAGTTTACTAGAATAGCAAAGCAAAATTACAATAATAACAGAACATAAGGATATTAAAATATACAAAACAAACAACGCACGATTTCTAACCACCCGACGTCCCAATGATCAATACAGCTCATCCTGAGCAGTGATCACGGAAACAAAACTGAGCAGCAAGCAAAGGACCAAGATGGAGAGAGAGAGAGAGAGAGATACCCCTTCCCCAGCCAACTCCACTTACATACTGAGTGTGAGGTTTATGGCATGGAATACTCTCTTTTGCCAGTCTGGGTCAATTATTCTGGCTGTATCCCTCCCAGCTTCCTGCACCTGCACTTTAGCAAGACCTGGAAAGCCAGACAGCGTCCTTGGTCTCATTAGCAACAACTCATAACATCAGTGTGTTTATCAACATTCTTCACATCTGAAATCCAAAACACATCAGCTACTGAGAGGAAAATGAGCTCCATCCCTGCTGAAATGAGGACAACCTGCAAATTTGGTACTTTGTAGGCGAGTCAGTTCCCTAAACACAGCAATTTAGTGCCATTTCAGATGCCTTCTTCCACCTGGCCCCAAGTGCCACTCCAGGCAGCCACTGGTCTCCCATCTGCGTCAGACCTGCCAGTCTCGTGTGGGTGTCTCTAAAACCAGCACAGGATGCATACATTGAAGCACCCAGGCCACTCCCCCTTCAGGGACACAGAAAGCACCTTTTAATTGAGCAGTTAGCTTTTACAAGTCTAGTACACTGCTTCTTTCACTTTTATTCACTAGTGTTCATTTTAGGAGTCAGAAAATGATCCCCTGAAGTCTCTTCAGGCTACCAAAGAACTCACCGCATTAAGGAAATGACCACCCCCATTTTAAATTACTCCTATTGCATTTTTTAATCCCATACTCTCCATACGGGCACTGTGTAAGACTCAGCTGCCTACATAATACATCTAATTGCCTGCAATTTACATCCAATTAATTTCTGTGATACTATTTTGCAATATTAAGTCTGCCAGGGGCTAATTGCCCAGAGCATTTGATAAATGGCAGAGGTAAAGCAGGGTATAAAGAGAAAGGTGTCCGGGACTGTCCTCTGGATGAAGACCTACTAGAGTCCATGGTGGCGTGGCTATTTATTGCATTCCCATTAAGTTTGCGGGATTTTCATTTGCTTTAGGCATGTAATTCTTGGGAGAAGTTCTAGATGGAAAAGTCACTTTTAGCACGGATTTCAACACCACTTTGCTTTAACTGTCTCTTTTTCTTTGGCGTGGAACACCCAGGTTTCCGCGTTGAAAAAGCGACTTTGCTAGCACCTGGCAGTCAGAATTTGGATCTCTTCAACTATAAATAAAAATCAGGAAGAAAGTCTGAAAATCATCTTAGAGTGGAGAGGGAAAATTGTGGTTGTACAGTGGGAAGTACGACAGTTTGTTTTTTTCTGTCCACAACCAGCAAAAAGAAGGACTGAGAAACATCTGTACCTTGTCCCATAGAGAAAAAGGAACAAGCAGAACGAAGCCAAAACTTGTCATGACTGGTGCTGGTCATTTCTATCAAAGAAGGAAGCTGCTTTTGTTTGAATCTACTTTATTATATTCCCTCTAAGAAGAATGTGAACTGAAGCAAGGGAATCTGAAGTTCACTTGTGCATGGATGACCATAACCAGGTCTTTAGAGAAAAGGAAGAAAAGTCCTCATTTCACTACTGGTGGGCACGGTCAGAGCCTCTGCAAATAGGCTTCAAATTCAAAGCAGGCTGCTGCTGCGAAACATTAACAACTCACAGGTCTCAGTTAATGGTTTTCAACTGAGAAATACTGTACATAGATACTGCCTACTCATGGCTCTGCTCTCATGGGTGTTTTCCTGTCCTTCTGCATCTGTGACAGCTGTTGAATTGGAGAGTTTTTCTTTTTAACCTTTCTGGAGACTCTCCTACCTCTGCAGCTTTAGGAAGTAACTCACACACAAAATGAAAATTGTATTATTTTCTATTGTAGTAAGGAATTATGATTGACTCAAATATGTCCAAGCATTTGGCAAGTATCATTTTTACTGTAAAGCTGTTGGACTTTGGTTTTTTTTGGTGGGTTTTGCTGGAATTTAAGGGGGACAACGAGGTACACATAGTAAATGGCTCTTAGGCAATAAGCACAACAGATGATGGCTGAAGGCTCTGCCTTTTCTCTTTACCTCCTGACACACCCCAGGGTTTATGGAAGTTACACAATACGCACACCCACCAGTTAGGTTTTATTGCTTAATTACTTATAGGGAAAAAATGAAGTCTCCCACAGTCATCTGAAGTTGGGAAAACAAAATTGTTTGTTTTTTCAACTTTTGGTGTGAAATATGACTACAAAGAATTTGGAAAAAACTGGACTACAAATATAATCTAACAAAACAATATACAGACATATAGCAGCGTATATTATAAAACACAAAAGAATGTTGGCTAGTATATATTCTGAGCTAAGGAAGCCTCCCCAGGCCTCTAATTACTTTTTTTAATTGACTACTCATGCCACAGAGCCTTTCTTAAATTGTGTCAATTACACACACGCACCATCTGAAATCCTGGTAAATTTGTTTTCCTTCATGAGGGATTCTCAACTATATTGAAAATCTAAGCAGTACCTGCAATCGGAGGGAATAAACCAGAACCTGTAAAGTCAAAACAATGCTTCACTACTTCGTAACGGTTTGTATCCCTGGGGAAACAAGCTGTTCTTTCCCTAAGGTGCATTTATTGAAAAAATCTCTCAACACAGCATTCACAGGTCCAGTCCAGCTGAAGTCACAAATAAGGACAGCCCTACTTTATTTGAAATGCTGTTTGATATGAGAAATGCTACTATGACACTGTGAAAACAGAGAAACAAAGCAAACTGCAGTAGTTTTGTCTTATCTACTGCTTACTACTGGAAGTTCTCAACACTCTCTGGCAAAGGTTGAACCATTACCCTCTCTTCATAGATAAGGAAACTAAGGCACACAGAAGTCACTTGTCACATAATAGTTCTTACAAGAGTAGTAATTGAAAATCAAAGCCTTCTCCCTGTTTATTGACACTGAAACCCAATCTAATCCAGGGTTATGTGTGAAAGGGTGCTTCAACTTTGCAAAGGCATCTCAGTCAAGACTTCGGTTCAGCAAAACACTGGGCACATGAGCCTTAGCACAGCTCAAGGATTCAGAAGTCCAAGTATTACCTAATTAAAACCTAAAAAAAGACTGAGACAAGAGGGAGATGGGAACTGGAGAGAAAACTGCCAGAGAAACTAAGAAAAAGAAACCCTGTACCATAGGACTTGAATTGCTGATACAGGTCAGGATGGGCTTGGGAGCGCTGCATCTGCAGCTTACAGGAGTAATGGGAGCAAGCTGCTCAGTACGTGAAACAACATATATTTTATGGACGTTACGCAACAGCTATACTGTAGCTTCACTGGAAACAATGGTAATTACACACCTCTCATGTTATCTTTGGATAACACTGTAATTAGTATGTGTCATCACTCTAGCCATGATTAAAATAATTACCGTAAAAAGTCCCTTGTAAGTAGCATTTATTGTTCCGGTTTCCAAACATGTACAGGATTTTTTTTTTTTTTTTTAAAGTACAATTGCCTTCTCCGTTTGCAGGTCTACTCAACACTATTTCTCCACCCACCTGCCACTTTACGCTGCCATCTGATGTTGTAGCGAAATTTTAATGTATGTGAAATACTTACAGCTCTTCCAAGTAGGGGAAGTTCTTGAACGCATCCTCTGGTAGCCTTGTAATGTTATTCATGCTGATATCTCTGTAGAAGAAGAAATACAGATCTATCAACAAACAAAGGTTTTTTTTACACTCTAGGAAGAGAAGGAGAAAAAGAAAGCCTAATCAGACAATATGATAACAGAAAAAAAATATTCTACCATCACACAGTAATATCACTTCCTAGAAATTTGCATATTAAACTTTCAAAGCACAGTAATTTGAGAATCCAGTTCTGGCAAAGATTTTGATAATCAAAAGTTGATAAAAATATTTTCTGATACCTCTCAGTAAAAAAAAAAATTACTGTGAAACTACAGAGTATGCACGTATGGATGAGTCTCTACCGTACTGTTATCCCCAGTACTAATTTTTACCAACTTATACATACATGCAATTTCAATGATGATTAAGACGGCTCTAAAACCACAGCATATGAAAAAAACTAAAAAGACTGTGACCACCCACCACGCAAATTTTCATCCCACAATGTCTTTAAAAAAGGGAATACATTCATTGGGATTTAATAAAGAGCTTCTGGCAAACACGGCTTCTGGAACAACTGACAAGAATAGCAAAAACATGTCCTAGCTCTACCACATTTTTTTTTCCCCCCTACAAAACCTATAGAAGTCCTTGAGGTAATAGTTTTAAGCAGATTTCATTCTCAGTCCGTGAGCAGAGACAGACTGGCAGCAAGTGCTTACATGATAGGTATGCAGACCTGTTTGGCTTTTTTCTTTCCGAAGGAGCAGTAAGTGGCAAACGTGGTGCCATCACCTCGGTTCACACCTACATAACCATCACAGATAATCCAGTCCTAAAGCAAGTTATTACTCAATGTGAGTAAAAGTAGCACAAAAACAATTCAGTTTGATAATTAAACTAATAACTGCCTAACAATTGACGACATAACCCAAGTTCTTACTTTCTACTTGGTTACGGCTTTTTTTTTTTTTTTTTAAATATGTAGTTTGACAAGCAATTCCGTGAGACTCATTAGTACAGCCCTCCCAGGTTCCTTCTGCCTCTTGTCTTCCACACGTTGTTCTCTAGCATTTATGTGCCACCTCCCCATGGTGTATCTTGGGTAAAAAGCAGCCAAGCAAAACCAAACCACCCCTTCCATCTCACTAACAGTCAACAAGTACCACTGAAGGTCCCACAAAGATCTGAAGGACTGGTGACTGCGTGCTGGACAGCAGATTTTGTTTGCCACCTGAAAAGTTCAACCTCAGAATAAAGTACCAGCCCTCGCCTACTGCTGGGGCAGATGTTCTTAGCCCATCCACAGCCACCACTGTTTTCCAAACATCTGCCTCAACTGGAATTATCACTTCTGATGAGGCAGAGAAAAGTCAATTTAGACTCTTCCTGCTATACTGGAAGGGTACAAATCCCTGAAGGGCCATTTTGAAGCAGCACAAAAAGAGCCCCCTTGAAAAACTATGAAGTTTCACATCCAGGGTATCTTCCACAGCTTCCCTGCCAGGACAGGACTCGGTCTTGACGTTGGAAGGTTCAGAGTCAGGGCCACTTCTGAGGAAATGATGTCTCATGACATTGGTGCCTTCTTTCATGCTGTGATGAACCAAATGCCACGTCAGTACCATATAACCTACCAAAAATCTTGCAGCAGCTAATTAAACCACTTTTTGCAAAGACTGCCCACATTATTCCTCGAATTGCCAGACCATAATGGCTAACAGCTCATTCTAAAAAGTTTCTTTATTTATACTGACAACAGAATGCACTATATAAAAAAAAAAAAAAAAAACAAACCCAACCACCAAAAAAAACCCAAAAAAAAAAACCCCAAACAACCACAACAGCCTTCCACAGTTACTGGGGAAAAAGTGTTTTTTTTTCCTCACAGCAACTGACAATGTCAACTGATGTCAGTGAATTTACACTGAGATTAACAAGTAACTGGCACTGGCTCTGCTGCCCCCGACTGAGCAGCACAGGCCCCCAGCCACCCCCGATGTGAACACTGCACTCTTACGTTAAATCTAGGATGCAATGGTTTCTTCAAACTGAATGTTTATTAAATAGCAGGCCAAAACTCCATTTCTCATACCTCTGTGTAAATCAAGAGAGTTATTCCTCAGCAGCTGTTACGAGCATTCTAACGTAACTCAAGAGCAACGGAGATCAAAATAAGGTTCAGCATGTACAAAACAAACCCAATTGTGAGAGATGACTGAGAAAATCCACTGCAGCACAACTGACTCCTTCACTAAGCTCCAGAAGGAGCTGAACTGGAGATGATTTATTTCTAAACTCTACAGCCTGTGTGTTTTAAGGGGTGCTTTGTGTCTCAGCAGCAGCTTGGGTACCGTGCGATGCTGCAGTTGCTGCTGGGGGACATTTTTCTTCTTGCTCAGGAAAGTAAATACAAGTATCAGATACATGAATTGTCAGCTGTCTGCTCCACGGGAGACTGCAACTTTTATTCTCCCTGCCCCCCATATACATTTTTCAAATTGTCATGAATACACACGATTCACACATCCAGGCCAGTCCTCTCCTTTCCAGAGGACTACACATCCCCTTCCAATATCAACTGGGAAGCATTTAAAAAGGGTAAGAAGAGACCTTATATGAGTCCTAAGAAACTGTAACCTGTGCAAGAAAATCACAACTTTCTCAGAAGACTGCCCAGGTGATATAAAACCCTGGTATCATATAAACTGTATTAAATGGTGGTAGCAAAAATAAGTCAACAGCACATGTAATTAGAAAGCACTTTATGAACGGCTGTACATCACTTCATAAAGGATTTTGACTGCAACCACATTTGTTGCACAGTGTGATAGCTCTTTAGGACAGGAGTAAGAAATCCCTTCCATCTGAAAGCAACGGTCTTGAAGTTTCGAGAGCTATAAATGCCCAGAAGTGTCATATGCAATCCTAAATGAAGTCAATGGAAACCATGTAGACGTACCACATTTCCGCTCTCTCTGGGATATGAAATTAGCAAAAGATAGTTTTTGCCAGCAGCTCCAAGTGTTAGCATCCAAAATTTTAATATGGGGAGTAGACTCACTGGATTTAAGCATGAAACAGAACACCTTAATAACGAAGATTTGAGAAGCATGATCAATATACACAAACTCTGCTGAAATTTATTTTCAGGAAAACTGCATTTATACCAAGAAACAGGTGCAAAGACACATTGCAATTCTGTCTTTAGCATTACGATGTGAATCTTCAGGGTCTGCTCATCGTGATGCCTTGCTACAACGTTGATTTGCAGACTTTGGGGAACATCAAGCCACCAACTTTCAAAGTTTCTTAATGACCTTCATAGAAGTTTTAACTCAATTTTTGTTTAACTTTTTTGTTTAAAAACATTATATAAGAACAGTTTTGCTGTAGAAATCACAAACTGATTGCCAATGCCTACAGAGTTGGGGAGATCACACTTTGAAAAACTGCTGGGAAAAAAAATTTAAAAAAACTTTCATTGTAAGGGATAAAGAAGGTGAAAACACACTAATCTTATGTGAAGTGCACTACCAGCAAAAAAGCAACCAAGGTAAAAGGAAGAAAACAGAAGGAATTGTACAAGCCAAAATCAGACACTGTTTTTGTTGTGTATATGTACACATAAATGAAAATTATTATTTTATTTTCATTTCAGTCCATATAATATCCTCAGTCAAAGAATGAGTTCATGGACAGTATTTGCTGGTAATAAAATATGAAGTAGTTTATGAGCTTCAATGCAAGTAGTTACCAACAATATTAGCAAGCAGATACCCATATCACTGAAATTAGATGAATTAATAACTACTCTCTAAAAATGTTTGCATAGTCCATTTGGAAGACACTTTTAGTAACACAAGTTTTACAGGAGACCTATAACAAAAATAGACTAGCACCAAACATTATGACAAAATAATGACAAATACTCCCAAAAAAACCACTGTCCAAAACAAAAGTAGCACTTCCCAAACTTCTATTGCTTTTATTTTTTAAAATATTCATTTTAGTATTTCTACAATTTCAAAAAAACAAATCACTCTATGCAGAATCAAGGAGGCTGTCCACATAATAAAGATGAACTATTCCTACAGGCCTTGGATAGGTCAAACAAATCTCCACTGAGAAGCTGCCCTGCTCCGCACGGTCTTCCACCTCTACCAGAAAGACCTCAGGTCTATGAGCCCAGAGCTCATTTAAGGTCCTAACATATAAGATAAAGTTCTAAGAACTAACAAAACTAATATTTAAGAGTCCTTTCCCGACCTCTAGCAGTGTCCATGGGCATGTTGCTATCAGACAACAGAAGGATCACGTCAGCAGTTGCCTGATGTTCCATTTCAGCAGGGCTATGCTGAAGGTCCCATTCTGGATCAGGTTATTGTGTCCAGACATAAGCCTCCTAAGAACAGCACAACACTCACAAACTTTTCGATAACCATTAAAAAAAAAAAAACAAAAACAAACAAATAAAACACTAAAAAAAAAAATCCCACAGTTGCCCTAAATTTCACTGGTACACTGAAGTTCCAACTCAGTATCTGAAAAACTTATCTTAAATTTCTTGTTCTGTCGTCACTTTGCAGTGTGATCTATCAGCCCCAGCAACCTACAACTCTGTCTTGAAATTAAACTCAGCCCCATGCGTGCATTTGGGATGTCTTCACCGGGAAGCATAAAATAGACACAACTGCCTTAAGAGGGAAAAGAGGAGGACAGGAATGCCATGGTTTTACACTGTAGATTCATCAGGAAAACGAACCAGGAGCCAGGGGCAGACCTGCACCTTTCAGCAGTTAGGCATTAACTGGGCTTATCTGTACGGAGCAGCCAGGCTCAATCTTCGCTCACTAACCAACTTTAACCCAGGCAGGTCAGGGCGTGATCGGGCAGGGAGCTGGCATCGAAACTAAAATGCTGAGCAGCCGAAGGTGGTAACCTCTTTAGCAAGAGGAGGCTGCATCTCGGGGATAGCATGAATCACAGCCTTATAGTTACAATGAGTTTCGCCATTTCAGGTAAGAGAGATGTTAACGCCAGAATACAAACCCCGCTGTGGCCCTTCCTGCAGGTCTGAACGACAAATAAGGCTCACGCACTCATTCAGAAGTACCTTCTTCCAGGAAGCTACTACAGAAAAGGAAAAAAAAAAAACAAAACAAAAAAAAACAAAACAAAAAAAAAACACACACCAAACCTAAACCAAGTAGCTTGAGGAAGCCTACTGAAAGTGTTATTTCACCATCCCAGGTGCTGCAGAGACTAATTTTTTTACAGGCCAAATGTGGAAAGAAAAAAAAAAAAAAAAAAAAAAAAAAAAAATCAAGCCACGGTACTCCAGCAGTTATTTGCTATCTTCAGCCTGCTTCAGTAGATTCTTCCAGGTTACTCTGACAACTACTTTAATCTTCACTGCCAGAATTCTAGATCCTGATGGAAAGCTTTGGTTCTTTTTTTTGGTTCTGTTTCTTTTTGTTTGTTTTTGTGTGTTTGTTTGTTTTGTTTAAGGATTCTTTATTCTACCACTACCCAAAGGCAAACTTCCCCAGGCTCCAGGATGAGCAGAAATACTTCATATCTTGAATGGCAACTTACTAATTCTCTCACATTAAAAATAAATAAATAAATAAAAACTCTCATTTATCTTTAGAAAGTGGCCTAAGCCACAGCTTTCATCAGTGGTATCACACAAGAGAGAATTAGATAAAATGTACAGCATCTCCTGCAGGACACAGATCGCTTTCTCTCTCATTTCAAAGTACTGCCTCTGCCATAAAATAGCCTGACCCTTCTTAGATTCATCCTAAATGTATTTCCCACTGATTGCCAGAGCGGGATTCTGGCTAGAAAGGACAGCTGATCAGAGACAACGGAAACAGAGGAGGGGGATAATAATTCTTGCACAAGAAGAAAAGCTGCAACAACAAAGAGGGACCACAAAATGGGAAACACAGGCTTCCTGTAGAGGGGTACAGAAAGGACAGGCAAAAATGATAAACAAATTAGCCCAAGATATAGGCAGAGAGTAAAAGCTAACAATCCACAGTAACTGATGGGCATTGAAAAGAAAAACGACGCCGGTCCATCTGGACTGACAGACATCTAGCTGCAACAGCCTTTTTTTTGACAAGACCTATTGCTCTTCACTGCATCTCCCCAGCCAAAGGCACACAAACTTTAGGCAAAGAAATCTTCCTCACTACCCATCTCTGGTGTGCTGGCACGTCTCCTAAAACTCACAGGAGATGCTGGTGCTAGGCTTTCTATCCTGTGTTCCAACACTTGATCTGCACAGAACCAGGGGCACACACAGCTTCCCATCACATTGGGGTTCTGCATCTGAAGGCACACTAGCGACCTCAAATACTCTACTTTATGAAAAAGATCTTAAGCCAGAAAGACATGAAATAGGTAGCTACAAAAAAAAAAGGAAAATCAGATCTCAGTTGAACCCAATCTAGATTGGCTGCTTGAAAAATAAAAACAAAATACTCCCCTGTGCTCCCCTGCACTTCATTAATAGCTAACTTCTTTTTGGGTCTCCACCTAACCTCTATCTTTTGTGAAGTTTAGAAGAGAAGGGGGAGAGGGAAGGAGAGAGGAGTGTTTGTTGAAGGAAAGAAGATCATGTTTCAACAAGGCACCTCTAAAATCCTATAAAATACTCCCTCTGAGCAAGCTTAACCTGTTTGCTGATAGATAATAGCATGTAATACTGTAGGCTCCATTCAGTCTTTTCCAAGGTCTGGGCCCTCTGCCACTGAGTTATTTAATTATGACACTTACGAAATGATTTAGGCAGAGCTATCTATATTTGAATAAAGCCCTCCTACCTACTTGTACAAAACCATTAGGTAAAAGGTCTTAATCTTATGTAAAATTCCCCAGGTAGTAAACCCAATCCAGCTTCAGAAGAACTAGGAAAAACTGGATCTGTTAATTTTTTTTAGAAATTATGCTAAATAAGACAGGCTGCTGCAAATGCAAATCAACATAACACTGGAAAATACTCAGTAACAATTAGCCACTCATTGTCACTGGGACCACTGATACGTGGATAATGTCCCAATCATGTTAACATTGGTGAAGATCAACAAGACAAAGCAACAGATATTTTTCTTGGTATATCAGACCAATAATTCTTTGCCAATTACCCCCCCCAAAAAAAAAAAAAGAAAAGAGAGACAGAGGTATATGTAGCTATATGGCCATGGTCAGGACTTCGAATTTGGTCCAAGTCATATCCGCATTAACCACAAGAACTGCTTGGTGTTGTGACAGCTGGGAGAGGCAGGAGCTGCAGCAGAGGGTGGGCGTGGGGGAGAGGAGAAATCAGGGAAACTCAAGGTTAGACCAATCTAAGTTGTACTGCGGTCTTGAAGAAACACATTCAGTGTCAAACTCCTTGTAGGAACACGCTCACATGATGAAAACCAACGTAATTTTCAACCAAATCACACACCTCAGCAGCCAGTCCCAGGGAGACCAGGAGCTGAACTACACCCCTGGTTTAGACCTACTTTCCCATTTAGCCAGTTCCTTCAGGATGAGCATAAAACCACTGAAGGGACAGAGTCAATGAGTTTGCATTAACACTGTGCCATGCCTTCATCATACTCGGTACGCAATGAAAGCACAGAAAATTTAGGGAATCAGCAAGTAAATTCTAATTAAATTCATTGAATTGAAAATAAAAAGTGAGAGGGGTTCTTTTTTGTTTTACTGTATCTTCTTGATAACAAGAAGCAAACAATTCTCTTCCAGAAGCACCACCTCACAACCGCTTTGAACAGTGATAGCCTGCACTGTGAATCCAAGGAGTGCACTAACATTTAAGCACATACATTCCATGCAGACACGCCAACCCCAACAGCTAGAAATCATGAACAGGAGGCAAACACATATCAGGCAAAGGAAAGATTATGTTTACAGAGGAGCCTACACTTGGAAAGTGTTTTAGCTTGCAATGGTGTTTGAGTTTAAAAAAAAGTTAAATATGCTGAGCAATTGATTTCTTACATTTTACATACTACCTACACCTATTACCACAAGGTTTGGCTACCTCAGCCTATGCCATTAGCTAACATTTCTATGGCAACAGCACATGGATGCCCCAGTATGTTGTACTGGGTTTGTATTTAAAATTTACCTTCTCCCAGTTTCTGACAAAGCCTGCACAACTACCAGTGCCCACCTCCCAGTGGGAAGGGCCCAGCTCTGGGTATGACAGCAGCCAGGACTCTGCAGGATTAATGACTCCATGTCCTCCCATCTTTGCTGCCATGTCCCAACACATTTTTCTCCTGATCTTCGTCTGCTGTTCCTTTTAACATAGACAAAGTCGTTAACGATAAAACAAAATGGAAGATTTGAAACCAATTTTTGCATTAATGTAGACTTTTCTCCTTGTAACTCCATCTCTCCCCAACAAATTAAGTACAGTCCTACTGCCTCCAACACGTTCGCAGAGATCTCCTGTTCTATATTCACAGCCCATTTTGCAGTCACAAAAAGCCTGTTAGCCATGCCATTTTTTCGTTTATGAGCATGTTTCCTTTTCCACTTTTTCTAGGAAACACTCTTGTAAGAAAGGAAATATCCAAATACTTAAAGCCTTAGTCAACATCTGCTGTGACTGGCTAACTATGACACAGGTTGCATTCCCACCCAGCAAATACACTTGCCATTTCCTAAGTACCCTTTGCTATCTCTCTAACCAGCACAACATCTTATCATCCGCTGTTTGTATTGCAACAAGAAGCTAAGGGCCCTAGTTCAACATGTCAACGTGATTGGCGCTGTACAAATACACAGTTGGGGACACTCCTCACCTAGAAGGGTTTGCTGCTTAAATGGAGAAGACAAACAGCATGGGAGGGAAAACAGGCACACAGAGGTGAAGCAATCAGCCCGAAGCCGCCACTGGAACCCCCTCCAGCTGCCCCATGCTGCTCTCATGTGCTATCTCCAGCTACTACCCACCATCTCCTTTTCAAAACAAAGTAATTACCTTTATTTCTCCTTTCTTTTTAGCAAGGAAACAGGACAGGAGACTGTTCTGACAGTTTCTGCTTTGCTAGATTTGTAGGTTCCCCCACTTCACAGCAGCAGAAAGAAATTACATTCTAACAGATATGGAAGCAGCTTCTTTGCAATGTTTCCATCCACTTTTCTGTGGCTCAAACTAACTGGCACACTTGTGTGACCACTCCCTCGGGGACAAAGCACTTAATCTGCTTTTCCATGGAAATAATCAAACCTCAGACTACCCACCAACTCCGGCTATTAGAGGGGATTGAGATATTCAGAAGTTATAGGAAAATAAGGGTACGTGGAGCCCCTTTTCAGTACAAATATGAAAAAAAAGCGTATCAGTCCTGTTGATTCCAGTAAGCTTTTAGCATTTTGCTGAAGCATGACCTACAACATTCTCACTGACAGCCACAGAAAGGCTGAAAAATTTCCGACAGGTCTGTTCCTGCAAGAGAAGTAACATCCCCCTCTTTCCCCCACCATGTTTCTAAGTTATTTCTCCTGCCTCCTCCTTCCCATATCACATCAACCTGTTTGTTTTTTTTTTTTTTCTCCTCCAACATGATGTCTTAGCTTTCTTTCAGACACAGTAACCAGCTCTAATGTACCCTATTCATGTGTCAATCATGCCATCATCAAGATCTTGGAGGCAACAATACTTGTAGGCAAAGGCCCATTTTGAACCGGTATCTGAGTCACTGCAGGCCAGCCATTAAGCAATCACACATACGGTTAATGGCCTATGTTGACACATGGTGGGGAATTAACCCAGAAAAAAAAATTCCACTGCATTATTATGAAAGAGATTGTATCCTGGAATAGGAATATAGCGCAAGTTAACGTGCTCTTTGGTTAATTTTTAAGAGCCACACGTTTGGTGCGGATTACGGGGTGAAGGAAGGGCTTATTGTAAACTGGAGGAAGAAACAAAATGTCTTTCAGTGCAAGAGCATTTCTCTTACATAGTTACAAGATTATTTAGAGCAGAGAGTAGAACTATGCATTATTCATGGCTTTATAATTATTTACTCTGTGGAATACAGTAACGTCAGGGAACTCTGTACAAAAAAAAAAATCAGGCAATGAATGTGACAGGCACGTTAGTCAAGCCGTCCCAGGGCAAGACTATGCCGAGATCCTCCTCCTGTACCTAACAGTATCCATCACAAAATGTGAATAACCAACCTGTGCAACACCATGAAGTTGTCCACGGACAAATCCAAGCAGGAACTCAGAACATCCACATCCCTGATCTGCAACCAACCTCGCAGGTCCTCCTACCACCCATACTCCTGGTAGGGAGTTCCATCACAGCTACCCTCTGACTTGAAAGTTTTTAAAAATCATTTATAAAAAGGAATACAGTGATCCAAGACTCCAAGAGTAACTACAG
Source organism: Chlamydotis macqueenii (assembly GCF_036417535.1). Classification (NCBI taxonomy): domain Eukaryota; kingdom Metazoa; phylum Chordata; class Aves; order Otidiformes; family Otididae; genus Chlamydotis; species Chlamydotis macqueenii. Next base: position 65,909,167 of record NC_141560.1, on the reverse strand, counting down.
ATTAAAGTGTCAGAAAAGTCATTGTAAGTATTTAGTGACTACCCTCTCAGATTCACAGACACTTAAGGTAGCATAGACTACAGGGGAACTTCAGGAGAGCAGCAGAGCAGTTAAAATCTGTAAGGACCAACTTTTTTCAGAGGACCACTGCAAAGCGTCTTTGCCAGGCAGACGCATAATGTCTTGCAACTAGCATGGCAGTTGTTGAGGGGGGATCAGTCTAGGCAAGGTAATTATTTTATGCTGATTGCGTGTCTTCTGCACTTTGTCCAGCTTCTCTCCTGTCTCCAGACAGCACAGCTCAGGCTACACACAAGGATAAGGCAAGTTCTAAACCTGGCAGGGAAGCCTTTGTGTGCAAGTGTTCAAAATCCTCTCCTCCTATTAGCAATGCGTTTGCATTTCACTGACATGTCTTCCAGATACAGGAAACCATGAGGAACACTTTAACGCCTTCATCTCATTTAACAGTAGTCCCAGTAAATTGGCTGGAATAACAACTCTCCAGGTACAGGGCTTGAACCTGGGATCATCCCAGCCCAAATACATGTGTCTAAACCATTCATTACAACCATAATTTTTGGCAAGACTTGTGATTAAAAGCCAGTAATAGTAAGCACAGGGATTTTTTTTTTTTTTTAATCCATAGGTCTCCACACATAAAGGGAGAAAGAGAACACAGCAGCAGGTTACATGCTTGAGGCTTCAATCTGCTGCACCCTCCAGGGTGTAGCTGCATGATGCATTTTCTTTCTGACGAAGAAAATTGGCTTATCTTCCCACTGCTTTCCACCCCCACGGTGTAACTGATTACGGGCAGCCTGCTGTAATCAGATCACTATAATAATCTGGATTTAAACAAAAACATTTCTGTTTTTTGGCTTTTTTCTAAAAAAATCTGACGGGACTGGCTGTCCTCTATGTAGCATGGCCTCACAGGGAGCTGCATCAGCACAACTACGGGGCAACAAACTGCAGCGGCCGGAGGAAAGAGGAAAGGTACTGAAGGGGATAATGGGAACTTCACACCACAAGAACATGTAACATCTAGCTGCGCCTTCAATGAAATCAACACCAGATTGCCTAAAGGAGTTTTACAGAAAGGTATTTGCCATGTTTTAAGTAAATAAAGTTTAACACTGCGTTTGCGAGCAAGTTAAAATAGGGCAGTACTGCCAGGTGCAGCAATTGTCCTTACCATCACAGAGTCACATTGAACCAGCAACCACAAAGCTAACGATGTCATTTTTAAACGACTCTATAGCTTTGATTTTTCTTTAATGAGTTAAGTCAGCCCCAGGTTAGAGAGACATCCGAGTTTTAATTTAAAGCATGTATTGCTTAACTCAACACCGGCACTTCACGCATGACCAATGTTCATTACTGTTGAGGAAGTTCTCAAGCGTTTTTTCCTTATCGAAAACTTCTGTGAACAACCATTGCTGAAACACTAGGAACATCACCAAACTATGCGATCTAACCAGTTCAATGAGATCTGGGTCCTCCCCTCTCCAGTCTCACGTCCCTGCTGCACAACCACAAGCACCTACAAGGCACGTTTCGTCCCACTTAACAGCTTCAAGGGCAATTCCATAAAACTTAAACCGCCTCAACAGGACCATAGGGAGCCATGCTCACCCTTTGGACTCCAAGGACACCACATCTCGCTCCACCTAGCAACACAGTATTTACTTCAATAAACATTTCACACCAAAAGTTTCTCATTTCAACTCCAGACGCAGATCCACCGAGGTTCGGTTCCTTGCCCCAGCACAGACTCATTTGGTGGGTTTGGACAGGTTGCTTCCCCTTCCCAAAGCCCAGGTTCAAAGCAGAATAATGCTTTCTGGATCTCTGAGAGGAAGGGAGAGGATCAAGCTACCAATGTCTGAGCTGTCCAGGCAGAGTCTGGCACTTAAAACTGCTTAAATGGACAGAAAAACAGTGCTATCATTACACATATATTTTCATATAAAAATCTTCTGTTGCATTTTTCACTCTGACTTTTCACTCAGTTGCAAAAAAAGAACAAGAACGGCTACAAATACAATTTCATAAAAACGTCAACTTCAGTAACTCTAAGTACTTTGAATTTTATTCATTTTTCTTCTGGTTTATTTTGGTTCTCCTAGTCTGTTCCACCCAATGTTTAGAAAGCAACCTGAGCTTCCAAAGTCTGGGTAAGCCCTACATTTTTACAAGGCTACCAGCAAAAAAGCAAAACAAAGTTGGTGGATGAACACCGTCACTGATACCATAGAAGCCAGAAGACAAAATGTAAACATGTCAATCAGTCCAAACCTATATACAAAAGCTTTAGCATTTAAGATTTTTTTCACTTACATATAACATGTAACTTGGATGTAACTAAAAATTACTTCTGGCAAAAAAAAAAAAAAACAAACAACTTTTTCTGCAATACAGCACTATAATTACCCATATACTGTGGGAAAACTAGAAGCACACAGTACGCCTTTCTAGTGTCAAAATAGATTTCCTGGCAGCACCAGGAACGGTCTTTATAGAACCAAACATGCTTCTACATAGTGACTTTCAAGGCATCTTAAAGTAGTTGATGAAGCACGAGCAGTTTTGGTAAGACATAAAACTTAGGTTTTAGAAATTCTTGATCATCAATTAACTTTAACAGAAGAGTAATTTCCATTTTACGACATTCGAAGGATTAAAGTCTGCCTGAGGTCTTCTGAAGTTTCCTGTGTGGAAGCGTTCACACGTGCTAACATACAAGCCTTGTGTTTCACTCATGAAATAGTACGTTCAACAAATGGTAAAGTGAGGGTTGCTGCCTGTGGAGAAGACACGTAGCTAAATACAAGAATCCAGACAGCCTCGCTAGCTTCATATAAGCTTCTCATCCTTTTAAGTTATACTGGTTTCAGCCACATTTCTCTTTTTGATTTATTCAAGATCTATGGCCAAGCCCCTTACATGCATGAAGACACAGGCTGAGCATCCACCTTACCTTCCAGTGAACCTTGGACATGAATCAAAGTGAAAGCTGTATAAAATGTCTTCCAGGACATTCTTAGAGAAGAGCTATGGGTTCAGCTTCTACTTCAACAGTACAGGACTGAATAAGGGACATCAAGGAAGTCCTCAAAACCAATTTTATATCTTCTTGTATAACAAAAGTGTCAGGAATTCTCTCTTTCTTATCCAACTTATCACAGAGCTAATTACTTCATTTTAAGAAGCAAAACTTTATGTATGCTTTGCCCTGTGAAAAAAACAGAACTCTTTCCTCAGTGTTCAAAGTTGTGTAGCCACATCCCCACACCCAGGAGATGGTCATCCTTGTCATTGCCGATACCTCTGTGTGCGCAGCCACCACTGCCAATTGATGACAAGTGCTCGCAGTGCCACATCCTGGGATGGCTTGGGAAGCTGCCTGCGCCATGCTAAGTCCAAAGAAGGTACAACTAACTTCCACCAATGTGGGCTGGCAATAGAGCAGAAACTGGCAGGAGCAGTCACATCTGCAGGTAACAAGTCATCCAGTATAAAAAAAAAAAGTCTATAAGGGAAAATAATCAGTCTGGATGAAGAGAAACCAACTGAAAGCACAAAAACTCCTCTGTATGCACCAAGAGATGAAGGAGGGGTGTCCTCACAGCACTTCCACCTCCGAGGGTCAGAGGAAAAAAGGCAGACTCTCCTTTCACCTGCAGCAGAAATCCACATAAGATGAGAAACGTCACCTTTTTCTTTATTTTTTTTAATACTATTATTATGAACTATGCCTAAACGTAGACTTTAGATGGCAACGCAAAGAGGCCACCACACAAAACCTATCACAACCACTGACAGGCCTCCTGAGCATGCCAAGAAGTCTTCCAGCATAACAAAGATGGACCAACTCTGAGATGTGGGTCCTTATTAAAAATTTGACCCAAACTGGAGGAGACGTCTCAAGAATCAAAACAGTCAGTGAACCTGGTTCTTCATCAACTGAGACTTCACACATTTAAACTACAACTAGAGGCTCAAACAAAGAAAATCTGAGGGGAAAGGAATAGATTTTGAATTATAAAAACCAGAGCTGTGGGAAAAGATTTTATAATGTACTAGACCAACCAATAGAGATGTGGGAGAAGGGGTGGCAAGTTTCAGGCACAGAGACACTTTCTGAGGTCCCAAACGGCAGGCAGACATTTATTTTGCTGTTGCATTTAGCTGACGTCCTGCTAACCTGCAGAGGTTGTCCCTCCGTCACACAAAGCAGCCAGCACAGTCTGAGCCGGCAGCCATAGGAGGGTTAATGCACACTGCACACCAATTAGAAAAATCCTATAGTTAAAATTAACTGCAATTGCAAAGGAAAAAAAAAAAATAAGAGGAGAAAAAGAAACCCAAAAAACCTCACTCTCACACACCCAGAGAAAAAGCCCAGTGTACTGTTAGCGTGGGGAATTCAGCCCTTTACACATTCCCATTCCATGCCAGCATATTCACAGTAGTTTTCAATAAACATCTACACAAGTCACTGGAGGGGAGAGAAAAAAAAAAAAAAAAATCTGTTTTCTTTCTTACAATTCCACAAAAATAACTGTCATCACAACCATCCTTGTTGCAGAAAAGTCCATATTTGCCTGCAGTGAAATCCGTCTGCAGCTGCTCTGTGGAAAAGACAGCCAATAATTGGCTTCTTTCACCTCTGTTAACCACGAACAAAAGTGTCATTCAGCTCCCAAATGGACAGAAGGCACCAATGGATGGTCAGCTCGCTGAGCCAATGGGCTGGAATAACAATAACCCTGTAGCATTTTCTTTTTCCTTTTGTTTAGTCTTTCAAAGCCCTTAATTAAGACCCTCACAAAGCACCCCTACAGGCTTCTTTCAATGAGGCATTACACGCCTGTTTTCTTGTATTTAAGGAAGAAAAGTAACAGGGATTTCTGAAACACATTAAGCAGTACACACAACTTCCATGTATTCACAACTGAAATACTGTTACATTTTAGCTTTTAAATATTATCGTCAATAAAAAGAAGCTCAAGCTTTCTGTGCCCGCTCTTTGCTGTACGTCCCTTGCTATGTCAATTAAAAAAAATAAATACAGGCGGTGATAAATCCGGCGTAACCGCAACCACTCGCCCGCATCCATGGCAAGCCAGCAGCTCCCAAAACGAAGGCGAGTTGATGAAACATCCCTGGGCATCCTGGAGCAGACAGCTGAGAAAGGAGCGGGTAAGGCAGGGAACTAATTTGTTGAGACTGCACATGACGCAGCGGCATTGTCTGAAAATCAGAGCTCGTGAAGGCCAAGGTATATGCCCTGCTGGGTTTAGTGGCCTCGTGTACAATTAAATATCTGCTTCCATTTAATATACATGAAGGTAATCCAGACTCCATTATTTACGGCCCAAAGGATGTAATACCGCTGTTTGTATACGAAACGGGACATCTGAAGGCTGCCTCTGCTTTCCAGCAGCATAGGCATTCTCTGCTTAACAGAAATGCTACAGAAACGTGCAATATTTGAGCAAACAACAGCAGCTCTTTTCTTGGAGGGCTTCTCCTCCAGCCACAAATAGCAAACAAAACCATTTTAAGATTAAAACACCAAGGAAATCTCATCCTCGTAGGCGCAGGCTAGTTTGAGGAAACCAAAGCATCTATCCCTTTCCCACCCCAAACTGGCCCAAGCGGCAGGCTAACGGGGCCGCTGGTTTCTGTGGGGCAACCCAGTGTCTGGGGTGAAGGGCGCAGAGGTGGGTGGGGAGCACCAGGTACAGCCACCACCCGGCCTGCGAGGGTCCAACCTCGCCAGTGTGCCACCATCTCTCTCCATGGTCTTGTAAACGCTCTTATCCCATGAAAGGTGGCATATGGGCACCATTCTCCCAGAAGACCAGCTCAGCTGTAGAGAGTGCAACCAAAAACTAGCAAAATTATGGAATCATAGAATGGTTAGGGTTGGAAGGGACCTTCAAAAGTCATCTAGTCCAACCCCCTTGCACGGAGCAGGGACATCCCCGACTAGATCAGGTTGCTCAGAGCCTCATCCAACCTGGCCTTGAATGTTTCCAGGGATGGGGAATCAACCACCTCTCTGGGCAACCTGTTCCAGTGTTCTATAACCCTCATTGTAAAATTTTTTTTCCTAATATCTAATCTAAATCTACCTCCCTCTATTTTGAAACCGTTCATTAGCAGAGGGTATTTTTCACATCAAAGAACCACACGCTGAGGTTCTGGTAATCTCCAAAATGCTCTACGCCCTGCAAGAAAGTGGGAATAGCCTTCTTATGACTGACAGCCCACACAACACAAACAGGGAACAGAACAAAACCAAAGTTTTTATTACTAACACCAATCCAAGTGAATATAAAAAGCAATGGTTTAAAATCCTCCTCTCTACACTACCTACATATCTAGCAGGCATTCTTTAACAAGCACCACTTGCTATAAAGGCTTCAGGCATCTAGGCAAAATGCAGCTGGGTAAAAATCAGCTTGGACATTTTTTTTTAATATTTTTTTAATATACCAGAGTTAGTTGCTTGTGTCTGTATTGACATAGTCAAGGAAGTAACTTGCCTTTTAGAAATGGTGATCTAGCAGCAGCACTTAGTGATTCCACTTTTCAAAAAATCAGACTGCCTATTTAGGTATTATACACCAAAATATCTTCTAGTCTTACCCCAGACTGCTGAATTAAGGCCCCAAAAAATAATACACAACTATCAACTGTCCTATGTGGTGTTCTTGTTTCCTCCTACTACAAGAAAATATGATGTCGCTGTACTAAAAGATAAGGAAAAAAAAAAAATAAGAGACAGTATCTGCATGACTTTGTTTTGAAGGCCTAACTCCAAGCACACATTTTTGGAAAGCCTGTTCACGAGCCTTTATCAGAATGTGTTGTATCACTGACCTTGACAGAGCTTCAACATCGATCAAGTAGGAGTTTGCTCTCAAGTTCTGTTATATTATCGATAATTTCTGTGATTATCTACCACAGCAGTTCAAGATGGACTCCTCTCCAGCAGCAAAGCTGAAGAGTAACTTAAATTCTGAAAACGAGCATGAAATGTCATCCTAAGTGCATCCAACGCATCAGCTACAATCCAAATTCATACCGTGCTGATACAAACCTCACAAGAGTATCTGATAAAACACCAGAATAATGTGAAAATACCCTACTGCAATATAATGTAAAAAAGCCAAACAAGAGCCAGCCCCTCCCATGCCCCAAAGCCCCAGACCCAGCTCCGAGCAGCACACGCAAAGGGTAAGGCTTGCCCCTCAGTAGTACCATGGCTCAGCATCCAGTCTGAGAATCTCAGTACCGCAGCTGTTATGGTCTCCAAAAAAAACCAAAAACCAACCAAACAAAAAAAACCCAAACCACAAATCCAACAATGTCCCCCAAAATATCTGTGCAGACATCAGAAGCACCCATCAGCATGACTTTATTGGTTACAAATCACATCCCAAAATGGATAGTTTTGCTAATCAAATTTAGAAGTGCAGCTCTGGACTTCTGGATTCTGACATTCTGACCCAAGAATATAAACCAATAAGAATTGGCACATTTTCTAATTTTTAAGGAAAATGTATACAAGCAAATGAAATCTTTCACAGAAACCCTCAGCCAAAAAAACTTTATAGCCATCACTTGCCATTGCAAATGGTCAAAGAAGCAATTATTACTAGCAATTTTCTTGAAAAGGTTAAGTCTCTCTTCAATTTAACTCTGTTCTCAGTACTCACATGACTACAGCTATTTAAAATTGAGTAGATTTTAATCACTAAACCGTCAAGAAAAAAATGGCATACTTAATACAAACAGAACATTACAAGTATTTACATGAAAAACAAAGACCTACCACATGAACTATCCAGCCCACACTCTCAGCAACTGAGATTAAGGCTTGTCAAGTTTAATCATGTACACAGGATCAATTTTTTTATATATATAAACACATCTAATGCACATGTGTGATGGAAAAAGCAGGAGACCCACAAAAGGGAATCAAGTAATCTGCCTGTATTTCTAGCCTGCTTGTAGACAGAAACAGCACCGGTATCTCTGGCAACGTGCATTTTACAGATTAATTCCAAGAAAAAAAACTGAGCCAAGGAGACAAGGGTCCACAAGCCATCTCCACACAACAAACATGGAAATATTTTTACTTCACCACAGCAATCCTATAGGCAATGAAATACACCTAAAAGCCACCAGTCAATCTAAATTCCTTTTTGATGTATAAACCTATGTTGCACTGAAGACAATTTTAATGGATGCAAGGTGGACAAAGAATACCCCTCCCAAGCTCCATCAATAAAAACATCTGGTTTTTCTTGTTCTCAATTATTTCAAATAAGTCCACTTTCTTCTGCCTTGAAAGAATATGGGTTTCTCTGAATCAGTAAATTGGGGCCAGTAAAACTTGCCATGCAGCTTGAAACCTGCCCCTAATATGAACACTTTGATGCTACTGACACCCTGTTTTCCCTATTAGTAATTTCATCATTTACTACCATCAACACATCAATTTTTCCAATCTATCACCAGCAAAATTGTGAAGATACTATTAAAAAAAAAAATTAACCTCCTGAAAGTTGAAAGGGTGAAAAGTTTTCTAGTGAAACCGGCAAACCATTTCCTCTTTTCATTTTTAATAACAATACACCTATTAACATCAATATTTAAGCTACCAGAAATTAAGTAGTGCTCTGCAATTACTGTGTTAGTTCCCACAATAAATACCAACATGTCTACAGTTGCTACCAAATCTGAAAACTATAAAGCAGATGTAGTAATTTATTTTAACTGTTAGTTGAGGGACAAGTAATTCTGCAATGGATCAGCAACCGGAGTTTTAAGAGATTACCTTAAAATAAAAGGCGAGAAAACATTCAGAACGTGATCTCTTTTTGTCCGTTTTTAAACAAACATCATGATAAAATGAAGGCAGTGTAATGTGAAAACGTATATAGCTCTGCCATGCTCAAAACAGTTTATTTTTACCACATACACAAAGACAGTCAGTTTTACAAATACATTTACTTACTGTGTAATTAATAGTAGAGTTAAATAATTATTCCATGTTAATAAGAGCACTAGATATTCAGAGGTCCAAGACAAATGGAACCTTTTGCTACTTTCCATTGTATTTACCACAGAATAGTTATAATAATGTAAGGACTATTTACAGTAAACATGGTAGAGAAGGAAGCATCACCATCCCTTTGGCATATCAGATTGTATTTTGTATGGCATACAGATTAATGTGAGATGCACAAGACAAAGCTTTTAGAACTAATTCTGTACCTCCTCTAACTAGCACCAACTTAAAATTAAAAAAAATATTTTAATGAAGAATTTATGCAGTTTATTCTTGTTGGTCTTTACCATTCGTATTTTCTCTTTTTTTCCTCCATACTACATATTAGGAAGGACAGCAAGAGCAGCAATCAGAAGGACATAATCCTGAGAAATTTCAAGAATAAATATGTATTTCTTCACTATCACAGGAGCAATCCGTCTGGAAGCATTGCATTACATTCGTCTCATCAGGAGTCATTCTCTCTTGACATTTAAATAGTGTATGACTAAAAACCAGCTGCTAGTAAAAATAACTGGTTGCATTAATGGCTGTTATTTGCTAACTTAAATGTCCTTTCTTTTTACCTGTATTGCCCCACTACAGTATCGAAGTGCGGTGTAAACTGGTGCTTTTCTGCTGAACTCATACTGCTTTTACTTAAGGGAGAATGTTCAGAGCCTGCTAATTCAGTACATCCAGTCGTTGGGTTTCAGCAAACTGAAACTTAATATGCTATGTAAAACGTATAAATTACGTTTCCAAGACAGCTCCAGGCACTGCCTCGTTTGGAGTTGCTTACTGAGCAACTACGTTTCTCCAAATAAACTAATGTGCAGAAGGGTAAAGGGCAGTGAAGGTAACTATTGGAAGGAAACCTCTCCCTGGCCAGAAAAGAGTAATTAAGCTTGTGCATGTTAAATCACACAGGGGAAGGGAACGCTGAATTAGTGGAGTGTAAGTGACAGCAAGACTTATCTACAATCTTCTCCAAAGGAAATTAAGGCAGGGGGTAATCTACAGTGGGATTGTTTAGGCAACACAAAGGCAGTATCCCCAAATTTTATTCATGGTTCTTTTTACAAATGTACACGTTTCCCCTACACACACATACAGCTTCCCACTGCAAGAAAGCCATCAGTAACCCAGTAATTAAATGAGTGTGCTGAAACCTAAAGCAGTTAAACCGCTTTCTGCAAGCCTGGATCCAACATAGTTTACTTGTTGCTCATTAATCTCTCTGCAAATAACATCTTTTTAACAGTTAAAATGCTTAAAACATGGTCAAGATACCCAATATTTAAGACACCTCTTGTGCTTCGGCCGCCATGATGTTTTGGCAACTGCCTTTTCTAAATGAATGCAACATACAGGAATAAGTGTGATGAGTTTCTAGCCTAGTCCTTCCTCAAAAGCCTTGGGCTATTGTGTGAAAACTTAATGAAAGTCATTTGCAGAACCCTGAAAAGCTGGTGAAGAAAAGCTGTAACAGAATCTCCTCCTTCCGAGTTGCGTATCTGGCGCAAAGAGCCATCAGCAATGCGCTGTGGCTGGTGACAAAACGGCAGCAGAACAGGGTTTTTTGCATTTTAATTGCACACACTCCTGGTTGTTATTTGCTAAAGCTTCTTGGATGATCTGCATATATTCTCCGAAAATAAACTATGTGCCAACTGCTTTCAAAATACAAAGCAAAGTATACAGCAGCTTCTAACACCCTGTGCACTTCAGGGAGACCCAGACCAAGACTACTTCATAATGACAGGTTAAGAAGCAATCTCATTTCAGGTCATGTTTGTGTGTTTGAGCTCCAAAAGGAGAGAAGGAAAATGAGTAACGCAGACAGACCTTAAGGCTTTCCCAATAATTTTGCAGATATGCATTGTTAAAAGCTCTACTACCAGCCTCAAAAGCAGCGTCTGCTAGGATGTTCTGCTGCGAGAACCGTCCTCCCTCCTTTACCAAAAACTTTAAAACTTTATAACTTGTCTCTTAATCCTTTAAGCAAAGCCCTTAGATTAACTTCCAAAGCCGGACATCTCTACATACCAAGATATTTCCACTGATGTACAACAGAGCTAACCAGAACAGTGTCTAGGCAGGGATCCTCACCACTGCCATAGACAAGGCTTACACTGCAACGCAAACGTACAGGCACAGCTCAAATCCCAAAGCAGGGTGCTACTACTCAATGGCTTTTCTTTCTTTAAATCAGAGATGCAAAGGAATTTCATAATACTGAAAACGGTCATATGTTAAAAAAAAGCCCTCTGCATTTTCATTGTTTATTCACACTGTGATTCACTTGTTCTCTTAAAATCAGAAGCTACTTGTCAATTCGACATGGTAGTTTAAGAATGGCACCAACAATTAAGACTTACTTAGCACACGGGATGAGTGACTGTAGGCACTACACACTACTTGTTCTTTTCCTCCGTAACAGCACAATGCAACTAATGCACCACCTTTTGAAAGAAGTGGGTTTTTTGAAAAATGGGCATCTATCACGAACACCATGTAGAATCCTCAGTTTCCCCAGTAACCTCTAAAGTGTGAAAAACCAGGCAGGGACTGGTCGCACAGGAGCTGTCAGTGAAACTCCCACATTCAATCAGCGCCTGTTGAAGGGAAGTACTCTGGAACAGGGATAACTCCTGAGTGATGCTGTCAGTCCTGAATGCTGCAATACACAAACAGGGCAAGAAAAAAAAGGCACAAACTCTTTATTTTTAAAAAGCCAGCTAAAGTTCAGAAGAGTACCTGTTGAATGTTTAGCTGTTCAATGGGTCCATCTCAATGTGGGTGACTCTGTACCCATTTTTGCCATAATTAATATTTACTACAGCAAGATGGTAGAAAAAATATCAAAGGCCAGCTGTATTATCAACAAATAGGAAGGCTCCAATAAGCATAACATGGTTTTAACAGACATAGCAAAAGAGACATCCACAAATGTCTGTCAATCTGCATAATTTTTTATAAAACTAATAAGAAGAGCAACAGGAGCCTGTGGCAGTACATGTATTCTGCCCAAGCAGGCTGCGGGACAGTACAGGGACCATGTCCAAGTCTCAAGCATTCAAGTACGCATCTTGCAGTCACCAGGAAACAAAGCACGTGAACTAAATAAACATTGCCCTTCCACATTGTGGGACATTCACAGCTACGTATTCTCCGCTGACACAACTGAGGCTCACGGAGGAAGATTTAATATTGCCATGGTATGGCAGAATTTCTCAACTTGGTGATTACTTGCACATCACATTCCTTAAGGTTTGAAGCATTTGTTTCTATGATATTTATTATGGTAACAAAGCTTACATAGGCAAAAAATTATTTGTCTGGCATGGACACTAAGATAGCAAGCAGCTGAGGATCAAACTGTACACAGCTCCCCCAGCCCTCCCAAATGCCTCGTACAGAAAATCCTGAACGGCTTAGTGGCTCCATACAAACTCAGTGAGGAGCAAGCCTCGAGCCATGCCTCCTGCCAGGCTCGAGATGCAGGACAGAGATGAACCAGAAGACGTCTATTCCCACTGAAGATGCCAAAGGACAAACTGGTGGGCAGAGCAATTTGCACAGCAAAGTGGCCTACAATATCAATCTGACTCTTTTACAGTAAAATAAATCAGACTGGATACCAAATTCACTGAGCCAAATTCACTGCAAAATGGCATTAAGAACAAATATTTTTAATGTTTTTGTAATTATTCCACTACTTTCTATTCCTGATGGCACTGAATCAACTGAGACCAGGTGATGCATTTTGCCTGAAGGAAACGGGGAATACATTTGGCAACATAAATATCCAGGGTACTTGGAAATACGCATCAATTTGATGTATGTTACAGAATTTCTCCCATCGACGCAGTTAGTTATTAGGGCAACAAAATTTATCTCACGTGAGTGAAGAGACAATGACAGTGCAAGCAGGCCTACTCTTAAGTTGGATTTCTGATATATTACTGTTTAAACAACAGCCTTCTTTTTTGAACACGTTGTAGATTTATTTTACTGGCACAACTACTTAGGAGAGTTGAAAAAGATTTTTTTTTTTTTTTTGCAGGAAGAAAAACTGGCCCTCCTGCACAACTGCAGAGGCTTCTGCTGAAGCAGTAAATGATCACCATTTATTATCCTCAAAACAAATCAAAACACTGCTCAAAACTCCTAAACATCAAGATACTGTATGTCTTTCTTCTGGAAACTAGAGATCTGTCTTTACAGGAAGCAGGTTAAAAAACAACAACATGTAAACAAACTACTTGAAATTTTTCACAACAAGGTGTCAAGAAAGAGCAGGTCAATTCTAAATGAATGATTAGTTGACTTGGATATTGGAGAGATTTAATGCCTCCAATAAACACTTAGCACAGAGCCAGCAGATTTGCCCTTGGAAAAGACATGGATTTTCTATACCTAACAAGCCTCACACTAGTTCAGTAAAATATTAACAGTTTGGTCAATATTAGCACATTTTTTTTCCCTTTTTTTTTTTTTTCTTAACCCAAGTGTTAAAACCAACAGCAGTAAAAAAAGTTACCAAAAGGCATAAAGGCCTGTCCAGGTCCAAATCACCAGCAACTACGTTCTCAGAGCAGAGCCCCTCACACAAGGCTTTCAACCATAGCACCTGAAAAAGAAGATGGCTCCTTCACAGCTTTTATGTGCTAGAACTGAGTGAAGGCCAGATGCACCACTTCTGCCAAGCCAAGAACACCAGGCAGGTTCCCACGCAGAAAGACCTGCTGCCCCAAAGAAAGAGAGGCCTCCACATCAAAGTCACCGGGTTCAGAGTCCCTTCACTTTTCCAGACGAACCAACTATATACCCACTACTGTTCCGGATCAGCATTTAGGAAAACAGTAAGGAAACTTCTGAAGTAAGAGTTATTTTTAAAAACATATGAAACTGAATTTCAAAAAGGACAGTCAGGACACACTTTATATTAAATTTTAGTAATGTAGAAAGGATTGAACCAAGTCCTTTTAAAAGATACAGAGCAGCAAGCTTCCCCGGATGTCCTCTCCTAACTCGCAGGATCTTCTCCTCCAGAGCGGTGCCGCAACAGGAGCAAACTGTCCCTGCTTTCCTGCCACAACCCCGAAGCCCTGAGCACAGAAAAAACAAACACCCACATTACAGCCTAACACACTGTGGTGTCCTCTTCGGATGACAAGGAACAGTTAGTTGGTCCCATTTCGTGCTCTGAAAGGGGAAATAACAGGTGCACGGGCAGACAGACCCCAAGGCACATTCCAGCGGGACCCTCACATCTGCCCTTCCATCTTCCACACCTACTGAACACCAAACATCAACCAGCACAGAATCCAAACAGTTGAGAAAAAACATCATGTAGCATCACGTACTGGGAAGAATGAAATGTGACCACAGTGAACTCTACCATGTGGTCACATTATTAATATTTCATTGTCAAAGCGGCTTTGCTCTGCATTTGGGGGTTCTGATCCCACACCAAAACACAGCATCACGCAAAGTACGACGCCCGCAGCATGAGCATTCCGACGGCTCACAGCAAACCGCGGGGCTAGCTCACCAATCTACCACAAAGTGTGAAGCCCCCAGCCCTCTCTGCCCTTCCAGCCCCGTGCACCGCTTGCAAAGATGGGGATGAAATATTCCATATGCTTCCTTTGTCAGCGACATGCCTATTGAAAGCACAGCCACGCCGCTCTCCCCGCCGGGGCACTGGGTCAGCCTATTCATCTGTAACCACGCAGATGTCAGGAAGGTAATGGGAAAACTCCCAAACAAAAACACATTTTTCACAGCACAGGGTTATAAAACACACAACTGCATTTGCAGCATTATTAAGCTAAATTAAACAGGTTTAGGCCTCCCCTGCATGCCTCTGAAATTGCACATCCATTTATGATTCATTGCTAATTGTGTACCATTTAAAAGTCCAAACACATTTGCTCAAAAATGGTAGGGCAACAAGAAGTCCTTGCAAGACTTTAGGTTTCCCCCAGGACTGGTTGGGGAAGAGGAACACAAGACAATTTTTTCAATAGTGAAAAATGTATTGCTCTTATCTTCCATGTCCTAATTACTTTACAGGTTTCCTTACTGAGTTGTATTTATCATATAGAAATGAAAAAGCATCCAAGGGAAGCCTAAGGAATTCATTTCTACTTCTGCCATGCTAGGAAGGCCGTTATTCCTTTGAGAAGACATTAAACAAGAATGTATCTTGAATTAAACAAGATACATTGAATAATATGCTTTTAAATAGGTTTTTAAAAAATTAATGTCCAAAGCTTAGCCAACAACGTTTTACTGACTCCAAAACACACTGTATGACTGAAAGAGGCCACCCAAGAAAATGATGACTTCCCTATAACTCATTGAGTATAAACAGCAAATGTAGAAAATACAACAGGAAAACACGGCTGACAAAAATTAAGTGATATTCTAAAACACATCCCTCACAGATGTCAGATCCCAGTCCACTAAGGAATACGTATTGATAGCTATTTTGGAACAGTTGATATCTGCATTTTTTAAAACACGTTATCATACTGACTAACATTATGTATAACGCCATCAGTTAGCTGTTATATTCAAATTCAATAACAGTTTTCAGACACCTACTTTAAAGTGTTATCTTTGAGATCACTACAGTCCTCTCTGTTGTTTTATTAATGATAGATGTCTTTTACAATCTAAGTTGACTTGCTGTATGCAGAATGTGCTGTCAGGTTCAGGACAAAGCTGAAATACAAATTTCTTTTCCCCCAATCTTTCAGCAACAGCAATATGTTTCTGGGAAGCGGGAAGTTCTGACCTCGTCGCAATCCTGTGACAGTTAAATCACTCAACAGTAAAATAAAATGCATTCTGCTATTTCAGCTATGTATTTTAAAATAAATGACATATGATTTGAAAATATTGGAAACTTTCAACTTCGGTGAAACTCACTGACAGCTGCAGTAACTCAGTACTTTAAAAAAGAAAAAAAAAAAAAAAGGTCAACTGTTTTGCCAGGTAGATCACATGCCGTTTCTGCATGATTTAATTACACTTTCCAGGCAGCCATACATTGAATAATAGACGTTTCCGACCTGGAAATACCAGCTTTTTTTAGAACACAAAATTGAATAAATCTGGGCCTGATTCTGAAAAAGAAAAAAAAAAAAAAAAAGGCTTTCAAATATGTTTATAGCGAGGACAATACTCATACAGTAACGCCAAAAATCTTCCTCTCCTCTGTGTGAGCTACCATGACACCCATCGCCACATGCAATTCTATATCAACTGAACCAGTTGCCCATCTATCAGCGAAGGAAACATCAACAGCTACTTCCACATTTCCAGAAGGGTTGTGTGGGGTGATCTGGCGGTGGGAGAGCATTAAGAACCAACATCACATGACCAGAAATCTCTTTTCAAACCAAAGTTTGAGAACATCTTATCAGAAAACTGCAGCGGTACCTGAAAGGCAGGCACGAAAAACTACAGAAGAGTATTTCCCTGTAGCAAAATCCCAGGTCACTGCAGCAGCAGGTGGTGGGTGTGCCAGGTGGGGAGGATGGCCAGGGAGCTCCAGCCCGTGCAATGCTGTTGATACCTCCGTTAGCAAAGGTCTCGTAACACTTACATCTCTGTGACCTCAACTTACAACTTTCTTCAAATAGAGATGGCTTCTTCTCCTCTTATGTACCCTCTCCCACCTTTGACTCCTATTTCTAGGATCACGCAGATCTCTCAAAAATAGCTGGAGGAAGAATAAGACTTTCTGCTTCTTCCGTCAAGAACCCCAAAACCGCAACTTGGCAGCACAGAGCTGCAGCCTGAAATACATTCATCCCTCAACAGAATAACTGCTGGCCACGGAGTCCCATGTGGCCGTGCTGAAGCTAACCAGCCCCATCCACTTCACTCCCTTGCTTGTTTGCAAAACAAGGAGCAGGCAAACCTGAGTTGCTGGCAAATCCTCCAGAACATAAACACAACATCAGCTCCTGCCCATTCCCAACATGAGGATCATCTTTAGGAACACGCTTGTGGGAAAAGCGCAAGGGTGGCCGAGAGGAGGGAAGGGAGAAGAGGGTCTCTGACATTCGGAGACGCTCCCAGAACCCCCACAGCTCCCGTGCTCTCTAAAATGAGATGGGTGCTCAGCCCTTCTGAAATCTAGGCCAGTAATTTTCTCTGGGTAAATAAGAGCTTGTGTTCTGCAAAAATTGCTGGCTTAGATGTAGAATACAAAACAAATAAAGATCCTTGCGGAGGAGGTTTCTTTGGGTTTTGTTTTGTTTTCCAGTCCCTATATTACAGCTTCCATATTTTCCATCTCAAGTAGATAGTTACTTGTAAATTCCTCTCAAGAACTGAAAAGGTAATTATTTACTAGCATAAACTTGCTTACACTAAAGTCCAGCTTTTTTCCATGCTGCAGACTTATCTTAACATTTATTCCCCAATGTCACACTTAGGAGCCTCTGCCAGTAAGCATCAAACAAGAAATGACATATTGCTGATATAAATGAGCTCAACATACAAAATAAATGCCAAATATCTGACAAATCACGTGCTGTGGCAGAGCACCAGGTTTTTAGGGGGGAGGAATAAAAGGAAAATATGAAAACACCAAGTTTGCTGCCAATAGAGAACATTACAAGGGTAAAAAAATATTTAACAAACTTTGAAACAACTTCACTTTTCTGTGCACTGCCTAAGAGCGCCTACTTTTTTTCACACGACCAACAGACAAATCAGCCAGTTTGACATGAATCATAAAGACTTCAATCCTCGAGTGAAGTCCGCTGGAGAGGCTGCCACTGGAGCCACTGGGCTCCGGTCCAGTCACCAGGTGCTAGATGCTGCACCAGCAAACTCCAGTCCTCCTCCCACCCGCGGGATTTCACAGGCCTGCACAAATTTAACAGCGTTGCTGCCAACTAATAGGAACATTAATACGACATGATCATGTTTTTCCAAAAAAAATTATGGAAAGCATGTTTTTAAAAAGACAGAATAAGCTTTTTATTACTTGCCATCACACCACCAACATATGGCATAGGCAAGCAAAAAACTAAACAGTGTAACTATAAAACCTTCAAACCTCTAATTAGATAAGGCTTTTCTATCTCAGGAGGACTGCAATTATGCTACATTTTCCAGACTCAAGGTCATGTCTGGACATCTTTACTTTTCACCATAATAATTCTGCTAGACAGCATTCACAAAACCTCCGCCAGGTCCTTACTGTGCTTATCTGACCATAGTGGGATGCTAAATGGCTGCGTGTTCGTACCGGATGTATTAGAAGACGACGTCTCACATCTACCTGCTGCGTTCTATCACCGTTCTACAAAAAAAATAGAAGTGCCAGGTGAAGGAAAAAAAAAAAAAAAATTCTCTCTCAACCATCAGATCTTGATCTTACAAAGCTAGTGCATAACATAGCACACAAAACCAGTCAGTATGAGGCTTAATAAGTAATAAAAAGCAAAAGACCAAGATGACTGTTTCATTCTGAAGGTCTATCCTCTAAGGCAGCCGGGGCTCACAAGCCTTCCTTTCACAACTCAGAGAAAGGAAAATTAAAGGAAGAGACCCTTCCATTCCCTGCAAATACAAGCAAGAAGCACTAGAAGAATTACCTGTACTGTTTTCATATTTAAGTGCCCAAAATACAACGGCAGGCACTGAGAAGAAACTGCATTCCTCATGGTTGTCAGGCAAGTCCCTTAAACAGCCAGGCCCATGTAAAACATCTCCAAAATCAAAGTCATTATCTAGAATTATCTGCTTTTCACCTCCTGCACAAGGCTCTCACAAATATTAAACCCTCAAAACTGGAACTTCAGTTCTAAAACTGACACCCATGAGAAACACAAGTATACCCTACCATAACTTTCTTCCACTAACGTGGATGTGTTCTAGTACATGGCACGTGAAGCAAGGATCAGGCGCATACTGCATCGATTAAAAAAACCCAAACAAACAACATTTTCACATTCTTGCATAGGCATCCCAACTTGCTAGACGATGGTTATTTTGCAACAAAGCAAAATCACAACCTTCATAAACAGAAAAACAGGCAGCTGGTAATTAAGAGTTACATAAACACCTACCTAAATTACACAGAACAAATGGCTGCCTACAGTAAAAGTATCAAGTAATTATCCCTGGTCATGTCCTCCTGACTCCCTCTGCGTTCCTTCCCATCCATCCCCTCTCCTCCAGTCCCTCAGAGAGTCTGGATCTAGTGCTGCCACCTTTCTCTTTTCTCTTTGTCTCCCAAAAAATCTCTTCACCACGATGACTGCGGTTGGAATGACATACTCACCTTTCTTTATTCAAATTCCATCTCTCAAAGCACAACCATGACTCAAAAGTAATGAGCAGATACTCTGTCTTTCCAAGCTGTTTGGTCTGATGCAACCACCCTCACGTGATCACACCGTACTTTGGAAACCATACAACCCCCTTCTTCAACCCCAGTCCTTCTCTGCCTCCACCTCAGCACTACGGTTACAACGCATTTAGCCAGATATGAATGCAGTGGAGTGTCTATCCAATGCATGTTTGTCAAAACAAACAAACAAACAAAAACTCACTGTGTTTGGAGGAGCTTTCCAACCACCACAGTAAGTAAGGAACAAACAGTGGGTCTGTTAAGAGCTTAAGAAAGAGAAATAAGGAAAGAGAAGGGGAATCCAAAAGGATACGCTTTTGAGGATCTGCAGAAATCACTGCCTGACCATTCGAGGCAGCCCACCAAAAATGGTTCAATTTAAAAAATACATCTCGGAAGTTATTTTGAATTATTGAAATTAATGCAAAGAAATTAAGACTGTAGGAAAACAAAAGTAGTAAAAATTAAATACCAACACCCTTCCATGGTTCTCAACTGCCTTGAAATTCGTTCACTGCCAACTTGGGTTAATTGAGAGCAACTTTTCTTCAGTTGCTCTCTCCTGACCAACACAAAAACTTAGCTTTAGTATTGCAGAACACTGCTTGTAAAACTTACAGTCATCTCTATGCTATAGACTCTCTGCTGCTATGGCTATAATAAAAGAAAGCCCCGTAGCAATGCTAAGGGCATTTCCTAGCATCATGATGCTGCCCGATACGAAGCATAGCAAAGCTTTCCTCTCTTCACACAGCTAAGACGCTTTGCCATGACACAAACATATCAGCTAGGGGGTGTGATTGTCTATTTTTTTTTTTTTTTGTCCCCTCCACACAAGCCAACTCAGCCTCTCTGGCAAAACTAAACATTGCTCAGCCCAAGCAGGTCAGAAATGAGTTTTCTGTTGCTTATAAAACTGTTTTCTATGTACTCTAAACTTCCAGTGGCCTCATGACAACAGAGACTATTCAAGTGCAGAAGTGCCAAGAAGTCACCCATTTTTTTCCTTCTGTAAATAAGGAAACAGGAACTAAACATTAATGGGGACCAGGAGTATCCTTCACTGCCACAGAACAGGAGAGCTAAAAAAGTTTCTGCTTGAAGTTTAAAGAACGCAAAACCAAGAGCAACACAAACTCATCCCAAAACGTGCTGAAGTGCGTGCAGGTCTCCTCTCACTTCTGCAGTAAGTGCTTGGTCGGCTTCTGGAAATTTACCTGCCCAGGAAGGAGGAACTTACAAACTGCAACTCTTTGGCAACCTTATCTCTAATGGGTGTTGGCTATGACAACTTGTACCCATTAGACAACGAATGCCATGTTGCAGACACGCAGGGATGTACCGAGCCCATTTTACAAGACAGACAGACAACACACTGGCCATAAAACCTTGACCCTAAATGCGGCTTTTACCAGACAGGCTTCAATTACTTTACGAAATCAGGTAATATCCTTGTTTTATCTGTAGGGGAAAGAGAAAACCGTTTACCAGCGAGCCCAGGGCTTCCCAATGGCAGCTCCTGACTCCCTACCCCAAATACTCACAAAACACCGTTTCTGCCACAGAAAAACCACCCAGAACTCAGCTGCCACTAACACCACACCAGCACAAAAAGGAACAAAGTATTTAAGCGCAGGTAACAACAGAGACCTGTAACTTTTGCCATTCATCAAGTACTACACAAGCAAAAGGCCCAGCAATCTTTCTCCACCCAGCTTGAACAATTAAAAGAAAAAAAAAGTCCAAACAGGTAGGAGAAACTGGAAACCTGCTCAGTAAACAAAACCTCCAGTAACTAAGAATCACACTTCCTTTGCATATTAACTAAGTGTAGGCAAACAAAGAAGAAAAAAAGTGACATTTTCAAAGGCATACACTACTACCGTATTTTGACAACGCAGCAGTTCAGTACCGATCTGAAACCACACGCGTAATTTGCTGTAGTGCGCTGTAAACGCAGTGAAGCTTTAGTAATAGCAGACCTGACCACTGGCCCATACAAGACCTCGCTCCAGCCTGCGAAATCTTTGCCAGGACGTGGGGCAAGCCTGACAAGCTTTATTGTGAAACTTCACAGGTTTGTGGATTAGCAAAACTACCGTATTGAAAGCTGAAAATCCCTCTTCGGTCAAGTCTCTAGGGAAGCAAGGGCTCATTCCTCAATTAAAATTTTATGACTAAAGTTACCAAAACCCAACGCAAGATCCACCAGTTTGCGCCCAGTTTATGATATCACAGGACGCTGGAGAAAGCGTTTTAAGCGTTTGTGTTTTTCTCCATCCACAAGCAGAACTCGACAAAGCTCCCAAGCCTTGTTTATGCTGTTTTTTTCAAGCCTCAGCTCTGCACCCCACACTGAGAGATTTTGTAAAAGCAAAGGTATCCTTCCTTAACTAGATTCGCTCCTAGCGTGGACTGAAAACACCTCGACTTTCGGGAGAAGACGGGCTAGCCTGGGAGCTGGTTTCTGGAGAAAACCAAAGAGAAAGGCGCAGGCCATGGCGCAGAGGCACACGGACGGGCACGCAGCGGATCCCCCCCGCCCCGCACCCCACCAAACCTCTCGGGGAACTCCCCCCTCCCTCCCGCACGACCCTGGCGCTTCCCCCCACCTCACTCCCGGCCTTTTAAATCTCCCGAGGCCGAGCCCTTGGGGGTTTCGGGCGGGTCTGCCCGGACTCCGAGGAGCGGGGTTGGCGGTGGCAGCGGCCAGGGCCCGGGGCCAGGTGCCGCCCCGGGCCGCCCTCACCTGCCCCGGCGGTGAGGCCAAAGCCCGGGCCCCGCCGCTGCCCGCAGGCCGCCCCCACCACCGCGGCCCGGGCCGCGTTACACCCGCAACAGAGAAGACAAACCCACGCATTTTTTTTTTTTTCTGAAATAAAACAGGGGGAGGGGGAACACAGAACACACGGCCCCACCGCGGCTACCTGCCCGCCCCCCGCCCCGACTCACAGGGCGTGCGTGAAGGCGCTGAGTCCCGGGGGCACGGCCGCCAGCCCCCGCCCGGAGCAGTCCACGCCGCGGTCGCCGTCGCAGCTGCAGGAGGCCGGGCAGGGCGGGGGGGACGCTCCGCCGCTGGGCCCGGCCCAGCTCCCCAGGCCCCAGGCGACGAGGCCGAGCAGAGCGAGGCACCGCATCGCCGACCGCCGCCGGCCAGGCTGGGCTGGGCTCGGCCTGCCGCTCTCCGCCGGCGCCCTCCGCGCACCGAGCCCTCCTCCGCCGGCTGGCGGAAAAATATATTTTAAAAAAATAATAATAAAACACCAATAACAGCAAAAAAAAAAAAAAAAAAAAAAAGGCGCCTCCGGCCGGCGCGGCGCGGCCCTGGGGCTGCCTCAGCGGCGCTCCCGGGAAGCCAGCCCTCCGCCGCCCGCCCGCCCCATCCAACGCCCGCAGCGCCCGCCGCCGCCGCTCAT
This sequence comes from Chlamydotis macqueenii, assembly GCF_036417535.1. Taxonomy (NCBI): domain Eukaryota; kingdom Metazoa; phylum Chordata; class Aves; order Otidiformes; family Otididae; genus Chlamydotis; species Chlamydotis macqueenii. The sequence goes on along the minus strand of NC_141560.1, from coordinate 65,886,288 downwards.
CTCAGCCCCGCAGGTACCGCGCGGCGGCGGTCATGGCCGGCTGGCCCTGCGCCGCAGCCGGCGGGTGGCGGTCCCCAGCGAGCGGGTGGCGGCGGCCGTGCGCCCCGGCCCCGGCGGCTGCCTGCGGCTGGTCTGCCCTCGGCGCCCGCCCGCCCCTCGATCGCTGCGAGCCGCGGCGGCCGCTCTGCGCCCCAGCGCTGAGGTGCGTATGCTAATGAGGCGGCCGTCCCCGCGCCCCTATTGGCGCAAAGCCGGCGCGGGGGGTGGGGAGTATGCAAAGCGCGGCGCGGCCGCGGCCAATTGGCGCAGGGGGCGGGGAGATGGGCGGGGCTGCCCGGCGGCGGGGGTCGGCACCGCCCCGCGCTCCAGCCGCGCCCACGGGGACCCCCAGGACCCCCCGGCCCCCGGTTCTGGTGCCCGTTGGGGTGCTCTGGGTCACGGAAACGTGACCGACGGACCAGGGGAGCCACCTCAGGACCCCGTTTCCCCTTGCTGCAGCCCGACCTTCACCGGGGCGGGAGCCGCGCCCGCTCCCGCACCCCGCACCGCGGCCGCCCCGCACCGGCATGGAGCAGCCCTCGGGCTCGCAGCGAGAGGGGACAAAGGCAGCAGCCGGCTCCTGGGCCCCGTGCGGGGTCCGGTACCAGAGGATCCCGGCCGGCATCGCATGTCCGTTTTTTGGGAGCAGGCAGCCCCTGCCGCGCCGGCCCTCAGACCCTCTCCCGTTACCAAAACAGGCACGACCGCATCACAGACTCTTCTCAAAAATTATTTGCTTTTAAAGAACTGAGAAAACAATAAACACAACTGAACATTCATCTATTTTAGCAGGGCCTGTAGTGATAGGATGAGGGGTAATTGTTTTAAACTAAAAGATGGCAGATTCAGACTAGATATAAGAAAGAAATTTTTTACACTGAGGTTTGTAGAGCACTGGCACAGGCTGCCCAGAGAGGTGGTGGATGCCCCATCCCTGGAAACGTTCAAGGCCCAGTCGGCCGGGGCTCTGAGCAACCTGATCTGGTTGGAGATGTCCCTGCTCCTTGCAGGGGGGTTGGACTGGATGACCTTTAAAGGTTCCTTCCGACCCAAACCATTCTATGATTCTATCCTTGTGGCTAAGACCTTCCATCACCATGTCTGTGCTGCTTTTCTCTTCGCACTTTTTTCTTTTTGCATACTTTCTTTTGGATGTTTCTGACCTGCAGCTACCACCAGGAACAAGCCTGCAGCACGTTCAGCTCAGCTCAGCTCACCTCCACACCACGCTCCGTACAATCACCGTATCCTCCTGGGGATGTCACGGCAGCACTGGGGTAACACCAGTTGGCATCTGTCACTGCTGGCCTCTCTGGCCCAGGCCCCATAACAGCCTCTGAGCAGACAGACCTGGCTGAAACGAGCACTGCGATGGCGCCGGAGCCTGCCCTGACAGCAAACACTCACCCTGTCTGCTTTACATGTCTCGCTTGGATGCTCTGAAGCCACCTGGGGAGTTGCCTGCCCAGCTCTGCCGCCGGCACAGCCCACAGCCGCAGCCTGCATCGCAGCCAAGCGGGTGCCCGCGCAGCCCAGCCCAAACAGCACCGACACCCAGAGAGCCGCCTGCAAGACCAGAGCTTTCCTAAGCCCTTCTGCCGCTATGTAGGTAGGTCGGTATCCTTCTGTTCATTTCGTGGATGGGTGATGGAGGAACACAGAAACAGGTAAGTGACCAACAACCTGCCTCCGCTGGGGCAGGGATGGACCACACCGAGCTCCGCCAGCTTCCCCGAACCCAGGAGCAGATTTGCAATGGTGATTGAACCCTCAATCCAAAGCGAGAGCAACCGTGCAAGGGTTTCACTCGATGCACTGGCACTTACTTCAAGTTCCTGCAATCACGTCTGAAGAATCAACTGTGTCAGGGATGAGGCACGCTTGCAGACATGCAGCGAAGAGGCAGCGTTCACAGCAACCCTGGCCCAGCACTGGTGCTTGATGCATCTTCAGGGGCTCGAGGAGTTGAGGGGTTCATACCTTCCCTTAAGGGTGCCCTTACCAACATGGACATCGCATGGACGCTCTCCGCACCAGGGTGAGATCTGGGCTCAGCACTTCTTCCTTGTGCTGGCTGAGGTGGGGGAAAAGAATAAAACTGTCAGCCTAAAAGTGGTCATTTGGTGACAGTTAAAAATCATGCATGTAAATAGTGGAGACCTGAACATTTGGCATCGTTCGTGCTCAAGGAGGTAGAGTACACACTGAGGATCCTGGAAATAGATATCTTCCAGCCACCACCTCCACCTCCTACATTTCTCAGCATCGTTTTTTCAACTGTTAATTCTCTTCTAAAAATGTTAACCCTGTTTTACCTAATTACTGAAAATATTATTCTCTTCCATAGTGGGAATCCTGTTCCTGATGCACGGATATTGTATGAACATCATCATTCATCGCTGAAAAAATAAGGTCATTTCAATAACTTGCTGTGTGCTTGTCCTATACCTTGTGAGCAGTACAAAGGCCTCACTAAATCTGAATGTCCTGACGTATGATCCTTCTCCCTGGTTCATCTTGGCAGGGAAAACACATCAAGTCGAAATCATGTTGTCACAACTGTCAGGGCCAAAGGCACTGCACATGCATGTCACACCCTGTGCCTGTGCTCAGGGACAGCGATGGAGAAGTAGCAACAAGAATAGCAGGGGGAAAAAATTAAAAGGAATTATTTTCTAGACATATTTCTACAAAATAGACCCAAATAGACCCAACCCAGATAAGAAAGCAACTGGCAAAGGAAAATAGCAAAGTGCTTGTGCTCACTCTGCAAGTAGTCTCACTTCACTAACCAAAAATAATGGGAGCAAAAGCAGCCCTCAGAGCCTGTGCGGCGTTCGGAAGACAAATAGTAGCATGGATCATGCTTCGTACTGCACTACTGGTGCCTTGCAATGCCTGCAGAACTTCTCCGGTGGAAAAAAGGACAGAAGATTTCTAGTAAAACTAGAATAACAAAGCAATTTTTTGTCATCCTTTGAAACACTGGAATAGTTTCACTTTTCCTCTCAATCCTCTTCTGGTTTCAGTCTCCTAATTTCCCTTTCTTCATTTTAAGACATCTTTTGAGTTCTTTTCCCAGCATCACTTCAGGTGTTTTTCCCTTAGCAGAGCTATCTCAAGTCTCCACCTTCCAAACTCTTGTCCTATGGCAATCCACTCATCCTTTCTCTTCAGATTCTGCTGCTTTGCTTCTTCCAATTAATCTATAACTTGTTCTGGCAAATTAACTTCAATCCTTGCTTTATTTTTTCAACCTCTGCCTCTCCCTTGATAGCACTGTTGGAGCACTGCTTTCTCCTCTCCATCAACAACTCAATTTTCTCTCTTTCTTCTTATGCAGCCACCAGTTCGCAGGCATTTATTGGTGTTATTTTCCTTTATAAGGAAAACTGTAATAAGCTGGTTTATTTATATAGTGAAGATCTGCATGCTAAGGTATTTTTAAACTGAAAAAATAGGTACATTTTATTAAACGACCTATTTACTTAAAAATTGTACCCATGGATTTTGAAATTATCGTAGACTAAAAATCTAGTCTGCAACAATCCTCAATGCCACAAATTCCAAGAAGCATCCTCCAAAATAAAGCATAGGGCAACAATTGGCTCCTTTAATAGGAAAAAAAAACAGTGCAGGAGAGAAAAACAAAAAATCCTGAAGTGTGCTTTAAACCAGGTGACAGACACGAGGACCTAACAACCAAGTCAATTGGAAAAAAAATAAATAAATAAATGAGGGTAAAATACACTGGGGTAAAACGCTGTCGGGGTGTTGGTCCTGCATTATGAGCTGCTCCGTCACCGCTGTCACCACTGGTTTCACGCAGGCCAAGAGATCCTCACTCAGAAAGGCTCTTTTAGAGAAATGGGCTCGCAGGGCTGTTCCCCTCCCTGAGCATTGCCCAGGCTGTAGCACGCACATGTAAACACACAAATGCACACAGTTTAGACCAACCTTAAATTTTAATTTATCTCTGTCCAGTGATAAAAGTAAGGTTTACGCTCCAGTAGGCTAGAGATGGATATGAAGGATTTGTCCAAAGCCTCCTGTACCAAAGCACCATCAGCAAAAGCCGCTGACGATGCTATTCGAGTCCCAAACTACGGAGAAATTAACACTTTGATTCCAGTTCCAAGGAAGTTAATGGTATGCCAGAGAATGTCACATAGAGCTGCTGTGAGTAGAAAAATAACAAAATCTGGAACATCTGCACTGACAAAATTAAGTTATCTTGAAAATTAGAATATATTCCGTCCCAGAAAATAGGCCGAAACATTACTCAGTTGAAGCAGAACTGAAAAGCACTTCGGGAAACAAGTGTCAAATGAAAGAGACAGACTGAACTGAGTTTAGAATTTTGTCAAGAAAATGACTGCGAAAATCCAAACCTTGATATAGCAGAAACACAGAAAAAAATTAAGACTTCAGAAAAAAATTATTTAATTGGGGAAAAAAAAAATTAAGAATTATTTTGGCAGAGTCAAAAGCTTGTCCAGAAAATGACTTTCTCAATACTTACTTTATACCTCTGTATCACAAGAAAAACTAATGAAGACAAGCAAGACTACTAAGATCCATAGTTTGAAAACAGCACATGGAGAGTAAAGGAAAGAAATACACTGCTTAAGTATTGAAGAAAAGCAGGAGAGAAAAATATTTTTTAAAATACTGATAATTAAATATTACCTCTGTATGTAAATGATAGTTAACTTCCAACGGTACAGGGTCCCCAGCGCTGTTTCTCTACGTGGATGGCTGAGGTGGTCCAGCATGGAATGAATTTGCAGCCTGGCCTGGTGAACCTGTCCTTGCTCAGTTATCCCACAAGCTGCCTGTGGAATCCCCTAAGATGAGCTGTGAACAGAAAAGGGATGTTGCACCATAAAGACAAGAGAATAACAATGATCAGCTGAAAACAGATAACTATATAGGAATGAAAAAGCAATTTATGGCAAAATAACTAGGATGTAAGGTTAGGTTTTAGCCCAATATTCACATCAACCTGTATTCCATATAGAAAGTTATTGTAATAAAAGATGATAAAGCAAACTTTAATTCCCATTGTTCATCTCGTTCTAAAGGCAGCGTGATATTCTACTGTAAGTAAAGCACAGCACATCTTTGCCTTACTGTGTGAAAGCAGGAAGCATCAAATACCTGTCGGTATGCATTTTGTGGTAATTCAACAAATTTCTGACTTACACTGAGCTACCAGACCATTGCTCATTTTAAAGAAACGGGAATGATCTGTGCTAAACTGCAGGTGGTCCTAGTTTTAAAGGTTAGTTTTCTTCTATTAAATATTAATTACAAGCATGGCACCATCAAGACGCAGCACGAAATGCTTTTAACATTAAGACAAATCAAATGACATCCAAAGTGAAATCAACCCATGACCAGATGGTTTATGTATGATGAGCCAATATTTCACAGGACAGTGGTTATAAAGAAGTACACGTAATTCGGTGAAGACAGAGCCACTGTTATTAAGAGGGAACAACCTGCAAGAACAGCGCCTAATAGCTCAAAGCCAAGTGTACCTGCTAATTCAATTGCCAAGGAGGCAACGTCCATGTCCAGCAATGAGTATTTTAAGCTTTTTGGCATATTTCATATGTGGCCAACTGAGAAGAGCACATTGAGTGAGAGGGCAGGCAGGGATCTTTGTAAGCACAATTTTATGAGGGTGAGCGCTCGCCCAGCCCGCCTTGCCACACAGGGCACAACTCCTGCCCTGCCGATACCCCTTTTCGCCCCAAGATCCTCCACAGGAAACAACTAAAATTGTATTTAAGTCACACAGCCTATTTTAAACTTTTTTTTTTTCAATAAGCCACAGAAGCACTGACCAGTATAAAATTTAAGGCAAGACATTATACTAGGAATTTAAAAACCTAAGAAAAGAAGTGCTTTAAGGGTGAAATCTGCCTTTGCAGAGGAGCAGCTTAAGGATTATGTAGCTTTAAATCCTACTTAAACCCTGTTTTGAAGAATTATAGTGGAGTCCAAGTAATGTAAATGAGTAAACTTAACTTCAGGGATAAATTATTCCCAGAACATGTCCATGATCCTAAGCTGTTTAGCAAAATATTATTAAAACTCCTGTGCTAGAGTGAATAAAATCCTTTTGTTTAAGCTGTTTAACAAAGAAAACTCGATTTGATATATTACCGATCATCACCACAAAATAACCCAAATGATCTGGGGGAAAAAAAAAAAAAAAAAGGAGAAATACACGGGATAATATAGAGGAATGATTAATCACAATGTAATCATTTAGTAACAGACAATTTTCAGTACAGTGCTAGCAAATAATTTCTTTTCAAGTCACAGATATGAGAATATCCCCGGTGAAGACCGAGGGGATACACTGAAGCTGAAATTTCTGTGAGTATAAATAAACCCAATAACATTGCTGGATGCAATGTACTGATTTAAATCATGTTGTGCACGTGCCAGATACCTTTTTTTCGGCTCATTCTCTGAAATGACCAGGTCACTGCATGAGCCTGATTGCTTCCTCTACATGGAGCCTTGAAGATGGACAGAAGTGTCGGTTTTGTTTTGTTGTAGCATGCGACTCCTCATCACTATCTAACGCTTTGTATTGCTCTGTCTCTCACCCAGACACTGCAGTGGAAGAAAAAAAATATTTTTTATTCATTGGCTTGTTTGGAGGCAGCCAACTAATTTTTGGAAATGTTTTTCTGATGTCTTCTCTGTCATTAGATATTGATAAGGCTGTATAAAAGCTGAAACAAATTCTTCGAGTTTTTACATCACAGCCAAGGACACTGATGCTCTCTGAGGGGGCCAGGCACCTTTCAAAGACACTTTTGGTGGAGGGGAACAAACGTACCAGCCACTGCTGAATCACTACTTCCACTGGCCACCCTACCAAGAATGACCTCACAACATGATATTAATACCTAGCATGCCAGACAGGACATGGAAATTACTGTGAAAACTTTTTGGGGGACACCTAGGATGAAGCAACAAACCTATTTGGCAACGCTTCATATATGACAGAAACTTCAAAGACAAAATCATCACTTTTCATAAGTAACTGCAGTGCCTTACCATCATGGTCCATTTTTTTTTTTTTCACTTACCTAATTGCGTTCTGCTTGTCTAATTAGAATTACTCTTGCTATTTCATTTGAATATGTCCTTACATTTATCTAAAGCTGTTGCTGTACATGGTTAAATTGCAGCGTGACCCACGTCTAATGCCAGCAGTGGCTCAGACACATTGTACACATTTAATACTTTAATGGAACAGCACCACAAACATTTTCTAAGAGACTCCACATTTATCTTGGAGACTACTAAAAACAAAAAGCATAGCCACGGCAGGCTCACTTTTGTACTCCCTGAAGGAAAAAAAATAAAATATTTGCCCCAAATGAAATTGTAGAGGAAAATGCAAAAAGTCTTATTTTGTTTTCTACCTTTATTTTTTTCTTCAGTTCTCAGAAACATTTGTCTTACAATACCAGCCACAAAACCTACAGTTTCTTAGCAATAGATTGAGGTTCTCTGGAGCCAAACTATTTGTTCCGTGTTTGTACGCTGCAAAATACAATAGGATCCCGATTCAAACCCTGGACTTGTAGGCGCTACTGCAATGCCAGTAGTACAATAAATCACCAACTTTTGCCTTTTACTTACAGCCGCTTGAAGTAGGTGAAAGGCTGGATGACTTATTTCCCTGCTGTTAGCCATCCAGGCTCCGGCGCAGATTAGATTTTATTCAGACAATGCTACTGTACTGCTTGGGCAGAGAAGCTGAGCTGCGATTAGATAAGAACCAGGTACAGGTGGTTTTACTTACCTGTGGAAGCACACAACTCAGAAGTCTTGTGCTGTTTGGGAAGATGACTTTTTGGTGGTGGCGTGTTTTGGGTTGCTTTTTTTTTTTCTTCTCTACAGATGTTTTCTAGATAGCCAAGGAGAAAACTTTATACAAAAAAAACTTGGGTAACTCTTAGCTAGCCATGTTTGCCATTATGCCAAATCAGATTAACCAGCCAGGAAAATATATTAAAAAAAAAAAATGGTGAACAGGGGAGAAATTTACTTTAGAGAGAGAAAATGACTGTTTGAATATCACCATTTCTCAACAAGACACTATCATTTCAATGCAAGACTTTGTAAGACTGAACATGAACACCCAGCAGTATTGGAATGTATCCATCTTACTCCAGCTTATATATTAACAGAAGCCTTTCTATATAAGCAATATATGCAAGTATACAATTAAACAGATACAAAGGTCATCTAGGTATCTGAGGATTGTTCAGTCTGGAATTAATAGATCCAATTTCCTAAGTCTTGCAATGTGTGACACGGCTCCTTCAATTTTCTTTGAGAACTGGGAAAGGAGTGATTAACATGTCTGAGCAGAAGACTTTTTTTTTTTTTTAAGCCTTATTACCAATTAAATACTCAATTTACTTAAACAAACCAACCCCCACCAAAACCCAACAAACAAAGGTGAGGTATACAAAGAGTTTAATCTCCATGATTTTGTCTCTAGACCTAAGATGGGTTTCTCAAAAAGAAATAGTAGCATGTCAAAACTTCAAATTCAATGCTAACTTAATTTTAAAACTCTTCCCTGGAACTTTTGTTGCTGTTTTCTTGGTTTGGTTTTTTGGGTGGTTTGGTTTTTTTTTTGTGGTTTATTTTTTTTTTTTTTTACTATTAGAACTAGCTAGCAATTTTATCCTGAGGCACATCTCTGAATTGCAGATATCTTTTATTGAACGTGCTGTCTTAGCCTCAGACCCTCCAGGCAAAGGACAACTCCCTTATAAAAGTGAGCACTGCAACCCCGGCTCCTTAAAACACAGCTTTTAATTAGGATTTTACAAGACAAAGGATCACTGAAACCCAGACTGCTCCCTATCTTGGGCTTCCACGTAATTCCAATCGATTTGTCTACCTACCATAGTCTCACCCTTTTCTTGAACCAATACAATTCCTTCAACCCTGCACTTTACTTTTTGAGTTCCCTTACAGGAATGGAAATAGAAAACCTGATATGTTATTAATTTCTGCTAGCTTACTGAAATCAAATGGCTCCATACATGGTCAAAAACCAGGGAATGCCAGCACAAGCAAGTACTCATAACTGAGGACAAGAGGGTGACAGGAGCACCAAGTTTCACCAGTTTATGCCAGTATGTAGGCAGCCTCAGATACACAGTTTTGCTCTTTCAAATTAGCATTTTTGGTTTTGAATTAAGATGAATATACTTTTTTTTCTGCATCCAGCATCAGGCTCCAGAAGAAATTATCAGAAGAGAGGAAACTGTTTCACTGCAAAATTGTTTAAGTTGCTTCTTTTATTTAATGAGTAAGTTTGGTTCCCTCAGTCCATATGTGTTTAAGGTAGGACACCAGCTCGGGCAAAATACTTTTCCAGCTTGTTTGGACATCGACTGCTAGATCACAGGTGAAATCAGGAGTCAAAAATAATGCTCCATCAACTTTTTTCAGTTAAGCCTGTAATTGGAACAAAAAACATGAGGTAGATAAACTACTGGTTTTTTTTAAGTTCAGAAATTACATTAACTTCAGTCAGTCTTTGGTTCAGTGTTAGAAGCTTTATGTCCAAATTCATAGTTTGTCTCTCTAAGTCTGAACCATATTTAGAGAACGGAGATGGTCACTGCATAAGCCAGATCATGGCAACTGATTTTAAAATTAACTTCAAAATGTGTTTTTATTTCCAGTTCATGTGTTATCATTCCTCTGCATACAATAAAAAAATTAATATAAATATTTTTGTATATATTTTCAATTCACAGTCCAGCCTACCTACATTAAAAAAAAAAAAAGTCATCTTTTTACATTCAGAACTGAAGCATTTTCTCCTACATGTATCTCAGTTCATAACTCCAGGCACATTTTTCTGAGAAGCTGACAACCTTATAAGGTCTTTAAATGAGAAATTACAGAAATTCAACATCTCATCATTTGAGATACTTGCTTCAAACAATTAAAAGATAATATCTGACTCAGAATAATATGCATCATGTAAATTTATGCCGCTGAGATGAAGGAGGTCTCAAAAATGCACAAGGTCCAAAGTATTATAGATACTTCATAGTATTCAGATTTTCTTCTCCAACACATCACAAAACACTGGGGTAGAAAAGGGAAGATCCATAAGCAATCAGGACAACAAAGTAAAAACAGATTTCAAGTTTTCTCTTCAGACGCCCACGGACCTGCAGGGTGTTTACGTTATGCCCTAGAGATTATAAACACCCAATTAGAGCTGTCTGAAAACAGTACTCAAAATGGAAAGTTAGACGAAAAACACACAAACACAGCGCACGTGAAATTTAACTTTTATTTTCCTGTTGATAAAACCCAAAGATTCCTCACAGCAGCAGCAGATGCAGAAGTTATCTGCAGAAATGATACCTCTTCTTAATCTGTTCGCATACCCAAGTGTGCCGAGTGTGTAGGGACTGCATATTAACACAGTACAGGCACTGCTCAGTAGTAACAGAGATTAAGTTTCTCGACATATTTTAATCCATCCTTTCCTTAATATTACAGATTTCATAGTATTAAAGATGACTATTAATGAGTTGTCTGTTTATTTGATTTTTTAATTGTTGTTGCAATTTTAAAAACTTTTCATTAAATTCCACATGTACAATTTATATGCCCAGATGCACCTCCCCACACTGTTGTAGTTGACAAACTGTATCCAAATGCTACAATTCAGAATGAAAATGCTACTGCCTTTAGCAGCTCTAGCTGCACTAGAGTACATCTTTCCATAGAGTAACAAAACACACCTCTTTGTTCAGTAAGACAAGGGATACCGGTTTTAAAACACATATTTCTATCTTGTATCCATACCCTTCTTTAATATATATATATATATATATATATATTTATATATAGCTCTAAAACAAATCTCTACTTTTTTACAATTAAATTAAAACACATCCACAATTGGTCTAACTAGTGATTTTGGTCTCAATACTTTAAACATTAGTTGTCCCATAAAAATATACAATTCAACAACATGGTTGTACCAGTACCATGAGACCTTCTGAAAGAGGCCTATGACAGATACCAACCACGCAATTCAGTGCTCAATGTCGTCTAACTGATAAATATTTATACTGCATTTTCAAACTACCAGTATCTTTGAAACCCGAATTTCTCTTTGCAGGCTTACCATGCTTTACAAACATGCAGAAAGCAACCACATTTCTCACTTGCCTGTAGCAATCACATTTTTTTTCTTTTCCGAGAGATCAACTGACAAAGCACAAACTTCATGCTGTCATTTTTAGATTGCTAATCTTTTCTTTTCTTTCACATACTGAATTATTTCACAACGGATCATACTGCTCCATGTGAAAAGACTAGGGATTAGCCACATAGTAAGAACTGGACTTTTCAGTTTAAGCCTCTAAGAATCAAATTACTAACAGTCAATTAGGATGCACTCATAGCTGCCATACAAGTGAACAGACACCCAGTAGCCAATCAAGTTAATTCTAGATACATACCAAAAGGTGAAGCTTTTTTTTTTTTAAAAAAACAAAACACCCCCCCCCCCCAAACCAACCAAACAAAAAAAAAACCCCAAAAAACCCAAAACCAAATCAAACAAAAAAACCATGAACCCCAAACCTACACTACACAAGTACAGCCTCAAACCTGGTGGTTTCCAAGAAGTGGACCTCTGTCCAGAAAAAGTTTCTTCAAAATGGCACACAAAAACCGTGCCACCATCAACCACGCTTCAGATAAGACATGAATCTCTTACACCTAGAGTTTTCCTTATTACCACCGCAGCACAATTCGACAAAGTTTTAGAGCAATGGTGATATAGTACTTCTGCAGCACAAACAAGAATCCTCCAAGTCAGAAGCAGTTGGCAGTAAAACCCCAGACAAGTTCACATCAGAGTAACCTGGCACATAAGCCTCAGAACATTTTACTCTTATAAATGTAATAATCAATAATTTAGGTGCTAAATATCCCAAGACCAATAGAGTCAGTCTGTAGATAAGACTACAACAGCACATACTAAAAACCACATGAGAGGTATGACAATTAAGATGAATATTTCTTTTAAACAGCAGAAAGTCAGGGAAATATCTGGAATTATTTTGCACTGCATTAATATATCTTCTGTTTCTGAATATAAAAATACATCTAGAGAGTCAATCCAGAACTGCATACACAATTACATTTTTCCCCTTACTGCTTTAAAATTAGTACAAAATAATATAAGTTACAGGAATGGTTGTTGCAAATTTGTAAAAGTCAGCTATTACAAAATCATTATATGAGAACTGTAAATTATTTACAGGCGAGGTAATACAATTTCCAGAGTAATGAATTAAGATTTAGCAGAAGTGTAAAAATAACGTACTCACCAAAACGTTACAAAATCTGATATCATTATCAGCTACACAGTAGATCATGATTAGGTTTTGTAGTTGATACACAACATATTCTTAAGAAAAGTGCCAAAATACTGCTACATAAGAAACTTTCGTTTCCAAAATCATTCAGAAAAAAAACCCCTGCAGATTCTACGTTAAGTAATGCCAAAAGAAAACAGAGGAAAAAAAAAAAAAGAGATGCTAATTGTAGAAATATGTCTTATTAAATGCCTTAGAAAAATCTGTAAATTCCCTTTCATGCTTAAAGGTCTGACATGAAAGTGACTCACAAAAAAAAAAAAATCAATAGAAATATCAACAGACTTTTTTTCAGGGTATCTTAGACCATTTTAAAAGTACACATTCCTCTTAGACTGTGAAAGGCATGGAGACTGAAAGCATTCTAAAAAAGGCTGAACTGCAGAGGGTTGTTGTGATCAGTGGCACAAAGTCCTGCTGGATGCCAGTCACTGCTGATGCACCCCAGGGGTCCGTATGGGGATCTCTACCGTTTAACGTTTTTATTAACGACACAGGTAACGGGACAGCGCACTCGCAGCGAGCCGTTCAGAGGGACCTCAACAGGCGGGAGAAATGGCCAAACAAGAATCTCAAAGTTCAGCAAAGCAAAGTGCAAAGTCCTACACCTGCAGAGGAATAACCTCACGTGCCAGTACAGGCTGCGGGGCCGACCAGCTGCAAAGCAGTCTTGCAGAGAACAATACCAAGCTGACCGTGAGCCACTGATGTGCCCTTGCAGCAAAGAGGCCCAGCAGCCTCCTGGTCTGCATCAGGAAGAATGTTGCCAGCGTGCTGAGGGAGGTGATTCTTCCCCTCTGCTCAGCCCTGGTGAGACACAACTCAAGTGCTGGGTCCAGTTTTGGGCTGCTCAGTTCAATGCATAAAAAAAACTGAGCCCAGAGAAGGGCAATGAAGGTGATTAAGTGATTGGAGCAGACAGACAGACAAAGGGAGGCTGAGAGAACTGAGATTGTCTAGCCTGGAGAAGAGAAGGCTCAGGGGTGATCCAATGTGTGTAGGGGAGGAGTAAAAAAAAAGCCAGACTCTTCTCAGTAGCATCCAGTGACCGAACAAGAAGCAATGGGCAAAAATGGAAATACAGGAAACTCCATTCCATAAGAATGGACCTTTGTAGTGTGAGGGAGATCAGAACACTAGAACAGGTTGCCCAGAGATTTTCTGGACTCTCCATCCTTGGAACTGCTCAAGAACCCAGGCTGTCACAGCCCTGAGCAACCTGCTCTAGCTAACCCTCCTCTGATCAAGGGGATTGGGACCAGATGACCTCCAGGAGTCCCGCTAACCCCAGTCATTCTGTGATTCTACGTAAAGGACAGTGTCTTCTGTCGCCCAGGCATTGGATCAACTGAGTCACAAAGCAAACTATAAGACGTAAATGGAATATATTTTCAGTTACTGCATACAATGTTAATTTTGCTGCCTGCGTTTTGCCGATCTCATTTTTTCAAATCTTGACTCCATTTCTTCCAGGACCTTCGGTGTGTATCGCACAACTAGTTTAACCTTTCCTTGAGCTGCCTTCAGCAGTTCTACTGCTTTTTCATGGTGTTCACCTTCGACACTCTGCAAAGCATAAACCAATAAGTATAATATTAGTAAAGACATACACTGAAAATCGATTTTTTAATTTTCTGTACAACTTCTATATAATCAAGTATTGAAGTATTCTAGTTTGAAGACTGCAAAAGGACAATGTCATTCAAGTTCAGGATTTATTCTTCAGCAAATCAATAAAAGGTGATAGTAAATATATTAATTAGTATTAACAAAAGAGTAGTGCAAAACTTTGTTAGCTTTATGCTGAACAATTATATTCTGTATTTACATACAGTAAGTAAAATAAGGGTAACATAAGTCAATTATGAAATTACACTTAAAAATCAACAACTTCAGGAGGACACATTTAAAATTCAAGATTTTCTTCTTTTAGCATGCATTTTAAATCCAGTAGTCACCCTCAATTTGCCTAATAAGTTGCCTTATTGATGTTATCCTGTGTTATAACAAGGCAAAACAGTGCATACTGGGCACCTGCCATAGAAGAGCTAACATGCAGTGTGTTACTTATCTTAGTGCTCCACATCTCTGTCAGTAAGTGAAAGGTATTCAAGTTAATTTCCTCTGCACTGATTAAGAACAGCCTAACCCAACTCAGTAAGAACAGAATTAAAATACTTTCCTAAAACAGGTTTCTGAATTATTAGGGCTATATTAGATTCATCTAATTAAAAATTTTAAGGAACAATTCTCAACAACTGCATCCAAACATACATTCCTGGACAGCATATGTTTTATCAACAAAACTTATTTCTCCCAAACTTATTAAACACAACGATGGGACTACCCCAAGCCTACCTCCCACTGGTGCTATTAGAGGCTAGAAGGCAGGTGATGTACCTGTTGATTGGAGGGTTTCCCCGTTACTATAAAGTTACTTACAGAAAGAAAGACAACAGTTAAAAAAACCCAAGTTATTTCTCTTCTATCAGACTTAGACAACACATACAACTGAATGTTTTCATTTTTGTTATTCAAGTGGATGTGTAGGCTGTTCCGTTTAAAACTGGGAATAAAAGGTTTGTAAAGTTCTATGTTTAATTATATCAAAACACCAAAAATTCTGGAGTACAGTCAAAATCTCCAGGTGGAGAAAAAAAAACCCAAACTGGATTTAAGGCACATTCACTGCAGTATTAGCAGTGGCTTTTTTTTTTTTAAAATATTAAATCAGAGTTACAAAGAAATGCCTGTCATATGTATTAAGATGACAGGATTCTATCTGCAAACATCAGAAGATTCTTAGCATTCTCAACAGTATTTTATGTACTGAATCCCTGTACTCTTACAATGGCTAAATATGTATATTTATACATGCGTATGCACACACATGCAGTCGTTGCTAGCTGTACCAACTGTTTGAGGATCAGGTTTGGTCTGGGGTGGAGTGGTTGTTTTGTTTTCTTTAAGAGGGTCAGTGAGTGAGGAAGGCCTCATCTGCAAACAGCTCTACACCTGCCCCTCAATGCTTCAAAATAACAGGAAGGCTAGGCAAAGCACAGTTGCATCATGGTTTCTCTTACATCTCCTAAAAAGAACAGCTGGACTCCCAGGTAACAGTCAGAACCTGAGTTATCTCGGAGATCTGTGCTAGCAGGCACTTCCCAGAGTACAGAGACCCTTTATTCTTTTCACGTGTCAAAAAACCCACACTCAGGTTAAAGAGCACAGGATTTAATTCAACCATCAGTCTTAAAATTAAATCGCGTTTGCAGATGTAATGATGAAAACATTAATTTTAAGCTAGCATACAGCTTCTCTGTAAAGAAAAGCAAGAGTCTGAGGGATATTTACATGCATTTGACTAGCAGCTGCCTTAACTCAAAGCCTGTCCATAGCCTCCTCTTTCCAGTCACCCTATGACTTTGGTTTTTGTACTGTCTCTCTTCAGAAGAGGATACTTATCAAAAAGAAATATCCATAACACCATTTTATACATATACTCCTTAAAATATGCCAGAAAGCCTCTGTTTTTGAGGATCAGTGCACAAGTGGAAGAAAAAAAATAAAAATCACAAAATT
Source organism: Chlamydotis macqueenii (assembly GCF_036417535.1). Taxonomy (NCBI): domain Eukaryota; kingdom Metazoa; phylum Chordata; class Aves; order Otidiformes; family Otididae; genus Chlamydotis; species Chlamydotis macqueenii. Next base: position 65,870,194 of record NC_141560.1, on the reverse strand, counting down.
GAAGATAACACCACCTTGCAGTTCCATCTTATTACAGCTTTCATTATGCAGTAGCATTTTTATTGGGATAATGAGAATCTGGTCAATCTGACGCAACATAGCACTACTTACCTTAGAAAGTGCAGAAAACTATATTAATTAATATCTGCATCACAAAACTTGGATGAAAGAGGAAGCCGTAATGGCAGTTTAATACTATTTCACAAAACAACACTTCAGCTAGATTTATACAGCCTCTCAGAATCTGAAATACTGACAAAAATAGCACAGTTCCCAGTTGAGACAGAGAACTGAAGTATAAGCCTAGAACACTCAATGCACACAGCTCTATAGAAACCTAAGCAAGCTGCTCTTGAAAGGCCAAAAAAACCTATTTCACCAAGATTAAAAGGTGACATCCCGCTTGTGCCATGTGTATTCTCTGTATGCCCCCAAGTGGAAACAAGTAGTTACTGCTACATAAAGTGAAAACCAATTCCTACCACTCCGTTTACAGAAAGCAGCTGGTCTCCACGTTTCAGGCCTCCATGTCTATCAGCTATACCGCCAGGGATAATTCGAGAGATATAGATTGGAGAATTTTGTTCTTTGCCTCCCATAATGTTGAATCCAAGACCTTCTTCCGTTTTCGGTAGCTCAACCACTCTGGGATGGGAATGACCTTCACTAGCAGCAAACGCAGCTACAGTGGCCTGTAAGAAACAAGATTCTTCTGTTTAAAAGAAATTAAATATAGACCCCTTAGCTAGACACAGTGAGCAGGCTGAAAAAGTATTTTTGTCTCCAAGTACTTAAATATTAAAAGAAGTTAGATTAATTCTCTAGATACCAACGCTAGCATGAAAAATTCAGAACTCCATGAATAAAGCAGAAGAAACTTAAAAATAACAAGTCTGTTACACCTTTTAATAACCCATTAAGCTTATCAATTTTATCAGACATCTAGATAATATCCTTGTGAATTTTAAATAATCTTCTTCTGCTTCTAAAGTAGCAAACTACTGTATTTTACACAAGTCATAGTTTGGCTTTTACCTTTGCTGTTGCATTAGCTCTAACTTCTGGGCTACTGCTGATATCCACAGTCTCATATACGTGTTCGTACACCTTTAGAAACAAAACAGTTTAAGTATGGAGGAAATAGATATTTTTCTGCTTAGATAATACAACAAAATATCAGGTACAGCTTTAATTAATATAACAAAGTATCAGGTACAGCTTTAATTAAAACGTACACATCTCTAATAAGTTACTCCCTGATTCACTACCAGATGTCAGGTGTCAATCTACCATACTATGAAGAAACAACTCTCTCAGCACCTTTATTGCTCAGTTAATCCATGCATATCTAGATCTCAGCCTAAATCTTCCCTTCTTCCACAGCATTCAAACCTTACCATGAATTTAGAAATGCTTATGGCTAGTCTAACACGCCTGACTGGAGACACGGATGATCACCTTCTCTTGTTTGAGTCAAGCTGGAACTCTTTAGTAAGGATGCATGCAAAATCACTTAAGGACAGCTCTTCAAAGCTCTCCTGGCAACCCATCCTTCATCCCAAAACCTCAAATTTTCCTTCATCTGATGCGACTAATTGAAAATCTTAAGGAAAAAAACCACAGAGGCAGTAAGAATACCAATGCTAAGGGCGTGCTTACAGAGAGCTAATCCACACCCTCACATCTCCCTGCCAGTCATTTGGACTTGCTAAGCAATAAACACTGCCCTTGATACAATGAAAACAATAAGATGACACCTGTGTCTAAAACCAGATCTTTTAAAATCATTCCAGGTGTTATTATCAGTGGTAGCACCAACAACAATAGCAAAGCATACTCAAGCACCTAAAAATCTCTGAGAGAGTATCTGGAATGAATATAAGGTGGTGGACGGCTTCACCTCAAGGTGGTGCACAAGGTGATGCGGCTTTGGCTTAAAAGAAACAGGCAATCTGTACTTTGTCCATTCTTACATTCCAAGAGGATAACAGCTTGCTGGCTGCCACTAAGGATAGATTCTCAAAATAACCTCTAAATAGCTATTTGCTCCTGAGCCACTATTTAAGACACTTATGCTATCCCAAATTATCTGCTTGTGAACTTTTAAAAATGTCTTGTTTTACTGAGCTCTTTAAGTCAAATTCAGCTTTTGGAAAGAAAAAAAATCAGGTTATTGCACTGAACGCAAAAAGAAAAACATACTGTTTTTTAACTCAAGGTAACTGCTTATGTCAAAGTAACTTACCTCTCTTACAGCATTACAGAATTCACTTTGAAGGACCCTTTGCAAAGCCTGTAGCTTTTGTGGTGGCACTTCTCCACTTCTCTGTAATTTTTCCAACAACTCAATCGCTCTGCAGATGTCTACAGAAAAATAAAGCATTGGTAATGAGGAATGCCTAAGGAAGTGCAAGTTTTCTTTTGCTGTTGCATTTTGTTGTTGTTTTTTTTGTTTTAAATTAATGGCACAGTCTGAGCACACCTTAAAACTACGTGTTAGTTTCATTTCTCTCATAAAACTATGTATCTACAAAATGTTACAAGAAACCACCATATTTTCTGACTTTAAATCAACCATAAGAATTCAATCCCATAACATATCCGAAGGCGTCACTGACGTATGTATATTTTAAAGACAATCTATTTTTCCTTGAAGTTCATATCAGGCTGAAATATTTCACTGATATATACACTATCAATGCTTCATACGCATAACTTTGTAATTTATCTACTGCATGGATACATTTTGTTAAAACCAGTTAGAATATTGTCAAATATGTAACTTTCCTTTTATATTAAAAAAAATTAGTTCAACAAGAGTACACTCGATGCTTTCCCTACAACAGCAATGAGAACTACCTGGCCTGTTTTTTTTTTTCCAAAGTGCTCAGAAAAACAACCAAATTCCTTTTGATATTCTCAGTTGAGAAAATATCTCCGTCGTCTAGAATCCTCAGCCCCAAACCTCTTTTTTCCAGTTCCTAGAAATTTGTTCCTACAAATTCATGTTGTCCATAGTCTCACAAATGCAGATGCTGTTTTGTGAAACTGAATTCCCTGTGAAGGATTTGATTCCAGACCAGTACGACTCAAGACAGGCATCAAATGCTATATGACGTATTCCTGGCAGCTCTACAAGAGAAGAACACATTCACATCCCTAACTTGTACTTCCGAAGTGTTACATTAGTGATGATTCTGAATCACCTAAGTCCTTGAACAGAAGTAGAACAGTACTCCAGAAAAGCACATAGAAAGGATTACCTTCATTATCACAATGGCAAAGAAGCAGTGATTAATATACTATATAAATAAGGCACAGATTATTTTAGAAAAGGATGAAGTCTGGGACACTGCTATATCCCCTGCATTACTTCCTTTTTTTCTGTAATTAACCTTTAGGCAATCATTTTTCATGTGAATGCATGTCTACTCAGTGGCATCACGTCAGCACAGCAGACGTGCAATAGCCAAGAACTTCTCCTAAAGGCCAAGCGTAAGAAGCGAGAATTTACGTAATAGGATGAAAAGACAGGGGAGTGTACGTTCTGAAATTAAGGTGAAGTGCAGCGGCAGGAGATTTTCTGTCCACTTCCGTAAATTAGCAGTCAGACACATCTTACTGACTATGACACTGAGATCAGGTGTGCAGCCAATTAAACAAGGTATGACTTAACCTCACAGACTGGTCATCCACTAGCACAGTTAAAGTTGTGTCTGTATCACGGACCAGAAACAAACGCTTCATGGAAGAACATCCAAGTATTTTCACTACAGCTACAAGACACAAATGATTTCAGATCAGAGTTAAAGTTTCTATGTGCCATGAAAACTTGGCATTTTTGGCAAAGATCGGGTATCTAAAGCAAAGAAATACTAAAACATAAACTTCAGCCACTACTAATCTCAAGTCTACAGAGAACTCATTTCACACAGGCATGCTTATTTACTATTTGTACAACAATTACAAAATTTAGAAAAGCTTCTAAAGCTTTTCATTTCCTAACACACATTTTGTTTTATTATCATACAAAATATTTCATAAAATTGCAGATATTCCAGATGTGATTCCTTACTAGTCTTTCAATCTTTTTATGAGGCACAATCACCAACTTTCTTAGTAATTCTTGTGTTCAGCAACAGCAGTACAAATTATCTTAATTTCATGAAGTCTCGCACTGAACAGCTTGAAGTAGAATGATCAACAAATGGCAACAGCAGCACTTCCAATCCTGTAACACTCCATATATTCATGAAAAGTCTAGTAAGTATGTAAATTACAGCACAGCTATCATTTAAAGACTTGCAGATGTTTGCAGACAAATGACTATTTCATGCACATAAAGAGTGCAGCTCTACGCAGCCGTTCTTGAGTCTGCAGTCCATGAACCACGTTAAGCTGCAAGGTGCATTAAATTGTCACCTAACAGCTTCATTAGCACACTGCAAGAAATCTGAAAGGGTGACAGCAATCTGCTGATCCAAAGAGCAGCTGCAGAAATTAAGAATCCAGAACTCCATTTGCTAATTTCTTCTCTTTTTTGACCTCCATGTTTCATCAATAAACTTGATACATTTCCTACCTGGATGTCCTAAGAGCCAAAATGTTTAAGTACATAGCATTTTATACCCCAAGGTAAAATTGGGAACCAGCTGTGTCTTTCATAAAGCACAGACTAAGAGCACAGAAGCAGCTTGTCAAAAAGCAATTGGGATACACCGAACTGGATTCCTTTTAGGCAAAAGTAAGGCAGAAGATACATTTTAATAAAAAAGGGCTTTCAGATCAAAGGACCAAGCTGCTGCTTTAAACCAGAGCAGATAAACACAGACACAAAAAAGTTGGGTGTTCAGCACTCTACAGATCTCTTTTTGCACCTCTTGCTCAGGTAGATACAGGCAATGGATCCCATTTCCAGGACACTTTTTCCCCAAAGGTTATTTTGTTTTACCCTGTTGACAGGATGCCATTATACATCTGAAAGCAAATGAGCATAACTTTCTCCTGCTGCAACTGCATTAGGTACTATTAGCTAAAAGCTGAAGATTCAATCTCTCCCAGCAGCACTGCTCTGGAAAGGAACTAGTTTGGCTGGGAACAGGCAACAAAACACACCGTCTTACTGTGCCCGGAGAAGAAAAGATTGTTGAATGCTCTGCTAATGTAGTATGCTTCCTCCTGAACTGCTGCTTGGGGTATGATCAGCTGAAAGCTGTCTTCCTTGCAATATTAACACCATAGTTCAGCCAACTGTTCAGAACAAAAGACTGAACTGAACACTACATAATTGTTTCTATGATGGATTTCAACAAGGAACGATGTAGAAATAGCTCTAGAGGTAGGTTATTAAAAAAAGCTCATAAAACTCATTGTAAAATGGAAGTCAGACATAATTAAAAAAATATTCTCTTTAAACCTTTTCATCCTTTTTTAATCAGTTGCCTGTTCTTCACAAATAATTTTTTTTGTGATCACAGACTACTAGACTGAAGTTCTGAAAAAAAGATACATTTAAACTGAAAGAATGTAGGGAAAAAAAAAGCTAGCAAGATGCCACCACTCCAAGAGTATGTGCGAACAAAACACAAAGAGAAAAAAATGCGGCGTCCTCAGATACTCCTGATTAACCACCTCCACTGCTTACGTTCAAATAGTCCGGATTCCTAACGTCTACGTAGAGTTATCACACATCACCACCAAAACACAAGAATAACTTCGAAATATTAAATGATTTTTCATCCCTGCACTCCAGTGATTTTGGGTGGCGGTGTTTGCAATACAGCTTAGAGGAGAGGACAGACAGGGAGAACTTTCAGTTGCCCTGATGGTAAGCATATGGTAATCGTTTTAAATCAGCTACTTTTCTGCACTGTACTCTCTTTTCTTATGCTATACGCCAACAACATCAGTGATGTTCATTTTCAAGCTGATGATAATTCACCATCAGGTTATCTGCAGCCAAGCCCATGTAACTAACTGAGGTTATTTATTTCTGTAAATAAAGCTCTTGCTTTTCTAGGTCCATTACACTGTGCTCCCTTCTTCTTCTTTTCCTAAAAAGACCAATATGCCAGAAGACTAAATAGCTCCTTTGTTCCACTGATCCCTAAGTAACTCTGCAGATTTGTTTGTTTTCATGGACAGAGCATAGCAGCAGGGTAATGAGGTGGAGGAGGATGCTGCCTGAGGTTTAACTCTGCAGACCTACCAAGAGCAACTAATCCACTGCCAAAGCAGCTGCCCTAATTAACAAGCTTTGGAGTAGGGAGGGTAGATGAGCTGCAGAGTAGGAAGCAAAGTCCTTACATAAGTCACTATTTACAGGCCTGCTCTCACATATTACAAGTGGTTCACTTCTGGAATGGGAAGGAGGGTTCTGCAAATAGAAAAAAGGAATTCTGTGGTAGGTAAGACATGATAGTACCAAACACAATAAAGTCGGTATATATAGTGTGCTATACATCTACAAAAAAAAAAAAAAAAGCATCTAGCACTGTGAGCAAAGGTGGTCATCCCAATGGGAATGGCAATGGAAAAACAGTTGGTTCCTCCAATCACCTACACTCCACTTAATTGCATTCCCTTTCAAAAATAGGATTTCTCATTCTCAGTATCATTTTCCCATTTAAATTCCATTTTCTGATCCCCATTTTCCTAATTACACACTAATAAAGCAATCATATATATTATTGCACAAGGATGTGTCCACTGAGCTATTGCAGACCTTCCACAGTTCTGAAGAACCACTCTGATGGAAGTTCATCGTTTCTTAAATGCCCTGGATAAAAGATACAAATGTACTACAGAAAAAAATTAGAAGCTCAGTTTTGCATTTTATCTGTTTTCCTACTAACTCTAATTACACTGCACAGCACTAACAATATAAGTTAAGGCTATAAATTGGAAAATCGGGATGAAAACACAAATATGAGACGGTAGTAGAGCTGAGTGGAACCACGAATAAGAGCAGAGGGACTCCTGCACGTGTAAGCTGTCTTCTATAAAAACAAGCAAGCTATTATTGCTAAGATACCGCCTAAGAGATAGAATCTAAAGCTAAGAATTCAGCTGTGTCCAAGAGTAAGTTTCCCCAAGAGAGGGACAGAAACAAGGCGTTAGCAGGCTGAGTTAAGAGCTGGCAGAAGTGTTGACACCAGCGAAGGCACAGCAGACACATCTACAGGAGGTCTGTGACGAATGCAACCATGGAAACCCAGCCACGAACTGAAACGCGAGAAAAAAAAATCTTCGGGGACTGCATAAAGAGAAGCCGAAGAAGCAAGTCCCACCAACACACTGAAAGAACCAGGCATGAAGGAAAGCATTTTCAAAGCAGCTACCGCACTGCCTGCGGGGGAGAGGCGCCGCTCCCCGAGGCCTCAGGCCGGGGATGGGGGAACGGACGGGGAAGGCCGCCCCAGGGGCTGGGGCCAGAACCCCGACAACGCACCCCAGGGCCGGGCCTGGGCAGCAGCTGCACCGCCCCATCTCACCCGAGAGCAGAAAGCCGACAAGAGTGCCCGTCCCTCGGCCAGAGCCGCGCTCACCTCGCTCCAGCCGCACCGGCTCGCCTAGCGCCGCCATCTTCTCCTCGCTGCGGCCCGCACGGGAAGTGACGCAGCGCTGCCGGAAAGGCCCCGGCGGGGGAGCGCGGGGGGGCCGCCGCCCAGGAAGGGGTAACATGGCGGCCCTGGCAGTGGTGGGGGGTTTAGTTACGGTGCCGACCAGCGGTTTCCTTGTGAGAGGCGTGGGCGCCGTGGCAGTGTTCACCTCGGCTGTGCAAAGGAGCACCGACAGCGCAGACCAGCAGTGGGTTCCTGCAGAGGCTGGCAGCTGCCTGCCCTCGGTTTCATGGGACATGGTTCCCCTTGGCTCTGTGTTTCCGAGATGCCAGCCAAAAGTATGGCACGTTCACTAGAAAATACCCTCTCCTTTTTGTTTTTTTCACACCTTAAGATGTCAGAGGACTCTTCACAGGTGAAGAGCACCACACAAGGAGTCTTTCTGTGCACACTGAGTGCCCCTGGAGATGGAAGACACATAACTATCACTTCATCCATGAGAAATGTGAAGTGATGTGGCTTATGCTTCATGTTGGGCATCAAGTTAATCTTAGAATCACAAAACGGTTTGGGTTGGAAAGGATCTTAAAGATCGTCTAGGTAGAAGCCCCCTGCCATGGGCCGGGACACCGTGCACCAGACCAGGTCTCTCACAGCCCCGTCTAGCCTGGCCTGGAACACTTCCAGGGATGGGGCATCCACAGCTTCTCTGGGCAGCCCGCTCCAGTGCCGCACCACACTCATCATAAAAAATTTCTTGTATCTAGTGTGAATCTATCCTCTTCCAGTTTAAAGCCATTACCCCTCATCCTATCACAACAGGCCCTGCTAAAAAGTTTCTCCCCGTCTTTCCTGCAGGCCCCCTTTAGGCACTGGAAGGCTGCTCTAAGGTCTCCCTGGAGCCTCCTCTTCTGCAGGCTGAACAGCCCCAACTCTCTCAGCCTGTCCTCATAGGAGAGGTGCTCCAGCCCTCTGATCGTCTATCGTGGCTTCCTCTGGACTCACTCCAACGGGTGAGTTAGTCTGTGTGTGGGGCTAATGTATTGAATTTACCTTCTATATTAAATTGATCGAAGTATAAATATGACATACTTACTCTGAGATGTTTTCTGGAAAAAAGTAAGAGACTACTTCAGGACATGTATTTATATATTCGTAATTTATTCAATGGGTATAACTCTTCATGTTCGGCTTTGACTTTGTGTTTTGTATTTTTTGCTTTGAAAGAGAATAGTTCTCAACAGGTCTCAAAGTGTCAGCTAATGTGACAGTGATATACTCCCTCCTTTCTGTGATTCATTTTAATGCCAGTTCCTCTCAGTTTGAAGGATGCTGCCTGTGTGTTTCAATGAAAAGGTCATATGAATGGAATTTTGCAGGTGAACAAAATTAAATCCTCACAGACTAGTTTCCAGTGAGAAAAAGTGTTTTAGCAGCTGGAACTGTAGAATGTTTCTGGAATAAAATCCAGATGTTTCTGTCACACTGGTGCAGGAACTGCCATTCTGCTGCAAGTGATTGAAATTTTAAATAGCCTGCTCTGACTTTGGACAGATGAGCCTATGGAGAAAAATGAGTGTTCAGCAATGTTTTATAAATCTTAAGATTTTTCCAACAGACGTGTGATAAGAATACATGTTTAAATGTACCTTTAAAGTAGCATTATTCTGACTTCAGTAAAAACTAACGATTCAGAAGTTAAAGCAGCTGCTTTAACTTTCCTGTAGACCCAGTAAACTGGACAATGACTTTGTGAGAAAAAGAAAATCTGTAAAGCATATTTTATGTAGTGCTTCCACAGTCTACTTCATAGCACTGTCCAGCTTAAACCGTATCACTCCAGGAATTTGCACTGATTTATACCAGCAAAAGAAAAACCACAACAAAGTTTGGGTTTCTAATTTGTTGATCTGTGAAGAATATTTATAATGTCATAGTTACTTGGTTTTGTTTGTTCTTTGTTTCCGAAAGGGAACTTACTTCCTCTGATTATCTTTTACTTGAAAAAGCTAGGTCTTTTTACCCCAGAAGTTCTGCGGATAGCAGAAAAACTAGTGGGGTTATAATCTTACAAAAGAATGGAAAAGTAGCAGTTGTGACACCTATGGAACTCAACCAACTGAAAAATACCTGACAGAAAGGCACATACACCTTTTCTGTGTCCTTCAGGAGAACCAAAGAATGACAGGCTTGATATTCCAGTGAAAGAAGTAGTGGAATGCCAGTGCAGGACCACAATGGAGGGAAGGAAAATAAGGCTACAGATTATACAGAAAAAGTATGAACGCCTATTTGCTTTTTCCTTCCTGATGTACTGCATTTGAGTGCATTGCTGTATTTTTGCAGGGCTGCCAGATTTTTGCAGTGATACGTTAAGTTACAAAGCTAGGCATTGCTATGGCAGAGGTATGGCTTCACCAAGGGCAGATCGTGCCTGACCAATTTGGTGGCCTTCTATGACGGGGTGACGGCATCGGTGGACAAGGGACGAGCAACAGACATCATCTACCTGGACTTGTGCAAAGCTTTTGACACTGTCCCACACGACATCCTTCTCTCTAAACTGGAGAGACATGGGTTTGATAGACGGACCACTCGGTGGATAAGGAGTTGGCTGGATGGCCGCACTCAGAGAGTGGTGGTCAGCGGCTCAATGTCCATGTGGAGACTGGTCACGAGTGGCGTCCCTCAGGGGTCCGTGCTGGGCCCGGCCCTGTTCAACATCTTTGTCGGCGATATGGACAGTGGGATAGAGTGCACCCTCAGCAAGTTTGCCGATGACACCAAGTTGTGTGATGCCGTCGACACGCTGGAAGGGAGGGATGCCATCCAGAGGGACCTTGACAGGCTGGAGAGGTGCCAACCTCATGAAGTTCAACCAGGCCAAGTGCAAGGTCCTGCACCTGGGTCACGGCAATCCCAGGCACAAATACAGGCTGGGCGGGGAATGGATTGAGAGCAGCCCTGAGGAGAAGGACTTGGGAGTGCTGGTGGATGAGAAGCCCAGAAGGCCAACCGCATCCTGGGCTGCATCAAGAGAAGCGTGGCCAGCAGGTCGAGGGAGGTGATTCTCCCCCTCTACTCTGCCCTGGTGAGACCCCACCTGGAGTACTGTGTCCAGTTCTGGAGCCCCCAGCACAAGAAGGACATGGACCAGTTGGAGAAGGTCCAGAGGAGGGCCATGAAGATGATAAAAGGGCTGGAGCACCTCTCTTATGAGGACAGGCTGAGAGAGTTGGGGCTGTTCAGCCTGCAGAAGAGGAGGCTCCGGGGAGACCTGATAGCGGTCTTCCAGTACCTCAAGGGGGCCTACAAGAAAGATGGGGAAAGGCTGTTTAGTAGGGGCCTGTTGCGATAGGACGAGAGGTAATGGTTTTAAAATAGAGGGGGGTAGATTTAGATTAGAAATTACGAAAAAAATTTTTACGATGTGAGTTATAGAACACTGGAACAGGTTGCCCAGAAAGGTGGTAGAAGCCCCATCTCTGGAAACGTTCAAGGCCAGGCGGGATGAGGCTCTGAGCAACCTGATCTAGTTGGGGATGTCCCTGCTCCTTGCAGGGGGGTTGGACTAGATGACCTTTGAAGGTCCCTTCCAACCCTAACCATTCTATGATTCTATGATTCTATTCTATGATTTTAGAGCATTTGTTTTTGTCTTCAAAAGTAATAAAATGTATTTGAATTAAAGAAATAGCCACTGTGTAAGTCAGAAGTCTAATCCTGTCCCAAAAGAAGGGAATGAACTGCTGAATCTATAGTATGCTGCATTTTTCTCAAGAAAAATTCAAAGCATAGGTGGATACTGACAGAATCAGTATTAACATGACAAATGGTTTGTGCCATCCTCGTCAGGCAATCACTATCCTGGTAAGCGTTTGGAGGAAAACAGGTCCCAGAAGTGACTCCCAGAGATTGAGAGATGCCCCTGCTGAATGACTAGGTAAATGTATTTGCACGGTAGTGGCTGAGAAGCATGAAAGATCTAAGCATTAAACTTCAATCGATTTATTTTGCTAACTATAATGAAATTATTAGTTTAGACCCACTTGTCTGTGCCACTCAAGCCTGTGACATTTATACCAGAGTTATTTTACTTATATCTTCATTGATGAATTAGCCTGGGTGTTACCAGCTGCACTTTAATGCCACATGAAATGTTGGTGCTCTGTGCTGTAGAATATGTCAGTAGGACTTCTGGGAGCAAGCTCATCCTGCAGGTTTTTGTGTGTGTGATGACAGTCTGGACTTATTGTTGAAGGATTATCAATAGTCAAGAGATAGAGCCTGTGTCTTTATTGGAAAACAGTTACATTACCAATCCAAGAGAAAATGGAAATCAGTCTCTAGTGTAAGCTAACTTAAAATGAAAGGACAGTTTGTTTTAGGTGAGAGTTTGTAGTGTGTAAGAAGTTAATCCGTAACTGAGTAAGAGGATGAGCTTTCTTTATACATTCATTAGTAAGGTCTTAATATTTTTATGATAGTGTCTTAACAGGCAGCCAAGCCTGGGGCTCTTTTATTATAGCTAGGCAAAATGCAGGAAGAGGAGTGGTTCAAGAAACTCTGTTCAGTTTTCTTCAGGCTTCTGCTCAGGTGCAAGGTTTGGGCTCAAGCTTCACGTGAGAAAGAGACACTTTACAACTGTGCAATTCCCATGACCCTCTCTCACATGGACTTTTTTTTTTAAAACAAGAACAGCTTGATTTGGTTTAGCTTAAATACTTTGTTACTGGGTGTGCTAAACCCAAAAAGCCATCAGAAGAATAACAAAATGGATGTGGATTGTGGCTAGCTTTGTCTCTGTGCAATTCTATCAGTGTGTACACTTCTGTCTTAGTTCTATTGGAAAATTGTTTTCCCTGGGTATGGACCTATACATGGTATAGGTTCTTGTGTTAACAGAACCAGTTTATAGTGGTCTTGTAGCTAGGTAGGGTTTTCCTTCACATCCAGCTGACCTGAATTTAGTCAGGAGGGAATAAAAGATTCTGTAGATGCTATAGAAAACATTGGAACACAGTTTTCTAAAATTTCATTCTCTCAGTCACATCTTTAGAAGAGTAACAGTGGTAATTAGTACATTATTTTAATGCACAGACAATACTAATCACACTCTCAGCGTTTATTTATGTATGTGTTTTCACAAAAGTCAAGTGTAAACTGGAAGGAATTTTACTTACATCATTACCTAGGTAATTGCTGTACAAGGTGTGTATGCATCCAGTCACCTTTGAAGGGGAAATGGCAATCATGTAACACACTACGCCAATGTAGAGAGAAAAAAAAAAATTGTCTAGAAACATGTGCTGGTTTGGGTGGGATAGAGTTAATTTTCTTCACGGTAGCTGGTATGGGGCTGTGTTTTGCATTTGTGCTGAAACAATGTTGATAATTTAGGGATGTTTTTGTTTTTGCCGAGCAGCGCTTTCAGGGTGTCAGGGCCTCTTCTGGTTCTCACAGCATCCCACCAGCAAGCAGGCTGCGTGTGCACAAGAAGCTGGGAGAGGACACAGCTGGGACAGCTGACCCCAGCTGACCAAAGGGATATTCCATATCATATGACATCATGCTCAGCAATAAAAGCTGGGGGGAAAAGGAGGAAGGGGGGAGGGGACATTCGGAGTGATGGCATTTTGTCTTCCCAAGTAACCATAATGCATGATGGAGCCCTGCTTTCCTGGAGATGGCTGAACAGCTGCCTGCTGATAGGAAGTAGTGAATTAATTCCTTGTTTTGCTTTGCTTGCATGTGTAGCTTTTGCTTTACCCATGAAACTGTCTTTATCTCAACCCACAAATATTCTCACTTTTACTCTTCTGCTTCTCTCCCCTGTCCCACGGGGGGAGAAGGGGGTGAGCAAGCGGCTGTGTGGTGCTTAGTTGCTGGCAGGGGTTAAAATACGAGAAAATGGGTATCAGGACACAATATAAGCTTATAAAAATTGCAGAGGAATCTCTGCTGTCCACAAAGAACAATGTCTGCCTTGGAAGCCTGAAAGGCCAAATTAACCATGATAGGACTTTTATTTATGATACCGAGCAGGGAAAAAAGTGCAAATTCAATTTTTAGGTTATTAAGACATCTCTTTGCCTCAGGACTACCATTTTGGTAGAATTTTATTGCTTTAATACTGGTGAATTTAATAACTTTAAATCTTCAACCGTTGCATTAGTATTTGCAATTTCAGCAATACTTTGATTCATTGGCCTAGTGCAGAGTGAGTTTCATGGTCTGCCACACACTGTGATTGATTGCTATTGTCCCTGTCAAAATCCAGACTTTTATACCTATTGAAGAACTTGGTACCTTTTTGGACGTGCACATACTAGCAATTTTTTTTCTGTCTTCATAGGACAGAAGATATTTTTGCTTTGTTACATGTAGCAGAATATGCCTTTTGATTAATCTCTCACACACTGGTTGATTAACAGGTAGAAAGAGTCCAGCGTTTTGGTATGTGCCACCCAATCTCCATGCCAGTTATTTTTTCCACATAAAGTTTGACTTTAATGTGAGTTGCCTCTGAAATTTTCTAGTCACTCCTGGCGAATGTGGGAGCACATAGCAGACATATAGAAAGCCCTGCCTGTTACTCACTTTTCTGGAAATCTTGTCATTATCACCCACCCCCACCCTCCCCGGCCTTTTCTATAGATGGAAACGCTGTTTACTGATGACAAGGCTGACAGAGGAAGCAAAGTCAAACTGGAAAGTCAATGATGCATCTAAATGCTAATTACAATTAATACTCAGAAAAAATTAAATGCCTTTGCTTTTTTTTTTTTTTTTCCAGAGGAAAATATTTGGTCTTGCAAATGCCCCTTTTTCATAGAATGTAAAATATCTATGAAAGGCCTCATAGAGATGAGACGGACTCACTTTAATGTATCGTACAGTAAGCGTACACTCGGTAGTTCAGCTGCCACAGGATGTTTAGTTTCACCTTGAGTGAGACAGGGATGTTTTTGAAAGGACTGCCACTAAATTGTGTCTTTCTGTACAGCCACAGAGATAAGTTTGCATTAGCAACATCGCCTGCCTTTCAAGTGCTTTGCTTAATGTCCTCTTAAAGTAGCTTACAAGACAAAGTGGTGGGTAAACAGATGGCAACATTAAAAAATATCATTTTATTTTGTGAAAAGTTATTTGAACCTTAAAGATTTGAGTTTACTTCAAAAAAAGCACTAGCGTTGAACTAAAGCTACCCAAAATAGATTTGGCAGAACAGCCTTTTGATAGAAGAATATAAATATGCTGAGTCTCCCTCTGCTTTCATCACTGGAAGCAATGTGTGGCCTCAGCCTCTGGGAAGGGAGGTCAAAAGAAGGAGCTCTGCCTCTGCAGTTTGCCCTTCTTCCCACTTTAACTTGGCAGGGCTTTTTGAGTAGGAAAGGGGTGAAGTCACAAATTCAGTGTGTGTCAAATACAGGCATGAGTTAGCAGTGGATTCCAAAGATCAGCTTTCATTGAATTGAGACTGCACTGTAAGGCAGTAGTTCATAAGGAGAGAATGTTTTCCCCTAAAATATAATACAAATATCAGCAAAGTCTTTCATAAAGAGACTTAAGGAAACCTTTCCAGATCCCAATTACCACATGCACACAAAATCACACTTACAAAAATAATCGTAGGAAAATATTTTTGCTACATATTAGACAACCACTGGCTGTATGTAGTGATTTAAGTGTTTTATAACACAGCGTAGACTTCATATTAGTCAGACTTAATATATTCTTTCTACAGTATGTATGAGAGATTTTCCTCACAGAAGAAAACAACTGAGCAGAAACCAGAACTCATCAGAGTTATATGAAACCTTACATTGTATGTCTTCATTGGGCAATACAAAGTTCGCTATGTCACATCTTTTGAGAATAGCTATTCTGAGCAGATGAACTGTTATGATCAGCAAGAGTCACAGTACAGAATAAGCATCTGTGCTGTTCAGGACCTTGTGAGTGTTTCGACTGGAATTTAATTTCACCTTTTGGCTTTTTTCCCTGCATTGTGGTCATTTCTCTGCTGTCTCAGGCTGTATTTGAGTCTTTCACTGACTCCAGTGTTCCTTGGCTAGTCCTTCTGCAGTGAACCGTTTCTCTGTGTACCTTTAGATGAGCTGTTTCAGAAGAAAGCTCACTGGGATGAGAAAAGTCTCTAGAAAACACTGGTTTGACTCCTAAGATCTGAAATAGTTCTGTTTAAGCTCTGCTTAAGTCATTAAATGTGTCCCATTGACCTAAGTGGGAGTTGCACGAAACCCCAGAAGACCATTCAAGTTCAGTGAGGTGGCTCTTGCTCTCCTCTGGTGCCAGTGAGAAAATTTGAATACAATTAAGTTATATATTTAACATTTGGGACTGAAGAGCAGATGGACTTGGCTGTATGATGGGTAACACATTTCTGGCTTTGTAAAGAGGCTTTTTTTTTTTTCCAGTGTTTTTGGCCAAAAATGATTTGTAAATACCATTTCTCAAAGGTCTGATTGTAACAAAATGGATACAAACTGCTAACGTAACATTGAAGTGAAATTACTGTCAAACCGTTTGTGCTTACTAAAATTCATCCACCATTTAGGGTTATCAGCAGATTCTCCATCTCCACATATTGAGGTCCTCTTGTACAGAAAGGAATGTTTCAAAGACATTGACTGTGTTTTTAGTAATATCACCGGAGTTTAAGGAGCTCTGGAAGTGTCCCACTGTACATTACTGCACTTTTAAAACTCAGAGAAAGCCATTTAAAGTGTATATGTAAAATTTCCTTATAAAATATTTAAATAATAAAAAAATTAACATTATCTTCCCCCAGACTTGCGTAGGGCCAGATCACTTGCTGATGCAGATGCACGCAACGCTGCTGTCTCCAGGTCTCTGGCTGACTGGTGTCTTACAGCTGCCGTGACAGTACAGGCGGGGTTTGGTTCCTACCATCCCCGGAGTTTGGCTGTTAATTGCAGTAGCAGTAGGGCTGGACCACTCTGAACAGGTAACAAGTAGGTATGGGACCTCCTTGTGTGTACGGTGCACTATATACCATTAACACATTATCTCTGTATCGATAAGGATTTTCAGAGCTTACTTTCTATATATTGAAGAATGTATGGTGATTGTTTCCCAAAGTGGAGTCTTTAGCTAGACTTTCCTCTCCTCGTCAAAGGAGCCGGCCTGATAGTGCTAGATATAGATTAATTTTGTTTTGTTAAACTATCTGATCTTGTCATCTTTATGAAGCCTGTGTGTTTGACTAATATTAAATAGACTACCTTAGTGGTATCTAACTGGCACAGCCTGCACAGATGTAATACAATCTCCTTCCATACTATTTTATCACATTACTCTGGTTTCTAATCTTGCAGACATTCTCATGAGGAATTACTCACATGCATAAAATAACCTCATATTCTTTAATGTTTGCAGGCTTGGGCCCCAGGTTACAATATCATGTATATTAAAATTGTTTCTGAGTGTAAAAGGCTGCTAATTATTCCAGATTCTGTATTTAGGATTATATTTTGAAGGTGGAGATATATGTCTTATTTGTCTGATTTTATCTTTTCCTGTTTCCTTCTGATCTATTTTGCAGTTACACATACAGGGAGCATGATGCACATGGGAAAATATTTGGTAGTTTGGTGATAAAAGTGTTCTCTGTGCTCAAAGAATAAAGGATTACAACTGATTTGACATTTAAGATTTTTTTTTTGCCAAAAAAAAAATGGAAGAAGCAATTCAATTCATAATATGATTTGTCAAGCTATATTTTAGTGATCAGTACAGAAAGAATTTTGAAACACATTTATTTGTTTGCGTTTGCACATTTTAGAAACATAGGGTTTTAATTTTCTTAAAGTTTGCTTCCTCGTGTTTTACATTTCAGCCAAAGGACTGAAATTAAATTTGTGTAGGAAGGCAATAAAAGGGGTTTACAAGTACATGCAACTGCTACTTATTTTCAGTCTATGACAAAGTGAATTTCCATGCCAGCTTTTAACTTCATGAAATTTAGAACTTCAGGTAATACCAAAAGCTAATAAATGATGGAAGGACCTAAGTCCAGCTGCAAGACAGCAAGATTTGGCAACTTATGCACCTCTAAACCATTTTAATATGGGTTCATGCATCTCTGAACGCAAATACTTTAATCTGAGTGGTGCATTGGTGCTTACAAACTGGGATTGCATTCCCTAGGTCCTATTTGTTCTGTGGTTTCAGTGATGCACACCCGGTAGGTTTTAGCCTTGCAATCCAGTGCAAATATTTCTGCATGACATCCCTGACCTGCTGAGGAACACCCACTTGAAGAATCCCAGCATGAAAAAGCTTCAGAGTCAGATTCTAATGCCAGAAGTTGAGATGTAAGTTCCTGTAACAGCAAGGAAAATAGATGTCTCCAACCTTTTAAAAAAAAAGACCTATACCATTTCTTGCTCTTGTCAAATATGTTAAAAGCAGTGATTTGTAACAGATGGGAAGAAAGACTGATGATTAGGTGAAGGGAGAGTCTAACTTACAAGGAGGGGTGAGGAGAGGATTATATATATATAATATATATATATTTGAGTATATTGGGGAATATATGCTGGGGATTGAGAGAGGGCTACAGAGATAGATGACAACAAATAAGTACAGATTAGCCAGCAGTAAAGTTAGGAATTATCAACAGGCTGCCTGCCATTAATGAAATCTGATTCTGAAGAAGCTTTGCAGCTGAAACAGGCAAACCCCCCAAAACATGCCTTTGGAAGGAAGGTCAGTTAATTTCTGAAATGGGTTATGACATGGTTCCTGAAATACCAAGAGACTGGATTTCTTGCAAGACTGCTGTACTTTTTGAGGCAGTTGTGCTCTGCATCATTTTTGCCTCTCTTTAGCATGTAACATAGTAGGACAGGGAGGGTGGTGAAGCACTGGCACAGGTTGCCCAGAGAGGTGGTGGATGCCCCATCCCTGGAAACGTTCAAGGCTAGGTTGGATGAGGCTCTGGGCAACCTGATCTGGTTGGAGATGTCCCTGCTTCTTGCAGGGGGGTTGGACTACATGGCCTTTAAAGGTCCCTTCCAACCCAAACCATTCCATAATTCTATGACAGCTGGGCTCTCACAAGCAGCAATCCCAGTGTCACTGCCACTAGCAAGCATCAGTCCTTCCCTTGCCTGTCTGCAGAGCAGAAAGCGTTGATAATGGCAAATCACACGCTTGCCTTCCTTCATCTTCAGCTCAATTCTGACAAATCAAGTTTGACTTACCACGCTATCCATTTTTCTGTAGGATGAATTATTTTGTGCCCATCTCCCCCAGGTGCTAGATGTGGCTCGGGAAACAAACCTTTCCCACGGTAAAGCAGGGGTGTGCTTGCAGCACAGTGTAAGCCCTTCCTGTAGCCCCATCAAGCTTGTTGCGAGCTAACCCCTTGGCTTCTTACCCTCCTGACAAAAAGCCCCAGAGCTAATACTTCCAAGGCTCATAAACACCAGCCTTACTTTTACTCATAGTTTCCCTCTCTCCTTGCAGGACAGTAGATAAAATAGTTGATCTCCTCAGAAGACCTATGTCCGTGTTCTGCCTTGTACTGTTTATTTTCAGTTGAACACATCTGCTTTTTAACCTATATAACCTCCAACAGGACTGGTGTCTGCATTTTAACCCTACTTTTTATGACTTTAGAGCCTCTTATGCTGCCATGACAACCTTCAGTCCCGGTGTCCTCAAGCAAGTTTCCATCACATCCTGTGAGAAGCGTTCTAGCAACTTTCCAACAACCAACAATTACCTTCATCCGCAAATAGTTCAGCTTTACTATGTTAAAAAATATGGCAGAACAGGAATGGAAACACCCATCGAGGCAGAAACATCTGCATGGGAATGGACACAAGGTCATTCAATCTTACCCCTTTCATCAAACAGGAAAGAATTTACACTCTGCTTGTTGTACATTTACCTAATCCTAGCTGTAACACTCTACACAGTACAATGCAACCGTCTATGGCAAATTATACAACTATTTAAATGGTCTTACAATTCTTATTTCTCCATGTGGTCTCATCAATATAAGCCATTATGATATAAACACCCTTTTAAAAGTAGTCTTCCATCTCTCTTCTTTTTAAGGCCATCTCGAAATGTAAGAGTACATTGAAATTAATATTTTTTTTATTCTTCAGAAAGATCTATGTGGATTTCTCTTTCAAACTTGTCGTGTTGTCTGGTTTTGGCTTACTCAGAAAGTAAACTTTATGAAAAGTCAGGAGGCAGGTAATAGTAAACTACTTGCATTTTAAAACACTAAGGAAAATGAAAATTAAAAAAAAAAAAAAAACAGCAGAGGAACTGATCTGGAACCCTGAACGGAAGTCAGACCTGAAGACATCCCTAAGATTGTATTAGCAGATACACATATAGAAACCCTGAATGTACATATAGAAACTCTGATGAGATTCAAGCTTTATCCCCTCTACTGAGGTGCTGTGAGTTTTATGATGACAAATCTGGGGCCCCTAATATAAAAATAAAATAAAATAAAAACCAAAAACATCTTTCAACTATGCAGGCAGGACTATAAGTAGCTTTCCTCTCTTTCCTGTGCTCCTGGTAATTTATGGTGGTTCAAAAGGAGTACAGCCAGCTCCCGCCCTCTGGAGTACAAACACACCACCTCTTCTCCACACCCTGCCACTTCTGTTTAGCAAGAAATAAAAAAGGATTTTGCACTGAAAAACACGCACAAGAAAAACAGAGAACACTAAAATTTGAGGCCAGCTAAGCTTGTCCTATTGCCACTAGTATTCCTCCACAGCTGGAAGAACTGCATCGATAAAGATAATGCAGGCTGTTAAAGGACAGTGTAGATTTTAAAGCACAAGTTTGTTTGTTTTTTTTTAAATGGCAACATTCAGCTGGAGACATATCTAGCCTCATTCAGTTTATCTTATTTTATAATACAGCCTAGTCACAACCTAGCCAATGAACCGTCTTACCAAATTGGCAAGAATCTTTTAATTCAGACACATTTTATTTCTCCATTGAGTTTTCCTCTATTTTCCAGGTGGGGATCTGATAAAGAAAAGCTGCCTTCCTATTTATGTTATGCTTGTCAGAAAGTCCTTAGGAAGCTCCCAGGGGCTCCAGTGGAGTGAATGTGAGAAGTCCTGCTTTTCTGCAGGTTGCTTGCAGTGCCCAGAGAGACCTCTCTCAAAAGTATTTCTCCTCCTGAGGAGAACTCTTCAGAAGCAGAAGTTTAATTAAGAACATTTCAATGATGTTCAGTAGCATTCTGCTTTGGATTATGGCTTAGATGTCTGGATGCTACAGAGATTCTGGCTTAAAAAAATAAAAAAGATGAGTCAACTGGAAGAGGAAAGAATTACTAAGCATAATCGTAATGGTGAGATTTATCAATTTATCTTTGTTTTCATAGTGAAAATCCACACTTTTTAAAGTGAGCACATACTTTTAGCATTAAAACTCACTCTAGAAGTTAAAACTTACAGAAAGCTCTAACAGTGAAATGTCCCACCTCTGCAAGTGTAATGACCCTTAGAATCACCGTCCTAAATATGTTATCCTGTGATGCCCTCAGAGTGCCTTCATGTGCATTAACCACACACGTTTATTATGGGGTGGACGATGGATAAATGGGAGAGGAATAAGTGTCCATCAGTGACTGGATTTACCAACCCTCTGGCATGTGGTAAGGCAGCACGGAGCCTGGCTCAGCTCCAAAATACTCAGGGGACTTTATCTTGTTTTGTGTCCTTTTGTTCCCAAAACAACCGGGGCAAATCCCTTCTGCTCAGAGAACTGTGAAGAACACCCAACCAAAGCCCATGGTCCGAGCTACGCCTCCTCGCTTTTAAAATGTGCTGGTAGCTGAGAACCACAAGCAATCGCAGTCCAAGCTACCACCCACAAGTTCGGGCAGTATTACACGGATTTCTATAGCCATGCTTTTATTAAAGGTTACATAAGACGTTTCAAATGTCAAGAGAAGGATTAAAAGGTTTGTGGTGCTTAAAGTGTAAAGGATTTTCTAGAAGAGGGAAAACCAGAAAAACCAGACTCCGTCTCTGGCACTCCAGCAAGAGCCTGATGCATTCAAAAGTGAATGCAAAGGAGCAGGCTTGGTCGGAAAAATTGGTATTTAATTTAAATAAAAACAAACAAACAAAAACCAGCTTGGGATTTAATTTCATTTGCATCAAGATGAAACCAAGTTGCTTAAATTTTTTAACGATAAGCCAGAATGACAGAAACAGACGCCAGAATATCGCTATGGCTGAAGTCAGTGCACTTTTGCCCCTACAGCTTTAAATGCTTGTTTTTGTTACAAAGATCAAAACCAAGTACAAGAATCACGATTTCTCTTTTTTTTTTTATGAAAATAACAGAGTAATTTGCAGTCTTTGGCTCAATGTATACTGACGTAGGTATGCAAAATGAAATAGCTCCATTCAAAGAAAGAGGTAAGTATACAATCAGTTACCTAGTTCTAGTTCCAAATTAGGATCCTAAGCTATCTCTTTCCAGGTGAATAAAGTAATCACAAGGATATTGCCTGTTCTGGAACTGCTCCATCATTTCCCCTCTTTCTCCTACCTCTTGTTTTGACTAGAAATTCTTGCTGGAGCCCAGCAGCTTATTCAGTGGTAAACCTATTTCTAAGGACCTTACTCCAAATTTGGTCAGTAACACACTTATTCTTTTCTTATTTACATGAAAATGTTGACCTACTGTTTCTGGCTAGACCCAAGAGGAACACCTACCAAAGTGTTTCCTGAACTATTTCTCTTTTAAAGGAAAAATAAATTCCGTAAGCCAGTAAGTTAAAATAGACCAGCTGCATGTGAAGGTACAAAACTAAAACAGACAGGCAGAAGCTGAGAAAGAAGTTGAGTTACGAATGGGTTCATGGGTTCAGGTGAGGCATGATGCCGTGGCACACATGGGTGTTCCTCAGGAGCAGGGCACCCAAAAATCCAGAGCTGCAAAGCGAGGGCACTTTTAAACTTCATTGATTATGTTTTAAGGGCTTGGAAATGCTGCTGTGCCCCAATGTCAATAGGCTATATTTTGTTTTCGTAATCCAATTGCACTTAAATTTAGAGCAGTTACAGTCCCTCGTTTGCCTCAGCAAACCTTTGTGTACTCAAATGGACATTTCATGGCTGTTTCCTCTGCATTTGCCATTTCGCACAGCCAGGTGCAATTTCTTCCACAGCCCAGAGCCTGGCTGCCTGAGGTTGAAGAAATCTGTACTAAACTTGTCTCTGACTTATTTTCAGATGCCTTCTCGGTGCTTTTCTCCACATAAGCCCGACAGTTAGCAGGTCTGATGCTGGCAACGTCTCAGAATATTTTTTTTTTTTCCCCCAAGCCTCTTTGCTGTCTGGCTTCTGTGGTAACTAAGGACTCTTGCTTCTAGCATCTGTAACATTATGCAGTTCCAAAACCACAGGTAAGAAATACTTGCTAAAACTCTGACCCTTTCTGTCCACAGGAGTAAAAAGTCAAGATCTGGTGATGCATATTTATGTAATGAAATAAACTCTGAAGTAATTCTGGGTGCTTATAATTTTGGATTTATGCAGCAGCTTTATAGGAAGTTCTCTAAGCAGAAGTTAATTAGCACATACCTTTAGCATTTCATGTTTTCTGATGAGGACATCTGAGGACACTCTCTGTTCATGCCTGAATATATTAGTATTTCAGAAGGGAATATTAAAAATTAAAATATGTAGCTGAAAGTATACTAACGATTGTGTTGGAATATTTGAGCTGAAATTTAGCAATAAAGTATCTATTATTGGGTTTAATAAAACAAATAATTTTCAGATTGATGGAAATTGAGGTGATATTAATTTTTACTGAATAAAAGACGTCTTTATTTAAGAAAGTACAGTAAAAAATAAAGTGAAATCAGGATTTGTTGGAATAGCCAGCTGCACTTCTAGCTCTATTTTAAGAGAAACCTTTCTAGTCTGTTCCTGTTACCTTCCCCAGGTGAGTAACAAGACCCTGCTGAGGTGCATGTAGCCATTTTGGCTTTGAGGAGTTCTCCTCTCTTGCCTCCCTGCCCTGACCAGACCGTGACTCTGGTGAGAGATGCCTGTGCCTGCCTGTCCTGGGCGAGGGCTCCCGCTTGCCTCCGTGGCGTCCCCAGAGAGTGTAATCCTTGTTTGTCTTGCCTTGCGTTGCTTAATATCCAGTGACTAAGCCCCATCCCCTGCCACCCACTGGCGTATTTTCTGTTATTTTATACATTGTGAAACCTCCACCAATTCCTTTATTTCTTTTCGTGAGGTGACGAACGAGCCTGCCCCACATCACTATCCAGGATGTTGTGTAGGATCCTGTCAGGGAACTCTCACAGCCCCAGGAAAAGTTTAGCTCTCATACCTGGCATTTCAGTAAAGGCTCAGTTTTGGGAAAAGACAGTTGTGCTCCCGCACTCAGTTTGCCTGGCCTCTCGCTGTCCTCCAGCAGCTGCACACCAGCTTCGCAGCAATAAAAACCCACGAGAATCGCTCGCCGGCAGAGGGGGGGCACACCAGTTACACAGGGGAGCTGCAGAAATTGCCCCAGCTATGAAAGTAATATTTATGCGAGCAATCATACAGGATCCAGGAAATCGAGATAATTGGAGGGAAAAGCACTGAGGAGTAGTTACTGGGTGAATAACGAGCAGATGCTCAACGAGAGGCACCAAACAAGCTATGGAGCCATGCTGGAGTGGGCCAGGAGCCTCTCCGGGGCTAAACAGCCACGGCAGCTGCTGGTATATTCCTGCTCTGCGGGATGAAGAGAACCAGATGATGCACCCTCAGCACCGTGCCTTGACAGCCCTGTGCTTCAACGCTGCTTTCTGGAGCCTGAGTACAGTTTGAATAGTCATTAACACGAAGCAGGCATCCATCTTGTCCTGGCAAAGAGACAGACCGCTCTGATTTATGGCTGTACGGGACATGTCCGTACTAACTCTGGGTTTAAAATAAGCAGATTGAATTGCTTAAAAGGAATGAGTATAAACACTTATTGGATTTTTCTGAGGTGGTTAAGGTTTTTAGCTTGGAAGTCATCTCCATTTATTTTTCCTGTTATGTTCCACCAGTCAAGGGTTTCACCTGTATTTTATGCAAGGCACAGCTGTAGGATTTGCACCTCAGAGGACATCGATGCAGTATAATAAATGCCATTTAACCAGCTGTCAGGATCAACAAACTACTTCAAGTATCAAACATGCCGTGCAAGTGGCTGGAAAAGGGACTATGAAAATGAGTCCGTTGGCAGTGAGGTGCCTCCTGCATGACCATGGGTCACAGCACGCCTGCCCCAGCCCTGGCAGATCCCAACACCAGGAGCAGACCACATGCGTGGGCACCGTCACCTCTGAGCAAGAAGTAGCAGTAAACACTTAAACCCTAAAATCGGTGGGAAGTCGACTGGCCTGGACGAAGCACTGAGCTAGCAGAGAAGAAGGTGGTGGTGTAAGGGCTTACCCCATGGGGACAAGAACACAGTACGAGCCTTCCCTGCTATGGTAAATGGGGGTGTAAAGTAGCAAGCCACAGACACTAGGAAAACGATGGCTATTTCTCATGTGATGCAAATCTTAATAAGTTAATTATTTTCTATTAAGCTAACTGACAAGGCCTTGCTCCTGACGCACCCTGACCATCTCTGATCAGAGGTAGAACCTCACGAACAGGTTCAAGGGGACTGCTGGAGCAACAGCAGTAGCGCCTAAACCACAGGATAGCAAATTTTGGGTACTAAAAATATTAAATGGAAGTATGTTCAGAGGAGGCAACTTTGGGATTTGCTTGTGGATGTAAAAAGTTTAATATCACTCTTTGAGAAGATCACCATAGCTGAAACTGATGTTACTACCACTGGAAAAGTAATGCTTGACATAGCTACAAGGAAAGATCCCTAGAAACAAAGATATAGCCATATGCAAATTATACACGAATTATAAACACTTTCATGACTGCAGACACTTTCTAAGGATTTCACCAGCCGGCAGAACAAAATCCAGAGCTGTGTTCAACATACCAGCCTGACTAAAGGCAAGAGATTAAGAAGTTTTGGCAGAGTAAGAAACATTACTGAGACATTACATATGTGCTTATGATATAGGACAAGTCAAACAGGAGAACCCCTATCCAAAGAGGAAAAAAATTCATCTCTTGAACAAAACAGGAACATGTTTCTTCACAATGGTATTTTCCAAGAGACATCCTCATTCCCCTAAGGTAGCCTCACCAGTGGACATAATAGATAAACAAGTGATTGTGTATATCAGAGCTACTGCTTTGCTCAGCTAATAATGTCATAGAATCATAGAGTGGTTAGGGTTGGAAGGGACCTTTAAAGGTCATCCCCTGCCATGGGCAGGGACAACATCAACTCAAAGCCCCATCTGACCTGGCCTTGAACACTTCCAATGATGGGGCAGCCACAACTTCTCTGGGCAACCTGTTCCAGTGCCTCACCACCCTCATCATCACACAGTAGGGTCCACTGGACCGTACCACAACCACAACTGAAGGATTCATGACCATCGCACAAAGTGAAACTAGATGCTTTGGCAAAGATATCTAGGCCCACATGACGCTAAGGAGCTAAGGGATGTGATTAGTTTAGTTCAAGCTCTTCTTACATGTGTTTGAAATTTTGTATTATTTAAATGCAGAATACTAAATGCTATTACTGTTTCTATTTGATTAAAAGGAGAGTAAATGGTACGTGTAGGATGGTTGCTTGAGCCAAAGGCACTTGATTAGTGGAGCGACCCTTGGCTCTAGTGATTTATCTTGAACTGTCCCAGAAGGATTTGCTCAGCCTAAGCAGCAATTAGAAGAGTTTGTTTCATTTGCCTTAGCCAAACTGTAGCTGAGAGGGGATGTGAAAAATATCTGTGAGCCAAAGAAAAACCCATAACAAAAATATATAATCTGAGTATGAATGAAGTTGGACCAAAAGAGAAGTGTGTGTGTGTGTGGGGGGGAGTGGGGGAGGAAGTTTCTAACCCAAAAAGAAGAACAAAGCTGTGAGAAAGTTTCTTGACAGGAATGGGGATGAAGAGCAGGAGAATGGGAGCAGAAAATCCTTTTTATTTTAAGAAGGAGCCCAGTGGATGAATGGGCAGGACTACATGTTGTGATTGCTTCTCCGGCATGGGGGGCTGCTACTTCTAATTTTATATCTAGTGTCTCCACTTTAAAAAGAACAAGAAGTGAAAAATTGAGTTTTATCTCAGTTCTGAGGTCAGTGTTGCTACTGTAAGCTTATTCTGTTAGTACTGGGGGAGTAAAAAAGTCAAAGAGAGGCAACAAGCATGATGACATATCAAGACTTCTCTATGAGGAAGACTACTCTATGAGGTAGGCTAAGACTCTTCCATCTGGAGAGAGGGTGACTGAGGAGATAAGACAGAGGCCCCAAGTTGTGGGAGCAGGGAGCAGAGCAGAGGGTCAAGTGTTCACAACACTTTTTCCACTACAAGCACAGGGAAGCATTGGAGGGATAGAGGAGGAGCCAGAGCTGAAAAAGGCACACAGATGTGGTCCTTCACAGAATGCCCCTGGCACTCCCTGCCCAAGAAGGCAACATCTGTGGGGCCAACGGGAGGCTCAGCGAGTATCAGCTCAAGAAGTTCCTTCATCTCCAAAAAGGGAGACCGTTACGGGAAGGATGATATTTACATGCTTTGTTCTTATTTCTCTGTATCCTGCTCATGCCATTGCTGGAGATGGGATCCTGGGCTGCAGGGACCTTCAGCCTGGCTGCCCTTATGTTCCCTTCTGACTTTGTTTATAAGATTGTGGAGGATGAATCAAAAGCAGCTTCTGGAATGAAGTAAGATGGATAGATCTGTTTTCCTTGGAGGGCAGCCATATGTAAATTGTATCATTAGTTCTGGAAATGAGGAGTGTGACTTAGCTGTGCTCCCCACCACCTTCTCCTCAGTTTAGTCTTTGACATCTTTCCAGGGAAACAGCCTGAAGCCATGGGAAATTTTCCGATTCTTCACCTTCTGCAGAGAATTGCTGACAGCAGTCTGCTTGGGCTAAGTGCACTTCAGATTCTCTTGAAATAGTTGATTTGTAATTAACTTTTATTTTTTTGGCAGGGAATGAGAACAGATCTGTTGACAGTCAGAAGTGGCTGCAAGGCTTTTATATTTTCAGGCTGGGTTGGAACACCTCAGAGAAATACTGGGTAAAAACTGAACTCCTGACAGTAATTGCATGCTCTAGGCAAGATGTAGACCACCACAATACAGTTAATATGATGGTAGACAACAGAAGAAAGGATCTGGATGTTTTTTCTTCCTCCTAACCTTCCCATGAATTCATAATTAAAAACGACTGCATCATTCTGCAAAGAGAAAGTTTTGTATCATCTGCCTTATTTCTTTACCCTCAAACTTATTAAAAGTTCATAAAAATCTGTCGTGAGGAACGTATCACAGGAGTACCACATCTTCAGTTTGATCACTTCTGACCCAACACATAGGGCAGGCTGTTACCGGATACTCAAGATTAATGCTATAAATAGTTCCAGTGATGTGTTACTAAGAATGGTAAGATTTTAATTGCTTTCCGGCAGTTTTAGACTACACTTCACGCTGCACCGCATCTGTGCTCTACAGATGTTTAAGCCCAGAGCTCTCTTCCAGCAGCTAACAGTTTGGCAGCGTTTGTGAAACAGTTGGGGTGTTAGAACGTGTTTATAGGAGCCTGGTACTAGAGGGGTATGATATTTTTTTCATATCAAGTAATGATATCTGTGACACTAATCACAGTCTTTTCAGCAACCTATTTATACGGATCAAAACCTCCTTCTGTCACCTCTTCTCACGCTAGGTCTACTGCGGTGTTGAAATTTATGAATAATCCACTACCAGCGGCATCGTGTTTTGTTAGCTGAGGGGAGGGAAAGCAATGGGTCTACTCTTATTCTTTCAGTCCTTCTCAAGCAGGTCTCCGTGGCATGGGTGTCACAACAGAGTTGGGATTTGGCTCAAAGGTTAATGCTACGTTTGCTTTGTTTCACATGATTTTGGAGAATTTCCTCTATTTTTGCAAAGGCGGCTGAGCACGTAAGATATATGAAACTGCTAGGAAGCTGAGAGACAAGTAGGACGGGTGAGATTAGTGCTGAGGATTTACTTCATTGTTTGAGTAGTTTTTTGATGGTCTATTCAGCTGTATAACTCTCTACCATTGTTTTGAAATAAATTAAAACATTTGTAGAATTATCTATCTTACCAACACTTCTGTATTGACGCGGCTCTGCTATAGCCATTATGATTCTCCCCTGGGAGGAGCTAGCTTGATAGCTTGCTAGTTTGAGTTAAATGACTTAAATGATAAGTGGCATTTTGTTCTCATTACACTAAGAAAAGTCAATCAATATAAAGCACATCAATGCATTAATGTAAAAGCAGAAACCAAAGAAAACTGATATTAAATGGAAATTTAGAATCCATTATATTGAACACTACAACTCAATTTCCTGAAGTAGAGTTGACAAACCACCAGTAAATGTCCAGCAGGGAATAGTTCTGCACTGATTATACTGACTAGATGATTTAATAGCTCTTTTTCCTCTCTAATACCTATGAACATATGAAAATCAATGGCAGCCCACTTAGTGAAAGTACCTTCCCTCCTTCGCTCCAGACGCATGGTTCGAGCTACCCACGTGAAGCGATGCTAGCAGAGAAGCCGGTTGTGTGTTACCTCTGGTAAGCCCTATACAGAAATCCCAGGCCAAAATCCTGAAGTATTTAACTTTCAACTCTGGAAAAGCCTCTCCTCCTTTCCCGCAGAGGATCTTTGGTCAAAGCCTTGCTCTGGGACAGGAGAGTGCCAGTCCCCAGGTGTAGTACAAGGTAGGGACCAGCCAGCAGAAGCAGGGGAGCTGGGAGGCTGTGTCTGAGCATCCCTTCCCTTCCCATGGATTCTCTTGGGACACTGGTCCCTCCAAACCTGTGGAGAGAGGATGGGACAGGTATGCAACTGAGACCAAGCACTGATGTGTCCCCCATGAGGGCTTCTCCTCCATTTAAGAGCCTCAACAAAGCCCAACTGAGGAATATGCCAAACAGCCTGGCTGTGTGGATTTATCCAAGTTGGCCTTCTCCTAATCACATTGTCCCACAGCGGCAGAAAGTTTGTGCCTGAAGAGTGGAAGCAGCCACCTCCCCTGTACTGCCAAGGTTTGATTGTACTTTGTAATTCCGAGCTGTCATTTCATTTAATTTCCAGTAGATGCTACTCTACTCTAGATGCTTGCTGGAGCCGTAATCGCTCCTTCCCTGAATGCCAGACCTTTACAGCAACGTTTCTGTGTGTATTTTCAGAATACAGGAAAACAGTCTTTAGCCATCAAAATTTGATCAGTGGTATGAAACTGATTAATTAACAAGCGAAGAAGAAGGAGCAGGGCTACGAACCAGAGCCTGCGCTGTGCCTACCCAATGAAGCCCACGGTAAAAGGCTAATACAGGATGGGATTCAATAATTTAAAGACATTTTGGTAAACAGTGGCAAGATTGTGTGAAATCACATTATACACCAGCAGTGCTGGTAAAAAGCAAGCACGGGTGTATGAGAAGCAATAAAATCTTGTTCAGTTGTGAAATAAGGGAAAATGGAATAAAGCATCCTTTCTGAAAGAATCTTTGTGAATATAAACATACAAATTTGACGACAAATCATTTTGTGTTCCCATTTACAATATTGAAAGTTATCTGCACAGCTTATTTTTGACCAATTTTGACATATTTCTCTGCTTTTCTCAAAAAAAAAGCATGTGGTGGAATCTTTTTCTTTAAAGAAAGAGTCATAGGTACCCTTGCAAAGACTTTTGGGGCAAAGGACACGGTTTAACTAAAAAAAACCAACCTGAATATTATTTCTCGGGTATTTTAACCCATATGTCCTGTGAACGCTCTGTGCTGTGGACACAAAAATCTGCCATCCATTAGAATGTATGGAAAAACAAATCTTCTAATCTGAGCTGGACCATGCTGGAAAGAAAGGTAAGTTCTTTGCCCAAATTCGTATTCATGTTATTTGTAGTCACACTTTTTACATGCTTGTGCTGGAAGTAGTGGGAGGGTAAAACCTGATGCCAGGTGTCCCACACAAAGCAATTGTTCCACATGAAAGGAGGGGGAGATGCTTAATTTCCACAAGAGCCTTGTCCCAATATCAAACTCCTGGTAGGATAAAGACCAACGGCACCTGCTTGCAGACCATTCAAACCCCTCGCCCTCCTCGCTGCCTCTGAGCCCTAAAACTCTTTCTCCTGCCCCAGCTTTCAAGAAGAGAGACCCATGCATGCTGACTAATCAAACGACACCAGAAATTCCGTGAAATGACAAAAAAAGTAAAATAGAAAACCAGGAAGCGTTGCTTCAGACTTTAATTAGTGAAATCTACTGTGACTATTAATTAACGATGCTGAGCAGTTTTACCAACATTGCGTATTTCTGTAGCGACTCATCTACAAAGGTCTTCGCCTCTTTTTTTTTCCCCCCCCTGATACTTTCAGTAAATTTTAAAATAAGTGGCAGCATTAACTTAATCTTTTATTTAGCTAATAGGAAAAGGTTGCATTAGAGCTTTCCTGGAATAAATGTAAGTGTACTTTAAACTGCATGCATAATGGCAATTCCCCATTCAGCTGGGCACTGCATTAAATACGGCTTTGTCAAATCTTGAGCTTTTATTGCAAGTGTCACATTATCTGACCTTTTTCTTAAAGCTCTAGTTACCAGAATCACGTTATTATGTGAAAATCTCAGCTTTTATTAGGGGAATAAAGGTTTCCAACCCTGATGGCTAGAGAGAAAATGTCAATTCCAAAGGCTCCTAAAGCAAATGAGAGGTACTTGATTATCTACTGTTTTAAAAAAAATATTAATAGAGCTTCAGCTCTACACTTTGGGCATCTATAATCACGAGCGTTACAAATGTCGTAGCTGTGTGGGAAAACATGCTGCTATACACGGAGTGGGGAAAAACAGTTCAGTCACCCCTCCTTTTCCTGAGCAGCCACCCTTTGGGATGCCCATCTCCAGGTACACAGCCAGCCTTTAACACCATTGTGCGGAAGAGATTCAGCACTATTGAGCTAGGATTAATTTAACTACAACAGTCTTATTTGTGCATCTGATAGCCTTTGAATCCCAACATTTCAGGCAAGGCTTCCTAGAAGATGCTGGCTTCCCTCCTCGCTCTCATCACCACTGTTTTGTCACTGTCTTGCTGAGCCCTGGTCCTCCATCACCCCGTTCCCAAGACAGTTTTTTTCTCGTTTGAACTTTAGCTGCCTGAAACATCATGTCGACGGCAATCACGGCAGAGGCAAGCTTTGCAAATAGGATGCTGCTGCTTTGCATAAAAGATAATCTTTGTTGAACATTTTGCATGGGAACCTGAATTCGGCATCAGGAGAAAGACGACTGCAAAAGCATCCCAGGCAGCCAAGCGTATGCACATCGGGCACCACGTGTCATGCTCGTCGTACGAGTTACAAACACACGGTCCTGCGCGGCGCAGAAGTTATGCCGCGGAGTAGAGCCTCCCCAGCATTCAGTCTGCTGTTACCCGCTCCTCCTTCCCAGTGCCCTGTGCACCCCCAAGGCTGCCCAGTCCCCCGCTGATGGCCACGGGAACTTCCAAGGGGGCAAACACAAGGGGAGAGGAAGAAAGGAAGGTGGATGGCTGCCGGCAGCCCCTGGGGTACCGGCAGGTCCCCGAGCAGTGCCACCCTTGCCCTACCCCTGTGGCAGTGGCCGAAGAGGGCTCAGCCTCAGCCTACGCTGGCCAGGCTGCCTGCTCTGCCTTCGCCTCCTCCCAAGCACAACGCCGAGTGTCCCCGCACCTGAAACCAGGCCCTTCCCTTGAAAACACTATTCCCTCCTTGCAAGGTGGAGATGGGAGACGTAAGGGTTTTCTCTTTTTTTTTTTTTCAAATGAAAGGCGATGGGCCAATTTGGAAAAGAAAGGAGGTGTGATTCTGCCATTACTTTTCCGCAAGTTCTTGAGTGAATCCCTTAAACGCTCTATGCCGAGCTTACCCGACCATAAAACACCTGCAGGCCTCGCAGCGGTATTCTGAAAATAGCTGCATTTTCAGATTCTCCAGGATAAACTGCTCAAACAGGGAAGAGCATTATTATTTATTGATGATTTCTTTGGTATTTAGCATTTTCCACAGGCCACAGCTCAGCCAGGAAAGACAGAGGACATGGTGGTTGCGGTCTTTTTCCCTTCCATGCAAATGGTAACCTAGGCGATATGCAAACGCATCCGCTTAAATCAAAGCAGAGTTTTACTCCTCACCCTGCTCAGGCACAAATAACGGCAGCAATTAGGGAGGTTCAGAAATACTATTCAAACACAGAGCGAAAGAGGAGAAGCACACAACTGCATATTTAAATAAGATGAAGATTAGTAAAGGAAAGTAATCATCTCTTTTAAAAGGCCAGCTAATCCATTAGGAAAAAAACCACAGTATTATTATTTCAATTTTCATGAAAATATTTTTTTTTTAGCGTAGAAGCGATACTTACTCTTCCACCTGTGGTGTCTGTGCAAGACGTTAATTCTCAGGTGATAAATGAGAAACCAAATGAGATTTTTTCCAGAAAAATGGGAGAGATCAGCCTTATGCCTCAGGTAGGCTATAATTAAGCCATCAATTACAGTATGCACTGTCTAAAACCCACAGGGCTGGTTTTTTGCTATACAGCTGGACGCGGTATAAACAACCTCCTTTGTACAACATCTCTGCCAGCGGTTTTAATTGATTGCTGCATTGATTAGGTGCATGCAGGCAGCTGGGGGTTTTCTCTGAGAAATTTTTGATATACTGATGTAGCGCTCACGAAAGCGGCGAGCGCTCGTGGCTTACGCAGGTCACATTTCAGTTGTTACTTGATGGTACCCCGACGTTTTTTTTACACCCTTAGCATCCCCACAGCTGGGCTGGCTGCTGTGTGATGCTGAACGGCTGGTCTCTTTGGAGGAAATGGATGGGACTGCAGCTTTGGAAACTCCAAATTTGGGTTTCTGGGTCAGGCAGATTGCCCAGTGTCTGAAGATCAGAAATGTCCAGTCATTTATAGCGGTAGCAGGAATATTTTTATTTTTAAAGCTTCTGGTTCTGTACGTACCTTGGACCGTCAGGAGCGACACGAAGCGAATGCTGTTGCACAACTGTGTATCACGGCTTGCGTTCAAAGCCGGAGCGTGGGTGGGGAGGGACTGGTTACACATCTCTAGCAGAAACCCTAAAGGATGTCATAACAGCCACACGGAGAAAACATCTGCTCATTAGCGAAGCTGTTCCGTTTCAGACATTGAGCGTGCGCAAGCACGAACAAGCCCCGAGAGGAGGCTGCTCACGTCTGAATTCCCACGCCGAGCTCCTGGCCTCTGCGTTCGGCTCCTGGCCTCTGCGTTCGGCTGCCCCGGCCCCTCCAGCCTCTCACTAACCCAGCGTGCTCAGCAGCATCCCCTGGCCTGCAGCTCAGTGTGGTACTTCAAGGGGAATTTTCCCCCCGGCTGGCTGTATCACCCTCTTTTTTTTTCTCCTTCCTGCAAACACACTCACCCAGCTACCAGCGTTTTCCCCTGCATTTAGTTTCTCAGACTTTCCTTTCCAGTTTCTCCATCTAGTCACCTCCACACGCCACATCTCAGCCTTTTCTCCCCAGAGCCTGTGAGAAGCCAGGAAGGCAACTTCCTCTCCGCTTCCCAGGCTGTGGAGATCCCTCAGGCTGCTCCTTCCTGGGACAAATCAACAAGAGGAGGGAAATGGGGCCAAGGGGCTGAGACGAAGGATGGTGCAATCACAAAGTAGCGCTAGTTAACCATCCACAGGGATTTTCAGACCAGGTCCTGGTATTTTTTCTGGTCCCCGATTACCCAGGCTCACGAGAGTCGGATGCTCAGACGCTCATGTGCACGCATCTCAAGGGGCTGGTGTCGATACGCCCAGCACCCGATTAGAGCCGAGTATCTGCGGGAAGGAAGCACAGACAGTGCTGGATCCTGGCTGAGCTGGACCCATCCAAACAACGAGTGCACGAGCTGTGTTGTGGTGCATGTCCAGCTCTGTGCAGGGGAAAGCTGGATCTAGGGACCTCACTGGGAGATGTTGCAGCATTTGTTTGCCAGGCAAAAAAAAAAAAAAAAAAAAATCTGGAGCCCATATTTTCCATCATTTCAAGCCTGAAGTGTACTTGAGGAGTCTGCAGTCTTTGACAGAGTTTTATACTTGCAGAGGGGGATTTTATTTTGAACATCCTTTAAATACTCTGTGGGTAGGAGTATTTCCAGTTTTGGAGCGGTGCGTGTATTCTGATAAATAAAATCAGCCTACAAAGTGGACCTTTGCATTGGCAATCAATACAGCATATATCTGCACTAGTGACTCACGCAGCCTGTCATGGGTTTTGTTTAGTTATTTAACACAGTCATATTTATATTATAAAATATTTATATTGCAGATATTTTAGCATCAATGAGCAGATATTTCACAATATGTATTTATAGAAAGGATAGACTTTTGCATCCAGTGACATGCTGAAGTCTTCACAAATATGTTTTTTGAAGCTAAGAAAAAGTTTTTGGCATCATGTATTGCTCATCTCAAAAGAAATAAAACTGTAGGTCAGAAGTAGGGTGGTAGTAGTTGAAAGAAACACTTTTCCTAAAGACATTAAAGTTTAGTCAAATCCTGTTATACTTCCCAACCCAAATGGTGTCACTGGCCCAAATTCTTCTCCCAGGTACACTTGTTATGTCTAGAATACATCTATTAAGGGATAACACCAGGTTTGCTGCCCTGTAGACCAAGCTGGCCCATGAAGAGGGATCCGCGTGCCTGCCGAGTGAGGAGAGGAGGGCAGAGTTTTCTTTCTCAAATACTGTATTTTGAATTCAAGTTCTTGCAGCTCTCTAGTTACTACTCCCAGCGATCACAGCTTTGACAGAAAGTATTTTCTGGGGTATTTTTTTTGTTGTTGTTTAATTTTTAAATACACACATTCGACAGAATCCAGTTCCATCGACACGGGCAGACACCACACCACCAGTGATCTGAACTTGTTGGAGTCTCTTCCTGTAGGGAAGCCAAGCCACAAATGGCTTCAAAACATTTGGTAGCCACTAGGAACGGGAAGGTTCTCCAAAATATCCTTCTGATTTCCACTTCCTCCCACCTCGAGACTTCAGAAGGATGGACAATTAAAACTTCCCTGACGACAGCGATTTGCCAGCTTATGCAGTACCTCATGGGAAGTCTCACTTCCTGCTGGCTGCCCTCAGTGCCTCTGAGAGATGCTATTTTTCCAGTCCTGATCCTTTGAACTGCAATTAGTGCCTAGCATTTTGGATTGGATGCCAAATCTTTCCCACAGCCATTTGGCTTGCAGGCGCCGAAGCACCCTCTCCCTCGCGACCCTCCTGCCCAGTGCGTGCCTGGCTGCTTCCGCGTGAGCCCTGGCACCATCTCGGGCTGCTCACCAGGCGCTCGCGGTCCCAACAGCTGAGCAATGGGATGAGTGCACCCAAAGAAGCCAGTCTACAAAACCAGATGTGCAGCAGCCACCCCATCCTGAAGTGTGGGGTTTGCTGCGCTGCTGAGCATGCCGCGCTTCGGGGGAGTTGCCTCGGAACGCAAAGGTCGTATTGGAGTCAGAAATGTCAAAGTTTGTGCTGGGATGGGCATCTACGGATGTCATGGCATTTGGGGTAGGCTGGGATGAGGTCCACAGGACACCCATGCCAGCCTGACACACATGGGTGCCTCCCCATCACCCGGCTGTGGGATGCCGGCAGCGCTCTGCATCCCTACTGCTCACAGAAGCTTCCCATTCATGCTTCCTGGGAAGTCCAGGTTTGATGTTACAGGACTTTTAAAAACGTCAGGATTAAGATCTCTCCACTTGAAGGCAGATCTGCATTAGCCTATGAGCGGCACAGACTCTAGGCAGAAAAGTGCTCTGGGTACAATCTATAGCACGCAAAGAGGCAGAAATAGATGGTGGCCACAGCCCTGAGCCAGAGCAGAGGGTCTGCGCTCTGTCTGGTGGGCGATTAAAAGTGCTGGGTGGAAAAAGCTCATTTGCTTCAAAGCAAAGTGGGAATTCCTGGCAGGCCGCACAGCTGCGGGACATCTGCCCGCGCACGGGCGCAGGGCTCCGTGGCTAGCAACCTGCTAAAAAAATATAATCAGCAACATTCAGAGCAACAACAAGGAAAAAAAAGACAAAAAAACCTAATGGGAAAGCAGAGCCTGGAAGCTGGAGTGTGCCTGAGGCTGTGTGTCAAGCCTGTGGCACCGCCGAGACGCGGCAGGTTTCTCATCCCTGCTCGATTCCCTAGGCGAGCTGTATCTCAAATAAATGTACGTAAATCGGAAACAGACCGCTGGCCTGACTTTAATTTACCAGAATTCCAAACTCACACAGTTCAGGAGCATGAAGACCAAAGTAGCAGGAAAAAGCTGCAGATGTGGTTGTTTTTGGGCCTGCAGGAGAAGGCCCTGCCCGCCGCGCCCTCGGAGCAGCCTCCCAGACCCGGCGAGGTCCCACTCCCTCCTCCTCCGGGGTCAGTGGTCACCAGGGCTGGATGCCACGCAGGCACACGTTGTGGTGGGGCCCAGGTCCTCCTGCCAGCCCTGCCTGCCACAACGGCTTTTTTTTTCCACTCTACTCTGCAAGCACAGAAACGCCTTTCTGAGAAAGCCTGCACCAAGTGACACCAACCAGTCTGGCCACCCTCGTGCTTGACTTCCAACAGCAGCCAACAGCCAATGCCCGGAATGGGTGGAAATGGGGTAGAAATGGGGCAATTTCATAGCAACTGCCTCCCAGAATACTCCTCTACCAACTTCCATCCCAGGGATCTCCTGAGCCAAAACTGATACTGTGCAGAATGACTTTTGCTAGGTTTATTCTCTATTGATTTATTGAGTTTCTCTTCAGTTCTCCCACTAAATTCAGTAGATGCTGTCCTTTTCAAATGCAGAACTAGGCTCTGTGATTAAGGAGAAATTGTCCTATTTAAAGGAGAGAAAAAGGAAAGCTCCAAGAAAGAAGATTTGCAGAGGTTTCTGGGCTTGCAGCTTTGTTCTGAAATGCTCCAACACATCACTGCGTAGGTGGTCATTTCGCCAGTCTGGCACCAAACTGTAAATTATACCGTAGTCATAGCCCTGCATAATACCTGACACATACTTTATTAGAGATGTTGCACCAATTCTTAGAAACTGTAGATATCTACTGTGTTATGAGGCACGCAAGAGAGTATTGTGGTCCTAAAGGAGAATTTATGATGTGGCCATTGAGTAGGTAATGGATTGCAGACCCCTAAAACCATCTCAGGCTACAGGAACGCTTTATTTCAGGATCTCCTCATACTAACTTCCTGCCTTGAAAGTTCAAGCAAGGCTTTAGATCGTCAGCCCATCCACTGTATTATTTTCAGTGACAGGCAGGGCTAATTAGCTTGTATATCTATTGTTTGCACTACTTTATCCTCATTATTTCTTCGTCTTGCCATGCGGGCAACAATTATAAAGCCGTAAGGACATGCAGAGTTATGCCTGGAATCTCTGGTTTAATTTAGAGGAGGCTGAGACAAGAAGAGCACTGCTGCTGCTAACCACGGATGCCTACTTGACAGATTTATGAAGAGATTTCATGTGCTTATCTGCCTTTCCTCTCTGTCCCAGGCTGCGCAAGCCAAATTTAATAGCTGGCAAATAGGGTCCTGTGGTCCCTGTGCTCATGAGGCTTCCTGGAATAAAATACCCGACTATTGAGGCCCCAATTTTTGTGCAGTCAGGTGAAGATTTTGAGCTTTTGGGGATGTTAAAGGTGATGCATACTCTAAGGGAAGATGCAAATTGATGCTTTCCCTCCAATAGCCTCTTCCGAGTGTTTGCCCTACTTTCCCCTTGGAAAACAAAGCTGCTGTTTAGTACTTCAGGTGATGAGTTTCCATTTCACTAGACAGCTCATTTGCAACAAAACTTCTGAAAACACGAATGTGCCTTATTTCTCCTGAAGTGCTAAGCGGAGACTACCAGTTGTAGGAATTTAAGCATGGAGTCACCTAGACCATGTGCGAACAAGAACTCCTGTTTCATACTCGCTACATCTAGATTCAAACATTGCATAGCAAGGCAAGGAGAGCTGGCTGCCTTCCCAAGCAGAGGGTCCCTTTCGGTTTCCAAATCCGCACCCCTGCCGCCCCTCTCCTGCCATGACAGCTGATCAGCGGAGACCTGTGCTGCTCGGAGGTACGCACCAGCAGCTATTAGCCAGAGTGGATGAGCATGTCTGAACTCATATCCCCTGCAACTGGGAGGTGAGTACTCCACACCAGCACAGCTGGTAGCAAGGAGGAGAAATTTTGAAGGAAGAAAAGTGCAAAGTAACATGCCTGTTGTGAATAGCTCAGCTGAAGCTGAGTGAGATTTTCTTGTGCACCCTTCAGATTTAAATAGCCAGACTACAGCATCTCTAAGACTAATATGCCCATCAAATCCAAGGGAACAATGGCCAAAAAAAATGTAACTAGCTGGAAGGTGATTTGACATTAGATGAAGTGAGCATAAGTCACCTTGTTGCTGCATCCCAGCACTAGCTGGCACCTTCTGTTGGCAGAGAGACCTGCACCTACCCCAGCATCACATCCCTTTGAACCTGCCCTCTGGAGCATTGACTCTGACAGGGCAGAAAGGATGTTAATTTACAAGGTGATTTAGTGTGGGGTTTTTTTTTGAATAAATAAATGTACTCCTGTTGCTGCCGAGACAAGTGTTGTTGCTCTCCAGGTGGGCTGCACCACACAGGGCTGTCAAGGATGGAGATTTTGTTTGTCCCAAGAATAAAGCAGGACAGAAGGATCTAAGAAAAAAAAAAGGAAAAAAAAGAAAAAGAAAAAAAAAAAAGATGCTGCACACTTTGAACAAGGAAAAAAAACCCCCAACTTTAGGTATGCATTTGTTGTTTCTTATTCCTGCTCCACAAGACAAGTCGACTGCCAAAGGCAAGAATGTCCAACCTGCTGCAAAAAGGGGCAGCAGCATGTAAGATGCCGCTGTCCTGTGTCACATCAACTGCACTTTGCTTTCAAAGCTCACTAGATTTCTTTTTATGTTCCTCAAAGCTCTTTTGCAGTTGTCCTTCCATTAAATTTTCAGCTGCACACGTATTATGTGCACGTATTACGGGTGTTTGAGTGAGAGCAAAGCATAGAAGCAGGAGTGAAGTGGCCTCATTGGGCTCTTTCATGGATGTAAATGACAAAGTTGGCAGCGCTAACTATTTCTTTTTTAACATAAACATGGCCGCACATACTTTATATTGTCTGTAAATAACAGATTCCCAAGACTGGAGTCCAAATATGGTGAAACCTCTATGTAGGACCACGCTGGGGCTGGAGCAAAAATGAGTCTCCCAGCAGAGTGGTCTTTAGTTAAAGGTCAGAAAAAATTATAATTGGAAACCTTATTAGAATAATTTAAAATCTTCAGTGCAGATGCCAGTTGAAGGAATATTTAGTGCAGTAAGTACCTAGGCTCTTATTTAGAGTCTGAGTAGTTTAAAAGGCTGTTCTAACCACCATAACACAGTAGGAGAAGGGAGCTTGGTTTACGTACATGAGCCGCAGCTTTAAGTTGGAAATTCCAGTGCTTTATAGACTTAAGCTAGACCAGATTGTTTGCTCGAGGTCTTTTTTTAATAAAGGGGAGGAGGGGATGGTATAAGGAAAGGATTATTTCAGCAAGGAGAAGCCTTTTGAGAGCGCAGACGCACGAAATGCCGTTCTGAAAGTGCAAAACCCCACGGTCCTAGCAGGATATGGTCCCTCTCCATATCACCTGAGAGATTACACCTTTTAAATACATCGAATGCTTTTGGAGTTGCTGCTCTGGCATTCTTTACTGTGATATGAAGGGAGTTTATTCAGGTTCAGAGGAAGATAAGGAAGAACATTATTTCACCTTGTGCTGATGGGTGAAGAGCAACACCTGTATTGGGAAATCACCTTTCTGCTTGCTGCTATCAGTACATACAAACAACTTCTCCGAACATTTTTAACCCCGTTTTCCCCAGCCCATTTTGTTCTAGCCATCTGCCAGCCCCTACCTGGGGGCCTCCAGGCCCAGTCTCAGCCTTCTGCAGTCACTCAGCAGTGCTGGTCCTGGGGTGGCCAGTGGGCCAGCCCACCGCAGCATCCCCTTCCCATGACTGAGGTCAAAGGCAGCTCCATGCCTCTTCCCACTGCCACACCAGTGCTTTTCCCAGCTGGCAGAGGCAGAAAGGTGGGATTTAGATGAGAAGCCTTGCAGCTCCATGCCAAATCCTCCTGCTCCTCATCTCCTAAAATCCCTGCATGAGCAAACTGGCAGCGGTTGCGCCGATGAAATCAGCGGCGTCTGCTGCAATCCGATATGGTTGAGGCGTCCCAGCAGCAGGGAAGCCCTCACTGCCTGTGTGGCAGTGGGAAATTACTGGGAATGGCCACCCCTCGGTTCCCTCAGAGCAGGGACCTGCAGTGGGCAGCTGCAGTCCTGTATGGAATCAGCAACGCAGCATCAGCCAGATCAAGAGACAAACCAGCAGCACCAGTAGCTATTTCACATCTAGATAAATTCATATACATATTTGTGACTTCAGTCTGGATCCCCAAGAGAACTGAGCAGGCTGCAGGCAGGTTTTAGAGATGCATTCTCACACAGCAAAGCAAAACCCAGCAGCTACGTGCCATTTCTCTGAACAAAAGATTGGTGCAGGAACGAACAGCTTACCTCTGAGTGCTTTCTGCCACCAACTAACAGGATGAAATTTAAAAGGCTTGATTTCCAGAAGCATCTCAAATTCCAGAGGTGAATCCAAACCTTGCCTGGACCCACTCAAGAGGTAGGACTTCAACTCCAGTGATTTATGTCAACACCACAGTCTTTGACTACCCAAAATGGTAGCAGTGGTCAAAAAACAAAACCAAAAAAAAACCAAACCCAAAAACCAAACAAAAATTCTACCCCAGAAAACTCTTCTCCTCTTCCAAAATACCCTTGCTACAGAATTTTCTAACTTTAAAATTGCTTCATGCAGCGAGGCCTTGGTGCTCCTTATATTTACTCCAAACAAGTGCATCCACTCATTTTTCATTTTAATTGCCCTGCCAGAAGGTGTCTTCTCAATGAGATCCTAATTAGGAGAAGTAGCCTGTGGAAGCAGTGTATTGGATCCACCTGGGACAAACTGAAATAAAAGTCGTCCCCCTCTCATTGCGCTTCAATATAGCCTTGATATTATTTTCAAAAATCTTTTACTGCTTGCTATTGTTTTCTGGCTGAGTAATTGAAAAGGCTAGCTATATACCTTTATTTCTGCTCTAAGTGATAAAAGCTATGGAAATATCTTTTTTTTTTCCCCTACAGAGCTAGGATTCAGTAGAGCGGATGGACGGTTAGCTCTGGAATCTTCCTCTGTAGCTCAAATATGTATTTTGAAGGTGCCCTTTTTATCCCCTAGGTGCCTATGCCATATATTTAATGCTAAAATAAGCTAAAGCAACCTCACCCATCTCTGTTCTATCTAGAGGAGGCGGTAGGGTCCGAGCGGAGCTTGGGGGACATGGTCCCATCCTTCCATACATCAAAGGTTTGAGTATCTGTTATGGCTTCCATGAGCTTATTTTAAAACAATAAAGCAAGCAATGTGCATGCACATGTGTTTAATAGAAATGATAATCTGCAGAAGCACCATTTCCTCGGTTCTTGTGGAGACGTCGCTGGCGCTGGGCTCTTGGGAAATTCACATCAATGCAATTTTTTAGGAGTTTGGGTTTGTGCTTTTCCTCCCCCCCTTAAGTTGTATGAAAGTTTTCTATTCATCATGAAGATTTATTGATTGTTTTAGGGCTATGGGATAATTAAACATACAAAGGCTTGGCAGTTATAGTAGAGCATATTCTTTTAGAAAGGCTAACAATATGTTAAATCTAAGGAATTCCACTCCCAGTACTCCTTGGGGGTCATAAATACGTCCAGCGCAGGGAATATAAATATACATGACACCATTAAAAATCAGGTACATGACTGGACTATAACTATTCAGTTTATGTCTCATTTATCCCTCAGTTATTCTGGTTAGTAACCCCCTCCCCTTCGCTGCCATTACGCTCATTATTTTACGGCTGAATAAAATCGTATGTCTATGTCATGCATGGGTTTTTAGTCTCACGAGGACTTACGGGCCAGAATTAAATAGAAATACATCATTCTGCAAGTATCCCCAATTTTTATGGAAAGTACACTCTAACCACCCCTCCCCACGCTAACTGTCCCACTATGAAACAGGGGGCTACCTGCCCTCCGAGTGAGATTTTATTGCTAAAATAAAGTAAAAATTGTTTTAAAACAAAGAACACACATCTTTATAGTAAAACTCAAGTTTGTTTTACAATTAGAGAAAAGAGTCACATGGTCCCCCAAAAAACCCCAAGTTTTATATATATATTTTGAAAATATATTTAAAAACATAA
The DNA here is from genome assembly GCF_036417535.1 of Chlamydotis macqueenii. Taxonomy (NCBI): domain Eukaryota; kingdom Metazoa; phylum Chordata; class Aves; order Otidiformes; family Otididae; genus Chlamydotis; species Chlamydotis macqueenii. The sequence goes on along the minus strand of NC_141560.1, from coordinate 65,827,041 downwards.
AAAACTCTATAGTTAAACATATATTATGTTAATCAGTACACTTAAATATAGCTTAATTATATTTACAATATGACGCAGTTGCTTTTAAATTTTAATGCCAATTTCAGTTTTTCCCAAAAAACATAAAATTATATAAATATACAATAAATATTTATGTTACACAAGGTGAATAATAGAGAACAAGGCCACAGACATTAACTTACAGTTGCAAGAGTCTTTACTTTAACACAGCACTAGGCCTGCTGACATGCATGATATACCTTTGTCACAAACAGACCACAGCAAGAGTTTAATTAAGCGACATGAAAGAAAACCACCTCCCCCTCCCCGATCTCTGTTTTAATTAAAACTGCCAAGCCTGTGATCATGGGTGTATTAGGTCGGGCAAGCGAGAGCCACGGGACTGCAGTTTAATTGCCAGTTTCTGGTTCTATCAATTGGCATCGAATCGGCGTGTTACAGGGAGCATCGCCCTACGTGTAGCTACAGGATCTGGTTCTTCCGTAGGTTCTCGGCTCCATCCTTCAGTCCCCCACCCGCGAGGGCTGCCCTTTACCCCTCTGAACCTCCCATCCCGCTGTTTTAATCCTGCCACACCAGTGCCACCCTTACCTACGCCAGGTGGGGAGGTCTGACTTAAGGATATTGTCGTAATTAACTTTGGGAAACGAGGAACTTTATTTCTAGCATGATTTATGCATTGACACTTCTCTTATGGAAATTTATTTGAACTGGGAATTATTTCATTCCTGTATCTGAATTAGATCACAGTCATGTCCTCGCTATCATCTCTTTTTGCAGTCTAAATGAGTGACCTGTTTGTTATTCACTCATTTGCATCACCCTTTCCCCTTCCTAAGCCACCAGCCCTGGTTTTGAGGGGAGCCACCGTCACACCACCTCTCAGCTGTAGAATACTGCTGAGAATAGCTCCTGAGCCACGGGTGGTTATTAAATGCAGATAATTATAATACAGGTACTGGCCAGAGTGAAACGAAATTCTCCATTACACTGATGTTCGATTTGCATGAAGATTACTTCAGTTGAAATTTGAGACATTTCAGTAAGTTTTTTTTTTTTTTTTTTTTTAATTTCTGATTTCTGTGCGGGAGCCTGAATATCTGCAACTGATTGGAAAGGCTGAAGTTTGATGTTCAAGTGGGTCACGCAACCCTCTCTTCTCATTCACGGGCCAGCACGCACATGGCCAACACAAAAGGTTTTCATTAAACAGTTGGGTTGGTTCTCCTTCGACAGTTGGTCATCTTAGGGAAGGGGATGCCCTTCCACCTTAAGTCATCACCGATTTTGACGGTGGCTCCGTTAGCTTTCAGCACAGCTTTCTACTAGAAATGACATAAACCCAGCATTAAATATATTCTTCAAAGAGAATTACCATGGGGGATCATATTTTAAACAAGCTTTGCCTAGTCCAGGTTTTTAATTAACTTCAACATCGAGGCAGACCTACGCAGATTCTGCAGCCTTCAGAAGTAGTTCTATTTTGCCGTATTTTCCCCTTCATTCAGCTGCTTTTCTTCGTCTACGGGAATTACAAATATAGCATCTGCCTTCGGTGAGCTCACTAATGAGCTATTTCTGCTTCTCTGGAGTCAGCGCGGGCGCCATGCACAGCTCTCGGGCTTACAACCTGCCTGTTCAGAGCCGCTGCTGGCAGGACAATGCAGGGCTAAACACATCCATCGCAACCTACGCAACGTTGAGCCAGCTCCTCCAGCACTTGCTCTTTGCTTACTTCAAGAGTATTTTTTTTACGCCAATATTTGTCTCATAAACTAAGGCTGACAGCAGAGGTAGAGGCACATGAACATAAATGCTGATTGCTTTCAATGAGAGGCAGGGCTTTTTCTGCCTCTTTCCCCAGTGGTTTCTTTGGGCAGGGATGCCGCTGCCGTTTGCACACCACAGTTTGCAGGCCTGGGGCTGCTAGAGATGCTCTGGAGGGTAAGGCTGTGCTACCCGCATCAGTGGCAGCTCTCACAGGATGGACAGGACCATGACTTGGATAGCCTCCAGCAACCCTTATTTCTCCCTGAACTGGCTCCACACTACCCAGTCCCACGACCAGCCTGATTTCAGATCCACTATCATCTTTCTACACCCTTTTCTAGTGACGTTCTTGTGCTTCACCAAGACCTTTGATCCAAGCACAGAGTTTTTTTATTACGTGACAATCATAGCTCTCAACACTCTATAGAATATTTTCTATAGGACAAGCTCCAGTTGTATGGTAAGTGAAATACTTTAAAGATCACAACCAACATCCTTCCAGAGAGAGGAAAGGGGAATAAAAAAAAAAACTCCAAACACAAACAAACATGGTATAAGCAAATGCAGGTCTTAAAAGACAGCAAATAATAATTAAAAAAAAAAAAAAGACAATAACCCAAGAAAGCATGTTGCCATACAGTTAAATAAGTGCTGTCTTTAAGCCTGAAGTTCAACAATGTGAAGTGGAACATCACCATTCCTTTTCAGTTGCCTCTTTTTTTTTTTTATTTATTATTTTTTTTGTCAGTAGTTGGATTGCTATTGCAAACACCTTCACAACATACAAAAAACAAATTTGTTTTTAATCCAGAATAAGGTAATGACTTTTTTTTTCTTTTTCAATCTCATGGGAGTTCAAAAGTAAAAGAGAAACAGTAAAACTATGACAACAGCACCTTGACATTGTTTTAATTCCAACGCTATCAGAAGTTAAAAGCAGTAAACAGATATAATACTAACAGGAATAAAGATACTTACTGTCTAAAATGTAAACGGAATGTTTTGGTTCAATTTATTTTTCTGAAAGAGGACAGTTTATCATCAATTCACAATTGAAGCAGCATGCAATTTAATTCTTTTTTTTTTTTAAACTTTTTATATTTTCAATTCTTGGCAACGGCGACAAACCACAATGTTATCGAGGAATGTAATGCAGACTTTTTTGTTTGCTTGTTTTGCTTTTTTTTTTGGTTTTTTTTTTGTTTGTTTGTTTGTTTTTAAACTTGTGCGCAAATGACTTTTGTTCCCTTCAGGTCATGGATATGTTCAATAAATAGATTGTGGAACCACTGTACTGTATAAACTTCAGTTATACATGCAGTCCATAAAATTATTTTTTACTGAATAATTTACCCTGTTATGTATATATACAAATAGATAATTTTGTCTCAATATAATCTATACAACACGAATCCACTATCTTCCCCTTTTAATGGTTAATGTACATACACAGGAAGTGTCTATCCTTATAAAGCGCCAGCCAACTCTCTTTTTATTATCCATGGTGAGAGCTCTCACGTAAGACTGGGTAGTTCGGCACTGGGAGTTCCAGTGCCTCTTGTCTATGCCCCTGCAGCCCTCCTTTGTGTACCCCTTGGGGTTGCATTTGGTCTCATAGAAGTATTGCTTCAGTTGGCCTTTGGGTACTGGGACTTTTTCCAGGACTGTGACGGTCGCCCCGGACATGTCCACTGCAGTCTTTTTCTCTGCCGCCGTCACCCACTCGCTCGTGCTGTCGCACACGCTCAGTTCCCCACGGCGAGCTGGGTCGGAGTGGCGCCGGACCCTCATGGACATGTTTGCAGCATCCAAGTAGTTTTTGTACTCCTCGAGCAGAAAGAGCAGCGGGGGTTCCAAAGGCACTTGACTGCTTAGCATGACTCGGGATGTGTACAAGTCTGCATCCTTGTTTTCCTCGCTGGGCTGGATGTCCTGGTCCTCATCCAGAAGCTCCTCTATGACATGTTCAAAAGTGTCCGCCAGCGATGTCAGTCCTCTTGAACCAGCATTGGGCCCATTTAGGCTCTCAAGAGTCCCGTGGGTCCGAAGACCTGGGTAAGCCAAGCTGCCTTGTCCTCTGACACTAGCTTCTTTCATCGGGGCAGCTTTCATGCAACTGAAGTATGAGATAACCATAGTAAGGAAAAGGATGGTCATCACTCTTCTCACTTGGTGGAACTGTTAAGGACAAGAACAAAAAAAAAAATTAACTTAAAAGGGATGGAGTAATAAAAATTCACCTGAGTTCTCATGAGACATTATGCATTTTCTGCACAGATCTGCTGCATGCAACGGCAACTCATTACAGGCGATAGAGCATACTCCTGCGCAAGGGTGTTCTTTGATTTAGAGTTTCAGATAAAGCATATGCCAAAGCTTGGGCAACATTGGTACCAGTAAGTCAGAGTTCTTACCTGCCGAAGTCTTTCTGTAGTAAATATCAGATTAGATACTATACAGACTCCTTATTCGTTGACTAACTAAATGCATTTCAAGCAACAGCAAAAGCAGAACTGCTGTTTTGCAATGCAACATTTCAGCAGTAAAAGGCTGCTTCGCAAGCGTGAAAGGCAAGACTTCCATTTCAAGTGCAAATGCAAATATTTGATTTTTTGAAGAACTTTCTGTGCCAAAAATATTTCATCGTTCTATCCACAAGAAACTGAACAGCACCAGGATAAGATGCATTTGTATTCTGAAAGCAACCGTCAAAACACAGGAAGAGGGCATACAAATCCTGAGGTCTCAGCAGGTCAACTCCTCATCTAAAAGTAGAAGGTATGTATGCATAAATATAGAACAAGAAAACTGTCCAGGACAGTATGCTTGCTGTCGTACTAAGTTGAGTTGGACAGATTGCTTGCATCATGTGAATGCCACGGAAGGGACCTGCTGGACTACAGAGCTGATAAAGAGCCATACTGAAACGATAGGACCAGAACCACTGTGCTGTATTTTCCCACAGCCCCGTATTGCCTGTTCTCAAGGAGACAAAGCATCTGTTTAAACATAGTTAAAGGCCCGAGCCCAGCATGAAAACCAGAAGCGCAACCAGCTCTTCTGCCATACTGAAATACAGCAGTTTGCCTGTTTCTCACACATTCTGCCTCAAGCTGTGGCACACGTTGTAGGCCATGCTTTGAGGCTTACGTGTACGCTCAGCTCTGTCGTCATTGAGTGTGGAGGGGTAGCACCAGGGAAGAGTGTCAGTAAGGGGCAGACCTTATAGTGACCTTCCAGTACCTAACGGGGCCTACAAGAACGCTGGACAGGGACTTTCTACAATGGCCTGCTGTGACAGGACAAGGGGTAATGGCTTTAACCGGAAGCAGGTAGATTTTGATTAGATATGAGGAAGAAATTCTTCACTGTGAGGGTGGTGAGGCACTGCAACAGGCTGCCCAGAGAAGCTGTGGATACTCCATCCCTGGAAATGTTCCAGGCCAGGTTGGGTGGGGCTTTGAGTGGTCTGGTGGAAGGTGTCCCTGCCCAGGGCAGGGGGGTTGGAACTGGATGATCTTTAAGGTCTCTTCCAACCCAAACCATTCTATGATTCTAAGAAAACTCTTCACCAGGCTTGGAACCACTCACTCCTATCAAGACTTCCAATAGCCTGGGCTTGTAGGACTGCTCCTTCCCAAGTGCTTTGCTAAGTCTCCATAGACCATATGTTTCTCAGGGTAGAAATTGCTTCCTCCTCAAGCACAGAGTACACACTTTAGGTAACTATTACAACAAGAACTCCCCAAGTCCTGCAGTGACAGAGAGCTATACTTTCTGTCTGATCCCAAGTGCTACTACAACATCCATCACATTCAGTTGTTATTTCTCGTCCTTCTGATCCCTGCTCTCACGAGTTCTGCTTGCTAGAAAGCAATGGCATTGTTCACATTTTTGAAGAAGCAGCTCATGCCTGTTTCAGAGCTTTTGAAGTTCATTCGGAAGTACCTCATACTTGGCAGCGCTCATTGGAGTAAATGCTACTTCTGTTTGCCAACAGGGTGCTATGTAAAAAGCCTTACTTCATCTCCTGCAAATATGCTGTGGGAAACTAGTACTCTTAAGGCTTGAACATGGAAAGACAATCTATCATGAAACATACAAAGAAAATGAAATATGTACTAGAAAGGCAGTGCCCAAAATGTAGGTCTCAAAATCTACTTAATGAAATTGGGGGGGGGTGGGGGGAAGAGTCTGGGTTTGTGTCTGTGCTCCTCTCACCCCCAATAACAAGATTTTGGCTAAGACTCCGCTCTACCCCAGCACAACTCTTCCTTCATCCCTCCATCTCTCTTCCTGTTTAAAAGTGTTATTGTGGCATAGATTTATTAAGATTAAACAAACCTGACATCTGTGACTCACAGGAACATACTGTTTGCTCTAACCATGCAGAACATTAATATTTTGCAGATTTTTTCATCCTAGGATTTTTAAAACATTCTACAGGGAGTAATATCAGATTTCTTCCTCAAAGGGGAGGGAGAGAGACACTACAGAGAAGATTTACAACACAAGGAAGAAGGTTATCAGTCTTCCATTACCAAACAAGGAGAGACAAGACAAGAGGGAGAAGGGGTGGTTCAGCTAGCATACAAATGCAGAGCCAGTGGGACAGGCAACAAAAATAATAACATTCAAACACTCCCTCTTCTGAGAAATGTTTTATATACAACTTAAAAGGAAAAAAAAAAACCCAAACACCCACATCATACTTTATGACCACCAGAGCAGTGAACAGAACACAGATCTTCTGGCTCCTAATCAAGTTCCTGTTATTTTTATTAGAGTAGTGCCCAGAGGTCCCAGCCAGTGTCTCGAGTCTGGAGGACAGGCTCTGAGCACATGACACAAGAGGCACCAAGACAAGCACAAAACAGAGAAACTTGTGCCCGTCAGCTAACTGCATCAGTTGGAGGCTGAACATTTGCTGTTCAAGTTAGGTAGGTGAGCAAAGTATTGAAGGATTCCTGGACCAGGCCACACCCTTAACTATTGTCAGCGGCCGTTTACCCCACATGGTACCAGTGAATTTGGAGGGATGCGAAATGAATAGAACAGTGGCTGTGCAACTTTATTCACATGGACAATTTTCTTACAAGGAAGAAGACAGAGGACAGAGGTGCAGAGAAAGTTCACCAAGTGGCTTCAATAAACCCTCAGCATCCTCCGCCCATGCTGGTTGGTCACTAGATCTAACAGTACTTTATACCTCATGTTAAATTAATCCTTCCTTAATCAATTTTGCCTTCCACTTAGGAAGGAAACTGCTGTCAAGCTTGGTCAATTTACATCTCATCTGATGACATACAACCACTGCTATTATCTGGGGTAGCAAGAAACAGTGTACAAGGAGGCTCTGAAAACCAACAACTTTAAGACAGCCATTATCCACATAACATACTGATAATACCCAAGAAAATATGTCACTCTAAAAGCCACCCCTGTTCCTCCCATCTATGTATAAGAGCATCTCAAAGTAAGCTTTAGCAGCACAGACACATGGAATATTGCTAGCAAGCAAACACAGATCAAACATTTACTTCTTCGTAAATGAGTCCAGACTAAGCGGAACCGTGCAGGTAGGATGTGAAAAGATTCTCCTCTCCATCTTAACAGTGACTTGAGCAACACACACAGTCCTTGCCTTTGGCAGAAAAATGACATCAAGTGATTTAATAAGAGGAAGTAATATTTTAACACCTAGGAAATCTCTTCATTTTAGAGGCCATAGCAATTTCTAGTAGCAGCTCCTCAAAATCTGCTAGTCTAATATGCTATAGCAGAGTAATATTGAAATCTCACTCCACGGGTAGAAACACACCACCTTTCAGCTCCTGACGAACTGACCCACAAATGCACAGTTCATTTCTTTCTCAGTGAGGCAGGACTAACATCCCATCACAGCACCAAAAAGGTCACTGGAAACACTTTGGGTGGCAGCTTCCAGTCCTTTTCCTCTGCTCGCCAGCCATCAAACCTTCATTATATTGCAAAGATCAGAGATACTGCCTATCTGATAAAGCCCAAACGCTAACAGATTATGTACACCCTTCCGATTAAGAGGCAGTCACCATGCCACCCTGCGCAGAAGGGGAACCAGGCAGGGAACATGGAGAAAGCTGTATTTTCCTCTTTTCCCAGCATGCTGCTACTGAGCAAGGTACTGCCCCTTTCCATGCTGGACTCATCCGCCGCTCTGAGGCCTTGCATGGAGATGCCGCAGTACTTCTGTGTACACTCGTGCCTGATCTACCATGGTAGACTGAGCAACTATTTCCCACTGAACCTCATCAGGGCTGAGTATTTCTTAAACGGAGCAACCTGGCTCCATGTGTTCTGAGGGCATCAATACAACTGAATGACAGACAAAACAAAGTAGTCATGGCCACTTTTAGATAGACATGCACCTAGAAAAATACAAAATAAAATCACTGATGATACAGCCTCAGTCTGTAGTCCTACCATGCATCCATCCCATTCCTTCTCAGCTGCAGGAGGTTCAGGTCTCTACTCTTCACTGTCTAGGAAAAACTAAAGCTGCAACTCTTTTGCGCTCCTCCTGGAGCTATGTCACTGGGCATACAAGATCAAATACTTCTCTGGGAGAGGGAATCTTGGTTCAATTGCTGTCCCATAGACAATACAGTATACACCTACTAACTTGTGTAGAACAGATATATGCTAGAACAGATGTATGCTAGCCTCCTTGAGACCTAGCCTTACACTACTCCCTCAGGTCACACAAGATGTCTCCGTCAAAATAACATTTGAGACTGGTTTCCTGAACGATGTCCATTCTCATGGCTGCAAGAACATCATTCCTTCTCTCATGCAGCACGGCAAAGCTGAAGCAATGAAAGGAGGTCACCCACCACGGACCAGATCTCAGGAAGACGTGACCTAGTTTGTACTTCAATAAAGTCCACACAATTACAGCTAGAATAAGGGCACATAATTGTGGCAGTCGTCTCCACTGATGGAAAGGAGGCTCGTTAAATGAAGGTCATGTCAATTATCTACAGCTAGTTTACATATGCAGTCAATTACCTAGCTGTACTATTTATTTCTGTATTTGTATTTAATGAGAATTCACCAGTTAATTGTTTTATTTCATTAATTTAAGCAGAAATCTAGCAGCTTAACAGGCTGCATTTCCAGCAGAGAGACCCGAGGAACAGCTGTGAACATGTACTTGCTCTCCTGCATCCTGATACGCGCTATGGAAGTTGAAATAACTTTCAGTAGTGAATAGATTCATAACGCTTTCATCTCCAGAAAGGAGTGTGCAGTGGAAGATAAAATTAGCAGCACGACGACATTCATTTTCTGCCTTGCCATTTTCTAAGACCTTTATACAAAAGTTCAATTTACTAAATACTACTGAATGGCACAGGCATGAGTTCCTGCTCTACGCATCATTACCGGAGTGTGTGAACAGATACCAAAATGGGATGCATGTCAGCACATGATTTGCAAAGACTAAATGTACCGAGAACAAATAGTATTAACCTTTAACACATGCATAACTGGATGTCTGACGCACTCCGGTTATCCTTGCGGCTACTTATGCAGCAAACTATATAATTACTTTTTATTACTGAAAATAAAGCGCCTTCCCCCCCCCCAGTACATACACATGCACATCCACACCCAATTTGTAGTCTTGCAAGTTGGTTCTTCATGTCAGGAAGAAGAAATTAATTTTATTTTTATTCTCTAATGTTGGTTTTCCCTAAGGTAATAAAATCTACTTAGCCATAATTCCAGAGATGGCAGAGACAAAGAACCATTTTGAAGACTAAGACAAATAGCAAGCAAGTTTACAAGTAGTTTGTAAACTACAACTTTTACCATGAGAAATTTTCTTTCATCTTATGTTGCTAAGTATTGCCTTTGGTACAGCCTCCGAGAGCAAAGAAACTCCAGCAATGCCTCCGCTGGCGCCGGAGGGAGAAATACGCATCTTTTTAAAGCACTACAAGGGGTTTTTGTGGGGTTCCTAGGTTTTACCAGACTGTCTTCCCCAATGGATACAAGTGGAATGGACTGGGAACATGGGAGAAAGCTGTATTTTCCTCTTTTCCCAGTATGCTACTACTGAACAAGGTACTGACCAGCTTCTCCTGTCAACCAGAGGATAGGAAAGAACCCAAAGAAAATAATGGCAAAATAATAATGCCGTGACATTACACCCCCGATCTTTCAGAGTTATGTATCAGAGTTTCCTACAAACTTTCATCATACCTTTCCAGACACTCAAACAACCATGCAAAGGGCACACTTGCTTCAAAGCTCCGAGAGAGAGAGAAGTCAGCTGCTCTAATGGGCACAGACCAAACACTCTCCTCATTACAAGCATGCTTATACTTAAATTGGCCAAGCACAGGACTACAAGGAGTTCCCAGTAGGATTTCTGTCGGATGGATCTCAGACCCATTCTGCCCATACCAGGAAACAGGCAGGATGAGTTTTGGCAGTACGTGCAAGCGAAGGAACAGCAGGCCAGACTCACAGATGGTATTAGAGCTTTCAGGGAGACAACACCCATGGAACAGAACAGATGTGCACTATTTTTATACTTTTACAATGGGAACTGATTGTTGAGCCAGTGCCACACATACTGCTTTTCCAGCTGTTTGCACAGGGCACTCAAACTGCACGGGTTTGCGATCCCTACTGTAAACAGAGAAACTCAGCTCCAAAGGGGTGCTTGTGTGCAAGTATGCTTTACAACATTTCTGGCCAAAATGTCAAGTTGAAATACCAAGGTGTGCAGTGAAAGTCTCCCTCAAACAAAAGCGCCACCAGGAGATTTATTTTTGCTCATCAGGAGCATCACAGGTAGGGTAAAATGCCGACTCCTACAGCCATGCCAGGAATACTGTACAGCAGGGACATGACTTCCAAGCCTAAAACCTAAATATTAACAAATTTCCATTCAAAACTGACTTCAGGCTTAGAAAACTGCAATAATCTGTTTTAGGGTATTTGTCAGTATACATTCATGCCATCACTGTGTTCCTTCAGAAGTAGCATTATCCAACCTCTGTGGAAGGAAAGTTCACCTATAGAATAGGCTACCCCAAACCCCCAAATAAACAAGAGAAATACCACCACCACCACTCCATGAAATAATTACTCTGTGCCAAGATACTATCTGGTTCCTCTATGGGAGCAGATAATTACAATTCTCCGAAATAATTTGCTTCGATCACCACTAGAGCTTTATATAATGCTAATTCAACTTGCGTGTGGAAGAACGTCAGGGCAGAACCTCAGACCTTTGAGCAGCATCTGTGGTTTGTCTTCCATTTCACTATGGCTCTTTGGTCTGAAAGACTGTGCTGAATCATCACAGGACTAAGCTGTTCTGCCAAGTACACACATGAAGCTCCTGCTGAAGTCAAGGAGAACTGGCACCCGAGAGCAGGAACAGAACGGAGCACGTTGCGCGAGTTGGATCCTTCGTACCGTGACACGCGTCCAGCAGCCCTGGAACAACCCAGAAGCTGCTGTACCAGTTGAGCTTGGATCTCACGAGTCCCTATAAACTATTGAACAGCATGTAAAACATCCCACGCGCCCATCGGTTCTGATGCAAGTGGCAAGCTTCCTAGGACCTATAGAACATTATGCACTCAACAGGAACGTAAGAGAAGCTTAGCCAAGGAAAACCAATGGTTAAAAAGCAGAAGCATCAGATGGAGTAGTTACCCGTGGTTTGGGCAGGCAGTGCTTTCTCTAGAGTAAGGGAGGAGAGCAAGGTCTGCACCCATTTGTTGCCAGACTCTTACCTTTGCTGAGACCCTGACTGTGTGTGGCATTGCTGTAAGAGAATACCTTGCTTTTAGCCATAGCCAGTCCTTGAAATGAAGCAGATCAGCACGTTGTGATGTGCAGGAACCAGAAACTGGAAATGCCTGTTGTCAGAGCCCTGACAGGTATTAACAATATGCCTGCATTTGCCAGTGGTGTTATCAGTCATCTTTTGGCTGCCCGCCCTCGTGTGCAGATTTCTCTCAACACATGCTCAGTCCAGTTGTTAGCACGGCATTTCCATGGAAATAATTTCCATAGACCGGGCAAGGGATAAAAGCTTACAGTGAGGTACCAGAGCAGCTTCTGGGAGTATTCGAGTCCAAAGTTACATCGGAACAACCAGATCAGGAGCAAAAAGCTTGTAAGTTTGCAAAGCCACCTACACTAATGGAATAACGAGGAATTTGCATTTAACAAGGATGTACTCAATAGGAATCTAACCCACCTCACTGGGCAGGCAGCCCTGCATGTGTCCTGCTGTGACAACAGCTTTATTTTTTGGAGATAACATATTAACATAATTTTCCAACAGTGTTAACACAACTGTACAGAAAACACTCCAGCAAAAAGTGCTCTTTCACCACTGATACTTTGCTACGACAAAGCAGCACACCGCAGATTTCAAAGCATAATAGTTTTCAGGTTTTTTTTTTCCCCCCACCTTCTAAGTGGTTTCATGTCGAAGCAAGACTTTTGCAATTGCTATGCCTTGGTCTCTATCCCTAATCTATCTTAAAAATTCGGGGGCCAACTTCAACCGGATTCAACAGAGGGATAAAAGTCTCACAGACAACGCTATTTCCACCGTCATGTGTTGTAACTGGCATGCAAGAAGCTGAGATCCACCCAAATAAGCTGCTCCCCCCAGCCCCATCCTTAGTCAGGCAAACACCAGTGTAGGGGCTTACCCACATACAGACTTACAACGCTGTGTGCTGCTGCTTTCATTCCACAAGCTCCACAGAGGAAAAGGGTTTGGAATTACTAGAAGGGGTGAGGAGGTACAGCTGGCAAAGATGCAAGTGTCTGAAAACAAGCTTCCTGAGTTGTACTGCTCAAGGTACAAACGTTTTATGGAACATAAAGCAAAGAAAAACTTGCAGCCTTGCAGGAAAAAATGAATTTATCAAGCTCCTGCCTTCTCCCAGTTGTATCATGTTTCACAGAGGAGTATTACACTGTGATTCCTGTGAATTACATGAACATTGAATCCTTCCCCTCCTGAATTAAAAAGTAAGTTTACCTGGCTCATGACTTTTCATACTTGTCACCCAGCGTAACGGTAGATTGTGGCGTCATGGGAAATTATTTCCACAAACACTGCTGAGGTTCATTGAAGCAGCACGTTCCAGTGGACCCAGTTCTGGGGGAAATCCACAGTTCTCTGTTCACAGATCTATACCAGCTGTGAAGGCAGCCCAGTACTGACATGGTCATAAAAATCAGATGGGGCCGACACCTAAGTTATAGCTAATAGCTGTACTGGAGCAAAATGTGACAGGTTGCAGCAAAACAGCTTCCTCACACTCAGGACTCCTGAGGGATATATTCATATTTGGTAATAATTACAGTTTAAAGAGGAAGAAAAAAAGCTTTCTAGGTGTGCAGACGATCTCCTCCCTTCCCCCACTGGTGTAAGCACATAAATAGCCCAGACATGCCTATAAACAGAAGTATGCAAAATCCAGCCCAACGCCACCCAACCTTCCTCCCCTCCGCGCTCGGGTGTCTCGTTTCAGGCACACACGCCCCCGCCGAAGAAAGCGGCTCCGCTGCCAGCGTCCCGTTCTCACTCTAAGAGCCCTTAATCTCCAAAGGGTAGGTTTGTGGATGGGATTTTAGTCATTAAATAAACACTTCTCTAGAAAAACTTCAATACCTGTCTGTTCACATAAGCACATCCTACTGCCCTGCAGGGAAGGAGAGCCTCTCTGAGGAGAGCGCGGGGTGCAGGGAGGAAAGGGAAAGTAAAGCCAGAAACATCAAATAGCTGTTTTCATCACACTAATTGGGTTAAATGTTCTCCCTCTCCCAACACGATAGGTTATCTAGAAGTCACCATCCTATTCAAAATCAAAAGCAGAGCTGTCTTATCGGAGATAATTAGTAGTTGTAGAGAGGAAAAAACCACTTAGGAGTTGCAAGAGCAGAGAGACATGGTACTTATGCTGCTGTGACTCTTCCACTTGTACAACATTTCTTGGAGGACACGCTGTCAAAGCTTCCAAAGTGCTTTGCAAACACTGAATCTCAAGCTACTTCGGTGAGGAGGAACCGTATGCGAAATCCTGTTTTCCTCCTGGGTAGGCTGAAGCCCATAAAGCCATTTAAGGGACTCACCCCAAACTCTGCAGCAAGTCACTGGTGAACCAGAGAAGAGGGGAGACCCTGCTCCCAATCCCTCCCTCCAGCACTACGCAGAGCTGCCTTAACCATATGTATCATTCATGTATTTCGCAAATCTCTCTATGGTAACTTCAATATCTAACCCTGAAAGAGGCCGGGCAGCTGATGAAAACCTTAGGGGTATTATTGTGAATACATATGCTAGCTCATTTCCATCTGTGTCATTAATTAGTTCCTGACTGTAGGTTAAATGTAGGGCATGTTGTCACGAGCCTAAGGTGGGGTGGCAGGACCTCCTGCTATTGCCATATGGCTTTTTGTTTCTTCCTTCATTCTTCAGTTTTCCGCCTCATGCTTCTAATTTGTGGGCTCGACCATTATATAAGAACAACAAGAAAAGCAAAACTAGTGTTAAAATAGAAACATTCTTCGCCATCAAAACCTCTAAGAGGTTTGACTTGAAATGCAACACAACTTCCCGTCTCATCCCGAGGCTGGCTTTTACCCACAGCAAATTTGCTAGGAAATTCAGGAAAGACCTATTCCCATGGAGAACTGCGACTGCACAAGCAGGTATTTACCAGCCCTATAAACATAAACCAGGCAGCCTGCCAGGGACCAAAGGTCAGCTTTAATTTGTCTAAAATGGAGAAGAGCAAGGCTATGCCTACTCACAATAGGGAAGCTGAGCCCTTACAGGGGATGAAGCCAGTATAGCAGCACCATCCCCATCAAAACAATGAGCGGAAAAAGATGACTCCAGTCATCTTTTTAATTTTTTTTTCCAAATGCATCTTCTTTTTGTTAAAAATACAAATGTCTCAGGACTGTCCTCAACAAAACTACGGGTCACATTTTGAAGAATGCCTGAACACTGCTAATTACAAGATGTGCAGAGTATCAGCAGTTCCCCCGCAGTCATTTTCTAGTGAGTACAACTTGAATACTAACAGGTCTGATGGGCTTTGCAACTGAAGACTTGCTCCAAAGTGCTTAATTTAGAGTAGACATGGAGTTATTTATTGTGTATTCTAGGTCTCCTTGCGTAGCTGCCCTTCCATCAGCTAGAGGCAGGGGAAATTTGGTATTTCCAAGATTCTATAATTTTCCTAAGAGTTACGGGAATCTGAGGAAGGAAAAAAAATATACAACAATATCTATGTTGAACAAAACTGATTGAGAACCAGTTGATATGACTTCATGCTTGAGGATTATGGAATTCAAGATGTCCCATCTAGGGTTGTCAAACTTGGAGGCAGACTTCTTTGAAGGCTTAGACCTCTAAGTATTTTCTTCTTAAATCTTATTTCTGACTTTTTTTTTTTTTATGGAAGCATGTGGCATTGACTCACTTACCCTTTTGCAACATCCTTGCTCATCATTAACATTCCTGCTACTTTCCAGTTGCAATGGCAGAAAAGTTTTGCACTGGGGGCAGCGGTTAGGCATCTTTCGTGCAAAACAGAGAGAGCAACAGACTTCCAAGGAAGGCAGCTTTGTTATTTGTTTTAAGTTCAGGTGCCAATCATTAGTTTTTAAGGGGAAAACTCATTTGCAGCCATTCTTTAGTCATTACACAAAATTTGTATTTCTGCCAAGAAGATATAAAGAAGCACCTGCTTACCCTCTTTCTACCATTTCACTGGCAGCAACTTGCCAGTGCCATACCAGTAAGTACCCTGCTATTGTAACAAGATATGAAACATCCCTGTTTGCCTCCCATAAAATAAAAACAGTCCTTCTTCACCAGCCTGCAGGACAGGCAGGGGGGTTGGACTAGATGACCTTTGAAGGTCCCTTCCAACCCTAACCATTCTATGATTCTATGACATCAGCTGCCAACAAAAAAAATAATCATGACATCGACATAAACTGTGATGTTTATATCTTGAAAAGCAAAATGGAGAACTTCAGATGTGTTTATTTCTAGTTTTGGTTCAACTCATTATAAAGATAAAGGGCGGTTGTGATGTTCGGCAGCAAATTCATACTTCCCCACAATTTCCTGGCTCGAGTTCTGGTTAAGTTGCCCTTGCCAGCTTGAATTTGTCGGTGGCTTTGCTTCCCCCTTGGACACACACTGGCTTTCAGTACAAATTCTATCAAGTAGCATTTCTCTTTTGGCATTTACGGCTCAGTCAAACTGGATTATCAACTCAAAAGGAATGTAAATAGCAAGTGAAGATCCAAGTCTTAATGCAGGCAGCCAGCAGGCACAATTATCTAGAAATACCGCAAAACAAGTCCCGTCAGTCATACCAATAACGGCCATACATTTCTGTAGAATGGTGACAGCTATGACGAAGGGGAGGTGTGTTTACTTACTAATCCAGCCCTTGAAGAGTTTAGATTTAATTTCTTTTCATCTCAGTATATCAAGTACTGAACATTCACCGAGAGCGCCATGGCCAGTGTAAAGAAGGATAAACTAAACCATATGGATACGAAACGTTGCACCAAGCTTAGAAAGTAAGTGGCATAACGGACTAAGGAATCCAGAGATCATAACCTTTAATTCCTTGATCTAGACAAAGCTGCATGTTTCCAGGAGCTGTTGTGTTTAAAGAAAGCAGTGTTTTGATCAGACTGGATAAAGCACAATATGTGTTAGAACTGGCACGAGATTATGCTTAACTCTTTTATAAGACATGTACTACAGGATGCGGGAGGGGGGAAACTCTAGTCCTGTTCTTATTGTTACACCCTTAACTACAGCAACATGCTCCAAGTCTTTTGCATGCTGAATTAATACAGAGCATCGAACAGCATTTTGCTCAAGACTTTGCCCAGCTGGATCTTTTTCCAGACTCCTCCTGCTATGCTACGTGCTTGCAAAGGGCTACAAGGCTACCTGTAACCCAGTGCCCATACTGGGGAGGCAGAGGTTGGATGTGGAACTCCAGCTGAGCCAAAGGTAGTTTTTCCAACACTACTTTGGTACAACGGCTCTCTCCTCATACACCCTCTTATGGTATAAACAGTCTGCAGTTCCCTCCTGACTTGAACGGCAAACACCTCAGTTTCCCAGAGGAAAGCTCTGTTTCCTCAGAACCTATACATTAAGCACTTACTCCCATACACTTTACACTGACAAATTTCAAGTATCTTAAGAAATTATCGAAGCCATCACCTGGAAACAGATGCAGTACATGCCATCAGCTAGTGGCTTGCATTTTCAAGGCTCAGCGAGATGGAAGTGCTCAGCTCCCACTGAGATTGTGTTGTGTTTCTTATTCCACTGGGCATTTGATAGCCATAAGCTAGCAGTTATTATGAAAGCCCCCAAAATGTACTGTGTCTGTAAAACAGAAATAATTGCTCATGAGATTATGAGTTCAGCGCACAAAAAAAGAAGCATTGTTTCTCTTTATAAGCAGTTCCTCACAAGTTAAATAAGGAACAATGCTTATTCTTCTTTCCCAAAAGCAGAGGAATAACCTGCTACAGCCAAAGACCGATGTACAAAACATACAAATCAGAAGTTGTGAGCTCAAAACAAAACAGTAAATGATACCCTAAGAATCAAAGTGCAGATACAAAAAGCGTATTCCGTGTTGTTACATTTGGGGTAGCAACAAATACCCACATACCCAGTTTAACTTTGATACTTAATTTTGAAATTGGGAAAACCCTGGATCTAGTGAAACCAAGCTAAAGGCTTGTCCTGGTTTCGGACCAGCTCAAACCAGGACAAGGCTGCTGAATCGACACATTAAGAAAATCAGAATTCTTTTCTATTCCACCAACTATTTACTAAAGGACATCCCCTACCAGGTAGATGTCAATGATGGGGTGGGGGTAGCAAACCTCCTCTCCCCTCAAGCAACTCAAATACTTAACATTCTACATCGCACTTCTCCGGTGCAAGCCTTGGACACGCTATCAAGTCCCACCAACAGCTGTAACGAGCCAGTATAAATTTGACTTGCAAATACTTCTTTAGGTGTAGCCTGAAGTTCAGCCAGCAAACGATTTACGGAAAGTGATCCTTCTTGTTTACCTGTTTGAGCCACGCAAGGAAAACTGTATAAAGATTAGTTACCTGCATCGCCAGAGCAGGATTCGCAGGTACCACCTCAGTTACAGGGTGAAAAAAAAACCCCACATGTATACACTAAACCTACTGCTGCCAGCAAAAATGGCTGGGATTAGCAGGCTCACTCACTGGACAATTTTAATTGTCCAGTCTCACTTGCAAGGGCCAGCCATAGCAGCGCGTTTGGTTCGTGCATCTCTAGATGGCGGTAGCTGCTCAGATTTTGAGACACCAAGAGATGCTTATCTCAAATTTAGCAACCAGTATTCCTCCCATCCTCCTAGAATTGCCTTTCCTAATTTGAAATGTGAACCCCTCCCCCATTTCTTCATAATTTATAGTAGTCTGAAGCTGAGTCACAAGGATTTCTGCGTTTTCCTAACCAAGTACACAAGAAAAAGAAATGAACTGCCAAAGTATTGAGGTAATTTATAGCGTAAAGCATTGAGAGCTTCTAGTCGATCAAAGGACTCGGAGAAACAAACATAAGAACAATCATGCCTTCTGTTCTGTACAAATGCCACGGCCAGAAATAACTGTCCTAATTAACTGGTTTCAAAAAAAAAAATGACTTTTCTGAAAGATACAATATTCTTACCAAGGAAAGTATACAACTGCTACAGCCTTATGGCAGCTATCACTGGGGAATGAAAATTCACTAAATGAAGTTTCCTTTTGCTTCCTCTGGTTGTCTGTGGTACTCATCTTCAGACAGCTGTAGCCATTTGTGATGCCTAAATTACGCTGTAATGGGACGTTCTGCTACCACTACTATCAGTGTTACTAAAGGATTACAATCACATCAAATCAGCATCATCCCAGTCAACCCTCTGTTCACAATTTATAAAGGGTAGGAATTGTGCCTGAGATGAGGTTGGCTGGTTTTGGTAGGACTGCTGCCAGTTCAGTCCGATCCGTAGCATCCCCAGTATTTCAGACGGCTCCGCGTTGTTTGGTACCGTTGGGTGTCGCAGTTGAACTCCACCAGCCAAAGGTAAGACCGAATAACAGGTATGGATAAGGAAGAGAAGCAGTCAGATCTGTGAGCCGACAGCCGGTGGGCACAGCCTACCAGCCCCATCCCATGACTGAGAGTTTCCTAATTAAGCAGCATTTTAGCTCTTTAGGAGGAACCAAGTGCTCGCAACATATGCTTGAAAACAGGTCAGGACAAGTTGGTGATTAACCTATTAAAAGCATATATCCTCTTCCAGCGGAGCCTCCACCAATTCACACAATGCCTGACGTGAAATTTCCAGTGCAGGCATGGGGCATATTCTTAGAAAAACTTTTCTGCCTCTATACAAACCAGGAAGGCAGATATGAGAATTTTTTTTTTTTTGGAACAGGACCACACTTACTACACAATTCACTTCAAGACAATTGTTTCTGTCTTCGTGCAGGCTTACCCATAGAAGGGATGAGGGGGTCTCCCACCCGCAAGCTTCTTGTGACCTGCTTTTATACCTGCACCCCGGCAGAGAACGATTACCTCAGCTAGACACACAGCTTCTTGGGTTTTCCTCACTCTATCAGCAGAGTAACAGCCACAGGTACTGCAAGGACTTTTAACCGCAGCCCCTTTCAGCTCGGCGCTGTCACTGTATGCAAAGCCTTTAAGCAAAAGCATGGATCCTTATTTTCCACTATATTCTTTCACGTTCTCATGAGTCTTTAAAATCCTTCGCATCTGCACACTACGTTTCATAGTATCCCAGCATACTGTAGTACTCCCGTAGCACTACACTACAACATAATGCCTTCGTCTTCAAAAGCGTGCTGCTGGAAATTAAACTTTTTTTCGGTTTAGCCTTACTCCCTCCAAGATAAAAGTCCTTTCCCATTTTCCTCCACTGTTATAGCTGGATTATTCAGATAAAGTCTTCTTGATCCTTCTGACCCGGTTTACCCTGATTTCACAGCCATGTAACGACAGGATCTACCCTGCAGCTCCGGAAAGCAGAGAGCACCGGCGATGCGAACAGAAGGCATGCTACTTACAAATGGGTTTTCCCAGCCGAGGTTCAGTGAAGCTGAACATTAAGTGATAGTACTACAGCAGAAAATTGCTGTGAGTTACACAGCCCTGTAGAAAGGCTCCTGTGTCTAGCAAATAGCTGAAACGTCTACCAGCTCCTTCCAGGTATTTTGGAGTTGAAACGGTGCCATCGCTTTGCCCTGAGACCCGGGTGAGGGACAGCACTCGGACCTGCTGCTCCCGGAGCGGGCAGGAGAACGTCGCTGTTTGCCTTCTCCCTTTTCCCTCGCCCCGGGTTTGTTTACGCAGCCAGCACCCCGCCGCTCTGCATGTGGGGAGGCGTAGCATCCCCCTGACAGCTGCTACCTCCTCTCACATGCCAAACCGTGGGATTCGCAGCCCGGAGAGAGCCAGGAGTGTTCCCTCTGCTTACGTCCTTGCATACCTAGACTAACTCTGGGCCAGCACTGGGGTGGAGTTTTCACCCAAGCGCTCGCAGGCAGCACTCCTGCTCTTGCCAGCGGAGACATGGATTTGCAGCAAGGCACTACCTGATGCAAACAAGCAGGACAACACGACGACCTTCTTGCTTGAGATGGCCAATTGCAGGCAAACAGGGCGACCCCTTCGCTTCTGCTACCCAACGGCCACTCAGCCGCGCTTCGCGACGGGAAGGCTGCTCCTACCTAAAGAGGGCCAAGGAAATTCATTTTATGTACTTATCACACCATGAATTAAAGATTACAGAAATACTCGCTGAAGAAAAATGTATCGCCGGGACAGATTCTTTGCATTCATTAGAACTGTGTTACTAGAAATATAAATAAGTAATGAGTATTGATCTCGCAATAGTCATAACCTCAGAACAGCAAACTACAATAAACTGAAAGGAAAGTACGTGTTCTAACCGTGACGTACAACACAAGATACCAACAGCCTCTTAAAAACGAAGAAGCAAAGCAAGTCACAGTTGTGACACCTCACGCTTTTTAATCCTCTAAAAGGAAAATCCGTGGGATAGCGCAAGGCTTCCGAAGTGTTGATTAGACCTTTGCCAACCACATTTACCGTCCAATGTCCGTTCCCGGCTGGCTGGAGTGCTTTCCACACCAGACCCAGCAGGGTCAGAGGACCAGGGGACCCAATCCCTCCCCGGCACTGCAGACACACGGCCGGCTCCCACGCCTGTGGGAGAGGCGGAGAACAAAGCCCCCCCACGGCACCGAAATCCCGGTGAGGGTGCCCGGCGTGCTTCGCATTCCAGCGACGGCTGCGCTTCAACAAGTGCATCGCTCCCCTCGCTGACGGCAGCTCGCCCGCCCGGCCCCGTCCCTCCCCGTCCTCCGCCGCCGCCCGGCTCTTCCCGCGCCCGCCCCAGCCCCGGTCCCCGGTCCCCGGTCCCGCAGCCCGCCCCGAGGGCCGGGGCCACCGCCCGCCCGCCGCCAGGGGGCGCCGCCCGCCGCACCAACGCCCGCCGCCCGCCGGGCAGGGCGCCGCCACGCGGGCAGCGCGCCCCGCGCCCGGCCCCGCCTCGCCCCGCGCCGCCGTCGGGGAAGCTCCGCCGGCGCCCAACGGCCGCCCGGCCCCGCGCAGCCCCCCTCCTCCCGCTCCCGCCTCCGCCGGCCCCAACAAAAGCCCTGCCGGGCACCGGCCGCACCGACAGGTGCGGGAACAAAGGGGCGCGGGGCTGCCCCGGCCCTCCCCGCCCCGCCGCCGCCCTTCCCCGTTCCCCGGACGCCTCGCACCGGCCCGCAGCCGCCCTACCCCCAACCCCGGCCCCTCAAGTTTCCCGGCGGGGCGCCGCGTACCTCGTCGTCCACACAAAGCCTGTCCGGGTTCCCTCCGGGAAGTCACATCCTCTCCCGGGCGCCCAGTCCCACCGGCCGCCTCCCGCCGCCCCGGCAACACAGGCGGCGGCTCAAGTGTCTCATCAAAGCTTTATGAGGGGCGGCAGGGCAGCGGAGCCGGATCCCCCCACCCCCGCCGCCTCAACGGGAGCCTCCCGGCCCGGCCCCGCCGCCTTCCCGCGGAGCAGCTTCGCCCCCCGCCCGGGCGCCTCGGGCCAGCGGCTGCGGCGGCCGCAGGCACCGCGCTGCCCCGCTTAAAGCCTCCGCGCCGCCTCCCCGGCCCCGCCGCCGCCACCGCCCCCGCCCCGCCCGCCCGGCCCGGCCCCCGTTCCCCCGGCGCCCCCCGAGCGGCGGGCAGGGCGCGGAGGGGCCGGGCCGGGCGGGGAGCTGAGTGGCGGCGGGGGGGGGGGGGTGTCGGTCCGCCCGCCCGCCGCGGGATATTGGTTTACTCCGGCGGGTATTAAGCAAGCCCGATCTATTTAAATATCGCTCCCGCGCTGACCTCGCCGTAGTTTGCCTATTAAGAATGCAATCAAGATAATAACAGGCATTGCTTATTAATGAGCGCCCCAGGTAACGTTACACCGGTGACTTTCTAGAGGCGCGCAGCGGGCGCGGGTGCTCAATCCAGGCGGCCCGGAGGCGGCTCTGCCCGCCCGGGGACAGGGACCGGCGACCGGGGACCGGGACCGACAGCCGGAGCCGCCCGTCCCGCCAGCGCGGCCGGGATCCCGGGCCGATCGCCCGGCTGGGCTCTGCCCCGCTGCCCGACTGGTTTTCCCTTCCCTCCCGTCAAAAATCTGTCTCGCCGTTTCCCCCTTCTGCCTGTGCGAGCAAATACGGTGAATTATTGATAGTGGAAATTGCATGGCGGAGGCAATAATGGCATCCCCTGATTGAGTAGCTCCATTCGATCTTGGTAAAGACAGAGAGGTGGCATGCTCCCCGGCTGGGCTGGCTGTGGTGAGCGGGAGCGCATGCGTGTGACAACGGCGCGCAATGGCTCATCCCACGTCCCATGGCGAGAGCCTGCGTGGGAGAGGCACCCATTGCACCCCCAGCCCGGCACGGACCGTCGTGGCCTCGCCTTCCCTCTCCCCTCGCTGGCAAAATTGGAGGCGGTTGATTTTCAGAAGAAGATATCCCATTTCTTTTATGAATTGGTTAAAACAAGTGTCTTTCGACACCTTGAGGCCTAATTGCAATTAACGCCAATGGCCCATCCGCTTCGGTGTGCTCGTGGCCGTTTATTTATACTGGGAGAAATGCGTGCAACTCATTGCTGCCTTCAGACAGTCTGATTGCCTGTGTGCTTTTGCTATGAAACACCTGCATTTATTAGATCAGTAAAGTAGTAAAATATCCCAGGCGTTTGAAATCCGAGTGCACCTCAGGCCTTCCATATAAACCAGCTTTTAATATATATTAAGGGAAACAACCCTGGTGGTTAATATCCTTTGCAGCTTTAAGAACTTCTTTAAAAATCATGTTCTGGTACCACATTACCATCCTTCTTGCACTTGAGGGTTTGCTTTCACGTGTTTGAACGAAAAGTGTCACTGAGCTGTGAAGACAGCTCCACCTCTTTTGTCCCAGTGACTTCCAGTCCAAATCTACTCCATTTACAAGAAAGGAGATAGTTTTTCAAAGTCCTCGCTAACAGCCTGGGCCTGGGGAATCACACCCCGCTCTTGCTGTCTGACAGAGAGTCGCTCTTCAGGCCAAGTCCTGCTCGCCTATTTCTGTAATATTCAAATTCTGCCATTTTGCCAGCCATTTCTTTTCCCACTCTAATACACCGATATAACCTTCTATCTCTCAGCCACGTGGGCGTCTGAGTGCGATTTCAAACATGGGGTTCGTAACTGCTGCTTGCCAAGTTAACGTGTGCGTTTTATTTTTCGGGTTTGTACTTCTCCCCACGATACCATTCAGCTTTCCAGGTACGACCGTATTGGTGTGGGTGCCTGATTTCACCGGGGCAGCGTGTTTCCAGCAGCCCTTTTGCATAGCGATGAGGCAGCACAGTTTTAATATTCTGTGTTCATAAGACGATGCCTGCAAGTATTTGGATGATCTACCAGTCAAGTTTAACAGCAGCAGTAGCGGCTACTTTAATTAGCTGTAATATAATCCATCACACACATGTTATTCCTGGAGGAAGAACTCTTCTCCCGGTACACTAGACATGCAGATGAGCAGCAGCGAGTATCAGGCTTTAGAGACACTGAAGCATCTGCTGGCTTGTTTCAAAGAGCGCCGGAGAAGGCACATAGTCTGAAAAAGTCTGCTTGCAATTAGAAGAAGTTTTTTAATTTTGGAAAGGAAGCATGTTACGGGCCGCCTGACAAGTCCTCACACTGTGGTACGCGCTTTCAGCTCGGCTCTGCTAAGAACGTGAGAACTATCAATTCCAGGCAACTGTGCACTGAAATTCCCGTTTTGCTCTCCTAGAAACGCGCTGCCTTTTGCCCCAGAATAGAGATTTTCCTAGGAAAGAGGTGTGGTCACAGAGCTGCTGTGTCTTGCTGGTATAGTCAGCCTTTTGGGGATTATTACCAGCCACTGCTTGATTACCGGGAAAATTAAAAACTAGTGTAAATAATGATCTGTTTGGGTTTTTAATGCACCCAAGGAGCTGGGCTCCTTATTTTTCAATCGGACTCTGTCTTCAAGGAGAATTTTGTATGAATGAACCCCAAAAGACTGGGCCCACAAGGTATTGGTTTGTGAAGCAACCGATAGTCATCATGTGGAGACGCTGCCCTGGTCAGAGCTCCGCTCCTTTGTCTGCAAGATGTGCTGTAAGCTTGGAGGTACAAACACACCCTCGCCTTCCAAATTTGTGGGATAGGTAGGATGTTTCCCATGGATTCCCAGATGGATGTCCACTTCACAACATTCACCTTAGAACCGAGTCTCTTTTTGCTATACCTAACTACTTAAAATTCTTTTTTTGCACACACAAATTACACCTCACCCTTTTCCATGCAGCAGCAGGGAAGGAGTAAGAAAGAGTACGAGTTGTCAATCAACATAACGTTGATTTATCCCCGCAGCGATATCAGATTGCTTGCAGGGGGGTAAGACCATTGCTTTTTGCTGAATTCAATTTAAGCTGTAGCATAGGCACTAATAATGCTGTGGATACTATAAAGAAGAAAGCAGAAGCACGCACATCTGGTTTCTGTCTCGGTGGAGGTTGTGCATTATAGTGATTGATGTATGAGGTCCAAATTTACTGATAAACTAATTATATGATAAAGTAATTTGTGGGGCTCTTAAATTCCCCCATTGCAATTGCAGGAGAAGCAATAAAAAATAAAATAAAGCAATATTTGAAAAGAGTAACATTCTTAAAAGGTCCATAGTTGGTCAATACAGAATCAGCTGTTCAGTCTAGCCCCACAAATGTATCTTTACACTCCCCATTTGATTCACGTAGGATGTCAACCTGCTTTTGAACGAGAAAAAGGTCAAGAAGCTACAATTTGGACTGCTTCTCACTTGGTTGTCAGGAAATATAAACTAATCCTGATTACACAAATGAGAATGCTGTTGATGTACTTGGGTTTTGACACCAGAGTATTTTTTCTATTAATAATTTTAATTGGCTGAGGTCAGTTCTTATATCACTACAAGCACTTTATGTTTAATTGTGTTTATTCATGTTTCCTAGTTACCTATCTTTGCTATTTTTTTTCACATTAAAGGGCTGGAAAGTTCATGGAAATAAACTTTTCCTACTCAAGTAATGCTAAAAATTGCGATGGGTTATAAACACAATTGGAGGTTGCAGGCATGCCGCGTTCGTAATGAGATGACTGGGCTGTGACGCCACTCTCCGATGATTCAGCCATCGCAGCACACACAGCAGAGCCATTGATGCTCCACACTAACATCAGCGGGACTAGAAAACCCTAGCATCTTCGGGGATCGAACCCAGATTCGTGAAGTCTTTGTGATCGGCCAGGCTGTGATGGTGCGAGATGAAGAGAGGAGGAGGGTGGCGAGCAGCTTCCCAGCCCAACCCTTGTACCCGGGGGTCCACCAAACTGCAGCCACCGCCTCTCCTGGGGGTCTGCATGTTAAAGCCCTGGGGTTGGTGGCACTTGGATGTCACAGCCTCGAGGTTTATCTTGTGTCCAGCCTGCAAAGAGCTGCTATAGTTCTGGTCTACAAGGAGCTTGCTGGGTGGCCAGACTACACCCTGTGCCTTAAATAGCACAGGGTACTTGCTCTTAATGTCGAGCATAATTTCGCCTTCGGTGAACAACGTCTGCCGAGAGGCCTTTCGGCCTCATTTTAGCAGGGAAAGTATTATGTGAAACAGCAAAGATGAGAATACAAAGCCAAAGATCTTTCATTAGACATAGTTTGTAGGCTGCATGTGTACAGGGTGAAGCGGTGAAACCTACCCTTTCAATCACAGGCCCCGAAACCACAACATTTTTGCTGGAGAAAATATCACCTAATAGCTCAGAATCATCACCCTGCAGCTACAGCAAAAGTGAATGTAAAGCTCCAACAAACAATTAAAATAATTGATCTCTTCTCCTGTGTGCTAGAGGTGTGCCAGCTTTCCGTCACACGCGGGGATCTGTACCCTGGATCTTGTCCCATGCCTGCTCGTCAGGGATTCCAGAGCCGTTTACGTGTGTGAAACTGGTTCCATAACAGAGCTCTGTGGTAGGTGCAGATTAGTCTTTTGCAAACGAGGAAATGCGTGTGTCTATTATATCTAAATTCATTAAGCTGCTCATGAATGCACTTGTTTGGCGAGCGCACCCCTTCTGTGTTTGTTCCTTGCCACCACTCGTGTAGCTGTCTCTACTGGCATCAACTGTCATGGAAATGGAACATGAGTCATACGTGACAATTGCCACATACACCGAACCATGAACACACGCACATGCGCAACTCCTCCCCATCCAAACGCACGTGCACACTTACCCAGCCGATGTCACCTTACGTGACAGCCAACCAGCAGTGCACATGTGCCAGCAGAGGACGCGGACAATGACGCATTTGACAACCTCCCTGGGCTGCCTCCCCAAATTTCTAGGCTTCCCTTTGGGGTTTTGCAGGAACCCCGTACGCTGCTTGGACAGCGGGACTCCTAAACCTGGCACGAAATCCCTCTTCCCCGCGCAGAAGGGCCGGCAGGATAATTCACCCTTTGTCCTGATCGCTCGGCCCCGCGGCCAGCGCGGAGCCGTGCGAAGCTGGCCCTGCGCTCCGGGCTGGAGGGTGGCTTTCGAGGATGGCGGCACAGCTGAAAGGAGGACCAGAAAAAAAGAAAGGAGAGAATAAGTCCTACCCAGCAGAGAAATTAAAAGTTGGGTTTATTGTTCCCTGATGCTCCAGCACTTGCGAAACCTGGGGATTCATCTCACAAGTGTCTCTGCATTACTGCTGTTGTTTTGAAGGCGTTAAACACCCGGCGTCTGAGCAAAGAGCAAAGTATCTGGGTTGTGCCCGAGAGTATCCAGTGTACCGAATGTCTGGCGGACGGTGCCCAAGCCCTTCCCCGCTCGCCCCCAACCTCCCTGCTAACAAAGGCACAGCCCAGCCACGGCTCCATCGCAGCGGACAGAAGAGAGGGCATGAAAAAACAACAAAAAAGCAGGCTCCGAGTGAGTTCGCAGACATGGGAAGGGAAAAGAAAATCCCCTCTCCCCCAAAGAGGTTGTGTGTGATTCCTCGGGACGGGGGAAACCCGAGCCGAGCGCGGAGAGATTAGATGGCTGGAGATGCACTCCTGTGACGAATCCGGCCATTGGAGCTCTATGATTAAAGAAGATCAGAAAACTGTTGGTGCACTTGTGGGTGAAAGGTGTTGGGATTGACTCATCTCTCCTTTCCTCTAAGTATTCAGTGGGTTTCAATTAGATGCAATACAGTGGATTATTTTTAATATTTAAAGGGATCGGATTCCAGGGGTTTAATAAACTTAGCCAGGCATCTTGTCAGAGTAGGTACAAGCCTTACCAAAGCCTCCTCAGTGCATAGCTGTTGAGAACTTATTTTGGGTACAGTCTAAAAATAAGCAAGCCCCAAACCCCCAGGTTTGCAGCCCTGTGAATGCTCCTTTGTAGTTTATTTCTATTTAAGTCACTAAAATCTCCCCTGACATCAAGCTCAAGCACTCCGCTCGCCAGGTGCGGCTGCTCAGCGATATTGCCCGGAGGGTGACGGGCGATAAGAGATCTAAAGCAAACAGTCAGGGAGGGGAGATGGAGGACTGGCTGCTCGGTGCTGGGGGCCGGCAGCTGTGCCAGGGTGCCCACCGCCCGCGGGGCCTCGCTCCGGCCGGGAGCTGGCAGGAGGGATCCTCCCCGGGTACGTGGAGATCCTTGGGAATGAAAAGCATGTGTAAACATTAAATAGTTCTTCTTCTTCTTCTCCTGCCCTGTGCTTTCATATTAAGGCATCTTATGCTGCACTTAGATAGCTGTCTTCATCTTCCCAGAGACGTTCAGGTGCTTTAGCTGTGTTGCTCTTTCAAGCGCAGCCACGTCAATACTTTTAATGAGCTGATGTGTTTAAAGATGAATTCATGTTTTTGTTTTTTTTTTCTTAAATAGGGTATTGAGCTACTTTACCTAAGAAGCAACTATAGAGTTCAAAACATTTGCCATGTTAACCACCTAAAGTGTTAAAGAGAGAAGTATCCAAGGAACAGTAGATATTTTAGTTAATTGCAAAGTAAAATTATCAGTGCAGCAATAAAAACTAAATAAAGCCCTCGAAATGAAACCCAGACCACAATTCGTTCTCCTCCTCCAGTTACTGTGACTTGTGGCTCAAGAAACAAGTACTGGATTAGTTGCATTAAAGCCAAAATTTCCCTTGACTAACACGTTTAATTTGTTTGCTGTCTTTTCTGTTTATTGAACACTTGGGATTGTTAATCTTCCACTAATTCAACAACTGGAACCATGCTGTGTATAAACGTTACTACGTTCCATTTTGGAGATTAATAGGCAGTGGCGTGTCACTCCGGCGGTTTTCACTTGTCAGGATAAAAGGGATGGTCTGTTTATCTGTGGCAGAGGAGCGCCCGGGCCACGGGTGAGCAGCGACGGCGGCAAAAGAGTCAAGATTTGGGCCACCAGCAGGTCGTGCTCTCCCGGTCCCCGGGGTGCGTTAATGTACAGCAAAAGATGCCAACAATGAAGGTGCCATCCCCTCTCCCTCTTTCACTCCACCATGGCACCCTGCCCCAGGGACCAGGATTTCCATAGGGGCCTTTATTTCTCCTCATTGGCCCGATGAAATGATTTAATTGACCTGCACTGCAGAGTTGCTTTAAATAGTATATATACTTGTGGTACTCCTATTAAAATATTATTTTCTCTTCACAAGTACCGTACGGGAGTAATTGGATGTGTAGCCAGTTCTCTCTCTGCAGCACGTGGACTCTCATTTATAGATGCAGAAAGATGCGAATGAAACATGGGGCGGATGTATGGCTACTCTGGAATTCAAAAATCCTGAAATATTGATTCAGAAAATCAATACAAATTTTAAGATATTTTAAAATAACTTTCCTCAAGTTCTACACTATTTTTCAAATGGGAAAACATATCGATTTCTCTGTCCTGGCCTGCACAAGGACAAAGGTGGCTCTTGAGGGGTGCTGGTGGGGCATGGCTGGGACCACAAAACCCACGCGACCAGAACAGCAAGCAGGAGGAAAGCAATCACGCATGTCTGGTACGTGTTCCTGGCACCTGGCAGCCTGCTCCCACCATCCAACATCTCGCACATGGGCTGATCTGCGGAGCCTCAGCCCTGGCTCCTCTCCTGTCTTTTCCTTGTACCCAGCGTGCCCAAAGCCCCTCTATTTTTAGGGTTGGATGTAACTCAAAGACTACTCAAGTACAATCCACCCCCGGGTCTGCTGAGATATTCAGTGGGGCCTTTTCTTGGCGGTTCAGGACTTGTGCCATTGGAGTTTAAATTCGTAAACAACAATTATCTACATTTATTTCCTGGACACTGTTTATTTTTCATGTAGTTTATACAGCTGAAACATAAATGCTTACAAGGGAGTGGTGGCTTTAAACACCTCTTAGTATTTCATTAGTTATCCTATTTAATCTGCTGTAATTTATTGCAACCCACAGTTGTGCTATATGGCCTTACAGTGCCTTTATTTGTTTGAATATAAACACCACTGAAGTCAACAGGAATGCAAAGTATTTAAATCAGAAGAGAGCCCAGTGCTAGATTTTCAGCAAGGACTCTGCAGCAAGGCATTTAAACCATTATTTTAGATGTTCATTACGTTTCTGTTTGATGCCTTACCCTGCTACCTGCTCCGAGCAGAATCCCTTTCCCTTCCAGGCATGAATAGCTTCTTCCCCTTTGGTTTCTTAATTTGGGTTAGATCCCGTAATATGAAAAATATACTCTGGTATTGCACCTAGAGCACACTGATGAGGCCTAAAGAGCTCTTCTGTGATGGGAATTAAGATCAAAAAGGATATGGAATTTAAATATTCAACATTTTTTCTCGGATATGAAACAGAAAAATTGTTTTGATGCAAAAGTCATTGCGACAGAATATGTTACTTAGACTCTGGGACCGTATTAGGGTAAAATGGCTTTTTAGATCGGAATTGCACTGAGAAACTCCTTCATATGGAAATTATGACATTTTGTCTATTGCCTCTTACTAGAAATGTTTAAAAGATCTGTTAAAAATATTCCTTTAAGTAGTTGCATCAAGATAAAAGAAAGTAAATAAGAACCGGTATAATTTAGAGGCTTATTTCTGATTAGTTTCTTAATTTAGACCCTGTTAACTGCCAGAAAATTGCACCAGTCACCAGAGCTGGGGAAGTGTAACTGATAACATAGCTTATTTTGCAGTTTGGGGTTTGCTGTGCTTTTGTCAGGCCCGCACCCTTGCAGTAAATTAACATTGTGTTAATGCCATGAACTGATGGGCTTAGAGCGACTCAGGAAGAAAGTCTGGGCCCGAGTATAAACACGAGCGAAAGACAAGTGTAGGAAAAACACATTCTCGCTGTCTGTTTGACAAACTGGTCCTAGACCTCCACCTGAATTTAGCCAATCGATTTTTAGCGAACCGTTGATCTTTAGTAACATCCCACAAAGAGCACGGACTCAGAAGAAGGCGGATAGCTTCCCCCATCGAGGTTTTGGATACAGCCAGGTAGGACACACTTGCAGACAGCCGAGGATTGCTTAGCTGGCTTGCTGAGAAGGTTTCATCCCAGGTTCCCCCACTATTTCTTTGCTCCCCTGGCACAGACCAGCGTGGGGCCACTGAGGCTCCAGCGCTCCCCATCATTTCTGCTTGCCCACCATCTCCCAGTGCTCCCGCACTTCCTTGCTGGCAGAGGGGTCATGGGGGTCCCTGGGACCACCCTCTGGCCACACAACCGGTTAGCCCAGGGACTTGCTTCAGGCTAGGGCTGACCCAGCAGGGACAGGGAGGGGCGTTTATGCTGGTTTCAAGTGCCTGTGTAAGTGCGTTGAAGGCTTCTGATCCGGACTGCTTTCTGGTCCAGTGCTTTCTCTCTCTCCTCATTTCCCAAAGAGAGAGGTATGTTAAAATTAATCTTCATAAATAAACTGGTACAGTCTTCAGATAATGCTAACAGCCTTCCATCATGTTTTTTTTTTTTTTGTAGTAGTGTAATAAATAGAATTTTGGGAGTATTCGCAGGTACCTACAGCATATCCCTTCCATACATGCTTGAACCATACAACCCTATAATTTTCCTTCCCTATCACTTGCCTATCTGTGTTACCACACTTCCATGTAGTCTCTGCCTTGCCAAGCAGCGACAGTGCCCATTGGAACGGACAAAGGAAAATTAACTCAGCCACAGCCCAGGTGCCTCCTCCCTGAGGATACAACTGGGCTGTAGCTGTGGGAGTGGTATGTGGGTGGCACGGGGAGGGCTTGTGGCCATGGCTCGATCCCACCACAGCAGCGGTGCTGTGTCCTGGCCTGAAGTCTCTGAGAGCCTGTGTCTGAGAAACTATGCTGCCTCTTTCTAGCAGGAGTCAGAGGTGGGGTTGGACAAGACTTGAGAACAGGTTGACAAAACTTGCAGTGATGCTGAGTGTTCAGGCTGAGCACCCGGGGCACACCAAGAACCTGCCTGATTCCTTCCTCCCAAGGAAGACTTCCCTTCCCAAAGAGACCCCTCCGTGGGGCTCCTTCACTCCTGCCACACAACCCATCTCCTCTTCCAGGTGCTCTCCGTGTCCTCCCCACCCCTTCCCCATGGTTGCTCGGATCAGGGGCTCTGCACCCTCCAAACCACCTGCTTGCACAGCCCCCCATCCCTCTTATCTCCATTTCTGCAGCTGTGGGAACGGCATGTTGTTCATAACCAGGTACAGGTCTGCAGCGAGGGCAAGCCAGGGTGAGCAGAAGGCTATTGCTATGCAGGGAGGCATTAACGTCCACCCACAATTAGCAATTCTTGGCTTTGTGGAGACAGTTTTGAGGGTTACCCCAGTCTGCAAGTCACATTAGAAACCCAAACCGCGAGAGATAAAAAGACGAATGGATCCAAACGAGACTTGGCTCTGTGGCTGCATCATCCCCAGTACATCCTGGGGGAGGACGTGCTGAAGTCTGCCCAGCTCTCCATTTCTGAGAAGGAACTGGCATAACGCACAGCATCGTCACTGCTAATCAGAGCCCCGGGCAGCTGCCACACACAGGCAGCAGCTGGTGAAATGGCCTCTGGTGACCAAGGAGACGAGTCAGGACATTGCCTTGGTCCTGCCCTATTGCTCTTGGATGGGCTGGCTTACCAAAGGATGGTACAGACCCAAAAGAAAACAATTTTGAAAGGTCTATAATCTCTGGCTTTCCTGCCCTGGAGTGTCTGCCTCGCGTTAGTCTGAATTTCCTCTCCGCTTTGTCTGGGAAATCCCTACGGATAAATGAATATGAAATTCTGGCCATTGCAAAGTAACTTTCTAGCTTTGCCTTAAAAAGGGCTTAGCCTTCTTGTCAGCTATTTTGGTTTCCTTAAAATTTGGGAGCCAGCAGAATTTTCTTTAGGGAATGCTGCGGGAAATCTTTGATGGGGAAGCAGATGATAAAAATAACTATTTGGTGCCAAAGGCAGTAGACTGGGGATTAAAAACGCCTCTGAAGTCAGGTCTTTGAAAGAGTTCAAAAAAAAAAAAAAGAGGCAAGAAAAGCAGTGGGTATCCTGGGCTATGACCATGGTTGGGCAGCTGATGTCTGAGTCTAGGTGAAGGATTTGGGAAGAGGAAAACAACAGGTGGTGGGCGGAAAAAGCACAAGAACCAGATCTGCCTGGGGAATAGGCGGTGGATAGAGTGACCGACTGCTGATGTAGGAGCGAATACCACAGAGAAAGAGAAGAATCAGGTGAATCTATGATTAAACTCTTACCTCTTGCATCACCAAGGCCTTTGTGAGAGACTTATTCACAATTAAAAAAAAAAAAAGAACTAAGGAGAAATCCTAGACTTCAAGCAGTTGTTCCCTCGGAAGATGATAAGAGCAAAACAGGACAGATATTAGTCACGTCACTTAGAAAGGTGTTCAAATACCACAATGACTGCTGAGTGTGGTATAAGGACTTAGAATAACTTAGTCAATAAACCAAATTTGGGACACAAAAAGAGACTGATACGGGAAATAGTGTGAGATTCACTCCTTGTGTGGATGACTCTTTCTATAACCAGTATATACATTATTTTTTTTTTCCCTCTGATGCAATAAATTTTCAGCAGTAGAATAAGGGGTATCACACTTCAGGCTACATCAAGTGACACATACAGAAGCAAAAGACGTTTGAGTTGTATCACCATCCATTGGAAAATTCCAAAACTAGAATTTAGCCTCGCTTAAAAACTGCTAGGGCTTTTTGTTTTCCTGGTCAATACTATTTTATCAGATACCTGTTTACAAAATTCAGCAAAATACCCTCTCAGATGGTTTTGTAAACTTTCAGCAGATGTAAATGAACATGTATTTGATGGAGCCAATTAAGCACCTAAGCAGCTCCAGCCTCTTGACCCCTGCTCATGGCTCTCACTGCATCCCATTCTCAGTAGAGCTGGTCAGGTTTCAAAAGGTATTTGCTGTCAGAAATCAGCTCCTTTTTTTTTTTTTCCTTTTTCTTTTGGTAACCACCTGTTTCCCTGAAATCCATTGTCTTCTCATGATATATTTTGTTTTGAATCTGAATATTTTATCAAATGTTATTGTCAGACTTTTGATGATAGCTTTAGAGGGAAATACCGAAAGCCTCTTTGAACCCTCTGTAAAACAACATAGAACTGAATTTGTGTTAAAAATATTGGGGAAAAAAGGATAATTTTGAAATGTCAAATACTTTTGCAAGTCTGTCTACCTTGTCAACATGTGGCCTTTTCTGGTTCCTAAAGGAAAACTTGAAGAGGAGCTGTGATAAATACAGAATGACCACTGGGCCACCATAGAGCCTTCTTCCATTGCTGTTGTTTTAAGGAGTCAAATGTGTGAAAGAATTAATAAATCCAAATGCAGGGTCAGGCCTGAAATCAATACTTTGACATTTCCATAGCTGTACAGGTTTAGCGTCTCTAATATTAGAACAACATGCTGCAAGAGTAAGTATGTTGATCTATACTGTTATGTCTTATCTTCGGCATAAGGAGTGCCCATCTAAACAGCCTCCATCATTCTCTTACCATTCACAAGTGTTTCTCAGAAAAAAAAAAAATCTACTTATAAAGAAGCTTGAACTTTTTTTTTTTTATTTATGGTCTTTTTCACCTTATTCAGTGCTCAGAGGGGAGGAGTTTGATAACACCTCTGTATTGTTGATGAACAAATGGAAGCAAAAGAACTGGGAAGATCTGCCATACGACACACAAGCTGTATAGGAATTAGAGTTTACACTGTGGGCTATTAACGGGAGCAGCCGAGGACCCAGCCTCGATGGTCTTCCCTCCAGTCTGTCTTTAAAGAGAATGTATGGCCACGTGTAGAATGCAAACCCCCTGGACACTGCCTGTGTCATTCCACTGTTGCCAAATAGATGAGAGAAGGATTAATCCTGAAGCTTTCCCACTGCCAGCATCCCTTCCTCCTCAACATGCCTCAACCTTTTTTTTTTTAAAAAAAAAAGTGCTTCAACTTCTCTTTTACCATTTGTTATAATAATGGAGTCTAGTCAGAAGCTGGTGGCCCCATAAACTTTAGACATAATTTTAACTATGTCAGCTTTAAAAAGTCAGTATCTGCCTCATCAAAGGGCAATCATGTCCAATGTGGGTGTCTGTGCCAATTGTGTTTTGAACTGCAGCAATAATCCAACCAAACCAGGCGAAGAGCTTTTCTACACCCACATTTCTTAATTATCATCATGAGACTGAGGTAGCCGAGACCAGATCTATAATGTTTTCTGGATGTCAAAATGCCCACACACCTTCTGTAATCCTTGTGCTACCAGCCCCCTTTCACATTGCTTTTAGCTGGTCCATCCAATTATCTATTACCATGGCTGTTTTCCTGCATTATTCCCGAGTCCCACAAAGGCTTGCCAAAAGAAGGGGCTCTGTTTAAGAAAAACGAAACCATTTGTCTGATGAGACCTCCTTAGCTGCTCAGCCCTGTAAACATTTTAGTGGACGATAAACCCCTCCTCACTCCTTTCAGAAATGAATCTTTTTCTTTTTTTTTATACAGTCAGGTGAGACCTAAGGCTTTAAAAGTCTCTGCCTACATTGCATCAGTAAACAATGCGTTTTCTTGGGAGGTTTGGGGTCTACTGTCCATTTGGAGGATAAATAAGCTCATTATTTTCGCATGTGCTACAGTCAATAAGGATCCAAAATGGAAAGTAGCGAAAATGTTATGACTTAATGAACATGTTGCGTAATCATTCTTGCCAAATGTCAAAATAAATTGGAGGCCAGCGTGAATGGTCTACGCTTGTTAAATTGGGGTTTTGTGTGCTATTTTTGGAAGGAACAAAAAAGCCCAAAACAGATAGACCATACCACAAAAAGGTAGGGGGAAGAGAAAGCACACACTTGGCCACTTACGGCAAGACCTTGGTCCATTACAGTCCCATCGCTAATATTCCCCACGGGAGACCACACAACAGCCTGGGACTGTGGGGAAACCACTTACCGACAGCAGAGTTGGCTCTGTGGCAAATGCCCTGGCCCCGAGGCTCTCCACTAGCCAAGGAGGAGCCAGGGCCAACCCCTTGCAGCCCAGCTTACATTGTAGACCAGACCCAGCTCATCCCTTCGTTCCTGGGAAGCATCGAGCTGTGCCAGGGGTGAAAATCAGTCACATCTGTTAGCCACTCCAAGAGCCATTTTTCATCAGGGGACTATGAGTTTGTGCTCTGCCATGAAGTCCAAATGACAAGAGTGACCGAAATCAGATTTCGTTTTTGCTGGAGGCTGTTGTGAAATGTCTGTTCACTTCTACCAACATCCCATTGAATCCAGTTTTGGCATAGAGGTACTTGCCTATGTCGTGCAAAGAGTTTTCTGTTTGTCCAAGTGATGAGTACCTTGAAAGCTCTGAGGACCCGATACTTTGAACACTGAAGTGTGTCACGGCTACTTTCCCTTTGAGATTGCCTCAGGAAAAGACCAATTAGGATTACGTGATAAGTAAAATTACTCCCATACTTACATGATGTGGAAAATAGGTCTCTCAAACTGCACATTCAAAAGGAGATCAAAGCAATATTGTTCTTTTGCAGTTAGATTTTGACTGATTTATGTTTTTCCCCATTAAGTACCTGTTCTAGCAGCATCGGAGAGGCCACAGACACACACTTCTTACTCCACCTCTACTTCTAGTAGTGGGAGCGCCGCAAAGGTGCCTGTCTTTCTTGCATGAAATGCGTGGATACACATATGTGGCTTTCATTTATTTTGTTTCATGACACAGGGGAGGGGGGAAAAATCCTTTTCATACACCTACAGCTATCACATAGCAACTAAGAATAGAAGCAATATTGAGACAGATGGAAATGTTAACGGTGACAGCTCACAAGCACGAATCACACATTTGTGAAATAATGAAATGGGTGGGCAGTTGTTATATGAACTCCATGTCAGTCGCTATGTTTTCCTGGCTATAATTTTGCAAGAGTACGTCTCCGAGATATTTTCAGTTAATGGGAGAAGTCGGTGCCCTGCCCTGCAACCCACCTTGCTGGCGTGTGGGTGTAGGGATTCACTGGAGCTGGCGAGCCGTTTGCACGTGAAACTGCTCATCACACGCCCCAGGCGCTGCGGGACGTCCCCTGAGGTTTCCCTGCCGGGACATTTTAGTCTTCCAAACGATGTGGTGGGAGAGATGTGGAAAGGCGGTGTAAAAACGTTTGGAAACCCAAACACAAGGGAAACATGGGATACTCACACTTGTTTTGAACTCTTACCTCCAGGCGTACAAGTATTACCTTTTATCTTTTTTTTTTTTCTCACGTATCATCTGCCCGTATTCTGTGGTCCCTATTACTAGCTGGACTCGCCAACCACGAATGAAAATGAGGATTACAAAACCAGTCCGGCCTTTCTCAGTTTTTTCTTTCTAGTTCTCCATGCCCCAGAAGCCATCATCTTCATTTTAAGGACCACTTCGACAAGCCTGGTTTTGCTAGCCCCAGTTTCTTCTCCTCAGTCTAATCTTAGCTCAAAGGGGAGGGAGCTGTGAAAGTGTCTGTCCATATGTATTTTACCTTGTGCTACCTGTTTCTTTCCCAGATCTAAGGAACCTACTGATTTTCAGCAGCTTTGGGAGGTTCTGTTTCTTACAGATGCTGTTTACAGCACTTGACGTGACTGTTTTTTGCTAGAGGAATGAACTAGGTCTCCCGAAATTTTACGGATGCTCTCTTCGCTTGTGTATCTGATTAAAAAAATTCTAGCAGCTACATCTTTGAGTGCTCAGTGGTGATTTACTACAGTGATTCATGGTAAGACTTACAGCTCTGAGGAAAATTTGTCCCTTGGGATTCATCCACCTTTCCAGAATTTCTCATGGCAGGGCAATCGTATGCCGCTGTATTTAGGAAGCAACGTATGGTTACTAAATGGCAGCCAGTCTGCATTTTCTTTGGGTGTTTCTGAGAGCTCAACAATGTCAGTGTGATAAAGAGAAGAAATAAAGGACTTGCTGTACAAAGGCAAATGTGTGCATGCAGCCACCTCAGATTAATGAAATGCTAGACATAATCCTCCAGCATACACACCTGTGAATGGTGGCCACTAAAAATAAATAGTGAGGACTATCAGACCATTTGAAATAGGAAATTATTGAACGATGCTGAAAATCAAGCGGTTATCCGAATGGAGAGGTGCTGAGAATGACAAACTTAGAGAGAGACCATGCCTACGTCAAACACCACATTAAAAAACATCTCATGCTGGACACAGACACCTGGCAGCCACCAAACCACCGAAGACAATGCTTATGGCATCAGGTAAAATACAAGGAAAACTATAAAAAGGGAGCAGGAAAGACTGCAACATCAAAACTCTGCAGGATGAAGAGCAACTCGAAGGAGATCAGACATTTTACAGTATCATAACCATAAGAGATGAAAGGTGGTGACGAACCACCACCAAAGCGGTGACAGCTCTTGGAGAAATAGTAGGTACTAAAAATCAATAAAGCTACTTGCAGATGAAGGTATGAGTCACCGTGAGCAAATGCGACCAAATATGGCCCAGTGTCATTTGTTAGCAGCCAGCCGTCCCATGCGTCTCTGCAGAGAACGATTAGAATTCAACGCAAACATGGCAACAGAGGCAGAAAGGGAAATATGGGAACCAAGAGTTTTCAAGAAGTGGCAAGAAAGTAATGGGTGTAAAATTAAAATATGGGCAGATATACAAAATTACCCAAAGAGTGGAAAATTTGTATAAATAGAAGCTCCTTGGCAACCTCCTATATATCAGAACCATTTATTTTGGGAAGTGGCTGGGTTTTAGTAGGGCTCATCGCCACTAGATCACAGTAGATGTATTAGATATCAGCTCTACCTACCACCTGACTTTTTCCTAAGTGAAAAAAGGTCGGAGGACGTTTTGTTATGAATTTACGAAACCGAGCCTGCAAACTAGGGGCATTTGAGTTTGATCCAGCTGGTGGATGACGGATGCTTCCCAGACCCACCTCTTCTCGGGCTACTTTCCCCTCGCCTTAGAGCTCCCGAGAGACACCTCTCATCCCACTCAGACAGGCATCCCCGGCAAACGCCTAGTTCTCCCAAGTGGAAATGGAAAAATACACGGAGGGATCCCGCCCGGCTCCTTCCCCAGGCTCCCGCGGGGGGAACACGGACACACACGCGGAGCGCAGGCCGCGGTTACCGCATCGCCAGGAGAGAAGGGCAGCTCTTTTTCTTTAATGATAAAAAAAATGCCCAGCCCAGCCCCTCCCCACAATCCGGTCCTAACGCAGAAGGGAAGCCCGGTGACCGACTTTCGCGGGAGCTCCGCGGTGAAGCCCCCCCGGTGCCGTCCTGCGCCACCTCCATTTTGGCTCCGCTGCCAGCTGCACCGTCCGGGGGCCGGTGACGACGTGAATCTCCCGTGGGGGAGACACGGACGGACGGAAGGGGCGGCATCCCCGCCTCCCCATCTCCCCCGAGGGGGAGGCGGTCGCCCTAGCAACCGCGGCGGGGGTGGGGGGAGCCCAGCCCCCGGCCCGTCTGGGGCGCGCAGTGCCCTGCGCGGCGGGGATGCCCCCCTCCAGCCTCCCGCACCCCCCCGCCCGCCGGGGGGTTTCCCTCCTCGGCTGTGCTACGTGCGAGCCGGAGCGGGAGCCCGGCGGGGGCGGGGGGGCCGCCGGATCCTCCCTCCCTCCCCCCCTCCCCGCTCTGCCGCAGGGAGGGCCCCGCCACCCCCGCGCCGTGCCGGGGTGCGGGGTACCGGAGCCCCCCAACCCGGCTTGGCTGGCCGTCCCTCGGCTCCCCTGGGACGGGCAGCAGGGGTGTCTCCCGGCGGCCGGGATCCCCCCACCCCCATCCCCCGGGCGGGGAGGGGCAGGCTGGCTGGAGCGGAGCGGCGGACGCAGCGCGGACCCCTCCTCCGCGGGTGCGCACCCCTCCTTGGGGAGGAGGGGGGGTGGATATCAGTGCACAATTTCCGTGCAGAGCCGGAGACCCCCAGAGCTTCTCTACCTGCGAGCACTGCTGCTACCGCCGCTGCTCCGCCAAACTGCTGACTTTCCAGAGCTTATTTTTAGCCCGGAGACTAAATATTATTAGCTACATTTCTACGTAGGAAGAATCGGAAGGGGCGGGGGGGGGGGGGAAGGCGGGGGGAGGCACTAGAGAGAGGGAGATGAGCAGAAAGCTTATCCGAATGATCTCCAGGTGGGGGGGCTGCGTTTGGGTTTCAGGCTTGTCAAACAGCCCCCCTCCCCACACCTTTTTAATTATAGCAAAGTAGATGCGGATATTGGATCATCAGCAATACACGCACGGCGCTCCCTCACAGCCGTGGGTTGCGTGCACGGAGGGGCCATCAGCGATCCCTCGAGCTGGGGACCAGCTCGGCTCCATGTAGGCAAAGATCAGCTGCGCCTCTTTATCTGTGCAAGATCAGCCGTGCACAGTGCCAGCTAGAGCTCAGCTGCATCTCTTCAGCTATGCAAAAAAAAAAAAAAATCAACTTGCATCCTTAGCTAGGAGGAAAAAAAAAAAACCCACAACAAAAAAAAAAACAAAAAACAAAAAACGAACCACCAAACCCCGTCGCATCCGCTTATCGAGGTTGCATCTTTGCCCAAAGCATGCATACGCAACACAGATGAGATCCCCAGATTAAATCAGGCACAACTTAACTCAACTCCTAGTGCAATCTCATCAGGCTTCTCCTACCTTTTCCAGCCTCCGCGCACCGAGCAGCCAGCAAGGTAACAAAACTGGGCAAAGGGCAGGGACCCATCCCCTCGCCACCGGGAGAGGGGCGGGGGCCGTCGGGGGGGTCACCCCTCCGCTTACCTTGGTCACAGCCAACACCACCAGCAGTGGCTAGATCGCAGAGATAAACACTGGCATTTCCCAAAGTTGACACCGTCAAACCAACCCCCGGAGCTTGCAAGACTCTTTTTTTTTTTTTCCTTTCCTTTTTTTTTTCCTCTCTCTCTCTCCTTCTCCTATTCCAGCCCGCAGCGCTAGGAATTCAACTTCGCCCAGCTCCAGCGGGGCGAGCGGGCGGGGAGGGGAGGGGAAGGACCGGGGTGGAGGTGGAGGGGGGGTGTCGGTACCGGCTGCCAGCAGCTCCCGGAGCGCGCAGGGGCGCGGAGCGGGGCCGACCCCCCACGCTC
Source organism: Chlamydotis macqueenii (assembly GCF_036417535.1). NCBI lineage: Eukaryota > Metazoa > Chordata > Aves > Otidiformes > Otididae > Chlamydotis > Chlamydotis macqueenii. Next base: position 65,785,897 of record NC_141560.1, on the reverse strand, counting down.
GGCATCTCCTCGCTGCCGCTGTCCAGGGTGCTGCCGCCGCGCCCCGCTGCGCGCCCCGCTCCGCGCCCTGTCACGTGCCGCTCCGCACCCCCGCCCCACCGGGGCAATGCCCGGCCCTCGCTCCGCGCCTCTCCGCACCCTCCCCCCACCTCCACCCCGCTCCGCCGAGGGAGAGGGGCAGGGGGGAGCCGGGAGGAGCGAGCGCCCGGCTGCGGGCGAGCCGCCGGCGGCTCCAAGTTTCTCAAGCGCGGTGTTGCCACCGCAGCCTTAAATCGGGGAGCGTCGCAATTAAAGTTACACTGTCCAAAGCACAACGTGTCCGGCCTCCGCGGGTTACACGCCGTGGTGTGTTAAGTCCTAGAAAGCCCAGCCCGTGATACTAGATACAGTCGTTAAGCAGCATCTCAAGCTTTTTTTTTTTTTGTTGTTGTTGTTTTCTTTTTCTCTCCAGTTATAAAAATAAGCTTTTTTTTTTTTTTTTTCATTGGTACTCACCATTGTTTCTTTGCTGTCCTGGAGACAGAAGTGTCTTAAAATCCAGTCTCTCCAACAGATGCTGGAAGGTAATGTGTCTTGTTTGAAGTCATCATGTGAGAACTTCTGCTTTGCTCAGTGGATCGCCCACCACTTGGTGTGACTTATGAATCTAATAACCCTTTGCAATATCCGCAAGCTTAAACTCTCCGCCACCTTGGTGCCTACAGAAGACAGAAAGCGACTGGCAGGGAGTTTTTAAAACCTATAGATCTACGCAAACGCCTTAGCTCAGAGTCACGTTTCCCTTTGAGTTCTTACGTGAGCTTAAGGAATGAGAGGGGTTACCCACTAACAGGGTATAAAACGTGATCGCAGCCGCCTCCCAGGAAACCGGAGCGGGACAGAAAGTTCCCGAGGAAAGTCCTGGCTCCCGGCCGCTCTCCTTCCACCTCCCGGCTCGCACCTGGGGCCGTGCAAGACGAGCTGGCTCTGGAGATTTGCGTTGGTGACAGGTAAGTAAACATTTGGCTTTTTTTTTTTTTTCAAATTTTTTTTTTTTTTCCTCTCCCTCCAAATGTCACGTTCGCTCTCGCTCACGCGGGAAGTGCTCCAGGGACTTGTTGCATACTGGCTCCTGCCACCGAGAGGAAGGTGGCACAGTTTGCCAAGGCGAGCTCCCCGTCGGAAACCCCTGCCTCTCCCCGGCTCCAACTTCCCAGCGCACTTCTCCCCCGACCCCCCTCACCCTCCGCGCAAAACCCCGCCTCCGGGGAGTAGGAGGAGGGAAAGGGGGGCACATCCCGGGACCTGCTTTCCCCTTCTTCCTCCCTTCCCTGGACCCGCGCCCCCTCCCTCGGGCGTTATTTCTATCGCTTGCTCTGTTTCGCCCCGCTTGCGGTGTGGGGGAAAGAAAAAAAAGAAAACAAACCAAACAAAAAAAACCGCAAACCCACCCGCCTGGGCACCACCGCGGTCTCTTTCCCCCAAGAGAGGGGGCATTACTCCTGGCAAGTCTCCCCAGGTCCTCGCCCCCCGTGTCTCCCCATCTCGGATTTGTTTCTCAGCAGCGCGAAGGGGGTGTGCGGGGCGGGGAGGGGGCTGCCGGCGGGGCGGGTTTCTTTGCCTTTCGAGACGAACTGCCCCCAACTGAACGTGGACTCTCCAAACTTTGTGGGTGCTGCTTCTCCCAACAGCAAAAGAAAAAAAAAAAAAAAAAAAAGCAAGACCAAGACCCAGCAGCTCCTTGCCCGTTCCCACTCGCTCCTGTGTGCCTGTCATAATGGCATTTACGGGTCCTTTCTCTGCAGAGCGCCCCTGTTTATCCCGCCCTCCCCGCATCCCAGGTACCTCTGCCTGGGAGCCAAGGCAGGCAGCCTCTTCCATGACAACCATTTATGTTGATCCATGCAATAACCAGCAGATGCTGCCCTAGGACTGGTACAGCTGGTACTTCCCTGCCTCGCCTGTCCTGGGGGGCAAGGTGTTGTCAGGAAAGTCAAGAGGTCTCCGGCAAAGCTGCCCTGAAGAGGACGGCTGAATCCCTTCGCCGGCGTTACGTGCTTGCTGTGTGACATGTAACAGGGCAGAGCCCTTCAGCAAGGCTGCTGCTGATGTAAGGCTGCACCCAATAGATCACCCTATCAGTTGTCACCCGAGCCCCATCCATAAGTATTGATCTTCAGGCAGGAAGCTGAAGTTTTCCTCCAACAGTTGGAAATATTCATAGTTAGTGTTAATACTAGTTGGGAATACCACTTTTTAGATTACAGTAAAGGGGAGGGGGGAAGCACAAGTGTTTCAACAAGTGGGCTTGCAGTAAGTTCTGCTTTCTCCCAGCCCTCTAAGCAAATAGCTCCTGCCTCTTCTTCTGGGGAGTAAAATAACTAAGGTAATAATAAGTCACACGACTCCTATTTTGGCTACACAAATACATATCTAAGTCTTAAAAGTTTTTGACTCTATGGAGTCCTCAGTAGTTTTGGATAGAGGGAACTCCACAAAGATGCAATATTACTTAAAAAATATTTTTCTACATACTTATTTTATAGCTCAGGAAACATAGTCTTTAATTGAGAAAGTAATTCCAGCTATATCACTTGTAAAAAAGTATTTTGTCTACAGCACTGTTCCTCCCTTACTTCTCATCTCATTAACTTCTTGATATTTTTATTTTCTGATGAAAGTCTCCGTTGTTAGAGTCACCCAGAAGAAACCTTTGCCAGGTCACAGTATTATATTGATGTAGTAATGATAAACTTACAAAAAAAAAAAACAACTTCCACGAGATCTTCCCAGAAGATCCACAGCAGGAACTGGACATGCTATCCCTTTAGTCCTGTCCAGCTGCATTCTCCAGAGCAAATCGATGGGATATGACAGTAATACTCAGGCAAGGTCATGCTGACAGAACCCCAAGGAAAGATACTCCTTTAGAGAGCTAACTGGAAGAGCTCCTGGTCAAATCTACTGCTTAAGATGACACAACACAACTCCACCCACTTCACTGGGGATAGGCAACAGCTGATAATCCATCTCATGCTCGTTAGACCAAATTAAGCACATGTCTGCTGAGGGGACAGTTCACTTTACATTGCTTCAAGCATGTCAGTCTGAAATAATTTATTAAAAAAACAGGCAGAGTAATCAAAAGAATGGTACCAAAGTGTATGGAAGAACAAAAGGTCAGTGGTAGGGTAACATGAGATGCTGCAGAGCATGGGAATACTCTGGCAGAAGAGGAGGACGTGGTATAAAGCAATCACAGTCCTTTCCTTGTAGGGCCATTCACTGAACAGCCCAAGTCCTTCTGATGGACCAGACCTGAAGATGGGACATCAGTCAATGCACAAAAATCATAGATGAGAGTCACTGACAGACAGCTGAGAAGAGTTCCTGCAAGAAACGTATCAGAAAGAGGATGGAGTAGAATTAAACCCAGAGGTCTGTTGAGTTTCCAGCCATTTCCTTTCCCCATGTCTTATTTGCGACTATGGTTTTCATCTCCAGAGGGGCTGATCCCTAGGTCATGCGAGACTCAGCCATGAAAAATCACTTGATGTGATTTTTTTTAGGTGCAGAGGATTATTTTTCCTTATTTCTGTAGAGGGGCACAATTGATTCAAAGTTACTCATTTGACGCATTGTATGCTTCTGTAAAAGTCAGGACGGGTGAGTAGAGGTTGGTCCACTGTTTAAAACCAACAATCAGGTGATCTGTTTACAGGGTGTTGAAACAGGATAGCAGTTGGCTTTTGCCAGAAGGACGCGGCACAGCATTTGCTGTATTCAGGTAGTCCGTACATATAAGGCAATGTACATCTCTTGTTCCAAGTCTGTTTATCTTGGATTTACATTGTTGCCAGATGAAGTATAGAGCTGTAGGACTTGACTTCAGTGGGACTACGCGTATGTAAATAGTGACATAACTGTTTAGCAAATGAGGCCTAATTAAGTGGGAATCGGTCGTACATTTTTCCCTCTCTTAGACAAAAGAATGTGAGGGATACTGCAGGAGCATTGCTAGAAAGTCATAGTGCTTTTAACCAACCTTCCAAAATCCTAAGCCAGCCCCAAATGTTCCTTCCCTGCCTTAAAACATCTTCAAAAACCATGAGCTATTACTGGTCGGCTTTTTACGTACTTGAAAGGCTACCAAAATGTGTGGATGACAGCTAAGCACACGCTAAAAGACACCTTACGTCCATTATGCATGGGCTGCTCCTTCAGAGATGACTGCAAACCTGCTTCAAACACCAGCCTTAGCGATCCCAGCAGAATCAGATGATAACAGTAGCTGTCAACTTTATGGAGACGCTTCTGAAATAGGAGCTATATTACATCATCACTGGTGTGAAATGGGGCTGCCAGTCTCTCTCCACGCCAGCAATCTAATGGTGCGTTTGAAAGAAAGGTCCCCCGGGGTCATTGTGCACTAGTTTGGCTGGTGATCTCCTGCTTCTTCAACAGGCAGATTTGGCACCTGCCCTGCTGCCGCCCGGAGGGTAAATACCATCCTCCCTGTACATATTTAGGGTAGCCTCCCATAAAGTGTTGATTTTTCCCTGCCTGATCTCCTCCTACTGGAGATCATCCTGCTCTGATATCTCCATTTTTTTCCTGCTCTTCGTGCTGCGAGTGTTAGCAGTCTTTCACTCTGCCTCCTCCCTCCCTGGAAGAGTTTTCCTTTCTTTCTGAGCCTACTTGTCTTCAAACTGCTCTCAAGTGCGTATATTCCATGCTGGTAACGTGCAGATGAACATCGTAGTCATGATCCCACTCAGATACTAAACAAGCCTCCCACCGATGCCTAGTCCTCCTTTAAAGTGCTAGAACATTGCAGCTTGCTTTCCGTCTCCTGAAAGCACCAGGAAATCCTCTGGAGTAGGCAGGCAGCAGCAAGCGTGCTTGCTGTGTTTGTACCTCAGAGAACAGCTTGGCACGGACCTGCCTCCAAATGCACGTTTGGAGGGAAGAGAGGGTGAGACCCTCGAGGTGGAACGATGGATCCATAGCCAGTGCAGAGCTTTGGCTCCTGCCCACCTCAGCTCAGCTCCCCAGGAAAGAGGCTTCAGTATCAACAGGAGGCATTTTGTACATCGACTTTTTTTAAAATCACAAGTTGTGCCAAGCTCCTGTTCACGCTTGGTAAAACCAGGAGAGAGACCCAAGCTCGGTATGCTCAAGGAAACCCAGACATGATATAAGTCAGGACAACGTCAGGGTTTCCATCATCCGAGGTGCTTGGAGCGAACACCTTGGTACGGGCGCCTTGGCAGTGTTCCTCCCTGTAGTGGCAACAGCACAGGCGAGAGTGAGAGGAAAGGTGGCAGAGGTAAGAGCGGGTCTGCCAGTGTTGTGTCAGCCACCGCTTCGCTCACGCTGGGGAAATCCTTTGCTCTGCGCTTTTGGCTGGCTCCAGGTCCCCTTGCATTGCTCTCGCAGCACACAGGGGCTGTAGTGAGGGTTTAAGAACCAGCCTGAGAGTTTTACACTAAGTATTTATTTTCCATCAACTATTGTAAAAAGTTTTGCTTAAGCAATTTTTGTTATTTATGGAAAAGGTGTTTTTCAGGAAAACCTCTAGAATTAAGGTTTTCTTTTTCTCAGACTACCACTGATGCGAATGTAGTTCAGACTGTATCTCATCTGCTTGTGTGGTGCTCATTTAGGCCAGCTGCAAAAGACGGGAGATGAGATAAATGTAATGGAAACTATTGGCCTATGTAAGTTCTCCTGGATGACCTGAGCAAAATGAGCCACCGGGTATCTCTTACTAGAATAAAACCAGAGATAGGGAGAGAAATCAGAACCTGGAGAAAAAAGAAACATGACAGCCGTAATCTGTTACTATTGCAACCTGATTACGGGATTCATTGACATGGCGGGGGACCCTTTCTTTCGGCGGTGAAGACTGTGTCTTGCTTCGTGTCACCACAGAGAAAGTATTTGCGGACACATAAACCTTTACAATGGATTATTCTTCAATTTCTTTTAAAAAGAACAAATATACAACTTGACCGTTAACAAAATATGCTACACCACCATCTCATCACGTTTTTAAATGCTGCTCTGCACGGTCATGAGTTAGTAAAGAACTCCAGCACTTCCCGTACAGAAATAACCTTATAAAACTAAAGGGGCTTAGCCTTAATTGTACTTATGAGTGAAAAGTAAACACATACTTCAGTTCCTTTCTAAGTTAATGTTTAAAAGGAAACCATCTCCCAAACCATATTAATCTACTCCTCGACAGCCAAACACGCTATCAGCTTCCATGGGAGTTCTCAGTAACAGCTGCATATTTGAACCTCATTGAGCATGATGGAAATGTGTTATTGTTAAGAACAAAATATCTGTTGGAGAAATTATACACTGAGTTAGCAGAGAGCAAGAGGAGCTGGGTGCACGTTGTGTAAGGATTATTCAGGGATGCTGGCGAGCTCCAAGTAAGAGCGACCCTTGACTTTGCCTCGGCATTTATATGATGAACTCTTTCAAATATAACTGTGCTCTCTTTAGGTCCCCTGTGTGAAAAAAAGGAGAAGGTGAGATGACAACAGAAGAAGAGGGGGACAGGGAAATAGTAATGTAGGAGAAAAACACTTGAAGGCAGGTAGAAATATAGAGAAACTCTTATGAGGCTACCACTGAACTAAGGGCATTTAGTAAAATAATAACCTCCATCCAGGCTCTTGCAGCGAATTAACTGAAAAAAAAACACAACCATGCCAGCTATGTTTGCAACTGTCCAGTATATTTTTGTCCTGTCATTTTCTGACTAAAATGACAAACAAATTCTCCCCTGAGACGGTATTCACAACAGCCAGGAAACAGTGCTAATGTTGACCTAAATAAAGCAAGCTTCTCCTGCGTAAGAATTCCTGCAAGGATCCTTTAACACAGGGTACTTTGAAAACATTTACTGCAAAATGCATATGAAACCCTGGGGGACAACCAACCTGCCAGACACTATGGTCTCACTATCCCCATTTGGGAAGTGAGGCTGAGAGCTTTATAAATACGCTGCTGAAGAAAACAATGGTACTCAGGGCAAGACTTCTGAAGCCAAATCAGAAGGTCCCAGACCTGACTGGTAGACCTTTCAGTTAGAGCACAGATGAATTTTGATATATTTAAAAAAACCCCCATATTTTGCGGAGTTGTATGCATGGGTTTGAGTTAAGGGCGTTGCCGCACATACCGCTTTAACTACCTGCGTTGTCTTACGATGATTTGCATGATGTTTTCTGCCTCAGGTGGTGCTATTACTCCTGCTTAACTTTTTGATAGAGTCATTAATTGCTGTTAATGAGAGCAGTTACACACTTAACAAAACAGATCTCTTTAGATGCACTGTTTATTGAGGTTAATTAGATCTGTTGCTCTTAATCAATCTCGAGCTGTAGAGCTGAGATCCCTTTCAAAAATCAAGCTGTCCAAAGATAGGGGCAAGTCTACAGGAAGATTTTGTGGAGGCTTATTTAAGATTTTATTGTAAATGCATCAAACTCAGCAGTGTTAGAGGTTGTTGGTTAAAAATATTATTGCTACTCCTACTTTCTATTTGCATCATAGATTTGAAGTTGGTTTTGTTCCATTTGCAGCCCACATACCTCTGCAGCATCCTTCCCTTTGCTCTACCTGCTAACCCGTCAAAAAGGTGGGCCGTTAGCAAAACCTCCACTGAGTGGCAATTAGCAAGTCCTCTGTTCCAGCAGAGATGACGGAACTGGCTTTTGTTTTTCCAAAACTTGGAGCTAGAATGGCAAGGAAGGACCATTATTTTAATTTAGTGCCCCCTGTATTGCTGCCCGCTTACCTTAAAGATGTTCTGCACGGGCTCTGTGAGTCAGTACCTTCCTCATGTGCAACATATATACGAAGCCTTTAGGTGTGCAGATGTCATTGTGGATTAATCCACTTCAGCCACCTAAGTCCTTTCTGCCTTTCGTCACCTCTACTGGAGCTGAACTAAATACAATCCATGCATTTTCCCTTTCGCTTTCTTTTCTGATGCACTCTCCTATTCTGATTGCTTCTCATAGGAGCCAAATCAACTTTTGTTTGTGACCCAGGGAACTTTATTGGATAAGTATATCTAGAAGTGTTTCTAACACTGAGCAGCACACAAACTGTACGATTACTTTTAGTGTCTCTTATTGAACAGAAAGTATTTTAATAACCTGAAAGATTCTTCAGTGAACAGTGCTGGATCTGTGCAATTTATAGCATATTTAAATATTTTTACATTGGTACCCAGGATTGAATTCCAATATTTCTCTTTTGTATCTCTGAGCATTTTAATACACTTCTGGGAACACTTACCTTTTATGATGAAAACAATATTTTCTAACATAAAGTGGTGATTTCAGCTTAAGTGCAACCATATGTATCTTAGGGCAAGGGCTTTTGGTTTTAAATAACTGTTTAATGTTAAGGATCTTTCACAATGGAAATGTCACAAACTACCATATACCAGCTTTCTTGGAGAAACAAAGATAAAACGCAGAACAGTACAACTTCTATAGTTAAGAATAAATACTTTGAATCACAACTGCAAACTGATATTTTTTTTTTTCAATGAAAATTGTATAACTACGGAGATATGGGAAAAACACAAAACAAATCTGCTTGATTTAATGAGCCTGTCTCTCTCGGCATTAGATCATGTCCTATTTTAGTTTACCAGTCTGATTACTGGTGGGTAATAATGCCACTAAACATAATTCCACAAAACTATGCAAATAACTTATCACTGGGTCTGTACAGCGTATACCCCTCATCAGCAGAAACATCACATTCCATTCTTTTGTTTAAGGCAAAGATCTCAACAATTTCAGAAACCTGAATTAATCTTTACGGCTTTGAGGGATATTTTTGTGTCCATTTTACAAAAAGAAAAACTGAGGCAGAGAGCATTTAAACTGCCAGTAAATGACTCTGATATTGCAGCTCGGTCCCTAAGCTGTTTGCCCACAATAATAATGCCGGTCAAGATTTGGCAGTCCCAACACTTTTTTTTTTCTAAGAAGTATATAATGACTCTTCTCCTGTGCCCTCTGGGTATATTACTTTGACACTGGGAAAAGATCCATGTAAAAATATTTGTATCATAATATCAAAGATATGCTCTCATTCATATTGCCTAATGGCAAAACACTGGTGAGGAGCAATTATTAATTTGGGGGTAAAACGACTTTAGCTGTTCAACTTGTACATAAATCAGAAGAAAAAGAAGATAACTTGGGCAAACAATGAGAGAACAGCAACCGGATTTTCCAGCTCTTAAGTCTTCTCAGACTCACACCACCTACCCTACAGGTTAATATTCACCTGTGGGTCACAATGTTTTTCTTGTGCATTTACTCCATGGCCTGCACCCTGGGGTAGTGAATTTGGAAGAGGTTTTATGGGAAAGCTGTGAAATCATAGAATCATTGAGGTTGGAAAAGGTCCTTAAGATCATCGAGTCCAAATGTAGATCTAACACTGTCAAGTCCACCACTAAACCATGTCTCTAAGTGCCACAGACACGTCTTTGAAATACCTCCAGGGATGATGACTCAACCACTTCCCTTGGCAGCCTGTTCAGGTGCCTGATAACCCTTTCAGTGAAGAAATTTTTCCCGGTGTCCAGTCTAAACCTCCTCTGGCAGAACTTAAGGCCGTTTCCTCTTGTCCTATCACTTGTTACTTGGGAGAAGAGACCAACACCCACCTCGCTTACAACCTCCTTTCAGGCAGTTGTAGAGAACAGTAAGATCTCCCCTCAGCTTCCTTTTCTCCAGAATAAACAAGCCCAGTTTCCTCAGCCACTCCTCATAAGACTTGCTCTCTAGATCCTTCACCAGCTTTGTTTCTGTTCTTTGGACACGCTTCAGCATGCTTTCTTGTTGTGAGAGGCCCAAAACTGAACACAGTATTCGAGGTGTGGCCTCACCAGTACCAACTACAAGAGGGACAATCACTTCCCTAGTCGTGCTGGCCACAGTATTTCTGGTATAAGCCAGGTTCCTCTTGGCCTTCTTGGCCACCCAGGCACACTGCCGACTCATGTCAACCAACACCCCCGGGTCCTTTTCTGCCAGACAGCTTTCCAGCCACTCTTCCCCAAGCCTGTAGCATTGCATGGGGTCGTTGTGACCCAAATGCAGGAGCCAGCATTGAGCCTTGTTGAATCTCATACAATTGTCTTCTGCCTATCAGTCTACAGATCCTTTTGTAGAACCTTTCTACCCTCCAGCAGATCAACACTCCTGCCCAACATGGTGTCATCTGCAAACTTGCTGAGGGTGCACTTGATCCCCTTGTCCAGATCATTGATAAACATATTAAACAGAAGTGGCCCCAGTAGTGAGCCCTGGGTAGCACCACTCTTTGGGCCCGGACATCCAGTCAGTTTTTTACCCAGCAAAAAGTATACCTGTCCAAGTCATGAGCAGCCAGTTTCTCCAGGAGAATGCTGCGGGAAGCTGTGTCAAAGACTTTACTAAAGTCCAGGTAAACACCATCCACAGCCTTTCCCTCATCCACCAAGTGAGTCACCTTGTCATAGAAGGAGATAGATTAGTTAAATGCTCTGGAAGCACCTAGCCATGGAGGCAGGGGATGTTGCCTGGTGCCTGCTCTCTGTTCGTGGCTGGGTACCCCTCTGAGCCATACCTCACCTCAGAGCTAGAGGAACTGGGTACCAAGAAAAGTGTGCAGCTTGTTCCCAGAGCCCCCACTGCGCTGGGGTGTGCCGTGCTGGGGCGGCTGGAAGCACGCGTGCCCAGGCGGGCACTGGCGGTGAGCCTCACCTGTGCGCCCCACGATGCCGGGGGCCCTCCATGCTGTGGCAGCTGCCCCGTGCTGTGCCGTGCCGCCAGCCTTCTCTCTTTAATCAGGCTATTAATCAATCAGCGCTTGGGACAAAGCATGGGCCTGCCAATATTTTCCAATCTTTTATTGGTGACTCATTTTTTATGCAGCCTGTTTTCCATGAGGAGGAGAAGGCAACCCAGATACTACCAGAGAAGGGAGGTGTGAAGATTCAGATAACTACAATAAAGATAATTCCAAATAATTTGTCAGGAAAACTCAAGATGACTATCGTTATTAATAATTTCAGTCTCTGAGGTCTGTGCAGTTACGTGAGACTGAAATGAAACTTGGCCTACGGTTTGCCTGCCTTTCAGTGGGTTTGGTTTTTGGCTTGAAGATGCAGTTGCTGTGAAGATGCTGTCTCTCATAATCTCACATTTATCTTATTCTCAGGTTTCTCACAAATCTTTCGACATTCCTTGCTCGGGAGTAATCCCTACTGAATCTAAAGTACGTGGCAGTACTCTGAAGGAAAGAACCTGGGAGTAAAATCTAGAAGGAAAACCATAGGCTGAAAAACAAATGATTAATTGCAAGTAAGTAGGTAAGAGGAAAGTCATAGAATACCAGTACTTCTCAATTATTTAAACTTAATCAGCAGCATATAAATCACTGTATCTTAACATGACACCTTCCTGTACCACTAAGCTTCTCTCACAAAAACGTATTTTGGATATTGGCCTAAAGTGTGTTCTCAGAGAGTAGAGCAACACAAACAAAAATGATGGTAAGATGAAACCATTGAGACAAAAACTATACAGTTAGTTAACAACATAAAGCTACCTAAACCCCTCTGAACGTGATTTGTAAAGTACAGGCTGGATTTTTAGCTGTTTAAATTGACATAGCTCCATGGTTTTGTGCAGCTGAGCTGCCTTGCATCAGACCAGAATCTGCCTCCCGTGCCTTGAGCCTCTTACAGAAACAGTAAAGAAGAAAAGCAACAAAAACCTGTGCAAATCACTCTAACAATTTCTTGTCTATATTGGTAACTGAATGAAGCTAATTAAAAAAAAATTTTTCCCACCTAATTCTTTATTATGATAAAGGATTTCTGTTGTGCAAACTCATTAGTAGAGCTTAATCCCTGTCATTTACATTTACCAATCTAAATAGCCCAAAAGTGCTGATGAGTAACCCATCGGCTCTGAAATCCAGCAGTACAAAGACGTCTATGCTCGTAGTCACGCGGAGTAAATAAGTATGATATTCTAACCTCTGTCACAAACATTCCCCATCCTTACATGCACCATTTTATACATTTGATGTCTTAAGGGATTCTTCCCATTGCAGCTACTTAGGCACCATCAAAAGCAAGAAGCACCTGAACTAACGGTGCCCTGGTGTCAAGGTGCACGCTAAGCCCTGGGAGGTGGTGCTGTGTTTGACAAAGGTTGATAGGAAACCTGCTCTTCCCGGGCCAGCCAGAGGAGCCAGCGTGAGAGCACAGGCTCTCTCTACCAGCTTCTCCAGAGGAAACAGGGAAGGGTTGGAGCACATGGAGCTGGGAGGGATTAGATGCAGGTGACACTTGCTCTGTGGGTTTTAGCTGGAAGGCAGGGATTGCTAATAGGTGAGGAGGGCTTTGTTGGGGTTCAGCAGCAGAGAGGGCAGTGATGGGGCCCAGGGCTGGGGAGGGATGATAGTGAGAAGGCCCCGGTGAGAAGCGCCACGCCAGTCCAGTACAGCAGCACCTGGGGAGACCCTGGTGTCACAAGGACAGCAGAGCTCAGGTATCTCAGGTGCAGCTGGACTGCAGGCAAGAGGAGGCATCTCCAGGTGTTACCTCCAGTGCAGAACAAAATTCTTAGGAAGAGATTAAAATCAGCGCCTCTTGTTTGGATCTCAGCCCTTGCAACCTGCTTTGCCTCCCAAAGCGGTCGAGGCTGAGGTACAGACAAGACTTTTCAAGTTTACCTTACAGAGACACGGCTGGTAGTCACACACAGGGCTCTGGAGAGTCTTACAGCCCGCTCGTGTGATGGGAGGCAGGGCATGGCCACCCTTCACCACTGGGCATCTCCATTAGCGCCAGGGATGCCGGGCAGAGGAGAGAACGGGCTAACTAACATCTGCAGAGATGGCAAAAGAGCTCTGGCAAGTGAAAAGGCTTTTATTGATCTCAGGACTGTGGCTAAGTAAAACGGCGATGTTGCGTCCCAGAGTGAAAGGCTGGGCATCCTATTGGCCTACTGCTTCCCAACCTTTCCATACACATACACATATCTGAGTAACACATATTTACATGCACCTGTATGCATTTACATACGCACAAAAACTGACTATAAGCCAGAACAGAAGTATGGTGATTTATAGAATAAAAACCTAGAGATTAGAGAATGACTGAGAGCAACAGCACCAGAAATGGTCTTGTTCAGCTCCTGAGGCCCTGTAAGTAGGAACAAGCTATCTGAAGCCCCTTCCCTGGAGGTACACTGGAAAGGGGGGTGTCAGCAGGAATGCTATGGTGAGAACACAGCTAGGAAAATTATTTGTATGAGATAGGGTGAAAAAAGTCAGGAGGACTTCACGTCTGTGCCATGCTTTCCTATGGATGTGACCTTTTCGCATGCATGGCTCTCCTTGGTTTACAGGAGCGAGACTGTGAGAGCAGGATCTGGAATGCGTGGGCAATATTTTTCCTCAGTCTTATCAAAAGCGAAGCAATATCAAAATACTGAAGCTGACAGAAATAATTTTAATATGTAATCATTCCTTCCCACACAAAACTTATGGCTAGATTGGCAAAAGCATTCTTTCTTAACCACTCTCATGGACAATACACAGTTCAATGGCCAAGTACTAAGAAGTTACAATGCTTCTCCCAGTAAACTTGGAGCAGCGCAGGATGTAAGAGCCATCATAGCTGTGCAAATCTCAGACTCCTTCACCTCCACCTACCACACACGGACAGTCTGCGGAGGACACAGGTATCGCGAGATAGGCAGGAGCATTCATTGCAAGCCCGGACACCCTGGAGAAACTCTACTCTAAACCCAACTTACTTCACAGATCCCCATGCCCTCCTGGACAAGCCACCCACCACCCAATTCTACCTCTGAGAAGACATAAAGAGCCCACATCTCCTTACCTCCTGGAGATGTTCGGAGGATGCAATCCTCTGTCCGCAGGGCATGCGGGTCCTGCTGCTGTGGGAATTCACCGGGCAGAGGCACTGGAGCAAACACGCGAGTGAGCCGACCAACAAATTTGTACAGATGTAAGGCAGCAGTTGGGTAACAGCCCTGGTGATTTACATTTGTTATCTGCAGATAGGGATGAAACGTAGGTTGCCTGCAGTGCGCTTGCACGCTCGTACACGCACAGCCCGGAGGGAGAGTAAAGCAGAGCCCTTGGATCTCAGTCAAGGCAGTGATTCAGAGGCAGAGCAGCACGCGCGGGATGGGTAGCTGCTAGCCAGCTACTTGTTGGGTGGGCTTGGGCTAATTAAGCTGTCTGACTGGAGAAAGTAATCAAAGATCCAGGAGCGAGAAGAGAACAAGAGTGCGAGTCAAACTTCAGTGTCCGTTAACTTGACATGTAATTTCATGACAGTTTACAGACCTGTGCAAGAGAACAAAGTGGAAAGCATCTGTTTTTATATTGTGGAGGGATGCTGAGCTGAAGACAAGATGTAGTTCACAAAACCCAGTTTTGGCTTCTTTTTAGTCTTAATCCACCTCCTGCCACACACTCCTCTGTTCAAGACAGCACACATCTTCATAGCATCACTTGCACGCGGGGTAGCCTTGTTTTGTTACAGGACCAGGTTCAGGGAGGAAATTGGTTTCTGATGCCCTGAATGGCTTTGTAAATGAATGATGAATGAAGACGCAGGCAAACCAGGAGATACAGGGAAGAAATTGATAAATAGAAGAGAATGCTGTGGAAAAAAACCAAGGGAATCTAAATTACTTACACAAAATCCAGTAGTAATTTACGTGCTTGGTATTAGGTATTAATGGCATCTCTCTCCCTGCTGCACCAAAACATATTTTATATGCACAAATAAAGGAGACTGCCAACCACCCCAGTGTTTGTGTTAGTTTTAGAGAACCTCTACATTTAATTTCCAAGCTTAAAAGGAAATAAGAAACCTGGCGCTCTGGAGATCATTGCTGTTTCCTTCCAGAGCAATTCTGCATGTTTGACATCTTATCTATTGTTTATGTCAGGCAAACAGTGCCTGGACACCACACAGAGTGGGCTGCAGTGGTAGCGCGCCAGGCGAATACCTACGAGTCTTGGTGATTCATCGCTCCAAGGAGCTCTTGCTTTAATCACGGAGGACTGGCAGATGAGGAAGACTGTGAGGATTTATGACTTTGGGGCAGAGTGACAGCTATCCCAGGTATTCCAACCCAAATCTACAAATCAATGCTTTTATTAGAAAGTGACAGCATTAATGGTGAAGGGTTGAGCAACCAACCACCCCCCAGAACAAAACTGCCACATGAAAGAGCAAACTCACTTCACCCACAGAAAAATCAATCGGAACTGAAAACTTCACTGGCCGAGGGATCTGTCTGTAAGCTCATCTCTAGCTAAGGTAATCTTGCCTTTTGGAGTGTTGGGCTGCCTTTCATCACAGGCATGAAGCAGCACAGAGTTTAGTGCCGGTACCTTGCAAGCAGCGATGAGCCATGGAGCATCCCCTAGCTCTCCCAGCATCCCTGTGTGGTGGCTGCGTTCCACTGCTCCACCTTCGCAGAGACCTTTCTACACCCACTCTGCTCTTTTAGATGAACAGTTCGGCATCCACATCATGTTTTACGTAACAGACTGGTGCTCCCTCCGCAGCTGCAGTTCTCCACCACAGGCAGCTGGGTCCTGTCTGAAAGGAGCAATCCCTATAAGAGGACAAACGAAAGCTTTCCTGCAGCACTTGCGACTGGAGAAGATAACTAGAAATTAACGGACCTGGGCTCTATCATCCCTTACAATGCTCACAGGTGCAGGTGAACAGTTCCCTTATCTGTGTGACTCGGTTTCTCCATCTCTGAAATGAGAAAGCTGCCTCTCTGGCAGCTCTTTTTATTCCCCCAAAAAAGGGGTTTGAGGCTTTTAGCCAGGTGGAGACATAGAAGTGTGAAGCACTGGTATGGGCAGCAGCTGTGGCCTGCTTACATCCAGAAATAAAGAGGAAGTACTAAAAGAGGGACACAGCGCATGCTTTTCTATCACCTACCCCACAACCTTCGGTAAAAACCAAGAAATGTCCTTTATTTCAGAGAAGGGAGCTGCTGCGTGGTGGGGAGGTACAAGGGACCCTTATGCAGAGCTCGCTCCCAGACCAAACCCCTCCAGCAAAGGTGATGCTTGCCTTCTAGCCTTGAAGAAATTCCTGTGGGAATTGTGCCCCTTTTCCAGCCCTATTGGAATCACTCAAAGCTGAGAGCCTCTCCAGCCCCTAAACACTCGATTAATCAAGATGTGTCAGCCCATACCTGCTGCGAGGACTGAGCCACGCAGCTGCCGAGGTGGCCATTACAGTGTCCCATCAGGGTAGTTTAGGGTTGGTTGATTTGTCTGTTTGATTTCCGTTTTCTGTAGCTGTAAAAACAGCACAAATAATCAAAGGGGGAAAACAAAACAAACCAAAAAAACCCCTGAACTCAAATACTTGCTTTCCAACTGCACATCTTGCAGTTCTTTGCAGAAAGCAAAGTCAAAAGTAAGGTTGCGTTCACAAGCCGATGCCCAATTTGTCATCGTAAACATACGGACAACACATTTAATTTAGAGATGCTATCTGTGGAGCTGAGTGCCAATACAGGATAAGGGTCACCTAGTACTGCAAAAGCAACACCACGGTGTTTTTTTCTTCAGAGGAGAGGATGCAAAATCCTACACAAAGCCCATTATGCTACCGTGGTGTCTGCACGGCTGTCTCTGAGGGATGCTTGGGAAGAGGAGGGTCACCGCTTGCAGAGCGGCTGGAGGCTGCCACTTCTCAGTCACTGATAATTGACAGGGCCATCGTTAATTGGTGGGAGATCAAGCAACAAGACTGCCTCATTCTGAGGAAGGGCAACTAGCTCAGAGCTTGCAAGTCCTCTGTGGAAACACTCTCCTGCTAGTCTCCATTTGCTTTCAAGGGTGATCAAAAATGTAGCACTTGGGGCAGCGGGGAAAGAGAGAGACTTTTGAGGGACTGATCAACCACTTGAGATTTTGTTGAATCCTCATGACATACTCTTACCATTTCATTAGGAAATACTGCTATTTTTTTCTTGAGCTCTAATCTTTTGGAGAGGCAGCATCAGTAGCCAGAATCACCATTGAAGTTTCTGCATGCAAGAACCTTCATAGAGAAAAGTCCCAGACATGAGCGTTACTGGAGCTCACAGTGTTGGTGAAACATTACTTCTGCCTTCACTTCTGCAATGGGTCACTTCTACTCACAACATAAGCAACACTGCATGGTACTTCCGAGGATGTTACCCCAAGGATGTGATTTTTTTTTCCCCATCGACAAGATGGGAACTATCTTCCAAATCATTACTGCGGCTATAGTCAATAACTGAGAGAAAAAAAGAAATATTTTGGCACTTATATAAAATAGAACAGTATCAAACACATGCTTAGAAATCAGGAGAAAGTAAAAATAACAAGCCAACACTATCTCTGACGTTCCTACAGTAATGTGAAACATTATTCTATTGTTTTCTTTGGAAAAGGATTTCCTGCAGCGTTGCCTCTATATGTGCAAGATGACTGTTTATGCAGCAAGTTCCGAAGCTCTATACATTTCCTGCTGAAAGATCAGAAAAAACGGACGAGTTAGAAAATGTCACCTCAGTTGGGATTTTTTGATCACAGAAGACTCTTAGTAATGACAATGCTTCCCAGGATAAGATGACTGAGTGTTCGAAAGAGAGAAAAAAAATGATATTGTCAAGGTATTGCCTGGTGACTTGAAGAGAGTTTTGCAAAGATACAAGGAAGTCGATGGTGCTGTGGGCTGTGATGCTCCTAACCACCTCTCAGCTTAGCGCTTCCGTTGACTTATTTCCCTGCTCTCCAGAAGGGTACAAGTAAGCAGCTTTGGAAAACAACCGACTCCAAGATCTGCCAGAAGACTATTTCTAACATTTTTAATGGCCTGGGAGGCCAGGCATTTTTTTCTGGGTTTTGTTAGTATTTCAGTAACATGCCTCAGATGCTTTGCTTCACTTCTTAACCTCAAAGGCGGCCCAGCATAGCCAGACGCTTGCAATATGCAGCGTCACGGACAGGCACCAGAGGAGTGCTGCATATACGATGGAAAAAACACAGTAGCATCACGTATGCATCTATAACTACATATAAACACACACGTAAGCACACGCAGCCTGGATTTTCCAGGCTGACATGTAATTTTCTCTTCTCCCAGCCTTGGAAGATTTTCCCTGAAGCTTGTAACCTGCCCTGCCCAGTTCTGGGGAGCTCACCCACCATGAGTCTCTTCCAACAGCCTCTAATTCACTTCCTTTCCCAGCTGTTGTTAACTAAACATCAGCTTTTAACCCCTAGGGTATTACATTTGGCCTTTGTACCCACTGCAAACATCTCCATAAATAAATGCTTGAGTAACGAGGAAGGAAGACATGGAAGAGTTCAGGTGAAAAACAGCATATGCAAAACTCAGTTGAGCTGTCTGGTCACTACACCCTGATTCAGAGGTGATTGGGGAGGTTTCATGATGGATGGCATGTTGTTCGCAAGGGCTCTGTCTGTAGTTGCCAGCACAGAAAGTGGTCCTTAAAATTCCAGCAGCTGAAGCCCTGCCATCCATCAGGGAGAGGAACACAGCCATCCACCCACCCGCTTGGCCGGCACAGGAGCCCGAACGATGAGCATAAGTCACAATCATTCTGTTTGTGCAAAACTCTTGGCCATGAAGTAGCAGCCAGTGCCTGGCTTGCTCTGTGGCACTCCTGTTTGTACTGACAACTACGTCTGTACACAGGGGCTCCCAAACTCCTGGTGCGTAGGGCTTTTCTCACCTGGTAGCAAACCGATCAGAGGGGGAGGTGCTGCTTCTTACGGCAGGATTCTTCGGTCGCGGGAGTACAGTGCATTCCTACCTGCGAGAATGATTGATTTCATAAAACAGCTTGGAAACGAGGTCAGTGTTGTTTAGGCTTCCATTTGTAGGCATTCAAACACTATTGTAATTCAATTTGTCTTTTTTTCCTTTTGAGTGTCACCCATCATGGAGGGCACAAAGTGGAAATGGGTTTTGTCCACCCTTCTTTGGATCTCAGCAGCGTTAATTTTTAATTGAAAGCTACGCTCTTACACCAAGAAGCCAGATGGATTTGTTTCAAACTTCACTCAAACATCCTTGGACTGGGCTTCGAGTACTTTATAGGAGTTTAGACTGAAATAAAAAAGTGATCTATGCAATGCACACCCCATTCAGTTGGTTTAGGGAACTTTGCAGGTAAGACCCACCTTTTCCCCCCTGCAGCTCTTGTTTACTTGATCTGGTTCCCACACTGCTCACACTGGCTAAACACAGGCCAATTCCTGGCAAAATAAACAGCATTTCTTAGTACAGAATCGTGTGGCTTCTTTGCCTGAATTATGAATTCTCCACAGGTTACACCTGTGGCCAATAGGGCCTGAGGGATAAAGCAATATGAAAGCAAGTCATTATTTGAGTAAACATGAGATGATGCCATGAGGAACTATTTGGCTCACCAGGTGGCAGAGAGAAGCAGCAGCATTATTCTGCTTTTCTCCGTGTCTTTGTCAATGCGGGCACCACCAGCCATTTTTCAGGTCACACAACCATTCTCCCCCAGCCCCTACGGGTGAAGCGGTGGTTTAGGGAATTACACAATCAGAGCAGGAATTTGGGCTTGACAGCTTTTTCGCCATCGGTTTGAGGCACCGGCTGGGGAACACCTGCAATTGATGGGACCAGCATCTTGATACAGAGAACATAGGGTAGTTGAGAGACGATGACCCATCTCACCATCCCCAATTTACACGTGGGAAACCGAGGTACAGATGTGCAAGTCAAGGCACATGTATTGCTGCAGTTTAGAGTTACTATCATTTTATCTCAATTTTTCTGGGCTGAAGGGGAGCTACCCACCAAAGGGAGAGTCTATGGGGCCAATCCTCAGTTCCCCTCCTGCAGCCGGCCCCCAGGACTGGCAGGATCCGCTCACTGACCTTTCCAGGAACGGGGCTGCACGTCTGAGTGAAGACTCACTCAGGACCAACCCCCGTGACTCTGGATAAATGAAACACTTTGCTGTCTGGCATATCACTCCGTTTCCCACGAACGGCACAAATAGTCACCGCGGCATGTACAAACACAAGGAATCTATTATTGGCACCTCTCCTTGGCTCGCCGTCGTGACGTCCAACCTGGAGGCAAGTGTTAATGCCCTTATAAGGCTCCTCACACACATTTAAATGTGTTATCCTTTGGCCGATGATACAAACTGCTATCTCAGTAGCATACGGCATGGGGAGGTGGGAGATTTTCTTGGCTCTGTGGTGAGAGAGAGAAATTAAAAAGGAGCCTACAATGCTGAGTCACTGTGACAAATAACTTACTATGGAATACGTTCAGGCTTTAGCAAGGAGGCAGCTGATAGTGAGTCAGTGACTGACTAGTGCCTCCTAGATTTTCCTCCTTGGGAAAGATTCAATTTAACGAGATGAAGCGCCAGCAAAGAGTTGTTCTCTGTGTTACCGAGTCAATATCGCTAATTACACACATAGTTAAAACTGTCAAGTTACATTATACATCACATAATATGTGCATTTTGTTTGGTGTGTGGCATCTCCCCATTACAAAGTGATTCAGTGCGTCCCGTTAAAAACGCTGGTTTTCAGACGCTAGAAGTTTTGCTAAACTTCAACTGCTTGGCCGTCTTAATTCAAGCATCTATTCGACCCCTCTTTTGGTTGCTCAACTTTGCTGTGTTGTGAATGTCCTATTTAGCGTTCTGGTTTAGCACTCCGTAGCACAATTTAAACCAAAATAGATAGTTTTGTGTTAAAAAAAACCCATCCAAGTGCAAAATGGGTACAATTCTGAGGCAGAAGGCAGAAGGTCACAATTCACCCAAACATTTAGCACCAGCAAAGTCAAATTTGCATGTGCTCCGTCACAGCCAATTTATTTATTTATTTCTTTTGTAGGGGAATGGAGGGATGTGTGTCTGTGTTTTTTGCCCCCTCCAGTCTGACAGATCCACACCCAGGCAGGGAAACAAGACCTTGCCCTGAGAAGTAGCTCACTCAGGACCACAAACCCAGAGGAGGGAAGCAGAAAGCAGCTCTGAGCAGCTTTGTTCTGATCCCCTTCCCCTGGACTCCAGGCCATGTACCTGCCAAGTCAAACTGCAGCAACATCAAGAAACAAAGCCTGTACCGGCTGAAAAGCTGCTGCCAAACCCCTTTCCTACTCGCACAACCCCCTTTCTGTTTACACTGCCTGGCACAGCTGCCGATTAAATTCTCAAATACTCACACGATCTCCTACTGCCACGTGATCAACACTACTTCCTTTAGGAGATAACTTGCTGTCTCGCTGAACATAAATAATATGGAAAAAGTTAAAAGGCAATTATGTCACCCAGCATTGCAACCTTTTCAGCCAGCCCATCCTTGACCATGGCAGCAGGAGATGAAGGGGCCTGAGCAACATGATATCTCCTGCGTTCCCACCAGGCTGCTCACCCAACTGATGTCCCTTTCATCTCTCGCCTCCAGAGAGACCCAACAGCATCAACCCTGAAATTCCTAAGATACCACACTAACCATTACATTATGGGGAAGATTATAACTGTTCCCGAGCAGACCACAACCAGGTGGAAAGAATTTCCTATCTTCCTCTTCCACCTGCACTCTGGGAGGAGACATGAGGTTCAGCCTGACAAGAGGAACGCTTTCCCTCAAGTAATTCCAGCTGGGACACTGCAGTCAGGACACCCTTTCTGAGCAGAAGTATCGTAAAGGCATAGAAAAATCCACTGGTCACTTGAACAGTTAATTAGCAAGTTAATTATGTTAATGTTGTTCCTGTATAAAGACTGGCTCTTAAAGAAGGGTAATTAATTATTTACATCTGTTGTCCAACTCATACGTACTACAATAGCCCAGTTGCCAGTGAACGGGGTCCATAAAGCTGGTCAAATATTTTTGCACGATGCTTTTGTTTGTTTCTTGAACAGAAGTGTCTTTTTTCTCCCTAAAACAAAGGTTTTCTTGAAAATTGGTGATATCATCAACAATTTCGCTGTCTTTTTTTAGCCCAGTGCATCTCTCTCCAACCCTGCGAGACAAAGGGCTTCCTTATTTCCACCATGGCTCTACTAAATCACATTACAAACCCCACTATTAAAGCAACTGGCATTCTCGATAGAAGGGTGGAGGGATAGCCGAGGGCTTTTCCAGGCAAATCCACAGGGCTGCAGGGAACTACTTGTTCCGCTGATGCCAGCGTTGTCTTGTCTGTGGTTGCTGAAGGATTTTTGAGCCTGTCTGTCATTGGCCCTGAGGCGGTGAAATGGCCTTGAAGTGGATGTGAGCATATAGTTATGATCAAGAGATTCTTATTTTAAGGAAGAATTGTCTTCTATCTGTGAAAATCACACACAGACCCTGCTTTTAAGGGCAGCAAATTTGTAATTTTAAAGAAAAAAACCCACATTCGTGTTTTCCTCTGTGCACTTGTGAAGAGAAACTCTCAGAGATAACCTTTCCAAAATGCCTGTCAAGGATCAGCTATAAAACAAGAGATCTCAGTAATATTTTTCTAATGCAGAGTGAAGAGCAGCCAACTTCCCGTAGAAAAGGAGGAGGATTTTCTCAAACTAATTTTATTTCCTTATCTTTAGTCATCTGTTGAAAAGAAAATACTAAATATATTCCTCAGTCTACTCCTTCCAGTGATAGCTCGAAGGAGTAAAGAACCATATGCTCCTTCAGCTGATCTATACTGTCTCCATGACAATGCACATTTACAAAGTTTGCTCCTAACAACTTTGTAGTATGAGCTCCAATTGCTTGTAATTAAGGATACGAGAGCCCTTCAGAAGGGAAGGGCTGCTCTTTGCTGCGGCTACATCCGTCGGGCTCCCCGTTCGCGCCTCTGCTGGAGAGGGATGCCTCTGGGTGAGGCTGATACACTCACGCACAGAAACTGCCTGGACCTTCAGCCAGTGTAAATCAGTTTAACTCAGCCACATCAGTGCAGCTCAGCCATCTAGCACCAGTCAAGAAGCTAATACACTTAGTCCCTTCAAGTTCCACACCAGTTTTAATACGTAAGACCATTACATAAGACAAAAAAAAAAACCCAAACCATTAAAAGGGTTTTTACTGTGTCCAGTTCTGGAGCCCCCAACACAAGAAGGACATGGACCAGTTGGAGAAGGTCCAGAGGAGGCCATGAAGATGATCAGAGGGCTGGATCACCTCTCTTATGAGGACAGGCTGAGAGAGTTGGGGCTGTTCAGCCTGGAGAAGAGGAGGCTCCGGGAAGACCTTATTGCGGTCTTCCAGTACCTCAAGGGGGCCTACAAGAAAGACGGGGAGAGGCTGTTCAGCAGGGCCTGTTGTGATAGGACAAGGGGCAATGGTTTTAAAATAGAGGGAGATAGATTTAGGTTGGATATTAGGAAAAAATTTTTTACAATGAGAGTTGTAGAACACCGGCACAGGCTGCCCAGAGAGGTGGTGGAGGCCCCATCCCTGGAAACATTCAAGGCCAGGCTGGATGAGGCTCTGAGCAACCTGATCTAGTTGGGGATGTCCCTGCTCCTTGCAGGGGGGTTGGACTAGATGACCTTTGAAGGTCCCTTCCAACTCTAACCATTCTATGATTCTATGATACTTATTAGAAAGTCTTATATCTACACAGAGTGAACTCCTTGGGAAAGGATGTTTTGCTCACACAGTGTTTTCATGCAGTGAAACCAGATTTCCCAAATGTTCCTCTCTGGAGCAGAGGAGGGTGACGAAGCCACAGACGCTTTGAGCAGGACAGAAGAGTGGAGGAGTGGGAGCCGGGCATGGGCACCCTGTGCTAGGGCACCCACCACAGCCAGAAGGCAGGCGAGGGAAGAGGGGTCAGCTGGCTGGTGGGGAAGGGAGAAAGCATGCCAGAAAACACTGGGGCGTGATTTACAAACAAGATGGGTTTAAGTGTCATTAGTAAAAGCAAAAAGTAGTAATTCTAAGACGGGAAGGTGGACAGCTTGTTTGTCTGAAAGGAAAATTACGGGATTTGACAGCTTTGCTTTTTAATGTCTTAAAAATATAATTCTAGACATAGGCATATTTTATACTTTCTTAAAAATAAAAATGCAATTCCTTGTTCGATCATCCTCCTAGTACTTAAGGCAGACTGAAGGTTGGAAAGTCCTGACTTTAAGGCTTTTACTCCTCTCTTTGGGCCAGCTCAGCTCACCCCAGTGCAGTAGACTGGGGTCTACTGGTTTCTTCCCAGGCTCCGTGGGTGTGTTGGGAGGGGAGGAGATGGGTCCCAGGCAGAGGCAGCAGGTTGCACCCCTCCAAGGAGGCGAGGCAGTGCCTGCCCAGCCATGCCGCTCCTTCTAGGGGTTGCCTGGAGGGAGATGCCTTGCAGGAGCTGGGTGCTGCAAATGCCCTTTGAGGTCCTGGCAAAACCCACCCAGGATCCAGATCCCAATGGGCCAGGCTGTGTCCTGAGCCCCATGGCACTGCAAACTCACCCCAACAGGGATTTATTCAGTTTATCGACACTCGCTGGTGTGCCCGTGGTTTGCATACTGCATGATGTGCACAGCCACCTGCCAAAGGCAAAGGAGCCACCCAGTAGAGCACTCAGGCTGGGACACCTCTAAAATTTAGGGATCTTTTCCAAAACAGCATTTGGAGAGGCTGGGATCAGTAAGTCACTTTACAGTTCCAGGTCCATCATTCTGAGGATAACCAGTCAGTGAAAACAGTTGCCTTCTTGGGCTTTTACCCTGTGCAAAACACTGGACAGTATCTGTTCCGGGACAAGTTGCACTTTCACTTCTTTACTGAAAGAGTGGTCAGGCACTGGAACAGGCTGTCAAAGGAAGCAGTGGAGTCACCATCCCTGGAGGTGTCCAAAGAATGTGTAGACGTGGCACTTCAGGACACGGTTTAGTAGGCATGATAGTGTCAGGTTGACGGTTGGACTTGATGATCTTGGAGGTCTTTTCAGCCTTAAAGATTCTATGATTCTGGGCGCTATCAGCATCCAGGAAAGGTGTCAGCTGACAAAAAGGCAGCCACTATCACCCTTCTGCCACCCAGGTATGTGAGGGTAACACCAGGGAGAGACCAGGCTCTCCCTGGGGCAGGAGACAATGCAGTGGCAGATTTTACACATTAGCCCTTTAGATCTATTGGATCTTTCTCAAAAAGAGTTAAGAAAGGGTCAGAAACATTGGCAGGTGGGCAGCAGCTCAAAGGTGGGACAGAGGCCATGTCTGGGGACACAAATGAGTGGATCACCTGTGATGGGGACCACTGCTCCTGGGGGTACAGGTCACCAGCCATCCTGGCTGAGGCAAGGTCTTACCATCCATAGAGGTGTGGCACACCTGTTTATGCTCCTTTAAATCCTTTACATTCCTGGTTTTTTTTTTTCAGGTTTCTTGAGTTTTCCTTTATAAGAAACAAACTTAATGCAAAATTTTCAAAAAAATCTTTTATGTTTTTATATTTTTCTTCTGTGTTAAGAGATTTTTTTACTGCATCTACTAGAACAACTTCCATTTGAAAACACCATTAGCCAGAAATATTGACATATTCCAGTACTTACTAAGCACTATACAGAAGTTTGGATTTACTTCTAACCAACCAAGCCAGGATACTCAACTTATTGACTACTTTAATGGCCAAAAAAACCAAAATAAACCCATACTAGGATATAATAGCAGAAAAACGTTCAGGAACAGGCTGCGTCTGGACCACAGGCTGTCAATTGGCAGCCTCCACCTAAACAAGTGCAGAAAGACGTTATATTGTTATTTTCAGAGCCTATGTGTTTCACTATTCCCCAATCGGTACAATAGCTGTCAGCACTCCTGTTTTGAATTTCACACATTTGCTTAATCAGAAACCAACAGAAATACACAACCGGCTCAAGTGGCGCATGAGACTCAAATTCTTTCTTTAACAAGGAGTGACCCAAGATACGGGTTGCTGATCAAGTTAACCCCACATAATCAGTTTTAAATGGACCTATAGTAGGTATTTCAGCTCAATACAAAACTTCAGCTGGCTAAGATGTGACTGTATTTAAAAGAGAAAGTATGAAAGAACAATGATATATTTATTTTAAAATAAACCAGACACATTTATTTTGAACTGTCAGAATGAAACATTTAGAGATTTATTCTTTTTTTTTCCCCTAGTTCACAACCCCATAAACTGACTCAGACAGCAAAATCCCTATGAATTTATCAGATACTTTTATTTTTGCTCGACTGGCATTTTTCACTAAGAAACCTCTATCATTAAAATTCTCACCCGGCTGCAAACCTCGCTGCTCGTACCTCCTGAGAGGGATCATTTAAACACAAACAGGACTCCCAGGAGCTGGCAAGCACGGACTCCTGTTGAGCAGCTCTGCTTCTCCCAACCCTCGCCCTCCCGGCAGTCAAGCCCAGGACACTGCTAGCAAGACGTCTCAACATCCCTTTGACGCCTGCAAATACATGCCAAGTTCTAATTATGCTTGACAGCCCTCTAGAAATTCAGATTTCTTCCCCCTCCCTCCCTGAAGATGCTGGATTCCTCCCGAAGTCTATTTAGAGTGAATGAAGCAAAGGCTCCTCTAATTAGAGCTGAGTCTCCAGTTATCCCTTCACCCCATACACCGAGGCGAGGACAAATTCTGCCAGCGAGGAGTCACATCTAGACTAGTCTACCAGCATTACGCAATGAAAGGAGGTGTGCTGCGCGAGAAGGAGTTTCTGCTGGGAAAAGAGACAGCTCAGAGTCACAGCTTCCTCTTCAAGCCTGCGAAACTCATGGATTCAGAAAGATTTGTTTTCCTCACTACAAAACACCCCTCTTCAGGAGAGTAAGAGTCAGCCCTGCTAATGTCTCCTTTTCAGTGGGAAAGGGCACGAGACCCGGTGTGCCAGGACCTTAAGAGGGGCCACTCAAAGTTATTCAGTGCCTCCGTGAGCTCCTTGGTGAATGACAAGGTAAAGGATTCAATGTGTGCGCCCCAGTGTCGAACAAACACAGCCCATTAAAGAGTTTAAGGGGAGGAAATGCTTTCCAGACACACAAGCCTTTTCTAAGGCAATTGCTACTCCGTAGGATGTCAGATACATAATGCCGATGCCATAAATGTCACCGTACAGCAGTTTTCATTCAGAAAATATATGACTAATGTCCAGAAAATCCAAAGAAATATATATCCCTTCTAATTCCTCTTACCCCTGCCCCTTTCTCTGGGGCTTTGGGAAATAAGCTTCAGGAGAAGCTTTGAGGAGTCATGCAAAACCAATCACCTCCAGCTTTTGGAGTGTGGGGGAAGGCTACAAAACAGCCACATCTTTTGGGAGGTTGAGAAAGGGGAGCAACCCTGGCCGATAGCTCCCGCACAGCTCTGGGGCCTTCGCAGCCTGGCTCCCCGGCCTGCCGCACCCTCGGGCAAGACGGTTTTTTGCTAGGAAGGATTTCAGGCCAGAAGCCTGATGGAAAATAAAAAACCCATCGGTGCAGGTAGAAGAGTTGCTTGCTGGGGCCGCAAACCAGGCAAAGAAAATATTAGTGTCCTTACTATGTAGGGAGATTAAGATCCTAGTTAATTTTATTTGATTGCCTGCAGCTCCCTTTGGTCAATAGGGAAAGGCAGGCACCCGGGGGAGATCCAAACCAAGCTGGACTCAATGCCTTGGAGATGAGCCTATATAGCTCCTTAGACTGTATAGGGAACTCACAGCCATGGCCCTCCTGCTTTAAATGTGTTAGTTCAGTGGGGTTAATCCAGGCCTGAGTTACTGGCTCAGGACTGTGTCCAGGATTGGGTTCAAGCTGAAAGCCTGTGGCTGGAAGAGGAGTTGTGCCTGCATCCTTGGAAACCCAGACCAAGATTTGGACTGAACAGCCACCCAGTCCCCCTGTTTTTTTGCTGTATTACTGTTGCATTTTGTGGTCACCAAGAAATCCTTACCCGCCCCCCCCCCCGCCCTTCATATGTTACTCCCTGGAGTGGGCTGTTTGTCCCCCCAGCAGAAAATAAAGAGTCACACCAGCAGCAGAGGGTGTGGGGGCAGACGCTTTTTGGGCATCAGAACTGGCAGTTTTTAGAGCCTCCAAATGAGTAGGCGACTGTGCTGAGGCTCTTTCTCCCACCACAAATCACGAAGCCAAATATCTCAGCTGCACTGCATGTCTGCAGGAGCTCCTCCTCCGGTGCTGGCGAGTGTGGGAAGGGCTCTGCTGGCACACAGCACACCCGAGCGCTTGCGTGCGCGTGGTCACAATTAAGGCCAGCCCCAGCGCATGTGTTGGAGACGCGCACACAGGCAAAGCCACCTATAACCTGCCTGCCCAGCTTCACAAGAGCAATCCAGAGCACACCAAGCATCGGGATCTAGTTGGGGATGTCCTTGCTCCTTGCAGGGGGGTTGGACTAGATGACCTTTGAAGGTCTCTTCCAACCCTAACCATTCTACGATTCTATGACTACGTGCAACCAGCCAAACCCTTCAGGAATGTTGGCACTCGGATAGCCTGTGCCGGGAGCAGGGAGAAAGACGAGGGCATAAGGGCACCAGCAAGCAGAGCTCTTCTCTGTTTCTTCTTAGAGAAGTGAAGGAAACAAATTAGCTCAAGGTAGTGGAAACAGATGTATTTCTGTATCTTGTATCCTGTAAAAGAAAGGCCCTTCCAGTGGAACAGATGGGTTTAAGTGCCATTTAAAGCAACTCCTGCTTTACCCAAGAAAGCCTCACACAAGCTTTGCGTGTGGATTACGCAAGCAGTTTATACAAGAAAGAGTCTGGCCACACATCTCTAACATCACAGGAAGCCTTCTGAATCAAAGCTAAACCAGAGGAGTCAAGAAAAACAGCCCCTATGCCCTTGAACCTCAGGCTCTGCTGTTGACTTAAACTATCTGCGGTTGAGAGCTGAGCTCAACTCTGCAACTGCCGCTTCTCCTTCCCTTTTTTGCTTGCATCCTTTGATAGCCTGGTCTCAGGGAGACATTTTTTTAGGAACAAGTAACAGCGTGGCTTCATGGTATCTCGTGAATTGTAAAGACTGTCACAAAAGTGCTGAGGGAAAAAGTGGAGAGATTTCACAACAACGATTGCACAAGCAGAAGTTGTCATTATAGGCGTCATGTCTCTCAACTCCTCAAAGCTAAGCCATCAATTTAGCACGTGCTGCCTCAGCCACTTTGCACCTTCTCCTACATTAATTTTCTTCAGGGACCAGAGCAATGAGAGCTAAGCAATAAGCTTCAGAGGTTTCCTTTTTCTGCCTCCTTTCTTTTGCAATCCTGTACTGCAGACTAGAGTCATAACCAACATGCACTTTAGATCTGTGAATGGAGAAGAATGTGGAAGACAAGTAACACCTTAATTTCTCATCGTGTCCAACTAAAAGGTACTAGATACAGAAAAAGGTGGAGTTGTTTGTTTGCTCCCTTCCAGTCAAAGCACTGCTTAAAAGCTAAAACCTCAAAAAAACAAAGTCACAAAAAAGAGATAGGACAGTCAGATTTTGTTAAAATAATTGATATGGATAGAGGAAAGATCAGCTTGAATGAAATTTAGAAAGGAAAAATATCCTCTCATCCTTCCTCCTTACAGGCTAGTCCAACCACTCAGCTCACGCTCCTGCTGCTGCTATTTCAGAAGTGACAGCTTTCAAAGGAGCCAGGACTGGTTTGCAATGCTAAGCTGAGGGAAGCACACGCAAGCAACAGCTGAACACAGAAGCACAGAGGAAACTAAAGTGGTTTTGAAAGAAAAAAAAATAATAATCCCAGTGATATAATATAGAGTGGACTCAAGGCAAAAGGATTCTAGCAGTGAAAGAAAAGTTGTAGATTTGGCTCCTTGCTTAAACCACTGCTTAAAGTCTACTACTGATAAAGATGAGGAGGTAAGAAAACACCCAACACACCTGCCAGTGACTACAATAAAAGCCTGAAGGTTCATCTCCTGCAGAAAAGAGCATTCCTGGTAGGCTATTGCTCCATCTGTTGATATGCACGAGTGCTTTCACCCCCAGCACTCGTTTACTCTTGTGGACAGCAGGCACTTCAGCCTTTTCCCTCTAAACATTTACACCTGTTTCCTGTGAAGCTGGTGGCTGTGCTTACACACCGCTCCCATTCTCAAGTAGGTTAGAGATCAGCTGGCCTTGTATGAGTAGTCCTTGCGTCCTCAGTACCTCACCTGTTATGCTTTAGACATCACTCCTACTAGCCAGCGCCCTTCCAACAGTGCAGGAGGGAAATGAACTGCATGTTAATACCATCACCCCATTCTTGTTTCCACCTCTTCAAGGTTCGCTGCCCACTCCAGGCTACGGCCCCATAGTTGTTAACAAGGCTGGAGTCACGCAGCCCCTTCCATTCATCATGAAAAAAGAAAAAAACAACCAAAACACCACAACGTTTTTGGCTGAGAGTGGAGAGAAAAAAATAGATTGTAACTGTGAGTCCAAATAAACCTGTCTGCTCGTTGCTAGATACTACAGGAGATGCAGTGTAGACAAGTGTAAAGCTTGGGGATAAGCATGGACAAGTTGACAAAACGAATGAAGCGAACTTTTTTCACACATTTTGAGAGCAAAGTGGCTAAAGGGTAGTTACTATAATAATAGCATGGGACAACACTTTAAGGTACTTTTGCAGGAGAACATATTTGTCCAAATTTTCAGCCTTCATATTGCACATGTTTCTCAGGCCAGATTTTTGGTGGCTCTTTCTTGCACTCAGTGTTTCCAGAGCTGCTCTTGGCGCATGGAGTGAGTCCTTCTGTCTGCAGCAGGAGAACAGAGTGAAATACTGGAAAATGCAGAGTTTGTACAGGTAAAACTCTTCTCATCTCACCGTGACCACTCCTGACCTGCCCTTAGTGATGATGAAACCTGAACTGGGACTGGATCTTCAGTACTGTTTACTGGCTTTGGTCAGTGCTTTGGACAAGGCTATGGACAGCATTGCCTCTTTCAGAACAGGAACATGAAACAGAGCCCTTTCAATGTGCCTGTCTCATGTCATGCAATTCAGAAATGCATGCAAAAGTGCAAATACTCGACCACCCATTTAAACAACCTGGAAGATCACTGCTGAGGATGCAGGAGACTAGCAGAGCACAAGGACAAGGGCACTGTATTTGGTGAATATCATAGAATCATAAAATGGTTAGGGTTGGAAGGGACCTTCAAAGGCTGAATGTAAGCTTAGAGTAAATATTTGAACAACAAACTGGAATTTAACCAACTCAGTGTTTTATTTAAAAGGAAGGGCATGAGAGATAGCTGAGGCTGACATTACAGAATAAAGAACATTCCAAAAGAAAGGAGAGAAAACAATCAAACAAAGATATTCACAATGGAAAGAGGGAGCTATGAACCACGTGAAGCTCAGAGAAAAATCACTTTCTGGTATGTGGGAAACAGATTTTTGGCTTGAGAAGAGATGTGGTTATAGAATCATAGAATAGTTCGGGTTGGAAGGGACCCTCAAGGATCATCTAGTCCAACCCCCCTGCAAGGAGCAGGGACATCTCCAACCAGATCAGGTTGCTCAGAGCCTCATCCAACCTGGCCTTGAATGTTTCCAGGGATGGGGCATCTACCACCTCTCTGGGCAACCTGTTCCAGTGTTCCACCACCGTCACTGTAAAATTTTTTTTTCCTAATATTATCTAGTCTGAAACTACCTCCCTCTATTTTAAAACCATTGCCCCTTGTCCATTACAACAGGCCTTGCTGAAGAGTTTCTTCCCGTCTTTCTTATAAGCCCCCTTTAGGTACTGGAAGGCGGCTATCAGGTCTCCCAGGAGCCTTCTCTTCTTCAGGCTGAACTACTCCAACTTTCAACCTGACCTCATAGGAGAGGTGCTTCAGCTCCCTGATCATCTTCATGGCCTTCCTCTGGACTTGCTCCAACACATCCACTTCCTTCTTATGTTGGGGGCTTCAGAACTGGACACAGTACCACAGGTGGGGTCTCACGAGAGCAGAGTAGAGGGGCAGAATCACCTGCCTCGACCTGCTGGCCACGCTTCTCTTGATGCAGCCCAGGATACAGTTGGCTTTCTGGGCTGCAAGCACACATTGTTGGCTCTTGTTGAGCTTGTAGTCCACCAGCACTCCCAAGTCCTTTTCCTCAGGGCTGCTCTCAATCCATTCTTCCCAAGCCTGTATTTGTGTTTGGGATTGCTTTGACCCATGTGCAGGACCTCGCACTTGGCCTGACTGAGCTTCATGAGGTTCTCACAGGTGCACCTCTCCAGCCTGTCAAGGTGCCTCTGGATGGCATCTCTTCCCTCTAGTGTGTCCACCACACCACCCAGCTTGGTGTCATTGGCAGACTTGCTGAGGGTGCACTCTATCCCACTGTCCATGTCGCCGACAAAAATATTAAACAAGGCCAGTCCCAATACCAGTCCCTGAGGAATGCCACTTGTCATCAGTCTCCACTTGGACATTGAGCCATTGACCACAACTCTTTGAGTGCAGCCATCCAGCCAATTCCTTATCCACCCAGTGGTCCATCCATCAAATCCATGTCTCTCCAGTTTAGAGAAGGATGTTGTGCAGGACAGTGTCAAATTCTTTGCACAAGTCCAGGTAGTTGCTCAAGTCCATCTTGAGCAACTTGCTTTGCACAAGTCCATCAGTTGCTCATCCCTTGTCCACCGATCCTGTAACCTTGTCACAGAAGGCCACCAGATTGGTCAGGCATGATTTGCCCTTAATGAAGCCATGCTGGCTGTAACCAATCACCTCTTTATTTTCAATGTGCCTTAGCATGGTTTCCAGGAGGATCTGCTCCATGACCTTGCCAGGCACAGTGGTGAGGCTGATCGGCCTGTAGTTCCTCGGGTCTTCCTGATTTCCCTTTTAAAAAATAGGGTTATGTTACCCCTTTTCCAGTCAACAGGAACCTGACCAGACTGCCACGACTTCTCAAATATGACAGACAGTGGCTTGGCAACTTCATCTGCCAGTTCCCTCTGGACCTGTAGATGCATCTCATCAGGTCCCATGGACTTGTGCACCTTTATGTTTCTTAGATGGTCCCAGATCTGCTCTTCTGCTACAGTGGGCATTTCTTCATTCTCTCAGTGTCTGCTTTTGCTTTTTGTGACTTGTGCAATGTGGCTAGAGCTCTCGCTGGCAAAGACTAAGGCAAAAAAGTTGTTCAGCACCTCAGCCTTCTCTGTGTCTTGGGTAGCTAGGTCTCCCATTTCCTTCTAGAGAGGGCCCACATTCTCCTTGGTCTTCTTTTTATCACCAACATACCTAAAGAAGCTTTTCTTGTGGTCCTTAACATCCCTGGCCAGATTTAATTCTGTCAGGGCTTTAGCCTTCCTTACCTGATCCCTGGCCACTTGGACAATCTCTCTGTAATCTTCCCAGGCTACCTGTCCTTGTTTCCACCCTCTGTAGGCTTCATTTTTGTTTTTCAGTTGGTCCAGGAGTTCCTTGTTCATCCATGCAGGCCTCCTGGCATTTTTGCCCAACTTCCTCTTTGTTGGGATTCATCGCTCCTGAGCTTGGAGGAGGTGCTCCTTGAATATCAAACAACTTTCCTGGGCCCGTCTTCCCTCCAGGGCTGTATCCCATAGCACTTTACCCAGCAGATCCCTGAGGAGGACAAAGTCTGCTTTCCTGAAATTCAGGGTAGGGAGATTGCTGCATGCCCTCATCACTGCTCTAAGGGTCTTGAACTCCACCATCTCATGATTACTGCAGCCAAGGCTGCCCTTGAGCTCCACATTCCCCACCAGCCCCTCCTTGTTGGTGAGAACAAGGTCCAGCATAGCACCTCTCCTTATTGGCTCCTCTATCACTTGCAGGAGGAAGTTATCATCCACTCATTCCAGGAACCTCCTGGTTTGCTTGTGCCCTGCTGTGTTGTCTCTCCAACAGATATTAAGACGGCTGAAGTCCCTCATGAGGGCCAGGGCTTGTGACTGGGAGGCTGCTCCTATCTGTCTATAAAGAGCCTTGTCCTCTCAATCTTCCTGGTTAGGTGGTGTGCAGTAAGCCCCCACTGTAATGTCACTTGTCCCTGCCCTCCCTCTAATCCTGACCCATAAGCTCTCTGTCAGCTCCTCATCTTTCCCCAGGCAGAGCTCCATGCACTCCAGCTGGTCGTTGACATAGAGGATGACACTCCCTCCTCATCTCTCCTGCCTGTCCTTCCTAAAGAGCCTATATCCCTCCATCCCAACAGTTCAGTCACAGGAGCCATCCCACCACATCTTTGTGGTGCCAATGGATAATGGCTCCATAAGGACTGTTTGGGCAAAGCCAGAGAGTAACTGAAGCTAAGGCACGGGGAAGGAAGAACAGCTGTTAAATACCAAGCCACAATCAGACATCACTTAAGCTTGGTGCTGGTTTTCAGACCAAAAATAATAACAAATCTTTCAGCTGAGTATGCACAAAGTATAAAAATATTAGAAAAATGTTTAGGAAGTCAAAAGCTATATGAAGGCAAAAGAAGACTTCATTACAAGTTAAATCTGTATTTTTCCCAAGGTACTTGCAGAGCACCCACTGATTTCAGGCTGTTTGTCTTAGCCTGAGACACCACCTAAGAAGGATGTGGTTTTCATGTCAGGGAGTGATCGACAAGGCGGGGTGGGGGGGTATCTTCCTAGAGCTAATTTAGCCCATCTGTTCTAGGGAGTCTGAAAGAACAAAACTGGCCTTCCTCCCAGTTGAATCAGGAGAAAAGTGCCAGTTTTGGGCCACAGCAATAGTACTGTCTTGTGTGCTTGTTCTCCATTATTTGAGAAATACTGGGGAAGCTTGATGTCGTTTGGTTTCTGGAGGCGTTCCTCATGAGACGTAGAGGGATGGACCTTGCAGCCTTTGATGAGGGAGACAAACAGAACTGAATCTATAACAAGGAGGGAAACCCTTGTAGGTTTTTTTTTGTTCCAGATGTTCATTCAAACATTTGAGTTTGCATTAAAAAAAAAGAGCTTAAAACAGTCTAACCAAAATCACTCTTAATCAGGTTTTGTTTCCATGGCACCTTTGATGTCATAAGCTTAATAGCTCTCCAGTGATCCATAGAGTCTTCCAGGAAAAAAAAAAAAGGCTAGACAACCTGAATGCCAAATGTTGAATACACCCTTAAAAATATCCTTTCTGAAAAGTTTTCAGACCTCCCTTCTCTTTTAAGAATCAAGGGAAACCAGAATTCAAACCAGGAATTTCCCCCTCCCACACACCCCCATCCCGCATGTCACCAGAAATCTTTGCGCAGCAGTTGGAATATATGGAGACCTACAAATATATTATTAAACTGCAAAGGAAATGCATGAAAAGACTGTTATAAAAATAGCTGTAAAACACTTTTTTTTTCCTTCTACAGATGTAAACTCTCAAGAAACATCTTTCTGTCAAAACTGAAACAGATTGTGGTGTTCGGCAGCACATTTCTTTGCTAGGGAAACATTCTTCGTACAGTATTTTTGCTCTTCATCTGATGTTTTTTCCAAGGATTTTCTAATTAATCATGGTGCTGATGGATGATAGCAGCTATGCTATGGCTGCTACTAACACATACACACATCTTGCCAGAGGTAAAGTAGGTGTAATTTGCTTTTCTTGAAAAGTTTTTCTTGGTAATATTTTTACGGCCTGATCTGGCACTTGTGGTCAAGCAACATTCCCAGTACCGTCAGCCTTCAGGATCCTTATCCGATTTTATACGAAGAAAAAGGGGCAGATGTTGGCTTGCTGCTTTTCTCGTTGCCACTGGCCACTGCCACTCTTTGAGGAGAGACGCATGTCTCTGCCTGGTGGTTTTGGTATGTAGAGGAGAGGAACTGAAGCTTCAGGTCACAAGACTTACAGAAAATTGCTGCTGGAGAAATTAAATATCATGAACTGTATTAAAAAAAATAAAATTCTAATCATAGTCATCCTTGTTTCTTTGAAGGTAGAGTGTGATTATTTTAATGTTCTGATAGTAAAATACACAGCCAAGGTCTACTAACTTATATGGAAAGTACCTCTTAAAAATTCAAT